>NC_073700.1:6260000-7510000 GCF_023634085.1 Falco cherrug | reverse complement strand
CAGTGCCATCGAGGGTGTTCCCACCCTGTGTCGCTCTGTGTGTTCCTCCTCCTCGGCCACACAGCACCCACGGTGCAACAGGGATGTCCCTGACGGGCTGCCACTACCACGCAATGTGCAAGGTACAATGTGAAACATGCAACGTGCAAGGTGCAATGGGGCCATACAACATGCAACGTACAACACGCAGCGTGCAAATACAACCCGCAACATGCAATATGCCACCTGCAGTGGGGATATCCCTGCCAGGCTGTGTTGCCCCATGCCAGGTTGCTGGATGCCCCGGAGGAGGGCATCCATCCCTGGTGCTTCCCCTGTGGCCGTGCCCCCTGGACACCCACCCTTGCCGGAGCAAGGAGCCCATCAGACAGTTTTAATAGAAGCCATGGAGGGTGGGGAAGAAGCAGATGCCCTGTGAGATGCAGTCGGGGGGTCAGGGCTGACATCCCCCCCCCCCCAAGCTTCCTGCTGCAAAGAAGCTGTAGCCAAAAAGGAGGCCGGCGGCTGGCAGCCTGCCCACCGGCGGGCTGGATCTCCGGCTGCAGTTTGAAGCTCGCAGACAGCTATTTAACACAAACAGCCAAGCTGTTATCTTTTCCCTTAGGGCCACCATCCCTTTCGCTTCTCAAATGCCAAATTACAGCCTACATTTAATTTCAATGCCATGGGGAGATGCATGTCAAGGGAGGGCAGCTTCGTTTAAAATTAGCCACATTAGATTAGTGGTGATACAGCTGGGGAGGAGGGTTTTGGAGAGAGGAGCTGCGTCCCCATGAACTTTGGGGGAATTCCTCCAGGCACATCGAGGATTCGGGGTCTGGTAGAGCCGGGTCTGCCCCATCTGCTGCATCCCTGGCTCCTGCAGGGATGCTGGTTCTGGCTGGGAATGTGCCATGCTGCATGGGGCTGGAGAAGGGACGTAGGACTCAGGAGGTATGATGCATAGCTGCTGCAGGCAGATGCAGGGCATGAAGCATATTTCCAGCCATCAGCTGTTATTTATTTGACAAAGGGAAATGTATAAGGATCTTCAATGGCAATAGTGCATGTTTTTTCCCCGTCAGCATTCATGGGAGCAGGGCACAAGGTGGTGTTGGCTTCACGGGGCTGTGGTGTTGGCATCGGGGGGATTCCTGCGAGCTTTTTGCCTATGGGTATATGGCTGGAGCAAGTGGGGGTAAAAGAGCAATGAGCCCCTAGTAGTCCACAGCTATATCCTGCTCTGCTCTGAGCCCCAAAAATAATGTTTTTCGGGGGGGGGGCGGGACACACGACACGACACACAGACAGACATGACAATTGGGGGAGTTTGAAACCAGCCCTGTGCACATGAAAATCTCGGCCTTAATCACAAAATTATTTTGTGTTTTTACATTGAAATGCAGAAAGGCTAAAATTGTGGGCAATGCATTCATGGGGAATAGTAGTGACAGCCAGAAAAAAACAGAGAGCCCGTAATTGCAGGCTTTCACTGACAGCAAAACAACCCTTTAATAATAACTAAATACAAGGAGCGTGCAGAGAGCAATCTTCTCCAAAAGAAACAAACACTGATTTCTCTTTGTCTTCCTCCACCAGAAGCACCTCTGCCACAAAAGGGCTGGCCAGCATCACCCTGCACCTTCTCCAGCCCTGGGGTCCCAGTGTGCCCCGACAAGGATTTCCAGGCTTGCTGCTGTGTGGCAGGGGAAGATGAGCCCCAGTGGGGCTCCTACTCCTCCGCGCTGGTACCCAGCAGTGCCAGCCCATCCGCTCATGGGGTGGATGATGGGTTCATGGCATGGCAGGGTCCAGCATCCCCCATGCACTGGGAATCAACATGGATAACAAAACTACTGCAGCTTTGAAATCCCTTATGGCTATGGGGGGAGGAAATAGGCACAGGACACTGTGAGTGAAGCAGAAGAAATATGGAGAAGGTCCCCAGGGAGGTCCCTGATGGAGGTGGGGGGAGCAGTGCCATGGGGCAGTGCCATCCCTGCTCCAGTTCAATGTTCAGGGCAAAGCAATTAGACAGGCTGCAGCAGGAATCTGGGCAGCCCCATAGCATGGGCCTACAGATACTGCTGCACATCCCTGGCCCAGGGGTGCTCTTGCACGTCCCTATTGCAGAGGTGCTTGTGCATGTCCCCATCTCAGGGCTCTCCTGCATGTCCCCACCATGGGGATGCTCCTGGAGCACTGGTGCTGGCTGGGCACATCCCCCCAGGCGTTCACCCCAGCTCACCCCAGGTGACACAGGGACCAGCGTGGCTCTAACAGGGGCAGACGAGATGCTGATGGGGCCATGGCTGCTCCCACGGGACTTCAGCAGCTCCCGCCTCTCACAGCATGCCAGGATCCTCCCGCAGCACCCCCAGTTTAGATGGACCATGCTGGCTGGCTCTGCCTTGCAGGACCCCACTGCCCCTCACAGCAAATCCAACCCCTTCGTTGCGGGTAGCTTTCCCCCGCCCCGAGACCACCCAAAATACAATCTGCCTTCCCATGCAGGGAATAGCCAGCTGGTATTTTTATGGCGAGTGAGAAAGCAGCGTTGGAGGAGGGGGGAGCAAGGCCGGGCAGAGCAGCACTGAGCTGCAGGGATGCTGCATCAACATGCAGAGCAGTGTGCCAGCTCGATGGTGGCCGGACGGTGTCTAGCTCGCCCAGACAAACTGCTGTGGGAAAAGGTGGCAAATTCAGCCCCAAGAATAATGGTGGAGAAGGAGCCCTCTCACCTTGAGCCAGGGACAGTGGGCTGAATCCCACCCGCGGGACCTGCCAGCGGGAGCTCCTCGTGGCCCTGACTGTAATTAAGCTGTAATTTAGGTGCTAGCTCCAATTAGAGAAGCAAGGCCACATCCTCAGCTGGCATAAATCAGAGGTGTAACCCCAGTGCCGAAGCCACCCCACCTGTCCCCTCCTGCTCCTGGGGGCTGGCATTCTGGGGGGGAAGCTGCAGTGCCCGGTCTGGGCCGGCCAAGCCACCGGTGCCAGCTCCGGTGCTCGGGAATCCACCGCCTCGTGGGGCTTCAACTAATGTGACTTGCATCTGTAATTTAGTTTTAAAAGGGGATTCTTGCTTTCTCTCTCCAAGCTGCTTGCTGGCTGCTCCTGGATTTTCCAAGCAAAGGGAAGGGGAAGAGGGGTATGAATAAAATATCATCATGACAGCTTTTATATATATACATGAACCCACTCCACCAGGCTGCAAGCTTCATTTTTAAATAAGAAGCTCGACTCCGTTCCCAAGAGGCCAGGAGAACGCAGCGGGCTTTTAAGAGAAGGGACCAAAACAGAAGAGCATTTTCCTCCTCCACCACATCAGACTGGAGCTGGGTTAATTACGCTTCTCTGTCCTGATTTAAGCACGGGAGCTTATTCGGTACAACTGTTCCTTTATTAATGAATTGCAACCCAATTTTAACTGGAGGAAGCTGGTGAGGAGGAAAGAAAAAGAATAAAATAGGAAACCTTTCGCCAGCATGCTGTTTGCCACTGCTTTTAATTTACATAACTTCAAAGCGATGCATTTTTTAAACCAACCTATTTTTGGGTCCGGCTGGACTGCATGGGTGCACGGACATCTGTGCGGATGTGCCGCCCGGCATCTCTCTGCGTGCGCCTGTTGCTGCCCCAGGATGCTGGGCACGGCCAGGATCCACCGCCCGCTGGGCTGGGACACGGCTCTCCCGCACTCCGCCGCTGCCTGAGGTGCTGCTGGCTGGCTCGGGCACACGTCGCCGCGAGCTTACAGCCTGGTGCCAGCCGGTCCCTACAACAGCCTGCTGGGGCCCCAGTACTGCCCTGGCCCATCCTTCCTGGGCTGGAGGAAGGGGCTTGTGGATGGTGCCCCAGGGTGCTGGGGAACAGGCTGCCCCAGTCCTGTGCTGGTCCCACAGGGCATGGCTGGCACCCTGGGGTCCCGCTCTGCCTCCCCACAGCGTCGGGGAGCCGCGGGCACTGCCACCCGCTGCCGCGTACTGGGGAACCAGGGACATATGCTGCTTTTTCACGCCGCAGAAACAACACCTGCTCGGCTTCTTGCTCAGCCCCAGGCAGGCGGGAGGGGAGCCCATCACCCCGGTGCCCCTCGGGACAGCCCTGTCAGCTCCCTGCTCCCAGCCTCCCCCTTCCAGCCGTGGGCACCCACGGGTGGCCTGAGCTCTGGAGACCCGTGGGGTGGCACAGCCGCTCCCCAGTGCTGTGCAAGCAGAGAATGTCAAGAGCAGCTTCCCAGCCCCAGTGTGTGCCAGGACCCAGCCCAGCACCGGCACCTGCCATCAGCACCCGCCGTCGGCACCCACCGTGGGCTCGCTCCACACACAGGAGAGGCGCTGGGGTGGGGTGGGGCCTCATGAATATTCATGAGCAGAGAGTTTGCTGATCAAAAGGAGCAATCCTGTTTTCCTTTATAATATATCTGGTTAATACAGACTTAATGAACGAATGAATAATAAATTAGTCCAATTTTGTTTTCTTTCTTCTTGGAAAGGCGGGCGCAAAGGGGGACTCTGCGCGGGTTTGATTGATAGCAGGGGCTTGCTGGGAGATCTGCTCCTCAAGCCCTTATTAAATATGAAACAAATAACAGTGCAATTGGTTTAATCTTGTTGTGGCAGCAGATGCCGGCTGGGCAGAGGGAGAGGAGGAGGAGGAGGATGATCAGGAGGAAGAGGGATCCCCCACTGCCATGGCCCCACGCTAGAGGCAGGTTGCAAGGTCCACAGGCAGGGTGCCGGGCAGCTCGGTGCGGTGCGGTGGGTGCTCTCGTTGCACCGCTAACCAGAGCAGGGTGCAGGCTGTGGGAAGCAACCGGCACTGCACAGCACCTGCACGGCACGTGGCCTGGAGTGATCCAAAAGGCGATACGAGAGGATGGATGGAGTCTGCAACATCATTGCACCAGATGGATCAGTATAGGGTCTTCTGGGCCCGGTGGGGTGACATCTGAGGGGCTTTCACCAGAAGAAGGATGAGATGACATGCTCTATCAGGGAGATGAATTGTGGCCACCCCCCATCACAGCCACAACCCCGGCATGGCAGGGGGCCGTGGGTCCCCACACGGCAGCACAGCTCACTGAGCCAGTGCTGCCTCCACCGACACGGCTCGTTACAGCTTCTGGGTTCACTTCACATCCCATCTGCTGATGCGAAGCGCCAGGAGGTGTTGAGTCATGGGCCACTGGCACATCCTTCTGGCTGAACCACAGCAAGGTGGCTGCCCAGGGCGAAGCCCACTCTGGCCCAGGGTGTTTCCCCAGGCAGGGCCAGGGCAGGCATGCAGGTCTTCAGTGACACAGATCCCTTCAGAAACACCCTCCTGGCCTCCAACAGGCTTCAGGGTCTGGGCTCCATCCTAGTCTACCCCCAAAATATCTCACTGACAGGCCTGAACCACCTGGGCTCCCTGCAGAGCTGGCAATGGGAGCTTCCTCCTGCCCTAGGACCACAGCACCCACCTCTCCCCACACAAGGGTGCTGGGTTCCCTGCAGGGTGATGGACATGGGTGTCATGGGTGGCTTTCCCATTCCTAGGACCCCTCTGCCCTGCCAGGAGGGGTTGGGCAGTGGGTGCCAGCCAAAGCAGCATCCGGGTCCAAGTTACAGTGCAAGATCACTTCTCTGCCCACCCCGGTGCTGGAGATGCCCCTGTCCCCCCGACCTTTCCAGGCAGGAGGAGGTGGCGAGTGCACCCTGCTCTCTGCCTCCGGGTGGGTGCCAGCACCCCAAATCACCCAGCGATGCCTTATGTCACCCAGCCTCCACCGGTGCGCCAGGCATTTGGTGTGAAAGCTGCTCATCTCCAGGTAGCTTTCTGCTGCCATCACTTCAATAAAAAAAAATAAGCAATTCCCAGCTGCCACAAGCTTAGCGCCGCTCCAGCTGCCTTGGCCCAGCCTCGCCGCTTCTCTTTGAGGCTCAAAGCCCCTCGCTGGAGTCCCGGCTGTGGTGGGAAGCCGGGCTGGGGATGAAAGCACCGCTTACCTGCTTACTTCTGCTCCAGCGCCCAATGAGCAGCAACGCATGGATTACCAAAAATAATTCCCCCTAGAAAAGGAGGGGAAAAAAAGAAAGAGAAAAAGAAAGAAAAAAGAAAAAAAAAAAAAGCCTGTGCTGTGGGAATGGCCAGCTAACCTCGAAAGCCTCTTACCTGGTTAGATTTAACTGCCTTTGTTGCTGCATCAGCCTGAAAAATCCCCTCTTGCACTGTGTCGGTGTTGCTGGCAGCTCCGCGCCGCTTCCCGGCCCTTTGTAATGAAAGGCGGCTCTGTGGCGTGGTGGCCGAGGCTCCTCTGCTCCCAGTTGGGGCTTTTCTCCTGGGAAACCCAGCTCATCCATCGTGGGTTTTTTCTTTGTGGGCCTATGCTTGGTGTGCACGGGGCGTCAGAAGCGACCAGGGAAGGATTTGTCTGTATGAAACAGCCTCCCCGGCGTTAAAATGTCTTCTGCCTCCTTGAGCCCACTTATTGCCATGATCCGAATTGAGGCGCTTCCAGCTCGCTTGCAAAGCAGCATTTCTGAGCTGTCTCTCCAATCTATTAATTAATTAATGGCTTTATTAATGCTAGAGGAATGGCACAGGTTGCACCCAGGGGCTATGGACAGGAGGGGTAGGGGAGCTTGGGTGAATCCAGGGTGTGAAGATGAAGCTCAGGGCAGTCTCAGGGGGTCACCATGGGTGGGACACAGCTCCCACGCACTCCCTGTCCCCATCCTTCTCCAGTGACAGCCCCAGGGCCACCTCTGCCATCGCAGCTCAGAGTCCAGCAGCTGTGCCATGCTCCAGGCAAGCAGTGCTGTGAGGGTGGGAGCAGGCGGGACACTGTGAAAGGGTGAAAAGGGACTTTTTTGGAAGTCACCAAGCAGGGATATTGGTCCAAACCACCTGCATCCTTAAGCCATGCTTCAGACCCAAGGGCCACCTTCCCTTATGGTTTTGGATGAAGTTGTTGCCCTTAGACTGGCATGGGCAAAAGGGAACCCAGGGTCCACATCTTGCAGCCTGGTGTCCCCCTCTCACCATCCCCTCTCTGCCTGGCATGAAGGGGAGCACTCCAGGCTGGTGTCCTTGAGCCTGGGTGCCATCTGCGCTTTCCCTCTGGTTTTCTGCCGGCTTGGCCCCAGCCCTCAGAGATGAAGGGGGAGGCAAATTGGTTGTGAGGCATCAAAGGAGGAGGCGTGAATGTGGATGGGGTGCAACACTACCCCCAGTGTCCCCACTGACCTGGCATCACCTGGAGGGTGGGTAGCAGCTCCCTTGCCTGGAAGCATCCGGCAGAAGTGGTGGTACCCAGCTTGAGGACATGGAGGGGTGCCCACACCTGCATGGTTTTGGGGAGCACTGATGTGGGATGCCCCTGCAGCACCCCAGTGCCTGGGGACAGTGCCAGCCCCTTCCCTGGACCTGCCACAGCTCAGTGCGGGGCAAGCAGGGAAGAGGCCAGTGATGATGCTCTGTCCTGGCTGAGGTGGTTTTGGTCTTTCTCCCAGTGCAGGCATCCCTGTCCCAGGCTGCGCTCCCCCTCTGCTCCCCCATCCCAAGCTGTGCCCCCCATCCTGGCCTGGGGGTCCCCTGTAACCCCCATCTGGGCTGTGCCCCACATCTGGGCTGCTCTCCTTCTGTTCCCCCCGCTCTGGTCTGCATCCCCCATCCCAGAATGCGCCCCCCATCCTGGGCTGCTCTCCCTCTGTGTCCCCCACCCCCGTCTGCGCCCCCCATCCCGGGCTGCTCTCCCTCTGTGCCCCCCACCCCGGTCTGCACCCTCCATCCCGGGCCGTGCTCCCCATCCCGGGCTGGGCTCCCCTGTGCCGCGGCCCGGGCCCGGTGCAGCCGCGGAGGGGGGTCCCGGGGGGATGTCGGGCAGCGCGGGAGGGGGCCGGGGGAGGCTGCGGCGGGGGCGGGGAGCCCCGGCAGCGGCAGGGGCTGGGGGCCGGGGCCGGGCAGGGCCGGGCCGGGCAGGGCGGACCGGCGGTGCCGGGGGGAGGCTGGGGGCGGGGAGGGGGCGCTCGCCCCCCCCTTTGCCGCTGCCCGCCCCCGCGGCAGCGCGACTCGGCGGCGGCGGCGGCTGCAGACGGGGACGGCGGCGGCGCCGCGCAGGTAGGACCGGCACCGGCCCCGGCCCCGCGGCCGGGCGGGGGGGCCTCGCTGCGGGGGCAGGAGCGGGCGGCGGGCGGGTGCGCCCCGGCTGGGCTCGCCGGGCGCAGGGTGAGGGCGGGGAGCGGGGCCGGCCCCTGCCCGGCCGGTACCGGCCCCGGCGGGAGCATCCCCCGGGACGGTGGCGGGAGCAGCCCCCGGGACGGTGGCGGGAGCAGCCCCCGGGACGCGGAGCGGAGCCGCGTGGCTCTGCTCCCCCGCGCCGCGGCTGCCGCTGGCCGGGGGCTCTGGGCTGGGGCCGGGGCCGGGGCCGGATCCTGCCGCCGGGAGCCAGCGGGGACGGAGGCGGTTGCCTCGCCGGCCGGGGGGAAAAGGCTCCCAGGATGCAGGGTTGGTCGTCCCGGGGACCTCTCGGGGTGATGGGGGGCTTCTTGGGTGGCCCACGGAAAGCGGGGTCGTGGGATGCTGGGGCTGGCGTGGGCGTGGGCTGGGGGCACCGGCTGCCTGATGGCAGGTGGATCCGGGGGAGCACTCGGTGGGACCCCTTGGCCGCTCGTTGTGTTCCCCCATGTGCTCAGCGGTCGCTCCTCTGGCCACCGTGGTGGGGACCCGGGGGCCTGGTGGAGAGCCCACCCGAGTGGGGAGCAACCTTGGGATGCAGGAGCTGTGCCCTGCGGGGGAGAGCCCTTGTCTCCCCTGCACCCTCTTTGCCCCACAGAGCCCTGGCCCACCAGGGACTGGCTTTCTGTGGGGCACGGCATCCCCCTGGGTGGCCTTGCAGGGCTGTCGGGGTGGCTGGTGGCTCCCTGGGGGTGCGATAACGTGTGACACGGCCGAGCTCCCCACTCAGCTCCCAGCTGCCGCCTCTTCTCTCTGCAATTTTTTACCCTCCCATCTCGACGTCTACCTCTGCAGCCTCCAGTTTCTTTTTTATCCTTCCCTCTTGTTTCAAGATCCGTGGGTTTGTGTGGGTTTTTTTCCAGCCGCCCCCCCCCCCCCCCTGTTTTCTCATCTGTGCTCTTGCTTGCTCTAGCCCTTGTCTTTGTTTCAGCTGGGGGAAAGAAAAAAAAAGAAATAATTGCTTCCCTTGTAAAGTTGGCCCTGGCAGAGCGAGCCCCTGGAGAGCGATGCTGCCCGGGCGGCGCGGGAGCCAATGGCAGCCCCTGCCGCCCTCCAGCCCCGGTCCCCAGTGCGGGGGGACAGCCACTCGCCCCAATAAATACCTGTCACCTCCCAGGAAAGGCGGCATTGGGATGCCCTGCGGTTGGGGGCCACCGACGGTTTGGCTGGGGATCGTACAGGTACCTCCCTGGCGTTGCTTTCCCCAGGGTGGGTGTTTCTCCCGGCACGATTTTCATCATGGGCCCTGTCTCTCGGTTTGGGCATCTCCATCACTCCGGTCTGTATGTGGTGCTGGTCCCTGGGGTCCCACAGGGCTAGGGGGGCCTCAGCCGGCCTGGGGTCTCGGGGGGGGGGGGGGGAAGGGGGTGGGGGGGCGTTGTTTCATGTCTGTGCTGCTATGCCTAGGTTTGCCTTTGTCTGGAGCAGGGACGAGGATGGGGGCCAGGGGGGTTGGTCTTTTATTTTTCCTTTTGCATGTGTCTTTGATACTGTCCCCAGGAGGGGATCCTGTTTCCCCAAGCTGCCTTTGCTTCACATCGCTCCTCCTGCACTGCCGGCCCCAGGTAAAAGGAGAAGCTGGGACTGATCCGCGCTCCCCATACTGTGGGCTAGCTGCTGGATCCTGGTTGTGATCCCTGCATGGAGCTGCTTTGTGGCTGGGTTTGGCCTCGCTGGCTCAGGTATCGCCTGCCAGATGCTGGCGGCAGAATCTGGCCCCTTGTTTATAAGCAGGAGAGTAGTTTTGTCCTTATCTCCATCCGCTACAGAGGCCGGAGCTAGAATTTCAATGGGATGCTGCAGTTCGCCCTGGGCAGCAGCTGGCGTGGGTGCTACCCCCAGGGGACCGGGTGCCCAGGGAAGGTGTGGGCCTGCCAGAGTGGGTCAGAGGAGCCACAAGATCTGTGAAGCCCAGAACTGGGATGTCAAGGACTGTGGGTTTAGCCATGGTTTTATTGTCTGGTGCCCCTTTCTCCCCTTTGCTCTGTCTGGTTCCTTCTCTGTCTCGGGGCTGGCTCTCAAAGGCAGGAAAGAGGTGATGGTCAGGGTGGGTGGCACACAGAGGGCATGCGGGGTGTTTCGGAGTGTGTGTACACACTAGGGCCTACAAAATGCCCACACAGATGCCTTGTCCCCAGAAGTTTTTTTGGAGGATGCTGTTGCGGCTTCAGCCCCCCCTGGTTTCAATAAACTAAATAAACCCGGGCTGTGCAGGAGCCGCACGTGAAGGTGCAGAGCCGCACGCCATGGTGTGCGCTGGCCGGGCCCCCTCCGGCTCACTGTTGGCACCGCTGCGCCAGCGACGTGGGCTGTGTTTGGAGGGATGACGTGTGTGGTGACGGGAGGGAAGGGAGGGCGAGCAGGGGATGAGCAGGAGCCGGAGCCTGGCCACGACCTGGGGCTGGCGTGGGCAGCCGCAGCAGGGACGAGGAGCTGGGGAGAGGGATGCACAAGGGATGGCGTCTTCCTCCGACCTGCCCCTCTGCCCGCATCCGCGCTGCCGAGCGCCAGCACAAGGTGCTGCGAGCCCCTGCCTGCCCCTGCCTGCCCTCCCAAAGCTGTTTGAACTCGGCCAGGGGGAAAGAAGGCCAGGCCTAGGGTTTCCTCCCACCTCCCCTTTTTTTTGTGTGCTTTTAGACATGAGGCATTCCTGGGCGGATATTTGTTGCCGGGGTTGGGACGCCTCCTGCCAGACAAAACTAATGGGAAATGGGGGAATTGGTTTGGGATTTTTTCCCTCCGGTGTCTTGACCCTTGGAGTTATTGAAAAGCCAGCTGCAGCTCAGCCCCGTGCAGTGATTCCTGTGTGTCTCCAGCTAGTCATTTTGGGTCTGTAGGTGATTTGCAAAGAAGTCATCATGAGTATGGGAGCGGTAGCTCACACTGTTGTGGTTATTGTGGCAGGTTACATGGTTTTGTCTCTGTTTCACGCCCCCCCAGATCAGATGTGTAATTATCAGAATTGGTGAAGCGTAAGTTATAAAGCAAAAAGCCTCCGTGAAATATTCATGACTCTGCCGTCAGTGAAGGGTCAGCCTTTGGAGCTGGGAAGCCCAGAGGAGAGCTCTGCTGCCATCCCATCGCCCGGCCACCGTCCCATCGCCTGCCTGGCCGGTGGCAGGGGAAGAAGAGGGGAGATGCAGTTAGGCAGGCAGGGAGCGGGTGACCTTGTGACGTCCCTGCTGTCCTGCTCTGCTCCACCACCTCTCATTTTTGTCCAGGCACTATAGACATCTCTGAAAGCTGTAATCTGCAAAGCCCTGGGGGGCTCCACACTGTGCTGCCTGCTATTATCCCCGAGACAAAGAGGGACAGGCAGGCAGATTACCTTGTCCTTTATTTTTTCAGCTGGGAGCAAAGCAAAGCCTTAAATGAGCTTGCTGCCGGGGAGGGATTGCATGGGCAGAGCCCCAAGCGCCCTGTGCTCCTTCCCCTACCCAGAAGTGGCAGGACCCCATCCCTCACCCCAGGAATGGCTCATGCTGCCCCGTCGCTCCCTGCTCTGCTGCAGAGCCCCAGGGCCAGGTGAGGGTCTTCGCTGGGGCTCCCCTGCAGCACCCTCGCCTTCTCAGGGCACGTAGCACCTGGGTTTCTGGGGGCCAGGAACAACCTGATGCTCATACCCATCACCTCTATGCCTGGCGTTTGCACTTTCAGGCTGGACTGGCAGTGGGCAGAGGCAGGGCTTGCATGGCCCAGTCCTGCACAGCTCAGCACCCAAGCTCATCTCCACGCCAGGGGCCACATCCCTGGCCAGGCTGGCCCCACACAGAGATGGCACCACTACAGCAAGGGGCAGGTCACCTCTGTACAGTGCCCCCAGCTGCCTCCCACCCGGTGCGGGAGCAAGTGCTCTCCTCTGGGCTACACAAAACCCTATTGCCGGCACCCACAGGGCTTCCCTCCCTGCACAGGGACCTGTGCCATCCCCTGCTGCTCTCCTCACCCCAGCACTGCCACGGATGCGGCTCAGCCTGGCCAGACATGGCTGCACACTCCTCAGGGCACCCTGCAGAGGATGCTCTCCATGTGGCCAGTGTCCCCCCCATGGTCCCCTCCACTCTGAGCCTTCCCAGGCAGCCCCACTACTGCCAGCCGTGCTGGGTGGGTTTTGTCAACCAGCCATTGAAGTGCTGATGGTTTTATGCCTGGCACTTAATTATTTCCCCGATTGCCACCACTGTGTGCTGGCGAGTGGCGCTGGCTGTGACCCTGCCGAGCCCAACTCTGCTGCTGCAGCCGGGGGAGCTAATGGCAGAAGCATGCCCCACGTGGAGTTTAATTATTGGCTTTCTTCCTTAACAGAGTACATTGGCTGACCTTAATGCAATTAATTAGGGCTTAATCAACTTCTGGTGGCTCAGCACAGCACACAGTGATTCCTGCCTTTCCAGGAGGGCTTACAAGAGGTTAAAGCAGCTGAGGAGGGATGGGATGTAGTCTGTTGGCAAGTAGAGTCACGTTAGCTGTGTTCTGGGACAAGACTCAGGTGTCCTCTCAGGCTGGACTTGTTGGAGCTGCTGGTGCAGGCAGGAGGTGAGATGGGCTCGAGGGCTGTGCCCAGGGTGTTGCTTGCTTTTGGTATCACCCTGAGCTGGGGGTGGGTGAGGGGGACTTTCTGCAGGGCTTACCCCTGTAGCCTGTGCTGGGCCAGGACCTTCAGGCTCTTTGGGTGCCTTCTGTTAGTAGTGGGGCTGTGGCTGGGTTGTGCATCCAAGCAGCTACCAATAGGTGACTCCCAGGTTTGCACCCAGGGTGCTGGGGGTGGTGTGTGGGGAGCCCCTTCCCTCCCCATTAGCAGATATTAGTCTTGGAGACAAGAAAGGAGCTGTCTGGTTCTGGTTCTCCCTGGGCAAAATTTAATAACTAATAGTGCTAATTAATATTGCAGGATGTCCCCAGCACCTGTGGCTCCTCTTGGCTTGCCTGCTGGGTGTCTTCTAGGCTTTTGGAGCCCTGAAATAGGGGCTGAGGCACGGATGTCCAGTGTGAGGATTTATTTGTGTGCCTTGTGTCTCCAGCTGCTGGCTTTTAGCTTTCCAAGCCAGTGGGCACCTGTCAGCATAGCTGGTGATGGAGTGCCCCCTCCCTGGCTGCTGGCGGGGAGGACAAAGTGACTCGGCCTTGGTCTCGCAGAAAGCCCCTGGCAAGGTGGGTGTCCCCGTGCAAGCGGTGGCGTCTCCCAGTGTCAGCTGTGGTGATGGAGACTGCAGCGTGCCCTGCCATGTGCCCTTGGGTCCTGGATGCTTTGCGTCTTCCCTGTGCTGTTGTGCCTAAGCAGCTCCTCTCCCACAGTGGCATGTGTCCCCCTCTGTTTCTCTGGGTCCACATGTTCCTGGCAGTTGTTCCCCCCCGGCAGGGGCTATGCCACCAAGCCCCCTTGTGCAGGCAGCCCGGTGCTGGGACTGGGAGGTGGTGGCAGGAGCTGTGCCAACCACTGTTGCCGGTTTGTTTGCTTCAGTGCCAATTCATTAATATCAAAAAGCTAATTAGGATTCCACAGCCCTTCCCACCTGGCCCTCTCCTTCAGAGGCTGGAAGATACTTGTCTGCGGGATTTTGCTGCAGCCCTGTGTTAAAAGGATTCAGCCATGGTCTGTCCCAGCCTGGTGGTTTGTGTCCCCCTCTCTGCTCCTGGCTAATCCACCTGGCTCAAGCCCCTCGAAGCCCAGTAAATGGGATGTGGTAGTTGCCAGTAATCCCTCTGCTCTCCTGGGCAGGCTTCTCATATTACGAGTTATTAAAAAAAAACAAACCCAGGCAGCAATAACAGTGGCCTGGGGAGAGCCCAAGCACAGATTGCTCTCGGTCAGACCCCACGCAGCAGAAGAGCCACAGGCAGAGGCAGCTAGGCACAGCTGGATCTTGTGGAGCATCTCTCGGCAGGGGTTAGCCCCTCTTGCAGGTGGAGAAGGGACAAGCTGCAAGTCTCTTGCTCCCTGGGGAGCAAGCAGGGATTCCCATGAATCACAGACTAAAACCTGTTTCTGCCTGTGGGGAACCCTGGAGGAGGTGGGATAAACCTCGTGCTCCCCACCCTGGTGCCGGCATCCCCCGGCCTCAGCATCTTCCCCACTACTGCCCCTGTCCAGCCTCAGCTCCTGTGCTGGCATCCTGCGGGGACAGCACAGAGCCAGCGCCACTCGCCTGCCACCTCTCTAGGAGAAAACCAGCCTCCACTCCCAATTATTTGCTTTGCTTTGCAGCGCTTTTGAGAAAATATGCCCAGAATTGGGGATGCTGTTTGTTCTGAGACAGGGCAGTGGTGTTGCTCCATCCTTTTCCATGCAGGTCTGGTACAATGGTCCAAAGTCTTGCTTCCTCGAGGATGGGTTAGCCCTGTGGGAAATTCAATCTGCAAAAGATCTGCAGTTACTTGCAAATTTGGTGGGTTTTTTTTTTTCCCTGCAAAAAATATCAATATTCCTGCAGCGAGTCTCACTGTAGCTCAAAGCGTTTTGTTGCATGGGTTAGGGGGTTTCCTTCTGGCTTTAAGTCAACATTTCCCCTTAAAATGTCACTCAGAAGGCTGCTTTTTTTTTTTTTTTTTTAAAGCAAAAGTCTGTGATGACATTTTAAGTGGAGAAGAACATTGCTGCTTCGTTTTGAAATGTCAACTTTGAGTGGGGTGGGGGTTATTTATTTATTTATTTTATTCCAGCATTTCCCAGGGGAAAAAAGCAAAATGGTTTCATCAGACTCAAATAACCGTTGCCCCCCTGCCCCCAGCCACCTCAAAAATAAATATTTTTTTAACCCAATTGCATTTTTGTAGCAGGGAAACTTTTGCCAGGAGAAGTTGTGCTCCAGTGGGATGCTGTCCTGGGAAGGGACAACCCTGTTGCAGCCAAACCTCAGCCCTCTGCGGCAAATTCTTTGCCACCAAACTCCGTCGAGGACCTGTGGGACAGGCTCCATCGCTGCTGGCCAGCTTCGATTGCTGCGGGAGGGATTAACGGTCCAGGTTTTGAAGCTCTCCTCTTCCTGCTTTCCCTTTGCCTCGCACTCCCAGTTTTCTTTTGCGCAGTTTGCCCCGAAAATCGCTTGTGCTAGATTAGGCTA
This sequence comes from Falco cherrug, assembly GCF_023634085.1. Taxonomy (NCBI): domain Eukaryota; kingdom Metazoa; phylum Chordata; class Aves; order Falconiformes; family Falconidae; genus Falco; species Falco cherrug. The sequence continues at coordinate 7,494,737 of NC_073700.1, read as the reverse complement.
GAGACTGGAGTTATCTTCCTTTTATTTATTAGGGTAATTATACCTAATGATTCACATGCTCGTGGAGAGTAATTACTCCCAAATACAGCACCGGCAGTGTTCTTACCCAGCCTGGGTACGGTGATTCACAAATGCATCTTTTTGTACAATTCATCAAATGACGATCCCTTAATTGCTGATTTGGTTTGGAGGCGGTTAAGGAGCTACCGAGGACCTGGCAGTACCATCTCCACACCCGGTTTGCTCCGGTGGTGTGGTTGCTCATGTGCGTCTCCCTCCTGCTGCACCGATGGCTGTCACCGCTCGCCTCCTGCATGGCTTTTGCTGGAGGTCTCGGTTGGGTCAAGCCCCTCGCGCTGCAGGATTTGTGCTTTTCGAGGAGCCACAGTGCCTGATCCAGCAGTTGCTGTGGCACAGCCCAGCTGAGGGAGAGTCGTGGCTGCCCCTCTCCAGGGAGGGGATGACCCCTCCATCCTCCCAAAATGTGGCAGTGACATGGCTCAACCCTCAGCTCTTCACAGCTCATGGAGCAGGTGGGTGAGAGTTTAGGAAATACTGATGTGGAAAGCCAAATCCTCCAGGCTTTGCACCAAAAAAAGGCCCCTTGCTTAGATTGTTCTGTGTGAGGCAGCGGCAAGGGATGTTCCCCCCTGCTCCTTGGGGTCTGGAAGCCCCCTGCCTGTGCTGTCCCAGGGAGAGGACATGTGGGGACCCTCACCTAGGGACTCCTGGCCGTCCACTGTGCAGGGTCGGGCTGGGCAGGAGCATCCCAATGGGGAATGATGTGCAGAGTCCAGCCTGCTGAGCCGCTCCTGAGCCTGGGGATGGAGGAAGGTTTCCCTGAGTACTCTGAAGGGTGTTGATGTCCCCAGTGCTGCCATGTGGCTTGGAAAGGCAGCCTGGAGTTTGAAGATCTTCCTCATGGGTTCAGGGGAGCCCGGGGTGATGGCTCTCAGGTGGCTCAGCCCCTCCGGTGCTGCCCAAGAATGCCACAGTGCTCAGCCAGGGGCTGGCAATTGGCTGCAGTCTCCCGGGCCAGCAAAAAAGAGGGGTTTTGGTGCCACGTGGCAAGCAGAGTTTGCATCGTGCTTTGTGTAGTGTTGTGTGGGGTTCTTTTGTTGCTGGGTGTTTTTTTGAGGTTTGTTTTGGGGTTTTTTGGTTTTTTGGGGGTTTTTTTTTTAGCTAAAGGAAGCTCTTCCCTTCTCGGTGCACGTCCGGGCTGCATTGCATGAGCCTGCACATGCCACACATCCACTCTGGCTGCAGGGGCTGCTTGGGTCTCCCATCCTGAGGATGCCAGAATCGCCACTGGGATGTGAGCAGAAAGGCAGCAGAGTAGGCAGCACAAACCCCCCTTTCTTGCCGGCCACCACTTGGCTTTAGCCCCAGCATCGCTTGGGTGGGCTCCTGCAGGAGCCTGCCCAGGTCGCCCCCCTCACCCCAGTACATGGGGTTGCCCGCAGCGGCTGTGCCAGTGCTGCCCAGTAAGCGTTCACCAGAGCAATAGCTCCCTGGTTTCATTCCACCCACGTCCACCTTCTTAGCGGAGGATTCGCGCCAGTGCCTGGCCCCCTGTCAAGAGCTCCTGCAGGCAGCCGGGAGCTGCTCCTAATGGGCTGCCAGGGGATTTGTGCTCTGACAGCCGGCCGCTGACAGCTCCTTGCGACTGCTCCCTTCACCTGCTGGGCTCTCCTCTTCTGGTCAGATGGCAGAGGACACTCCAGCCACCACAGGGAGGGGGCTGGTGCCTTTTTCTCCCCCACCAGGTGTTTGCAATTGTGCTGGAGGTACCACAACCCATTGCCTTTGTGGTGTTGATAAAGCCCTGGGGGTGACAGTGGTGCAAGCAGAGGGTCACCAGTTTGGAAGAGCTCCTGGAGCTGATGCTCTGGGACAGGGATGGGCAGTTCTGGGTGTACCACAGGGCAAGTCTTGTCTCAGCTCCAAGGAGGTGCCTGGGGTGGGAGGCCCCCTGTTAGCTGGGAGAGCTGGGAGCAAGTGCTGACCTGCAGGGTGTCCCTCTGCCGAGGCTCTGGGGCCTCCCATGCTTTCTCCTGGCTGCAACGTCGCCTCTCTTCTGTTTGATGCAGGGCTCCTCTGTCTCCCCACAGACTGATACAGGGGCTGGGGGGGTGTCCTGGGGGCTCACCGGGGCCCAGCCTCATCCCAGTGAGGGCTGTGGCAGCCACTGCAGAGGGACTGGCCCGTTGCCCTGCCAGCGTGGAGCAACTCACAGCCTGCCGTCATGTATGGCTTTTTATTCCTATGTGATTATACATCCCACTTCATATAGGGATTGAAGCCGTGCAATACGCCAGGGTCCTACGGCGGAGAACAGCCCCTGTGCTATGGAAGCCAGCCTTGGAGGAGCCACCAAAGCTATCCCCTGGGGTGCTGGAGGAGTGCCACTGGCCTCAGCCCAGGCTCTGTCCTGCATCGCAGGCTCCCCAGCCCTCTCGGGGCCGGGGGGGGGGGGAGGCGGGGCAGATGAGGGGTGCCAAGCTGCTCTGGGGTGAGGCCAGCACCCCCTTGCAAGGGCTGGCCTGATTCTGCACCACATCTGTTGTGGAGAGCCCTGGCAGCTGTGCTGGTGGGGTCGTCCGTGGGGAGACCCCTGGTTTGCTTTTGGCCCCCACTATCCTGAGAGATGGGTGACAGCCTTGGGAAGCATCTGGGTGTGTGCACTGGAAGGAGGCTGCTGGCAGGACAAAGGAGAAGGAGGAAGAAGAAGAAGAAAGGAGCTGGGGAACGGCCATGGCAGCAAGGGCTGCCCCAAGCACGATGCTCTTCAAAGTTTCTCAAGAGGCCTCAGCAGCTCTTTCAAGGTTTGCATTAAATCTGTCACATTAGCGAAAATAGTGAAAATTACCCAGCTTGTGGAGTAGATGAAAGGCAGCCCCCTTCCAAACCCTCCATAAAGGAAGGGCCCCATTAACACCTAGTGAAATATTAGCCATTAATCAGGCTCTGTGCAAAATAAAACCATCCACATTTATCATTATTGGATCCTTAATGAAGTGATAATGGGAATGCTGGGGAGCTGTGATATTAATGTCTCCTAAGAGGCAAGAGCAGAGCCAAGGGCGGCAGCCAAGATTTTTAATTTACTGCCAAAAGCTCGTGCTGTTAATAACGCAGTTACTTCTCCCGACCATTAGCACTGTTTGGCTATGAGCAGCCTGCTTAGGAGAGCAAACTGATGCCGAATGCACCCAGGCTTTGCTCGTGCACTCCCTGCCCAGCAGCTGGGTGTGTTTTTCCTGACAGCTGCCCCTGTATCCCCTGCCCACATACGGGTTGCGGCCAGGGAGCTGTTGGCCATCTCCGGCCATCTCCCTCCTTCCTGGAGACTGGCTGGCATAGAAAGAGTTTTGCTTTTCCAATAAAAAGGGAAGGGAGTGTCAAAACCAAGCAACTCTTACTTTCCTCACTCTTTCTGTGACTTGTCTCCTTAGGCAGAAGCACCTCAGAGCCAGGATGGTGTGGAGCTAGTCCCAGCATGGCCAGCACACTGGGATCTCTCAGTGTGACCATAGTTGCACTCTGTGTTTCTTCACATCCCTGGGTACACTCACATGATGCTAATATCCCATCCACGACAGCATGGGCAAGCTGCAAAGCCCTGCTCAGCTGTGGTGACTCAGTCAGGTTCCCCATGGGAAAGTCATTGCTCCTGGCAGGCTCCAACAGCCCAGAGGCAAATCGTTACCTGGCAGGTAAGCAATGCTGTTGCATCTTTAGATGCAACTGTCTTCTTACAAATCCTTGCAAAACCCGACCAGTGCAGCCCCATGTACGCTAGCTCATGCGTGGGGTCTTTTGCTGTTGGCAAAGGGACTGCAGGTCAGATGGAGCTGGCTTTGGGCTGGAGCAGTAACAGACAATTCTGTGCTGAGCACTGTGCAGAGGAATAAAACGGTGCCTTGTTTGTAAGGGGTGCACACCCTCCACAGCTCCTTTCCTCCTTAGGCAGAAGATGTACCGGGTCCACCCAAGCAACCCCTCAGAAATGGAACTTCAGTTTATCCAGGTAGAAGCACCAGAAGAGGAAAAAGTGTTTCTGTAACCTGGGTGTCCTTGGTCAACCTCCCCCTGTCCTGTTATCTCCTCATTAGAACAGACAAGAACAAAAACCGTATATGGAGGCCAAGCGAGTGCAGATGTGAAGTGCACTTCAAACAGCTCCATCCTTTCAACAAACCTTTTGTTAGTCTTCTCTCCTCCCCAACACAAACTCTTTTTAATTGCTAGTGAAAAGCCACTGTTTAGAAAGCAAGGACACTGCTCAGGGTACATGTGGTAGGCATTTCCCAGGAGAAGGCAGCAAGCGCTAGACCAAGGTCTTCTGAATTTGACTGTGACACAGCACAGGCAGCAGCTCCAAGGACTAGCAGTGCTCAGCAATGTGGCAGGGCTGCAGGCAGAGCATAGGGGTACAGTGGACCTGCAGCTGTGTGCCCAGGCTGGCATGCCGGACCTGCTCCTGAAGATGGCAGTGACCCTTCTACCAGGCACCTGAGCCTGAAACCGGAGTCACTCTGGATTTCACTGGAGCAGAACTGGACAGGAAGCATTAACACCACTTTGGAGCCAGCTTTAGCCAGTTATTCTGGCTGCAGCCCGTACTTTTTGGCTGTATCGCTGTGTATGTTAGAGCCCCTGTGGTGCTGGCATGCCAGGCATGGAGGAGGTGACCTGCCAGTGACCTGCTGGCAACCTGCGGAAAAAAACTGCACAGCACAAAGCAGCTTCTCCTGTGCAACTGTCACCTGACATTACAGGGGCACAGCAAACTTTATAACGCTTGGCAGGTTTTCCCCAGCAGATCTCAAAGCTGTTTGCCAGCGTAAGCAAGTTCAGGCATGTTACAGAAGACCTTCAGACTCGGAGGACAAATGAGATGCATGGATGAGTTTAAACCACTGGGGTAAGACTTGAGGTTTTGAAATCCCTAGGCTTGTGCCTTGACACCATGCCTGGGCTGTGGCCCAGACAGGCCAGCTGCCAGCCTGGCATTGATACCAGGCCCCGTGACGGTCCTGCTGATATCCCTACTTGTTAGATATTGGCTTTGAAACGAAAGCAGGAGGTGTTGCATCCTCCTCAAAAATCCGCCCTCTGATCCATCTTGGAGCAGGCCGCAGAACGACTGTTCAGTGAGACACCACGACTCACGGTGTTGGCAGGACGGTGTATTTATGTCACGAGATGAGATCAGCCACACAGAGTAGGTCTGTCTGTCTGGAAAGAATCTGAGCCAAGCGTGTCCTATTAAATTAGAGCTGGATTTTTCAAAGGAGCTCAGTTCCCGCTTAGGCTCTGTAACAAACAGGCAGATATTCAAAAGGAGTCGGATGTTGTTGGGTCATACTGGCTGCTGAGCTGAAGTCCTTTGAATATGCAGCCAAAACCGTCATCGTGCCTGTTGCTACAGGCAGAGCCCTTCTGAAATCCAGCCCCACTGTGGCCTCCATGTCCTGGGAAACATGGCTCATCGCTGCTGTCCCACATATTGCACTGCAGTAGGTGACAAAACCACGATAACCACCTTATATATACAGGGGAGCAGCTCCCTGTCAAAGCACAGCTCTGGCAGCTTTGCCCTTTGATCAGCTCAGCAGCATGGGTCAGGAGAGCTGAGCGTGAAGGTTTCCTTGCCTTTTGTTCTGTGGAATTAGCAGAGTTAATCAGAGTGACAGCGACTTCTGCCTCAGCGCAGAAGAAAGGTCAGTGGCTCAGGCTGGATGCACGACTGTTTTCTAGGCAGTTGGAAAACAACACTGTGAAAGCTCATGGCATACACACTGCTGGCACAAAGGCTCTCCCAACAGGTATCAGCGGGGAAGATGTCCCTGTGGAGGGAAGGAGGCTAGAAGAGGACTCCACTCAGCTGGCTTACCACTGCACCTCAGTTGTCTCCTTCCTTGTGCTGCACAGTGAAGGTGTACCACCCTCTGTGACACTGCACTGTTTTTGTGTCACATGTCCATTATCAAATGCTTCTCTCTGCCAACGTGCTCCTTAACCGCGCTGCTGGGTGTGCACCATGCTGGGCTGGGGGTCTCTGAGTTGCCCCAGGTACCTGGTGTGGGAGGAGCTGCCGGGCACTGCAGTGGCAGGTGGAGCGGGTGCTGGGTGTCCCCTTTCCCACTGTGTCCCCCTGCACCTCCGTGCCTCCAGCTGGGCAGGCCTTGCTATTGATTTTGCATCCTTCAGTTGCTGTAATGCACTTCTGTGAACATGCAAAAGCCCACTGCTGAGCTGCTCTGGAGCTGGGGGTGTGGAGGTGCATCAGCTGCAGTGAGGGCTCTCCCTGGCAGCCCTACTATGGTCTTGATCTCCCCACATCTTTTAACTATAGTTGAAGCAGTCACAGGAGTGGTGGCTCTCAGCAGAAGTGTTAAATCCGGCCTCTGTGTCTGTAATGTGACCTCTTACCTTCCTCTGATCCCAATTACAAGTGCTTGCTTTTGCTGTGAACATCCACTCATGTGTCTAATTAGTGGATTCTTTCTGTTAAAGATATTAGCACCCTCAACCGTAAGCCCTAATTTAAGCAGTTTACATTTGTCTGCCTTCATTTACCCCTGATCCTAATTAAATGTATCTGGATATCTTTGGAGGGAGCTCTCATGATCTCTTCATGGCTCTAATTAAAATGGCCTGGATGTCCATGACATTGGTGCCTGTCAAGCCTGTCACCAGGAGGTGATGCCCACCTTGGAACTGGCTGAAGAACGTATAGGAGTCGTTGTTGCGGAGAAAGGCCTCCACATCAAGGCCCTCCTGCAGCGCCTCAGCCACCATCTGTGGGCTGCAGAAGGCCCCTGCCGCCTCCGTTGGGCCATCCTGCCCGTCTGTTCCCGCGCTAAGGAAGACAATCTCACACCTCCCTGGGGGGCTGACTTCCGTAGCCTGTGCCCTGTGCAGCCCCAGCCCCACGCGCAGGGCCAGCTCCTGGTTCCTCCCTCCCTTGCCACTTCCTTGAAGCTGAACTGTGGTTTCTCCGCCGGCCAGGATGCAGACTGGTCTTTCAGGCCCTAATCCTCGCAGGGTCTGTAGAAACTTAGCAAGGTTCAAACCCGGGATGGCTAGCTCTGCCGCCAGCTGCAGGAGATTCCCCCTCACCGCATCACTCAGGGGCCCTTCTCCGAGGCTGGCAAAGCCCAGGCAGACCAGCTGGATCAGCTGGCAGTAGAGCATGGCCATGCGGCCGACTTCCCCGCAGATTGCTGTGCTCAGGATCAGAGTGGCGTAGCCCAGGCCCTCGGCTTGGCGTTTGGCCTCATCTAAAGCCAGTGTATTTGACCCGATGATGATGTTGCAAACATGGGAGTAGTCTTCTGAAGCAGTGGGCTTGGTGGGAGAGCTGGACAGGACTGTTTCCACTGACTTGGGCAGGTTGTGCAGCAGATTGTATTTGGTGAGTATCTGAAGGCAATCCTGGACGCTGTGGGAGCTGGCAGCAGTGGGCCCACTTGCTATAATGTCCAGGGGGTCACCGATCACATCAGAAAGGATGAGGCTCACCACCTGCCAAAAAGAATGCCCACGGATTATTGTGGGAGGCAGAGACGAGTGACTGCACAGGAGCCCTGCCAGAAGTGCTGCTCTGAGTTTCGCTTGTGCCACCCCTATATCAGAGCAGATGAAAATGGGCAGATCTTGACCCATTTTTGTTTTATGGTCCCATGAGTGTCACCTTGCCCTTCCTGAACCCACAGATCTACAACGTCCTTTGATGCTGGACCATCACACTGGAAGATGTAACTCATGACGCTGCACTTGTCAGGCTGATAACCTAGTGTAAGTTCAGTGATGGTGTGCCCTGAGAACAGCCCCCAGGGGACCCAGCCTTGAAAGCACTGTGGTGGAGCACCAGCACATTGGAGGTGCCTGCTGGGTGAGGGCTGGGGTCTGCTGAGACTGGTGTGATGGCACAGCCAACATTTGCGGAGTCTGGATTCCCCTTTTTCCACCTCTGTATCCCTGAGAGTTTGGGTCCTCAGTGAAATCTGAGCCACAGTGTGCAAAGGTTGTTCACTCAGTAAGGAGAAAACCCCTGCAAGCAGGTCAGTTGATTAAACCCCTATTTTGAGAGCAGGTGGGTGATCTGTGGGAAAGCAGGGGCTTCCTTTTAGTTACCTGTGCGGGATGTGCGAGTCGGGCCAGCCCTCCACCCTTCAGCAAGGACAGAGTCTTCCGGACAATATTCAGCTCCCGTATGTCAGCTCCTTGGGAAGCCAGCATCTTTGTGAGTTTCTCCTTCTCTTCGAGGAGGATGGGAGGGATGGGAGCAGGCAGTAGGGCAGATCCACCCCCTAGGATGCAGAAGAGATGGCAAGAAAAGGAAAACAGAAGTAAAGCAAGGCTGTTCTACATATAAGCCTTTCCTCTTCCCTCACCAGGCAGAGGTGATTGGGGAACTATGCTAACATCTCTGGAGAATTCGTTCTTCGCCAATGGGTTTTTATCACTGCTGTCTTGCACTGTCTGCAGTCAGCTACACCTCACCCAGGAAGTGTAAAGCTCACCAGACCAGGGCACTGCATGCCTGCAATGTTGCAGGGATGAGACAGCAACTACTATCCCCACTGCGTCAGGCCACTCGTGTGTCATCACACTGAATTTCAAGGGCTACCTGGATGGGTGAGCAGCAAGCACGGCCTCCATGACTCGTACAGCAGTCAGCACTAAGCAGATAGAGACACAGCTTTGCTGGCTCCATTTATTCAGGACAGTGTACAAACACTAGCTATGGCTGCAGCAAGATCGGAAGCTGCTGAACTGTGCTCATCTAGGCTCAGGAGGAAAGGAAAGGGGGATGGAGTAATGCAAAGGAAAAAGCACACCCAGAGTCCAGGGTGATAGCTTCATTGATGGGAATCCTGTCTTATACAAGTGGGTACTGAAAATGCAGAAAAATCAGCAAGAAAAAAGGTTCTGACAGAAAAGTGGAATGGATGGCAAATACAGAGTAGAAAGCAGCAAGATCTGAGCAGAGAGTGAACATGCACAGAAGTATAGCTGAAAGCTACTGTCAAAAGGCAAAGCCTGCTCAGAGGTTTGAGACAAATCAGCATCAATAAAACATGATGAGCAAGAAAAACAAATGCAAATGCCTGTGTTTCAGTCAATAGCCAGGGATCTAGCTGAGAGGCAGGAGCAGTTGGGGACCGGCTGCTGTGTGGGAGTGCACATGCATAGGGAGTCACAGCCACGGGGAGATCCTGTACAGGCTTCCTGAAGGGCTGAGGAGTCTCTTGGAGATCCCCGTAGTCAAAGGACGGGAGGAAGCCCAGGGGAATCCCCAGCAAGTGCAGCTAGATTCCAGTTGCTTGGGTGTTTGCCTAGCGGCACTCTCCCTCTGCACCAGATCCAGCTTCAGCATCCACAGAACAATCACTGAGCAGAGGAGATCAAGGGTTTTCTACTGAGCTGCTCCAAGCCCCTGCATGCTTTTGCCCTGTGACAGCCACCCACCCAGCTGAACTCAGGTTGGGGTGATGTCACTACATCCCTTCGATGCACACTACCCACCTTCCCTACACAACCTTGGGTCTGGGGAGAGCCCAGGGGCGAAGAAGCCAGGGCCTGGGGGTGTTCAGGGCTGACACTGCAAGGTGTGCAGCTGACTGTTGGAGCCTGGGGGCCTCTTTTCCACTGGCTGGGAAGCGGCAAAGCCCTGGCAAAGGTCCGTCCCAAATCTCAGCTTACAGACTCGCCCCCCTGCACAAATCTGGAGCATGCAAGTTCACCAGGTGCTTGCTTCTCCAAGGCTGCATGTCCAAATGTAAGGATGGGGCAGGAAAAAAGCGTCTCCTTGCCAAGAGGTGGGAGCAGCTGGCAGGCTGTGGCCAGAGGTGCCATCTCACAGTGGTGGCACAACTGCAGGATCCAGCCTGCGCAGCTCAGCCTCTCCCCAGGGCTGGGAGGCAGCGTATCCACTGCAGCAGCAGACAGCCCTGTGCCCCACCCTGGTGAATCCCTGGAGAAAGGCTGACAGGAGAAGGGAGAGGAAAAATCAGAGGTCCAAGTGTCAGTGGTGAAAGGGCCAGCACAGCACAGCGCTCCCCTGCTGCACAGCCATGGGTGGGCAGGCAGCTGGAGGGTCCTCAGTAGAGCCCATTCCCTGGGATCCCCACACTACCGGAGATGAGCACAAGGAGCAGGTCATCTGCAGTCAGACCCTCAGCCAGCTCCTGGATGGCAACTGCTCCCTTCAGAGCCGCTGGGTCCGGGAGGTTGTTCTTGGCACCTTCGATGACCTGGATTTTGCTGTGTGGCTTCAGCAGCATCTCCCTGGTGAGGTAAGAGAAGCAATCACACCACTGACATGAACACAGGCAGCCAGACTGTCTGTCACTCAGCAGGGAAATGGGCCTGGTGCACCAGAGACACACAGCAAGTGACCAGGACAGGGAGGTAGCCTTTGCTGAGTGTCTCTTCCCCAGGGCTGAGAAGAGAGCGCATCCAGCACAAGAGATGGGCTGTGTTGCTGGTGTCACTGGGATGTGATGGTGGTTGAAGACCAGGGTGGTGTGGTGGATGGGGTGGGCATCAGAATGAGAGCAGTGGGAAAGGACTGAAGGGGTTCACAGCAACACCCACAGAGGACAAATCTGGCAGCCTACCCAGCCAAACTGTCCAGACACACTCCCCCTTACCGCATTCCTGCTCGCTGAAGGCTCTCCTGGATGCCTAGCGGCACATTGATGATCCCCCGAACAAGGTGGTCTCCCAGGATCTCTTCTGCTGCTGCAGCCATCCCCAGCACAGCTTTGCCAAAACCCACCAGGTACAGGTCCCTCTTCACTGGAAAGGCCTGGCCTTTCACCAGCAGTTGAGGGCACCCATCTCCCTGGAGCTTCACAGCTCTCTGCAGCATCAGAGCTGGCTGGACAGTGCCCACCGCGCTGCGGAAGAGGAACAGTGCGTGCTCACGGAGGGACATGCTGCACAGGGTGGCCAGGCTGAGTCAGGCTGCTTGGTGGGGTGGGCTTGTACACACTCTGCCAACACTGGCAAGGCCTTGAGAGCTGGGGCAGCTGGCACCCTCCAAACTGCAAGGGAAAGTGAACATTTTCACTAGTAGAAGAGACAGGGCTGTCACAGAAAGAGCAGGGAGGGCAAAACATGAACCATGGAGCTCTAGCTCCTGTTTCCTCTAGATTAAGGTGCCATATCAACAGCATTTTCAAACCTCTCCCTAGGCAGGAGGGAGGGAAGGGCAGTGTCACATTCAAACCACCTGTCAGCTTGTGGTTCCCCTGCAATCCCACCACCTCCTGCAGGGGAGGAGAGCCCTGCCAGCCAGTTTCTTCCCTGTGGATTTGCCACTGGCAAGCCATCATTTCTATTTGCTCAGCATTTGACATCTTTCCAAACTGTGGAAGCTGCTCTCTGTCCTGGAGAGAGCAGGGCGTCTGGGTGGAACAGCTTTTCACTACATTAACTTCCTTCCTCGTGCTAGCCAAATGCTGATCTCATTCTCTGGCTGCGCATTGCCCCATGTGTCCCTGCAGCATCAGGCACAGACTTAGGAGAGACAACAAGCTTGCTGGCTGCCTGATCCCTTGCTCCTGGTGGCCACAGAGAGACCAGTAATGAGGTTTCCCCACCAAAGAGCAAATTAACAGAAGGTTTCATTTGCCTTTATTTTTTAATTCTCTCATTATCCATTAAAATCACATTTAGAGCCCAAATAAGACTTCAGATCCAGGCAACGTTGCCAGCTGTGTCTGTGAAAGCCCATTTGAGCTAGTCTCCACTGAGTATTAGCATTATATGCCACAGATCTGCATGGGGACCAAAAGATTTCAACTGCTCAAGGGCAGACACTTGTCTTGACAGAGGAAAGGCAGCCCCTGCCAACACACATGCATCTATTCCCTCCCAGCATTCCTCCTTCCTTCTGTTAACTGGCAGCAAGCTCACTGCTGGTTTCTCAGGATCAAAGATCCTTGTGATCTGCATCTCTCCTGCTCATGGCAATTATGGTGCAGGCAATTAAGGCAGGGTGCCAGGAGGCTGAAGCAGCCTGGGCAACACACTTGATCACAGACCCATTCAAACTACCTGAGAGAGTTAATTCTCTCTCTAGTAAATGGATGTGTTTCAGTGCAAGGCCAATGGACAGCTTCTTCTGGGACAGCTCACAAGTCCAGAGGTCTCGCTATCCTAACACTCCCATAGCACTGCAAGGTGTTAATCATTAAACCAGACAAGCTTTCCAACAGCTCCTCTGGGTCTAAATCTGCCTCATTTTGCTGAAAGGACCCAAAGGCTCTGTGAAAACCTTCTCACACAATGAAACTTGGGCACACTCTGAGATCTATTGGACAAGGAACCTGCAGGTAAAACTATATGGAGAATCATACAGCCAGAGAAAAAACATCCAAGAATCATTTAAGTTGGAAAAGACCCTTAAGATCATCAAGTCCAACTGTAAATGTTTCAATACTTAGGAGAAACAGATTTTAAAGGCAAAACGCAAGGCAGATAAACTACTTATCTATACTCTCTTTAGATACTGGTCAGAAGGACTGGCTTTTCAATCATGAGGAGAAAGAAGGATAAAAGACAGCGTGTTCTGACCACTTTGTTACTAGACTCTTAACTTCATGGCAGCTGATGCTACCAGCAGTTTAAACCACTGAGCCTCAGCCCTCTTGTAATGAGGGTCAGAGTAACCATGCTAACACCAGTGAATTCCTGTGTCTCAGGAACTGAGATTAGCATCTTGGTTCCCAGCAGGTCTCTGACTCACCTGGTAGCACAGCGCAATCAGAGGAAGGTGTTAGAAAAGAGAGGTACATCCTGCCCCAGGTCACCTCATCTGAGCTTCGATACAGGGTTTGCAGAAGTGGTTGGCAAAAAAGGCTTAAATGGAGCCAGGGGAGTTTACGAAAATAAAGCCCCAAAGCCTTTAACAGGCTGTATCTCTGCCTGGATGTTTCTATGCACGGCTGACCCTGAAGACCAGGGGAATTGAGCACAACCAGACCCGCAACTGCGGCTCCTGTCACACGTGCCCTCCCAGAGGTTCCATTCAGCTCCAACTCCAGACACGACACAGCAGGCGCAAGTTGTTTAAAAGCAATCCTCTCCTACTGGAGCTGAAAAAAATAAATGCCAGCTTAATTCATCTGGCACTTGTGTACATACTGCTAATGCTTGCTCTGGAAAGCATTTCACTACAATAGCAGGCATGTAATCTGTTTTCTGCACTCTGAACTCAGATTGTATTTTAACCATCAAGGCCTGATCCAGAGTCTGTTAAGTCAGCACGCATCTTTCCATTGCTTCTACGGATTTTAGGGCACGCCGCCTGACACTGATCTCAGCGCACAGGTGTAAGTGCAGAGTAAATCCAGTGTAAAAACCCCTTGCAGTCAGAGGTTATCCAACTTTACACCAATGCAACAGAGAGCTGGATTTGGCACAGACCCATGAGCTTCGGAGCTCTTGGTGTGTAACTCTGCTCCTTGTCAGCTCTCATTAGACACGCAGGCTCACTGGAGGCTCCCCTTGGAATGAGGGTGCTGCTAATGATGCCACAAATCCATTTTTATGTAATTTATTTATACAGTCTCAGGCACTGGGTACTAAATGTCATCAGGGAACAGCTATAAATCAGTGCTATGCGATCCATGGTAGATATTAAAAAAAAAATAAAACTCCTACTCATTTTACTAGGGCTTTAAAAACAAGATCAAGAGAACTGAACGTCACCCCACACCAAAGCATAGGCAGCCTTGGAAAGAAAAATAATCCACATGGCAGCTCTCAGACTGCTCCGTGGATGGTGGGTCTAGAAATGATGTAATTGCCAGTTAGCTGCTGTGTATTGCATGTGGGGAAATTACATCCTCACAATCCTGCATTTTCCTCTTCCCACTGCTGGCTGGGAGGAATCTGGGCTGGAAGAAGGGGCTGATATTGTGACTCATTGCTTCACGCACTAATCTTTGTTCCCCAGTTTCTCAGGGAAATCAGATAGGGATGAACGAGCCCTCTTCTATCTATATGGATATAGGGTGACATGTTACAGGCACTAGCGGGGCTTGGGTTTTATACCTTCCCTTTGTCCCTGGTCAGGATAATTTGGAGTTGGGGTATAGTCTTTTGAAATTTTTTCTAGAAATTTGCACAAAGTTTAGGAGGAAAATGCTAAGAATTGCCTGTTCCAAAGAGAGCAGGAGGGTTGTAAGGGGTTTAGATTAATCCTCTTTAAATTAAATCTTCCCCAGCTTTCATTGATGAATAATGTTCACCATCTACATACTTGTTTGCGTGCGTTACCATCTTAAGTTCTTTCTTCATAGAGCTCTTCCTAAGCCTGCAGAAATTTCCATTGTTAACTCTCACAACAAAAAGCAGCAAAAACCCAGTTCCTCATTTTCACTTTCTCTGGGAAAGAGGGAGGAAGAGGAGCTGGACTATGATAAAATATGGGCAAAGCGCTTATTCACATTACCTTTCATTAACTTTTTAATTAAAGCAATTCTGCAGGCAAGGAGCCAAAGTCAGAGGGAGACAGAAACAATCCAGCACTAGGGGCAGAAATGTGGTAAGCTGCCAGGTAAATTAGATGGTGGCATGAGACCAAAAGCGTGGACGCAGGGGGGCAGAGTCTGAGCCATAATTTGGGAGTCACACTGGGGAAGAAAACAGTGAACAAATGAGCTGGCCATGCCCATGCAATGAGAAAAATGAGCCAGCACCTTGCTCCATGGCAGGTACTTGAAAACCAGAAAAATATTCCCTTCTAGGGGCCAGTCTGCCATCGCTGGGCAAAGCTGAGCTATTCCAGGTGCTGTAGTTGGAGGGTTGTTCAAGGCTTTGCATCACGGGCTTGTGGTTTTCTTGAAGTTGGGGCAATTGGGCTTGGTGCAGGCCAACCCAATCACACATCCCAAGCATTTCAGGTGCTGCAAGATCAGAGGATGCTGTATATTAATGCTCCAGGATGTCTAATTTAACTGAGAACTTCAGGAGTCTATGTTAGTTTATTTTTAATGTCATCGGGTCTTGTCTGGATTTCCCCTAGTGTGGCAGTGATTGGTGGCTGGCCCACCGTGTACAGGGTCAACTCCAAAACCCCTGAGGGACTTGGAAAATATTTGAGATGGCACTGGATCAAACCCCAATTGTTTGAGGATAATTTTGAGCTCGGGCTCTAACAGATTACATCTTTGTTACAGCAGTAAACCACCAGACACAGCAAGTTTTAGCAGTGTCTCTTGCTACTCGTTTTTCTTGCTGCATGACTTTCTTCTGGCCTCTTGGTACGTAAATTACCGTTAGATTCACCAACGCTTACCGCTTCCATTTTTTATGCATTATCACGGGAGTTTACCTATGAAATACAACAGAGCAGAGATTTTACTGCCTTAAACTCCCATGTTCCCACTTATGGACACATCTTTTCTATCATTTGATATATCAACTTTAATTTGCCTGGTAAGCCCTGCATAAACTCAAACTTGCTGCTCCAGATGGTCCCAAAAGCATTACAAGAAAATTTTCCAGGAGATGCACTAAGCCCAGGAGGAAAACAAAGTGGTGAAGGTTTGTCCAAGTGACTATTCTGGGAGGATTAGACGGGGGATTTTTCAAGACTAATCTCTTTAAATGAAAATTTCAGAATTTGATTAATTTTTTTAATCTGCACATGGATTTGCATAAAATTACCACACTGCCTCATTCACATTTTGTAAAAAAGAAAATGTCTGTGGCTGGGATGGACTGGTCAGCTGTGAAGGGTCCACTACACAAGTGGGCGTGCAGGGACAGGGTGAAAGGTCCTTTTACTCCCACTCACTGTGGCGCTCCTGCATTCATAACTGGGAAAGAGGGTGATGGTGGACAGAAGCAGTATGGTGAGACCACAGAGCTGTAGAGAGGGTTTGCTAGGTGTGTAAGGGAGAAAGTAGGATGGAGTCTGAATATCTTTGCTTCAAGAATATGCTGAGCTCTGGGAAACCCAGGAGTCCTAATTTCCAATACATGGCTTTCTATATGTTTCTTGGAAAAGAAATATGTTGCTCTCATGACTGATTTACTCACCAGGAAAGTGTCAACATGGTCTCTTTGCCTTTGATGGGGAATGTAGCCTAAGGCCAAATACAGGGAAGCTAAGTGTTCTGTTCAGCATTTTATATATATATAGATCAGTATCATTAGTAAAAAAATTAACTGGATTTGACATATGCATCTTACTAGTTTTTCTAGGTCACACACCCTTCACTCTCTATCTACCTTTTGGAAATGATGTTCCCATGTGCTGGGGATTGCAGGGAAGAAAAAATTTTCACTAAAAAATCATTCTGTAGCTCAACGCAGAAAAGTACTACCCTGAAGCCAAGTTCATGCCAAGTCTACTTCCTTTCATGCTGTAATTTCTCAAACTCCCTATTTTGAGTCAACTTGCAATCAAAGTTGAGAGTCATTTAAAATACAGGGAAGGATCACAGTATTCTAGAGAAGATGAAAAGTTGCCAGCCTTGAGGACTGGAATAATAGAAAGGGGTCGAAATTCAGTACTGCAAAATACAAGGTCATGATCTTCGGGATTAATAGCAAAAAATTATGAGGTCCTCAGTTGGAAACAGCATAAGAGGAGAAAGAGCCAGGAATATTAATCAGTCACAGGATGAGAATTACAGCTGCCCTCTAGGCTGAGACAAGAAGCTATGGGGAAAGCAGAAAGCAGCAGATGTAATCTACCTTGACTTTAGTGAGGTTTTTGACACAATTCTCATGGGCATGCTGAAGAAGTGTGGGCTGGGCAAACACAGTTAAGACTCGAAGGAAAACAGCTTGACCACTGGGCTCAGGGGGTAAAAATCAGTGGCTCAGGATTCACTTGACAGTGGTAATCAACAGGGAATCTGTTGGAGTTCATATCACCCCGTGGCTTCATTAGTGACCTGGAGAGTAGTGCAGAGTGCCTGATTTGGGGGAGTGCCAATAGAGTCACCTTCCAGAGGAACAGTCATAAACTCAAGGTCAGGGCCAACAGAAACTTCATGATGCTCAGCAAGATGTGTGAAGTTTTGCTGCTGGGGCAGGATCCCCATGCATCAGCATGGCCTGGGAACCAAGTGGTGCAACCAACTAAGGAGCAACTTAATAACAGCTACAACTACTTGAAGGGTGATTATAAGGACAGTGGAGATGAACCCTTCTTGGTAGCGGCAGAAAGGAGCAATGGCCACAAGTTGCAGGTCAGGACGTTTGTGTTGGACATTAGCAAAAAGCTGTTTATTGAGAGGGTTGCATAGCACTGGATCAGGCCACTCAAAAAAGCTGTGGTCTCCGTGCTAGGTGGTTTTCAGGATTTCACTAGACAAAGCCATGGCCAAGCCGATCTTGTGGTGGTGCTGGTCCTGCGCTGAGCAGAAGGGTGGAGCAGGCAGCTCCAGAGGTCCCTTCTCCCTACACTCCTGTGATTCTGTGTTGTAAGAGCAGGAACAGTGTTCGATGCTCCGGAGCATCACGCTTAGTTTCAAGAGCCCATAAAGAGATGCCAAGTTGCAGGATACAAGTCCTCCACACAAGCCTCCAGACATAACTGTTACCCACCGAGAATCATCACTCCCAGCAGAGTCCAACAGAAATATATTCACTTGACCTGTGTCATTTCCAGAAGCATCTCTCTGAAATTCACTCAACCCATCTGAGCAAGCACAGGTCCGTCTGTATTGTGCAGGTTATGGTGGTATCCACTATAGAAATGCATAGGACGACTGACTGCATTTGATCAATATTACTCAAGCAGGAATTAAACATTTTTTCCATTAACTAGGGGCATTATCCGTAATTCCTACTTAATGTGACACTTTGCTAGGAGGTCCAATTATCCTGCCAGATAAATTCCAGTTTGGTATAAACTGACAAACTGAGTTCCAATGATTAGGAAGAAAGGCAGAAGAAAGAATAAAAAGGGAGTGACAAAATATCAAATCAACAACCCACGGTGTTATACAACTCTAAAACTTAGCTAAGTACTGTAGGTGTTTTGAAGTAAATTGTCTTATGATGGTATTGGTGAGTCACCTTCAGGGCCCAGATGAGATAATCCAAGCTTTGATCATGCAATTTACAGTATGCAAGAGGCTCATGCTTCTCTAAAATCTCTCATCATATTAAAAATCAGTGGTAGGTTTGAACTGACCTGCAATGGGATAGCTGACCCTGAGACTCTCAGAAGTAAGGAAGGCGTCTTTTGTTGAGTCTCCTTAAGAGTCTGGTGTGAAAATCTGGTCTCCGTTTCAAAGTAAAAATCGATGAATCATTCCAATGAGGCAGTCCCATCACAGCATGGAAGGGTGAATCGGATTAGATGTCTAAACCTGTAATGGTGAACTCTGGTAAGCAAACAGTAAGAGCAAGTAATCTGAGAAAAAAACTTTTGTTCAACTAAATCATATACACATATAATTAACAATACATACACAATAATTAAACATGTTTCAATGACATGGAAGCAGACCTTTGACAATAGTTCCCAGACTTACTGTTGTTTGACCACATGAGGGCAATAGTATTCTAAAAGCAAAATCAAGCTGTTGCCGAGACTATGAATGGAAAAGGCAACCAACATTCATGAAGGCATTTTTTTCCCCCTTCTTTTGATTCTGAGTTTCTAGGGGACTGAAATGAAAATAGATCTGGTGTTCTTCTAAAATTAAAATAGTGTGGTGCTATTTTAAATAGCTGTTTTAAAATTAAAATAGCAGGTCCTACTATACTCCAGAAATAACTTTTTAAGGTAAGAGATGAACAAAAACATGAACTCAGAGCCTGACATCAAGATTCCCGACGGGAAAAAGTAACAGTTCCAGGGTGTCTGTGTTGGAACTTCAGAAGCCAAGGCGTCTTTCTCAAAGGTGAAACGTGTGCTGCTCATCTTTTACATCTCATGTGGTGTAAAGCCGCAATACTGCTTGGAGGCCAGGTTTTAGAATAAAAAATACTGGGAAATTAAAAAAGCCTCATAATTGAACTTAAAGTAGGGGAGAAAGGAATGAGAAAGCGATCGCTGTGTATAGGAGGGGGACCTAACCCTGGCCTTGCAGTGGGTGCAGATACCTGCGGGAAAGGCCTCCCGCCGCTGAGGAGCTGGTTCTGCGACGGACAGGGCCGATGGCCTGGGGGGGGAGCTCCCCGCCATGTCTCTGCGGTTCCCTACGGCCCAACTGGGAGATCGGCGTAGGCCAAGAGCCCCACGAACGCCGCTTGCTGGCCAGTTACCGCGGAAAACGCGGAGAAATACGTTAAATCCCGCACCGGGCACATTCTGCGCAGCGTAAAGCCCGCCGGGGGGTGGCTGAACGCGGCCGCAGCGCGCAGGCCCGGCGGCGGGAGCGCGGCTTCACCCCACGTCCCTCCAGCCACGCGACGCCGGAAGTGACGCCCGCCAGCGGCGCGAAGCCGTTGCCCGCTTACGGGATGACGTCATGCCCCTCACCCTGACTCCCTCCCGTCACAGCGAGGCACGGGTGGGTGAGCGGTGACGGCTCAGCCTCGCCGCGGCCTCCCGACCCTACCCTGGGTCGCCCCTTCCTACCCGGGACCCCGCGGGGGCAAAGCTGGGCTCCCTGCCACACTCAACATGGCGGCCGGGTACCTCCCGCTGAGCCCCGCCCCCCATCCCGGCAGGCCTTGCGCGCGCGCCCGCCCCCGCCCAGCAGCCCCAACGCCCCGCCGCGGCCGAGCGCGCGCCCCCCCTTCCCCCTTCCCAGGGTGCCCCGCGCGCCGCCCCCTACCGTTCCCGGAGCAGCAAGATGGCGGACACAATGAGGAGGAGCCGCCTCTCCGCGGCCTGAGCGGGCCGAACTGAGCCAGAGGGCGCCGCCCGCCCCGGCCCGCCGCCCCTCCCTGTTCTCTGCCGATCCCCGCCGCCCCGCGAGGCCCTGCCCGTCCGCTCCTGCCGCCGCCCGGAGCCCCGCCCGGCTCACCTCAGCGCCGCCGCCGCCCTCGGCGCGGCCCGGCCTGGCCCGGCGGCGGGATGAAGCTGACGGACAACGTGCTGCGGAGCTTCCGCGTGGCTAAAGTCTTCCGCGAGAACTCGGACAAGATCAACTGCTTCGACTTCAGCCCCAACGGCGAGACCGTCATCTCCAGCAGTGACGACGACTCCATCGTTCTCTATGACTGCCAGGAGGGCAAGTGAGTGGAGTGATCCGGCCCGGCCCGCGCCTCAGCCGCCCCGGGGTGGGGGTCCCTGCCTTCGACAGGGCTGGGGGAGCTACTGGGGCGGGGGGGGCTGTCAGGAACGCTGCCGTGGCCGCTGCCTGTTGCGGCGTTTCGGGAAGAAGCTGTGCCCGGCTTCTCACCGGTGCAGCTGCACTGAGGAGGTGGCAGGTCTGGCAAGCTTTAGCTTTGCATTTGTTATTTTTTAGCGTAGGCTTGTAAGTGGAACTGCAACGGTGTCTGACGCGGCGGGAGGGGATTATAAACGGTTAAATTGGGGCGCAGAGATAGGAGCAGCATGGTTTTGTTTGCACCACGGGTGTCTGTCCTTGTTAGGTCAGGTAGGCTGGAGCCAGCGATGGTGATTTCCCAACTGTAAGAGAGCTCACTGTTTTGAGAACTAAGGAGTTGTTAAGCTTAAGGGTTGAGTCTGGTCACATTTCTGGGCTCTGGGTTGTTACAGATACGTAAACGGACTTCTCGAGCTCCTCTGGGCCTAAGTCTTGCTAATTAAAACTGGAGTAATTGCTGTGAGCAGTGTACAGATTATCCATTTTAAACAACCTAATTTGAGTGTGACTTCTTGGATGAATGCTTTAAGCCAAAAGGTGGTGTGGTGTGTGTTTACTATAACTTCTGAAACCTCCATGGTGTTTTCTGTAAAACCTAGTTCCTAAGTGGCATCTGGGAACGTTGCAGATAAATGTGGTCCTCTGTGCTTTGAATACTTTTCTCTAGTTGTGTTTCTATCTGTAAAGCATAGCTAAGATACATGTGTGATTTACATGTGTCTTCAAATGTTGCCATAATTTATATTTATCAAGGTGTTTATTGATTTCTGTTACTTAAGGGTAATCAGTTAAGGGGCGGGGGTGTTTCTCACTTAGCAGAGTTGACCAGTTTATCTTCTTCCATTGATCATAAGATGCTCATCCAGTTTTATGGAGAAAACCCCGGAAATTTGCACAGCACTTGAGATACAGTGCTCTTGTTCAAAGGATAAAAATGGGTGAATAAGACCACCAGTAACACTTGCGGTTGATGTCTTGAAACATATGCAAAAGGCATTTGTATTCTATGAAAGCTGGAACAAATTGTGTCAAATCATGTCATTATTCCATTAGAATCTTTCTCAGTTGGTAAGAACTGAACACTGGGCTGCTTTAAATTCTTTTGAAATTTAAGTTTTAGTTTTCATGTGTTTCTTGGTGTAGACATGTAATTCTGAGGTGAAGTGATTTTTATTTCATGAAGTCAAGACTAGTAAGCATCACATATGTACAGAAAGTGAAAGAAAATTGGGCCTGTGTGTTGTAGGGGAGACAATAAAAAGAACAGGGTAATGCAGGAATGAAAAAGAAATATCTAAGGAGTACCAGGAGGTAGATGTGTCAGCGTTGTGTATATTTTCTAGTAAACCAGGTATTCCTAATTCTCCTGCTTTTTCAAGCAGACCAAGACACCATACTTACTGTGTTTGAAAGATTGCATACTGCGTGTTCTTTTAACCAGAGAAGTTCTCTTATACCGGTTATTATCTGTTATTTTACAGTTCTTTTTTTTGCTTGCTTTACACGTTAAAATTTTTGGTGTTCCCTGTCTGACAAGAGCGAGTTCTTATTTGAAATTATTTCATTTTTGTTTATGTAAGAATAGGTAACTTTATACGTGTGGTGTCTGCCGTGGATAGTATTCTAGATCCTACTTACGTACAATAGTAGAAGGGCTGTGATGTTAATGCAGGTGGTATTGATTGCTCTTCCCCCTTCAAACTTGTAAAGAATAGTTTGATGGGTTGGGAGGCATTTAGTCCTTTCATCCCTATCTCCATCTAGTCCTAATGTGTGCTTTACAGGCAGTGGGTTTGCTTTAATTAACTTAAATGTAGAGGATCGATGGTTGTCTACTGCAGTGCTACAGGGCAATGAGAGTAGTTTCGTCAAGGTTACCGCTGTTTCAGGATACATTTCTCCAGTGGTTATACAATTAATTTGAGTTTTTCATGTACTGTCAATAGACTTAGAAGTGTAACTGCGATGTTTGGAGGTACCTAGGGATGCAGAACACTTTCTGTCACCCTGGAAAGTTTTTATCTGTGAATTACTTTGTCACTAGAGATTAATGTGGAGATGAAAATCAAATCTGTGAATGATTGTTGTTGTGACATGGTGTAATTTGGCAGTTTCAGGCCTATAGTATTGGTTGTTGGGTTTTTTTCTTAAACCACAATTTTAAGGGCCTGAAACTGTCACCTTCTTGTATATGTCAGGAGGAAACATCCTGCTTGCTGAGTTTCAGTGTAAGATCCTCTGCCTCATCAAATGGCCTGAATGTTAGAACTTTTCCCATGTAAAAGTGGCAAAATTTGGGCTTTTTTCCCCCCCTTGTTAATGAGGAGTTCTGCTGGTAGAATTAAAATGCATCTGTGTGTTTATACTTTAGGTACACACTCACCTAATTTGATTTGTTTGCCATACTTAAATGAGCGATAGAGCTGTGAGAATTGTTACCAGTATGACTAAGCCCCATCTCAGTGAACTTCAGTTTCTGTAAGCGTCAGGACGGTTTAAACAGTGATGTGTAGCCAGGGGCCGACAGGACAAGATTACCTCTGTGAACTGATTCCCTTATCTATTTTCTGAGCTTTGGCAACCAGCTTGAAAAATTTGTCCTGCTTCTTCATGAGCATCCAGTAATTCTGGACCTGAGATTCCACCTATATTTCAAAAAGTGTAAACAACTACATTTGTGTTATTTTTTTAAAACCCATTTGCATCACCAAATACCTCCACAATAGGCTGGCTCAGAAGCATAACCAAGAGTCTTACCTGTGTGCCTGTTGGGGCTTAAGAATGAACTCTGGAAACCTTTAGAATCGAGTTGTGTGTTGGGACATAACAGCAGTCCTTGAGGCTGGGAACAGGAAGGCTTGTGGCTGCAAGTTTATAACCCTGGTATGATACAATGGTGGCCTAGCAAAAGTTTAGTTTGTATTTTAGTATGTTTCAATTGTGTATTATTTATACAAATAAAGAGGTGAGAGGTCTGGACTCCTGCTTAGCTGTGGTGTTTACTAGATGTATCAGCCTGGTTTTGGATGATGGTTTTACCTGCAGTAGTAGTGATTTGAACCAATGCACAGATACTATTACAAACCTCGCCCATTTTGTCTCATCTTTATAGCAGATTTGGCTGCGATCTCATAAAGTATTTTTCTTTTGCGATACTGCTTGATTTGCAAGTAGGCTGGATAGATTAACCTTTTAGCTTGGAATTATGTTTAATGATTGTGATTTGTTTAAAAAAATATGTAAAAGCTTTGTTTTCTTGTTTCTGTTTTTAAATAGTCAGTTGGGAACAGGCAGGCAGCCTTGTGTGAAGTGACTGCTTCTGCTTGTATTGGCTTACATGAAAACTTCATCTTTCTTAAAACTCAGAAGTACTTTCATTCTTTTTGGTAAACGTGCTTTTGTCCATCTGTTGATTTTTATTTTCTCTGTGTATATTCTTTACTGTATATTAATTTATTCTGGATAGAGCTTCTAAGCTTTAAACTTTTCATAGGTATGGAAGAGCCAGACTAGGCATGAGAGCCTTGGCATGTTTTGAGGTTGGTGGGGTTTTTTTTTCAGTGTGATTTTTTTTTTTCAATTTGGTTAGCAGCATAGCTGAGGGAACTGCAGAGAGCAGTATAGGAAAGTATTTCAGGCATAACGTTACCGAATTTTGGTGTCTAAATTTACATTTGGTGTGTTGTTTTCAATTTGTAGCATGTTTGCACCTGAAAATTGATTTTAAAATCTACTGAAGGAACTGAGGAGGAATCTGTTGAGGTTTGGTCCAAGTGTATAGGTGGTGTATGGGTTTTAATTACACTTCCTGTATTAGCTTTCAGTTAATGGAAGCTTGTCCCCAGCAAGTCCGTTTGAAGTCAGAACCCTATGGCTTCTGCTGTTTGAGAATTAATCTTTAAGAATGAATATCTGGTTTTGTTCTGATATGAACTCATGCTCCTATTTGGGTGTGTCAATTTGAGGCCAATGAAAACAAGGAAACTGATAAAACTTCTCTTTTGGCAGCAGTATTGGTTTAAACCATGCCTGCTGTTTGTTTCCATTCCCCATGCTGTTGCCTTTGGTTTGTGTTGGTAAAATATTTTGTGGGCCTGTGTAATTACTGGAGTTATGAAGTTCTGGATTAAAAATAACTCCCGGAAGAGACTGTATTATTTCTGGTGTTGATCAGTACCCCAGTTGGTTGACTGCCCAACTTTGAAACCTCTGTGTGCTACCTCAGTTGAGGAAGAAAAGGGAGGAGGGTAGTGGAGACCTTGCACTGCTTAAACAGATGCTGCTGCTGCAAGGCAACACCTACTAACCAGCTACTTCCAAGTTTACTTTGCAATTTAAATTTCTAGTACTACAGTACATCACTTGCTTACCAGACCCCTAAAAATCCAGTTCTGTATGTTGTCTTCACTCTCACTAGAATATCTTTAATTCTGTTGCAAAATGTTACGTTTGAGTTTCATGCTTTAATTAAGATCGGATATGAATATAATTCTCCAGTAGTTTGAGAGTCCCTGTGTTACCACTGCTTTTATAGACTACTAGTATATATACGTCTTTGTGTTAATACCAAGAAGCCCTATTCTGAATGAGACACCCTGTTCTAGGTTTTGAAGTAACATAAACCAAAAAGACAAATTATTCTCAATCTAAAATAAGCAGCAGATGATTTAAGAGATTTGGATAGGCAAGGGAGTGATGAGGCAGTGCTGCTTGACATTACGGGCTTGTTATGCTAGCTCCTCGTATTCTTTCTACAGTAGACATCATGGTAAAAAGAATTTTTGGAGGAAACTAATAAGGGCATTTTGCAGGTGTTCCAAGGAACTCCTCAAGCCTAGGGATGATCTTGGGGAAAGCACCATTTGTTTGAAAATCAAATACAAAAGCTTTTCTTTCTTCATATAAAAACATTTGACTCCTTGAAACAATCTTGTAATATCTCAATAAAAGCAGGCCTTGTTAATGTGGTGAGTTTTGGTTTGTGCTTTTTGTTGCAGTGAGTGCAGTTATTTCTGCTTCCTTCTGACAGACCAAAGAGAACACTGTACAGTAAGAAGTATGGAGTGGACCTCATCAGGTACACACATGCTGCCAACACTGTCGTGTACAGCTCCAACAAAATAGATGGTAAGTGATCCACTGGAGTTGAGCATATTTAATCTTGCACTTAAAATTACATGCCTGGATAAATAGCTCTGAAGAGTTGGGCAAAAATTACAGCAACTTTTCAGTGATAAACACGCTGAGGCAGAGGAATTAACGTTCAACTCCTACGCACAAACTGTGATACTCCCTTGAGCATGCTGACATGAGTTTTGTTCATTGGTGCAATAACTAGGGGATTAAACATTGTTAGTGCAATAAAAGTTCAGTTCTTGATTCTGCTGTTCACTTTGCTGTTTGATACCAGTGCTGTCAGTCAGCCTCTGTGCCTTAATTTCTTACGCATGAAAGGAGGTAGAAGAAGTGTGTGGCCAGAAGGTGGGCTAAACACTGAAGCTCTCTCTGGTATACATACAAGTCAGCTGCGAAGGAAGGGAGGGCAGGAAGTTCAGTTAACTCAGAGGATCACCAGCCAAGCCTGGAGGAGGTCACAGAGCTCTTCTGAGCTTAGCTTTGGTTCTGTTAATCTGTTTTTTCCACGTGATAGACAGAATGCCCATTTTCACACAGTTTCTCCCCAGTCAGCGTTGGAGATAGCTACGCTTTGGTGACATTGAAGGGCTTCTAGAGCTATGTGATGGGCTCTCTATTAATGTATTTGAATTTAATTTCAAATTTAAGAACTGGCACAGATAGGTACGTTGATTGTTCCTAAGGTTGGAAACAGCTAGTGTAAGTTTCAAATTTTGCCTGTTTTGTTTGTTGTAGCCAGTGTCTGAGAGTTTTCCAGTGAACAAGTTCTGTTAGCACAGCACTTTATAAATGGGTTTTAACATTGTATTTGTAAACTCATGATCATTTCTGGAATAGTGGGTTTGTTTAATTTTTTTCCTTTGCAGAGATGGAGCTTGACATTAGAGATACCGGTGCCCTGTGGTGTCTACTAGGTTACTTAAGGAATTTTAAAAGAATATGAATTTAGAGCAGATGGAAGTCAAGAGTTAGGAAGTCAGGTTAAACTAGAACAAGCTGGGCCTGAATCTAGAGGAACAGGGAAGTTTTGATGGAATTGGATTTAATGATGTAAAAGGATTAAAAGCATGATGGGAAGCACTTTTTAGTCTGTTTCACAGCCTACTTACTATTTTTTATTAAGTTATTACTTTGTTATGTTACATTTCTGACTTGGCTGTTATTTAATTTACAATTCATTAACAATTGACAATTTAGTGAAGCATTTTTAATGCAGTTTTGAATGAGTTTTTATTTATAAGCATTGATAAGCCTTTGAAGAACCAAAACCTTAAAGAGTCTTCATCCTGCAGGGTAGCATTATGATAAATACTTGATTAGAAGAAAAGAAAAAAGATAGAATGTGAAAGTATTTGTTGCTGTTATGAACCGCAAGGCTAATAAAACCAGCAGTGTGTTCTGTAGGGGTCCAGATACTCTCTAGTCCCTAACCCATGCAGTCTTAGGGAAGGAGCATTGTATTTAACATGTTACACAGTTATTGGGAGGGAAAATTAACCCAGGAATGTTACACTTGCTGGCACTTGTTCCTGAGCATTTATGTGTTGGAGTTGCTAACAATCCACTTCCGCTTCTGAAGATTTCCTCAAGACCTTTGAACCTAGTTCCTCTTGCCTGATTCCAGGCTGAGGTAGTAGTTTGTACAGTTTGAGGGTCTATGATACCACCCGGTACAGGAGATAACTGTACAGGCCACTGCCTTGCCTGGGACAGAGCGCTGCCAACAAAAAGGATCACAAAGGATCACAGTTCCCCATTGCTTCCCCTTTAGCAAAGGAAGATGAAATTCTGCGTGGATACTTTGGAAACCAGGTAACAACAGTTCTTGCAGGAAAAACTAGAGATGTGTATTAACAGCATGCTTGAAGCTTATCGATTCTAGCCACCACAGGATGTGACACTGGTATTGAGGCTTTATGTTTTGGACAGTAACCTCACATCACTTGGAGCCTTTCAGAATGGTGTGTCATCAGCGT
The DNA here is from genome assembly GCF_023634085.1 of Falco cherrug. Lineage (NCBI taxonomy): Eukaryota > Metazoa > Chordata > Aves > Falconiformes > Falconidae > Falco > Falco cherrug. Next base: position 7,467,352 of record NC_073700.1, on the reverse strand, counting down.
CACGTTTCCAGCTTGATCAGTCAGCTTTAGTTTTCTTGTCAAATTCTGGAAGGTGGTCTAGGACTCTAATCTTAGCTTGATCAGAAACCTCACGCAAAAATGGTAACTTGATCATTTTTTTCACAGAAACCAAATGTTGCTGAATGAGCCTTTCAGAAAGCTCTGAACACGTGGTGGCTTGACCTTGGCTGGATGCTGGGTGTCTACCAAAGCTGCTCTATCACTCCCCTCCTTCAGCTGGACAGGGGAGAGTAAATATAACAAAAAGCTCACGGGTTGAGATGAGGACAGGGAGATCACTCACCAATTACTGTCACGGGTAAAACAGACTCAACTTGGGGAAATAGTTTATTACCATTCAAATCAGAGTAGGATAATGAGAAATAAAGCTAAAAGTTAAAAACGTCTTCCCCTCACCCCTCCCTTCTTCACAGGTTCAGCTTCACTCCTGAATTCTCCCACCTCCTTCCCTGGCAGCACAGGGGGACAGGGAATGGGGGTTGCAGTCAGTTCACACTTTCTCTGCCACTCCTTCCTCCTGAGAGGGAGGAGGACGGACTCTTCCCCTGCTCAAGCATGGGGTCTGTCCTATGGGAGACAGTTCTCCATGAACTTCTCCAGTGTGAGTCCTTCCCACAGGCTGCAGGTCTTCAGAGACTGCTCCAGCTAGGTCCCTTCCTTCAGGAACAGACTGTTTCAGCATGGGTCCCCTGTGGGGCCATAAGTCCTGCCAGTAAACCTGCTCCAGCGTGGGCTTCTCTCTCCGTGGGGCCACAGGTCCTGCCAGGAGCCTGCTCCATCACGGGCTTCCTACAGGGTCACAGCTTCCTTCCGGTGTCCACCTGCTCTGGCACAAGGTTCTCTGCTGTTAACCTCCGTGGGCTGAGTGGGACAGCCTGCCTCACCAGGGGCTTCACCATGGGCTGTATGGTAATTGCTGCTCTGGTGCCTGTAGCACCTCCTGCCCTCCTTCTGCACTGACCTTGGCATCTGTGGAGTTCTTCCTCTCGTGTATTGTCACCCTTCTGCTGCAATTTTTGTTGCGCAGGTTTGGGTTTCTTTTCCCCCCTTCTTAAATCTGTTTTCACAGAGGTGCTACCATTGTTGCTGATGGGGCTCAGCCTTGGCCTGGGCAGTGGTGGGTCTGTCTTGAAGCCAGCTGCCATTGGCTCCATTGGACATAGTGGGAGCTTCTAGCAGCTTCTCACTTAATTCCCCCCTGTAGCCCCCCTGCTACTAAAACTTTGCCATGCAAACCCAGTACAATACAGTACCCTTTACGAGTGTTAAAATGCTTTGTGCATATTGCATTCTCTTGGCTCTTCTTCTTCCAAGTCAAAAGTAAAAATGCCCTTTTCCCTCAGTTTATCTTTGGAGCCTCAGCAGAACTTGCTACAGCAGTAGGGAGTCTCTTGGCACTGTGTGGAGCAGATGCATAACACCAATCTCATCCGTCCAGCAACAGCTTAAACTAGTGTGAGAATGGATTTTGCTGATGCTCTTTTCAGATATCAGAGGTTTAACTTGTGCTCTTCACGTTGCGCTGCTCAGATGGATCTGCACATAAAGATTAAAAAGTGGCTTCTGTGCTTTAGTAATTGTTCCTTCCTACAAGGATTTATTTTAATCTTGGGAGAAAGTGGTTAACAGTGTCTTCCAAAATTCTGGGCTACTCTTTGTATGTTCACCTGTACTTGGAATAAAATTACCGTCTAAGAAATGTTGTAGGTGCTGCTCTGATTTATTCAATGTATTTTTAAGATTGCTTTAAGTGGACAAAGCTTTAGATTACTCCTCTGTCCTCTTCCTAAAGCTTAGCTAAGTGCAGGGAATGTGTGAAGCTGTTGATTGTCAGATTAAAAAAACAGAAGAGAGATTTGCTATTTTTTAATGGTCTTGTCCTGGCTTTGAAGTTCATGGTTTTATGTTTTCTTTGGCTAAATGCTAGAATTTGCACATTTCCTATGCTTACTGTTTAGTTGGAGACTTACTTGCTGGATGTGTATGTGGGTAAGAAAGACAGAAGATTCATGCGGTCTAGCAAAAAAAAGTGGTGGTATCAACTTTGTAAATTTGATACTCTGTTTTGTGGGAATGATGGAATAAAACCTACTAGTACTTCAGTTTTAGTGACTTTGAAATTAACTAGCATAAATCACATGGCAGGTTGCCTTTAAGGTGTAATATGACTTCGGACTGTGGGAAGTATCTTTTTCTGGTGTCTGATTTCCAGTTCTGCCTTGGAAACCAAGTTGTTTTATGTCTATTTGACTTGAAATTGAGTGGCCAGACTTACTGTGGCAAGATTACCATTGCTGTGGGGAGCAAGTTTATTGTGTGACCACTTTTAGATAACATTGGGATCATGGTATAATAAAGTTTATGGTTTTTTTATGTTTTCAGATACAATCAGATACCTCTCCCTGCATGACAACAAATACATTCGGTATTTCCCGGGACATACAAAAAGGTAAGATGTGGCTTGGAGACAGTACAGGAGAAATTGAAATAATGATTGTAGTGAGCTCGAGTTACATTACACTCGATTTGCTCTGGTTTTCGCTTTGCAGAACTGTTCATGGTAATTATGAGCTTGTACGCAGCTGTTGGGGTAGGCGTTGCTCCATTCGCTTCTTTTGTGTGTCTCTGATGCATGTGGTCTTCTGTGTTCTAGAGTGGTTGCTCTTTCAATGTCTCCAGTGGATGATACTTTTATTTCTGGATCCCTTGATAAGACTATTCGACTTTGGGATCTCCGCTCTCCAAATTGCCAGGTAGGATATCAAATTAATGTGTATAGTGTGTTGCATTTTTAGTTAGAAGCATGAAAAATGGTTGTGGGCTTGTTATAAAACAAAAATACTACCAGAACTGGATGCTACTGATCTCGTGTTGATGCCTTCCTGGAATGCTGAAGGAGCCTCAGTCAGAAATATCTGCAAAATATGTATGTCACGTTGTGTAACATATCACACTTTCACCTATGTCTCTGCTGGAGAGGTGCTGGGAAGAGCAAGAATAACACCCACAGCTGATAAAACAAGAGAAGAGCTGGGTGTCATCTTGTTCATCAGGCTGCTACCCCATGCAGACAGTGTTCTCTCTTAGCCAGCATCTTTCCTGGGTTGGGAATGCATCTCAGCTGAGTGCTTATAGTATGTGTTTAAGATTGATGCCTTAATGCAATTAAATTTGAAGAAACTGATGACCTGAAGTAACACAGCAGTCATATGGTCGACCCCCTCCTTGCATCGTCTTTGTTCTTCATCAGACCTTTTTGTGAGCAGATTTAACTTTCTAGAAAAGCAAAACCCTATTTGTTTTTATTTATCTTGCTGGAATACTTTACTTTTTTTAGTGGAAGCAGGCATTGTATGCTGAGAAAAGTACCAGAGCTGGCAGCAGGGGCAGGAATGAAAGCCTAGGAGTAGAAACTCCACCTTTTATTGGTGATGAGCTGTTTTGTCCCTCTATCTGGACATGTAGTGTTGTGCTCTCATATTTTCCCATCTCACTGGAACCATTTTGCTTACGAGAGGGCTATGTACTTATTCCAGATGATGCAACTGTAAAGGAAGAAAAGGTTATGTTTCTTAGAAAATGATTTTATCTGTCTTAAAACTAAACCTTTTCTGACAAGAAATCTTAATTTTGCCTTTCTCCGGGAGTATGCCTTTAATGCTAGTGTGTAAGTTTCCCTTGGGACGAATCTCGATCTCGAAATTGCTACAGATGAGATAGGGCTGTAAATTCAGCAGCAGTTCTGTGATTTATGATAATGGCTGAACTTGTAAGAATGGTAAAACTAGGACTTGTAACAGGAAGCTGCATCCAGCAAAGTTTGGGAAACAGGTTAAGGAAGTGTTAGTTGTAATTTTCAATGTCTGCATGAGATGGCAGCCGTACTGCCTAGAGATACTACCGGGAGAACCAGAGGTGTCTTGACTTGTGAGGACCCTGAGTATTGGCTGGCTTACAGCCTAGCCTTCAGAGATTGCTGGGGAAACTGGCCTAAATTGGAAAGAAAAGCGAGTAGGAGAAAAGTCTCTAGACTTCTCTAAAGAAGCATGGTATTTCAGAAACACAGAAACTTTTTCTGTGTATTTTCAGTTTAATCAAAGATGTGTTCTTGTTTATGTGCATAGTTACATAAAGACATTTGGCTAACATGCACAGACCTGCCAGTCAGGATACAGAAAATTATGTATCTTGTTGGCTTTTACCAAATTTTATCAAGTCTTTTCTACTGTGACAGTTAAGGAAAAAATAACATTAAAAATAAGCACTGATAGTAATCTTTCAATTTTAATGTGAGGTCTGTTTGCTTCCAGAAGGTATGAGTTTTCATTAAACAGGCATGGAAAGTTCAGCAGTGGTGTTCACTGGAGATCTTGCTACTTGCTTTCAGAATGCCTTTTTCCCGCTCCTTTGCAACAAGTAATTGGTTGAGCATTGCTATCAATCCCAGCAGCAATGTTTTGTGGCACTGTCTGGTATAGTTATTAATACAGTCACGTCATCCTCCTTTCTCTGGGTACTTTTCAAGTGGATGATAGCTCAAATGAGGGCTTGATTTGTTCCAATGTAAACTTTGTTGTTGCAGCAAACTGGAAGCTCTGTATGATGACCTGAAGCAGTCATTGTTGCTTTTGAGAAGCTGATTTCTGACCCTTTGTAAAATGTCAATATTTACAATTGAAATTCAGTTGTTCTGCCCATAGACTGCTGTCCTGCTCACAGTGGGCTGAAAAGGGCAGTGGTAGAAATGTGAACATCAGTTTCACAAAATAATTTGGACTGCTATTTTCTAGGGTTTAATGCATCTCCAGGGGAAGCCTGTGTGTTCTTTTGACCCAGAAGGGTTGATTTTTGCGGCTGGAGTAAATTCTGAAATGGTGAAGCTTTATGATCTCCGTTCTTTTGACAAGGTATGCTGCCCTAACTTCTTAGGCTTTTTAGCTTGCAGGTAGTAGTCTAAACTCAGTGTTCAGGACCTGGATTTCTTTACTCCAGGTTACTGTCTGGGGTGCCTGCTTGGTATTGAGAGATTTTTCAGTGAGTAAACATCTCGGACAGAAAGGGATGCATTCTGTCACCAAATCCTGAAATCCACTCTTGAACCAATATTATACTGCTAACCCTTTTAACCTGTTCCAGACTCCTGTTTAGGCCTTTTGTTGTTGTTGGGTTTTGGTGTTTTGTTTTGGGTTGGGTTTTTTTTTTTTGCTGCTTATTTTGGAAGAACACTGGCAAAGATGGAGCCAGGATTGTCAGAAGGGATGGAAATTTCAAAGACGACTGTAATTGGGTGGGCAGCTGAACTGGCTAAGCACTGAGCACAGTTCCATGGTTTTCAAAAAAGTCAGATGACAGTAACAGTGGCTCAAGCTCTTTCTCTAACTTCAGTTATCAGCCTTCATCCTACCTTAATTTCTGCTGTTGAATGTGGTACAGTATGAGACTGTTGGGTATTGAAGTGCCCTGCTGTGGCTCTTCTGAGCTGTGGAAACTGTGGATCGATACTTCTTTGAAACTTACACGTGCAGTGACGTGGTTTTGCCATGACACTTTTATTTTGGTATCTTGGAATTAGAGATTTTCTTCTGAAAACTCTTAAACTTCTTCTGGAGCTAAGGTTAAAGGCAGACTCTTGTTAGCAGCAATGTATGCAGAGTCTGCATTGCTTTTCCCATTTTTTCTTTGAAGGGGCCATTTGCTACATTTAAGATGCAGTATGATCGAACATGTGAGTGGACAGGCCTGAAGTTCAGTAACGATGGCAAACTCATCCTCATATCAACTAATGGAGGATTCATTCGACTCATTGATGCCTTTAAAGGAGCTGTCCTTCATACATTTGGGGTAAGCATGTTGCCTGTGCTACCTGTTTGAAACCTGGTGTTCGTTTTGAAAGCAAGTGCCCTTTGGTTGTGAGATTGCTGTGGACACGCTACTACATATTCTTCTGTTTTGTGTCGTAGGGTTATAACAATAGTAAGGCTGTCACGCTGGAGGCATCATTCACACCAGACTCTCAGTTCATCATGATAGGTAAGATAATTCTTCTTGGAAAGAATTCCAGTGCTCTGAAATTAGGTGTGCTATGTAGGATTAAAGTTGTGTCTGTTGGGAAGCAGAATGTATTTAAATAGTACAATGCAGCTGTAAGCTTTCTTTGCGTTGAGAGTTTGTCAGTGATCCTCACTGGCTGTGATGTGCTTTTGTGCTGCCTCAGAGTGTTTCGGGGCTGTATGCTGGGGTCTGCCCTCCACTACCTGATGAGCAAGATACCTGTCTGTGCTTGGGCGCTTGGTCTCCTAGCCTCGTATCTTTGTACACCTCTCAGGGACATTCCTGCACAGATGAGATGCTGGGCAGCTCTGTTTTTGTTCACGTGGCTCTTGTAAACCCCCATGTCTGTGGAACAAATTCTGCTTAACCCTTGATGGAAGCAGTAGGCATCATGGCTCCCGGCATATGATTCCTCTGGCCCAGGCCCCCTTCTTCACCCCCTGCAGGATGGACTCTTGAGTGAAGTGGGTGGCAAAAAGCAGTTGCAACTCCTGTAAACCCTGGTGCTGCAGGGTGGGCACCCCAGGTTAAGCACTTCAGTCACTCTGCTGCCCAACAGGACCTGTGAACACAAGTTAAATGCATCTGTGTGGTGCTTGCTGCCCTCTCCTAGCATTTCTTTTTGTTCCTATTTATATAGCTGGTACATCCAATATGTTTAACTTTGTGGTAATTGGTATCTGGATCCTCATTTTTCCTGGATGAGTGATAGTCTTGCAAAACTTGGTGGTTTTTTTTTTTTTTTTTTTTTTTTTTAGTTCTGGCTGAGAAATTACTGATTGAAGAGGAAAGGGGGTGGGGTTCTTTGTTTAGTATGTCTCTGGAGAGCACTTTATTGCACATACTTACCTTCCTGTTTTGCCCTTCCAAATGAAAACTGTAGTGGATGAAGTTCCGAGATACTTACTTCTGTTCAGTTTTTACACATGTAAACAAGTTGTAACTTGTGTGTCTTAATTTTTCCTTTCTGAAAAGCTATACATATAATAAGTACAGAAGCGGAAGAAAACCCTTTGCATTTTTATTAGGAATCCTATTCAAAATGAGACTAAAGCAGAACTGAAGTGTAAAAATGTTAAGTGCCCAGCCTCAGAGTTTACAAAATGCCATTTTTAAGTGAAAAACCTGTTCTGTTGTAGCCATGTGGAGAGTCGACTTCTCCAGTGAGGCTTCTGGTATTTGGCATAGTGCGTTGAAATCTGGTTACCTTCAATGGTAAAGCCTTTGATTTGATTCTGTTCCTACCAAGTGAAATATTTCTCTCGTGTGTTTGAACGGAGAACTTGGGTGTGAGAATCATTGTTTCCACATCTTTTGGCCTCTTCACGCATTGGTGCAAGTTGGCAAGGTTCTTTGGATGGTGTCAGCTCTCCTTTTCTACTGGGTGACTGTTAACCTTTTTGCCAGAATAGTGTTGCACTGTGTTGCGTAGGTGAGTCTGCACTGCAGATACAAACCTGCTGTTTAGATACAGGTGTGTAAACTCTAGTGGTGTTTTGTAAGTGCCTTAGTGATATTTTGAGAGTTTTAAAGGTTAAGTGATGAAGACTAGACATGCTTGTTGCTACAGTTCTCTGACAGAAAGGGTTAGGTTCTTCATTTTCTCTGCTGACCTCTCTAATGTATCTTGTTTGCCGCTCCTGCCTGCAGGTTCGGAGGATGGGAAGATTCATGTTTGGAATGGGGAAAGTGGGATGAAGGTGGCTGTGCTGGATGGGAAACACACAGGTCCTATAACCTGTCTGCAGTTCAATCCAAAATTCATGACGTTTGCTAGTGCATGTTCCAATATGGTAAGGAAAGTGTTTTAAATTCCTACTAGCTCAGTGAGGTGCTGACCCTTTTAGAAATGAATTTGAGAAGGCTCAGTGTCACTAAGGGATGTTTCATTGGGCTTTGGTGAGAGCCAGGCTGCTGTCTGCTATGCCTTGATTGCACCTTACCTGGCCAGTAGATGTGTGGGGCAGCACACCTGGCAAGCCAGCATTTGAACAGACACATGAAAGCAGAGCAGCGAGTGAATGCACGTGCAGAAGTATGAATTCTTCAGGTCACTGTTACACGGCTGGGGTTCGCAGTTTGTGTAAGACTGCTTGCTCTGGAGAACGTGCAATGCAAACCGAACCAGCCTAAGCGAGGATTGTAATCTTAAACTGCTGGGAGGGTGCCACTGCCTCTTTGGTAGTCTCTGCCTGTGTGCTTATAGAAGGTAGCAGTGATCAGCTCCTGCAGTATGCTGTAGGAGAGATTTGTGTTCAGCTCTGTAAAAGATGTTCATTCTTTCCTCTTTTGTAGGCCTTTTGGTTGCCAACTATCGACGACTAATTCCTACGCTGCAGCTGCTGTCAGATGACTTCCATACCAACAGCAGTACATCATTGCAAGCATAATATTGGAATTGCCTAGGTCTCCTAGACTGTGCTCCTGTTCCTGCGTATGTTTCCATATGTCTTACCTCTTATCTGCTGCATTCCTTTGCAAGGACTTCTCCACTCAGCCTCCGAGCATGTTCAGAAGCGGCATGCTACACGTTTTTACCTTCCAATCCATGCCCAGCAGGCTTCAGCTGAAGTTGGAACTGACAAAGTATTATTTCTAAGAGCAATGAAGTCTGTTTTATTTACAAATATGTTTGTGGCATTTTTTTAAGCTGTAATTGTGTGTTTTCCTTCTGTAAGTGCACAAGGCTATTGACGTTCCAAGGTGGAACGTGCAGTTCCTTCCCATAAGTGCATGTTTTTCACATCTGGGATCTCTCTGGTTTCACTGCAGTCCACAGATGCAAAGTTACTTCTGTGCCAAATGTTAACACTGACAGTTTTCAACTTAAACAGCAGATGCTGGGTTCTCTTGCAGTGGAACACGCACCAAAAGAGTGGGTGACTGTAAGTACATATGATACATCCTGTCATCCTTTTTTTTTTTTTTTTTTTTGTGGCAATTGAGTGCGCAACAAACCATACAGGTTTTGTCCACTGCTAGAGCTTGCCAAAGCCTCCCTGCTGTTTGCTGTGCCAGCATCCTGGAGGGCGCATACAGTACCGCTGAGGTCTGGTCAGTGTCCCAAGCAATAAAGGAGTCTGTCAGCAGGAAGATGGAGAGACCAAACTGAGACTGAAAGCACAGTCTGCCGGTGTATCTTCCTTATGTATAATCTTGGCTGATCTTGTAAATACTGGGGGGCGGAGGGTAGTGGGGATGGGCCATATTTTTTTACTTTTAGATATTAAAGAATATGATGTGGGCCAGTATTGTGGGGTGGCTAGGCTGTTTACCTTCACCGATGCAGTTTTCCCCTCCTGGTTTGTAAATAAGTTCCATTAAATTCTCCCCACACCAGGGTTAGACCTGTATTTCTTTGTTGATAAAGCTGATGCGGTAAGTTCATCATGCATTTTGTTACAGATCCTGCAGGTTTTCAACGATAGCCCTGAAAGAGCAATGCTTCCTTTGTCAGATGGTGTCTTCAGAACTGAATTTTAAAAACCTTACATGTGACTGTGCTGACTCTGCTGTGGCCCGGCTCCAAGGAGTGCCTCTGCAAGGAGATGGGAGGGACGTGCTCTCCTGCTCCAGAGGGGCTTGTGGGTGAATGGCACAGAAAGGCTGGCCAGCTGGTCTTCAAGCCAGGTTCCAGTTTCTTTTTCCTGGAGCGCTGCATTGATCAGATGCATCCACCAGCAGGCTGGGACAGGCTCGGCATAAATGTGGTGTTCATTGTGGTTCTTGCCTTTCCAAACACGCTTGGTTTTATGTACTGGGTCACAACTAGGAACGTTGATTCTTTCCCTTGCCCAGGCACTTGTGCTTCCCCTTCCTCCTAAATGTGAAATGCTGGTAAGGTGACAGGCACAGTAATGGGTGTGCTCTCTCTGCTCTCACATGCCAGTCCATACTGGAGAACCATGTTTGAGCATTTTACCTTCAGTCAGGTGTCCAGATGTTCCCCTGTTACAGCAAAACTTCTCAGCTGTGGGGTCCTGTATGTAATTCAAAGCATATCTCTCTGGAAAAGTAAACTGGCTTGGGGAACAGCTGCTTCTGTTTTGCTTTTCCTTGCCTTCCCACCGCCTTCCACCTCCAGTCCTTGTCAGCTGAAATATGCTGTGCTATGAGCTGGGGATGGGGAGTGGGCGCTTCTCCGCTGCTGGTTCCTTTAAAGCAGCAGTGCATGCTGAGCTGCAGCATTTGCCTGTGCCGGTCAGCGGGAGGACTGCTCAGTGAGGAGTCTGATAAACTGGATGTTTGGATCAGTGCTGTGGTTGAAGCTTCTCCTTAGGCTCTGTGGCTTGCCGTTGCTGAGGCTGATGCACGCCTTCAGAGCCATTTCTAACGGCGCAGGGCTGTGATGCGAGTTTGCCAGCCTGCAGACTGGAGGAGGGAAGAGAGCAGCAGACTGATGCTTTTGATCTTGCCGAACTGGCTTGCTGTCGGAGATGCAGGTGAGAGATTTATACCATGGCACCAGCATCCCTCCTTCCGTACTGTCCCACCACCAGCACCTATAAATGCCCATCATGATGGGAGATGATTATCCCAGTCCTTGCAGTTGACTGCCTTTCCACAGCCACCTCTTCAACTCAGTATTGCTGCTTTTCAGGCTGCTGTTATACCTTTGGCGTTGCCGTAAGCAGCTGTATTTTGCAGTGGTTTTTAACATTACAGGTATTTGGAGTTTGTAGTGCATTTTAACAGTAAACTTCAGTCTTCATCTGAAGGGTCATCTTTCAGGGTTTTACCAAGTCTGGTGCCTGAGGAATTGAACAGATAGCCTCCAGCCATTTTTCTTGTTATTTTTCACTGGGAGGCGTTTGGAAGTCTTTTATTCTAAAAATGGTCTTTGCTAATGTGGTTTGAGCACATGTCTAAAGACTTGTTCAGCTCTCTTCAGCTTGCAGTGTTGTAAAATATTGTGTGTTGCAGCATGAAATCTTTTAAGAAAAAGAAGAGCAAAGCATGATCTAGAAGGACACGTATACTAAGAACATCACTGGCTTTCTGGAGTGAGGTAAATTCACAGGTTCATGTGCAGCACAGCACCAATGCTGAGTTCAAAATGAAAGCTGAATGCATTCCCAGGGCCGATTGCCAACCCACATGGGTAAAGACCTCTTTCTCGGTTGATGTGGCATGGAGTGTTTTCCATCTGCCTTTAAAAGAGGGAAATTGCCAGGTATTGTCAAGGAACTTGTGTCACGTGTTTCTACAAGGTTAGACAGGAAAGGTGAATAAAACTTTTAGCTTCCAGATTCTGTGTGCTTCTCTAAAAGTATCGGGACTGCAGTTCCTGTGCTCTTCAGGGCAAGCAGAAATGGACCTTGTTAAAAACGGCACTCCCAGGTCTAATGGAGTGTCCAGTCTTAGGCAAAGCCAAGCAGGAACCAGCATTCCCCGAATTTGACATTTAAAGGATTAATTCCTCCATGTGTTCTTTGAGATTAAGACCTTCAAAACAAGGGGGAAGTGAGACTCAACAGCCCACCTCTAAATAAGCAGTGGTGGTGATGGAGCTCATCTGCTTAGGCTGTAGGAGATTTCTAGGTGTAATTCTCTTCTCCAGGTTAGTCTTCTCAGAGATTTTTATTTTTCTTCTGAGGTTCCCAGGTCCTTGGTTAATGTCCCAGCACCTGCTCTGGGGGACACAGGAGCAACTGAGTGAACAAATTTGGAAGCGGCAGTGTATCTTTTCCAATGCCTCTTGACTGTATTTGCACTTTAAGGGACTTCACCTTGGTTTTGGGCCAGGGGCTAGGATCCCAGCGAGCCTTTTGGAAAATGGTCTCTTTGGTCATGAGCTGGTATGGGGAGTTTGACTCCTAGATGCTATCTGCCAGATGACTGTAAATACGTTTAAGTCAAAGTATACTTTGTCACAAGATACTACGTATGTGAAGAATTCAATGTTTTGGCTGTTACCAATAAATATTTTGTAGACAGATCAGAGTGCTGTAAATCATGCGTTTGTCCGGTGTGATGCAACTTGCTGGTTTCTTAGAGGGGGAATGGGAAAATCATCCATTTCTTTAAAAGCTTCCTTGTTTCAGGAAGTCAGAGGTGCTGTAGTGGAAACTGCGATCCTCTGAAGCTGTCCCTACATAAATTGCCCATTTTAAGAGTTTGTTCTTGCCTAGGAATGTATCGGCATAGGCAAGCAGTCATGTGCCAGCTACGTGTTGAGGTATGGTGCCCTAGGTAGAGAGGGGTGTTCACAGAAGCCTGTTTGGATGGAAAAGCTGAGCCCTTTCTCAGCAGGAAGGTGGGGAAATAGCTCGTTGTTCTGCAGCAACAGGAGGCTTGGATCGTTACAGTCAGCATGTATATATAGCATTACAGCTGCCGTCGGGGGGATGGCAGCCAGCATCAGGGGGGTAAAATCCCATGGGCATTGTTTTCAAGTTAAACAAAGACAAAGAGGATGGGGGGAAAGTGAAGCTGGAGACAAACATTTTCTGTTCTATCCCTTGCTTAAACCATGAGCAGGTAGCTGAGAAGGCTGCCTTGTGCCTGGGTCCAGGCCTTCCTCTGCAGGAAATCATCTTTTGGCACCTAGCCTTCAGGGTAGTACTGCTAACGGAATACTTCTAGTGGCAAACTGTTTTTTGGCAAAGACAAATCCCAAGCTAAAACTCCCCTGTGACTTTCTAAGGGTGTTTTTCTCCATCTTGGGTCTGTGTAAAACCTCTGCAAGGAATAAAACTGCCGTAAGATGCATTAAAAAAGTATTTTTATTTGGACTTTCATCCTTGTGGAACTTAAACACACACTGGGGTTTGTCCGTGTCACTAGGGAATTTTGCAACTTGTGCAATGAATGATGAAAACCAAAGTGGTTTTGGGGAGATGGGAAGCTTGCCCAGGCCTGAGTTTGCCTGGCTAATGAACAGGTTGAGAAGCAGATCCTTGGAGTTTAAGGCATAACTCTTGTTTGGCATGTAGTCTTCTGCACTGCTGCTCCTGTTGTAATTAAGTGCTTGAGATTCAGCACTGCAGACAAATTTGAACAAACCCAGTTTACTTGCAGCTCGTCTACTAAATCAGCTGATGTACTTAAACACTTCAGTTCTTATCAGTGATGCTGCAACAAAACGAGCTTTGCTGTCAGAAATTACCTGAATGAACAGAAAAAGTGTTAGCAAGTGTTGTGGACTAAGATTTGTTAGAAATCTGTATGTTGCATTACATACTAGTATACTTAAATGCTCTTAAATAACAGCAAGGCGTGTATCTTTACACAGGAGGCTCCTGTACAACAGCAATGTGTAGCTTCACCTGCTAACGTTGTTTGGAGGTGGTGTGGCCTAGAAATGGCAACTTTCTCAAGCAAGAGGTCTGGGCTTCTGCTTCAGCATTTGCATTTCGCAGGCACAGCCATGCCTAATGCTGTCTTAGCAGCAGCTCCTGGGTTCTCAGTAAATCTCGTGTTACAGCAAATGGATACGAAATGTTTTAGCTTATGCATCCAGTTTTACACGACTGACTTCAAGTCTGATTAAAAAGCCAGCTCCTGAGGCTAGTTGGATCTCAATTGACCCTAATTTTTCAATAATAAAAAGGGAGAGGGGACACTGGAAATGTGGATTTGAGTCTCACTGTACCGCAAAGATCTTAGAAATAGTGCCCTTCAGCTTGCATGGCCCCCTTTGCAATTCCTCCTTGTCCCAATGAGAAAGGACTAAGGGGAATGATTAGTTGCTGACCGTTGCTCTCTTGCATGTTCTTAAGGAGCTCATGTTCTTGTTGATCTTCTGATTGCTGGCTGTGCATTTTCAGGTTGCAGTGCAGGTGGTTTTGCTGGAAGAGAGTGCAATATGCACAGCAGAAATCCCTTGGTTGCAGGTTGATGCTGAATAGCACCACAGTAGGGGGACACAGATCCTGTGTCATGCTGACAGTCAGTCCTCATTCCTGTTGTGTAATGGGATGACAAATACAGAGATGTCATCGTAGGATGCCTCGTGGCTGTCATCCAGCATCCACTGGTGGCCTCTCTCCTTTCCCCTTGCTCTGCATACCAAGCACTTGGCCAATTCTGAAAATCTGTGGATGGAAAAAATGCAAGGTTTGGGTTAACAGCGCTGTGTCCTTAAGAACAACAGTGTGATGGCTTTATGTTGTCAGGATAGTAGGTGTTCATGGTTTAACCCCAGCCAGCAACTACGTACCATGCAGTTGCTCACTTGCTTGCTCACTTTCCCCCCACTGTGGGATAGGGAGGAGAATCAGAATAAGGCAAAACTCGTGGGTTAAGAACAACTTAATAATTGAAATAAAAAATAATAATAATGAAGGGGGGGGGGGGGGGAGGAGGAATAAAACCCATGAAAAAAACCACAAACAAAAAAACCCACCCCACCCCACCCCAAGTGATGCACCATACAATTGCTCACCACCCACTGATTGATGCCCAGTCCCTGAGCAGTGATCAGCAGCTCCTGGCCACCTCCCCTGGTTTATATACTGAGCATGATGTTCTGTGGCACGAAATATCCCTTTGGCTAGTTTGGGCCAACTGTCCTGGCTCTGCTCCCTGCCGGCTTCTTGTGCACCTGCTCCCTGGCAGAGCACGGGAAACTGAAAAGTCCTTGATTTAGAGTAAGCACTACTTAGCAACAACTAAAATGTCAGAGTGTTACCAACAATATTCTCATACTAAATCCAAAAATCCAGCACTGGTTTTGTGTGGGGTTTTTTACATGCCAATTTGATCAGTTTCTTTAGGGTGGGGAAAGATGAGGAGACAGTTTCCAGAGTCACAGAAAGATTGCTTGGTCACACCAGAGCTCAGCTAGAAGCAAAGTGATCTCAGCCTGCTTTTAGTCTGACCTGGTTCTTTGGAAGGAAAACTGATGGCAAAGTTGTTATTACCTGTGAGGATCTGTCCTGTTTTCTGCAAGGAAGGTCCTGACCATATGGGCCACCTCTTTATTGCACAGAACATCCCAAAGGCCATCAGTTGCCATGATGAGGACGTCGTCTTCCTTAATGTCATGCAGAGCAAAGTCAAACACATTCACCTGGAAAGCACAGGAGTACAGCAGTGACAATTCCTGCGATGTACTGGAGGGGTCAGGGAGATTACTCTTTCCCTGAGAGATGACAAAGCGGGACCAGGGTACTCTGAATCTTTTATGTCCCCTTGCTGCTGTGCTTCTAGATTCCTTTATCTTGGGGAGTCTCTGGGTGGCATGCAGAGAGATGGAAAACGGACACGGCTAAGGCCTGCCAGGTCTGCAAAAGGTGGGTGCTACAGAGGAGGAGCAGCATGTTTAATTCCACCCTGTAATTCCCACGTGCCATGACTGACCTTGGGAATGCAGGAGAGGAAAGGTTTGACTTCAACGTTGGTATCGATGACTTTCAGCTGATGATCCCCCAGACCTCGAGAGACAGCCAGAGTCCCCAGCAAGCGAGCCTGGCCCCAAACAAAGCAGAACAGTATTGAAACATGAAAATGGGGCACCTTTAAAGGCTGACGTGTAGGCATGTCCTGACTGATCTATGTGTTGCCTCTAGGACCCTTCTTCAAGCATCGCCAAGAACAGTGCCTGGGGACTTCAGAGACAAGGAGTTACCAGAAGCCAAAGCCATCAGAAGCATGGAAACAGCCTGCATGTGAACGGCTCCTGGTGGCCCGTGGTGTGCTCTGGAGTTAGTACCTGTACTCTGGGGAGTGCTGCAGACCTTAGGAAACCTGTGGTGGGATCTGTTCTTGATTTGGGGTGGCAAGGAAGAAAACTGGGCTGGGGGGGAAGGGGTCCTTCTGGCTGGCAAAGGACGTTCTGCCCTGGCTCCCTGCAGCGGGGGTGGCTTTCAGGTTGCGGTGCTGGGGAGGTGACTGCTCAACCCCAGCAGGCAGATGCTGGATGTGTGCAGTCGTTGCTTCTCCCTGCCTCCTCCTTCCCTCTCCAGGCTCCTTTTCTCAGCCTCTTGTCAAAGAAGAGGGTTTGTGGGAAAGGTGCTAATTGGAGCTGGAGGAGACAATCCAAAGTGGGATCTGCTGAAGCAAGTTCTGATCTGAAATGAGTTCTTGTGTGCAAGGGGAGATGAGGAAAGGGCAGGCTGGCTCAGGGCTGCTGTCTGCTTGGCTAGCAGGTGCTCTGGAGGAGGGTGCGACCTCTCTGCTCCGGAGGGCTCTGGTTTACGCTCACCAGGCAGCACAGTGCTAGCGAAGGGAGCTGCTGTATCAGGGCCGTGGGACTGCGCCATGCTGGAGAGCCCCAGAGCACTGGGAGCTCTGCAGTCCCAGTCTGGCGTGACTGTGAGTGACAGGGATGCCGAGGACCCCAGCAGACTTGCCTCTGCCTTCCCAGTGTGTAAAGCGTTACGCTACCTGCTTCCCGTGACCATGGACAAGAGGGTACTTGAGGTCAGCTTTCTCCACCATCTTGTATCCCCTAGAACAGAGAATTCAGCATTGACGTGGGACTTGTCTGACCTAATGGCACAACCCAGCCACAGTATTTTGACTGATCCAACCCTTGTGGTGCCCCCACGCACAGGTAGCTGACTGAGGAGGCCACTTGCTGAAGCAGGTGCAGCGAAGATGACCCCTTCCTGAATGCCCACGTGTTTTTCCCTCTCCCCTTCCTCCCTAGCTGGCTGGGTCTCCCTGCACAGCCCCACCTCGCAGGATCCCAGGACTATCTCAACTGTTCCTTAACCACCCTCCCAGAGCTGCAGTCCTTCAGCCAGCAGGGAGGCTGCTCACGGCATTCTTCTCTTGATCTGGCACAGCTTTGCACCGTCAAACACGCTGCTCTCACCAGTGGAGCATGCCCCTTCCCCTTTCACCTCCCCATCACTATGAGCAGGCAAAGCTGCCCTGTGCTGCAGCCTGACCCTCAGGCAGAAAGGACTCACCAGCCCTCCATGAAGTAATCCCGGTACAGGACTTTCTGGCCCACATCATCTCCCTTTAACCTCCGTGGAAACTCAAAGCGTGTGAACTCGCTGTCCAGGAGCTTGGGGAAAAGAAAAGCCTGGAGGAGGGAATGAAGGCATGAAGACGGACAGGTTCTGCTTCAGTGGAGAAGGGCTCCCAACTGCTTCTGCCTTGGGACTGGCATTCACGGCAGCAGAACGGGGAACAGAACTGGGAAAGCACATCCCAAGGAGGACAGGAGCATCTCCCATGCTAAAGGCTGTTGGCCGAATCTTGCCCCCAGCCCTCCTTGGCTAGCGCCAGATGACATTCTGGCCACACAGTGGCCATTGAGGAAAGCGGGTGGTCCTCTCTGACCCAGTGGGATGCTCACAACTGGACTAATGTGTGGAGGGAGTCACTCACCAAGTGCTGCAGTCGCTGCCTCTCGGTCTCAGGTGTGAACTCGCAGCTCATGGGCACGATGCTGTCCTTCAGAACGAGAATTGCCCTGCGAGGGGGGAAGAGGCAAAGAGCTGAGCCGTGTCTGTCACCGCAGCCCTCCTCTTACTGAAGCTAGCCCCAGGCTCAGCCAGGTGTGGGACCAGGGGTAACCAGTGGCAGAGCAGTGCCAGAGAACGGTTCTGCACCCAGAAGTGTTTAAAAATGACAGTATATTTTAAATAACTCCATTGCAATTGCACTGTTGCAGCAGAGAACTGAGCTTGCCTGGTTTGACAATGGCAGAGCTCGCTACTAGAGGAATGGTGGGCCAAGGCCAGAGGAGGAAGCTCTTGAGGATGCCCTGAAATCGCCTTCCACTTTTGAACACCTGCCGGGCTAGGCTTACTGCTGCCCATTGTGGCTGGGCGGTGTTAGTCCCTTGAAATCCCAAAACCCTTCCAGGAGGTATGAAAGCACCCATCCTTCCAACAACTCCTGTGGCAGGCAGGAGGGAACTGGCTGGGCTGCGCGCGTACCTTCCCAAGGATTAAGTAAGTGGTGTGGTTTAACCCGGCAGACGGCTGACCACCACGCAGCTCTGCACTCGCTCCTGCCCGCAGCGGGACAGTGGAGAATTGAGCAGAAAAAAAGTGTAATTCCTAAGCTGAGATGAAGACAGTTTAATAACACAGAAGAGGAAGTGAAAATAGTAATAATGATAAAAGAATCAGAATACACAAAACAAGTGCTGCACAATGCAGTTGCTCGCCACCTGCCAACCAATGCCCAGCCAGCGCCCGAGCCCCTGGCCAGCTCTCCCCCTAGTCTGTATGCCGAGCGTATGACACCATACGGTCTGGAATATCCCTTTGGCCAGCTGGGCTTGGCTGTCCCGACTGTGTCCTCTCCCAGCTCCTTGTGCCCCCCAGCCTACTTCCTTGGTGGGGTGAGAAGCTGAGAAGTCCTTGACTTGGTGTAAGCACTTTGCAGCAACAACTAAAACATCGGCGTGTGGTCAGGATTATTCTCATCCTAAATCCAAACCACAGCACTGCAGCAGCTGCTAGGAAGAAAATTAACTCTATCCCAGCCAAAACCAGGATAATATGATGCTGGAAACCTTGCTTATCTCCCAGGTCTCATCCCCCAGCAACTCCCCCCTTTTATTACGGCTCACCTGCTGTCCCCAGCATTAGCCACATACAGCTTTCCCTGGAAATAAAGGGCAGCCAGAGCAGTGCAGCCTCCTGTCTGATTTGTAGCTTCCATCTCCTGGCCGATGACTTCATCCTGTTGGTTTAAACAAGTTTGGAGAGCGATGTGAGCTGGGCTGCTGCTTTCTTTACCTGCCTCATGCCTCCCAGCAGAAATACAGAACCAAAACTGATTGCAGATGGGCCAGAGGAAACCAGCGAGGCGGAAGACAGTGCTGCTGTGGTACAGCCACAAAGGACTGGTTTAGGAGTGACAGGGAGATCCCAGACTTGTACATGCCGTACGAGTGTGACAATAGCCACCATCTAGCCCTAAAGAAATGCATCCCTTGGGCGCAGTTTAGCAGAGATGCTGTAGCTTTGCTCTGGGTCAGCCCTGCTGATGTGCAATAGATCCAAGGCAGATCTTGGGAAGCTGAGCCAGCATGATCTCAGCATGCTTAAAGGTTTGGCTGAATGTTCCTGTGTGCTCAGTGAGCTGCAGAACTGCAGACCCTGCCCACCCCAGGCAACAGGGAGGGACAGACTGCTTGGGGCAGCAGGACCAGTGTCTTGCACGGGGTACTCACACATTCCTGGAAGGCGTTTTCCAGGGCTCCCACCACCAGGTCTTCTGCATGGATGTGCTTCTCCTCCACGAACTGGGGGTCACTGTCGCAAACGCAGCGTCCACTGAGATGCATGGGGGGCTGGACCTCTGTGATGCCTCCCACAACCTCCTCCAGCTTCTGCTTAATGCAGTAGTGCAAATAGTTGGAGGCGATGATGGCAGCTTCTGGGCCACCATGGCCGTCAAACAGGGCCCAGTAGTAACCAGTCAGAAACTGCGGTGAGGAAGAGGGGCAAGATGGCAAAGAAGAAGGGGAAGGCAGGGGCTGAAGAGGTCATACAGATGGCAGGCTTGCAGCCAGGACATCACTACATGCTTTGCCTGGCTTTTCCACCCCTGCCACCATTCCCTGCTGCCAGTTAATCTCCCACACGGCTCAAAGTCACACGATGCCCCATGTGCTGCTCTGCCAGACCCATCACCTGAGCTCTGCGCGGCTGGATTTGCAGCCAGCCACCCTCACACGCTACTCCTCTTTGGTTTAGGGGAAACGGGGCCATTTTACGAGAGGCAAGGCAGAGCCACCCCCAGGTGAGAGCATCCCATGTTCCTGGTTCATGTGGCTGTCCCCGAGTGATGACAAGACACGCCAGCCCTTGAAAGCAGAGCGAGGACAGTAAAGCCCAGGTGAGGGCATCAGGTAAAGGGCTCGGATGACCTCATATGCCCTGAGTCATAGGCCACGGAAGTACAGACAGCACGTGCGGGCAGAGCTGCGTGCCTGCTGGCCAGACATAGGGTATATGGTCCCCTAATGTGTCCATGGAAGGGTTTCAGCACGTGGGCATGTAGGACTGATGGGGCAGCCCCCTGTTGCCTGTACTTGGGCCCTTGGGTGCAGAGCAGCGCTGGCAGCAGGGTGAACGCAGCCTGCCTGGGGACTCTACCTGCGTGGAGCACAGGATCAGCCATTCCTCGTCCTCCTCCAGGCCTGGCTCTCTCCTCCGGATGGAGATCTGACAGCAGGCTGCCTGGTCCTCATTGAACTCTGACTTCTCGGCGTTGATAACCCTGGGGGTGCAGATGCTCCAGGTAAGGCGTGCAGACCCACCGCACCTTCCCTGCTCCCAGCTGGCCGTGCTGGGCGCTCTGCAGCCACGGCGAGCGGCTGCACCTCACCCCTTCCGTCCTGCCCCATGCTCCCTGCTCCCTTTTCAGACTCCAGGATCTCTTTGCTGGGGATCTAAGTAACAAGCCCTTTACGTGCAGCGAGGAAAAGCTTGGCTAGGGACACAGGGACAAGTGGCGTGGGAGCACCCTGGCCTCAGGCAGCCCTTGTCAGCAGCCCACACTGCGATTTCCTCGGTGACACAGTGAATTGCAAAACCACCATGGGTTTTCCTTCCAGCCTGGCCAATGTTTGTCCCTGGCTGGGAGTCTGCTCTCCTTGCACAGCTCCTCTCTCCATGCTGCGCCATCCCAGGGCTGTCGATGTGGCTGGGCCAGGATGCGGGGTCAGCTCCCGGCTGGAGCTGTTCTGCCCGATCCATCCCCTCTGCCCTTAAAATCGGCAGACCCAGAGATTTCTAAAAAATGTCATTTTCCCCCTTCCTTTGTTTGACAGGCGCTTTGCGAGGAGCAAGGGGACGGACACCCGGCGGTGCCAGTCCCAGGAACCCCCCCCTGCCCCAAATGTCCTCCCGGCTCCTTGGGCCAGGGCGCGCAGCAGGGGACGGGCGACATCCCAGCGCCAGAGCGACGGACTAATCTGGGGACTATGGGGGCAGGAGGGGACAAGACAGCAGAGCTGGCCCTGCCACTTGTCACGCGGGGCCGGGGACAACCTGCCGCCGCACCGGGGCTCCCGCGGCTGCTGGCCGGGAGGGGCGGCTGCGGGCCCCGCCGCGGGGCCGGTCCCTGTGGGCTTCGCCGGGGTCGGGCAGGGGCTGCAGCGGGGGGGGGCTGCGCGGTGCGACCCACCCCCCGGGCACCTCCCCACGAGGTCCCTGCGCCCCCCGTGGGGCCCTACCCCCCCGCAGACCCCCGCCGCCCCCCAGACGCCCTCCCCAAGCCCTGTGAGCACCCTGTGAGACCCGCCCCCCGGGGTCCCCCGCAGCCCCCTCCCCGGGGCCGCCCCGCACTCACTCGGCGTAGCCCGCGCCCCAGGGCAGCGGCCGCTCGGGCCCGGTGCCCCGCACGGCCCGCCCGCCCCGCGGGCTCTCCTCGACGCCGCGCAGGAACTTGGGCCGGCGGTAGCGGAGGGCGGTGGGCGGCGGGCCCGGGCCAGGCCCCCCCTGCGTGCCGCCCGGCCGCTCGGCGGGGCCGCCCCGCCGCCAGCGCCGCAGCCACTCGGCGGACATGGCGGGGCCCGGCCGGGATACGCGCGGCACCGCCCCCCCCCCCCCCCCCCGCCGCCAGGCGGCGCTGCAGCGTGGCCCCGGCGCGGCGGCTCCTCCCGGGGATGGGGGTGGGGGCGGGGGTGGGGGCGGGGGCGGGGGCGGCTCCTCCCCGGGGCGGTGCGCGGCGCTGCGGGCTCCGGAAGCGGCGGCGCTGCCTGCGGAGCCGTTTCCTGCCCGGGACGCGGCGGAGCGGAGCGGAGCGGAGAGGAGCCGAGCGGAGCCATGACTCACCAGACCGGCATCCACGGTAAGCGGTGCCCGCCCCGCCGCCGCTCCGCTCCCGCCGCTTCCCGCGGCCCCGCCGCCGTGTCGGTGGGGTCGGACCCCCGCGCCGCGCCCGCCCAGGGAGGCAGCGCCCTGGGCATCCCGGCCCCGCCGCGGCAGCGGCGATGGGGGCGATAGGATGAAGCTTCCCGAAGGAGCCGGCAGGTTTTCCCCAGCACCCGGCGGGAGGGGGGCGCCGAGCCGGGCTGAGCGGTTGGGTGCGCGCGGGAGGGTGCCGGGTGCTGCGGGTGGGGGCTCTCCCGCATCCTTTGTGCGGATGCTCAGCAACCCGCCGTGGCACCGCTCGGAGGGACGCTGCTGCTGCGGCAGCACCTTAACCCGCCCGAGGGGCTTTGCCATGGCCCCCCCGGCCCGGCCGTGCTCCCCCCGCCCCGCGGTGCTGCTCGGCCCCGGCGGGCTGCGGGGAGCCCGCAGCAGTTCCCGCCCGGCCGTTGCCGTTGTAACCGGGGGGCAGCCCCCGCTTTCCCCGCTCGCTCCCTCCAGGACCTGTCCAGCACCCTCAGAGGACTCTTTTTTGCATTTGTGGGTCCATGACTCTGCGTCCTCCCGGTATTTCCCTGCCAGCTCAATTAACGATATTAATCAGGAGTAGAGGTGCTGCATAATTGATGTAACTGAATCAAGATGCCAGCAGGGATGCCAGAGCAGCCGCCCCTGAAACCCTGGTCGGCGCCAGGCGGGTGCAGACCCAGGGCTGCTGGGTGCCCCGGGGGGGGGCAGCCGGGATGCCAGCCTCGCAGCCCCCTCCTCGGGGCCGGCACCTGCGTGCGAGGGTGTTGAATCTGCGGCTGCTTTTGAAATCTTGTGTTCCTTTGCGTCAGGAGCATCCGTGGTGGCGTGGGTGAGAGCATCCTTCCCCTCCAGGTGCTCCTGGGGGAGCTGCAGTTGGGAAGTGGTTAGTGGCGGTGCCTGGAGGTTTCTCCTGCTTTCCCTGGGAGGGCTGGTAGCTGGCGGCGTCTGGGTTCAAGTCCGTTGCTTCTGGTTTAAGCTGAGACCTTGAAGTTCAGGCTCGAGTGAATGTTCCCTCTACTGTAGAAAAATAACCATCGTTAAAAAAAAATAATAAATCAGCAGGATGGACCCCAGCGTGCGCCCGAGCTCTGGGTGTGCCAGCGCGCTCCACAGGGCTCTCCCGTGGGATCTGGGGGAGGCAGGGCCCGCTGTGTTCCTGCGCCCCAGAGGCTGCTGCCTGTTGCTGGCTGCCGTGCCCGTCCTGTGCCGTGCCATGTGCCCTGGCACCCCTGCAGCTGTCGGGGGACATGCGGGCTTGGACAAGCCCATGAGCTGCTTTCTGAGAGCACCGACCTTCGCCGACCTTGGTTGCCCACCGCTGGGCAAACTGCTGGGACCCGTGCTGGGGGTTGCTGCAAGCTGTCGTTGCCCGTAAGACGTAAAGTGCCCTGTCGTCGGCACTCCGCTGGAAAGGGGAAGGGACTCAGACTTCCCCTGAGGAGCTTCAGCTGGCGCAGGGTGGGGGTAGACCCAGGCAGTGGATCCACGGTGGTGTAAAAACCTCCCTGTGGTTATGAAAAATAACTTGTGTTGGTCTTGCTCTCACAGCGTCTTGGACATCTTTGGGTGGCTGAGCTCTCTGGGTCCTCTCCTCCATCCCCTGCTTCACCAGCCCTCTTCCAGGAAGCAGCTGGTTCCTCTTTGAATGCAGATCTGCCCCTCCAACCCTTGCGATGCTGCACTGGGGCGCTCCGGGCTTTGAGAACCCCCCTGGGGGGGTGTTTTGGGGTATTTCAGTCCTCCCTGCCCTGGTGCAGTGATTGCGTTCCTTTGGAGAGCAGGTTCAGTATCGGGTGAAGAGCAGCAATCCCACTGCTGTTTCCATCCCCTCTGCTGAGACGCTGAGGTCTGCTGTTTGCCGAGGAGGAGGAATTTTCTGCATCTTCCTGGTTTCTGGGGCCGTGTTATTTTTGTGTGCGCGCATTGCTTTGTGTCTTTGCGTTCCCATTTCTCCCTCATTTGCAGGAAGGCATTTGCTCCTGGGGGAATTATGATCGGACCCGCTGGCTGGCTTAGGGGATGTTGTGGGCAGGCTGGTGAGAGGTTTTGGTTGGCGCTGTGCTAGATCAGTGTGGGAGCGGGGTGACGTGGTGACGGGGAGGCCCCCGAGCAGCCTCCTGTGGTGATGCTACAGAGTCATCCTAGCTTTTGGGGAGAGGCAGGTGGTCCCCGGGCAGGGGGAGCAATGGCAGTGAGCAGCTGCAGGTTCAGGGTGTTTAATCAGGGCTTTAATCACACAGAGGCAAGGGGCTAATTATTATTTTGTTGTAGGTATCCATGGCAGCTCCTTTGAAGGTGCCGGCAAGAAAACCAGGCTGCCATGGAGACTGCTGGGCTGGGGAGGCAGTTGGAAGCTACCAAGGGTCGATGTAGGCTTTTGGGGGCTGGAAACCTGCTTTTTAAATACAGCCAGGAGGATTCAATGAATATTTTTGCAGTCCCTGTTCTGCCCTGAGCAGCATTAGATGGGGACAAAGTCACTGTTTGAGTTTAAAACCTTAGGAAGGTGATGCTGAACCAAGGCTTTGATGCTGGTAGGTCATCTGCTCTCAGTTGTTACTGGGATCTCTTTCCTGACTTCTGGGTAGGGAGAAAAAGTCTTTTAAAGGGGATTATTTTTTTTTTTTTTCATCTAGAGAGTAAAGAAATCAAATGCATGTTGTTTTTTTCAACCAACAAAATAGAGTTTGGTGCTTGCTTTTTCTGGGAAGGTGGCAAGGTGTGGGGATGGGGAAGGACATTAGCTCCTGTCCACAGCTGAGCCTCCACTTTGCCCCAGGTCTGGATCTTGCATTGCGAAAGAATCTGGTAGGAATGGACATTTGCTTCAGGAGAAGCGTAACTGTGATGCACATAAACAGGAATGCTGTCAGATGGGGGGAAAAAAGGAACAGAAAGAAGGGACCTGGGAGCTGCTGGGTCTGCAAAGGTCTCATTTGAAGGCAGCCAGCTTCCTGGCTCTTCAGCAAGAAGCAAGCTGGAGAAGAAGGAGTTTCTCTGCCCACCCACCTCAGCCTCTCTCCTTCTGTCCTGGGGGGCAGCGCTGGCTCCGGAGGTGCCTGGCCACCTGAATTTGGGGCAGCTTTGTAGCTAGGATGCTGGGGGAAAGCCCCTAACTGGGGACGTGTCATGCCGTGCCATCAGCAGAGGGAGAAGGGCTGGCTGGTCCATGGCCCCTGATGTCCACTGGGGACAGAGGGCACCAGGCTGCTGCAAGGATGGGTTTGAGGAGCCAGTCCCTGCTTCTGAGCTCTTTTCTGGGGCCAGCACCCAACGTGGTAGTTGATGTTCACTTGTGGTGACGGCCAGTACCTAGTGGGTGGCGCATCACGATGACCAGAGTGGCAGCATGGGTAGAAGACCAAAGGCCCTGGGATACCAGCCCCCTTGAAGTTAAGCACCTAAAGTGGTGGTGTAGAGGAAATCCCTTGGAAAGCCTCCGTCGAGAGGCTGTAAATGCAATGAGATTGCTGCCAGGGTCTGTCTCGGGAACGCTGTCCCTGCTGATGCCCAAACAAGTGCTCCCAGTGGTGGCTTTACTGGGCAGAGAAAAGGAACAGCAACCATCAGCTTCTGCAGGTGAGGCAGGACCATGCATGCTGGTACCACCACTTTGCTCCAGGGTGCTGTGTCGCTGGCTGGATCCGACTGATGCTGCCTGCAAGGTGGGCGCTGCCTACCCTGGAGCAAGGGAAGAGCCAAATAACTGATCCATGGTGGCAAAGTGGAGACAAGACAGGTCCTGGGCATGCATGTGGAAAATCTGGTGTTGAGAAGCAAACAGCTTCTTCAAGCACCAGGTAGGTGGCTGAAAGCCTCTGGGCAGGATTAGCAATATGGACCAGTAGTCATCCACGTGAAATCCTACAGGACGTGGCTCAGACCCGTGGAAAACAGGTAGAAAAGCTTTGCTTGGGTCCTCTCTTGCCCTTCTCCCCGCTGCCCCCTTCTTTCTATTTTTTTCTGACATGTGTAGCTTTTTCCCAAAGAAAAGATTCCTTGCAAAGACACATTTTTTTTCCATGGTGAGAAATAAAATCCTCTTAGTGCCTAAACTGGCCAGCCACGTCTGTCAGTGGAAAAGCTTTCTGCAGCAAGTGGGATAAGCAGGTGCTGCATGACGGAGTTACACTGGGATAGACTGAAAAGGAGGAATTTTAGCATCAGCAACAGCTATTTTGTGCCTGTTGCATTTGTGCCCTTTCCTGGATACCACAGCAGGAGCTGGGCAGAGCTGCCTGTTCAGGGAAAGTGTGAGTGGTGCAGGTGTAACTGTGTTTTATCCATCAGCATCTTGACCGCTGTCTGGCCAAGCATCCCTGGAGCCTGGACAAACTTTGCCCATGTTTGGGGCTGGATTTTTGGCTGAGTTTCCCTGTAGCATTCCAGGCATGCTGTGCACCGGACGGTGAAAGGGAAGGAGCCACCTGGAGTCACATCGACTTGAAGATTATGTCCAGGGAATGAAAGATTGATGGCCAGAGGCTCGGGTTTCCCATCAGGACGGCAAGGTGACTCGACGTATTGAGAGAGGCATCTGTTTCAGGGAGCATGTATTATTGATCTGGGAGCTGGGCTCTGTCATCAGGATGGGGGGATTGGCAAGGGTCGAAGAAGCAAAAACCTGTTGCTCCCGCAACAAGTGAGCAAGAGGATGGAACAGGGAAAGGCGCTGGGGAGGCGGTGTGGCTGTTGCCTCCATCCCCGTCCTCCTGGTGCTTTCCCGGGGGTTGCACAGGTGGCTGCACTGGTGCCCTGGCTTCCCCAGGGAGAGACCGGCCCGTTGCTGTGGCTACAGCTGTCATCACTGCGTGGTGCCTCTGTCTCCCTCCGGCCTCGATACAGCCTGGCCCTGCTCAGATAAGCTAATTGGGGCTGTAAACCTCAAAAAAAGGCTCAGCTTTGGGAACGGCCTTTGTAGCGGGGTGGTACCCACAAGCACCATGCTGCTGCTCCACCTCGCAGTGTTTTGAAGCAAGCGTGGTGCTTCAAGCCCGGCACTGCATCTCCCAGGGACTGATCCGAAGGGCTGCATCCTGTGGCGGGGCAGCTGCCTGCTCTGGCTGCAAACAGCACGTCCGTTCAGCATGTTCAAGGGTCTGGCTGCCCTGGTGGTCCCCGAGGCGTGGGGTCTTCAGGCTTTGGTCGGTGCCTGCTTGGTGCTGCTGAGAGGAGGCACCATGGTGCCTTCCCTCCACACACTCCCCTTCTCTGGCAGGCTGCCGACATGGTCAGGGCCACCTGAAGGCCACTGCTGGCCAAACTATCCCCTCCCTGCCGTGCTATGAGCTGCTCAGCCCGGGTGCCCTGGTGCTGGCAGCCGGCTCTGCTCAGCCCCGCATCCCAAATGGGTGGCAGGTACCACTGGGCAGGGAGGTTGTGTGGTGCGAGGGGACCTGGGGCACGCTCTTAGCAGGCTGTAAATGCAGGTGGTGCGTGAACAGGGACAGGTCTGCAGTCTACAAATAGGTGGGGGGATGTTGCACGACTCAGTGGCTGGAGGCGTTTTTTGGGCTGTTATGGGAGGGTGACTGAGGAGGCATGGGTGCTTGGGCTTGCCATGTCTGCCAGGGGCTGATGGCAGGGCTGCCTTGTAGAAAGGCCAGAAGGTTTCTCAGGATGCCACCAAGCTCACCCTGTCTCAGAGCAGCAGCATCCTGGGAGGGTTTCTGGAGGTTTTCAGGGCAGGGATGGAGGCACGGTGTCCTTCCTGGGGTCTGGTCACGCTCATTGCAAGAATTCCCAAATGCTGAGGTGGGGCCTAATGTTTCTGGCTGGAAAACCAGTACAAATTGTTCATCTTTTTTCTTCTCTCCTCTGGGCCAACCAGCCCCAGTTCCTGCAGCTGCTCCTGCATGCCGTGCCTTCTGGCATAGGTGCCATCCATCCTGTGCCTTGCTCCTTGCATGATTCTGAGCCTGGACGTGATGTTCGTGCTGTGCCTGCCGCCTTGTGAGCGCTAATAATGTGGTCATGCCCTTGTTTGTGCCTTCCCAAATGACTTTTCCTGCAACAACATGAAGCGATTAACCTGAACTTGGCTTGCGACCCACCTCTCTTCCGTGGAGCTGCTGGACCCTGCCCTGTGTTGGCATAGCTGCTCCTTCTCCTAGTTACGGTACTTTGCTTCCTATTGAGTTTCCTCCACTTTCTTTTTTTCCCAGCCCATTTCTCCAGTCTCCTGAGAGAACAGTGAATTCTTCTCCAGCGCGCGCTTGCATCTCCTCTAGCTTCCCACCTTACAGCTGCGTGAAGCACTATTGCAGTTGCCAGAAGTGTTGATGGAAATGTGAACTAAACCTGGATCCACCACAGGTGCCCAGGAGACCTTGCTCAATTCAACCTCTGATACCTCCCAGAGTGAGTTATCCATGCAGTTTCGTGCCCGTGCTGTAGAGGTTCACCACCACCGTGTTTCCCAAGCTGGCTTCTGACACTTGGAGACACTTAGGAAGCTGAGGGGAGACCCCTGAAGCCTGCAGGTGTGTGGCTCTGCTGCGGAGGAAGCTAGCTTGATCTCATGCAACTCCATCTCATTAGATCCCCGCTGGCTGTAGCCCAGCTTGGGTTTGTTTCTGAATTATTTGTTCCAGGTTTGTTTCTGGATTATTTGTTCCAGGATTTTCCAGGAACCTATGTCTAGGGGGTGAGCTGGACGTGCAGGTCCGCCTCCGGTCCTCTGGCCTGGTGCTCCTCCCTTTCCCTGTTTTTTATGGTTTCCCCACATGTGGATCTTTCAGCTCTTGACTTGGATCCTGGAGACTTCCCGGCAGAGGTGCCTCGGGGCAGAGGCACCACTCACCTCCATCTCCAGGGTGAGGTCTCCTCCCTGCCTTTCTTCCAGAGCCTGCTGTGGGCTTTTATGTTAATATTTCAGGCACGTGAGCCATCTCGTCAAGTCTGCTGTACCAATTAAGTCATAATCGTGCCATAATGAAACAGTTGCTGAGCTCGTACTGAAAACCTTGGCTAGCTTATCCCTCTCCCTCCTTACTGGCTCTTGGCTCTGTGTCGTGGGAGACAGAAGGGGATGTTGAAGACACCCACCCTGGTGATTTATTTAAATGAAAATCACATTATTTTTTTTTCCTAATCAGTTCAGCAGAATTAAAGCTTGGAAGCCCACTCTGAGTTGTTGTTTGTTTTTTTTTTTTCTAAGCATTGCCGCTGTCTCCTCTGGAAAGCATCTCCCTCCTTAGCAGACCTTGTGGTATTTCCCATCGTACACTCAGCTTCTTGAGCAGCATCTGTGCTTTTCCCCATCCCCTTAAACCCCCTCTGTACCTACACAGGTCCCAGTGCCTTGCCATCGCTTGTAAATCACTCAGCTGTCAACCATCCCAGCTGTTGATCCAATACTTCTGTGCACTCCTAGCATTTCCAGGGGGGCTGGAGGGTTGCATTTGCTCAGACTCCTGATTTTCCAGACCCCTGTGGGCCTTCAGGCTCTGGGAAGGATGGGGTCAGGCTGGAGGGATTTGCAAGCTGGTTAGCGCTGCAGAGCTTTCCTCTCTCTTCCCTGAAGCTGATGCTATAGAGACATCCAACACTGATGTTGTTCTCTCCTATTTTGGCAGTGTAATAGGAATTGGTGAAGCTTAATGCTTATTAGGAGATTTGTCTCCTGCACGAGGTTTCCTGGGTGTATAAATGTCTTTTTTTTTTTTTTTTTTTTTTTTTTTTTTCCCCCCCTCCTCTTCCACCTCCTGTGTTTGCAACAACCACAGATGCTGCCAGAAGGAAACAGCCACTCTCAACAGTGAAGGGGGCTAAAAATATCGTGACGTCCTTGGGTTGGGAATGGTGGGAGCGGGTGAACATCTGCTCTGGGAACTGGGAGAGCTGCGTGTCCTGATGCTGTTGGACAGAGAGAAGGATGGTTTGCTTGTGGTGGGGTTACTCCAACAAATCTTCTGTGTGTCCCCTAAGATGCTGTTAAGGACTGATGTGCCTTTGCTGGGGTGTCTGTGTGCCGGTTCCCATGGGGACCTGCTGCGGTGGCATCTCTGTGTTTGTACGGGAGCACTGCCGTGTGCAGGGTACTGGCCTGGGAGCTCCTTCTCACGTGTGCCTCTTTTCCCTGTGGGAGGAGAAGCCATCTGGACCTCTGGTCAGGGCAGGCTTTGGGCTGGTGGGGCAGATGCATCTCAGATATATCACTTGGGGGGGACAGGTAGGAGTTCCCTGGGGGGTTCCCCAGCACATCCCTGCTCGCCTGTCTGCCTGCATCATCATCAGCATTTGTGTGTGGGGACAAATCCATGCCTACTCTTCCTCCCATGGGTCTGGGGGTGCTGCAGGCAGTTCTCCAGCCCCAGGTCTGCCTCCAGGGGACAGAGGGCACCAGCGTGTGACAGAGTTGGTGGCCCCCCATGTCCCTTGGGCAGGTGATATGTAATGTCAAGGCTCCTCCCGTGGTGATGCTTGGGGCTGTGCCGAAGGGTGGTACCCGCTGCTGGTGGGACTGAGGCAGGATGGATCCCTTACTGGCAGGGATGGCCTGGCCAGCCACCGCACCTTTCCGGCTGACCTAGGGATGGCTTTCTTTGCAAAGCTCCTTTGACTGTGGCTGCTTTCAGGCTCCAGGAACAAAAGCCAGGCTCTTCCCGCTGTGGGCTGCTCCAGCCCAGTATCAGTAATGGGCAGTGGTGCAGCAAAGCGCCGGGAGCGAGCGGCTGCCGGTGGTGACTCCGAGCATGGCTCCTGGCGTGGGTTAAGGGGTGTCTGCCTAGATTCCTAATTTTTGCAATGCTGGTTTCTTTAGTATTTCTAATAAGTGCAGAGCTGTCTGCGGCTTTGAACTCACAGGACCCCACTGGCTGTGTGGCTGCATCCAGGGAGGAGCTCAGGCGTGTAATTGAAGGAGCTTTCAGGAGAAGCCAGGCTGGGAGATGCTGGGCTCTGCCTGGGCTGGGAGATGCTCCTTGTTGGGGGACTCGGCCCCTCCAAGCCGCATCTCTTGGGCATTGCCTTCCATGTAGCACGTCCTGGATGGGACAGGGAGCTCTCCGTCGGTGATGCTTTCAGGGTGGGCAGCTTAAGCCTCTAACCCTGGCTGTGGGCTGTCCTTCCAACACCCGCTGCCTGCTGTTGCCTCCTGGTAGGATGTCGAAGACCCGTTGCTGGTGCCTGGTGCTCAGGGAGGGGGCTGAGGAGGAAGGTGGCTCCCCAAAACCCTTCTGCAACCAAAGCGCTGCTGGCTCTGGAGCAAAACCCTGGGGCTGTTGCCTTTCCTTTCTCCAGGGACTCAACGCCAAACCAGTGCTCGCAGTCTGGAGTTGAGCTGATCCCCAGCCGGCCCGGGAGCAGCATCCCCACCGTGCGTCACGAGCCCAGGATGTCACAGTGTGTTGGGACATCTTCCAGCCACCCCCTGTGTGCAAACCCTGCCGCTCTGTAAAGCGAATAAACTTGTCACTTGAGCTCTCCCTGCCCGCGCCGGCCAAGCCATCATCTAAATTTGGGTGATTATGTTCACCCAGGCCAAGTATCAAGTTCACTGGATCACATGTGCTCCCAGCTGCTATTTAACTCTGGCGCCTTGGGGAGACGCAGCACTTTGCTCCCAGTTGTTCGGGTTTTGTATTATTATTTTTATTATAATTTTTTTGGCACCAGAGATTTTAGTTTGTTGGGGTTTTTTTAATTTTTAAATTTCTATCCTGCCAAGTTGCTCACCTCCCTGGCTGGTCACTAAGCAGCCCAGCGCCTGCTTTGTCTGCTAAATCTGATCACAATGTTTCTGGTTCTTTCAGCCACCACGGAATTAAGGGACTTTTTTGCCAAAGCCCGAAACGGTTCAGTTCGGCTCATCAAGGTCATTATCGAGGATGGTAAGTCCCATTTTTAAATGCTTTGATTTACACCATGTTGGTTCTCTGTTTTGCCTCTCCTCCTTTCCTCTTTGTCACTGTGGTGCCAGCTCGTGTTTTAGGAAACCCCAAGGAAAACGCAGCTGGGGCTCCCTGGCACGGGGCAGCCTGGATCTGAAATACAAGCCCAAAATTTAGGTGTGCTGGTGAGCCACGGGGCAGAGCAGCAGCTTTGCTGGCAGACTGACACCGGTGTCCAGGATAGGTGCTGGCTTCTGAGGGGCTTTTGCTGCTGCTGTGTTGAATTATATTATGGGAGCCCTGCAAGAGCTGCTGTGGGTGCCATGGGACCGCGGCTGGGGGTGATGCGCAGCATCTTCTTCCTTGGACGTGGCGTTCCATGCCAGGCAAGGAGATGCTCAGGGCATCAATGTGTTCCTTGGCACGAGGCTTGGCACAGGGCGCCGACTGGCATGCTGTGCTTGAAACCCAGCCCGTCCCAGCTCCTGTGCATGGGGCTGCCTCTAGCCTGATTTGCAGGCTGGCACCAACCTGCCCATTGTTGTCCCATGGAAAGGTGCTTTTGGGTGGCCTCTTCATCTAGCAAACAAGCAAGCAGAGCAAAACACTGATTGAATGTCCCAGCAAGGAGCCTCTGTGGTGTAGGTTTCCCATCACCTCAGCCTCATACAATTGCATATGAATGACTTGTTTCCTCATGGCAGCGGGAATGTCCAACCGGCTGTCACCACCTCCCTTGAGTAGGCCACCAGGACCATGCTGCAAACTCCATGGTGGACATGGTCATAAGAAACCCATGGTCATAAGGAGCCCATGCTGGCCTTTGGAGGGGCTGCAAAGCCCTGTTTGGAAGAGCAGCATGACTTGAAATGTGTGCGACACATCAGCAGTGCCACAGCAAGGTTCAGCGGTGTTGGCTTTGTCCTCAGCCAGGTCCCTGTCTTGAGATGTGACATCTGTGTTGTTTCTTTGGAGCATCTTTTGGTAATGATTTTGCTCTCAGCTCCTTTTACTTTTAAAAAATGCCAGTTGGGTTTGTGTTAGGATGAGTCGCGATGCCCCTAAGCATGGTGCTAGGGCTCATGCCACTGGCTTTGGGTTGTGGCTGGTGATGCCAGCAAGGGAGATCTTTTACCATCAATAGAAACTATGTCTCACCATCTCCGCTCGGGCTGAATGGGATATATTTATCTGTTCAATGTGTCATTGCCAGCAGCTGCTTCATGGACCGACCTTGCTTGACGACTTGTGCTTCACAGTCCAGCTCTCCCACCCTGCCAGCTCCTTTTCCCTCGCCTGGAGTAGCCATGGGCAGGCGGCTCTGGAGGAGCTTGGGTGCCTGCAGAGGCCTCTGAGATGTGGCAGAGCCTGAGGCGTCCGTGGGTAGGCAGATGGAAGGAGGAGAGCTGAGAGCACCTCTGTGCCAAAGGGCTTGGTCTGCTGAGGGCACGGTGGTGGTGGTCCCACCAGCAGGCTCAGGCACCTCCTGTCTGTGTGCCCGTGTGACTTGGGACAAGGTGCTTGGCCTCTCTGGGCTACCACTCTTCTGTAACACAGGGAACATCAGCCTGCTGCTGCCCACCAGAGAAGGACCTTTGGGCAGTAATGAGTGGCCAGGCAGATGTCACAGCTGGACAGACGGACTCAAGCATGCTGACCCTGGAAGGGATGTATCCTGAGCTGGCTGGGGGGGACATGCCAGCTGCCCTGCCCACACAGGGGATGCGGAAGCAGGGCCTCCAGCTCTGCTTGATGGCTTGTAGAGGACCTTCTGCCCTATGGGGCATTTGTCTTGGGGCATTTTGGAGCAGGCAGCGGTGGGTGGAGGGAGAGGAAGATGGTGCAAGGAGCCTTATGGCAGATGCTCTGTGTCTGGGCATCCCCAGGACAGCAGCTATGGCTGAGCAACCCTTTGGGAGCTCTCTGAGCTGGTGTTGCCTTTGGTGGCCTACTGGGAAAAGCCACGGTTGGATGGAGGAGGAGTGGGGGGGAGCAGGTTGCGCACCAAGGCTGGGCAGTGGTTTCCTGGTGGGAGGGCAGCTTGTGGTCCAACAGGTTTTTATATGTTGCTCTACTTGCCACTGTCAGAGGGTTTCTGGACATGGTAGGCTTCGCAGACTTCCCTGTTGGGTGTGTTTCTTCGCAGGTAGGTGATGTTGTGCGCTGAGGTTTGCAGACTCACGGCTCCTGTGCTGTTCCCCCATGGCACCTGCCAGAGCTGCAGCCAGGGCTGCCTTGTACGGGCATTTTGGAGCACAGCAGCCTGCCTGCCAGCTGCGAGCTGGTGGCACCTCAGGGGCCAGAAGTGCTCCCAGCTGCACTTTTTCCAGCAGCAGCGCCCTGCAGAAAAGGATCCTGAAATATAGCTGGTGCTGATGGTGATGCTTTGCTGAAGGGTGGCTGTTCCACGTTTCCCTTTCCTGATGCTTCCTGGGGAAGAAAAGTTGGCCCTGAACGGGTTGAGCTGAACTGCAAAGAGCCCATCGGGAGGCAGCCCGGAATAGCCTGGAGTGACTCAGCACCAACCTCGTGGTGTGTGCGTGAGGTGTCGGGATGCTTGGCAGACAGAGACACCCATGAACTGCCAGTGGGTCTGACCAGGCAGAATTCCATGCAGTCTCTTCAGGATCCCAGGTTTTTGCGATGCACACATCCATTTGCAGGGCTTTATGTTTATTTTAGGGGTACATTGAGGCTTTTGCACTTGCCTTTCTCAAAACGGGAAGCTTTGCTGAAGGTGAAGTATTTTCAGCACCTTCTTCTCTGCTGTCCTTGTTACTGTACCAGTAGCATGTGCCCCTCGTGCAAATAATTACGGGTTCGGTGTGTGATGGCAGACGCTGTGGTGGGGCAGCACTGGGCAGGGAAGGGCTGCACTGCTGACAGTGGACAAATGCCCTGCTTGGGTGGAAGAGGGGAGTGGGAGTAATTCATCCCAGACCCTTTATTCCTCAACTGTTTTCCTTAAAAGCTTTCCTGCCATGGGATTCAGAACTGCTGAGCTGGATGGGTTGGGAGGGAGAGGGCTGTGCCCCAGCCAGGAGGCTCCCTGGCTCCCAGTGGGCAGAGGTCCAGGCAGGGTGCGTGCCAGGCTGAGCACCCCCTCCAGTGCCAAGTGGCCAATGCCTCAGTTAGCTTTGTTTTGGCACCTCTGGATTTTCCTACGTCTTGTTCTGAATCCAAACATCTTTCCACCCCCCCGACCTTTCTGCATCTAAAAATGGAATAAAAATACAGGCCATTCTCCAGCAGCCTATGCTGAGTGTCTCCAGAGCCTTTGCTTTTCCATCCAGCCATCCCAAAGCTTGGTTTGACCCTCATTGTGGGGGTTCCTCTTCATAGGATGCTTGCACCACTGTTTAAATCCCAGCTGAGCACTGCCTGGCTTGCAGGGCTCCCAGTCCCACCACCACTTGCGCAGCAGCTGGAAAAAATACCCTCCAGATACCTGAGAGGTACCACGTGTGTGATATATGTAGGTTGCTTCCAGAGGTTGGGGCTCTCCTGGCAGCATGGTCCCTTCCCAGGCTGGGGTCTCTGGGACATCCCCACTCCCCATGGACACAGGCTTCAAGTATCAGCTCTGATTTGGACCCCTCTGAGGTTACAGGGAATCCAATGAGAGCAGCTTTGGCTCATCATCCTGGCTTTTGCTGTGGGACCTTTATTTTCCTCAGCACCCCAAGTCTAGGTGGTTCCTCATGTCCCTGGTGAGGTTTCCAGTGCCCCTAGAGCTTGTCCAGGTGGGATGGAGGAGATCTCATGTTCCCCTGTAAGGTGGCATAGCTGAGGACTAGGTGGCTGGAGGGAGTGGAGCAGAAGGACGTTATGGGTGGTCACCAGGGAGGAGATGGTTGACTGGAGGCAGTGGGATGCTGGCAGAAGACCAGCCTCTCCACAGCAGCCACAGCCCTGATGGCATCTCCTGAGGGGTCACCACTGGGGGTGTACACCCCTGCATGTGGCTTGAGACTGTCATTTGTTTTTCTGCAGGATGGCACCATTGTCAGTGCTGGAGCTGTAGCGAGCCCTTAGACAAGCCACCATGTGGTCCCGCAAGGTGAGCCTTGCCTTCATGAAACCCACCTTTTCCATCTTCTCCTTCCAGAACAGCTTGTGCTGGGAGCGCACAAAGAGCTGTTGCGGCGCTGGGATGCTGACTACGATGCCTTCGTGCTGCCCTTGCTGGATGAGCAGCAGCCCTGCTACGTGCTGTACCGCCTGGACAGCCAGAACGCCCAGGGCTACGAGTGGCTCTTCATCTCCTGGTCCCCTGACAGTTCCCCGGTGAGCACTGCACAGTCAGACTGTGACACCCCAGCCTGGGGGCATGGATGTGCTGGGGAGGTGGGGGGTAACGGAGGTGCTGGCCCAGCTGACTTTGCGCTGGGGCTGAGGAGCATTCACACCCTCCATCACCATGCCTGGGTGAAGAAGAAGCGGAGACTGCTTTGGGGATGAGGGCATCTTTTAAGACACAGTAAGATATCCTGGGAATGTGTCTCGGTCCCCTTTGTGGCACTGTGTGGGGACGTGGAGGGACTGGGATGTAGAGGGAGGAGCGGTATGGACCACGGAGCCAGGATGGAGATGCCCCACTATGGCTCTGGCCAAAAGCATCACTGGGAAGAGCTGGCGCTGGCACAGACTCACCTGGCCGTGCGTCCAGCCTGGCCCGGTTCCACCCAAGGGCTGACGCGGGGTGGCTGCTGGCCCGGCTCCGGGCCTGGCTCCGAAACCAGCCCTGCAAAGGGCCCGGCAGGGTGGCTCCCTGGGAGCCGTGTGCGGCCGGGCTGGCGTTGGCACCCGCCAGGCTGGCTCGTGGGCTTGGAGATGGTGCCGGAGAGCGGGCGCGGAGGCACCGGCTGCGTGGGAGGCTGCTCTGGAGGGTGTCAGCGGTGTGGTCTGGGACGTGCCAGCGGGTTGAGTGTCTCGCCATAACGGGCTGTCAGTGGGCCCAGGATTTACTGCCGTGTTAATGCATGCACTTGTCACATATACCTGTATATGTGTGTGCACACATATGCACCTAGATATTTGTTATATATTTTATATAATCTATATGCTATGTAGATTTACTGCCATGTTAATATATGCACTTGTTATATATATCTATAAAACCATCATATATATAACAATTATATGTTGTTGTTGTTATATATTATAACACACATATATAAAAAAGACCTGCTGCAGTTTGTTGAGATACACCTAACATATATTATTATATATACACACATATATATTCACACACATATATATAGTTATCATAAAATAATATAATCGGAGACTGGTCCGGGCTGGCAGGGACCTCTGGAGACCACCCAGCCCAAGGCCCTGCTAAAGCAGCTCCCCCAGGAGCCGGCCGCTCAGGGTCACGGCCAGGCGGGGTTTGAATGTCTCCAGAAGAGGAGACCCCGCAGCCTCCCTGGGCAGCCTGTGCCGGTCTGTGACATCCTCAAAGTAAAGAAGTTCTTCCATCGTGTTCAGAAGGAACTCCTTGTGTTGCAGCTTGTGCCCGTTGCCCCTTGTCCTTCTGCTGGGCAGCACTGAAAAGAGCCTGGCCCTGTCCTCCTGACACTTGTCCTTAAGGTATTTGTAGGCATTAATATAATATATAGAATTTAAATATGTGTGTACATGTACATATACATATACATGTGTGTATATTTACAATACTTTATAATATATATCTCTCAACAAACTGCAGAGGGTCTTATTGCAAAAGAGCTGGGAGCACTTGCCAAAGCTTGTCCCTACATCTTGCAGAACGATGCAAAAGAAGTGCTGAAAGGCAAAAGCTGCTTTTAGGTCACTCCGCCAGTATTTGTGCCTCCCTCTTACCCAGGTGTGGGCGAGAAATGATGTGCTGGAGCTCAGGAATAAGCAAGGCACAGAAAAAAAATGGCAGATTGCGTGCCGAGCTTGGCGGGGCTGTGCCGTGCACCAGCAGTCCTGGAAATAGCATTGATGGGTTTTCCTGGCTGCTCCCTACTGGAGATACTGTGGCTAGGAATCAGCCTGAGCTAGAAACGAGGTGGTTGCTCCCAGCAAGGGCTGAGGTTTAGCAGAGCCGGTGGTGGGATTGTGGCCGTGAGCATCGGGCAGTTTTGTGGGGAGGTGTGGCTCTCTGGTCCCCCCGTGCTCCCCTCTTACCACGCTTGCCACCCCCCTCCTTGTGCAGGTCCGGCTGAAGATGCTGTATGCTGCCACCAGAGCGACGGTGAAGAAGGAGTTTGGTGGGGGGCACATAAAGGACGAGATGTTTGGAACAGTGAAGGTAGGGTGGTGGTTCCTGGGCAGCCTTTTGGGACCAACCCTAAGCTTGGGCAGCCGACCCTGGGCTCCCGGGTGGGATGTGGGATGCTGGCATTTGGCAGCGGGGACAGCGCAGAGGTTTGTCCCTCGTGCTGCTTTAGGCTGCTGGGTGGCTGCTGCCACTTTCTCCTGCCCACATGGCTGCGGTCGGTGATGGAGACCATGAAAGAGGTAGGAGGAAGGCTCCGAGGAGATCTGGATTTCCACACCGAGTGGGAAATGAAGCGCCAGGCGGTGGCAGTGTCACTCCAGCACCAGGGTTCGCCGGCTGCCTCGGCAGGAGGCTTCTCCTCCTCTTCATGGGTGTTTCACAGGAGCTGCACAGCCAGGGCCTGCCAGGCGGTAGCTCTGTGCTGGGACTTTGGGTGCTGATGGCAGCCAAGGAGCATCCTCAGCGCTGCCCTCTGCTCCGGGGCCCCTCTCTGCTGTTCCCAGGCCATGGTCTCTGCCATTCCCCCTCGCTTTCGTGCTCACCAGCTGTTAATGAGCCAGAGGAGCCGCACGCTGTAGCCGTGGGTGGCCGGGGAGGGGCAGGGTGGTCTGAGTAGGCATGGGCACAGTTTAAAATCAAGCGTGGGATTTGCAGAGAGGCATCCAAGGGTACCGCTTGGAGTTGATCCTCCTGGTAAGGAGAGAGCCCAGACTGACCAGGTTGCTCAAACACAGCCTCAAGCCTGGGAGTGCATCCAGCCCTGCAGCAATAACACCCCTGATGCTTCCCTGTCCCTGTTCCCTGTCCGTCTGCCTGCAGGAGGACGTGTCCCTGAGCGGCTACCAAAAGCATGTGTCTTCCTGCTCCGCCCCGGCCCCGCTGACAGCAGCCGAGCAGGAGCTCCAGCAGATCCGCATCAATGAGGTGGGTGTCCAGCGGCCCAGGGAGAAGACACTTGAGACCCTCAGGGCGTGCAGGGGTGTGGGATGCAGGGAGCAACCATCCGAGCATCAAGCTAAAAGGGATGGCTCATTTTTACCGCACTCTCTTGTACCTCTGCAGTTGAACCTGTTCCTGCCCCTGCTGAGGTGGACTGAGCATCCTCACGGTCAAATTGGTGGCATAAAGAGGAATTTACAGACCATTATGGTTTTTCCTCTTAATAGGACAAGAGCTTGGGGCTCCGTTTTGCTTGCTGAGAAGGTGGTTTGAGGCTGAAAGCAGGCAGCCATCTCTAATCTCTAGGTGTTGAGGCAGGAGCCAGAGCTGAGTTTGAAGTCGTGGTGGAGGCAGGAAGAATTCAGGCTTATCTGTGGGCTGCAGCAGCGTCCTCTCCCATACTCTTCCTCTATGGCTAGAAATTTGAGGGATGCTGTCCCAAGAAATACAGATCTTAACCTAAATTTGGGGGCTTGTGTGCTAGAAAAAGATACCGCAGTGGTACAGGGTAGGCTTGGGGGCAGACAAGGCTGTAACACCATCATCCCACCAGCATCTCACGGCACTCGTGCCAACCTCTGTGGTGCGGTCCAACACTGAGGCAGGGAAGGGGACTGGCTTGCTGGGTAGGAAGACCACCTGGACGCAGTACTTTGTTGGGGTGGGGGGATTCTGCTTGGATGCAGTGGAAAGCCTTCTTCTCTGGAGGAACATCACGCTCTCTCCTGCCTGTGCTGGGGCTGTGGGGCTCACAGGTGAATCAGGACAAGCCTGGGAGATGGGAAGCCAATCAGCCTCGTGGTGTTAATTAATGGCAAAGACAAGGCAGGAGGTTTTTGCCTGCCAAAGCAGGTCTAGGGGTGGTGGAGCTGAGAAGCTTTTGGGAGATGCCACCGGGGGGTGGCCTCCACCATGCAGGTCTCAGCTTAGTTATCCCAGCTCCCAGCCTGGAGGGGGCTGTGCAGGATTTGTGCTAGAGGGTTCAAGGTGATGTCCTTGCTTGGAAAAGAGAGATGCTGATGGTGGCTCTGCAGCTTGTTTGGCACCTTTGGGCATCTGGCCATCACTTTGGCTGGCCACTGCTGCAGGATTAAGTAGTTTTGGGTGGGGG
The DNA here is from genome assembly GCF_023634085.1 of Falco cherrug. Taxonomy (NCBI): domain Eukaryota; kingdom Metazoa; phylum Chordata; class Aves; order Falconiformes; family Falconidae; genus Falco; species Falco cherrug. The sequence goes on along the minus strand of NC_073700.1, from coordinate 7,427,383 downwards.
TTTGGCTGTGTCTTGCAGGGTCACATGGCCCAGGTAAGGGGTGCTCGTGGTGCTTGTTTTCCAGTTGATCTACCATGTTCTGCTTCCCACCCTCGCCTTGGCAAGGCGCAGCTCCCAGGTGAGGGTGCTGCTGCCGTTTGGCTTGGTTGGGGGTGATTTCAAAGGTGTGCTGTCCCCTGTGTCAGCCCAGGCCACAGGGAGTGGTTGGTGGCATTTGGAAATGAGGAAAATGGATATATTTTTGCCTGTGGATTTAAAGGTAGGAAGCAGCCGAGCACTGGGTGTGCTGAAGGGTCTCCGTATTGGTGCAGGACATGTGCCCGTTCGGCCATGCGTGTGGAGCAGGAGGAGTGGGAGCTATGACTTGGGTGCTCAGTGCCATACTCACCTCCCTGGGGTGGGGAAACTCATGACTCCACGGTAAATGTAGCTTCGAGCAAGTTTCTGGAGCCATGCAAAGCAGAGGGCTTTCACCAGGAGGAGCTATGTGGGAGCAGCTCTCAACCTGTAGCAGCACCCTGCGGGGTACGGTGACGCCTCCAGCCCTGCACGTTGCCTGCAGGCTTGTGGGGTCCTTGCACACACGTGGATGTTGCAGTTTCTTTTGGGGGAGCTGGTCCAGGGTGTGGGAGTGAGCGGTCAGGGCTGGCAGTGACCTGGGAAGCAGCCCCTGGGCAAGCCCTGACCTCAGCGCTTCTGCGTATCTGCCTGTGCCCCTGCTAGCAGGTCAGGACCCAGCGTGTCCCCCTGGCTTCAAACGATCCATTAGGATTTTGGAATCAACACAAGGGACATTGTTTTTTAAAAGCCATCGGCTCATAAGTGCTTTGCTGTGCCCCTTGCCTGGAGCTGCTGTGGGTGGTGCAGCGATCCCCTATAGTGCTGTTGAAGCACAACCCTCTGAGGTGCTGAACAAGTTTGCAGTTTTCATCCCGAAGGTGGCTGTATTTCTGGGCTGGCAGAAGCTCCCTGGGATCCTCCTTGACCACGGAAGGAGTGTGGAGAAGGGGTGGGAGGGGAAGGGCGGCAGCACAGCAGGAGCAGGGAGGCAGTGGCTGCATGGGAACAGCTTCAGGGCTGGCAGAGTGGCCTTTTACACCCAGACGGGAAGGGTCCCCCGGGAGGGTGCCCAGCCTTTGGTAAAGCAGGTTTTAGGCTGCATGAGTCAAGCTTCCCATGTGGTTTGAGGATTGCACGGACAGAAGCAATGTCATGAGCTCTCCTCCTTCTTGATAGCTGGGTGGGAGCTCACAAAAAATTGCCGTCTGCTTTATATATTATTTCTTTTAAATAGCTGGGAACACATCTTCCAGCTTTACTGAGCTGGAAGTTTTCAGCAGACCGTGGGCTAAGAAGTGGCTTTGAATTTGTCATTGAGCTAGCTTAACACCCATGAGTGGTAAGTCTTTCTAGAAGCATCATAGGCTCAGAAGGATGGAGGTGAGCCAGGCATATTACCGATGGGGCTGTGGGGGAGAGGAAGGGAGCTTTGGATCTGGGGGATGAGGCACAAGAATGAAGAGGAACCGAAGGTGGCTGTGCCATTGCGGCATGTAAGGAGTTGTCATTTGTAGCTGTCCCACAGTGTTGGTGGGCGGGTAGAACAGAGGCTTTGCCCGAACCGCCCCCCACAAAGGTGTCACTGTAAGACAGAGAAATGCCAAGGTCAGTACCATGCCAGTGATGAGGAAAGAGCTGGGAAAAAACACCTAACCTAAAAGAAAGGAGATAAAATAACCCCGCTGGCAAGGCCGGGGTGACAGGATGCAGCACATGCTCAGCCATCCTATGCACGACACCCGGGCTGTGCCCTGGGGAGCGTTTCAGCGACCAGGTTTTGGAAAAGAGGAGGAGTGGAAAATACAGAGGTATATGGGGGAAGCTGATATTGCTAGGACAACTTTCCACCTCTTGGGATTTTTGGACTTCAGCCTGCTTTGTGTCACAGCTTGAGGTGTCTCCAGTCCCACTATAACCCTCCCAGGCTCCTTGCTTTTGTGGAGGAGAAAGATGAGGATCTGGAGGTGTTGGTGATGCAAATGTCACGCTGCACCTCTCCACAGGGTAGGACCAGGCAAGCGTGTATGCATCCTCTGAATCTCTGCGTGCTTACTCTCAGGCGCTGGCTGGTGCCATGGCACCTGGGGGAATGGTAGGACAGCAGAGCTTGGAGCTGAGCTGGACCTCTTCCCACCCAGCACCAGATGACCCTTGAGCAATTATTTCCTGAGAGCTGTGTTTTCACGCCCTGTTCATCCTCCAGGATGCTTGGCAGGGGTAGAAGCTTGGCCATTTTTCCTCCCCAAACTTTTATTATATGATATTTGGGGGAGGATAGCCTAAAATCTACTGCTGGAGCTCCCCCAGACCTTGGGTTGGGGCTACCCTGGCTGGGGAGCTGGCAGGAGATGGGGCCAGAACAGGCTCTGTGCAAGGGCATCAGTGGGGATGCTGGATGCAGGGCTGCCAGGGCACGGGCTCTCCCTCCTGCTCCTCCCCAGTGCTGATGTCTCCCATGTCATTTTTTTTTGCTGCTCTCCCTGCTTACAACGTCAGGACCTGCCTTCCCTGGCTTCCAGCAGAGAGATGGTACGCCTCCATCCTCCTGGCGTGTCCGTGTGTCCCCCACCCCTTCTCGTTTCACACGAGATCCCCCTGTCCCTGCACAGGGTGCTGTTGACAGTGTATCTCCTCTCCCCACGCTCGCAGGATTCCTGTTCCCAGGACTCGAGCACCGAGATGGTAGGCTGCTCTGCCCGCTTGATGCCCGGTTTTTCCTTCTCCTGGTGGTCTTTTTGTGCATGCTCTGCTCTGGGCACCCAGGCCCATCATCTCTCTGGGGTGTGGGTACCACACAGGGCTGCTGTAATGAAGGGCAGCCTCGTAACGAGATCTGTTTTGGTGCTGCTGAGCTGGTTTTGAGATGTGAGCCAGAAGTCCTGCGTTTCTCTTGGCATGCCTTGATTTTTCTTCCTTTTCTCTATCAGGGGGAGGGAAAAGAAGAAGGAAAAAAAAAAAAAAAAAGGTTGGCCTGTTTTATCCACAGTCCCCCAAACTGATCCCAAAGGGACCTATGCTCACTGCTGAGCGAGCACCCGGGTTAGCATTGCTGGACTGTTTACCTGGGAGGGGTCTGGAGGTGGGATGGGCTCCTCCGCTGTCGGGGTGACGCCGTCTCCCTGTATTCTGTGGCAGATGGTGGGGGGCTGTTGCTGCTGCCCATCGCTGGTAGAGTACCCCGGCCCCGAGGAGGTATGCCGCGCCTGCCGCGTCCTGCCCCCCTTCTCAGCTGCTGGCTCACAGCAGCCTCCAGTCCCGTCAGGGACCCCCTGTTGCAGTTGGATGGAGGCACCTGGGGTGATGCCACATCTCCTCAATCGCTTCCTCTTCCCTCTTTGAACTGGGGTTCAGTCTCCTGGACTTGGGGGTTTGCTTGGGGTATGGGCGGCAGCCTCTGCCTTGCAGGGGTTGTGGGGAAAACAGCGGCCGGGATCTTTCAGAGCTGTGGATCTCCAATTCCCCAGCTCAAGGTCGGAGGGAATGCCTGTCTGCTGCAGTTAAACCCCTCAAGGAGGGGCTTGACCTCCCCACCAGTGGGGACCCGTGCAAGTGCATGCTGTGATTTCAGGGCTCCCCCAGCAACCACAGGTTGCGGTTGGAGATGATCAGAGACAGATAGGCACCAGCGTTGTCACAGTGTCCCTGCCAGAGACTTGCTGGGGAACACTGGTTTTGAGGTGGTCTTTGCTGGGAGTGAAGTGGAGGGGGGTGTGCATGGCTGGGTCAGGGTGATCTCCTGGGGCAGTGGTATGGTGACAAGCACCACCGCTCTGAGCCTGGCTGACTTTCAGTGGTTTAATGCTCTGGTCCCTGCGAGCCAGGTGTCAGGCAGCTCCTTGGATGAGAAGCCTTTTGCCACTGCATCAGCTGGTTTTCCTTTCTCACTCTTCCCCACCCTTTGCCACCCTCTGCCCTGACTCTCGAGGTGGTCTCCATCCCCAGGTGAAGACAGAGATCAGTGTGGAGAGCAAGCATCAGACCCTGCAGGGCCTGGCCTTCCCCCTGCAGCTGGATGCTCAGCAAGCCATCCAGGCGCTCAAGCAGAAGAAAATCAACTACATCCAGCTGGTAGGTCCCTCACCTGTCTCCTCCACACCCTGCTCCCCCTGCCTCTTGCTGCTGGCTTTCACTCCCACCCACTCCCCCATCCCCTCTGTCCATCAGAAGCTGGATCTGGAGCGGGAGACCATTGACCTGGTGCACACGAGCCCCACAGAGATCGCCGACCTGCCCAAGAGGATCCCCCAGGACTCGGCTCGCTACCATTTCTTCCTGTACAAGCACTCACATGAGGGAGACTACCTGGAGTCTGTCGGTGAGTGGCTCAGCCCTGGGGATGGCTGGTTAGAGCCTGTGCTGGTCCCTGCTCCCACTGGACCATCCCTCACATGGGGAGCAAGCAGGGATAGGGATAGGGACGGTGCAGCAGGGGACCTTGAGTCGGTTCCCACTTGCCATCCTCCCACTGTGCGTGCTGGAAAGCACTTTGGTGCCAGGAAAACCTGCCACGTGTGGTGCAGGGCTCTCTGGGTGCTGCCACTGAGGACTGGTGCGGGTAGTTCGGTGGCATTGCGTTACAGGGGTGCCAGGAGAGATTTGGGGAGGGGTGGGATGGCTCACCTTCTGTCGCTGAGTAAACTGGGAGTCTCGGGGCTGGAGAAGCCGTGATCAGGGTGGGATGCAGCTGCCTGGTGCTCCCTGGCCATGAGCCTGGGCAGCACTGCAAGCCCTGCTCTCTTCTTGCAGTCTTTATCTACTCCATGCCTGGGTACAAATGCAGCATCAAGGAGCGCATGCTCTACTCCAGCTGCAAGAGCCGGTTGCTGGACACTGTGGAGCAGGAATTTTGCCTGGAGATAGCCAAGAAGGTAAGTGTGAGCCCACCCAGAGCTGCTGGAGCAGAGACCCATGCTGAGCATCTGCAAGGGACTGTGCTGCAGCCTTGGTCCAGCCCCACTGCTAGGCTCAGGGGGGGAGTTGGGTGCCCCAGAAGTGGGTGTTAAGACCCCAGGGAGCTGCTAACCCCCACTTGCCACTCCTGGGTGCAGATAGAGATTGACGATGGAGCCGAGCTGACGGCAGAGTTCCTCTACGAGGAGGTGCACCCCAAGCAGCATGCCTTTAAGCAGGCCTTCGCCAAGCCCAAGGGGCCCGTGGGGAAGCGAGGACAGAAGCGGCTGATCAAGGGGCCGGGAGAGAACGGCGAGGACAGTTAGATGCCGCAGGACCGGGCGGTGAACGGACAGCATCCCCGCGGCACTTGCCGGCTTCCTCTCCACTGACCTGGGGATCTTTCCCTCCCTCTCAGCCTTTTTTTTTTTTTCCTTTTTTTTTTTCTCTCCTATTTCATTCCTTTTTTAAACATCAGGATGGCTTGTTGCACTTGGGGGCAGAGTGATGGGAGGGTCAGGGCTGTCGGTGTTTCTTTTCCCCATGTCCTTGTGCAAGCCCAGGGGCTGCTGCTGGCGGAGGACGGGAGCAGCAGGGCAATGAGCCCAGCCTTGCTCCTGTCCCCCCCCCACCCCAGGGTCACAGACGCTGCTTTTGGTGTCCCCTGGGTGACTGAAGGACATGCTTGCCTGCAAGCTGCTCTATGCAAAGGGAAGGGGCTGGCATTGGGGATTCCTGTTCGAAAAGAGAAAACGCTTCTTTCCCTGCTCCCCTAGCTCCCAGATTTTTCTCCCCTGTCCTGCTCTTGGTGTGCATGGCCCCTCTGCACCAGGCCTGGAGTGATCATCCTGCACCCCCTCAGGGTTGCAGGCAGGACCCCCCACCGCAGGGTGGGCTTTGCCGACATGGGTTTGACCCTGCGGGGAGCCAGCCAGGGGTGGTGGAAGGTTCCACAAGTCCTAAGCTCAGCCTGGCCCTGGAAAAAGTTCATTCTGCCTTTGGGTGATGTTTGCATCCCCTTTTTGACCAATCCCCCCAAGTTTTTACCCCTCAGAGGGAGCTGTTACAGCCCTGACTCAGCCCCATCCTTGTTTAGGATGGGAGCTGGGGGGACCCTGAGCCCTGCCTCCCCCACTACATGCCCCAGCCCCTACTGTCACCTGCCAGGTTTGCTGCCAGCTCTCTTAAAAATCACATGGGCTACCCCAAATCCTGGTGTGGGGAAGTGGGACAGCCCCTGTGTGCCCCCCAGGGATGTCCCCAGCCACCAAGGGCCACCATTGGCTCCAAGGGCCGAGCTTGGCACTGCAAGCTGGGCTTCACTGGGGGTCTGGGGAGAGAGCACCTTGCTGCTGGGTACCAGCAAGGGCTCGAGAGCCGCCCGCCTCACCGGGAGGATGGAAACGGGGTCGGTGAAACCTGCCCTCTGCTTTCCAGCTGTGGCGGTGGACGTGCCGACGTTGCCTTGACTTCAGTGGAGCGGGCGGTGGGAGGGGTTGAAGCTGGAGGGAAGCAGAGCACACTGTACTGAACGCTGTATTTTCTAAAGAATTAAAGTATTTTTAAAACAGTCTGATGCTCTTTGGAGGTCCCCTGGGTTCCCCCAGGTTTGGGCATTGAGTAGCCTCAGGCACTGGAGCTGCAAAGCAAATTGCTCAGATGGCACTGCCCGGGAGCTAGCAACCATTGCTGCCTGCCTGCTGTGGCTGCATCCAGCCCTGACCACCCCGAGGACATTTATGTTTTGATTCAGGGGTCTGGGACAACCCTTTAATGCCCGGCAGAGGTTTTAATGCTGGACCCCTCCAGCGATGCCTGGAGCTACAGCCAGCTGGCTGCCGGAGGGGACATCCCTGCTCAGCCCAGCTTTCCTTTTTTCAAGGGCTGGCGATGATTTTGCAAGGCTGTGAGGCCACTGCCTGGGGCTCTTGTTCTCTTGGCTGGGGTGAATTCGTGTGGTGATGGGGAGGGAAAGCAGGAGGAGGATGCTGAGCCAAGAGAAGAGCTGGGAAGGTGGTGGGGTCTGCCCACATCCCAGGCCCCATCCCTCCCACACCTCACCTAGGGCAAGGCAGAGGGTCCCAGGCCCCTGGGGGGGGAAGCAGACACCACATGTCCCTGAGCGGTGAGGAGCTGCCCTACCAGAGATCTTCAACATCCAAAAAATGGCCAACAGCCAAAATGTGGTAACTCCAGCTGGGCTGCAGGCTCTGAATTTCCCAGCAGTGGATCCTGATGGAGAAGCAGGAAAGCACGTCCCAGCTTGTGACACAGCCACTGAAAGCTGCTGCCTCCCCTCTCCTCACCCAGAGCAGCTCAGCTGCAATTCTGCCCCACGGAAAGGCTCTCTGTGTGCCACACAGCCCGGGCCCTGAACAAGCTCTTGCAACCAGCCTGGTGGGGTTTGCACCAGGTCAGGGCTGTGCTGTGCCTGGGCTTCACTCGCTGTGCCTAGGACGAAATGGATGATTTGAGAAGTCAGCTGTAAAACACTAAAAAAAAACCCAGAAAAAAAAGAGTTTCATGCAAAAAAAGAACCAATGTTAAACAAGTGTCCCTTTGGCATGGAGGCGGAGAGAAGATGCTGCTATGCATAGCACTCCCACTGCATATAAATACTAATAATTCTGAGCCAGTGCTGCAACACTCTCCAAACTATCAAGCTGCCACAAGGTCTTTTACCATCTCATACCAACACACTCTTCGTACAGTCCCTCTGCTGCCTTCTCCTTGTCTCATCTCATCCAGGGCCCACTGTTTCTTCTCTTGCTTCTCCCACAGCTGCTCTCTCCATTGGCTCTCAACCCCTTAACAGAACCAGCCACAGCTGCACCTTGTCTACATCGGCCAGCCCGCCGCCCCTGAAGCCAGCCCACAGCTGTATATTATCAGTGATAATTAACCCAGCTTCATTCCTCTACAGGCCAACACCACCAGAGTAATCTAAAAAGCTCATTCACCCCCTTCTCCTTTGGATCCTGCTTCCCTTCTGTGCTTGATGATTTTTAAACTTTCCCAAATGTTGAGGAGGAGTGAGAGGTGTCCCCCATTTCCCACCTGCCCCCCTCACTGCCCCCAGCCCCCTGCCAGCGCAGCCATCCCCAGCTGAAAGCCCCCCCATGCCAAAGGATGACTGCATGTGGCTGTGGGGGAGCTGGCCAGGAGCAGCCCAAGGGCTGTAGACCCCCAGCTGGTGCCCATTCCGTTCCCTCCCATCCTACCCCATCCCAACCTCCACCTTCTATCCCATCCTATCCTGTCCTCTCCCATCCTACCCCATCCCATCCTCCATCTTCTATCCCGTCCCGTCCTATCCCCTCCCATCCTATCCTATCCTATCCTATCCCACCCTGTCCCCCAGTCACATCCCATCCATCCCCACTCCTGCCTTCTCCCAGCTGCAGGTCTGGTGGCAGCTCCCAGCAGGGCCAGTATGTGCAGTGGGAGGCCACTAGCCCTGCTGCTGGAGCTTGGGGCAAAGGTGGCTGGGAGCATGGCTGGCTGTGGAGTCTCTGGTATATTTTATATATATGAGCACAAATGCTGCCTCTCCTGCAGCACAGCCTAGCAGGGACACACTATCCAACTGTTTGGTTTTGCAAGGCTTGTCAGGATGTAGCCCGATTTGCAGCTCACCTTCTGTTAATTTTGATTGAGAATTAGAATAGAATAGAATAGACAGTGGGACGGGGGGTGCTGAAGCAGTGCAGGAGGAGGGGAGCTGAACGGTGACCCCGACGTGATTCGAACTCACAGGCAAGGGACCAACGGCCGCGTGTGCTGGGTTCCCTTTGGAAAGTGGGTTACAAAGCCCATGCTGGCTCAACGCAGAGCAATTCCCAGGGGCAATTAAAGCACCCACAAACCTGGCTGCTGCCTCCTGACCCCACATCCCTACACCCAGCATACACGCCAGGCTTCGTGCAAGCATTGGTCTCCCTCTTGTTAAGGTTTGAGCTAATAAAGTCTCCCCTGCTGCATACCAAAAGCCCCGGGGTCTGAGGGGATGCTTGGGAAACCCACGTTTGGTTGGCGGCTGCTGGTGCCACCTTGGGGCATGTGTGCAGGGGGACAAGGCCACCCCATGCCCGCGTTTGGCCAACCAGGCAGGGAGCAGCAGGGCACAGCCACCTTCAGCAAGAGTGGGAAGCTGCAGGTGGATGTGGCTGAGCATCCCCACAGCCAGCCCAAGCACCCAGGTTTTTTAGGACTGACATGGGCTCCACAGCAAACGAGCCACAGGGGAAAGAATGGGAGCAGGATGCTTTTCACTATGGGATTCCTGGGTGAAGAAGTGCAAAGGGCAAAATCGCAGAGGAGATAACTCTTCTGCTCCCCCGAGGGCTGAAGCTGAGGAGCTGTGAAGGAGTTACACCTGATTGTAAGCTGAATGTGTGAATTGAAAGAGCCATCTGGCTACAAAAGCACAGGTGCCTGCAGGAAAGGGAGGTGAGCCCAGGTCCTCCCAGGAGCTCTGTGCCCTGTCCAAAGTGCTGCTTGGGCTTGGCAGCCAGCTGGGGGGAGCGGGCAGGAGCAGCAAGGAGTGAAAGGCTATGCAAGGGGTGAGTATATCCCGGATCAGCTTCCCCCAAGTCTGTGCAAGCCTAGGGGTATGGATGGAGAGGAGGGAGCCTGACCTAGTTTGGGGATGATGAGGGTTTGGGATCTGGCTCAGGCTGGAGGGTAGCTGGAGCACAGTGTCCTAAATAACTGGAAGCTCAGCCGTGCTGGTGCCGGCTTTGGTGCCTTGTGCCAGCACGAGCTGCAGTCTGGCTGGTGTCTGCCCAAATTATAGCAGTTTGCAGCGAGTCCCCGCCTGCATCCTCCATCCCAGCTGGTGGCAGCAGGACAGGGGGCCCATCCGTAATCCCCTGCAAGGAGCTCCCTGCTGCTCTTCCCTGGGGAGCAGCAAGTATGGGTATTGCTCCCTCTGCATGCCTCGTCCAGTGCCTACCAAGGAGTGGGCTTTGCTGTGTGCTGAGGCGGCCGAACCAGGCAGCCAAGGGGGGAGGGGCGTCCTGTGCTGGGGCTAGCCCCTGGGTGGGGGGTGGGAGGTCTGTGGCTGCAGCATCCCTTTGCAACCCCTCGCTGGGATGGAGATCCAGGGCAATGGCTCTTGTTGGAGGGGGTGGGCTGTTGGGAAAGGTGGCTTCTCCCCATCCCATAAAACCCAGCACCTCCCTGGGGAGCAGTAGCAGGTCAGTCTCTGCTGGGGGTTGGGGGAAATCTCAAACTGTGGGGCTTGGTTGCCCCCCCTTCTACTCCGTATGGAGGCTTTGGGAGAAGGACAGGGCTTAAGATTTCTAATCCCTTAGATGTTGCCCTGCATTAGTAGCTTGTTTCGGCCTAAAAACCCCCGTCTGCCCCATTGTCATCTGTCCCTACAGGCAGGGGTATGAGTGGTCATTCCTGATGATTTAAGACTTAGCTAACATTATAAATATTATCTAAAGGCAGGTGTCAGTTCCAGGCATAATCCCAGAGCAATGTGTAGCTAGGTGGCCCGTTTGAATAGAAGAAAAGCAGGAGATTTGGACCTGTGAAGTGCTTACTTGGTCGTGCTGCTGGCGTTGAGAGTGAGACCTGTTGTGTGCATCCATCTGGAGCCTGTGGGAGCTGGTGGGTCCCGCAGGGAGCAAAAGTTCAGCCTGGATTTTTTCAGGAGGACAGCATGGGTTTGCTTTTGGGGAGCAGAAGAAAGGTCTTTTGGGGGCTGAACACACCCCAAAATAAGAGAAAGGCATGTGGTCAGTCGCCACTGCAGGCTCTAAAATTCCTGGGCAGGAGACCCTTCCCTTAGCTGCAGATACCAGGGAGCTTGTGGGGCTTTTAAAGCCCTGGTGTGGGCAGCAGGGATGGGCTGAGTGGTCCTCCCCATACTGGGAGAGAAACCCTGATAAATGTGAGCGCTGGGAGATGAGCAAGGGTTGAGGGGTGCGGTGCGAGAGAAGTGGCCCAAAATAAATGGGTGTAAAGCACCAGGGGTACCAGAGTTATGAACCTAGTGCTGTTAATAATGTTCCTATTATTATTGCTGGCTAGGAAGCAGCATAGGCTTAATGGCTGGAAGCAGCAGCAGCAAGAGCAGGCACTAGGAATGGTTTCCAGGGCATTTATTTCCCCACAGGAGTGTGTTTCAGCAAGGGGCAGCTGGGGCTGGTGCAGCACAGGGCAGAGGCAGCGCGCAGCCCGGCAGCCGTGACGGCATCCTGCAGCAAAGGCCCGCCGGTGGGAGAAGCTGACCCCAGCCTGAGGGTTGGGTTTCAGTTTGGTTCCCTAAAGAAACGCAGGTCAGGAGCTTGTGATGCTGGTTTCCTTTCTGGGCTGAACCCAGGGGATATAGCTAACCAACTCCAGTGTGCAGTGAGGGGCTTGGCAGGAAGCCAAGGACCCCAAAAGCTTCATGAGCATTTGTAGTTCTGCTAATTAGCCGTTTCTGCTTGGTGGGGCTGTGCCACCGACAGGGGCGGAGGAGGGAGTGAAGCTGCCACAGCCTGCCCAGCCTGGCACCCGGTCCTGGCCCAGGTGGTTAGAGACCCTCTTGATGCCTCCTCCCAGTGATGGGGAACGTGAGCTCGTGTTTGCACTCGGGATGTTTTTGCTGGCCCTGTACCACCTGGGGTTTCTCTGTTGTGTAAATAAGGTTGAGAAATGGAGGAGAGTATGAGTTTAATGCTATGCAACATTCACCTAGATGAATTATTTTGCCCCAGACAAATCTTAGCAGTGGCTTTATGGCTGCGTTCTTGCTTGTTTACTCTGCCAGTGTCATGGACCATTTGTCTCAGACTTTAAACATCTTTTACCGATTACTTCCTCTATTATTTTTCCAGAAACCAAAGTAAAGCTTACATAATATTTCCAGTTATGCAACCCACCATTCAAGTTTTGCTTGCTGGGAAAAAATATGTGTTTGTTTTTTCATTCTTTGTTCTTTTCATTGGGGAAAACCTATCCTTTCTGTGTGTCATTGGAATTGTCTTTCTTTTGCAGTTCAGTGATGGACTTCTACCGGCCCTTTGCTGAGCACTGGTTCTGCTTTCACATCCTTGCTTGCCAGCACCAGAATGTAAGGTAGCTTGTTACACGTGATGTTAATGGGTGCAGTGCTACCAATTGCCACGTGTCAAGGTTAGTTGTGCACCTGTCATTTCAAAGGCTGCTGGCTTCGAGTCTCGGAATTTGGTTCTCTCCTGCAACTAATTTGGAATAACGTTTGAGAATTCTGGTAGCTGGTACCCTTTCTGTGTCATGTTTCTTCTCTGCTGCAGTATGGAGTGTAGAATAGCTGCTATAAAAACTAGAAAGAAAAATGTGGTTTATTAACCAGTATGTAAAATGCACTGGGCCAGTTCTGAATGCTTTCAGTGAAGAAACTAGAAATGCAAGTAATGTTGTACTGTCAGATTATGGCTATATATTAGCCAACATGTTGTGTTGTTCCTTCCCTCCCCCACTGATTGCTTACGCCAGTGGTTCAGAACAGCATTGAAGGCATGTTACAGTGTTAGGGACCCTGTTCTAGGAGAGGTTGGTGTAGGATCTGTGGCTTTTTACTTGATGCCTCAAGTTAATGTGGTAATACAACCCAATATATAACGAGAAAAGCTCTGTAATGGAGATGCATTTTCATTCAGTCTTAGGCCACAAACTGCTTGCGGCAAGGAAGTCAGGGTGCACCGTTGTATTTTATCTTCAGCAGCACTGAACTTGCCTCAGGAAGATCAGGATAACGTTACAGCATGTCAGAGCTTGAACAGCAATGCAACTGCTTGCACATATGATAACCTGGTGGTGGGTTTGAGCATCCCAGTTCATCAACTGCCTTGTTTAGCAACAGAGCTAAATGACCACGTTAATCCTATAGCATGATGGTGAGTGGTTTCCTCCCTCCTACAGAACACCTGCACATGACAGAGGCAGCAATCACCTGACTGGCTGGCAAAGGCCTTTTTAAAAGTAGCTTGACTGCTTGGGAAGTCAAAATATTTTTATACAAATTCTTCTGAGAATAGCAGCGTGCTCCAATACATGCTTAAGTGACTGGTGACTTCCAGCCAATGGAACTGGTGGATGTTGCTTTAACTTGGGCTTCTACCTCCCCAACATGTAGCTATTTGGGATACTGTAATGGACCCTTAACCAGAGCTTCACAGTATGCCTGTAAGTGTGACAGCAAAAGGCAGTGCCCAGGGGTTGGCTTGTTACAACCAGAAAACAAGAGTGTCTGATTGAGTAGCTGTTCAGTAACTTGCAGAAGCTAGACTGCAGCAGTTATTGGACAAGCCTGTACATGAAGGAAGCACTTCAGTGCTTTGCTCTAGACTTCATGCCAATACTGACCTCTGAGCCCACACATAACACCCACAAAATCACTTCCACCTGTTTAAACCATGCCCTTGCTATTCATGAAAGCATTAAACAGCATGGCAATTAGGCAACAGGCCCAAGCTTTCAAAAGTGGCTGCAAAGAGCAGCACTGACATTCTCTTACAATGACTTCTGTCAGAGACCTGAGTTATTAGATTGCTTATTGATAATCAATCTTGACACTGAAGTCTAGTTCTGCATGCACTGGAGAGCAGACCATGCAGACTAGAAGAGTCACAGACACCTTGAGGTGGCTTGCATCCACCTCTTGTAGTAAACAGGCCTTCTTTTCCCAGTCACTACACCACCCTGCCATCTTAGTTTTCTAGCAGTCACAAAATACCACTTATTTTTAAATCCCATTAGCACTTTTTTTGTCTTAACAGTGAGCACCATGCTGAACACCAGAAAGGGGAGAGCTTGTGCACAAAGCTACAAAGGAAGGGTAGCAGAATCCATCCTAAAATGCCTGCCCTCTCAAAAATGGGTGCAAGTTTATTACATAGCATATACTCTTAAGAAATGCTGTACAGTGGTTAGTGTGCATATGGTATTATACCTGCATGTTTTCAAAAGCTTTCAGGTAGAAGCTTGAGGAGCTATAAATACCCATCTTCTCAAAAGAAATAAGTCTACTACTTTGTAGTACACCAGAAGACACCACTGAAGCTCTTCTGGCACACAGTCATTGAAGGCAGTAGTTCAGCTGAAGGATATTAAGCTGTAGCCCATTGCTTTTATTCCTTCAGCTGCCCTTCCAACCACTGACACTTCAGTTCCACTTCCAGACAGTAAGTAAAAAAAAAAGCAAACACACACACGTGGGCATGATGGCTCTAGAAATTTATTTTCAGAGCTTAGTGCTTTAACTATGATTAAAATACTCATTAAGCAATTTAAAAATGCTACCAACTGGGTACTAGAACTAGACAGGAATACAACTAACACCACTACTTTCATGCACTGACAGATATTAGTTTGCTCATGCCACTGAAGTAGGATCTTTCCCGTTCACTCATCACTTCAAAATGTAGGGGTCTTCTACAGAAGTTACATTCAGCTGATGAATGTGGTTTCAAGTCTAGACCGACATCTTTCCATGTAGCCAGCAGTTTTTCTGTTAAGAACAGAAAAGATCAAGGCTTAAGACAGTGGACTGATTTAGGGAAGCAGCAAAAAGGAAAGTGTTAGCATACTATCCCTCCTTATTTGCTAGGACAGTATGTGAATTCACTGTGACTTAACTCACTCAAGAGGTAAGCTATCTGGACTGCAAGTGAGTCTCAGCTATCCCCATACCACAGGACAGGACTGACTGGGCAGGTCCATGTTTAAGACTGGTTAACAGCTCAGCTGAGGGCAGATTTCTTTGGACCCCACCTAACAAATGAAGATTAGTTTGGACAATGCATGAGCAGAGCCAGCTATGATGGAACTGACAGCGTAGGGTGGCACTGGCCTTGCACACTCCATTCTAGGTTGCAGTGCACTGGCCTTTAAGTCATGCTCAAAGCAGGTTAAGTGCTGAAGTACACTCTTACATGTTGCAGCAGTGGAAAGACAATGTCCAGCTAGCAACATCTAAAACTTAAGTGCTTCCTAATCTCATCTTTAGTACAAAGACTACATAGATAGCCCAGTATCTTCATTGCACTGATGCAAGAATCCACTCACCAAGAAAGTAACTCATCATTTGAGGGGTGTGGTGAGGTGTAGGGGCAATACGTAGCAGCTCCTCTCCACGGGGAACTGTTGGGTAGTTGATTGCTTGGACGTAGATGCTGTGCTGGCTCATCAGCTTGTCACAGATCTCTGTATTTTTAGCTGCATCTGCAACCTAAAGTTAAAACCTGTAAGTTACAACATCAACCAAAACTTGCAATGTGGCAGACCTGCCAGCCCAACTGGGCCAGCCACAAGAATCCAACAGAACTAGTCTCCCCTGTGCCACTATGAATAGCATATACCTCAGAAGGCCTAGAAGCTTGTGCTGTGAAGTCCTCTTGGCATAAGCACACCATTGCAGCCTAGGCAGGTAGCTGTTTATATACAAAATCTTCTCTTTCCTACCTTGTTACTTCCCTACTTTCTGTATACTCTTAGGTTGTGGGTTTCATCCACTTTATCACTCTGCTTTACAACATTTATAGGAGGCAAAGAACAACTTAAGCCAGACTCTTGGCACATCACTGCTGAATACAGAGACAGGTTTGAACTTTGTGAAGGTAGTAACCAATACCTGAAAGTGTAACATGATCATGGACAGGAAAACAGGCACCACAGTCCTGTGTCAACAGTATCCCAAGTACTCACCCGTATTGGAATGATGTGACTGGGGCAGTGCACCACAGGAAGCCCCGCATCCATCAGCATCTGTCTCATAAGCTTCACATTGCGTTGGTGCTGGCGCCTCAGAACTTGCCCCTCTGCACTCTTCAGAGTTCGGACAGATTCCAGGGCACCAGCTAAGAGCATGGGTGGCAGGGATGTTGTGAAAATAAAGCCAGCAGCATATGAACGAACAGTGTCTATCAGAGAACTTGTACTGGAGATGTAACCTCCTACACAGCCAAATGCTTTGCCTGAGGCAGGGGGAAAAAAAAAAAAAGCAGCCAAGGTTATTCCTTCCACCCATTAGAATGGCTTGAAGTATTATAACTTTTTTCCAAGTAAAAGGCTATTTTGACTATGTACTTAATGTAGTCATTGACAGGCAACAATTCTAGCACTCTCTGCTAATCTTGTATTTACTCAGCACATGTTACAGCTTTTTTTTAAGCCAATCCTGCTAACACGGATCTAGCTATTACACAGCAAGGACAGTTCAAGACTCTCTCAAATACTTAAGTTTTGATTTTGGGGAAGACCTTACAAGCCCAATCATCAAGCATAGACTTCAATAGTGACCCCAAGTGATCAACATTAAGTCTCTCAGCAGATTTAAAATAATCTGTTCCAGAGATGCTAGAAATAGCCTGTGCTCCTAGAGAGCACAGAAGGTTGTTACTGTGACTGTGCAGTAGAATGATCTGCCTCCCCTTTCCAGATGTTCAGGTATGAGAACAGAGCCACTGGTAAAGCTAGGGTGCCTGGTGAATGTTTCTGTTTCTATTAGGCTGTAACCCAAGACTAAGTTTCAAAGCCATGAAGTTTCCTATTAAGTTTTATTTATGTTTTAGAAGCTGTTTAAACAACTTTCTGATTTGCAGCAGTAAACTTACTAAGGCTGCATTCTACTCAGATAATAGCAGTTGCTTCAGTTCTTGCCAAATCTCTTTACATAAGTCCCCATCTCAAGTTTCTAGATTAGGAGCACTCCATTTCACATAAAGAACTAAGCACTACTAAATATAGAGGACTACCCTACTAGCACTCTCACCTGAATTTATTCCTGAGTTGTATAATATGCCACTGGAGGACTTTTTGCTAGCTTGTTTAAAGAAAAAACCCCACAATGCTACCTTAACTGGTTTGTAAGGCAGTGTAAGTAGCTTAACACAAGCTTTTCAGACTGTGGGACATACTTAAATCCTTTGGGCTTTCTGAAAAATCCTAGCCCCCAAGAGCCCTTAGGCAAGTTTATTTGAACAGATTATTTTGAATTAACCCACTTAATTTGGCTGCTCAGAAGCTTTGCTGCTTTAGCTTCTGTAGCAGTGCCAGGACATGCATACCAAGTGTGCCAGAGATGATGTCCATTTTGTGCATGATTCCATCCCGGTCTCCTATACCGCCACCTCGAGCTCCATACAGCCCCACGGCATGCACTTCATCCACAAAAGTGATAGCCCCATGCTCATGGGCCACATCACACAGCTCTTCCAGGGGACAGACTGCACCTAGGAACCAAAGCAATGACTGGCAGTTTAGGATTTCCTGTACTCAGCTTGGATAAATACCACAAGTTCCCCCAAACACCAGGCACTTCACAAGACTATTTCATGTAGACCCTTATCACGCTGTATACTTGCAGACTTAACATATGGATTATTTGAGCACTAACTGCACTGGAAGGGGAGAGAAGGGTTTGATGTCAGCTTACCATCCATTGAGTGAACAGTTTCAAATGCAACAATTTTAGGGGTAGATGGATCAGACTTCTTCAGTAGCTCTCGAAGATGGTTGACATCATTATGGCGAAATATGTGTTTTGGCACCCTACTGTTTCGGATCCCCTGGATCATGGAGGCATGGTTCCCAGAGTCAGAGTAGATCTCACAGCCTGAGGAAACAGCCCAGTTACTTTCTATACTTAAAAGTGTAACAGATTCCCAGCATTACTTTAGGTATTGGAAGTGTTCAGGCAGCAAGGGTAGCACATTCTAGAAAGTAATGCTCTTGAACAAAAGAGCAAGTTACAGATCATGAAGCAAGAGTAATATTTAAGGCTTATTTTAGGTGTTTAAACTAAAATAAACTTGAGCTTAAGGAAATACTGAAGGGTTTTCCCAAGTCCTTAATATTTTTATCTAACTTCTGAAGTTAGAGTTCACACCCACCAGTGGGAGGACACTAAATTCCAGTTGGAGTTTAAATGCAAGAGCAGAAGACACTGAGCTTTTTGTTCAATTCTTTCTGCAGTTCCTAGATCCCAGTCTCAGTAGGCTGCTACGTAATTTGCACAAGATGAACATAACTTGAATATGGCATTAAAAAAACCCATACTTTGCTGATCAAGTAGGATGAATCCTTAGTTCAGGTAGCTATTTGTAAAGTGTACTCCCAATTGTTTAGGGCATGCTTGTGTTTTTGTGGTAAATAGGGGTGCAATCTGTTGTCTCACCTGGCAGCATTTTAGCTAGAGTGAAAAGAGTGGAGTCATTGGCTACAAAGCAAGATGAGAACAGCAGCGCTGCATCTTTTCCATGAAGATCAGCTAGTTCTTTTTCCAAATCAACATGAAATTTACTTGTTCCTGAAATATTTCTTGTGCCTCCTGCTCCAGCACCATGTTGTTTCAGTGTATCCCTACAGAAGGCCCAAAGAGAAGCATTAGTGTTACTGCATCACACATATTACTAAATGATTATGGCCAAAAACATTTTAGTACATAATTGGCATTGCTCTAAAAAGGAACTGGCTACAAAAAGCAGCTGTTAGGTTTAAGGTCTTTGAGCAACCAACACAACCAAGTACAGCTGCAATATACCACCCAGTTTATCTGGTAACATGATGCTATGATTTGGGGGCTTTAAAGAAAATCCAAAGAGCAAGGTCAGTGACTGACAGCCATACTGCAGTGATGGCAATAATATTAAGTTGCCTACCCCAGCTTAAGAGAAGAACATAAGTTTAATTATATACCAAGAATAATATCAGAAGCAGCTTATGTAGCACAGTACAGAAATCAATTCTTCAGAAGCCTTCCCACAAAAGCTTCTGCAGGGTGCTGTAGCTTGAAACTGCACCTTAAGAACATGGCACTACTCACATAACTGCTCCACACACGCGAGGGTGACGACTCATCCCCAGGTAATCATTGCTGCACCAGACAGACACCTCCTTCTTGGTGATCAGAGAATCAGTATAATCATCTGCCATGGGAAAGACTTGTGCCTTTCTGTTCACCGTTTTGAATACACGGTAGGTGTGATCCTTCTTCTTTTCATCTATCTTTTTCTCAAAAAAATGATCATACTGGAAGGTGGATACAGCTGAAACGAGACAGGTACTTAAGCACACACGAAATAATCACAAGAGACCAAGCCTGTGGGCATTTTGCCAGATAATCTTACATTTTGGCAAGTTATCCTGAAGTAGATGAGAGACGCTTTCTGGTCTTTGCTTCAGCATAATATCCTTAAACTTCTTGAGCAAGCCACTCTGCTCTTCTCCCTCAGTCTCAATGTTCCTCACTGTGGAAGTAGTGGGTATTTTGGCAAATTCTGTACCTACAGACACTGTAATAAATTCCAGTGAACTTGATCAGTATGAAACAAAATTAACTAAGTTGAGTTCAGCAAAGCAAACATTTTAAGTAGCTCTATTCTTTAGGAAGCATGTGCCTGAATCCACGTGCCCTTTAGGATCAACTTATTTCATTTGCTTAATATTTGCATTGTACAGGCCAAAAGGAAAGCCTTGCAAATTCAAATACAACATTTCCCTGCAATACATTTGGTTCATCATGACTCAGAAGACTACTCTATAGAGCTACAGGATTTGTCTGAAAGAGTTGTTACACACCCAACTAAAGGCAAAATTCTAGCCAGCCACTTCCTTTTTGTTCCTAGTATTTTGTTCAGTTGCACAGATTTTTCTTTAAAACTATGCCACAATAAACAAACAGGAAAGAAAAATAAGCTTCCCAAGACAGATGGCAAAGCTTTACTGATGTTGCAGAGAAGTTCCTTCCTTTGAAGGACAGCCCTTCCACATCAGGAGTGCAAGCCATCAATACCCTTTAGTGCTATTAAAAAACCAAAATATGCTTGCTTGCTTTCCAGCTTGGATTTGCGTTGGTCCTTGCCTAGTACCTCAACCCAGTTTCTTCCATATCTGGATATGCCACTTTAGTCTACACCAGCACCCTGATAAAGCTCTCTTTAGTTCTAAGCATCCACTTCGGGTGTGAGCATTAACTCGATTCACCCATTTAGAGCCAGCATATCAAAATACAGTATACAGTACTCCTCCATCAAAGTCACTCAGGGAAAACACAGCTCAATATTGCAGGTGTACCATTAACACCTACGTTCTCCAACAGCTTTTTATTGCTGTTTCCCATAACCCTACCTGTTAAGACTCTGCACACTCTAGAGTCAAGTCAGGCACCAGAAGTTCTCTCAGAAGAGACCAACACTTCAGCACAGAAAATACATACCTTTCCTGTCCACCTGCATCTCCTGCACATCCTCCTGGAGTTCTAGGCTGGCCTTGCAGAAAACGTTACTGTTCTTGTGATTCATCTGAGCTGCCAGGAACGGGCATTTGGTAGCAGAGCTCTGGCTAGCACCAGCAGGTGGATGGCCGGTAGGTGGCTGGGTTCCATCTGTATTCTGTTGGGCCACCTCTTTGGCATTTTTGGCTTCCGAGGTGAAGACAGAGAAGGGAATGCACTTCAGCTTGACCCTTTTAATACACTGACAAGCTTTTCTATCCGTTACCTTTGCAATTAATTTAGCACAGATCATTCAGAACTATTTAACTGAGCAGTAACTTGTACAAGCACAAAATCCCAGTAACACCTAAGGGGAAAAAAACCCAGTACCTCCCCTCCACTCCCAAGGGGATGATTTCCTTTGGGGTTCAGCTATTTCCAGCCACCAGCCCCTGCTCTGCTGGAAGCCTTGACTCCTTCCACGAGTGCCAGAGTAAGGATCTCCCAGGGAATGTTACTGGGGGGTGAAAAGCCGCTTGTGTGGCCCAGGATGGCGGACCCCCACCTGCAGTGGGACGGCCTAACAGGCCAGTCTTCCACTTACACGGTACCCGTGCCTGGTAACCAGACATTTAAAGGATTAAGCAACCCTCATCTTGAGGCTGCCCGTTCCAGAAGTTTCCTGCTACGACATACAGCGTCTGCGTTACTTGTTTTTCCTTGAGGACGACTACGTCTGGGTAGCAGGGCCGGCTCCCCGCTGCGGTTACAGCGGCCTAGCCCGGGGCCCAGCAGCCCACCCCCGGCAGGACCTGGCTCCGCGGCCTCCGCTGCCCCCCCGGCCGTACTCACCCCGGCGGGCCGTGGGGGTCTCCTCCTCCGCCTGCTGCCCGCGGGCGGCGGACGTGGCCAGGGCGCGGGTAGCGGCCGGGGGCGCCGCCTCCATCATCCGGGGGCAGTGCTGGGCGTAGAGCAGCAGCGAGGGCCCGGCCTTCTGCAGAAAGGCCTGCGAGACGCGGGCCAGGAACGGGCAGCGCCGCACCACCGCCTCCATCCTCGCCGCCTGAGAGGAGAGCCGACGCGATATCAGCGGGAAGCGGCACACGAAGCACCGGCAGCACACCCGGTCACGGCCCCGGCCGCCGCTGCCTATATAACCCCGCCGGGCACGGCGCAAGCGCGCTGCCGTCGCCCCGCCGCCACACGGCGCAGGCGCGGCCCGGACCGTGGGGGGCTGGAGGCGGTGGCGGCTGCCGGGGCGGGGGGACCGGAGGTGGTTCTGGGCGGTTCCTGCGGGAGCGAGGCGGTCTCTGGGCGGCTCTTGGGGGAGCTGTGAGGCGGTGGAGGGGCGCCGCGCAGCGCCTAGGGGAGCCGTAAAGAGATGAAGGGGCCCCGGACGCCGTGAGGGGCTAGAGGTGGCCTGAGGAGACGGAGGGGTCCTGTGCGGCTCCTGGGGGGTCGTGAGAGGACGGAGAGGGGCTAGGCGGCTCCTCTGGGAGCCGTGAGGAGATGGAGGGGCCCTGGGCGCCGTAAGGGGCTGGAGGTGTCCTGAGGAGACTGAGGGGCCGGAGGGGGCCCGGGTGGCTCCTTGGGGGCGCCGTGAGGGGATAGAAGTGCCATGAGGGTGCAGAGGGGGCTGGGCAGCCGCCGGGGTGTCGTGAGGAGGCAGAAGGGGCCCGTAGCTGCCGAGGGTGTGTGTGAGGGGACAGGGGGGCAGCTGGCACCGGGGTCTGTGAGGGGATGGCCACCAGGGAGGCATGGTCCGCATGGGAATTGGGAGCAGGTAGTTCTGCTCTGGGTTTCCCCTCAGCCCCTGGCTGTGTGATGCTTGCTTCCCAGAAATACTGGAGTTATTTACCCCCAGGACAGTAGATCTGTGGGCCCCTGGTATGCCTGTTCATTGGAAAGTACAAGCTCTGAGTCAGCTCAGTGGGGAAACCCGTTGCTGCTCAGGCAGATCTCACACATTTTCTTCCTTAAACATGCACTTCTGACTCCTTGTGGAGTCCTTGCACAGGGGCTCAGGAAACAGCAGCGGAGTCTCAACTGGTGGTGCTGATCCTGAACCCCTCTCACTTTGCCTACAGCCAGTATGAATCTTAACAGTTTCTCGGACAATGAGGCTCAGATTTCCACCACTGCATTTTTGAGGCATTGGTGCTGCTGCCTCGGTTTTGAAAAGAGAGACTTGTGAGAATAATGGCACCAAGTAAAATAGAGCCCTGCATCCTGTAGTTTGCAATGGACGTTAAAGTTAATTTGTCTGAAAGAATATTTACAGGTGGGTAACGATAAAAGAAGCTTTTATATATGTGGCCATAAGAGCTGCAGTAGCACTACTAATTCCTGTAAGCATATACTAACTGCTGAAGTGTGGAAAGAATGGAGAAGAAAGATGACAATGCATTTTTTCTTCAGCTTGCGAAACTGATTTCACGGAAGACAGGATTCAGGCAGAGTACTGCCTCTCGGCCTTCCACCCTCAGCCAGCTGAGAGCCGGCTTGGGCACTTTGAGGCAAGAATGGTTTTTGTAACAGGTACAGAGTTTTGAGGAGAGCTGTTTCAGAGCTTGCTCTTACTTGACTGATTTGCATGTAGTCATGTTGTGTCATTACTAGAAGGTGCTTGTAGCAGAATAAGTGGGGAAATAAAAAACCTACGTTGAACTGTGGCTGCTGAGCTCAAGCTTGGATGCAAAAGGCACTCAGAAATTATTGGTCAGTATTTACATGTTGCAAATTAATCTTTAGATAACTCTTCTGTCAGAGGGTAGGGGAAAGACCTGCAGGATATTTCCTTTACCATCCTCTCTTCATCACTGACTCACTTTAAGGATGCTGGCTGCATATGTAAACTTTGTGATCTCAATAAGCAGGTCGAGAGGAAGGCAACCTCAAAACAATCAAATGGCAAACTCACTGTCAACTCCAGCTGATATGGCTTTACAAGGCAGGGTGTGGGATTTGGATTTTAGTAGGGCTAGATGTTTTTTTAAACACAGTTCACTTACTAGGAATTTAAGACAGCATTGTTTAAGAAGTCTCGATGCTTAGATCTTAAACAGTTCAGCTCATTATTCCACTGATGTAATGCAGAAGTTACTGTTAAGAAACAGCCTTTCATAAGTGGGCATCATTCAACTATATATATGCTAGTTTTATTTTTTTCTGTAAATAAATGATTAAGGCTATGGTATTTGACTTGAGCCTGTGTAGCAGTTGTGATAACAAGAGTCTTGGTCATGTGGTAATACTCGGACTGTGCTACAAATTATTAGTTCAGTTTGCTCATGAAAAGTGCTTGCTTTTTTTTTTTTTTCACAACTGGCTTTCACTTTGTTACATGCCTCAAATATTTTTCAAAATACAATAGTTAATTATGACTTGAAGTTTAAAGACACTTGATCTGTGTTTCAGATTACTGCTATCCCTATTCCCTTGACCATCAATATTTGACTCCCAGCCCTGAAGCTTTGTATCACAGTTACTTTATAAAATGAGGAAACATCATTACATTCTACTATGTAGATACCTGACGAGTCTCCTTAGAGGACAGAGTTAATGTGTCTGAACCTAAGGGATCACTGCAGTGCTCCTTCGATTATTTTCAGTTTTAACGTAAGTGAAGTCCCATATGCTTGATTGATAGCATGTTGATAGTATTTTTCCGTTTCCTCCTATTCTTCCCTTATTAATTGACAGTGGTACTTAAGAGGAACAGAGGGAATACATGTTTTGTCATAAGAGGCACCAGAGAAAGGTGTTGTACAAATACAGTGGCAGAGTACTGCAACAGGCTGCAGAGCTTGTCTGCGCGGACATCTGCCACAGCAGATTCAATCCCACAAAAATCTTATAATCCTTCTTTAACCTGATAATCTTAACAGCAGCATTTTACCATGTTGCAAGGTTGAGGGATGAAGTACATTAGTCTGCTCTGTTGATGGAATTCAGAAACTTGTGGTTTTGTATTCAAAAGTGCATGTGAAGTCTGAAGCCTGAAGAGCATGTCCTTTTTACACAAATATTGTTCAAGGCTGGCAGCTGAAACACAGTGACCTTGGCTATGATATGGAGATCTCCAAGTGAAGCAGATCTCCTGGCTTGCCTGTCAGACTTCCCTTCAAGCTGTGCTATTAATCAAACACCGCAATAACGCTTCTTTAGAGCTTGATTTTGGTGAATTTATTTAACCTTGTACATGACAGGAATTGCGCAGAGCTAAATAGCAATGGAATGGCATTAACTTGACCCTCATCTTGGAGAGCTGCCGAAGGAACATGTCCTTGTCAGTGCACAGAGACAGCTGTGAGCTCTGGGACCAACAAAGTGGGGAAAAGTCAAGGGAAAAGGTTGTCTTATCAACTGCTCTGCCAGTTTCCTCCCTTTGGAAATATTGCCAGAGCTTATATGTTGAAGGTGAAGTAAATACTAATAAAGCTGCCATTAATTAAAATTTCTTAGGGCTTTAGTGGATTAATTAAATGGTATTTAAAGATGTTAATTGTGGCAATGTATTACCGTCATCCTACAGGGCTCAGGAGAAACTAGCATGAAGTGCCATGCAAATGCTGTTTGCCACACTCCAGAAGAAGGACTTCAGACTGCAACAAGGGACAATACCTTAGCAACTCAAGGGAGAACAGAGAGCCTGTCCCAAGAGAGAAAGCAGGCTTATGTAGCCTGTCTGGAGAGAGATGGCAGGTACTATGGGCAGGGGAGAAGCAATGACTGGCTCTGAATATGTAAAGGACGGAATAGCATGTAATAAAGAAAGAAAATGGTTTAGGCTGAGAGGATGGTATTGGTGTAAGAGCAAATTTATTCATCCGGCTGTGACAAAGTTTAGGTTGGAAGGTGGGTGGTTCCTAGCTGTAACGGTGTTGGAGCAGTCTTTGGAGCTGGTACCTGAGACACTGCATACCAGGTAGATTCAGCAGAGGAAGCTCCATCTGCCTGAAAGGCCCATGTGATGCACTGGCAGGAGAAGGAGACTCTAAGGTAACCTGAGAGCCTCTGCTGATTTGATTTGCTGAAGCCCATTCCATTCTGATGATTTGCCCATTTCTTTGCTAAATAAATTGCAAGAGGGGGAAGAAAAGGTTAAATTCCAGCAGTTTGGGAGGTGAATGAGAAACCATAGGAAGTGCTTCCTGTATAGAAATTTAAATGGGGGAAAAAATCCCCTGCCACAGGGTCAAGTTGATTTCTGCAGATGTCTGTGGTTGCTGGTGGAGATGGTCTCTTTCATGTTGCTCCTTTACCATACAGACTCATGTGTAAGTTACCTTCAATACTTCCCTCCCATCCCTATTCTCTTAAGCATGTTTTGCCCAATATTTCTGGAAACAGAACCTGATTCACAGATTTGTAGCCTTTATCTGGCCTCACATCTGTCAGCAGTTAGCTCCTTTCATGGAATTTTAATGAATTTAACAGTTTTAAGAGAGCATTTAGATACTTCAGCAGAAATTCATGAGTCAAAGCCCCTCTGCACTCAGCCTGTCCAAATGAGAGCATAAAACTGTACCATTAGCAACATTTAATCCCTTTTGCCCACTTCTGAAGTCAGAGCTGCACATATTCCTAATTTTTTCCCACCCAGTCAGTGTCATGAGAGGGCAAGCCAGAAAAACAGTTCCCCCTTCCTATACACAAGCTACTGTCTATATTGAGATCTGAATTTTCCAAGGGAGTGAATGTGGTCCTGACATCTGGATTTAATCCAGACTCAAATTCCAGGCTTAGATCTGAGAACTTCCGCTTCTGGTCCCGAGACCAGCAGTTCTTAGAGAGAACTTAGTTTACCTTTTAAGGCAAAATTTGAGGGTTGTGATAGTAGCTGCATAGTGAAAATTCTTCCCATGCTGGATGTTTTTAGCAAATTTTCCTCCTTTGGATCCACTGTCGTCTTTATGTGACAGAACAGGAAGTCTCATTTCTTTATAGGATCCTCTAATCGGTAGAGAATTCAACCAAGCTGGAAGTGCTGCTGAATGCTGAGGCATGTGTGATCTGTTGCAGAGTGACTGAGTAGCACCCCAGTTCCAGAGATGCAGGCCAGGCAAGCTTCTTACCCCATCTATTACCAACAAGCACTGAGTTACTTTTCTCCCCAATGTAATGGATATCTTTTACAATTCAGGAACTCCCAGTGCGTCCTCACAAGGGTGTTAGGTCAGGACACTTTTGCTCATCTGCCAGGCCGCAGGTGCTGCCCATTGATGCAGAGGAGTTTGGTCTCTTGGCACAGTCCCATTATGGGGACATGACTTAGGCTCAGCTGGGACAGCAGAAGCTGTTGCCACCCTCATACATACCCTGTGCTTCTGCTGAAGGGAACCATTCTCACACCAGGGCTGCTGCAGTCTACAGCCCATCGGATTAACTTATCCAGCAGTGGTTTATCTTCATTCCAGAGTATCTCTTTGACATGCCTCCAGTTGCTTCAGATGTGGAAAATCACACAATAGTCCTTTTTTTATCTTGCATCCTCGAGTTTTTCTTGCTTTTTGGAGCCCACAGCAGGAAATGATACACAAATCCTTCCAGCTACTGTGAGCTTTGGCGCACTTTGCAATGATTTGCATTCACACCCTTGTTTGCTCCTCTCTCAACAGTTTTCTTCCTTCTTTGAGAAAGAACAAGTAGACTCCAACCAGTATATTTTTAGTTTGGATTATTGCTGGGCTTCAGCCTGTCATTTTCCTTGCATGTTTCAGCCCTCATTTCTCCTCATTAGCTACTCAGGCAGAGACACCACCTACTACATCCAGTTTAGGAGCCTGAACTCTATGTAGTCAGCAGCAAGCAGAAATACCTTAGAAAAAGTGAATCTGAGTGTTTCCTGTACAAAGGTGTGAAAGGATAAGGAAAGGACTTAGCTCTGAATTCAGAGCTCTCTATAGCTCTCTGTAACTGGAGTTTCCAGACAGGAATCAAGTGGCTAGCCTGCTCCTCTCTATATAGGAAGGACAGCTGACAGAGGAGAAAAGAAGTGGGTGTCTCTTTGAATTTAAATGCTCCAGGCTCAGAGAGACACTCAAGTCATGTTTATGTAGTAAAGCATCTTTGCTACACCAGGTAGCTCTAGTGAGCTCCTACTGCCGCTCATATCTGCATTAGTGTGGGCATTTGCAGGAAGGTGGAAGTCAGAGCAGAAACAGGATTGATTGTAAAAGGCCTTGAAAACAAGGAATTGTCCTACAGCAGTGAAAAATGCTGTGCTGGAGCCAATGGGCTGTCTCTTTTAAAGCAACGTCGATGGTAGGACTTTTCTGTGAAGCAGAAGACAACTGGAAATCAAGAGCGTACCTTGTTCTCTCTCTCTTGCCCTCTAAAAATATACTGGGTTTGGCTGGGATAGAGTTAATTGTCTTCATAGCAGCTTGTATGGGGCTATGTTTTTGATTTGTGATGAAAATAGTGCTGATAACACAGGGATGCTCTAGTTGTCATTGAACAGTGCTTGTACAGTGTCAAGGGCTTTTCTGTTTCTCACACTGCCCTGCCAGCAGGTTGGTTGGGGTACACAAGAAGCTGAGAGGGGACGTCCCCAGCTGAGCAAAGGGCTATCCCATGTTATATGACATCAAGCTCAGGGTGGAGGCTGGCTGAGGCTGCCATTGCTCAGGGACTGGCTGGGCATTGGTCAGTTTGTGGTGAGCAATTGTTTTCTTTTTCATCACTTGTTTTTCTTGGGTTTCGTGGTGGTTTTTTTCTCTCTTGTTTTTGTCCTTTTTTTTTAATTATTAAACTATGTTTAGTTCAATCTCCAAGTTTCCACAGTTTTACCCTTCCGATTCTCTCCCCCATCCTACCTGGGAGTGAGCAAGTGGCTGTGTGGGGATTAGCTGCCTACTGGGGTTAAACCACCACAACAACAAAAATATCTCTGACTTGTATACCTGTCCCATGGGCCCGCCACAGACACCTTACAAGTCAGTAGCATATTCAAGTGCTCTCACTCCTCCCTTCACCCCAGACTCAGTTTGACATAGTAAGTTAAATCCTTTGTATAAACTGATGTTGTTTTGTTTGTCAAAATGGAGATTTTTTGGACTAGACAGGTTTTTAATCAGTACTATTTCCTGCAGTTGTACATGCTACCTTTTTTCCCCCAAGTGTAATAATACAAGTAAGATTGCCTTTTCAGCCTGGGAATAGGGATAAAAGCATCCTGTGAAGTCGTAATGGTCTCTGATCTCTTTTGGGCAGGTGAAATGATGGGATTTCAAAAGGCTGTCACATTAAAATGTTTATTGTAGGGATAGTAAACCTACAAGCAAGGCTGGTTGGTGTGGTTTGTTTCAGCAAAGGCTTATTCTTCTCTTATGCATCCAGTATTTTTATTTCTTCTGCAAGGATTGATAATTCAGTGAAATAAGGAGGAGAAGCATTTCAGAATTAAATACCTGCTGATGACATGATAAGGTGGGGGAAAATCCCCCTCCTGACTAGACCGAAGCTGGGAGTTCCTGTGTGGGTGGTATTCCATGAATTAGTACCTACTAAGGCAGCTGAGTACTGTTATCTGGGTGGCTTTTCTTCTTATCCCAGCTATTCCATAGCATTAGATATTGCTGGTTTTGAGACAGTCTTAAGAACTGTCTTGGAGAGAAGAAGCAATAAACAGAGGGAAGTGTAGAGCAGTTTTGATCTTGTATTGTTTCTGTCAATGGTCAAGGGAACTTTATAGTTGAAGAATTATTTGTTACAGTTTATATTAGTTGCTGTAGTTGTATAGTCAGTTAGAATTAGCTCCTTGAAAGAAACAATCCAAAGTGTTGAGAGGGAGGTGGCCAAGCAGCACAGCAGAAGGATGCCTGGTATCTAAGTGGAGATGTTCCAGACGTGAAAATAGCATGGAAGTGTGTGGTAACAGGGTATGAAACATCCAGAGCCAAGCCCACTCCTGTGAGTGGGAGGAAAGTCTGCATGACACCATAGCCTGTGTGCCACAGCAGAAAGCTGGAAGGATGAGCTGTAGCCTTCTTGGTGTCCAGTTCCTTCCTCTGCAAATGTTTTTATCTCCCAGTGTAAGCATTGGTGCATTCTGCCCATGGGGCTTGCTGTGCTATTTTGCAACAGCTCTTGTTGATTAACCTTTGAGGTGCGAGATGTGTTATTTCTCCTCATGCTCTAAAGATTATAGATAAAGTTAAAGGGTGGTGATATGTTATGAAAATGAGAAGTGTGTCAGTAATAGGGAAGAAGGGGCCTGTGCCGAAATATTAAAGGAGGAGATTAGCACATCATTATCTTCAAATCTGAATTTCAGAGCTGCAGACCAGAGAACTCTGTGACATGTTAAGGTTATTGGAGGCTTCCATTCCTTGTTTGCCTTTGTACTGAACTCTTAAAAAAGCTGGCAGGTGCTCTGTTTGCACTGTCTTACAAACTGCTGAAGTCATGCAAAGCTCTGGGCTCTACTTTCAAGGCTCTTGGGCCTCTCTGCCTGCCAAGCAGCACAGGCAGTATCAGGAGGAGTACATGTGAGGACCAGCCAGCACAGCTGGGATGGGAGGTTTCTTGGGGTACTGTGACCCTGCTGGAAGTCTTTTCTGCATGTAGTTTGTTTGACCTGGTGGTCTGCAGCTGCTTTGAACACCATTCCAGCTATGGAGATGTATGGGACTAGAGATATCAAAGGAGTGAGTTATCTCTGCCTTGGTGTGCTGAGCAAACCTAGTCTTGTCAGGTATTGGCTTGAGGTGGTGGTAATTGTTGGAAAATGTGTTGCTTTTGCATCTCCAGGAGATGCAGTAAAGAACGTGGAGTCGCTAATGTCTCTAATAATTTTCAGGAATCCCTCCACTTAATTGGGTGAGATGAACGTGCTTTCTCTTGGAAATGCACATTGTCCCCAGCCCTGGGCAAAGAAGAGAAAAGCTGATTCTAGGAAATGTCCTAGAAAGAGATGGAAGTGTGAATGTTGCATAACAAAAACAGTTGAAAGGGATCAGCTGAGAAATTAGGAGTGAAATGGCAACATTACAAACCTGAGGTTAAGTCATTCTCTTTATTTCCATGCCTGGTTTCTCATGTTGAATTGATTGGGAGGGCAAACCATGGGATAGGAGAGAGTAAATGATGGTTTAGCATTAGTGATTGATCATGTGATTGACCTGTGTGCTGTGGTTTTACATACAGCTGTGCTAATCTTATGAAGCTTTTATATACATTAAAAAATCTAGTCTCTTCAGACTTGCAAGTTGCAGCACTTTGCCCAAAAATTTCTGCAGACATCCCGTAAGCTCCTAGGGGAACTAGAGTGTAGTTGTAATGGTTTGATTTTTTTTTTTTAGTACTTCCAATCATGATCTTTAAAGGCCTCTGGTCTTGACAAGTCTCTGCTTCAAAGTTTAACTTGAAAAAACAATTCAGAATTCATGTTCTCAAAAAGTTGCATCTTGTTTCCAATGTGAAATTTGATAACGTGTTGATTAAAAAAGAAAAAAATCTAGTGTTAGGACAGAAGATCTCTCTTTACGACACCTCTCTCTTAGTACTGATAAGGGATGATAGATGACACAGGGAGAAAGTACTGTGGTGTGGTGATGGTTCTATGTGGAGAGGTAATTTGCGGTGAAGGGTAGCTGATTCTCTCCAGCTATCAGTAGCACCAACAAACTTTCAGATTAACTTAACTACACAAGGCTATTGCTGGGATGCTTGGCTGAACTGTTTCCCCAAAAGCCCTGTATTTCTGGTTTTTTGTATTTCTGTTGTTTGGCACTTTGGAGTCTGCAAATACAGCCTGGCTGGCATGGATTAATTTCAGTGTTTAACAAGTCAAAAGGTGGTTTTAACAAGTAGAGAGGTGGTTGGGTTGCCTTGCAACGTTTGCTGCTAGCCCATTCACTACTTAAACGTTAATTCTTCTGCCTCTGATAGAGTGTACTGAGCAATCTCTGGTCTGATCTGGGTGTGAGGTAAGGTGGTTTTTTTTTTTTTTTGCCAAGCTGCATTTTGTGAGGCAACAGTGTCTTGGAAGAAGCAGTTTTGGGGAGAGATGTCATGCTGGGCAACACAAGTTTACTAGGCCAGGCTCTAAGACAGGAAGCAGACATTCATTCTGTCCAACCTGTAGCAGGAATGAGATCCTGTGGTGGAGGGTGGGTACTTGGGAGGGCGGCAGCCACACCTTCAGCCACAAAACAGGACCCAACAATAATATACAAAGGTGTGCCAACCCTGGATCCTTGTGCTATCTAGTGCTGAAATCCAGAAGGGTCTTTAGGGCTTGCGTAGTGCCTGGCCTTGCACTTTGGCTGGAGGAGGGAGAGCGGAGGCTGGTGCTTGGCACACCAAAGAAGTGTGCTGCTCTTCTGTGGGTAAATGAAGGGGACAAGCTCTGGGTTCCCTTGTAAGCTTTTGGGACCACGGATTGCTCCGCGCTACTTGTGCTCTCTGTACTACTGCCTCAGAAAGGTGGTAACCTTTTCTGTGTTTGCTTCAGCTGGGTTCCTAAAACTGCACATCTCCTTCACAGCAAAAGCCCTATCAAGATTATTTACCATGAAGGACAATGAGATTTTGAGTGAGTAATTGAGATTTAAAGCACCAATTACAAGAACAAATAAACTGGAGCTGCTTCCTCAGCTTGTGTTTTAATTGGAAGAAGTGATTTCAGTACATCCTTCCCAAAGTCCCTTGCACTGTCTCTTGGGCTTGATAGCCAGTGACCTAATTTTCATGTACCGATCTTGCAGCATGTCCCTCACCCAGCTGCACTATGATGAGGGAGAACAGTGCATGTGTGTGGTGGTGATGATGCATATGCCTGGAGTTTGATTGCTCTGCTTTTTAAAGTTTCCTTGGGTAGAATTACTGTTTTATGTTTACTTGGCAGCTTTTCTCCCTGCTGTTTGTTCGGGTTTAATTCTATGGAGTCGTGTCTGTTCCCTGGTGTGCTGTCAGTTGTGCATGTTGCTGAATACAAAGCCTTTGGGGTGGTAGTGAGCACAAGTGACACCTTAATAATGGATCCTGGAGACACGGCTTTAGTACTAAGCTGCCCCCATCTCCCAACAATTGTCAGTTTAGGGCTTATTAGTCACACATCCCTTCTTTCAAAGAACTATTTTTAATGCTTCTTCTGTGTTCTGAGTCCTCATAAGCCCGGTTAGATTTTTCTGTCTTTGCTGATGGTGGCTGCTTTTTAATTGCTCAGGTAGCAGAAGTAGGGCTTGAAAACTCAATCAACATTATCTCAGCTGATCTCCCTGTCACAAGTGGATTTAAGCAGATCAAGATATTCATAGGGATCATGTGTGGATGCAAAACACAGCTAGCTGTAGAGACCAAGGCAGATCACATGCACCTGGACTGTTCTCCCAGGTGTCAGCCTTGCCCTCAGCCAATCTCTGCCACCCTGCTGCCAGCTGGGCTCTGTGCTGTCATGGTCAGGGGCCAGTCTTTCTGCTAAGTCAACAACCCGGCCCTGTAAGCACACAACCTCTCCTAACTTCATCTGCAGTGTCAAGCCCTTTTCTCCACTGTCCTTGATGCTGCTTTGCAGCACCTATGTCTCAGGGCAAGTTGGGGCAGTGCACGTGGAGAAGCTGGAATCTCTTAGCTTCTCCCACAGGAGTCAAGGGAAGAAGTGACTTGTGATAGCGCACCCCAGCATGGAGGGGTGTGGGGGAGAAGAGCAGGGCTGCAGGTGAAGCGTGGTGCAGGGAGCCAGGGCTCAGCTGTCCAGCAGGGTTTGGTACATCTCCTCTGCTGGAGCCTCATGTCTGCTGGCCCCTGAGCTGTTTTCGATCCCATCTCTCTCCTGTTTCATGGTTTTTTATGTCAGTGTGGTTTGGGCAGTGGGTAGTGAACAGGCTCCCGGCTGCCATTGCTTCCTCAGAGGAGATGGGGAGAGTCTGGCGTGTCTGCTGGCTAAAAGCTTGGCAGAGAGCAGGCTGGTCAAAGCAGGTGCTGCTGCCAAATGGGATATTGTCCCCAGATCTCTGGGGGCTGGCATTACTCCAGCCTGCTTCGGGCTTAATGAGCTACCTTATCTGTCATGTTCCCCATGGCAGATCGGGTCTCTTCAGGATTAATTAAGGATCATAACTGTGACCTAGTTACCAGACTTGCACTATTGTTAGTGGAGCTCTCTGAGCCACCAGGCTGTTTGAGAGAGCTTCTTACCCTTGTCTGCTCTGGTTACTCGCTCTATATAGCCTTCTGGGACTGACTGTGAGCCCCAGGCAGGATCACGTTACATTAATTTCTCTAACAGATTATTGCTTTACCCTTGGGTAGGTAGCTAGCTGCTTCCTGCTTGCAGTGCACCGTCGGTGTGGGGATTAGATACGCTGGCATACATCTTTTGCGGTGTTGTCTCCCATCTGGAGTGGAGGGGAGATGAAGATGAGAAGAGGTCAGCTGCAAGATTAGGGAGGATGGTGCTGGAAACAAAATCTTGAGACAGTCCAGTTCTGTGCTGCCGTGCCTTAAACCATACTGGTGCTGAAGGGCTATCCCTGGGTCTCTCTTCTCCTGGCTGCTCAAATCCTTCTCATTTCCAGTTTGTACTTCATTGTAGCGAGCCTTTAGGAATGCTCCCCATAAAGGAGCAGAAAAGACTAGAGCTTGAGAAATAAATTGAGTTCAAGCTCTTCTAACTCTGGTTCTTGCTTGCCAAATTTTCAGGTAGGGCAGTGTTCCAGCTGGAAACTACTCGGTCTCACATTCCTGTGGTCTGCAGACCTGCTACAACCAGGTCCTTCCTTTGGCTGGGCAGGGGCTGTACTACAGGGATCATGGTGGGGACTTGTCCCCTTCACATCTATCTGCTCTCTCCTTCCCTCCCTTTTCTGCTTGTTTGATGAGAGCTTGCCTTGCCTTGTGGATTGAATCTCATGCAGCCGGGCCCTTGCCTGGGCTCACAGCCTCGTGTTGAGGGCTGCACATGGCGTGTTTACTGTTCATGTGAGGAGGGTTTATGTCCCTAAAGCTCCCCTCAGTCCCCCATGGTCCTTAACTAGCCTGATATTCTGCTTAGGGTCTGATCATGTCCCCAGTGGGATCCCAGCAGCTCCCACTGATTTCAGGCAGGAAGAGCGTGAAGGAGGCTGTTGAGTGGGACCCCTGGGAAACAGCGCTTCACTTTGTCCTCAGAAGCACGCGCAGCGGGGGAACTGCTTGGCTTTTCTCCTCTGCCTCAGGAAACATCTCTTGAGTTCCAGTGACCTGCTTATTATGTAGGTCATCATCAGCTGGAAGGAAAAAACAATTTCAAAAGTAGGAGAAATCTAGCAGGGTTCCTCCGCTGAGCAGCTCTTTCTGGAAAAGCAGGGAAAGCTGCCCTGGGGGAGGTGGCAGGCAGCGTGGCCTGTTCCTCTTCCACTCACCCCGGGCAGAGCAGAGAGGGGAAGCTCTGCAGCTGAAAGGATGTGTGATACTCTGAAAGCAAGCAGATCCAGCGTGCCCTGTGATGGGGGAACAGTGCATTAAGGTGGACAATAGGAACTTGATTTGAGTGGTCAGGGGTTGTTTGCCCTCTAATGACTTTCTCAAGCTTGGTTTTAGTAATTAGGAGGTTGTTTCTGCTGGTCTTACCTTGGTTATGTGTCTGCACAGCAGAGACCTGTGCCATGTATGCTGGAGGAGCTCTCTCTGCTGGGAGACAAGGCTGTCCTGCCAGGGATAAAAAGGGGACACAGAACAAGCAAATGCCTCTGGGTGCCAAAAGTAAACTGAGACCTGAACCAAAACTCATCTCAGGGTTGTGCTGGTGGCATTACCCAGGGGCTGCTCCACTTTGCTCGTAGCAGAACTGACACCTTGTGATACCCTGAGAAAAGAGCCTTAGTGTAAATTTCTGACTGACCTAAGCAAGGGACAAATTTCCCTGTGAACAAGAGGTTTGGTGAAGTCCAGCTTCACTCATACTTGCTTCTGATGCAATAACACTTAATATCCCTCACTATCCTCACTTCTCCCAAACCCCCGAAATATCAACTGGGCTGGAGACACCTGCGCCTTGGCTGCTTCGCGCTTGGGGGAGTATGTTTGTGTGTTTGTTGGCCAGCAAGCAGGCAGGTAGAGAGCTGCAGCCTTTCCTTTGCGGGAGCACAAATGTGGCTCCCCTCTTTACGTGCTCACTGAAAGATTTCTCTTTCCCTTCAAAACATGCAGAAACACCGTGTTTTTGAGACAGCCAGGCTTGACAGGAGAAGCTGAAGTCACACACAGGCTTCACTAGTAATCAAGATGAAGCAACACAATCTTGTAATTGTTACCTTAGAAAATAAGATTTCAATATGCTGTGGTTTTGGCAATGAAAAGGTGTATGGGGAGGTGGGTTGTGCAGTTTTTTGGGTCTCCTCCCTGGGTCCTCATCACGCTATGTTGCTGCTCACTGTAGCAGGGCTGGCTGAGAAACCTCTTGCTGGGCACTTGTGCTGTCAGTGCATTCACCCCTGCTCAGGCTGAGTGTTTGAAGCCTCTCCAGTTGCAGGCAGCTCCTGGCACAGACTCTTGTGCTTGAAGGTGCAGCTGACCTTTTTGCAGAATACAAGTTCTTGCAGAGCTGCTTGCTTTGTTTCAGATGTGCTTGTCTCCTGCAGCCTTTGCTCTTCACTTTATACCAATATCTGCTGTGCTGTCTTAGATAAAGTACATCTGTCTGCGATGGGACTGTCTTCCCTCTTCAGCTTCTTGATGTTGGTGGTTTCTGGTTAATGTAT
Source organism: Falco cherrug (assembly GCF_023634085.1). Lineage (NCBI taxonomy): Eukaryota > Metazoa > Chordata > Aves > Falconiformes > Falconidae > Falco > Falco cherrug. The sequence continues at coordinate 7,391,554 of NC_073700.1, read as the reverse complement.
GAAGATCTCTCTGCAGATCCCAGTTCTCTGGCTGTCTAACCCAAGGGTAGGCTGTGCTCCTTGTCTCATCACACCACAGTAGTCTAGAGAGAAGTCAATGTAGGAAGTATTACAGCAATGAAATTTTGAACAGAATGACATTTTTTCACCTACAGTAAAAAGACATCTCCCATGTTCTGTGCACCCACATGGAGCAGAGTATTAAGAAAGCAGGCAAGCAGGCATGTAATTTAGCTGGAGGCACTGCCATACGATCTGCCAGTGTGATGCAGACAGCTTGGAAGTCTTACTCAAGATGTAGGATTAGGTTCTAGCACAGGCTTTTCTGAGTTAGACAGGGGACGGGTGCCCTGAGGCTGACATTGTCACGTTGCCTTGGTGGGTCCTTGCACAATGAGGCCACTGTGTGCTGTAGACAGCAGTGTGCTGGAGCTGTCATGTACTTGTGGTGAGAACGTTGAGGATAGCCTGTTATCTTTGCTTGGAGGAAGGGTTTGATTAGAAACTGTCTCTTAGATGTGTGGTTATTGAATGAATTGCTCTTTCAGTATGTATGAGCCATCTCCATATACGTGCCAAGTGCATCTGTCCCAGGCACGCATGCAGCTGGTCTAAAGGAAAGCAGATGAGCTGTCCTCATCACAAGCTTTTCCTCACGCTTTTTCTCAATTGCTGCTTGCATGGAGCAATTCTCCAACAATATAAAACACAGCAGCAGGGGTGAGTCAAACAGATCTTGCCAGGGCTGTCCTATTTTTTCTTTTTTGTTGTATTATAAATTGAATCCACAGTGTCACAGGGCACAGTGCTGTTCCCAGCATGATTGGTGGCAACAAAAAAACCCAGGAATGGTATGTATTGTGTGGTAGCTGGGGAGAACTTCCTGTTCCAAACATCTCCGACCTGTCTGGGGCTTGTTGCCATGAAATTGTGGAACTTAAGTAAAGAATGATTGGGCTGTGAAAAAATCATTTTAGTCACTGATTAATTTTGTTTACTTATGTATGTCTCATTGTCTGCAGAAGTTGGTGCATCTAACTCAGGTTCTTAAATGGGAAGCAAGGTGACCTGGTGGTCTTTCCCAAGGGAGTAACAGGTGTTATGGTCCAGACATAAACCAGTCCTGAGGTACTGGAGGGCAGGTTGAGACCTGTGCAGGCAGGCTGAGGTTCTTGCACCTCTTTGGGAAGTGTCTGGTGTTGCTCTGGGTAAGAAATGAGGTTAGACAGCTCTTGGACTTGACTTCTTGAGATGGAGGTATTGGCAACACTCTGCCTAGCCTGGGGCTCTGCAGAGCTTCCTGTTGTAAGAGCACATCTCCCATTTGCTCAACTTTGCTTAGCTCGTCTCAAGATCTAGATATTGTTTAATACAGGTTTTCACCCAAACCACGGGACAACAGTTTAACGGTTATTGTAGCCTCAGATGTTGTCAAACTATTATGGGTAGTGGAAGAGCTGTTCTGCAATATGAGGGTCTTTAAAGTAAACACCAGCCTGGGTCTTGAATCATAATTAGGACTGCTAGCGAGTAGCTGTCCCACCAGTTACTTGTCCTGCAAGCTTCAATTGTCATATGAATAAAACAACTTTTATTTGAATTAATCTCAAAGCAGAGGGTGCTTGAAGGAGTAAAACACCTTGGCTGTTTGCGCTGCAGTGAGCTTGCTGCAACCTGGGGTTGCTCTTTCCTGCATGTCCCCCACCCTGCCAGTGCTCAGGTCCTGGCTTCCACCTCTGCGGTGGTGCAGTGGCCTCCCAGGGTGGGAATGAGAAGCACAGCTGGGCCCTGCCAGGCAAGATAGGAAGGATGTGGAGGTGACTGTGCACCTCTGGATGCATGTCACGGGAGATGAGGAGGTGGTGTGAGGTCACTGGAAGCTCAGACTGATGGTCTTAGCATGGCTCTGCTCTTCTTTCTGCAGCCTGCACGCAGATCCTAGCAGCTTCTGTCCCTGTCCCTTCACTGCCCCCTTGTTCATGTGGTATTTTCGGACACTGAAAGTGGGCAGGATACCCTTCCCACCATTCATCAAGAAGAATGAGATGGCTTAATCACAACCAAACAAAGCCTTAAGGATCACAGCCTCCAGTAAGCCACTGACATCTCTGGTTGCTTGGAGTGTGACCATGCAGGGAACTGGCTTTAGAGCTTGCTTGTGCTGGGTGAGATCCTCCTGGGGGGGGACAAGAAAATAGACCAGTGTCCCAGCATGAATCAGCCATCCATTTATGTACAGCTACTACTTCTCCAGTGGTACCAGGCAGTCCTGCAGGGTGATGGGCTGCAAGGATAAAGGGCTGACTCTCCTCTTGTGACAGGAGGGTTTATGCTAGGCAGTTGTGTCTGGCTACTGTTTGTGAGAGAAGAACAAGACTCCAGATTTGGACTGAAGAGCTTCCGTACTGTCTGGACATTCAGGGCTGAAGATCTGGGAGCTAGTTCATGACTGTTCAAGCTTTCTGGTTTGGAGGTTCAGGCTGTATTTCTAGGAATTGAGGAGACAAAGCTACAAACAACAATTTTCTGATTTGATGCCTTTTCAGATTTGGTATTGCAGTTCTCTTGCATTTTAAAGATTTTTTGCTAGGCTGTTATATGATGATTCATTCTTGGCTTCCTTTTTCATCTGTTTTAAGCTGAACTTCATGATGGCACGCAGTTGCGCTGCCTGCCTGCCAGCACCTTTGAAAGTGGTGGCCTTGCTTCCACTCAATGAAAAGCTCAAAGAAAAGTAAAAGCTTTTAAAGGTCCCTAAGGGATCTCTGAAATGACATAGCCAGTGGATAGAAACTTACAATACACTGACCAGGAAAGAGGCTGTAGCAGACTCGAACCATAGTAGCCATGAGGAAAAAAGCCCCCAAACATGCAGAAACTAATTATCCAAATACTGAATCCATGAGGGACCAGGTTTCCTTAGGTCTCCTGTTGATGGAGCTGCTTGCATGGCAGAGGAAATAAAGGTGCTCACAAATTAGGAACCAAGTGAGCGAGTGAAAAAAAGTTCTGGATTGCCTGCAACTATTCATCAGTAGTGTGAGGCAGACAAAGGTTGAACATTAATTCTATCCAGTATCGTCTGTAATTTTTTTCACTTGCTCAGTGCTAAATCAGTGTAGCTATCTGGAGGGTGGGATGGCACACACACCACTGCGGGGAAGAGCTGCTTTTGATGGAGGTGTGAGTGTCCACCTCTGGGGGATATCATGCCAGGCCAGGGCTGCTAATTGCCAGTTAGACTGAATGCTGCTGAGCTGCTGGAGTAAATCTATGCTCTTGTGGGACTCTGCCTCAGGCAAGGTGCTACTTGTGGCAAGCATGTGCAGGAGGATTTGGCCTCCCTCTGCATTGAAGGTTGCTTCCTCTCTGGAGTTACCCTGCTGGAGTCAGTCCCATTACAGATAATGGTATCTTTGGACAAATGAGAAGGTGCTGACTTAGCCTGTGTTAAACCCCTGCCCTGGGTTTCTCCAAGCCTATCAGTTATGAGTCACTGTGTTTTTTATTTACAAAATACACGCAAATGATATCAATATAGAGTAATGCTATTACAGATGCTGATGTTTGGACATCAAGCTGTGTTTGCAGAGATGAGACAGAGAAGTTGCACAATCTGTGTAAGTCGTCACACACTTGTAAGAAAACCAGTTGGATATCTCAGTTTGTCCACCAGACCTATTGCTTCAGCCCAATGACCTGACTCTATGGCTGCTTTTACTATGTAAGGGGTTTGATCTTCTTGCTGCAAAGGTGGTTTGCCGTGTGTGGGCTTTGTATCATCTGGCCATCTCCTCTGCTGCATAAAAACATTAGGTCAAATGATGTAAGAGCATCACATCTACATAGCTGTATTTCATTTGGGAAAGGGAGGGGTTGTATAAAAGATAGGTTTAACTTAAAACAATTTGGTAAGTTTACTAGTAGGGGCTTTTTAATACTAAAGCCTCCTCTCCATGGTCTAAGCCCAGAGTGAGTGCTAATGTCACCAGCAGAGCAGCAACCAAGGTTCAGCTCAGGGGCAGCAGTGCTGTACCACACCAAACAAGGACATTCACCTACGTAAAAGCATATGGTATGGTTGGCAGCAGGAACCTTTAGCTTATGTCATCTGGAGGTGAGATGAGGGTATGGTACATCTTTATAGCCGCAAGGAAATGTTTGTGTAAGTTTGCAAGAAACATGTATAAAGCAGTTACCATAAAATCATGCTTTTGCTATTTGGTTGAAGTTGTAAGAATAAGGCAGCCCACTCCAGAGGTGTGGCAGAAAGTCTGCTCTAGCATAGTCCTGAGCTAAGATAACAGACAACAGGTAGGTGTGAGTAGTTGGGCTAGCATGATAAAGTTGGGAGTCTTTGTTTATTATTTATGTAAATAAGATGTGATAGAAAATTCTCATTACTCTTCTTTGGGTCATTTTTATCCATGACACCAATGATTGCAACATCAGTGTGACTAATCCCATGCATGTGATTTATCTAAGATGTCTGTTTCATCTGAGTTTAGACTGTTTGTTTGCACAGTGTGTTGTAATACTTCACAAACAAGAAGCAGAGCAGCCCTGTGCGGAGGTGTCTGCCCTCTTTGGAGATGGTGGCCTGTCTTCTGCTCAGGCTCACAAAAGGCAGAAAAAAGAACTAAATGCATGAGACACTTTGAGAAACAAACCTGTAAAATCCCACACCACCAGGCGAGGAGGCTTTGTTTTGTGCAAAGAAATGGAGCCTTGAATACTTGAGTCTTGGCTGACTGTATGGGACAAGTTAGACCAAACATCCATCCAGCTAGCAGCAGACACTAAGGGAAGAAGCTGGTGTGCACTATGCTCCTGGCAATCCCCTAAGCCAGAGGATACAGCCCAGGACATAAAAGTGCTGGTGAACCCATTCTGCATTGATCTGTCTAACCTTTTTATGAACTTGCTTGGTTTAGGTCCAGAACTTGGCAACAATGTTAGACAGTTCTGTATCATTTGGAAATGAACTTCCTCCAAATAAATTAGTATTGTTTGCTCAATGTCAACTGCACTTTCCTGCCCTCTAAACTCTAGGATTGCATATCACACTGTCATAAAAGTTGCTGGTTTTTACAGCTCCAGTTTGAAAGGCATAAGATTTCATTTTGGCTAAGTATCCTGTAATGTCAACAGCTTACATTTCTGACATCTTTTGTCATGGCGTAAGTATTTATGGCAACTATGTTATGCTGGAGTGTTTTTTCCCTGAAGGTCAGGACAGCTGCAGATGAAATAGCCTATCCCTCTCTGTGCCAGTCCCTTACTGTATCTCTGTGATTTCTAATAAACGTTTGCTGATTAGAAAAGTTGCCTGTGGAGTAATCCGACAGAACTTAATGCTGCCGACCCTAATTGTTCAAGAAGTTGACTTAGCAAGCAGGATCCTTCCCCTCTGCCTTCTAGTTACGAGTCTTCGTGGTGCGCTTACATTTGCAATTAGGACCGTTCTGCATAACTAGGAAAACAAAACAGTGGATGCTCTTAGGATGAAATTCTCCTGCCCCCTGAAATAGGACACCGGATCTCTTCAGGTGAATTCAAGATACTGAAAGAAATGTAATAAAAATAAAAGGAATTGGAAACTACTGGCCTGGCATCTCAGCTGTAATTATAACAGTGTTCAGCCACTGCCTACACTTGGCAGAGGGTACTGTCTTCTGTTGAATGAAGCACCCAACTAGCACCCAGCTTGGCCATTCTCCAGTGCCTGGTTTAGTGTGGCACTTCTCTGGGCAGGCAGCACCTTTCTTCTGCTGGTTCTCCAGGGAAGTCCCTCACACAGGACAAGTTTCAGTGGATCACTTCCTCATTCTGCCTTTCTATTTCTACTTGCAAAGGTTGGAAGTTACCACAAGCTTGAAAATTGGGCAGTAGCTATGCAGCTCTTGAACTGGTATCTATGAATGCAGCTATGGTAGAGGCTGTGGAGCCTGCTCACATCAGCTGAGGGTCCGGTCCTTCTGTGCAGTGGTGCTTACTCAAGAAATCAAACAACCCCTGAGGAGCAGTTGAGTGTGATATTCCCCCTGTTCTCCTCCTGGCTGCTTGGAGCATCCCAAAGCCCAGTAGGTATTTTCCACTCGGCTGTGTTAGCAGGCTGTGTAGATAAATATGTACATGTTCAGCAGGCTGAGCAGGAGAATTTGTGCATGTCTCTCTCCAGGATGGTCTGGACTTTGTCATGTTCTGCCTCCCCTTCCCAGATGCTTCTTTTCTGTGCTTCAGGCTTCAGTACAGCAGGATATGGCGTCACTTTTGGTTTTGTCTTTGGAAGAGTAAACAAAACAGAAGGCCAAAAGCCAGCTGCCTAAAACACATTCCTCTGCTGTGACTAGCAGCATCTCTACTTCAGATACAGGCATCCACTGTTTGCATTGCTCATCCTCCTGGCAGGGGATAAGGGCTTTGTCTGCCTCGCTTGATTTGAGCCTAACCTTCCTCATCTTTCTAATTTTGAGATGCCTAATATGCTGTCCCTTACTCCCACCAGAACCGGGGTTCCAACTGCTTCCCACATCTCCAGGAGCTGATGAAAAATATCTCATACAATGGGTCAAGGTATAGTGATAGACAAGAATGCTCTTGGTCTTGATAGAACCTGGTGTATCTATCAGGTGTGTTGTGGACCTGGCATTGAGCTGAAAGGCAGAGGAATGTGTCTGCTCTCTAAGAGGGAGTAAATCTGAACAAGAAGTGCGGGATTGGGTGGGAAATAAATTCTTCTGAGAAGGCCTGAGGTGCTGCAGGGGAGAGTGGCGTCTCCTACACCTCAGGATGATTCAAAGCAGCACATCTCAGTCACTGCACTTATAGCACTTCTCTTTTTTTTGACTTGTCCATCTTCCTGTGACAACCAGCTTCTTTCTTCCCCTTTCTACTTTTGCAGGAGAAAACAGAATGAGTTGCTTCCAGAAGGTGAGATGGAAGAGATGGCTGCGATCTCTGGTCCTGGCTCTCCACCCAAAAGGGTTTACCCTGCTGCCAGCAACTGCACATTACTTGCTGTTCCTTTGCTTGTGTGAACACTTGGTGAGCTTCACTCTCGGAACAAGTTTAAATTGCTGAGGATTTCCAGGAGACAAAGTGAAAGCCAAAAGCGGAATATGGACACTTTTCAAGGGTCAGAACATGTTAGGAACTGGCTTGTTATTTGAATCTGTGTTTTGGGTGGAGGAGTCACATCCATTTGAAAGTTTAAAGCTAGATAGTGAAATGCCCTCTGCTTCTCCTGTTTCCCAGCACTTAATGCAATATTAAAGCTATATTACAGCATTTTGAAGGACTCACACTTAGATATAAACCGTTCCATAGAGGAAATATGTACAGTAATGTTCATGCTGCTCCCTTGTCCTGCTGCTGGTGAATCTCCCTCTGTTGACAAGCTCTTCATTCACCGGCATGATAGTGGCAAGCCTGCTTTTAGCACCATTTCCAAATTTAGCCAATGCTTCAAACAAATTGTCAGAGAACAGTAACCTGGGACTGCTAACAAGGTGAGCTCAGGGGTTGTTCTGGGCTTTGAGCTGTCTGCTGGGCCTCTGTCACCTTAGAAATAGTCTCCCCTGTTACAGAGCTCACAAAATGCTGCAGCCAACCTGCCTCACGCTGGGCTGCAAGAGAAGCAGGAGCTCAGATACCAGGTACCATAGATGGGTCCTTTACATTGATCCTGCTGGCATTAAGAGGGTTTATGCCACACAAAAGCTTGTGGCAATGCGTTTCAACAAGGGAAGCCTTTTCCCCTTGCTTGGCAGAAGTATTCATAGCCCCTCTGAATTTCCAGCTGCAGGACAGATCTCAGGGTATATGTGGAGTCCTTGTTCACAGGAGCGCGGCCTGGAGGAGATTTATCAGTATTGTGGTAGTGCCTGGAGCTTTGGGTCAGTGTAGCTTCAGTTGAACATGTAAAGCTGGCTCAGGAAAAACTGTTGCCAGCTCCTCAAAACCAGGGAGGGTACTTCAGGGTAAAGTTTCTTCATGTGCCCAATTCTGTTTCTTGGCAAAACCAGGAAAAGGCAAAATGTCTCCCACCCAGTTAAACTCCTCTAGGGTTAAAGAAGCCAAAGGATGAAGGGCACAGTGCAGCCAGTGCCGGGGAGGGAGCGCACTGAAAGGCAGGAGCACATAACAGCACCAAATCCCTGGAGCAGAAGAGTGCCTAGTGGCTGTAACAGAGGTTATGACAACCCACATGATATAGAGAGCTTGATTGTCATCATGTACTGGGCTGGGCTGTATTCTGGGCGCCTCTGAAAGTGGCCGCACAGCTCAGAGGGAAAGTGCTGATCTTTCACCAGCCGATTGTACTTCTCTTAGAGCAAAAATACTCCCAGTATCTGGGGAGACTAGACATTACAGTCTGCAGTCCTGCAGTGTTTAGAGATGGGAATATTTGGCTTGGATTTAGAAAGAGTGTGCAGCCAAAATCTGTAAGACGTTTCTGCAGCGAATCATAATAACTTCAGAAATGGGGCACTGGGGTGCCCAACGCTGCCACCGTCCCCCCTCCTCGCTGCAGACCCCCCTGGATGCAGCTGGACACAGCACGGTCCCCTCATTGCCCACAGCCCTTCAACAGCTTTGTTGCCTGCGGGGCCCTGCAGTCCCGCCAGCGGCGGCTCTGCCAGTGAAAAGCAGCAACAGAAGTTGCTCTTCAGCAACTGCTCCTCCGGCTGCTCCTTTCTGCCAGGCCACCGTTTTCAAACGTCACCGTGACGTCGCATTGTGATGTCACCACTATGCAGCACGGGCATCACAATGCCGTGCCGGAATATCTGCTGGGACCCACAGCCAGCCAGTGCCAGTTGGCCTTTGCTTGCTGACTGGCAGGACCAAGGCCTGGCTCTCCACGGTGGTGGCCACCGAGGCAAGCTTGGCACAAAAGCAATGGAGCGGGAGCTGTCTGCTCAAGTAACACCATCCCTGCCTGCTCCGGAGGAGCTGGGGCAGTGGGCAGACACGACTTGTGCTGGCCCTCCAGGACAGGGGGAAAGTGCCCCCCGGGACGCTGCCATGCAAGTGGTAGGGGAGGAGCGGCACGTCCAACCGGGGGGTGACGGACATGACACCAAACAAGTCCCTCCTGCTTCCAGCAAGAGCGTGGGCCAAGGCAGTGGGCTCCTGTCGCTCCGCTTTCCACAGAAGCTTTGGATGATAGTGGAAAGCGACCAGTTTCGGTCCATTTGGTGGAGCAAGGGAGGAAAATACGTGGCCATCAACGAGAAGCTCTTCAAAGAGGAGGTGCTGGGCGGGGGAGGACCTCTGCAGGTTTACACCAGGCAGAGCATGAAGAGCTTCCTTCGCCAGATGAACTACCACGGATTCGTCAAAATGCAAGGGGATGGCGAAAGATCTGCCTCCCTGCCTGAGTTCCTGGCAGAAGAAGCAGCAGCTGCTGCTCACAGCAAGGTACAGCCATCGCTCCGCACATCCACTAACGCTCACAGGGGTCTTGGGGGAGGGACGGACCTTCGCGTCGCATAAGGCCTCGCAATAGAGGGGGCGGGGAGGGCAGCGAGCGGTCCGGTTTTAGTTTCCTCCTCGGGGCGTTTTCAGGAAGGTTTGAGTTAGTCTTTCTGACTAGTAGAAACGTGGATAAAGTACAGTTTGGTTATACCTGCTTAGTTTGAAGCCGTCCCATGGAAAGACCGGCTCCGTGTAACCTCATTGCTCTGAATGTCTTTGCTACGTGTCTTGCTGCACCAAATCTGAAACCTTCCGGCCGAATGCCAAGAGGATACACTTAAGGACCCCAGTGTTACCTCCCTGCTCATGCCCACCCTGGAGTTGCTGAACAGTCATGGTATTTGGCTTTTGAAAGCACTTCTTATGCTTTTGAAAAGCCTACGCTGCTCTTGCTGCCAGGGGTGGCGGTGACTGAACAGAACGCTTCACGTAACCTTTCGGCCTCAGCTTGAGGTTTCAGCCGTCCCCGAGAGTCCCTTCCACTATCCATGTTTGTCTTGTGCAATTCAGAGTCTGGCTTCTCGTAGCTTGGGCTTTTCCAGGCTTGGGATGGCGGCAACTGACTCTTCTCCTTTGCTTCTTCTAGGTACTCTACTACTATAACCCCCTCTTTAACAGAGGGCATCCCCACCTGCTGGAAAAGTGCCGGAGGAGGGCTGGCCTCAAGCGGAAAGCCCTGGAGATGGATGAGGGGCAGCCCTGCAGAAGACCAGGTGGCCAGCCTGCAGGGGACATGCCAGCGTCCACCAAGCGATGGGCTGAAGCACCTCCCAGCCTCGGTGCCACCCGTCCATCTCCACCGGCAGCTGCTCCCGCACTTCCAGAGCCGGCGGGAGCAGCGGGCAGCAAGAACTTCAGCCCTGTGGCCCCCTCCTCCCCACCACCACTCTCAGCTCTGCCAGCGTCCCCAGCACCACTCTGCAGACAAAGCCCTCCAGTCCCCCACTGCCCCACCTGCACCTGCCACCTCAGGACTGCAGACGCCATCGGACCCCAGCGCGGCACAATCTAAAGAGACGGAAAGAGTCAGCAGCCCGTCATGAATGAGTGTCCGATGGTTGTTGCTAAGGAGTGCAGCTTAGAAGAGCTGATGAGAAACTGATTGAACAATAAAGCTTTTCCAGTTGTCCTGTCCTGTTTGCACAGTGGAAGCCCAGACCTGAGTTTTTATTTCACCTAAGCAGAAGCGAGCCCACAAGCCATTTAATCGTCTTCCATTAACAGTTAAGCTCTAGATTCTTAGCCTTACTGAGTAAAAAGATAGATGGTGTTTGCATGATGCATGCACTGAGGGTGTTCTTCCTAATGGCAACATCTGAGCGAAAGGGGGATGCCATCAAGAACTGTGGAGACTACATACTTGTTTAAAGTAAGAATATATTAAAAAGAAAAAGGTTTTGAATCAAACCACACTGAAATCAGAAGTTTGCACAACTCCTCACAAATCAAGAGCTCCCCAGCCAGAAGGTGCCTTCTTTCCCTGCACATGACCACTGGTGGTCTTGGTTTCACTGGACACTTGCACAGTGCAGGCTTGGAAGAGGGCATTAGGACATTTTTTTCCACTGAAAGGGTTGTCAGGCATTGGAAGAGGCTGCTCAGGGAAGTGGTTGAGTCACCATCCCTGGAGGGATTGAAAAGACCTGTAGCTGTGGCGGTTAGAGACACGAGTGTCCCTGAAGGGTGGGCTTGGCAGTGTTAGCTTAATGGTTGCCCTTGATCTTAAGGGCCTTTTCCAACCTAAATGATTCTATTCTTTCTAAGAAAAGGTTTTCTTCCTGTGGTTTTCTTCAGTATTTTAATACCACTTGAAAAAGCCGAGGATGGGATAAATGTCCCTCCTCCTCTTTGTCGGACACTTGCTCCGTGCTTTGGACTGCCTTCTCCTTTATCTAGTGGACGCCTCCTCCTCCATACTTGCAGCTGTTCTTTGTGTTTACACCACTGCGCAGATTAAACACCTTGCATCGTGTTTCCTTAACAGACACCACCGCAGTGAAATGACAACAAGCAGTATGAGGACGTTTCTGCACATGTCAGAGGTGGCCAGCTGAAAAAGTGCCTGAACAGAGCACTGGGGTGCCCAACGCCGCCGCCGTCCCCGCTCCTCGCTGCAGACCCCCCTGGATGCAGCTGGACACAGCACGGTCCCCTCATTGCCCACAGCCCTTCAACAGCTTTGTTGCCTGCGGGGCCCTGCAGTCCCGCCAGCGGCGGCTCTGCCAGTGAAAAGCAGCAACAGAAGTTGCTCTTCAGCAACTGCTCCTCCAGCTGCTCCTTTCTGCCAGGCCACCGTTTTCAAACGTCACCGTGACGTCGCATTGTGATGTCACCACTATGCAGCACGGGCATCACAATGCCGTGCCGGAATATCTGCTGGGACCCACAGCCAGCCAGTGCCAGCTGGCCTTTGCTTGCTGACTGGCAGGACCAAGGCCTGGCTCTCCACGGTGGTGGCCACCGAGGCAAGCTTGGCACAAAAGCAATGGAGCGGGAGCTGTCTGCTCAAGTAACACCATCCCTGCCTGCTCCGGAGGAGCTGGGGCAGTGGGCAGACACGACTTGTGCTGGCCCTCCAGGACAGGGGGAAAGTGCCCCCCGGGACGCTGCCATGCAAGTGGTAGGGGAGGAGCGGCACGTCCAACCGGGGGGTGACGGACATGACACCAAACAAGTCCCTCCTGCTTCCAGCAAGAGCGTGGGCCAAGGCAGTGGGCTCCTGTCGCTCCGCTTTCCACAGAAGCTTTGGATGATAATGGAAAGCGACCAGTTTCGGTCCATTTGGTGGAGCAAGGGAGGAAAATACGTGGCCATCAACGAGAAGCTCTTCAAAGAGGAGGTGCTGGGCGGGGGAGGACCTCTGCAGGTTTACACCAGGCAGAGCATGAAGAGCTTCCTTCGCCAGATGAACTACCACGGATTCGTCAAAATGCAAGGGGATGGCGAAAGATCTGCCTCCCTGCCTGAGTTCCTGGCAGAAGAAGCAGCAGCTGCTGCTCACAGCAAGGTACAGCCATCGCTCCGCACATCCACTAACGCTCACAGGGGTCTTGGGGGAGGGACGGACCTTCGCGTCGCATAAGGCCTCGCAATAGAGGGGGCGGGGAGGGCAGCGAGCAGTCCGGTTTTAGTTTCCTCCTCGGGGCGTTTTCAGGAAGGTTTGAGTTAGTCTTTCTGACTAGTAGAAACGTGGATAAAGTACAGTTTGGTTATACCTGCTTAGTTTGAAGCCGTCCCATGGAAAGACCGGCTCCGTGTAACCTCATTGCTCTGAATGTCTTTGCTACGTGTCTTGCTGCACCAAATCTGAAACCTTCCGGCCGAATGCCAAGAGGATACACTTAAGGACCCCAGTGTTACCTCCCTGCTCATGCCCACCCTGGAGTTGCTGAACAGTCATGGTATTTGGCTTTTGAAAGCACTTCTTATGCTTTTGAAAAGCCTACGCTGCTCTTGCTGCCAGGGGTGGCGGTGACTGAACAGAACGCTTCACGTAACCTTTCGGCCTCAGCTTGAGGTTTCAGCCGTCCCCGAGAGTCCCTTCCACTATCCATGTTTGTCTTGTGCAATTCAGAGTCTGGCTTCTCGTAGCTTGGGCTTTTCCAGGCTTGGGATGGCGGCAACTGACTCTTCTCCTTTGCTTCTTCTAGGTACTCTACTACTATAACCCCCTCTTTAACAGAGGGCATCCCCACCTGCTGGAAAAGTGCCGGAGGAGGGCTGGCCTCAAGCGGAAAGCCCTGGAGATGGATGAGGGGCAGCCCTGCAGAAGACCAGGTGGCCAGCCTGCAGGGGACATGCCAGCGTCCACCAAGCGATGGGCTGAAGCACCTCCCAGCCTCGGTGCCACCCGTCCATCTCCACCGGCAGCTGCTCCCGCACTTCCAGAGCCGGCGGGAGCAGCGGGCAGCAAGAACTTCAGCCCTGTGGCCCCCTCCTCCCCACCACCACTCTCAGCTCTGCCAGCGTCCCCAGCACCACTCTGCAGACAAAGCCCTCCAGTCCCCCACTGCCCCACCTGCACCTGCCACCTCAGGACTGCAGACGCCATCGGACCCCAGCGCGGCACAATCTAAAGAGACGGAAAGAGTCAGCAGCCCGTCATGAATGAGTGTCCGATGGTTGTTGCTAAGGAGTGCAGCTTAGAAGAGCTGATGAGAAACTGATTGAACAATAAAGCTTTTCCAGTTGTCCTGTCCTGTTTGCACAGTGGAAGCCCAGACCTGAGTTTTTATTTCACCTAAGCAGAAGCGAGCCCACAAGCCATTTAATCGTCTTCCATTAACAGTTAAGCTCTAGATTCTTAGCCTTACTGAGTAAAAAGATAGATGGTGTTTGCATGATGCATGCACTGAGGGTGTTCTTCCTAATGGCAACATCTGAGCGAAAGGGGGATGCCATCAAGAACTGTGGAGACTACATACTTGTTTAAAGTAAGAATATATTAAAAAGAAAAAGGTTTTGAATCAAACCACACTGAAATCAGAAGTTTGCACAACTCCTCACAAATCAAGAGCTCCCCAGCCAGAAGGTGCCTTCTTTCCCTGCACATGACCACTGGTGGTCTTGGTTTCACTGGACACTTGCACAGTGCAGGCTTGGAAGAGGGCATTAGGACATTTTTTTCCACTGAAAGGGTTGTCAGGCATTGGAAGAGGCTGCTCAGGGAAGTGGTTGAGTCACCATCCCTGGAGGGATTGAAAAGACCTGTAGCTGTGGCGGTTAGAGACACGAGTGTCCCTGAAGGGTGGGCTTGGCAGTGTTAGCTTAATGGTTGCCCTTGATCTTAAGGGCCTTTTCCAACCTAAATGATTCTATTCTTTCTAAGAAAAGGTTTTCTTCCTGTGGTTTTCTTCAGTATTTTAATACCACTTGAAAAAGCCGAGGATGGGATAAATGTCCCTCCTCCTCTTTGTCGGACACTTGCTCCGTGCTTTGGACTGCCTTCTCCTTTATCTAGTGGACGCCTCCTCCTCCATACTTGCAGCTGTTCTTTGTGTTTACACCACTGCGCAGATTAAACACCTTGCATCGTGTTTCCTTAACAGACACCACCGCAGTGAAATGACAACAAGCAGTATGAGGACGTTTCTGCACATGTCAGAGGTGGCCAGCTGAAAAAGTGCCTGAACAGAGCACTGGGGTGCCCAACGCCGCCGCCGTCCCCGCTCCTCGCTGCAGACCCCCCTGGATGCAGCTGGACACAGCACGGTCCCCTCATTGCCCACAGCCCTTCAACAGCTTTGTTGCCTGCGGGGCCCTGCAGTCCCGCCAGCGGCGGCTCTGCCAGTGAAAAGCAGCAACAGAAGTTGCTCTTCAGCAACTGCTCCTCCGGCTGCTCCTTTCTGCCAGGCCACCGTTTTCAAACGTCACCGTGACGTCGCATTGTGATGTCACCACTATGCAGCACGGGCATCACAATGCCGTGCCGGCATATCTGCTGGGACCCACAGCCAGCCAGTGCCAGCTGGCCTTTGCTTGCTGACTGGCAGGACCAAGGCCTGGCTCTCCACGGTGGTGGCCACCGAGGCAAGCTTGGCACAAAAGCAATGGAGCGGGAGCTGTCTGCTCAAGTAACACCATCCCTGCCTGCTCCGGAGGAGCTGGGGCAGTGGGCAGACACGACTTGTGCTGGCCCTCCAGGACAGGGGGAAAGTGCCCCCCGGGACGCTGCCATGCAAGTGGTAGGGGAGGAGCGGCACGTCCAACCGGGGGGTGACGGACATGACACCAAACAAGTCCCTCCTGCTTCCAGCAAGAGCGTGGGCCAAGGCAGTGGGCTCCTGTCGCTCCGCTTTCCACAGAAGCTTTGGATGATAGTGGAAAGCGACCAGTTTCGGTCCATTTGGTGGAGCAAGGGAGGAAAATACGTGGCCATCAACGAGAAGCTCTTCAAAGAGGAGGTGCTGGGCGGGGGAGGACCTCTGCAGGTTTACACCAGGCAGAGCATGAAGAGCTTCCTTCGCCAGATGAACTACCACGGATTCGTCAAAATGCAAGGGGATGGCGAAAGATCTGCCTCCCTGCCTGAGTTCCTGGCAGAAGAAGCAGCAGCTGCTGCTCACAGCAAGGTACAGCCATCGCTCCGCACATCCACTAACGCTCACAGGGGTCTTGGGGGAGGGACGGACCTTCGCGTCGCATAAGGCCTCACAATAGAGGGGGCGGGGAGGGCAGCGAGCGGTCCGGTTTTAGTTTCCTCCTCGGGGCGTTTTCAGGAAGGTTTGAGTTAGTCTTTCTGGCTAGTAGAAACGTGGATAAAGTACAGTTTGGTTATACCTGCTTAGTTTGAAGCCGTCCCATGGAAAGACCGGCTCCGTGTAACCTCATTGCTCTGAATGTCTTTGCTACGTGTCTTGCTGCACCAAATCTGAAACCTTCCGGCCGAATGCCAAGAGGATACACTTAAGGACCCCAGTGTTACCTCCCTGCTCATGCCCACCCTGGAGTTGCTGAACAGTCATGGTATTTGGCTTTTGAAAGCACTTCTTATGCTTTTGAAAAGCCTACGCTGCTCTTGCTGCCAGGGGTGGCGGTGACTGAACAGAACGCTTCACGTAACCTTTCGGCCTCAGCTTGAGGTTTCAGCCGTCCCCGAGAGTCCCTTCCACTATCCATGTTTGTCTTGTGCAATTCAGAGTCTGGCTTCTCGTAGCTTGGGCTTTTCCAGGCTTGGGATGGCGGCAACTGACTCTTCTCCTTTGCTTCTTCTAGGTACTCTACTACTATAACCCCCTCTTTAACAGAGGGCATCCCCACCTGCTGGAAAAGTGCCGGAGGAGGGCTGGCCTCAAGCGGAAAGCCCTGGAGATGGATGAGGGGCAGCCCTGCAGAAGACCAGGTGGCCAGCCTGCAGGGGACATGCCAGCGTCCACCAAGCGATGGGCTGAAGCACCTCCCAGCCTCGGTGCCACCCGTCCATCTCCACCGGCAGCTGCTCCCGCACTTCCAGAGCCGGCGGGAGCAGCGGGCAGCAAGAACTTCAGCCCTGTGGCCCCCTCCTCCCCACCACCACTCTCAGCTCTGCCAGCGTCCCCAGCACCACTCTGCAGACAAAGCCCTCCAGTCCCCCACTGCCCCACCTGCACCTGCCACCTCAGGACTGCAGACGCCATCGGACCCCAGCGCGGCACAATCTAAAGAGACGGAAAGAGTCAGCAGCCCGTCATGAATGAGTGTCCGATGGTTGTTGCTAAGGAGTGCAGCTTAGAAGAGCTGATGAGAAACTGATTGAACAATAAAGCTTTTCCAGTTGTCCTGTCCTGTTTGCACAGTGGAAGCCCAGACCTGAGTTTTTATTTCACCTAAGCAGAAGCGAGCCCACAAGCCATTTAATCGTCTTCCATTAACAGTTAAGCTCTAGATTCTTAGCCTTACTGAGTAAAAAGATAGATGGTGTTTGCATGATGCATGCACTGAGGGTGTTCTTCCTAATGGCAACATCTGAGCGAAAGGGGGATGCCATCAAGAACTGTGGAGACTACATACTTGTTTAAAGTAAGAATATATTAAAAAGAAAAAGGTTTTGAATCAAACCACACTGAAATCAGAAGTTTGCACAACTCCTCACAAATCAAGAGCTCCCCAGCCAGAAGGTGCCTTCTTTCCCTGCACATGACCACTGGTGGTCTTGGTTTCACTGGACACTTGCACAGTGCAGGCTTGGAAGAGGGCATTAGGACATTTTTTTCCACTGAAAGGGTTGTCAGGCATTGGAAGAGGCTGCTCAGGGAAGTGGTTGAGTCACCATCCCTGGAGGGATTGAAAAGACCTGTAGCTGTGGCGGTTAGAGACACGAGTGTCCCTGAAGGGTGGGCTTGGCAGTGTTAGCTTAATGGTTGCCCTTGATCTTAAGGGCCTTTTCCAACCTAAATGATTCTATTCTTTCTAAGAAAAGGTTTTCTTCCTGTGGTTTTCTTCAGTATTTTAATACCACTTGAAAAAGCCGAGGATGGGATAAATGTCCCTCCTCCTCTTTGTCGGACACTTGCTCCGTGCTTTGGACTGCCTTTTCCTTTATCTAGTGGACGCCTCCTCCTCCATACTTGCAGCTGTTCTTTGTGTTTACACCACTGCGCAGATTAAACACCTTGCATCGTGTTTCCTTAACAGACACCACCGCAGTGAAATGACAACAAGCAGTATGAGGACGTTTCTGCACATGTCAGAGGTGGCCAGCTGAAAAAGTGCCTGAACAGAGCACTGGGGTGCCCAACGCCGCCGCCGTCCCCGCTCCTCGCTGCAGACCCCCCTGGATGCAG
Source organism: Falco cherrug (assembly GCF_023634085.1). Lineage (NCBI taxonomy): Eukaryota > Metazoa > Chordata > Aves > Falconiformes > Falconidae > Falco > Falco cherrug. The sequence goes on along the minus strand of NC_073700.1, from coordinate 7,373,810 downwards.
CTGGACACAGCACGGTCCCCTCATTGCCCACAGCCCTTCAACAGCTTTGTTGCCTGCGGGGCCCTGCAGTCCCGCCAGCGGCGGCTCTGCCAGTGAAAAGCAGCAACAGAAGTTGCTCTTCAGCAACTGCTCCTCCGGCTGCTCCTTTCTGCCAGGCCACCGTTTTCAAACGTCACCGTGACGTCGCATTGTGATGTCACCACTATGCAGTGCGGGCATCACAATGCCGTGCCGGCATATCTGCTGGGACCCACAGCCAGCCAGTGCCAGCTGGCCTTTGCTTGCTGACTGGCAGGACCAAGGCCTGGCTCTCCACGGTGGTGGCCACCGAGGCAAGCTTGGCACAAAAGCAATGGAGCGGGAGCTGTCTGCTCAAGTAACACCATCCCTGCCTGCTCCGGAGGAGCTGGGGCAGTGGGCAGACACGACTTGTGCTGGCCCTCCAGGACAGGGGGAAAGTGCCCCCCGGGACGCTGCCATGCAAGTGGTAGGGGAGGAGCGGCACGTCCAACCGGGGGGTGACGGACATGACACCAAACAAGTCCCTCCTGCTTCCAGCAAGAGCGTGGGCCAAGGCAGTGGGCTCCTGTCGCTCCGCTTTCCACAGAAGCTTTGGATGATAGTGGAAAGCGACCAGTTTCGGTCCATTTGGTGGAGCAAGGGAGGAAAATACGTGGCCATCAACGAGAAGCTCTTCAAAGAGGAGGTGCTGGGCGGGGGAGGACCTCTGCAGGTTTACACCAGGCAGAGCATGAAGAGCTTCCTTCGCCAGATGAACTACCACGGATTCGTCAAAATGCAAGGGGATGGCGAAAGATCTGCCTCCCTGCCTGAGTTCCTGGCAGAAGAAGCAGCAGCTGCTGCTCACAGCAAGGTACAGCCATCGCTCCGCACATCCACTAACGCTCACAGGGGTCTTGGGGGAGGGACGGACCTTCGCGTCGCATAAGGCCTCGCAATAGAGGGGGCGGGGAGGGCAGCGAGCGGTCCGGTTTTAGTTTCCTCCTCGGGGCGTTTTCAGGAAGGTTTGAGTTAGTCTTTCTGGCTAGTAGAAACGTGGATAAAGTACAGTTTGGTTATACCTGCTTAGTTTGAAGCCGTCCCATGGAAAGACCGGCTCCGTGTAACCTCATTGCTCTGAATGTCTTTGCTACGTGTCTTGCTGCACCAAATCTGAAACCTTCCTGCCGGATGCCAAGAGGATACACTTAAGGACCCCAGTGTTACCTCCCTGCTCATGCCCACCCTGGAGTTGCTGAACAGTCATGGTATTTGGCTTTTGAAAGCACTTCTTATGCTTTTGAAAAGCCTACGCTGCTCTTGCTGCCAGGGGTGGCGGTGACTGAACAGAACGCTTCACGTAACCTTTCGGCCTCAGCTTGAGGTTTCAGCCGTCCCCGAGAGTCCCTTCCACTATCCATGTTTGTCTTGTGCAATTCAGAGTCTGGCTTCTCGTAGCTTGGGCTTTTCCAGGCTTGGGATGGCGGCAACTGACTCTTCTCCTTTGCTTCTTCTAGGTACTCTACTACTATAACCCCCTCTTTAACAGAGGGCATCCCCACCTGCTGGAAAAGTGCCGGAGGAGGGCTGGCCTCAAGCGGAAAGCCCTGGAGATGGATGAGGGGCAGCCCTGCAGAAGACCAGGTGGCCAGCCTGCAGGGGACATGCCAGCGTCCACCAAGCGATGGGCTGAAGCACCTCCCAGCCTCGGTGCCACCCGTCCATCTCCACCGGCAGCTGCTCCCGCACTTCCAGAGCCGGCGGGAGCAGCGGGCAGCAAGAACTTCAGGCCTGTGGCCCCCTCCTCCCCACCACCACTCTCAGCTCTGCCAGCGTCCCCAGCACCACTCTGCAGACAAAGCCCTCCAGTCCCCCACTGCCCCACCTGCACCTGCCACCTCAGGACTGCAGACGCCATCGGACCCCAGCGCGGCACAATCTAAAGAGACGGAAAGAGTCAGCAGCCCGTCATGAATGAGTGTCCGATGGTTGTTGCTAAGGAGTGCAGCTTAGAAGAGCTGATGAGAAACTGATTGAACAATAAAGCTTTTCCAGTTGTCCTGTCCTGTTTGCACAGTGGAAGCCCAGACCTGAGATTTTATTTCACCTAAGCAGAAGCGAGCCCACAAGCCATTTAATCGTCTTCCATTAACAGTTAAGCTCTAGATTCTTAGCCTTACTGAGTAAAAAGATAGATGGTGTTTGCATGATGCATGCACTGAGGGTGTTCTTCCTAATGGCAACATCTGAGCGAAAGGGGGATGCCATCAAGAACTGTGGAGACTACATACTTGTTTAAAGTAAGAATATATTAAAAAGAAAAAGGTTTTGAATCAAACCACACTGAAATCAGAAGTTTGCACAACTCCTCACAAATCAAGAGCTCCCCAGCCAGAAGGTGCCTTCTTTCCCTGCACATGACCACTGGTGGTCTTGGTTTCACTGGACACTTGCACAGTGCAGGCTTGGAAGAGGGCATTAGGACATTTTTTTCCACTGAAAGGGTTGTCAGGCATTGGAAGAGGCTGCTCAGGGAAGTGGTTGAGTCACCATCCCTGGAGGGATTGAAAAGACCTGTAGCTGTGGCGGTTAGAGACACGAGTGTCCCTGAAGGGTGGGCTTGGCAGTGTTAGCTTAATGGTTGCCCTTGATCTTAAGGGCCTTTTCCAACCTAAATGATTCTATTCTTTCTAAGAAAAGGTTTTCTTCCTGTGGTTTTCTTCAGTATTTTAATACCACTTGAAAAAGCCGAGGATGGGATAAATGTCCCTCCTCCTCTTTGTCGGACACTTGCTCCGTGCTTTGGACTGCCTTTTCCTTTATCTAGTGGACGCCTCCTCCTCCATACTTGCAGCTGTTCTTTGTGTTTACACCACTGCGCAGATTAAACACCTTGCATCGTGTTTCCTTAACAGACACCACCGCAGTGAAATGACAACAAGCAGTATGAGGACGTTTCTGCACATGTCAGAGGTGGCCAGCTGAAAAAGTGCCTGAACAGAGCACTGGGGTGCCCAACGCCGCCGCCGTCCCCGCTCCTCGCTGCAGACCCCCCTGGATGCAGCTGGACACAGCACGGTCCCCTCATTGCCCACAGCCCTTCAACAGCTTTGTTGCCTGCGGGGCCCTGCAGTCCCGCCAGCGGCGGCTCTGCCAGTGAAAAGCAGCAACAGAAGTTGCTCTTCAGCAACTGCTCCTCCGGCTGCTCCTTTCTGCCAGGCCACCGTTTTCAAACGTCACCGTGACGTCGCATTGTGATGTCACCACTATGCAGCACGGGCATCACAATGCCGTGCCGGAATATCTGCTGGGACCCACAGCCAGCCAGTGCCAGTTGGCCTTTGCTTGCTGACTGGCAGGACCAAGGCCTGGCTCTCCACGGTGGTGGCCACCGAGGCAAGCTTGGCACAAAAGCAATGGAGCGGGAGCTGTCTGCTCAAGTAACACCATCCCTGCCTGCTCCGGAGGAGCTGGGGCAGTGGGCAGACACGACTTGTGCTGGCCCTCCAGGACAGGGGGAAAGTGCCCCCCGGGACGCTGCCATGCAAGTGGTAGGGGAGGAGCGGCACGTCCAACCGGGGGGTGACGGACATGACACCAAACAAGTCCCTCCTGCTTCCAGCAAGAGCGTGGGCCAAGGCAGTGGGCTCCTGTCGCTCCGCTTTCCACAGAAGCTTTGGATGATAGTGGAAAGCGACCAGTTTCGGTCCATTTGGTGGAGCAAGGGAGGAAAATACGTGGCCATCAACGAGAAGCTCTTCAAAGAGGAGGTGCTGGGCGGGGGAGGACCTCTGCAGGTTTACACCAGGCAGAGCATGAAGAGCTTCCTTCGCCAGATGAACTACCACGGATTCGTCAAAATGCAAGGGGATGGCGAAAGATCTGCCTCCCTGCCTGAGTTCCTGGCAGAAGAAGCAGCAGCTGCTGCTCACAGCAAGGTAGAGCCATCGCTCCGCACATCCACTAACGCTCACAGGGGTCTTGGGGGAGGGACGGACCTTCGCGTCGCATAAGGCCTCGCAATAGAGGGGGCGGGGAGGGCAGCGAGCGGTCCGGTTTTAGTTTCCTCCTCGGGGCATTTTCAGGAAGGTTTGAGTTAGTCTTTCTGACTAGTAGAAACGTGGATAAAGTACAGTTTGGTTATACCTGCTTAGTTTGAAGCCGTCCCATGGAAAGACCGGCTCCGTGTAACCTCATTGCTCTGAATGTCTTTGCTACGTGTCTTGCTGCACCAAATCTGAAACCTTCCTGCCGGATGCCAAGAGGATACACTTAAGGACCCCAGTGTTACCTCCCTGCTCATGCCCACCCTGGAGTTGCTGAACAGTCATGGTATTTGGCTTTTGAAAGCACTTCTTATGCTTTTGAAAAGCCTACGCTGCTCTTGCTGCCAGGGGTGGCGGTGACTGAACAGAACGCTTCACGTAACCTTTCGGCCTCAGCTTGAGGTTTCAGCCGTCCCCGAGAGTCCCTTCCACTATCCATGTTTGTCTTGTGCAATTCAGAGTCTGGCTTCTCGTAGCTTGGGCTTTTCCAGGCTTGGGATGGCGGCAACTGACTCTTCTCCTTTGCTTCTTCTAGGTACTCTACTACTATAACCCCCTCTTTAACAGAGGGCATCCCCACCTGCTGGAAAAGTGCCGGAGGAGGGCTGGCCTCAAGCGGAAAGCCCTGGAGATGGATGAGGGGCAGCCCTGCAGAAGACCAGGTGGCCAGCCTGCAGGGGACATGCCAGCGTCCACCAAGCGATGGGCTGAAGCACCTCCCAGCCTCGGTGCCACCCGTCCATCTCCACCGGCAGCTGCTCCCGCACTTCCAGAGCCGGCGGGAGCAGCGGGCAGCAAGAACTTCAGGCCTGTGGCCCCCTCCTCCCCACCACCACTCTCAGCTCTGCCAGCGTCCCCAGCACCACTCTGCAGACAAAGCCCTCCAGTCCCCCACTGCCCCACCTGCACCTGCCACCTCAGGACTGCAGATGCAGGTCATGCCATCAGACTCTAGTATGGCATGTTCTGGATGGGCAGAGAGTCAGGAGCCAGTCGATGGTGTTGAATATCATTTTTAGTACACAGAAATTTTCAGAGCTGGCAATAAACCTTTGTAGCAATAACGCTTTTCCAGCTGTCCTGTCCTCTTTGCACAGCACAGTGTTGGGTGAGTTCCTGCTCCACCACCCAAACAGTTTTCAGAAGCAACTGATCCACCCCTAGCAGAACCAACCATTTCTCCCCGTAGACCAGCCTGGTTTCTCAGCGCTAGAAAGTAAAAGCCAGTATGAGGGTTGCATGGTGCATGCCCTGGTGTTGCGTCTTCCGCATGCCATCTGTGGCTGGGAGGTCCTGTCACTCCTCTGCAGAGGCATTCTCCCAAGGCCACGGCAGGCTACCAGGAGCTCACAAGTCCTGGGACTCCGCAGGGGGTACGGCTGAACCGTAGAGCTTTCCGCAGGAGGAGGCAACCCATTACCCAGTGACTGGAGGAAGAATTTCTGACAAGAGCATTTACCAAGGTCCAGTTTAGCAAAGAGGGTTTAACTGAAGCATCTAAACGAGAGGCTGCTTTGTGCTGCCCAAGCTTTCCGCTGAGCAGGGGGTTCGCTGCTTGGTGAGAGCTGGTCCGGCACACATGCCGCGAAGGACGGGCCATGCCTTGCGGTGGTTTGCATTCACCAGCATAAGAAATAAGGGTGTGAGTTGGTTATCTAATAGAGTTGGCAAGAGACAGAGTCTATGGAGTTAGTAATAAATGGAGCCAAATAAAGTTGATAATAAGATGAACAAGAAACTTTTTCTAGTTGCTTGTCTTGTTTGGACAGTGGAAAACACTGTTCTTAAATAGTTCTGTGGGTTTAATATTCCCACTTGTCCTTTAGTGGTCTTACCAAGACTGAGGTCCCGGCACAAGCATGCACCAGTGTCATGGTAGCACCAGGAGGTCCAACAAAGGCTGAGCTGTTGGTACTGCACGGAAGAGCAGCCAGGTGCCTCTTTTGCTCTCTGAGGATGAGATGTCGGAAGGGGAAATGATCTGTGCAAGGAAGCAACTGGCTTGGGTGGTTGGCAGTGGGCTACACCACCTCTCTGGTTCTGTCTGCCTCAAACTGGCTTGGAAATACAAAGGACCACTGTCCCCTCACACAGTTAAATTCACTGCAGAAGGGTTTGGCTTTAGTGACTCTACCAGCTGTTCAGAGAGAAGGAAGCTGCAGGGGAGATGGTTAGGCGGATGCCACAGACTTAAAGCTGGTTGGAACAAGGGCTGCTCTGATTTTTTGCAGACAGATGCAACCTTCTCTTCAGCATGTAAAAGCAGCAAATGCAACCAACACTTGGTTTTGTTCTGTCGTCTGTCCTGGTCCTGTGCCATTCCTCTCCTCAGCATGCAGGACTGGTGTGGAAAGGAGAGCAGGTGGCCACCCTGGTTCTTCGTAGGGAACTAAGACAGTGGGTTGTTTTGACATTGATATGTGCAACTGTGGCCTTGCTTTGACAATGTGCAGCTGTGATCCTGCAGCAAAGAGGTAAATAACTTTGAGGGAGTATGAGAAGAAAACCGGATGATCTCACCTCTAGAAGATAAGGAAACAGTGTGAACAGCAGAGAGTAGCCTATAGTGAACAGTGGCTGGGCGTATGGACGGTAGAGTGTGACCAATAGTAATGCTTTCAGCAGCACATGTACAGAGTATGCACTTATAAAAGCTGTAACTAACAATAAATATCTTCGCTTCGTAATCCTTTCAAAGTCCGTGCCTTGTATGCCACAGGTCTTCAGGAGGTGCAAGGCCACTGGGACCGTTAAGCTTTAGAAGGATTAGATGGTTGTGTGCTTGCCCTTGCTGACCAAACTCAGTGCCGTTGACTGGAGTTCGTCTAGAAAGGTCAACATCCTCCTGTCCACCCTGTTCTTGGCATGAATGAGTGTGGAACCTTTTGGCTCTTCCCCTGTAATACTTGGCGTGGAAACTCCATACCCTTTAACAGGGGCAGACTGATACCCCTCTCTGATCTGCAGAGGGAGGATCTGGATTTTGGATATTTTGGGACAAAGATTTTTGACAAGATTATAGGATTAAAAGTTACGGCCAAATGTGCTCCAGCTCAGTGATCAATGCTGATTGGAAAGCAGCCTAATGGAGAGAGATGAACTCAAAGCACGCTGCTCTAGCACTGTTCAGGCTGATAATACCTTTCTGGTTTATGAAGTGGGTGGTGCTGTACTGAGCAGCATTACCCGCTCTGACCAGGTCTGCCCCAGCGCCAGGGTCTGTGTGGCAATGCCCCTGCCGGCTGCAGATGCTGGGCACATGCCCCACAAGTGATGACCTCCACATCCAAAAGGCCTCAGCTTCACTCCAGTGAACACAGCTAGGAATTTCCTAGTACCAGTCTCTGTGCTTTTTGGGTTCTGGGTTGATGCAATTGTGAGTTCAGTGAAGTCTGAACTCTGCTCACCCCTGCACGCAACAGCAGGGAAAGTTCTGGAATTGAAAGCAGCTGCCTGCCCTCTGTCAGCAAGATCAACAGAGCTGGGGCCACCTGTACTGGGAGATATTTTAAAGGTAGGTTTGACCTACATTTGTGTAACAGATTCAAAGATCTTACAGTGGCTTAAGATGCCAGAACCAACATAAGTGGTCAGAGACAACTTCATAGATGACCAGGAAGCTGCTGATGGGATTCTGGTTGGATCCAGCTTGCCAGGATTTCTCACTCCTGACTCTTTCTCCTCCTTTAAGCCAGTTCTAGAAGCTGTAGGCACATATGAGCTCCCTTCCTTTCACCTCTCGTCGATGGCTGAAGAATTGTATAGTTTCACACAGGGAGTACCAGTATATGCCTCTGCCACTCCAGGGCATGTCCCTGTCCCCTTGTCACCCCTTCCCTCACCATTTCAGCTATAGGAATGAGCAGCGAAAGTAGTACAAATCACCTGCAAAGGCAAGGCAGCAAATAAAATAAGGTATTGCAATTAACGGGGCGCTTTCTGGCTCTCTGCGTAGACCATGCTTCAGATCTGAGACATGCAAATTTTCTCTTAGTGGCCCAAGCAGCATCAGAGCCCAGGCTCTGCCAGCTCTTTGCTTTACAACAGCAAAGAGCCCCTGTATGCTGAGTGCAGAGGAGGGTGACAGGCGCCCCCAGCCCTGTCAGCCTCTTCCCGCTGTTGCTATAATCAGCTCATGGCACCTTCCTCCCTCTTTTCAGGGCTCCGATAACAAGCACTTAGGACAGCCAGATGACCTTTGGCTGAGCTTTGTCTTTAAACTCCCGTGGCTTTTGCTTCATTGCCTAGTTGTTACGCAGCAGTAAAGATCCACTCTGATAGCAGCAGAGTCTGCTCCCCTCCCCTTTCCCCTCTCACTCACACAGGACCAAAGCTCTCTGAATTTGCTTGAACAAATTTGCATTTAGGTCAGTGAGAGATTTACTTGAGGAAAAGATTTTTTTTCTCCTTTTTCTTAACTCTGTAAGAAAGGGTAATAAGCACAAAGGCAGGTGGGTGAAAAAAATCGTGGGCTATAAATAAACAGGTTTGGCACACATGGGAGGACAAAGTCATTAGTAAGAGAGAAAATCACTGAGGTGGCAGCAAGCTACATCTTCAGCTGACGTAAAGCAGCACCTCCCCATGGAAGCAATGGGACTATGTCGCCGCCATCAGCTGAGCTCCTTGGTGGACCTGGTCCCCTCTGCAGTGCCTAAACTGTCTGCAGCTGCCTCCTTCCACCGCAGCAATGAGGGAAGTACGGACAGCAAATCTCTGGACTACATTGATCTTCACCTGCAATTTTTGGCTCCTTGTAGCTGTCTGCTTAGGCAGCCTAAATCCCTGCTGTGCTCTCCAGATGCAAAGGGGCAATAACAGGATGGCTGTCCCACCCCAGCTGGTAGGCTTGACATATGCCAAAGCACTGCAGGGTTGGTTGCTCAAGGCCACTGCCTCCATCTCTACACTGTATTGGGATGGGACACAAAACAGCTGTGGAAGGCCCATGCTGGGATCATGGTGGTCATGGAGACAGGATGACCTTGTTCTGAGAGTGCTGATAGCAACTGGGAGACCTGGGTGAGGCCACTGGTTCCATCTCAGCTTGTGCGCATTGCCTTAACCAACTCCACATCTCTTGGTGCTTCCTCTGTAGATGGCAAATACTTCTTCCCACCACTGGTCTCATTGAGAACCTCAGCTTTTCCAGGAAAACAGCCTCATCGTGGCTTTCTGAAGCTTAGCATGCTGTCCCTCAGTTGTCATATTCTTAAAACTGCAAAAGTATGTATAAAGAATGGTGTGCTCAGCAGTTTAAATATTAACAGGACACGTGAGAACTGCACTTTGCAATACAGAAGCAGTAAACATTCAGTTTAGTTGCTAAACTTAGACCCACTCACTCTAGCGAGAAGTTCAGGGCTTTCTGAATTGGGCTTGAAGTCAAAGGTTAGCTGTAATTTCATGCAAGAATGACCCACCTGAATTCTGGGTGGGTCTGATGCTGTGCCGTAGCTTTGCTGCCCAATGTGGCTGCGTGCTGTCTTGCAGCGTGCAGGGACCGCAGCCCTGGCAGGGCTGGCAACACAAGGCTCTGTTGTGAAGATGGAGGTGGCAGATCCTGGGGCTTCTGGGCCCTTCCAAATTCATGCTCATACAAATAACACCAGGGAAGGACTTGCTGAAAATTACTATAAAATATCTAGGTTGCAAGCTGGGATGTGGTATTTGAAAGAGGCTAGCTCAACACTTTTTTTTCTCCCAGAGTTATGGTAGTCTTAACAAAGCAGCTGGCTAGTTTGGCATGATTCATCTTTAATGAAATTATCCAATTTCCCTGCTGATTTCAGCATCTTTAGAAAACTGAAGGCTGGAGGAGGCCTCAGCCTGCCCTCGGGTGGTCATCTGAAGCAAAGCAGGAGCCACCCTGCTGGCCGTGCCTCTTCAGGCTGTGGTGACATCGGGGTGCTGCTGCTTGTGGCGGGGCGACAGCACATGGGCTGAGTCCTCCCTGGCTGGAGCACTGAGGGGGCTGGCTCCCAGCGCCACGGCTTCGGTGAAACGGGAAAATCCCACACAGCCCAAATCCAGGGCAGACAATACCACAAAGATATTGGGATGCTGGGACAGTCTGGCCAGTGCTGCCCTGGCTGAACTGGGCTATCTCGGGACCCTGTCCTCTTACCACAAGGCCTGATGTGTGCCTGTTGGTCCTGAGGGACCCTTTTTTTACAAAGACCTTGGCATGAATATTCTTTAATTCTTTTTCTTTTGACATTTGTTGTGGACTGCTGCAAGCGTGAATGTCTTGCTAACTGGCTGCTGTTTCCTCTGCTTGTTGGTATTATGCAGCATCCTAGGGCTGAGTACTTGGTAAGTGGTCATCCATGGCCACCATAGAAGCTGCTAGTGTATCGTTTAGAAAGTGGGCTGGAGTTTTTTTGGGCGGTGGAATCCTTCAATAAAAACAAATGTTCCAATTTCCTGCTTTTATAAGTGGGAGTGCAACCCCAACATGTTTCTGACTTCATATTTCTCTAAAATGGATCGTACAGGGCTTCTTTAGCATCTTGAGCATGTTTAGTGTCTTTTCTGTGTTCTGGTTTATTTCTGTGCAGAGAAAGAAAAGCTAATAGTCAAATGATAAAGAATTTAATGAGGAATAGATTAGGTGATGCTGGAAACTGCTTCAGATTTGTAGATCCAAGATCCATAGCTATGTGGGCAGAAAAGGCCATGTCTGAGGGAGGAATGTATCTCTTCCGACTCAGTAACTCAAAGGGCAGGGGGAAATGGAGAGTGTTTCTTTGAACGAGCAGACTGTCAACCATGGGATGGCAGTGCAGGAGGGAGAAGGATGGATGGTTTTCTTGAGAAGACCAATTCATGGGATTGTGTTCATGGCTCCATGGCAGCTTGGATCACACTAGTATAGGTTTGTGGTGGCCACGAGGGGTGTCCCCAGGCTCCAGAGGCAATGTGTGGGCATTGACTGTGGGCTGGCAGCAGTGTACAGAGCCTCCCACCGATGACAACCTCAGCAGGGATTTGCATCCTTCACTGGAATCTGGCATGGAGGTGCTGGGAGGCACAAGTGCTGTCCCCAGGGACCAGGCACAACTGCTATGGGTGCAGCCAGCACACGCTGAGACTGGCCTGATGCTTTTGGCTGATTTAGGTGAGAAAAAGCTGCAACTGGTGGTGGGAGAGGTATGTTCAGACCTTAAGCAGAGCAAAACATCCTGGTAGATAAGGAAAAGGTTTGAAATGTTCAGGCATTCCACCTGACTCTGCTTTTCCTTAAGAAAGCAAATGTTTTTTAACCCTTTCTAACTTTTCAGTTAGAGACATTAATCTAAAAAAAAAAGGGGGGGGGGAAGCTAGAAAAGGCACAAATATGCATTTAGACAAAATACATGACCGACTGCTTTCTGAGAATTGGAGAGCTTGATTGCTTGGGCTGATTCACATTAGGGAAAACTTCTTTTCCTTTTTTGCTGTTGATTAGGAGTGGGAGTAAAATAATTTCTGGTTCAACTTCAGCAGAGCTTAAAATATATCTTGTAAAGTTCCTTATTGCTTGGCTGCGCTCTGAGAAGTGTCATGTTAGAGGCCATCCACTGCCCTACACGGTGGCAGGCAGTTTTCAACAACAAAGACAGACTTGTGTAATTTGGCAGCCCTTTGTTAGTGCTGGAACAAAAGCTAGAGGATTCCCCATGTGTTGAATGAAGCTGTCAGTTCCTTAATAATTGGAAAATAATCAATTCAAAACCCACAGTAGAATGAAGTCTCTGCAAAAATCCTCAACTTTTAAGTCACAAGGCCTCCAAACAAGCAAGTGCTCTCCATTTATGAACAAAGTAGGAGTGATTCAGATACAGTGAACTGGAACATCTCCTGCCCAGAGGATGAAGAGGAAGGAACGCAACGTTTGATGGTCTGACAAGGAGCCTGTAAAATGCAGGCAGGAGGATTACATGCATTTCTGCTTTTCTTTGACTTCAGCACAGTTAGGAAGCACACCTCCTGCTGATGTGTTAACAGCTATGCTGGGAAGAGGCATAATGGGATGAAAAAAAGCTGTTTTGGCAGTGGTGTGGGCAATGTGCTACGTTATGAAAATTTGCAACTGACCTGCACTGACCAAGGAGAGAGGTCAGAGCACAAAGTCTAGAATTACAAGGCTAAACAGTTACTTGTGCACAAGGTGTCCCAGCCAGTGAGGCCCAAATGTGGTTTTACATTGGGACCTTACATCCTTCAAGCATTTAGGTACAATACTATTTGACCAGTCATAGGAAAATTTTGCAAAGCCACTATTTCTGCAGTATTCTTGCTGCTTGTCTATGGATCCAGACATCTCTGGAGTCATCGCTGATGCTGGAAGGGCTTCAGAGCTGTGTCAGAGAGGTTTGGATGCTGCTATTCCCTCAGCTGCCCAGGGGTATCCCTCATCCCTCAGACAGCTCTCAGCTTCTGCACGGCACAGGCCTTACGCTGGGCCATCCTTTAGTTCATTTTACTGAAGTATGAGCAGTACCAGAGACTCCAGTAAAGCTTCACTACCTCCTTACACTGCAGCGTACCACGTGAGTTAACATATATCATAAAGCCAAAATGCTTCCACGCTCTTAAAGGCCGAGTAACGTAACAGCGAGGGAAGGGGGTTTTCCTAACGCCGGTGCGCACCCTCGGGCAGGGCCAGCGCGCTCAGAGGAGCTGGCTTTCACAGCGAGGCCTGTGCGGCGCCTTCCCAGCCAAGCCCGCCCGCCAGCCATGAGGCGACGGCCGCCGGGGGGTAATGGCGGCCCCTCAGCGCCCAGGCGCGACCCGCAACCGGAAGCGCCCCGCCCCTTCCGGCCCGGCGCCCGCTGCCGGGAGGAACCGTTGCTCCGGCGCCCGGGAGGCGCGGAAACTGAACTGCGGCGCGCGGGGGCGTCATGGCCGCCGGCTGCATGGTGAGGGGCCGCCGGGCCGGGGCCTGCTGCGGCTGCAGGGCTTAGCGGCAGCTGAGCTGGGACGGGGGAGGCCTGAGGCGGCCCGGGGGGTTAGTGCCGCTGAGGGGAAGGCTTGAGGGGGGAGGGCAGCCCCCGGGAGCCTGGGAGGGTGGTGGAGCGGGGGCCGTGGCCTCGGGGGGGTGTGCCTGGGGACCCTGGGCTCGGGGTTTGGTGTGGGGCGCGGTGCAGGGTTGGGGAGGGGGTGGGGGAGGCTGGTGCTTTAGGTGAGGGGGTGAAGGGCGCGGGGGGGGAACGCCTGGTGTTGCTGGGGCCGGGCTGTGCAGGGGAAGGCTCTGGGGGGCAGTTCTGGGTTTGGGGGGGCGCTTCGTGCCGCTGAGGTTGGGCCGTGCAGCAGCGGCTCCCTGGGTGCGGGCTGTGCGGTGGCATCAAGCAGCTGGGGCTGGGAGGGGCTGGGGGCAGAGTTGGGCTGGAGGGAGCTTAATGCTGCTGGGGTTTGGGGGGCAGCCCTGGGGTTTGGGGTGCTCTTGTGGCTGGGATTGGCTTGGGGGGACTGGTCCAGGTTAGGGGAGCTCTGCATCTGGGGAGGGCTGGTGTGGGTGTTGCGGGGGGAGGTCAGCCGTTATTCTGGGGCTGGGCGCTTGTTTGAGCAGGCTGGGGCGGTGGGTGAGCCCGAAGGAGGGGCAGGCTGTGGTGGGGATTGCCAGGGAGGCAGACGCTGTGTGTAGGAGAGAAGCGATTGAAGGCTGATCAGCCTGTTCTGAAGTCTGGACAATTTTCAAGTGTTACAACCTCTTGTAATGGTTCTCTCAGTGGCTTTGTGGTTGTTTTTTCCCTTGACCTCAGGCTTTATTTGGCCTTTGCATCAAGGTGCTGTTTAGGGACATGCTGTGCTCCCCAGACGTGGGGAAAGGGTAGTGGGTTAGTCTGTGGTGCTGCAATTCTGATTCTACTTGCCTGTTTCAACAGGTGTGTTAAGTCTTGCAAATTTGTGCCTTATGTGCAAACAGTGGCCTCTTGGCTGCACCTCTGCTGAGATGAGCAGCTGTCAGAACGAAGTTGAGCTTGACTGCCTGCTCAGGTGGTCATTGACATGGCTGATATGTTCCAAAGTCAGCTTTGGGATCTCTGTACCAGCAGCATGTTGTAAAGATGCATGAATGATTCATACAAACCACCTGAGATCCAGGGGGGTTATCAACTTGGATAATTTGCCTCTTTTAAGGTTTGTCAATACACATGAAATTCACATTTTGCGATGTGCAGTGTTCTTATCTCTGCCTAGCTTTTGTGGGAGGAATATATGGCTTGGTTCACTTGTAGAAATAAAATGAGTTTATTGTGTGAAGGTGGTTCTTAATCTATAGTGTCTGAACCTTATTGTCTTCTAGGAAGATCCGTCCCTGGAGAGACACTTCAAAGGCCACAGAGATGCTGTCACTAGCGTGGACTTCAGTCTCAATAAGAAACAACTGGGTAAATTGTCTTTTTGTGCTTTGGTGGTCAGATGATAGAATTTTTCTGTTTTAGTTAAATGGAGGGAGCAGTGGAGGTACTGAACTCTACAACAGCAAAGAACTTGTTTTTGTGGTGAAGAGATTTTGGAGAATTTCAGGATGGACATTTCTGTGTGCTTTGAAAAAAATGCTATTGTTGAACTGGAGGGGTGGCAGATTTTGTGCATCCTGCTAGAGTTTTAGGGACAGCTACCATTGCTTATCATTTCACATACTTGGCTTTACCATGCAGTCAGCTTAAGGTAAAACCTTACTTTTTCTTCTCTATCTTCCTGTCTCCTCTTTAGACAGCTGCCTGTGCTTATGTCAAGGCTTGTGTCCCAGTTGCTATTCAGTAACCCACTGTGTGCATTGCGTAGGAACTGGGGAGGGGTTTGGCTTTTTGTGAAGTCACTGTTCAGTCTGTGTGGCATGGTGGACATTGCTTTGGCTTGCAGAAATGATAATTTGAGGCAATACACCTGGTGGGCAGTGCGTGCAGTAGGCATGAGTAAATTGAAATGCAGCAGTCTAGCAGGTAGTAATCCTGTTTTGGATCTTGCAACCTACACAACGCTCTGGAAGCTGCAAGGAAATGTAGATGAATCAAATGCATCTTGGACCCCCTCTCTCCCTACTGCTGTTTTTATTTTTGTCTGCTATCTTTCCTGCCCACTTCCTGCATCCTTGCAGAGCTGGAGATTGCTCTGTGTCTGTGATTCTGTTTGTGTATCCCTAAAACTATACAGTCAGTGCGTCTCTCTGTTTAGTGAGGGTGCTCTGAATGTAATTCAGCATTGCTTTTGAATGGCCTTTCAGAAGTAGTATGGGGCCTTTGCTGCCTCCATCTACACCATGAGATAATTGCTCTTGATATTTTTAGTCAATGAGATCAGGTAAGAAAGGGAACAAATTCTAAGACTTTTCTCTTTTTTAGTTACTGTTGGATGAGTTGTGTGTACTTGAGTCTTATGAGAGTTTCTAGTTCTTTTTCCCCATTGCCCCTTGTCCCCTGCAATAAAACAACCAAACCTAGAGGACGCAGTCTTTTTATTCAATTAGATTGCTTGCCCAATCCAGTGAGGATAATAGTCATTGCCAACAAGTCACATATAAGCAATATCATACTGAAGTGCTTTATTGAGATGTCAGAGCATTAATTCCCTTGAATTTTTTAACATCAGTCCTGGGGAAGCTGCGATATTGCAACTTAATATCCTTGCCAGACAATGACTTAGTGTAGTTATGACTAATGTACAAATCTCTTGACACTAGGCAGTGTGCTCAATCTACTTTTACACAGTTGTCTCCCCTTAAATTTTCATATCTCTAAGGACAGATATTGCCTGTATGAAATATAAAAACAACTGAACTGACAAATATGTAAGGGTTTTTGTTTCCCCTTAGAGGACATGCATAGTGAATGTTTATGTTTGAAGTGGGCATATATTAATCCTACATCAATAGCAGGAAGAGAGATGACTTATTTTCGTGTTGAAATGACTGTGAATTAGAAGGGCATTTCCAGCAAAATCTATTTGGTATTTTGCTGTAACATTAATGAACTGAAATCTTGGAATTATGATACTGCCATGTCAGAACCTGATGTGTGTGGTGGTTTTTTTGTTCTGTTTTGTTTTGTTCTTGGTTTTGTTTGTCTGTCTTTTTCTCATCTCCCTGGAGATATGGCCCGCTTGGGTAGAGAGATACAGGTGCAGCTTGGGTTTGTTGGCAGGCTAAGACGTGAATATTCTATATTTGCCTGTAGAAAATCTACAAATTTTTCTGTTATGTAGGCATTAAAATTGATTTGAAGGGGTATTTTTACTCTCACTGTTTGAGACTTTTAAGTTGCCATGGGCATATGTTTGCTCTTTAACAGATTGCTAGGGCCCCAGTGCTACAGACTTCACGCAGTACAGCGGGCCTTAGGGTAGGAGCAGCATTCAGTTTTCACTGTACTGAGTCAGCGATGGGACCTGGGCAGCCTGGGAGTTTTAGATTGAAGCAGAATTTACTTTTGCATTTGGGAAAATTGTTGCCTGGTGTTCTTGGCAGGGACTGGTATGGCTCCTGTCAGATAAGGGAGGGGGATGTAGTTTGTATGAAATTCAGTGTCATGGAGTTGTCAGTTGTGCTTTCCATGCATGTGGCATGTGCACCTGAATTCTGCCTTCTGCTTAAGTGACCCTTTGCCTTGGTTGCTGAGGGAGATACTGGAAAAGAAGCATGTGTCCTGGGGAACGGCCACGTTCCCCTAAGTAGAATCTTTGCCCTCTGGGGTCTCCCTCCAGCCCTTTCTCTTCCTTAGTCTTTGGAGCATGCGTTTGCCCTCTTCCACCGCTTTCTTAGAAGCCCAAGCGTAAGGGTAAGTTGTGGTGATTGTTGGTTGGTTGTTTCTTATTCCCACAGCTGAGTATAGAAGTAGGCATGAGTGGCAGAGTGGGTGTCAGTAGATGGAGCAAGCCCATCACCATCCATAGTTCCGTAAGGCCTCTCATGACTACCATCAAATCCTGCTAACTAGTAGCAAACTGCACACTGCTCTAATTGCATTGCAAGCTTGTATTTTTTATATATTGTTAAGAACTGCTCAGTTGACTTTGATCAATGTTTTGAAGCAAGGGATCGGTGATGGAGGGAGATGTAGCTGGTTTGCCTTTAAGTCACCAAGTCACAGGGCTTCTCTGCTTAATCTGTAGCATGTTACTTGATATTTAACCTGCTGCAGCTGGTAGCTACCCCTGCTTCCCAGTAAGAAAGTGCTGAAAATAACCTTCATTCACAGGCCTTCTATGTGTTTCCTTAGTGTGTATTTACTTCAAAGAAGTTTTGCAGCTTTTGTGGCTTTTGCCTCTGCAGCTGTTGCGTGACCTGACTCTTGGAAGTAAATTGTCAGTCCAAGCTAATGCAAGACTGATTTTTTTTTTTAATTAGTAATGAAATAGTGTGCAATGCATTGGTGAAGCTTCAAGGACAATGTACATGAGATTGCTGGAAACCGTGATGGTGAACTGAGTGTGAAATGTACTTTCAGTGTAATTGGAGAAGAACTAATCCAAGTTTGGTTTTGTGTGGTTTTGTTTTTCCTTTTTATTTCAGCAAGTGGCTCGATGGATTCCTGCCTGATGATCTGGAGTATGAAACCTCAGATGAGAGCCTATCGCTTTGTGGGCCACAAAGATGCGGTGATGTGTGTTCAGTTTTCACCTTCTGGTCACCTGGTGGCTTCAGGCTCTAGAGACAAAACAGTCCGTTTATGGATTCCCAGTATGTAAGTATCTATTCCCTTCTGTGTCTCTTCCTGAACTCTGGTTTAGGATTTCTCCTTGCTTCTTGATAGCGGTTCTCCAGCTATGAGACTGGGATCTGTTTGAGGGAAAGAAGAACCATTTTATGTGACAGCTCTAGCAGCGGAGAGGTAATGTGATCTTGAAATTGCATTGGAAACAAAACTAAAACCCTTTGTAAAGTCAGTATTAACTTCTTATGCTAATGTAGTTAATCAGTGGTGAGCTGCTGGATTTTTCTTCTGCTTTCTCCCCCAGTCTGTCTTTCCGCTTAGCAAATTGATCCTTTGCTTCTCTACCAGTGTTAAACAAGATGCTGAAACACAAGTGGAGGTTTAATGATGGAAAAACCTGTTCTGTGAGCAGTGTGGAGGTTGCTAGCTTGCATGCTTGCAGTTGTCTGCAAAATGATTAGGTGTCCTTAAACTTTGTTTCTTGGTCTAAAACTGGTAACTCTTTGTTCCACTGGTAGTAAATGATGGTATATTACTAAGGTAAAAGACTACTTTGGATTATGTATTGACTTTTTCATGAGCTTGCATGTCATTAACAAAAATTTGTTTTCAGTACCTCAGCCTAATTATGAAGTTTGCATTTCTGAGTAGTGTTTAATTGCTTTAATTTGTTAACATTTGTCAAGTCCTTGGCAGCCATTGGCTGAGAAATGTGAACTGCTATTGTTTTACTCTGCAGTGCATTGTTTTAAGTTGTATGTCTTCAGCAATGGAACACATTAGTTGAAATACAATGCAAACAGGAGACTGCTGAAGAACTTCTGCTTGAAGACTTAATCTTGCTGCAAGTAATGAGATTTTTTCAGCTAATATGCAGAAAAGCAACTGCTAGTGTTTCCTCTGGTCTCTTGGTTCCCACACTAAACAGTGGGATTATTTTTTCTGAAAGGACAGGCATATAAAAAGGTATTGGAGGTTCCTTTCCTTGTAAGCTTGTAAATTGCTGCTGTCAAAGACTAAAAGATTGTGTCCAGAAGCAGACCTGGCAAATAAAAGGGATTTTTAAAAACCAGAACCAACAAAGCCACACAAAAATCGTACCCCAACTTTAAAATGCACTTGTTGCTTCAGGAACCTGGGAAAGCATTACTAGTTGTGTATTTTTGATGAGTTCTTATGGTTATGATTACCCATTGGAAGCTTTATTTGATGATCTATTAAGCCATAGTAATCTCTGCTGTGGAACTGATAGGTTCTGAAAGCAACTTTTTAAAATCTGTGATAAAAGTGCTTTAAATATCTTAATTTATAGTGAAATAGAACTAAAATTTGCAGATTCCAGTTTAAATTATAATTATTTCAGTTTTCAATTTAACTTTCTTGGAAGGAGTTACCACAATGACATGTTAGCATATGTATCATTAAAAGGCACAAGGAAGATTATGATTAAAATTTAACCGTGCTGCTTATTAACCTCCTATTAAGAAAGAGGCTGATGGTGTCATTTTGCTATCTTCAGGGCTGTGCTGCTAACACAATGCTGAAAATAAATTACTGTGCAAACTTGTTAGATTTCTTAAAAGCTAATGTACTCATTTTAAGAAGGGTCTGGTACGTGGTGAGAAAACTGAACTTGTGTTGGGTGATTCTGTCTTGGTTGCCTAGGCATGTGAGTTCTGTGGTCGAAATTGCACCTGTAGCTGTCATGTCAGAAAAGGGCCAGTGTGGAAAGGGTTATTGCTATGCTAGTTGTGGATACCTTGGTGCATGGCACCTTTAATCTGTGTTTATTTAGTTTTCTTTGTCAATTTACCTTCTCTAAATACAACAACGAAGATGTTAAATCAGGTTTGAGACCTTTGGCTTCACAGTTTTGCACTGTCATTAAGAGGGAAAGGAGAAGCTGCCCCGTAGTCTGTGGTCCAGGACTTTATTTCCAAAGAACCTGAAACTTGCAGACCATTTCAAGGGTGATAGGTTACTAAAGGAGCTAATACTACCCTGGTGTGTGGATTTCTGGCTTTGGGATTTGTTTTTTGTAAGCCATCCTGACAGCATTTTGTAATTTCATGTTTCTGCATGAGTTTTTATCAGACTTGGGTATGTTCTGTGGTTTTGGACAGAAAGAAAACTTTCCAGAGAAGTAACCTTTACTGTGCCTTGCCTTCTGGCAGGTAAAGGATTAAATAAAATTAGGCAGCTCTGACCTTTTCTGAGGAGGGAGGGAATATTGCTGGAAGATATGTACTATTTTTGAGTTTTTGGCCTTTACAGTTTTAGTAGTCCTCAGCCTCAGTATAAAGCCTGTTAGATTCTAATGGAGAAGGGAGGAAAGGATTTGCTCCCACCATGTTTTTCTGTTTTTCTCTTCTGTCTGTGAGTGTGGAGCTGCTGGTAGTCTAGTACGTACTGGAGATATGTGGGACTCTTGGTCCAAAATATACCTGTTGGATCTCTATAAATATGTTGCACGTTGGATCTCTAAATAAGCCTTGTGTTTATTTGCCAGGAGCATGCCTCTTGCATTTTGTCTGGAAGTGATGAGTAAAGAAGAATAACAATACCTTGTCTTTTGTCTTGTCTGGCTGGGTTAATGGTAGCTTGCTCAAAGTTGTACAACATCAGGCATGCTGAATTCACTTGTATTATTTCTTCTGTGATACTTCATCACAAGCACTCAGCTGGAGTGTGGGCCATTACAGGAACAGCTGTGAAGGCGGTTGCCTGCTTGGCTCTGTCTAGATCAGGGGTCCTCAAACTACGGCCCATGGGCCAGATACGGCCCCCCAGGATCCTCAATCCATCCCCCAGTATTTACAGAACCCCCCCACTGGAGGGTGGTGGTGGTGAAACCAAGCAGCCGCAGATGACTTCCTGCCACTTAATCCACGTGCCGACCCCCTGTTTAAAAAGTTTGAGGACCCCTGGTCTAGATGAACTGTGACCTCCCTCCTCACCTGCCTTGCAGCAAAAGACCTGGTAACAGTACAGAACCTCAGCACCTTCTTCTGCCCCTTTATAGGAAACATGGGTTGTTTCCTGTTGGATTGGACTTGAGTGTTGAACTGGACCAACTGGTTTTAGCTATGTAGTCTGTGTAGCTCATGAAGTGTAAGTTTGTTTGGGGTTGATCAGTGTTTTCTTCCTAATGTAAGCACATGCAGCACCCATAGAAGTGGTCATTAATAGCACTGCTCAGCATACAGAAGTTTTGTGTTTTCAGGTACATACTGTCCTTGCTGCCCTGTTGTACAGTTTTAAAGTGCTCTTTCCTTCTGTATAGCAAAGGAGAATCTACTGTGTTCAAGGCTCATACAGCAACTGTAAGAAGTGTTCATTTCTCCAGCGATGGCCAGTCGTTAGTTACAGCTTCTGATGACAAAACAGTCAAAGTGTGGACGGTTCACAGGCAGAAGTTTCTGTTCTCACTTAGTCAACACATAAACTGGGTTCGCTGTGCCAGGTAAGTACAGCTTTCTGACACACAGAGATGGGGCAGAGACTGAGTATCACGATCTTGGCTAACACATTTCTATTCAGGATAATTCAGGTGTGTGTAGTGACTGAAATATATTGCTAACCTGCAGGGGGATTCCTTTGGGTAATAGTTATGTACCCTCTTTGTGTTTCTTCAGTGATCTTTGTCAAGCAGAGACTTGCTTTGTGACTGTTCTCTGTTTCGGTTTTACTTGGTAGGAAGGCTTCTGCATCTTGGAGTTGCTAACAGAAGCAAAATGAGATTAATTGTTATTTCAGCTTAGTTCCTTTTAGATTTGTCGTTCCTCTTGTTAAAAATTATATACCTGTGCTCCTTCCAAAATGCTGAAAGTGTTGCCATAATAAAAACATTATTTCCAGGTAACTGTCTTGGGTTTGGTTTTCAGTTGTCCATCTCAGTTGTGCTGAGTTTTTAAGCATTATATGCATCTAGGATAAAGCCACAGTTTCTCTGTAGGTGAAAAGTTCGTTGTAGTTCTTGAATGCGGTGGTGGGCAGTAGTACTGTAGATGCCTACAGAGCAGAAAGAATGTTTTTGCAGTATGTATGATGATGATCTCTAGTTAGGGACTCAAGTCTTGATCCTGCAAAATGTATGTCTCTGAAGAGAGGGATTGATCTGTCTTGTATGTGAAATTTTGAGATAGAAGCTTAATATGTTCTTGTAAGGAGCTCAAATGATATTTGATCTTCTGCTGCAGCTGTTTACCTTGGGAGCAACTGTAGTGCCCTGAATGCTTGTTGCAAAGGTAGGATTTGTTTTGAATCAAGGTAGAGAAACAACTTGAGGTAAGCTTAAATTGAAGCAAGGAGGACAGGAAGTCTTAAGTTGGACTCAAGACTTTCCTGAGGGTTATTTTATGTACTTTTGGAATTAGGGATGGTTTGAGGTCTTAAAGCTGCTTTTTTTTTTTTTTTTTTTCTCTCTCTCTCAACTTACAGCAATTGAATTTTTAGTCTCACTGATGCCAGCGTGACTTCTTGAAGAGCAAAGTGTTTTTACCAACATACCTTGACAACTGGCCAAAACCAGTTGACCTTGTACACCTTTTGGGGGATTTTCTTAATTGCTGTAACTCTTATCTTAGATTCTCTCCTGATGGACGATTGATAGTTTCAGCCAGTGATGATAAAACTGTCAAACTGTGGGATAAAAACAGCAGAGAATGTATACACTCCTTCTGTGAGCATGGGGGGTAAGTACCTGGTGGTGCATGGGGACCAGCCTTCTTGAGATTTCTGAAACAGAGATGTCTGATGAATGTACACCTGGTTTTCTGACTATGGTCGAAAGTCCTTGTCCTGGCAATCATTTCTACCTCTTAAAAAGTCATTAGCATCTATTACAAAAGCAGCCAGCAGAGGATGAGATGCAAAAAGAGCTTCCAGTATTGCTTTGACCTTTTTATGACTTCCCCAGATTAGAACCTGAAGGGTTATATTTTGGTAACTGTCCAGCACGTCTAGCCTTAGTTTCTTTATGCTTGTTTGTTTTTGAAGATGCTTAAATTCTTTATTTCTTCTTCTAGCTATGTTAAGCTCTTTTATTTCGCTCTGAGTCAAAGTAAATTAAAAGAGCAAAAGTGTATTGGTAGATTGGTACTTGACTGCTTTGTTTCAACCTCAAATTTTTGCATAACAAGGTTATTCTAAAAAACACTGTGTAACAGAAAAACAGCTGTTGAATTGGGATTTTTTTTCATCAAGAATATTGAGCCACAGCAAAAATTAATTTGTTCAGAAACACAAAGCAAGTCCTTAGAGAACTGAGACTGAATTCTTCCTAATTTCTTGCTGCATTGAATTAAGTACAAAGTTGTGTTCTTTCCAAGTAATACACAAATGCAGACAGCATTATTTTTTTGAGTGCTCTTAAGAATATAGCTTGTCCAAACAACCTGTTGAAATATGTCAACTTCCTCAGCATTTGATACAGGAATACTTAAAGGATAATTAATTTTATCGAATTTCTGGCATAGGTTGTGTGAGGAGTTAAAAGGTGCTCTTCACTGAAGGTTCTGAAGGCTTTACTTTACTTCTGAGGTCAAAATAAAAATTGATTGCATACAGGTCCAGAAAGGAATTTGGTCTCGGTCTCACTACCTTCCAAGTGGCAACATACGATTTCAGACACAAATTGAGTAAGTTCCACCTTAAAGTTAGTTAAGCCTAACAGAAGAAAAATAACTGTTCAGTCTTGTACACGCTCTAGAAATCCTGTTTAGTAAAGATGTATATTATGCAAACATTAAATGAACACTTTAAAATGTTGTTGTGACAGTTGGATCCATCAGATTTTGGGAGGCTTGTACCTATAGCTCCTACACCTGAAATGCTAAACATTGAAGATAGTATGCTTAGATATACACCAAATAGACTGCAGGATTATAAGCAAGGCCTTAAGAGGAATTCAGCAATATACATTTTCAGGTTATCTCCTTTCCATAGCATTCAATGCACCATGATGTAGCTTCCCTTCTTGAAAAGATCTTTTTGATCTTTAGCAAGAGTTGAATGTAAACAATTGGATTTAACTGCAATTTACAGGTTTGTGAATCATGTGGATTTTCATCCCAGTGGTACATGCATTGCTGCGGCTGGTACAGATAACACAGTGAAGGTGTGGGACGTTAGGATGAATAGACTCCTTCAGCATTATCAAGGCAAGTTAAGATCTTAGAAAAGGTGGACCTTTCCATGTGTTGATATGAATTGCTCTGAAGTCCAAGGACTGTTTCTCCATCACCTGCTGCTTTTCCAGAAAGGCACTGGGTTAGGCCTGCCAGTGGAAGCATTTTTTCACCAAATATCATGCTTCGTTTTGTGTTCGCTCCAAGACTGATTCTCACATGTTGGTGAGAACCAACTCTATTCTGATTTCTCCTCCACTATCCACCATAAAAAAGCCTCAGTGCTGCAACCATGTTGCAGGTGTGCGTGGGTGTTATTTGTGATGCCACTTGGTTCGTATTCACTGATTTTGAGATGATGTGTAGTGAAAAGGATGTGGTCTTTGCCTCTGTATAAGCCTGTGGGACAAGTCAGATGCATTCCGGCAAAGCAAAAGGTTAAGTTCTCTGTGAGAAAATTAGGAAAAGTTAACAAAAGAGGAAAACCAAAATCAATCAATTGCATTTCTATACCATGATCCTTGTTTATGGTTCCTCCTGCATTATCTGGTTTTCAGCTTCTAGAATTAGTTTTGACCTTGTTATGACTTGTCCAGATCGGCTTGTCCTTGGATTAGCTAGTTTTTATATTTAGGAGTCTGAATCTCCACGCCCACCCCTTTCCAAATGGCATCTTCTGCCATTACCTGTTCTTGTCAAACTGATTAGTGCTGCTGTTTGGTAGAACTGGGTACGAAAAATGTGCTTTCCTGGCCTTGCAAGTTCCTTGTGAGTTTGATTGTCCCGTTTTGTGAATATTAGTTTCCTGAGCCTAAATGAGGCTTTTCTTTCCTTTACTCTACCAATTCTTAAGGCTGCTGTAGTATTTTGTAAATCCATGCATTCTCAAGTACTGTTTCCACTATAGATAGCTTGTTAAACTTAATTTTGTTAACTTTTCACAAAGACTGCTTCTGGCATGCTAGTAAAGCAGATCAGAGGTACTGGGCTGGAGCTTGCTGTGTTCTTTCTGCCATCCGCATCAAATACTGTCGGTTCCTGCTGCCACAGCCTCACAACTGAATGCTGGGCAGAAAATACGTAGTAAAATAGCTTGTGGTTGATTCCTGCTAACTTTACAAGTTAGTTTTTGAGTTCTAAATTAAAGCTTCTGCTGGCTTTACGTAACAAGAATCACTTTTCAAGGTGCTTTTGACTGTGTATCCCTTTACTCACAGGGTGGCGAAAGAATTTACAGGCTCTCAGTAAAAGTTCTGTAGTTTCCCTTGATACAGAAAGGCAGAGAAACTGGAGTGATGTTTAAGGAGCAGAGTTCTTTGGTTTGTCTTCCTTCACAGCAACCTGTGAAAGACTAGACCACTTCTGGTAGATGAGAGCGATGGTGGTTACTCATCCCAAAGCAAATGCAGGTTGTCTGCAGAGAAACTATTATCATGGAAGTCATTTGGATTCCATAAAAAAGAAAATAAAAGCTCCTCAAAAAGAGGTTGCTGTGGAATAGAAACAGTCTGGCAATAACTTCAGAATGCTTTTGTAGTTCTGTATGTAGAGGGCTGTTCTTCTGCTGTTTGCATATAGATGGAAACACTATTATGATCATCTGATCTGACTATTAAGCACTGATGGTGACACCACTATCATTGGAACAGGGTTTTTTCTTGAGTAGGAAAAAAAATAAACTCTTACTCCTTACTTCTAGCATCAGTCTCCTGGACTTGCACTGTGCTTTTATTCTTGGCTTGTGGTGTGGTCCTCTCAAGTGTATTCTCCCTGCGTAGTCAAGCTGAGCAGTCTTTGAATTATTCTTCAGTTGGAATCCTGCCTGAGCTCCTTGAACTCTCATATAATGTGATTTATTTTTTTATTTCTTCAGTTATTCTTACGGACTCAGAATCACTCCCAGTTCTCTGATAGTTAACAAGATCCAATGGAAATCAAGCCTTCTAATGACTGTTCCAAGTCATCAGTATAGAGCTGGTACAATTACAACGATGAATACTGAAGTGTAATTCTTTGTGTAATAAGTATTGTTAACTTGTGACCCATATCAATAGTTGGAAATGCCCTCTTGAAGTCTTGTTGCTAAAATAGGTAGTGTGTTTAAATACTTGAACAGTGTCAGATTGTCCTTTAACCTACTTTATCAGCTTTTCAACAGTGGCAAGATCTGCAGTGTGTTTCCAGCCACAGTATAACTTGGCTCAAAAAATCGTCTCTTCCTGCTTTCCACTTACTGCTATTAAATTGTCTGAATCTAGTGTGGTTTAGGTTTGGCTGCCAGGTTTATTTTTTGTCTTGGAATTACACATTTCCCCTGTATCCCACCCTTACTGAATGGCATTTTAGTCTGACACACTTGCTATTGAAGAGATCTTTTTCCTGTTATGAGTGTTATTTTTAACAGCTACTATATAAATCCTAATTGTCTATTAAACTTTGAACTAGAAATAGTCATAAAGGCCAAAGAGACCTACAATTGCAGTGGTACCTGCATGCACTCATTGCATGCACCTGTGGCTGCAAACTGATGCGTTTTTAATGTGTTCTGGAGATGTGTTTGTTAAGTCCCAGTCTTCTAAGGGTTTATACCCGTGCCTTTTGGCTAAACCGGGTTTAGCTTTGTGGCTGTCCTATATGAAGCTGCTGTCTCAGTCCCACTAGATGGCATCTTTTCCTTTGGTTCCAGCTGCCTCATGTCAAGGGAATCCATTTTAAAGATTAAGTTGCATGGAGGAGTTAATAGATGAGTAGCCCTGCCAGTTGTTTTCCAAAACTGATTAGTCTTTTAGTAGTGTTGCTCTTGTCGCCAGGACAAGAAAGTTTCCAGGAAAGTTGGAGGTAGAGAGCAAACTGCAAAACTTTTGTATTGTGTGTAGTGTGTAGTTTGGGGTTTTTTCTTTTTTTTTTTTTCCTTTTTTTTTTTTAGCGAAATAAAGTATGCTCTGGTCACGCTTACTGTACAGAACAGACAGATGCTTTATTCAGTCTTCTACTTGGCACTAATATTTTCGTACAGCAGATCATCCCCCTACAAAAATGGCTGATGTTTATCACCTGACATTTTTGCCCTGTGCAAAGTTGTGTGTGGGGCACCTCTGTTGCAGATCTGAAAACAGCTTTTTTTTTTTTTTTTTTTTTTTTTTAACAACTGTGTTTAAAAAGAACAGTTGGTACTCTTACACAGTTCAGATGGGGCTGGATAGCAGTTCTCCCTTTGCTAGGGACTGTGATTATTTCAAGTCCATCCTAATTTATCTTCTCACTGGTGTTTACTAAGGTGTTGCATTCACTGTTTACATACAATTAGTACTGTCAGACTTGGGACAGTTATGTTCAGTCACTCTGTAGGCTGGCATGACTCAGTTTTAGTTGTTAACCCCCCAGTCTAAGTCCCTTACCTGACTGTTATTTTTCTAGGGCTTGGCTAGTGGAAGGGTAGGCTTGTAGCAGCAAGTCACTGGGAGATGCCACCTCATGCTGCACCGGATTTGTTGTTTGCCAGATGAAATCAACTGAGGTTGCAGGACATGTAGGCAAGTTTTTGCAGAGGTGTTGTGAATGGTCGGGTGGGAGGTATGAGCTGGTTTGACAGAGGAGAGGTGAAGTTTTCTCTGAGCTTATGACAGCCAGGAACTCCTCAGATGCAGCAGCTGTGACTGCTTATACAGCCACAGTCTGTGTGATTTCTTTTGGTTATGAAAAGGTTTTTTGGTGAAGCTGGAAATACTTTATTTGCTGTCTGGAACTTGGAGGATATATTAATTTGTGCGATTCTTTTCAGGACTTGCCTTAGTCAAGAAAATATGTTTGCCTTTACCTGAATATATAGACACTAATGGAGTGAGGAATATTACAAATCATTCAGAATAAAACTTTCGAAGGATAAATGTATTTGGCACTCTTTCAGGGGGAAAAACTCCACATAGAATTTTTATCCTTTAATACATAGTACAGTACAGGGCTGGGGGAGACACAGGAAGATCTAGCAGTGTGGTAGAAGCAGTGTTCACCAACAAGAGTAACTGTTCAGAAGTTACCTGTGGTAAGGTGTTTTCTTAGTCATACAGGTCAAGAACTTGTTCTCAGAACTTAAGCTGAGGTATCTCGTGTTCCTGAGAGTTTCAAAAGTAGATGCATTCTGTTTTACAACTGAACAAGATTATTTCAGATTTCTGCTTAAAATCAACATCTGGGGGAAAGAAAAAATTGGTTCTTTTGTCTTTCAGAATTTATTCTGAGGTTTTTTGATGTGCAGTTTGGATTTGAAATGCACAGTAGACTCTCAAGGGACTGTAAATTTAGTTGAGAAGGGGATGTATTACTAGGAGTAGATTCAAGATACCAGGGCATTTGGAGGACACAGAGTATAATTGAGAATAATTTGATAGTTAAAACCCTCTTCAGGCATAGTCTTAGTATTCTTTAATGTCAGACATGCTCAGCAAGCTATGCATGTGTAATGTACTGCTTTTTCTCATAAATAAATATGTTCAATAGCCTGTTTTGTAGAAGTTCAGGGAGGGGGGAAAAAGCCCTACATTAGTTAGATGTTTAATGTTACAGTGAACTTAAGTGTAGTTTGACTTTTTTGCTAGAGCGTTTTCTTTAGCTCTTTTCAAAATAACTCTTAATCTTCATACAGGAAGGATTAATTTATTGGAAATTCATACCCTTGATAGTTTGTCTGTTCATACTTGTTTTAAATTTTCGGTGAGTCAAACTGGATGTCTGAAGAAATACTGCTTATACTGGTCCATTTTCAAGTTGCTGATTCTTCTTTCCTAGTTCCTCTTAAACCCAATCCTGGTTAGAGTTGGGTAGGAAAACAGAAGAACCTGTGCAATGCCAAGCTTCAGTTTTTCTTTCATTGTAATTTCAGTCATCATCTTAATGCACCAGCATATAGTTTTTATTCTAGAATGACTTGAGAGCGAGAAGAACAGATCCACAATAGTAAAATTTGTCAATGTCCAGCTCTTTCACAGAATCATATAGCTCACTTTGCATATATTTACATTTTGGGGCTATGCTGGAAGCTTTTGTAGCCTTAAATCTCCCAGAATAATTGGCAAAGCTTTTTTCTTTTCAATAAAGTAGTGCCTATTTTTACAAGAATTGAGTACTGCCCTCCTTCGCCAGTGCTTTGAAGAGATTTTGTGGAATGTTTCTCCCATGATAATTTTCCTGTTGAACTTTATAACAGAAAATTGGAATGTACTTGTACTTTATTTTATTCTTTTGCCTTGGGCTTATGTAAACTGGTCTCAGTGACTATTATATATGTTTTTTCCATCTGTAGTGCACAGTGCAGTGGTAAACAGTCTGTCTTTTCACCCCTCTGGAAACTATCTGGTTACTGCTTCCAATGATTCAACTCTTAAAATTCTGGACTTGCTGGAAGGAAGACTTCTGTATACTCTTCATGGTCACCAGGTGAGGCAAAGCCTTTTACACATTATGTGTAGCCCGTAACAAACTGGGCAGATCTGTGCTTGAGCCTTTAATTCTTCATGGCCAAAAATATTTTGAAAACTTTCTTGCATAAAATTACGATGATAGTACTACTAATAATCTTTGAGATCATCACTGTTTTGGAGGGGAGGCCCAGGGTGAAGGAAAGAGGTAAGGCAGGAATGGAAAGCATGAGAAAGCAAGACAAAAAGGGAGCTCCAGTACTGAGGATGCAAGTGTGAGACCTAAGGGGCACAGTCAGAGCTATGCCCTAGACTCTAATCCTGTGTCTGTCATGCATTCTTTGTGCAGCTCTGACTGTCTCCCCCTCTAGAGTGGTGCAAATAACACTTGGCCCCCTGGTGTAAGTGTTGTGAAGGTGAATGCTGTTCATCTGACAGGAGACTTAAGGACTTAATGGAGGAAATCCATTTTGGGGTGTGATTTTTGGAACATGTTTCCATTTTGTTAATGGACTGAATTAAATAATTGAAGGTGATAAATGCTTCTGGTTAGTTAAGTTTAACTGATTGGCCTATTAGCATTATGCTGCTGGATGTGTTGCTTGTAAGGTTAATTATATGAAACCTTGGGGCTCTCTTTTTAAATGTTAAATGAAAATAAATAGACCAATTTCATTGTTCATGCTGAGTGGGGCTCAAAGGCATAAAAAAGCAGACCTGCTTTAAAGGTTCCCTTCCCACAGGGACAGAGAACAGCAATTCTTAACCCACTTGTATCTCTGTTAAAATGGGGGCTGAGTCTTACAACATCAAAACTAGCCAGCAAAAATAACAGCCTGAAGCTGTTGCGGGTCATGGGCATGGTTCTGGGCAATAATAGTAGCTGTGTAAGCTGGAAAACTGATAATTCTGGCTTCTAGTAGCTTTTAGTGACTGCCTTGTCTGATGTCTGGAAAGATCAAGTTTGTTCTGTAACTTCTCTTTTGCTGTCTATTGATAAACTTTTCTCCTTTTTTGTAATAATAATGGAAAAACAGGACAGCCTCATACTTAAGACTCTACTTCATGGAAAGATGTGATTAAAACTGACCGAAGGGTTCAAATGTTGAAAAGAATGGGGGGGAGGATAACAAATCCTGGTTATCCTAACATGTAAACCCTAACTACGTAGAACATTCTTCCTTTGAAAACTAGACTAAGTGGATACTCTTATCAGATTGGGGCTGCAAAGCTTCGAACTGTTGTCTTAATTTTGTTTTCATATTTGTCTTTTGTGTTCTGGAAAAGGATTAGTGTGGGAAGACAGTGGATCTGTGCACCTTTCAACCTTCCCTCAGGAAGGGATGTGCCTGGTTGGTTATTGTTCAGCAGGAAGCTGAACCTGCTTTCCATTTTCCTCCCTTCTGAGCTGTAGGTTGCTTCTCACTGAGTGCAGCGGCACAAAACACCCCACAGAGTTTAGCTTTGAGTGAGAGTCCAAAACTGTCTATGGTGGTGGAGGTCTTCAGAATTAGATAATGGAAAGGCCATTAAGGCTGATGCTGTACTTAACTCAGGGCTTCTATGAAACAGTTGATTTGTGAGTCATCTGTTCAGAAGTAAACTTAAAGCTCCATATTTCCCCTCCCCCACTGTTTCAGATCAGTAGGACCTCTGCCACTCTTTCCTAGGCATCTAACTGGTATTGGAAATGCTTTGACAGTGGAACAGCTGAAGGGTAGTTGCCATTGTGGGATTTTGCCTCCTTCAATTTGGAAACAAGCAGAAGTATGAAAGTGGCTGGTTGTGCTTTTTGGTCATCTTTGAGGGTATTGCGCCAAGGTGGCAGTGGAACCAGTTCTAGCATAGCCCTGGCTGGCATTCCCTCTGTTGGCATGTCCTGTTTTGTTGTGGGTTAGTTCTTTTGATGCCTGATGTAACAGATACACTTTTAGTGGAAAAATAAGGTATGATAACCTGTGCTCCATTCACAGTAAGCAACTGGCAGTGACAACAAGCCCTGCTTTTACCAGAAGCTGCTGGGGTGGATTGCTGCACTGGCCGCAGCTTTTGACTGCTTTGCTCATAGATAAACCCAGGCTGCTTAGTGCTGAGGGCTTTATTTTCCCCTCCATTCTCACTGTGATTTCTGCCAGTATCTCAAAGTGGCTAAAAATGAAGTGGGTGTGGATTTTTTTTGGTCATTAAGTAGATTTGCCTTTTTAAGTGAGGGCTATAGGTTAGTCACCAAATGAACAGCCTGTTCTGAAGACATTCTTGAGTTGTGACTTCGTGTGGGTGAGTGAATATGCTGGTTGAGACTTTGTTCCTGCTCTGACAGCGGTCTGCCATTATGTTGTTCTGGGAAGGGTGCATGCGAGTGGACACTTGAAGGAAAAAAAACTTTAATGTCCTTAAGACATACTTTGACGCAACTGTTGGAGTGCCAGGAATTTGTTAGCAGCTGATTAGCTGTAGTTTACATAGGGAGGATTGCCAAGTTTACATTGCTGTCTTTAATTGTAATGTAGCTGGCCCCCTCGTAGCAGAAGGATTGTTAGAGACGGGAGTTTGCAGCTTGGAGCTGACATCTTGCAGCTGCAAAGTATCATTCTGTATTGTGCTGCATATTTTAGTTCTGGAGTGCTTCAGGCTGTGAAGTACTCTTGCCTAATTCCATACAGATGAGACACCGGGTTGGTATGTAGGTCCAACTCTGGTACTGAATCATCGTTGGGGAACAGAATGTTTTGGGGCTCATAAGTCACCTCCGGAGAGTTGCTAGAGGAGAGCAGGTATGTACACAGTGCTTGTCTGCCCTTTGGGGTGGTTTGGTTAAAGCATTTCCAGACTGACTTCCTTAGTGAAATGGAAGTTCTCAGTAAATATTTAGAAAACATCTGCATGGTTATGTTTATAAATAGGAAGACAGAAAATGCAAAATTACGATTCTCTAAGCAGGCTTGACTTGAACCCTGAAGTAGCTGCGTTCTACCTACCTGGGTGGCATACATGCTGTCTGCTTCTGAGCAGGTGCGCAGGAAACAAATGTGCTCCTTTACGGTCTGCTGCCAGCTCTACCTAGGTGGCGTTAAACTTCCACGCAGGCCTAGTCCTCTGTGAACGATGTGAGGACATCTCAGGGCTGCACAGAACTGGACCAACAAAGGGAGAGAAAGGTGTGTTGCAAATAGTAAGTAGTTGATTTGAGATCAGTGGTTTTGAGTATTAAAAGGAAATAAGAGTGCTCTAGTCTTCCCTGGTATTTTTTTAAACTGAAGCTTTCAGGACTTAAAAAGCTACCCAAGATTCATTATAGGGTGCCAGTATACATTTTTCCCTGTGTTAGCTGTAGCCCTTACTCCTTGATGAAGGAAGGTGCAGGCATGACAGTCTTGCACTGTGTAGTAATACAGGTATTTTTCAAAGTTCAGTGGACTGAGAATCCTTCTGACTTCTTGTCAGAGGTATTCTGTGTGAAAACATCTCTTGCTGCCATTGCCGTCTCTGTCCCCAGTGCTTTTCTCCTTGGTTCCCTTTTCCTCTCCCTTTCTCTCCTTTTGTGTTACCACTCTCATTCTGCAGTTCTTAGGAATCTGCTTTTTTAATCTAAGCATTTTTCTTCTCCTTACTGTTGGAGATGTGGATTCTTTCTGCAGTCCCTATAGCTTTGCACTCTGTCCCTGCTTGAGGACAATACTTGGTGCTGTCCTGCACTTCTTCGTTAGCAAATGTGCAATAACAGGACTGACACCTTTTCCCCTTCTCACATCTTTGGGATATCTGTGTTGTTAGTAAAAAATACAACAAATATCCATGCTTTTGTAGCTACTTTTTTTTCCTAGCTCTTATCTCTTTGTAAGATTGGGGTTTTTCTGTCTGATGCTTCTTCTGCAGGATACGTACCAAAGTGGGTGTAACTTTGTCACCAGTCTTGCCCTTTGTATTTCTTCCTGCCTCTGTCGTCTTCTCTGCATTATCTTTCTTTTCCTACTAAGTATTCTGCTATTGTCTTTCACCTATTCTGATGAGATTGAATAGATCTTCGTAGCTGTGGATTTCCTGGCTGCATGTTCATCATTGATGCTGGGATACAGGCTCAGTACTCCCACCGTACCAAGAGGGCTGTTAGTTTGTATCGGTCTTCACTGAACTCTTTTCACTGCTTTCTCTGCTGCTGGAACGAAGTGATAGGTGGAAGACACATGACATTCACCTTTTTGTTTCAGACTCTGTGCTCTTTGGCACTTGAATGCATTTATCGAGTTTCTTACCAGCCCTTGGTGTTTTCCTAATTGTCTTGATCACTTACTCTTTGCATCTTTTGCACCTCTACCTTCTGTCATTTCAGTGTCCATCTGTCCAAGTGTGACTTGCTGCCTTCTCCAATGCCATGAAGCAGTTGAGAGCATTGTGAACAGTGACAATGACTGCTCTGTTTATTATTGTTTCTTTTATACCTTGAATTGATGATCCCAGTGTGATGGTTGCTGCTGGATTTGCTTCTCAGACTTTGTCACCGCTTGTATCTCCTTTTTCTCTTTGCACTAGTTAATTTGTTCAGGGACAGTTTGACTGAATGTACTGGCTCCTATCTCCCCACTTTTACATCTCCTTGTGGGCAGTGGAAGAGGAAGCTCTCCTTTAATTTGACTCTCTGCATCCTCTAGATACGCCTTGTTCTTTTACCTGGCTCTTCTCTGGTATGCGTTAGTTTCTCTCAGGATTTAAAACATAAAACAAGAAAAAAATCTACTTGCATCCTTGGCCCCACTTGTCTCTCCAGCTACTTTCCCCTCTGCCTCTCCTTTCACTGTGCAGACTGTGCATCATTAAACTACTCTCCTCAGGTTTATTCCTGGACCCTCTCCAGCCTGGCTCTTGTTTCTTATGTTATGCTGAAGCCAAAATGTTAGCTCTGTTCCTAGCTGAAGATTGCAAGTCTGGCCTCTCTTGAATTGACTGTTGCTCTTGGCCCTGCTGTTCTTGAAATAGTGTGCCTTCTGTCCTCCAGCAGTTCTATGGGAGTGGAAATGGTGTTCAGGAGGGCTTTTGCTGTGATTGTCTGCTTATTATTTATAGATGGTACACATTCATCTGCTATCTGCATGCGGTTATGACTGTTTCCTCCAGGCATATTTCCGTTTCTACAAACTAAACTCTTGGCCTTTCTCTTAAGTATTTATTTCAGAGAAATCTATTTTTAACTCCACCTTTGAAAGCTTTGTGTTCAGGGATGCTGTTCCTGTTGTCTCTTGTCATCCCTGTGTCAATTGTTACTGATGCTCTTAGCATCCTGCCAGTCACTTGTTCAGTGTTGTAATTTGTGTCCTGGCTTGAGATCCCATCTCTCTAGGTGATGAATGCATTCAAGCCATTCAGCATAGTTCTGAACCTCACACTTAACGTTTTGTGTAAGCTGATCCACCTGTGAATTGCTAGGGCAATAAAGGCTTTGTGATCACTAGCTTCCTTCTGTAGGAAGTGGGGGAAAAAGAGGCGAAGGTATAATCTCTGTCTCTGGGTTGGGTGATGGTCTGCACATAAACTAGATTATGTAGCATGCTGTGCCCCACCCTTCTTAGCTAGGACTGGCGTGCCACCAGGTGTTTCAGCTACCATGGTGTGGCTGTCTGACCTTGCCTGTATCTTGTTCATTGAGAATGCTGCTGCGAAGGACTAGGTTTGATCCTGTTATCATTCTTTCTGTATGGCTTCCGTTTTCCTTCCAGTTTCTTTGCTGCATCCAGTGTGTGAGCCATTTGTCCTTTTCAAGGCTCCCTGGGGCTTATGCCCTCCCTGCCTGGTACCCCTCTTTAACTAGAGGGGATGAATGTTGATTAGTGGCAATGTTCTTCCCACTCAACACTTCCAGTGGATGACTTTTTGCTCTCTTCTGTATTTTCCTCAAACTTTCTGCAGCATTCTCCCTTACTATAGTAGTTTCAAACTCTATTTGACATGCACAAAAGCTCAGCAGTGTTCATGTTGGATTGCTGAGGACTAAATAGAAATGTTCCTTATTGCTAACGTGATGTATCTCATTGTCCATTCCTATCTCTCTGCAGCTTGCTGTTTAATCTACAGTAAGAAGCTGTAGGAATTTGGGGGCTGATGCTAGCACCTAGCACAATGAGGATGCAGAACTGGAGCACCCAGGGAATACTAATAGAAGGGCATTTGTATCCTGCTACAGGAAGAGGAGAATAAAGTGATCCTTTAGAAGGTTGCTGCATCTCACGTGTTCTAGTTGCATGGGAGACAAGCTTAAAATTCTCCCTACAACTTGTATAGAATATACAGCTGCACCTTTTTGACACTTTTGATGCAAACAGTAAGTTTACAGAGGGAAAAAAAAAAAATCTGAAGGAAGATTTTAATTCTTCAGTCTCAGGACACGTTGTCCAGGATTGCATCAGGCATCTGCTGGATCTCTGCCATGCTTACCTGGAACAAATGGCAGTTAGGCTGTGTCTAATCACTGGCAAGTGTAACTTTATTTTTGTTTTGTGTGTTTATATTAAATTGTGAGAGTATTTGGCAAACTATTATTTGTATGTTGCTATAGCAAACCTGTTATATCAGGGAAGAGTGCTGTAAGCATGTAGCAAAAATACTTTTCACTTAATTTATGTCAACAAATCTGTAGAGGATGTTGTGTCTATAGACTTGTTTATTCCCCCTTTAGTTTATAAAGGTACATTCAGTCTTTGGTATCACTTCTGATTTTGGGAGGAATATGTTTTGTTGAACTTTTTTTCACTTCAGAATGCCATGACTTTGGAGTCACTTCATTGCCTGTTTCAATGTGATTTGTATTGTGCTAAACTTTGTCTAAATACACTGAAATATTTAGTTGGAAAAAAATAATTTTGTGAAATATCACTCCTCTCCAGTATTCCTCACTTCTGCTTCTTCCTGAACTTTGTTTTAATGTCTTGAAAGCTTTTTTCCACCCTTCCCGACTCTGACTGGTTTATTATAGTCAGTGCAGCTTCTGTATACTCAGCTCTGTTATCTTTGAGCAGTATTCACCACTGTGGAGATTTCTGGCTATGTACTTGTTTCTGCCCTTTCTTATGGCTTATTTGTTTTTTGCTTTTGCATATTTTTAGTCTCCATTCCTGACAGCGTGGTCAGAGGGTTGAATTGCTGGGGAAGGTGGGTGGAAATAGAAGGCAGAAGCACGTTTTGTCTCAGCTGATTGATGGCGGTGACTTTGATTTGAAATATCTGCACTACATAACACTGTGTTAGTTGAACTAGCTTAGTCACACTGATGACTGTGCATGCATTCTGAAATTGCTGCTACTAGGTCATTTCTGGCAAGATCTCTTGAGTGAGATGTTGCTGTTGGAAGGCCTCAAACCCTTTTGAAATCATTGCAGGTGAAATGATAATATGGAAATACCTTAATATGTTTTAAGGAAGCTAAAACTTCACACTGGGAGTGACCACATTAGGACTGTACTTTTGCTGGCATAACCTTGCACCAGCACGTTTGAAAGCACATGGGGCTGCGGGACACGGGTTGCAGATAGAGTTGGGTACTTACCCAAGTGCAATCTTTGGGTATTTGTCTACCTTCAGGGTTCATAATAATGAGCTCACTTTTACAAAGGAGAGAAAGAAGGGAAGCCAGAAAGAATCAGGATTTCAGATTTCCATGCAATTTCCATTGGGAAGATGTGAACTCTTAATGCATAGTCTGTCCTTGGTACAAGGTGAGAAGCTTCTTCCCTTGCCTTCCGAGATAGGTGATCTTGAAAGAGGGTAACTCCTGTTAGGAGGTGTATGTTTGTGTGGTGGGGTTTGGTGGTGGTGGTTGTAGCTTTTCTGGCTGTGTTTTTAGTTTTGTTTTTTTATGGTTTGGGGGGAGGGGGTTGGTTGCTGTTTTGTTGTGGGTTTGGGTTTTTGTTGTTCTGTTGTTTTTTTGTTTTTTCAGCCTGTCGCTAGTTCAGGTTGCTTTTCCCAGCAAACCTGGCCATAGGCAGCATCTGGAAATGCTCATTGCTGCCTTTGCCTATTTCAGCTTGGGCAAAAGCTCAGGCTTAGGACAGACTGCAAAGTAATGGGTTCAGTAGCTGACATGAAACTTCACTATCAGGGTTCTCAGCTGTTTATTCTAAGCAGAACAGTTTGTCTGTTGTGTCTGCACTTGAACACATCTAACGGTTTCTCAGCTGTTTAACTGCATCTTGGAGCGCCTGCCTCATCCTCCCCATGTGCGTTGTCCTCTGTGCTTTCTGAAAGGTTGAAAATGTATTAAAATAGACATGTGGTGTGAAATGCATGCTTTTACTCAAGCTGTACTTCAGCAGTCGGCGCCATTAGAGAGAAACCATAGCCTCTCAGAACTTGCTTGTTTTAAGAGCGAGGCTTCTTCAAAATGCAAGTGCCTGTGCTGTATGAAAATGATCCTGGATGTGTTAACTCTGGCATCTCTTCTGTAAAACTAAGAGAAAAGCAGTTTAAGCCATCCTCCTGTTCTTCAGTTAAAGTCCTGACAGCTAACATAAGCCTGCATACATCATTAGGCTGTAGCTTAAGGATGGCAGACGATGGTATTGTAAGGGGTGCCTGCTTGCTGCTTGTATTCTCCTGTGCTGCTGCAGGTGCCTGTTTGGTTTGAGGCCTCTGTCATTGCTTGGCTACATGCTTCACATGTAAGGGGGTTTGAAGCAGTGATTCTGATTTGTTTCTGATGCCTTTGGATGTCCCCCCCGTGTTGACTTTGTCCAGCTAATTGGTATCCAAAGAGAATAGCTGCCTCCTGCAAAACTCTAGATAATACTACAGAATACAGTATATAGAAGCTGATGTACAAGTACAGTCTACTCTGCTGATGCTGCTCTGTCAGCCATTGGGTGACCTGTTCCTTTAATCAGTGTTCCTCAGCCTTGGCTTTTTCTTTCTCCTGTACTGAAAACTTTGTGGGCTTCTTGACTGCCAAGTCTCGAATAAAACGAGTAATTGGATTCTGCTCTGAATACTGAATCTTATGCATTCAGTTATTCTGCTTGTGCAGTTTTTTTGACTTAAAATGCTTGTAACCCTGCCTAAATTAATTGATGCTAATTGATTGCTTTGGTTGATAGCTGGTCAGGCATGTTTTAAAGTTAGGTCACGGTGTAGTAAACAAGAGCTTTAAGCCTTGGGTCTTCTGCAGTGAGCAGTTTGTATGGAATATATTGCCCTGGAAATATATTGCAGAGCATGTGAGAACTGTAAAAAACAAAACACACCCCTCCCTCCCAAACACACAAAACCAACCAACCAACTGCTCTCCCTGCCCCCTGCCTTTTCCTTAGTGATAAAACTGGTTCTTTGATTTCTTGCCTGTAGCCTTACCTGTTGGCTATTTTTATCATCAGTCATGTGTTTTATGCTGCCCCTTAGTGACAGTTACGTGGTTTCAAAGAAAGGCTGTTTGGAAAGCATGTGGAGACAAGATGCTGTTTTCCATGGTGAATCTGGTGCACACAGAGGTCCATAAAATTTGCTCTCTGGTGGTGTCAGTGTCTTGAAGATTCTGTGTAATGTTTGAAGTTCTGGTCCTTGGAGTTCCATGAATATGTGAAAATCTTGGCTTAGTGCATTTTCCTTTTGTGGTTCTAGTATTCATGGTGTGAGGAGGAGCTTGGAAACTGTGGATTCTGAGGGCTTGGCAATTGAAGCCTGAAAGGTGGATTCATCACTCCTCAAATTTGTTTTAAAAAACTTAAATTTTCATGGGACATGGTTTATGATTCATGAATGCTTAGAATGTCAGTAGTGGAGCGTTTTTACGTCTAACAGTATTTTTCAGTATTCCTTTTGGTGCTGCTCTGTGTGTATCTGTATGTTTAAACCTCCTTTTCAGCTTTAAACCTTTCCATCGGGTGGCTAACTGAAGGCTGAATTTAATAAAACTCAACTATTTCACCGCATTTAATAAACAGGAGTTTTGTAAATTTCTCGTACTAAAGGGAAGAGAGAATGAATGATTGAGAGGGAACAAGGAAAAGCCTGAAGCTGTAAAACTCTCTTTGTTCCTGTCTCTGTCTTAAGGCCATGGATATTGAAAAATGGGTGTCTTGAACTGGGGGCTAAAATGTGGGAAATGGTAAGTGCGTGCCACCAAGCTTAGCATGTTAATTGTGGCCCACTTACCAGACAGGTAAGAGCTTTTTAAATTTTGCCTTTAATTACTGTTGTCAAGTGAGAAATGCCTTGTAAAGCTGTAATGAATGGAGCTTTATAACACTTTGTTTTCTTTCACTTTTTTTAAACCTGTCTTTTCAATCTGTTTGCAGGGGCCAGCTACCTGTGTGACGTTTTCAAGAGCTGGAGACTTATTTGCCTCTGGAGGTTCTGATGAGCAGGTATCTTACTAGTTCAATTCATTAGTTTTGTGCCTTGTTGTTACTGTTTTCTTGGTATCTTGCTGCTTTGAAAGAGAAAACAAAAATAGTGAGAGATGTTAAACAGACTTTTCTTACTGAGGAAGTACTGCAGCTGCATTATCTGGGAACGGGTATGTACAGCAGAGGAAATATTGCCCTATACACGGCCCTCGTTATATGCCTTTCTGAGGCATCTGCTGCTGGGGAATAAGTTAGAGGGGTGTGCAAATGCCTGTGTTGAGATACCTGGAATATCACGGGCTGTGCTGTTGGATCATCTCTTGATCTGCCACTGGCTAGTTCTGAGACACAGGTGTAAGGGTAAGGCAGGCAAGCAGGGATGCTTCCCCTGAATATTCTTCCAGGTTCCAGTGGTCTACAGTGCTCTGTATTTCATGTTTCTTAATGCTCTCCTCCCTCCCACAGATCTGTCCTCAGTCTTACTTGAGATGCTGTGGGCTAAGCCATCTCCAGCGGCTGGGATCAGATGGTTTTGAGTCTGACTAAATGTGAATATAGGCTGTAGGCCTCTTTATTAATGGGAGCCTGGTGCAAAGCTGTACAAGTGCTGCAGTTGCACAGCTTTTTGGGTCAGAATTGGACTTTTCTCTGCTGACCTTGGTGTGTACACTAGAACTTAGAGCCTGGGTGTCTTGTACTGCTGATAAAGGTTTTTTGTTAATGAAGCAGTTGGGACAGGATGGGAGATCTCTTCCTTTTACTTCTGGTTCTGAGTTATAGTCCAGATACACATTTCTCTAAAAGCTGCTGGACTTTGTTTCCTGTTGTCAGTGGGGGAAAGTAAAATTGTACCCAGTATGTCTGGACCATGCTGAAGTGACTTGCTGGGTTCTCTACACAATGTATGTTTTCAGTTGTATACTATTGAGGAAGAAACCAGTCCTAGGGTTGTGGTTCCTGAGTTTCACGAGGTGCTGCATTTTAACTCCATTTTATAGATTTGTCGAGATAGGTGTCATAGCTTGTCATCCTGTTGCTTTAAGACTGCTTTTTATTTAAGGCTTTAAACACACTGTTTTGAAGAGATACATCTGGGTTTTTTGTCTTACAAAATTATATTGGGTCACTAGATTAAGGTTTGCTCTTGGAGTGCTCATCTAACACAAATATGCATTTTTGGTGTTTGTCTTCCTTAAAAGCCCTGATTTCACTGGAGGTTGCAGTTATAGTAATTCATTATTACTTATTTTTGATAGCAAACTTCAGAAATTTTGTCTTAAATTTCTAGACATAGCCAAGAAGCTGACTTTTTGTTTCATTTTTAGTTTAAGAGGATGTATTGCCCTATGTTTCTCTGTTGCGTAGATTCCTTCAAAAGGCTTTTTTTTTTAATCAGCTCCCTCTTTGTCTTTGCTGTGGTTGGGATTTCTTTGAATAAAGTAATGCTCGTTGCAGAGTATTGGCTGGTATTGTTAAACTGAAATGCTGAGTGGCAGTGCCTCCCCAGGAGGGTGTTTGTAAAGGTACGTTTGTGGCATGGGGTCATAACTGACTTCTTTGGCAGCGTTTCTACTGTAGCTCAGGGTTGTGTGTTTCTGAACATGTGTATTGGGAAGGGTGGCTGTTGGCTCTCCTGTTCTTAGCTGCTGTGAAGGAGCTGCCTCTCTCAGATTTGTTTCTGAAAATGCAGGCAGTGATTCCTTTCATGCATGGAGGAAAACATACAATATATGTATGTATTAAAACCAGTATTACTCTTAAATTGCCAATTGTATATTTACGAGAAGCTTTTCCAGTGGAGTGGACCTCTCTGAATCATAGAATGGTTTGGGTTGGAATGGATCTGGAGGATCATCTAGTTCCAACCCTCCTGCCATGGTCAGAAAGCTGAATACTGGTGTTCTGAATCCAAGAGAAATGTGAGAAATAATAATCAAGAAAATCACTACAGGTCAAAAAAAATTTTTTGTGTGGTGATTTAGACATGTAACCTATCTAAAACCACATAATTACTGAACTGCAATGAGCCTGCTGGCATTGGGAGGTGCCATTTGCACCCTGTGCTGCAAATATATGCTGGTTTTAACACAGTTAGTGTGAATTGCCCTGCTGAAGATGTGGACAAACTTCAACTCAAAGTAGTGGTCTGAGTAAGTATCTGCTTTTCTGTCAACTGAGCTGTGTTGCATTGCTAGTTACCCCCAGGTTAGACTAGGTGGCAGTGCCTATCTTTGTAGTAGCACCTTTGCTAGCTGTGAAGAGACAATCTATACAGTGAAAGAGCCTCAGTTTTTTCTGTTACACAATGGAATGCCCTTGTTGGTTAACTATGCAACTACAAAAGAAAAATGCTTTTATTTCATGTGAAGCAGGGATGAAAACTTGCAAGTGAAGAATAAACACTGATGTTTCTGATAACCAAGATGAGCTGGCTGGGTTTGTAGGTGTTTTTCAGGCTTCTGAAATAGTTGATTGATTGCTCTTAAACTTTTTTTAGACTTGTAGAGCCACTGCTATGGATTTTACTCCATAGATTTGCTCTTGATATGTTGAAGTGGTTTATGTGTTAGAGGCCTCTCTTCTCTTCTGAAATAAATACTGCATTATGGAGAGAAGATGCCTGTAAGTGGGATTTGAGTTTGGTATGCAGCTGACAAATTAGCTCAAGATCTCTAACGCTAGTCTCAAAGTGCTAACTCTCCTTTTCCTGTGAATGAATCTCATGATAAACCAGTGGCTAGTTGTTTGGGATGTGGCTGATAAGTGCTGTAATGCTAAGCATGGTATTTTAATATATTTTTGGTTTTAATGGTGTATTCTGCATGTTGCTTTGGAGTTCTCTAGGTAGGTCTAGTTTCACGATGTTCCTGACCCAAAGAATGTTGAAAGACGTCATTTATTGAGAACTTGGTTATGCTATGTCTGTGTTCAGTAATGTATTTACAAATACCATCCTTAATTTAATCAATGGCAAAGCTTACTTAGGTTAACTTTGTGTGCATCTGCTGACTTTTCGCTGATCTGTTGACAAAATTGACCTTTAAGCAAACGTAGATGGAAAATTTTAATAGAGAAGCTTTCTTCTGCAGGTGATGGTGTGGAAGACTAACTTTGATGCGGCAGATTATGGTGATGTACTGAAAACACAGAAGTCTGGCACTAGTGTGGATGGGACCCATCACGCTCTGGTAGGTCAGCACACAGAAATCGTGTAGAGTTCCTTTTCAGTACGCTTCAGCTTCAAAGAGTGTGACTCTTTCAGGCAGTTAACAATAGAACCATCTTTCCTTGATATTTATTTGAGCTGCAAGATGTCTGTTTTTAACCAATCTTGTATTGTTTGTTCTTGTTTAACTGTACTTGCTTTACAGGAAAATGACATTTAATGATTTTAAAAGGGAAATAATTTTCGTGCATGTGTACATGCATTTTTTTATTAACAGCCTGTGTGTATGAAGTTGTGGTAGGCTTGCATGATAGCCCACACAGAAAAAGCACAGATGTAACAGGTGAAGTCAGTTTTGCTAGCTGATATGATTCCTTTAGGTTGGCGTCAGTCCTGGAAGTGGATATTGTTCATGATACCTTTTCACTGACAGTCAACAAAGACAAATCTGTGCATAGACTTCCCCATAAGAAATAGGTGGTGTATTGTACTGGAGCTTCTTTCCTAAATACTTGGAGGCATTCGATCATTTCTGTTCCCTGAAGCATGTGTTAAGAGACATCTTATTTCTGACTGTATCAAATGGATAAATCCACTAACCAAGTAATTCAGTATGATGCACTGATCTGAGTGTAATGCTGATGTTGGATGTCATGGCTATTACAAGAGTAACCCTTTGAAGTTCCTGCCTGTGTGAGTTACAATTTTTGCGCATGGTGATGCTTCACTGAAATGT
The DNA here is from genome assembly GCF_023634085.1 of Falco cherrug. Taxonomy (NCBI): domain Eukaryota; kingdom Metazoa; phylum Chordata; class Aves; order Falconiformes; family Falconidae; genus Falco; species Falco cherrug. The sequence goes on along the minus strand of NC_073700.1, from coordinate 7,330,355 downwards.
CCATATTGTGTCTTGTCAATCTTTGGATATTTTTGATACATTTGAGAATACCTACAGGATTCTGAAATATGTTATTACTGTGGCTGTTTTTTGATGCATCTTGTTCAATGTGAGCTGTAAGCTAAAAAGCAGTTTGTGAATCCGGGTGTTTACGCCTGTGTCATTGCCTCAGTTGGAAGATAAGCTTCTAGCCAGCATCTGTTGCTCTGTGGCAGTGCCTTTAATCTTATCAACTTAGATCTTCCAAGTTAGATCTCTTAGATCTTCTAAGACTTCTGGGCTACTAAACTTATGTTCTTTCTTAAACATAGTAGTGTTTTTATTTAATATGTATTCAGTCCTTTGCTGGAGGTGTTGTAATAGCCATAGTATTTTGTGATAAATGGGATCTGAGTCTGCAGCTCTAAATGATGCCTCACTATGTGGAGTGTTCTGTAAAGAAAGCAAACAAACCAGAGGATATTAGTGCTAGGTGGGTGGGAGAGGCTGGTAGGAAGCAATCACATAAGGAAGGAGGAGGTAAAAGTGTTTATTGATCCTCTGCTGGTTTTGGCTAAAACTGACACTTCTTCCTTTTCCTCGTCTCCTGTGTTCTAACTGTAAATTTATGTGGGCTATGAAACTAATAGTCCAGTGACTTCTTTGTTTATTAGCCTGTTGAACTGGACTAACTTTATCTGCTTTAATTTAAGATATTGTATAGTATAATTCTGGGCTGAGATACAGCACAAAGAAAGCTTTTATGGGAAGAAGTACTTTTTTTGGTTTGTAATGTTCCATGGAATGGCTTGAATAGTGTAGCCGAGGTGGCTGCTAATAGGAGATTATGGTAAGTTTGTCCCCAGCTGTACTGCTGTTATTACTAGAGCATATTATCCACCAGTAACTTAAGGAAAAGAAGGAAATCCTGAGCTCTTCTACAACTTAGTTCTTCATTATAAAACTTTTTAAGATGTGCATTGAAGGTAGCTGCTGAACAAAACCCTTGAACAGCAGCTAACCACCCTGAACGTCTGACCTTGCAACAAAACTATTCCCCTGTGGAAGAGGGTTTACCTGTCAAAACCTCTAATAGATGCAGCTGGGACCAACAGTTTGTGCTACTGACAGGCAAATCCGTGTCATGTGGTGCTGGTTGACAAGCAGTTGCTCTACTCACGCTCTGAGCCTATGGGAAACAGGGCACCACGTGTTCTTTGGGGTACAATATATTGGTTTGGACCAGGTGCTGTGTTTTTGCAGAGGGCAAAGTGAATATGTGCTGAGTCATGTGGAAGAGACATACTCTGGTTTGGGAACCTAAATTACTTCAAAGGAGCGAGTGTTTTGAACTGCTACCCAAATGCAACCTTTGGGCTTGGGCATGCGGCATGGGAGCTGCTGATCCCAGCAGTGCCACCTGAATACAAAAAGTGTTGGAAAGTTACTGAGTTATGTGCCACTTGCAGAAGATCAAACTGAATGATAGTCACTGGGACTCTTCCTGTTTACTCCTTGTGCAAATGTGATGTTACCTTTTGGTCTGAATAGCACAAATGATGCTTCCACTAGATCTGCCAAATTAGCTAGGAGCATGAATAGAGACTTGTAAATTCAGACTTTGTCTGCTTTCAACAGTAAAATTCTCCCTGGTTAAAAAGCAGGGGTGAAGCTGGTTGCAATGGAGAGCTTGGGTGCTAGCTGGCACAGCTGACACCAGCATCTTAGTTGACTAAGTCTGCTGATGCAGTGCAATGATGTGTTCTCTTTTATGCAGTGAAGAACTTTGTTTTGCCTTGTAAGTGTGATGCAGCTCTGACCCGCTATAAAGGAGCGGAGTTTCGATTTTTGTCTCAAGTCACATGGTCTGATTGGTGCTGTCAAAGCCAATATAGTCTAATTTTTTTTTAAGGGGATCAGCTGTATTGTGGCTGCCCTTTACAGGAATGATCATATACCATACTGGGGCTTGTACCTGGTCTCATCTAAAAGCTCCCTATGCTTCACGAGAATGGAAATGTAAAATGAATGGAAATGTAAAATGGAATGAGTACTCACTATCCTTGTATATTAGGTTATTAGGAGTGCGATGCTTTAATGCTAAGGCAGTTATAATTGCTAAAGTTAGAAGGGGAAGAATAAACAATGTAGTTTGAGAGCTTGTTTTGAATACCATATGTTAAGTTTAAACTTAGAATTGATATGACATGTTCTTTGCTGTTAAAAAGAAGCTGATATCTCTGAAAATGGCTTTGTTTGCAATTTTAAATATAACCTGAGCATAGAGACCTTGGCTCCATAATAACTTGTCTATTCATGACAGTCTACTTTTCAATTGAATTTCATTACTTACATCTTTTAGAATTGTATTATATTGGACTCTTAAAGAGTACTGTCACTGCTACAACTTACTGTAAGACTTAAATTTCCCTATAGATTCAGTTCCTCCTTGTTTTGAGCAAAACATTTGCTTTTTAATAACGAAGTACTTATTTTGGTGGATTTTGTGTAGTTGAAATTAGTTATTTTTCCCATCAAAATCAGGCTTGGAACTGCCACCTGTGGCTCTTGATTTCATGCCAAGGTTCCTTTTTCCTTCAATGAAAAGTGAAGCTGCTTCATCTATCTCTACTGCTGTGTTAGCTTGCTAGGATTCTTCTCTTGAGTAATACTGAGATTTTGCAGACATTTTGGGATGTAACTACATTTAAAACGGGTAGATAAGTTGTTATTTGGTTTTGGTACCCTTAAAACACATGAGCATGGTTCTTGACACATCTTTAATCTGTTTTCTCCCTTTACTTAAGTCAGAGTATTTTTCCAAGGAGAGCTTATGCACTCATGTGTAGTTGTATAATTTTTTTTCTTAAACATTGTGAAAACACAAATACTAATCAAAACAGTGGCTGTGTAAAAATTGTTTAGTATCTGGTTTCTCATGGGGAGAGTCAGACTAACATGCAAGTGTTAAAGAATAACTGAACACAGGCATCAAAACTAGTTTGTCATGAAGATGAATAGGAAGAAAAAAGAATTCTAAATGACTTGTGGGATGAAAGAGGCATGAAACATTGTCAAGGTTGGTGAGCTTGAAAACAAACTTGCTCTAAAACAATTTTCACTTCCATGGGCAGAGGGAGACTGGAGACTTTAGAAGATGCTGGTTTCTCAGGCAGTTGGTTAAAGTTCATTATGAATCAGGGTATTGGGCTTGTTTGCAACAATAGGCATGAACTTCAAAGTTGCTCTGCCCACCTGCTTGTGTTTTCTGTAAATATATGAGGCTTGGGAGATGCAGCTTGCTTTGAAAGTGAAATTGCTCCATTCAAGGGCTAATGCCAATGAAAGAGAAGCTCATGATGAGCAGGAATTGCAGTCGTGACTATGGTGTAAAAGCATAGACACAAAAGTCTGATAAAACACTAAAGCTGCCAGAAGTGAATTATAAATACCTGTTAGCATGGTTGTGAGACTTCAAATGTTAGACTAGAATTACAGTAGCTCTGGAATAAATGCTTACTCTTAAATTATAAGCTAGCATTTGTTGCTATTAAGTGTTGCAGAATTGTCTTGAAAACTGAAGGGCAAGCACTCGTACATACTGTATGAAGCTGATGGGAAGAAGTGAAGTCTTACAGTCCTGCATATTGATCATACAAGGATTTGTTCGCTTTGAACTAGAATCCAAGGGGTAAGAATAAATTCATGCTTTAAGCTGTGATATTGAGTGGTGAGGACCTAAGGGAAAGTCAGAATAGGAGGTATGGACTTTGCATGTGGCTCTTATGCTTGTTCTGGGGTCAGTCACTGTAAGCATGAGTTTCTGTCTATATGAAGAGTTGTGCAGGATCAGATCAAAGGACATGTTTTCACAACATATCAAATCTATGTAAGATTGATGATAAATCAGTGAGCATTTATCATAAAATTTGCTCTTTCCAGAGAGGGCAGGCAATGTGTTTTATTTTGGGGGTTTGTGGTGTTTGGTTGGGTTTTTTCCAGATACAAGCAAAGCTTCGTACATGCAGTTACAGCTGGTGTGAGTATACAAGAACACTCGTTTCATTATGAGACAGATTTGCTCCGATTGTTGACTAATTCCAAGAAAACTACGTATGGTCAAGTGTTATGAGCAGACGCTGAACAGTTGATGTCACATGGACAGTTAGAAAGTGCTTGGGTGCTCAGATAAACCTGGACACTGCAAAGTAGGAATAAAAACATGGTAGTATAAGCCAAGTTGGTAAACCGTTTTTCATGCAATAATTATGGAAAATAGGAAATATTAATTGATATAAAGATTCTTTACTGAGTGTAAACTTAAACTTTCTTTAGGTATGCTGTAACTGTGCAAAACACTACTTTGCAAAGAGGGAGGCTGTTAAGGAGACTTCAGTCTAAGCCTCAGCATATAGCTTTCTAAAGAAAAATACTTGAAAGCTTGTTTGTGTTGCAGTGGCAAAGCTGTCTTGAACAAGGGGAGTGGGAGCTTGAGATGTCCAAAAGAGTGAAATGCAGAGTCTGCAAGGGTTGTGTGTAGTCTGTTTGTCTCAAACTTAGGGGTTTTCTGGTGAGAGAGGTAATAGGTACAGCAGGACATAAGCTTACAGGTGATGGGAAGTGTTTCTCTTGCCACTTCAGTTGTGAATTCTGCAACCATGTAACTTAAATATATGCAGCTTAGTTTTCAGCTGCTGGTAGGACTCTGGGAGACCTGCTCACGTGAGTGCGTGTGCAGACAGAGTCAAAAGCAGGTAATCCCTTGGTAGGGCAATTTGGGAGACATGGGCAGAGGTGCAGAGTTGTCCTCTGTCACTCTCTTGCCAAGAAATCTTTCTGCTCTTTTAAAATTCAAGAGCACAGATGTTTTAAATATCTTTAGCTCCTCTGAAGTTAAATGGTACTTATCTGTGGAGCTAACAAATGTGAAAGCTAATGGCATAGCAGACTTCACAAAGTGAAGCTTGGGAGGAGCAGCACTTTAGCAGAAAAGACTTAAGAGGCCTGTGACTCTTCAAATGCATCTTTCAGTTGACAGGCACTTAGGCCTCTTTCTGCACTGCTGGGTTTAAAATTTTCTCCAGCCATTGGACTATGCTTGCTTCCTCAGTGGCAATTTTTCCAAAACAGTTCTGTTGAATAAGATTGGAGACTAATTCCAAAAAATGTGATCCGATCATAAAGTTGTCTGAGGCCAATAACTGAATGTCCCCAGCTGCCTCCACCCACCTCTCTCCTTTGCTGGTTCTGTGTTGTGTTTGGTGACCTTGGGTGCCTCCTGTGCTCAGCCCCTGGTCTCTGTGCTGACTGCAGCAGTTCATTCTGTCAGCCACTCATTCCTTGTGTAAATAAATTCCTCTGGAGTTACTCATAGGCCAGATGTGCCTTTTCTTTTTTTGACCTTTTAGCTTCCAAATTGGTAACTATCTCTAATTTTGGCAATTGCTAATACTTATGAATACTTCTATATGGGTGTTTTTTTCCTTTCTTTTTTTGTACTTGCTGTGAAATCCCCTCCTGGGAAGGAGTTTCATTGCACAGAGCTGCAACTTTTTGCAATTGGATGTGGATGTGTGTTGTCATTTGCACCTCCTCCACCCCCTTCTATTTATTTATTTTTAAGTGTTGTAAGGGAGGAGTCCTGTATTCAACAGCAGGGGATCCAGCCTTCAGGATAATTGTGGTCTGCAAAATGATTATTTTTTTCTGATCTGCTTGTCACCTTGTTTTTCAGAGGATGCGTTCCCACTCCAGGAAGCTAGCGTGGTACTTGATTGTCTTCCTCTTGGAATAAGTAGGTAGATTATTTACTTAAAAGAACAACAGTGTGATGAGTGCTCAGGATGTTTCCACTGCTCTCTACCCTGCTTGGCTGTCCAAGCAGAAGCTTTATAGGGATCGGTAGGAGACTTACTGTGACTGATCACAGGACGCTCAGGAGCTCTTCCCCCCATCCTTCACAAGCAGTGCAGCTGCAGATGGTTACCCATAGCTGCCTAACCGTCACTTTTTGTTCGTTGAAGGAAGCCTGCTCATGTAAGCCTGTTGCAACACGTGATCTTGTAATTGTGATTTGTAAGGAGACAGAGGTTCAACAGGAACAGAGGAAAAAGCTTCTACTTTCCTCTCCCTCCTGTGGGGTGTGGACAAAGCTGGGTCTCTGTTTTGGCCTGCAGCTGAAGAGGCTGTGCTTGTAAACCTGCGGAGAGCCAGAAGGATGTCATTTTCTTTGATCGCATACGTCCTCCTTTTAGCAAGAGCAGCTAGTAGTTCTTTCTGTGCAAGAAGCGTGCTCCTGTGGTGTCTTCCATTCATCTTTCTGGAAACCAGAGATTTAGAGTGGGATGAACTCTAACCCTCAACAGGTATCAGACACTTAATTGACTAAGGGAGCTGCCATGGTGAGCCAGCTTGGCTAGTGGAGAATGTTTGCTACATCTCTTTCTCCCTGGTTCAGCATCCTCAGACTTTGGGAAAATAGTAATTTTGCCCATTGTGGTAGTATGGTTAGTAGGAACTATGGCTAATGAGGGCCAGAAAGGGCATGCTGCCCATTCATTTATAAACACATGTTCTTGTTAGCAAAAGAGATAGAAACTTGGCCTTACGTTGTGTGTTTACAGGCCTATCTTAACTCCTTCACTCTGGTACAGATAACCTGGTTCCAGTCCAGAACATCGGGCAGGAAGGCATCAGGGTTGCATCATCTGTTTTGTGGGTAGCCCTCAGTGGGGCAACCCCTCGGTTTCATCATTTGAAAGGCTGATCCAACTGAGTTCTAGAGCCTGGCTTTAATTCACTGGAGAATACAGTGTAGTAACAGTACCAGGTTTCTTCATACAGGATGCCAGAGTTCATCTTAGTGGAATGGGATAGATGTATTGGTTAACTGGGCTCTTTGTGGAGCCTCACTGCTGGTCTCACTGATTTTTTTTGCATCTTTATTTGACTGGCAGAGGAAAAAAACATGGTTTTCTCTCACTCAACTGAATGAGTATCTACCTTGCAAGCAGCTAACAGCAGAGCTTCTTTCTGGAAGATACTCTGGGAAGCCTCTGTTAATGGCTAGCCCTCTAATACTCTATTTCAACTTTTTCTGGTTGTTGCTATGTGAAACTGAATTTTTCACAAGCTAATGGGTTTTGCCCATATGTTGTTGCTCTTTCCCCTGAAACTTTTGGGTTTGCTTTTCTCTTGATCTGGTTGATGTAAGGAGAAGGGTGTGCATGACAAACAAATGAAAGCTTATGTCTTCTGATTTTGTGCATTAACATTTTCCTACCGTTGTTGCAGACTGTTTATCAGAATTTTATGATTTTGATGAAGGACCTAAGAGAGAGGAAGAGGCAGGGTTATAGGCACCCTCAGCTTGGCTTTCCAAGAGACTAAAAATGACTGCAACAACCAACAGCCTTGTCTGTTAGTGGATGGGAGCAGCTGTGCTGCTACAACTGTTTTCCCTTATATTCTGGTTTGACAAGATTTTTTGCAGAAGTAAGAGGATCAGCTTTTAATTTCTGTCATCTTACAGCAAATGGATTTGTTCTTTAAGGCTCTGGAACAATAAGGCAAGTCCTGACAAGTCATTATTGGTCAGAATAAAAATTGCCTTTTAAGTTAAGCACTCAGACTAATTAATGTAAATTCACCCACTTAGGTTGCTGCTGTATGTGGCTTGTGTTAATGCTTGAGTCATAATTCAAAGAGGAGAGATGGAGGCAAGATTTATATTTTTTTCCAAGCTGGTATTCTGTGTCAGCTTTGAGATGGAAAAAGATAGCTCAAGCTTGAATAGTTTCTAAGATCTCAAATTTTTCTGCTGAAATTCAAACTTCAAGAGTAATAACAAATGAGCATGTTATAATGTTTGTCTGCATATCTTTACATATGTGTATGTATACATAGCATGCATTATTTATACGTAACATACACGGACAGGCAAATGATATGTATGTAACACAGCATATACATACCAATTTCATCAGAAAGAGGCAAATTATTCTGATGAAGAAAATGAGCTGGAAGCTGTTCACACTTCAGGAGATCACTGTCTGTTTTGCTTCTTGCCTTGGAGACTGTTGCATTTGGTGTAAAAACCTGTAGCTGGATAACCCAAGGCTGAGAATAAACGCTTCTCTTGGTGTTTGGCTGCTCTTTCTTGGGAGCTTTTCCCAAGAGTGATCTTAAATGGGGCCAGGGAACAGTAGTTCAATTCTTGGTGAAATTTTTTACCAATGGTTCTCATGTTTTGTTTCCACACAAAACTGTTCCTTTGAGATTTTTGGTGGTCTCCAGGAGCCAGTGTTAGGATAGCCAGCTGAGCATCACCCGTGCAACAATGCTTGTTTATTCCGTACTAAATTCTGGAAGACCTCATCATATCTCCTAACAAAACAGTAGGAATGATAGGAGGGGAGAATTTGGTTAAGAGAGGTAAAATGCTTAAGCAAAGTAGGAAAAAACAAATTAAGATGTTGAAGACTACCCTTAGCTTTTCCTTCTCAAGTAATACAGACCTGCTTTATGTTTTAAACTGCTGGTAGTCATTACGTTCTACTTGTCTGTGCGCTCTTTCACTGGGCTTTCAATGTCTGGCATTACTGTTTCTGATTTTCACTCATCACAGCAATGCTGTTTGTGCTTTTGGAAATGTAATACAAGCAAAACTTTCACGTTCTTCCTCAATGTTTGTAGAGGGCTTCCTAGGTATTTAAAATGTAACTTGAATTGGAAAGGAGGGGACTACTGAAGGTAGTTGTTCTGTCTTGTTCTATCATTTTCCCTTAGTAAGACTGTGAATTAATGTAGTATTGAATTAATTACTAATCATTTGGAAACCCTAGCTTTGTGTAGAGTTATATTCCTTACTTGTTTTGGGTTGTGGCAATCCCCTTTGCCAGAAGTTATCAGGAACTGTGACTTCTATTTCTTCCGGTGCCAGATATGCTCGTCCTTGGGAATCTGTGCAGGGGATCTACTTTCCTTCAATGTTTTGTATAACACAAAGATGACGTAGCACAAAAAACAGTGAGCCTGATCTCAGCTGGCACACAACCAATTGATGCCATGATGCTCAGCATAAACCAGCTGAAGAGCATGGACAGCATGTAGCATGGATGCTTTTAGCAGTCTGCATAGATACTTGTCACGTGAAGTTACCTTGAAAGCCATGATACTAATGTCTGTCCCAGTTTAGAAGTGACACAGAATGTAGAGGTAAGTGAAGTGGACCAACAGACAGTGAACCAAAGAGCAAGGTCACTGAAACACAGGAGAGGAGAGGAACAGCTTTTCCTTGCTGGCAGGCAGGCAGGAGCAGGGTTAGGACCTGCTCTTGGCCAGATTGCCAAAGTGTCACTTGCGGTGGTAAGGTGTTACTATTTCTGTAAGCACATACAAATGTCAGTCCAAGTGCAGCCTTCTGTGTCTAGCCAGGCTGGTTTCATGCATGTTTGAGTACTGTAGCTGGCCGTTAGCTGTTACCCCTGTTTCTTTGCTTCTTGGCAGTTTGGTCAGCAGAGCGGGATGGTATGATGCTGCTTCGCTTAAAATACACAAACCTTAGTCCATCCGCCCACCTCTGCCAGGTGTTCACTTAGGCTTTGGCACAGGAGTGCCTGAGGATTTAGAGGGGTTTGAGATATACCTATTCACTCAATTTCTTCTTGGGGTTATCGCAGACTTAATATTTACTGGCTTATGGCAAAATACGGCTGTTATGGGTGCCAAGTTTTAATGTTTTAACTTGGTATTTGTAGTAGCACCAATAGGGAGAAGGGTCCTATCTAAGTAATTTCTGGCCTCTTGCGTATCTAACCCAACTTACCTTTCCGTGTGAAGCAAAGATAAAAGGGAAGTAACATTCTTTTCACCTCTCTTCTCCACACACACACACCTCCGCCCCCCAATACCTGTCCATTATTGCAACTTAAATCCTGAAATAAGAGGTGAGCAGGGATGAATGGTCCTATAAATTGTTTCACAAAGCTAATTTAACTTGTATCCTATTTCTAGTTGTTGCACTATGCTGGTTTGCACAGTAGATGTAGAGTAACGCAAGTCTTAAAAGAACATTGATTGCTCCAGTAGTGCTACCTGGAAGAGGGGATGCTTTTCCAGTCAGAGAAATGTGCTTGTCCTTGGAGAGCTGTGTTCAGTCAATGAAATTTTGTGTGTAGCAGGGAGAAATGAGGTTACCTCTCAGTTTTTAATGAGTCCTCCAGTCTAGCATGGTGTACTCCATCTGACCTTCTGTGGAGCTTACCTTGAAACTAATATGCTTCCACTGGATGTCACTGTTGCTCTCTGGGAACACATTTAAAATATCACTTTACCTGTGGTGAAAATGACTCCTTGAAATAGAAGACTTTTAATGATATTTCTCTCTCATTTGGATTAGTAGAATTGGGGTCCAGATAAACAGTGTATGCCACCTCTGGGAGATTTCTGCTCCTCTGTTGTTTCTAGGGGATTTTTTTTTCAGCTCAGGCAGTGAATTTAATTGCACTTTGTGAATTAGAAATTGGATGTCTGTATGGAATTGAAGACATTAGATGTGTGTGTTGCTTAAAGGGCATGCCGTCTTTCTAGATACTTGAAAATTAATTCTTGATAATATCATATTCTTTCTAAAAAAAACCCAAAACCAAACAAACCCTAAAGAGTAGATATACTGTGGAAATTGGTTTAAAGGGACTTAACAGTAGACCTGAACCTGCCCCCCTCTCACTGCTCAGTTCTTCTCTTCCAGTGGAGAGAGGTGAAGAGAAGGGAAAATAAATATTTCCTCTGCATTGAATTATAAGAATCCTACTTTTTATTAGTAGGTGTGAAATTCGGGTAGGTGGTTATCCTGTCAATATATCTTCTAAGTATCACCATTTAGAAAGCAAAATGGCTTTTTTTTTTTTTTTATCCCTTGCAGTTTTACTACAGGTGTGCATGTGTTGTGTAGTTAATATTTGCCCCCCTCACCCCCGATTAGCACTATTAGCTGGCAAGTATGCTGCTTAGCCAGAACAATTTTTGTATGAGGCTCTGTAAGAGACCTCTGGAATGAAGGCTGTTTAATTTTCCCCTTCCCCCAAGTAGTTGCACTGTGCTGTCTTTAAGTGGTTGCTATAAATAAATCACTTCTGTTTTCCCTTTGTCACTGAGAGCTGTATTGTATTCTGAAACTGCTCATCTATTCTTCCTTTAATGTTCAGCTGCTTCTTGCTATAGCACAAAGTGCTTAATACGCAGATGTTGTAATAAGATATTTAATGGCAAATACATTTATTCGGTTTTGCCAAATAAATTGTGCACTTGAACTTTGACTAAAATAAATAATACCTCTGCAATACTGTCATTGTTTCTGATGCCTGTCCCCAGGATTCAGCTAGCATTTTACCTTGCAGGTGAGTCAGACAGGAGTACAGGTGTCTCTCTGTAATCATGATGCTCATCAGTGCTGAGACTGACAAAAAGCCAGTGTGTATTTCAGGACTCTATATTTTTGCAGTGTTTTTTTTAAATCTGTTAGAATTTAAATCACTAGTGGCTGGCTCACCACATGATACAGGTTGCTGTTAGGAGAAGGGTGGCTGTAGTTTGGTCTTTGAAGGTTCTCTTGTTCATTCTTATGGACAGTAGCAGTGGCTGACTTTAATCCTCTTTTACAAAATTTGAAAAGGTTTCAGTCTAGGGACAGTTCAGTTCTTCCTCACTTAGGTGCACGCTTCCTTTCAAATGTACTGGCCATTAAGGTAGCGGTAAGTACAAATTGTAGTGTGGCTGTTAAGGGAAAGTTTCCAAGCATTTCCCTCTTTTTAAAATGTAAAGGGCAAATCTTCCCCTGAAGGACCCCACAGTGATGCTTACCACTGTCAAATCTGGCAATTGCACGAATGATGCGGTAGATGCAGCCTGGTTGCTTCTGTAACACAGCTTCAGTGTGTCCCTGCTGGGTTTGAGCTGTGGCAGAAGCCCAGGTGTGTGCTTTGGCAGACGACCTGTCCCTCTGAGCAGTCTCTTTCCAGTTTTTTTTTAATGAAGATGGGTATGTTTGAGCTCATCAGGATGTTTGGCAGCTTTCTAAAAATGAATGTCAAACAATTCTGGGTGTCCATTTGGATTTAGGATACTTATAAACTACCTCAGTATCTGCCCTGTGAAATCCTGGCTGTGTTTTCTTAGCAATCAACGCGTTCCTTGACTGTAGAAATTGGAGACTCTGGCATGAAAAACCTGAAAGTGTTAAAAACAAACAAACAACAACAACAACAAACCCCAACCCCTGCCTTTCTCCTTGACGCCGTGGTGGGAAGGCCATGGTATTACCGTGTTCAGAAGGCTTCTGTTAGCTAGTAGCAGCGGGATATGCTTTGGGTAGTGCCAATACAAGTTACCTACTTGGACTCCTCAGCCTCTTCAGAAAAAGTGAGCTGAAGTTAGGCTAGTGAATCTGATCCAGGTGAATGCAAATGCTCTGTTTAAACCTGTGAAAAGTGCTGTGCCTTTGAGATGCGCTAGTGTGGTGTTTGCTTTGGCTGAGTTGGCCATCGGCGGAGCCTTTGCTGTTGTCCTTCTGCTGTTCCGTCCATGATGGGCCGTGCTTACGGCCTGCAGCGTTGCCCTGTGTGTCCAGCTGAGAGCGTGCAGCATTTCAGTGAGCTCCCCCTTGCCCTGGACATGCCTGTGTGGGACAAATCCAGGCTTAAGCCTTGTTGAATGCTGTATGTAGGGCTCCTTTTTGAGAAGCCTGCTTGGACAGGTCCCGGACTTCAGACTGCACCTTGATGCTGTCAGAGTGGGTGGGATGAGTAGGAAGCCAGAGCAAACTGACTTCAGTTTTTGTGCCTGGTTGTGGGCAGCAGTTCAGTGCTGTCTGTAGATGTGCGTGTTGGGTACTTGGTTTTTGCACCTGCTCTGACAGGGTAGGTTAGGTAGGATGTGCTTGTTCCTAGAACTGAATATTCAAAGACCTTGGTCAGTTTGAAAGCCTCCCTTTTGGAAGTCATACTCCGTGACACATTGACATAGGTTTTTTTATTTGCTGGCTGGATGTGCCCCTCATTAGGTAGATCAACTAACCCAGAACTTCATTGCTGAAGGCTGTAGCTACAGGTTGTCTTCTTGTTGATGACGGGCTGTAATGAACCTTTCAGGCAGCTGTGGTGTTTGAAATGGGGCAGTATGCCATATTGTCATGCTTCTGTTTTTATAAGTAGATATACTTCTGTTCTTGGGGGTGTCGCCACCATTCAGAGTACCTTCAGGAACCCACATGGGCTTTGTGGAGGTGGCTTGCTTGACTGCTTGTGGAGGTGGTACATAGCCTGTGAGCTGATCAGCAGAATGTAGCATCTGTGACAAACAGCTGCTGCTGCCCCAGGCTTCAACTTGACATGATGAGGAATCACCTGACCCCTAAAGCATCGGGTGTGGGAACATCTCTGCAGTATTACCCTTGCGAATATGCCAGACTCTTAAACTTTGTGGACTGGAGCAAAGATAATATCAACTGAGTTCAACCCAGCAGCTTTTTATGAAAAGCTGTCTGACATATGCTATAAAGATAGAGGGAGAAAATATGTTGGTACAGTCATTTTTCTGCTTCTGTGAGTCAGCTTGTTCTAATGGGTTTTGAAGTAGATAGCTCATCATCATTTGGGGTTTTTAAGTGCAGGTTGTATGCAGTGTTAGCTCACTCAAATTTCTGCTGTGCCATGATTGACTGGCCTAAAGTTACATCATCAAAATAGAATAGTCAGCCTTAAAATAACGAGAAAACATGCTTTTTAATGCTAACTATCCATTGAAAAGCAGTGTTTGGGGGTTATTGTTTTTACTTTTAAATTTAAACAGCAAATAGAAGCTTTGTAAGGCTGGCTTTATCTCATCTCTGCAAGAACATATTTTAGTTAATTAAATCAATGTATCAGTGAACAACATGTGGCTTTCAGGCTGCACAGGAGTAGTTTTGAGTGTGGCTCCCATGCCGTGGCTGTGCAATGTGACCTGGACTGTGGGCTGTGTTGGCCTAGGGCCTGCAGATAATCCAAATTATCCAAGTAAGTGGGAGGAAGCAAATTAGCAGAGGCTGGTGTGGCTGCTACCCCCTGATAGCCAGCTCCATCCCAAGCCTGTGGCATAGCACAGCGATCCCTGTGGAGCAGTTAAGTGTATCCTTTCCTGCTCCTTGTGTGAAACTGGTCTTGTGATGCGTAGCTGTGTGAGGGTGGTTTGGTTGGCAGGATCTAGGAGGTGTGGTTGGCCCATACTAGGAGTCGGTGGACAGCAGCAAGCCATTTGCCTGTCAGAGCCTACTACTGCTGTGGCCTTTTTTTGTTTTTCTCTTCCTTGCTCCACCTCCAGCTTCCCTGTGCAGTCACATTTCTGTTCCTCGCGCTGTTTAGTGCTTATTTTGTGTAACTGGTGAGCTGGACCTCAGCCTTGGGAGCCTTTCTGTGGCCTGAATCAGTGACTCCCACCAGCACAAGGTTTTTTATATGTATTTATTTTTTAAATACATATCTTTGTTGTGTGTGTATGCACATACATGTGTGTGTATGTATCTTCATAACCCACTAAACAGTTTTGCGTTTAAAATTTTGAGCTGGTCAAAGGTCTTGTTGCAGCTTAGTTGCAGATCTGCATACAGCTGGCATCAAATGTAGAGGTGAGCAGGTAAAGCGGTACAGTGCTGATGAGAAATGCATTTGTAGTAGTGCATATGAGAGAGGAGATGGAAGCAACTCTTCATTTCTTGCATAGAAAAAGCACATGTGGGAGAACTTCTAGAGACCATTTTTCAGTCTGTCAGAATTCCTTGCTGCTTTGTTGACTTCCAAACTTCAGTCATATATGTGAGTAGTAAGTGCATGGGATGGAGCTGCACCAGGCCGTGGAGAACCATGTTTTGAGGGCTGTGATCTTGGCTTTAGATTCAAATCTTGTCTGTTAGCATAAGTTGAGAAATTTAAATCTGCAATTGCTCAATCTGTTGGCTACCTTGTTTAGTTACATAAACTTCTCTGAACTACCTCTGGTGGTAATGCAAGTAAATAATGCAAATAGTGTTTGTTCTAGAAGAAAGATAAAGATAACAGTTTGAAAGAAAAGGAAAGAAAAATAAGTTCTCTAGTAGAGATCTATTTGTGCTTTTAACACTTAATTTATTCAGAATGAAATACTTGAGCTTGCATATCTAAAACAGTTGAAATTGAAACTTCAAAGTAAACTTGTTCTTAACCTCATTGAGGAGGGAAAACCAGTTCAAGATACAAACAAAATTAAAATTACTAAATCAAAGCTGCCTGTTTTAATGCATCTTGGAACATCTTGCTTCTGCTGAATTTAACTGCGGTACAGCATCCTTCTTACAACTACCAAACACGGAGAGAGGCTTTTACTTTACTGTTGAAGTAATTGGACTCCTCTGTGAAGCTTACTTAATTCTTATAATTTGGATGTAGTGATTCTATGTGGCTCCAGTAAGTCTTCGTTTACCTGTACAGTCTATGCCTGTGTACCACATGAACATGCCAGAGCTCTTTGCACATATGAGACTTTAACCTTGCAGGATTGCTTCAAGATTGTTATCTAAGGTTTGCCTTTCCTGATGGAGATTTAAAAACAAACAAAAACACACACAAAGAACCCAGGAAAAAACCCTCCACCTGGGGAAGGCAGAGAAGTTCTGTAGCAACTTTTCCTTTTCCAGCTGTGGCAAGACCAATTCCTTTTCTCCTTTGCCTGCTTTTAATAGCATGTCCCAACATAAACTGTTCTTCACTGTTTACCCTCCGTGAAACAGAAATCCTTCTCCAGTTGTTTGCATCTCAATAACAGATTATGTCTGATTATTTTTCTAGCAATCAGAAATGGATTGTGGTATTCATCTTAAGAAAACAAAAATGCAGGATTCTGGTAGGAACCACGAGCAGCAAGAGGAGGAGAGCAGTCTTGCAACTACCTTGGAGCATATTATGGGACAGTTGGATGTTCTGACTCAGGTATGGTTTGCCGTTTAATTTTGTAATAAAAGGGGAACCTCTGACTGGGAGAACTGGGAATGTTTTGCAGTAGTTTCATGGAATGAGTGTGACTAGTTCAAAACCTCTGCCTTTTAGTTTTTTTAATGAATCTGTCTTCATCCTTGTCAGCTTCTGTCAGTTCCCTCACATTGACTTCCAGGTTGCGTCTTGCTCTTCCCCGAATTCCTTTATGCTGCAGTGTAGCAGAGTGCTACTTGAGCTAGCTCTGGTACCCTGTCCTATTAGCCAAGAGTTATCTAAAGTGATGCCTAAAGGAGTGGTTGGCAGTAGGACTCTCTTTTGGTGAATAATCTCTGTCTCCTCTCTCCCAGGTAAATTCTGTTCAGATCCCGCTCCTCTCCCCCACCCAGCGTTCACCTACACAGTCCAATTTCTGCAGTGTTCTCCTCCCATCAACAAGTCTGGGCCCTTCTGTGCCTCATCTCTGAAACATGCTTTTCACCCACAGCTAGCAGACAGCTAATCCCTTGCTGAAGTGTTAACATGCAGTTCTTCCTCAGAGTCACTAAGCAATGCTTGAACAGTACCAGCCATTAATGGTGATCATCACAGTATGTGTTTACTTATTAAGAATGTGGGGATAGAGCTGTTTTTTGTTTAAATAACTTCTCATTCTTCCTGTGAAGAAATACCATCTGATTATTGTCTAGGGCTGAATTTCATTGTGTATTTTTGAGGTATGTGAGAAGCAGGGAGAAAGCATGGGATAGTAAACATTGGTAATCTCCTGTAGCTGAGACTGTGGTCGTAGGATGGAAAAATCTGTGTGGGAGTGTTTTTCTGTGAGTTTGAGTGTTGTTTCTGAGGCAGAACAAGCAGGTCTTGAACACTCGATATTGAACGTACTAATAACTAGTCTGAGTTAGCTCTCTGCTCTTGAGAAGAAGTACTTGTCAAAAAGTGTGAGATGATGGGTTGGAGGGCCCATTGGGGGATTGAAGTAGGGCTGACTGAAGGATTAAAAAACATTCCAGGACTACAGACAGTCTGAAATAGTGTAGGGTGAAAACCAAAAGGTATTTAAGTTAATTTGGCAGAAATGCAAAAAAGCACTTTTCCTGTGATCTCTAAAAAGCTGAATGCTGGAGGGGGGAGGAAAAAATCTTGTATGACATTGGGCCCTCATGCTTGTGAGTAAAATGCAACCCAGTGTATACACAAAATACTTTCTTACCCTTTTTACCTCTCCCTAGTAAGTTTGGAATGTGATCGTTATCTTTCATTACATAAATCAGATCCCCGCTTCTGATGATGAATGTGTAATGTCTCTTTTTCAACCTCATAGGTGTTTAGAGAAGGCAAATATTGCAGTAAACAGTATGTGTGGGATTTAAACTAGATATAAGCAATGCAAACATCTCTTGAAGATGTAACTGTAGAAAATTCCAAATGTTATTTTAAACCTAGCAGAAAGAGAAATTGAGATCAGTGGGGGAGGAATAAATTAGTAGGTTATAGGATAAAATTGGAAATAGGCCTGAAATAGTAAAAAACGAAAAATCTGCCTTGAGTAACTCTGCATTCAGCAGCCTCTTACCTTTTTTGTAGCTTTTTTTGCCATCCTTGAAGTACTTAATTTCCCATTGGTTCTAATCTTTGTATGTTGTATTTTGTATTAACACCATCTTAATGCATTTGTACAAGTAGATGTTCCTGACGCACCGTTGAAATGGTTTCATAATTCTTCATTTTCATGCCAAGGTTTTTATATTTAACAGCGAAACAAACCAACACCAAACAAACTTAAGCAAATGAGCCCGGAAGAAGCCCTTATTCCTAGAGTAAGGGAGGAGGTTCCTCAAAGAGGAGGGATGCTGGCAGGTAGCGAGACAGAGCTGTGGAAGGTAACTCTGGAGGGCATCTGCTTGCATAGCTAAACTTTGTTTTTTCCAATGCTGATGGTGTGTAACAGAGAGGGGAATGCAGCTCTGGCTGCCCATGGCATAAGCAGGGCCATATGGGTTAAAGGAAGAGGACAGGGTGCCTGTGATATTTCCAGAAACCCTCTGTTTGATAGAGAGATTTGTAGGTTTTTCAGGAATTTATAGTTCGTTAGCTCCATGGGAGCTTGGTTATATTTCTGATGTGGTACCTTGAAAGCCCCTGTTATCCCTCTTTTGTGCAGTTGGTGACTGGGAAGAGCCATAGCGTGCAGATGGCTAGCAGAGATCCAAATGAAATTGAAACAGCAGCAGGTGGTGGTGCGTTGGTTGTCTTTCCTAGCCATTTCTGCCAAGGTACAACTGGGTGCTGCTCCCTAGCAGCAGGTTCAAACCAACATTGTGTGGTTTATATGGCAGATTTGGGCCTGCTGACTTCTTTTTGTCGAAGGGGGACACCACTGCTGCTTTGAAAATGGAACAAAAAGCTTTCATAAATAATAGATGTCACCTAATAGACACCTAATAGATGTCAGTATTTTTCCTTTCTTGGAGGAGGGCTGAGGATGCTGCTGGTACGCTGTTATAAATCATTAGTTCGTAATTCCTGAGTGCTGTTTGTTTAAAAGAGAACTCCCATGGCATAAGCAGGGCCATATGGGTTAAAGGAAGAGGACAGAGTGCCTGCGATATTTCCAGAAACCCTCTATTTGATAGAGACATTCGTAGGTTTTTCAGGAATTTAAAGTTTGTATGGGAGCTTGGTTATATTTCTGATGTGGTACCTTGAGTTCCTGTGCTCTTTTTGTCATAGTTTCCAGCACTGTTAACATGATGTAATGTACCAGTAAGGGAAACTTAAAGTTATGATAAACTACTTCAGGAAATCATGCAAATAACAAACCTGATTTATTTTCCTAGTATTTTTTGCATAGCTATCCTTTCAAGGTTTATCATGCTAAATGTAGTATGATGTGAAAGTGGAAAGGAGAGAAAATGCATTAAATTTCTGCTGGAAGATTTAATGGGAAGACATCAGCTGAAGTCTGTCATCTCTTGCCAGTGCACAGCTTTGTTCGGAGCCGCACACTTGAAGATGCATTTTCTGCCGCTCACCAATTATCAGTACCTTCCCTCTGTTGACAATAGATTTCCAGATGAAGTGGGGTGTCATGTACTTAGAGACAGCAGGATTGTGTTTATTCCATTAAGGGGTCTCTTCCTGCCAGGCACCAACCACAAGTAGAGGCGCTGAGGCGTTGTGCCCTGCGCAGCAGGATGCACCTGAGCAGACTTGCTCCTTCAGTTCGGCACTTCAGCGCTTACTAGAGAAGGATGGGTCGGAGGAAACCCATGGCTGCTGGGTACCACATCTAGCATTAACCGCTCTAGCAAATAGATATGGCCCTCTCAGATTTATAAAGCTTCATTTTTATGTTGTTGACTTTGTGCTGTTATTTCATTCTTTAAAGTGTTGGCAACTTTCTTTAAACTGGTCTTTGAATAAAACCTTCCTCTTTTCTTCTTCACCAGAACTCTGTCAGGACGTTTTTGTTTTACTTCTAAGAAAGTGGTCTAATGTGACCTGACAAGGGTCTTCAGATAATTTTTCTAAATGTGGTTTGTGTTTGGCCATACTTCACGTGCAAATAAAGAAGTTAATGTTTGACTGCCTTTTTCAGAAGAGCAGCACATGCTTAATGCTGCTGCCTTGAAGGACGGAGTGAAGTTGGGATCCAGACATAAGCCAGTCATTTCCAGTAGTTTTGGATTACTTAGATGCCCTTGTGCCCCTTTGTAGGAAAGCAGGCAGTTCAAATCTGGCAAAGGAATCAGGAAGGTGAGAGTAATAAATAATACAGATGCTTTGCTCCTACCTTTCCTGCAGCAGAGTATCTTGTCAGTGTCTCCATGTTGAAGAATCCTGTTCTTTACTGGCATTTTAGAGATGTGAAAAGGAAGAAAATGTAAATTGTTTGTCAATTTATATTTTTTTTATCAAAGGCTGGATCTCAGTATCTCAGTGCCTATATAAAGAGGTGGGCTGAATATTAAAGTTTTCCCTTAAACAAGGTGATTTTATCTCTTGGATAACTTCCTGGAACAGAAAGGCGTGTTTTGGCTGAAACAAAAATGGAGCACATAGTAAGAGTTTACTTGGGTCAAGTGCATTTTTGCCCTAGCAGCTGAATTTCTGCATTTCTGAAAGAAGACCGATCATCTGTGAGTGACCATCTTGGCTGCAGTGGAAAACCTGCATTTGCAATGACATCTTCAAAAATTTGTGTACTCTCGTGCTCGCTCCAAACACCTGCAGCTGCCATGTTCACTCTGGTAATCTGTAGCACTGGTGGGCAGTGGGCACTGAGGCAAAAGCTGCTGGTTTTATATGGGAAGGAAGATGTCTGCTCCAAACAAAGAGTTCAGAATCAGGTTAGCATAAAAATTCATAAATAGCTGCGATAATCCACCCACAGGAAACAGCTTTATATACTTCCCCAAACTAATCTTGCATTAAGCTGGGAGAAAACACAACAGTGAAACAGAGAAGGCTTGATGAATATGTAAAATAATCCAAGCCTGAACTGAAGCTCATGTAAGATTAAAGGATTATTTCACTCCAGAAAAGATTGCAGAGGGAGGGAGGAGAAGAATTTTTTAAATAAAGTTCTTTAGCATAAAAAAAGATTTGGATACAAGTGAGTTGCTGCTTAATTAAAACTGAAGATGTTTGTGTGTGCAATGCTTATAAAGAAAACAAGTAAAAGCAGATTTTTTTAGTCTTTTTTTTGTTTTGTTTTGTTTTGAGATGTGGTCTCCAAAGCCTATGTTGGTGAGGAATTAATGTGGCCCCTCTCTTCTGTGAGGTACTGAATGTAAGTTAAGCAACTGGTTTAGCAGAATAAATGCTTTTATGACTTCAAGTAGTTACAAGTCAAGAAGAACTTCTTTTCTCATTTGGGTCATAAGCACTGCTACCTCTGCCTTACACAAATGACTTGGTTTCTGTGTTGCTCTCAAGCCCTGAACACCCACTGGCTACAGGTGGACCCAACACACGGGGGAAAAAGTGCAAGCCGTTCTTACTTCAAAATAAATGGCCTCAAAACCAAAACACTAATAGAAACATGTTCCCATCTGAAAAATCTGTGAAATGCCAGATAAGCTTGCCTTTTAAATCTTAATTTAAAGGACATAAAGGCTATTTCTCATGAATCAAAGCCATCTCTTGGAGATACAGTAGCTTTGATCTCTCACTCAAAACCAAATGAAGTACCATGGTTGTTGCCAGTCCTCTGTTTAATATTAGAGCTACTTTTTTTCTAAAATTCACTTCAAAAATATGCTTGTTACAAAATCTCTTAAGTCTCGATGCAAATACGTATTTTTTCTTTCTAAGACTGTTTAAATTAAATTAACTTCTAGGGATACTGCTGTATTAGCAGGACACTGTCTAAAGGCTGGATTCTCAGCTGATCATCTTTCTAGAGGTCCACAGGACCTTCACCTTCTATTATCCTTCAATGGGGAGGATTGTTTTCTTAAGTAGACCTTAAAGACAAATATAAATTGTTACTCAGTCACTGGGTACCAGCAGCTGGGTGAATTCAGCAGAGTGATTTGCATCCTTTCAGAGGTAGGTCAGGGGAAGGATATGGAAGGTCTTTGAAGTCTTTGTGGTTGGGGGAGACCTCTAGTCATTTGGGGTTCTAACCTCTATACTGTGCAGTTGCTGTCATGGTATGTGCTTGGATATTTTGTTGTAGTTCATCATAACTTTCATACTGTGTGATGAAACTTGAAGTCTCCTGCCTCCTTTTGCTGTGCTGGTCTAGCCCCAGAGGTCTAGGAGCTCTGCACCAAGCAAGCTGCCCCTACCTGTGCAGAAGCCTGCATCTATTCCTTCCAGAAACTTCAGGATCTGATGCAAGTGCTATCAGTTTAGCTTTGGTGGATAACTGTCAAGACAGAAGCAGCAGAGATGAGTGATGAACCATTTTTAGTAAGAGGGCTGTAAATGGAAAGGCTCAGTTACAGATGGTTTGTGTGCCTTGTCCCCGCACTGTGTGGAAGAAACTGGCAGAGCCTGTGGCTCATCTTTGTGGCCGGGATTGATTTAATACAAAGGACATCCTTTTCTGTCCTCCAGGGTCCCTTTGATCACTGTGATACTGGTATTGACCATGCTGCTTGGTCTGGCAAAATAGAAAATTCTAGAATTTTTAGCTACTCTTGTATGGTTTTCCTACTGTAAAAAGCACAAGGAGCACTGCAAGTGATCGCTCGTTGCTGTACTGAGTCTGCTGCATGAATAGACTCATGCAGTAGACCAAAGTTGCTCCTATAATTTAGTTAAAGATTGGTTAACTGTGATTCAAGCATCTACAGAAAGTGGAGCGTACTGGAGAGATGGCAGCTGATAATCACAGAATGGTTTGGGTTAGAAGGGACCTAAAGATCATCTAGTTCCAACCCCTGCCACGGGCAGGGACACCTCCCCCCAGCCCAGGCTGCTCCCAGCCCCGTCCAGCCTGGCCTTGGGTGCTGCCAGGGATGGGGCACCCACAGCTGCCCTGGGCACCCTGGGCCAGCGCCTCGCCGCCCTCCCAATAATAGTAAGGTGGGGTTAGCTGGGAAATGCTGGTTTCAGATTTTTAAAACTACTTCCTTCTTGTAGTGCTTTGGGTTGCTAAATGTAAAAAAAAAAACCCTTTACTTTTCAAGTGTTGTGAGTAGCACCTGTCTGTTGGCTGAAGAGAGCTGGTAGCACTGTGAGCTCTTATGCTGTGCACTGGAGAACAAGACATGGAGGCTGTTTAGGATCTGGAGCTCTGCATAGGGATCCTGATGAGGCCGGGTTAGTGCTAGCATTTGGATTTCTGCAAGCATTGTCATGTATTCCTAATCCCTATGACCTAACAGTGACATTGGATGAATGTGCAAAAACTGAGGGGGTGTGCAGGAATTCCTGACCAGCAGCTGGGCAGCAGCACTGACCGATACCTTCCTGCCTAGCCATGCTGAGGTCAAGTATTTTCTAGTACAAATGCAAGAGTTTGTGTAATTGGAAGTGTGTTACAAAGTAAACCCAGAAAAATTCATGATGCTGTGTTAAAGAAAGATTGAGGGGAAGACTGAAACACTAGATGAGCTGTCATCTTCATTCTGAAATAATCAATATGCTATCCGTAAACCAGCCTGGTGTGAAATATTCTATGCAAATAGGTTTTGTGAGAATTCACCTTTGAGTTTGCATTCAAAGCAGTTGAGATGGTGAGGAGCTACAGAACTTACTTTAAATGTCTCTGGGGTAGCAGATCTTGTTTTAGTCTAAGCAGTTGAAGAGCTATCATTTCTCTTAGAAATCATTTCATGTTAAAAAAAACAAACCAATAAACACCACAAACCACCTAATTATGTATTTGATCTCTGAGATTAAGGCTTTGACCACTACAGTAGGGCTAGTCCTGACACGCAGAGAGCCGTGCATGCATAGTGTTAATAACTGCGAAGGCTTCGTACCTGGTTATACTGTGAGATGGGAGGTTTACGTCCTTGGCGAGCCTGAACTGCCAGCTTTAGCTGAACGTGCTTCAGAGCATACTGAACATCGGTAGCTGTGTCAGGTCCCGTCTCAAAACTGTGTTAAGGTACGATTTGCCCAGGAGGAGGGCAGCCTAGCTTGCTTTAAGCGTGCTTAGTAATAGCAGGGGTCTGCTTTGAGTTTCACTAGGTGTAGTTGCTCAGACTGAAGGGAGGCTGACAGCAAGTCAGGGCAAAACTTAGTATGATAGGAGCAAAGGCTGCTTCTTACCAGACAGGTTCATGCTTGAATCTCGGTGGCTTTTGCTGCATGAATTCTCCCATGAGCCTTCTAATCTTGCAGCTGGCGTTTGGTATTTTGAACTGCTGGTGGTGGAAGGAGTTAACCTTTTTCCTGTGAAAGGTAGGTAGAGCTACCTCAGTGCAGACTGTTCCTGTGGTAGTTTATTTCATATGTTGCATTAGAGAAAGGGCTCCCAAGTTTAATTTACCTGGCTATTTGTTTATTCCTCTTCCTGCATAGGACTGCTTTTATGCTCAGGACTGTATTTGGTGGGTGTTGGAGGTACCATGTTAGTGATCTGCATACAGTAACTAGGACCTTTTCTTGTCCGTATTACTGGCTTTAACTGGTGCATCTGAAGGTTGGCAGCTGTACTTCTTTCTTGCAAGGCTGTTTTTGCTTTCCCATATAGCGCCACCAGGTCTCCTCAATGCTGTGCAGCCGTCTGTGGTCCAGGTGTCATAATTTGTGCCCTAGAGGTACACAGGTACCTCTGAACCCGCTCATTAGCACTTGCTGAGAGACCCTTGGATGCTAAGGCAGCATATTTGTGATGCAGTTTACTTGCTGTACTTCTTGGCCATGTTTGGGACTGACATGGGTTCTGAAATTACTATTTTGGGGGAAAATCATAAGAAGTTATAGCAGGGCATTTAGCTCTTTGAAAACAAACCAGTGTTGGCGTTGTTTGTTACAGAGGGCAGAGCTCTTAAGTGTGCAGCTTGAGGTCAAACTTGACAAGTCTTATTCTGCAAATCCATGGGCCATCTGTAGTCTTCACTGTAGCTCTTGAAAGGCATCCTAAGTCTCTCTTTGTACTAACACAGTGGACTAGGAAAGCTGAGTGCACAGAAACTTCTAAACTTCTGCATTTCTTGCGTATACTTTTTCAGGTGCGTTTTTTGTTAAATTGAAAAGAAAATGCTGTCTTCATAAATTAACATGTCAGATTGGAAAGAGAAATCCAAAGAGGTAGAAGTAAAGTTTTTTCTTGGGCTACTTGGTATGTTAGTGCTCTGCAAAATCTTTTTTAACATATGCTTAGTAAAAATGGGGGAGCAAACCTTTAAGAATCTTCTTTACTTAAGTAAAGCTAGGAAGCTACTTCTGCCTCCTTCAAGATAATGGAAAAGAGGGATTATATGTTATGAAATGATGATGGGAATAGGAGTGCAGGTGTAATACTTCGCCTGCACATGGCTAAAAGCTCATCTTCTTTGCAGTTGGTGTGCAGGCTTGTCCATTGTAGGCTCAGCCCAGTTGTTGTTACCTGATGTGAGTAACTGTTGTATCAATACATCTTTTTTCGGGCATCCCACAGGTACTGCGGATCAACCGGAGCAGTGTTACACCCCCCATGGTGGTGTGTGTGCTACCTCAGTCAAAGCCAGTGTGAGTGGCACACTGAAAACCCACATGCTGGCAGGGCAGGAGCTGCAGCTTTTTGTTTGCAGAGCTCTCCCTTAGCAGGGTGAGCCTAACGTTGTTCCCGTGCTCTTGCCTGCCTTGCCCCCGCTCCAGGTTAAGTACTGCTTTAGGTACTGAGGAGCTTTTTGTCTAGGTGGGTGTCTCGGCCGGGGCTTCCACCACCACTCCAGAGGGTTGCTGATGGCCTCCTGCTTGCTCGCTCTGGCCTGGGCTTTTCAGGTTTCCTTTGGCAGTTGTAGAACTGGTTTCTGTTGGCATTCAGTTAGCACCTGGTTCCCTTATCTAGTCCTCAGAAGAGGCAGGACAGATTGCCCCCCCAGGGCCACTGCAAAAGCCTCGACCTTGCGGCTAGAGGTTCTTAAATTGTCTCAGCTACTTAACCAGACAGGGAAATGTATAACAGGGACTAAGGGAAATATATTGATGAAGGCATCTTGGAACAGCGTCACAAATTGCTATTATTTGGGTTGAGGGAGTGAAAATAACGTGGAGGAATAGCATAGGGGGCTTGTCATCAAGACTATTGGGTGCTTCAGTTCAGGTGTCCTGGGGGAGGATGGAGCTGAATATTCCCTAGAACTTAAAAAGTAAATAGGAGGCAACTTACTTTCTTCTACATAGTTTCTTTTTCATGTTTCCAAAGAGAAGAGCAGTTTTTTTCTAGGCTAAGTCTGCGAAGATGAATGAAGACAAATGTTGCAGGAAGCGTTGGTAGGAGTGATTTAAGTAAGTTTTCTTTTGTGTGAAAAATTCCATATTCTGTTCTGGTGTCCATAGTGATGCTCAGGATATTACTGTAATGTCAGAAATACTCCTTTTAAAAAAAAAAAAAAAAAGAAAAAGATTTTTCTTCTCATTTAAGCCTAAGCTGTTACCCTTCTGCTGATCTGAGCCAGGACTTTAATAAATTATCCAGCATTTACTCCCCGGTGCGTAATGGAGACATGTGCTGTGCTTCTGACACAACAGGAAGCCCAGATCCTGCCACAGAGAAACAGCTCCAGTGCAAGCCTGGCTCCAGTGAATCCTCGCTGAATCAAGCTTAATTTTTGGTTCGTTATCTTCTGAAAAGCAATAGCAAAAACATACAGGAGTTGAATGGACGCAATTTAATTTGCCTACCGACAAGGACTTGCTTTATAAATAGTAACATGGAAATATTGTAAAACTGTCAGCTGCTAATAAAAGGAGCTTTTCTTTTGTGTCTAAGTTACAATATAGCACTAAGAGCAGCTGGGCAGTATTTGTGCTTTCCCTTACCTTCCTAGGATGTCAGATGCCCTGTGTATTTTGGGCATCATACACTCAAGTCTAAATGGACTGTAGTCATCAGTTCCTACTTTGGACTTCCTGGATTTCGCTTCTGACTGCTACTTTTCCACTTTTAGTTTCCAAAAAATACTCACTATGAGTTTTCTGCTTATACTTACAAGCAATTTCCATTCCAATAAACATTTTCCTTACAGCTTTTTCACAAATCCAGCGCTTTCTGAAATCTGCTTTACTTGCGCTTAGTCTTACAGTGCTGTGTGTAATGGCAGGATTGTGGTGGCAGTAAATCTTGGGATATAGGAACCACAAATAATCTGGGGCTTTGCTTCTAACAGGGCAGTGTGACCAGGACATTAGTTCAGTTGATTATCTTTCTAAAGGAAATTTGATGCAATGTTTCACACACACACAGAGACCCTTTTTCGAACAGTCTTGAGTTACTAGTTCTTTTTCAAATGGAAAAGCCAGGATCCCTACTGCTTTTCATTCTCTGTCTGGCTGTTTGCAGGATAGGATCTTTGCTGTAACCCCCTGGTAGACATTCAGCCTGCTGTGTTCTGCCCTGAGTAGCTTTGCTCCTGACTTCTGTAGGACAGCCACTAGGCAATAGCATGGCTGGATAAGAAAAAGATGAAATCCTCCCCCTCTCCTCTCTCCTTTGAATAGACGGGAGGGCTCCTGCTGGCTCCAGGACATGTGGGACATCACCTGCCAGCTCCACAACTTTTCTTCTGCTTCTCTGTGTACTGCAGTTTTTGTGCCTCAGAGGGGTGGCAATAGAGGAGGAAAAAACTTAAATGAAGCTAATGCTGTAGCCCACAGGAATATTTAAGCAGTGCAGGGTTTTTTCTTTCAGGTGAAGCTTTCTACAGTTGCAGCAATGCTGCATTAGGCAGCAGGAGTTAGCACTTCTGCCTTGTCACAGGTCAGTGGTACATGTGAAGCAGAAATAAGCTTTGAACAGAAGGAAAACTAGGGTGCATTATATTCTGACGTTGTGGATACACAGTCTTGCAAGATGGCTTTGCCATGGTGCTTGGTGTTGTTTTTACTATTTCTTGCTTTCTCCCCCTGCCACCCATTCGTCTCATTCCCTGAATCATTTTATGGGAGACTTTTCCTAGTCTCAAGTGGCCTTAGCCAAGCTATTTCCTCTCTTTGTGCTTTCGTTTCCCCAGCTGTAAAATGGGGATAATGAGACCTGCTTTCTTTTGTCAGGCACTTAGAGATGTGCTTACGAAATGTGCTATTAAAAGGCTTTCTATGTATAACTTCTATACAAACAGCAGTTGTCCGAGTTTATTTGAATTACTTTATTAAAGTCCAAGGATCCGAGCATCCTTTGTTTTTAACACAGGAAGTTATTTATGCAGTAAAAATGCTCAAAATGTGAAGCTATTGATTGTTGCTGATAAGTTTATGGATATTAAAGCATTAAATCATCACCGCCTATTATCAGCTGTTCTGGTGTCTTTGGAAGCTGAAAGCAGTTGTGCATAGCCAGGTCCCTTGATTACCTTGGAGTGATCAATAAAAGGTTTTCAGCAGAAGCTTTTATTGCCACGTGGTTAAAATGTTCTTCCTGTGCATCCTGTACATGATGACTTCAGCTTGAGGAGAGAGATGTAACACTCCTTTGTGGGGTAACTGGATTACACAAAAATATTCAGGCGTTATGGTGAGGGTAGATGCTGCCACTTTGGGTTTCAGTTCCACTCCATCACCTCTTGCACTGTCTTGTGCTGGGAGGGTTTTCTTGCTTGTCATCATGCTTGTCCAGCAAGTTTTGTGTGTTTTAATTGCATCAAACCAATGGCACTCAGGGAAAGGAGGAAAGAATCAGAAACAGCGAGGCAATATCAAAGCTAAAACTGGGCAAAACTGTTCCAGACTTCTGTCTCTCGTTAGCAGAACAGTGTCTGGTGGCTCATGAACATGGAAGGACGGAACCTGTCCGTGAAAGGAAACGCAGAGCCTGGTTTGAAAGCACTGAGTGCTGGAACAGGTGATCAGTGTTGTCTGCAGGAAAGCTTCATGCCTGGCAGCTTCTGCTCCTCTCTGAAGTTGTGTGGGGCTCTGCCCTGCTGAAATGCTGATAAGTGGAGTTACAGCCCTGAAATACCTCAAAATACTCCTGTGAATTAGCATTTTATTACACCATTGAGACTACAGTACGTAGCTTGTCTTGGTGAGCAGCTCAACAGCAGCTTTCGTTTTATTTTGCAGACTGTTGCTATCCTGGAACAGAGGCTGACGCTCACTGAAGACAAGCTGAAGGAATGTCTTGAGAATCAGCAGAAAATCATTCAGAACAAAAAGAGCTGATTTCCTGGGAGAGGATGGGAGCCGAAGGCGCTGGGAGGTTTGAGGTTGTTTGTGTTCCTGACAGACTGTGTGTGACTTGCTTTAACCATTTTGAGCACAAGCTGTTTTTCAATTGCAATGTACAGTTATTTTATGTGTAAATAAGCCTTGTTGATTTACTAAAATAAAAGGAATATTTTATTCATAAGTGTGGATAATGATTGTGATCTCCTGTGTTTTCCAGAGATATAGCAGCAAGCGTGTCATCTGACTGCTAACTGGGAAGGTTGGATCTCTACTGCCTTTGGTGCTGCTGAGTTAGTTGTAAAATATTTAAGCATCTTGGAGTTGCCAAACGTCTGGCACAAGCTGTGTTAGGCTTGTTGCTGAGGTATGTGCTGGCCGTAGGTGACAAGCAAAGAACTCCCAAGATATTTTGGGCAGTGGGAGTTCACCTCTGTTCTCAGACCACAGCGAGCAGGTGAGGTCCCAGCACAGCCAGCACCTGGAGAAGGGTCTGCCTCACCCGAGTCCCAGCTGGTGCCTGGCAGATCTGACAAAGCAGTTCAGACCCTGCGTGGTGTTTGTGCAGAGGTGATTGAATACGATGGTGGGATTTATCCTGCTCCCTTGTGCAATGTGTGAAAAACAATTGCTTAGGTTGCTTGAGGCTGGGAGAGAGGCCCTGGTGGGTCAGCTGCAGGGTGGATTCCAAGCGGATTTTACTTTGTCTTTGTCTGCTTCTTAAATAAAAGGCAGGGTAGAGGGAGAGGAAAGGCAACCAAGCAGCAGAGCATTTGCTCCATCGTGGAAATTCCCTCTTCTCGCACCAGACTGCCTTTAATTTTTGGTCATTTTGCAGATGTTTTCACAGTTGAATAGCTCATCACTCACACCTACGCTTTCACCCTGCTCCCCTCATTGCTCCTCCTGACTTTTGCAGTACTTTAGCAGGTGTTCAGTATGTAGCTGCACAAGAATTTGGACTTCTGGGAGATCCTGTTCTCCAGCACCTCTTCTGCTTACACGTACGGAAGGTCTCCTTTCTTGCAATAAACTTATTACCCACATTCCTGGAGAAATGAGCTGTGGGAACTTGAGCACCTCAGGGTTAATGAAACCCTCCTCAACACTGTCTGTCTGACCTCTGCAAGCAGGGAGGCTGGTTCAGTCCCTACTCTTGGTGGTCCCTCCTGCCGCCGCCACCGCTTGCCAGCCTCTCACAGCTTCCAGGGCCCCCTTCTCCAGACGTGCTGTGGGCATTTCAGGTGCTTGCCTGAGTACTGCCTGCAGCCCTTATTTCACATGGGCCTTAGCAGATCTTAAGGCCAGCCCATGTGGGTTTTTTTTCTGGGGTTTTTTGGGTTTTTTTCCACCTGTTTCTATTGCAGCCTGTGGCTGCTGGTACAGTGTCTTGGTGGTGTTAATATTACTCCTCATCCCATCTGGGTGAAGCTGTTTGCATTCCTCTGCCATCACCAGGAAGCTTCTTGTCTCCTTCCCTCCTAGTACTTTTTGCATCTCTAAGAACCCCTTGTTGGCATTATCACAATATTTCGCTCTTTCATTTGCAGGAGGTTGAGAGCTTTCTCATTTCCATGCTTATTCGGTTGATTATAAATCTGAGTTTCTCTGCTTTGCCAAAGACTGTTTGTTTTCTGTTTCCAAGTTCTAAGTCTGATAAATCATTATTTTCTCTTGGATTACACTAATGGAATCAGTTCAGTGATATTCTTCCATGCTCTTGCTATAAGCTTTCAGTGGCTTTTTGCTGAGAGGCTGACGTAATTTTCATTGAAATGAGCTTATGTAGTGATGCGGATGGGTGGGGAGAAGGGGACTCGCAAGTACATGCAGCCAGTTTGCTGGTAGGAGAAGACTGTTCCTGCCCTGATCTGCTGGCACTGAAGTGATGACAAAAATGAGTGGCAAGAGCCTAATTTGTCAACTTGATTTTCAATGTTGTGGACTGGCCTTTGGGGTAGGAGTTGTAAAGGGGAGAAGAAAATTTAAGAGCTGTTCCAACATTCTTCAGTTTTTAAAGCTTTGCTTTAAAAATAACCTTTGCTTCCTTTTAATGTGTAGTTCCTAATGTCCTAGAGACCACAGAAGCCATTTATATATTTTAGGGAGAATGGCAACACAAGTGACTTGGGCACATTCAATATAGATGCTTTTTCTTTTCCAATGTTCTGAGTGAATCCATTTGAAAGATTTAATTGTGCTTCTAAAACAGATGAGATGCTCAGGTGCTGAAGGGCAAGCCATTGAGATGTAGGGTGTTGTAGTTTAACCCCAGCTAGCAGCTAATCCCCACATAGCCACTTGCTCACTCCCTCCTGGCGGGGTGGGGGAGAGAATTGGAAGGGTAATAGTGAGAAAGCTCATGGGTAGAGATAAAGACAGTTTAATAGGTAAAGAAAAAGCTGTGTGTGCGAGCAAAGCCAAACAAGGAATTCATTCCCCACTTCCCATCGCAGGCAGGTGCTCAGCCATCCCCAGGGAAGCAGGGCTCTATCGTGCGTAACAGTGACTTGGGAAGGCAAGTGCCATCACTCCAAATGTCCCCCCTTCCTTCTTCCCTCAGCTTTATATGCTGAGCATGACATCATGTGGTGTGGCATATCCCTTTGGCCAGCTGGGCTCAGCTGTCCCAGCTGTGTCCCCTCCCAGCTCCTTGTGCCCCCCCCCCTCCCCCCTCAGCCTGCTTGCTGCTGGGGTAGGGGTGAGGGGCAGAAAAGGCCTTGACTCTATGTAAGCACTGCTCAGCAACAGCTAAATCATCCCTGTGTTATCAATGCTGTTTTCGGCACAAATACCAGCTACTATGAAGAAAATTAACTCTTACCCCACCCAAAAGCAGCACATAGGGAGTTTTCTGGACTCAACTTCTTAAAAGCACTCATTTGATCAATACAGCGTATTGTAGAGGTAACCGAGAGTGGGTGGGTGAGGAGGGTCAGGAGGAAGGGGAATCTAACAGCCTCTGTATGATTTAGGTAGTAAGAAAGGTAATCTGAAGGGAGTTTCTTCTGACAGTACTCCCCATCTCAATCATTTCCTTATCACAAATCTCAGCAACTTGCTCTCTCTTCACTTCTCCTCCTTGCAACCTCTTATCTGGAGTAGAATATCAGAACTTAATGTGTACCAGCACTTGTAAAGGGTGGCTATTGCTTGAGACACAGGTAAGGTGTGGAAAATACGAGATTTAAATCATAATCCTTGTGCTTAAACACTGAGCGATAACCTCAAAAATAAAAAAAATATCTGAGGAGCCCAAATCCTATTGCCTGTCCTGTCCCTAGGCTCCGTGCTTAACTCTCCATGGAGTACCACAGCTGAAAACCAGCGCTGAGGAGAGAGTAGCCGAGTAGCCTCCAGAGTGAGTTAAATCCACTTTTACGCTCATTATTTTTCCGGTTTTTTTACTTGGGAACATCTGCAGCAACTGATTTGTGAACCTGTTAACTCAGAGAGCAGTGGAACAGCCAAGTGAGGAGGAGGATGATGTTTGTACTTCAGCTGACATCGCTTTTGCACCGCGTGATGTATGCCCAACCTTGAAAACCTTGGCGGTTAACTGTGCACGGGGAGGCTACAAAGAGTTAAGGATTTTGTTTTGGATCTCTGAGGCATGCTTTAAGCCAAGTTCTTAAAAAAGTAGTTTAATTTGTTGCCATTACACTTGCCAGACGTATGACCTCACTAAACTTTTAGCAACAGTTCTTTGTGCTGAGATTGGCCCCTGGGGACCCCAGCACTGCTGCAAATGGCTTTTTGGCTGCTATGAGTATGGAGCATGTTAAACATAACTGTGATCTGTGAAAAAGTAAGAATCTTCAAGCCCTACCCCCTTTCCTTCCTGTCTGGGAGCTGGAATTGAACAGATACCACGGCAGAGCTCATAACTGAATAGGCAAAAGCACCAGCACGCTGTGGTATTGACTCTTTTGGCCAGAAAGTGAGATGGCCAGGAGCATCCTCTGCCTGCAGGGCCATTACTGGACATGAGCCTGCCAGCTAACTAGAAAATAAAATCCAACTATGATCTAAGTAGCTGGGCTAAAACTAGCCAGCCTCGTGGTACAGATCACTTATTATATAACCTCTTTAAAGAGCTGCTTTTGAACGAAATGTTTTTTTGAAACATGAGTGAGTAGGAGGGGAGGGAAGCGAATCATTTTGCAAAGGTTTGTCACTTGTGACGTGAGAGCAAGGCTGTATTTCTTCTCTTGCTTTTAGAAATGGTTTGTCTCCAAGTGCTTCGCAAATGACATGACCTGATCGGCTGTAGTTTTGGGAATGAAATGCAATGGGAAAGAAGATTCTCTTATTGACGCTCATCTGCATATTTCACCTGGATTTAGTGAGCTCTGGGAAGTTTTACGTGTGTCTCTGGGGAAGCTGGGATCTATTTCTAGCTCTGCAACAGAAGTGCCATCACAGGCAAACATCACTCTTCAATCCCCTGTTCCTTGTCAGGGGAGATGCATATAAATGACTTCCTCTATCGAAGTGCAGGTTCTGTGGGCAAAGAGCTCATTAGAGATTTGAATGCAGTGTGGCAGGGAAGAGAGAGGTGGGCTCACTTCCAGAGCACAGGTCTCCAGCATCCTTTACTTTCTTCCCATCTCCTTGTAGCACAGCAGCCAGTGCTGCTGGGGGTGTGCTGAGCACCTTTCTGCTATCAGCAGGAGTGATGGGTGTCGCCTAGGGCTTCAGGTGGAGCTTGAAGTTAACTGGTGTCACTGTGTCACTTCTGAGCAAAGACTGAGGGTATGTGCTGACATCTGTGTTGGGAGAGTGTGCTGTGGGGTGGTTTCTGGCAGGGGATGAGTATCGTGAAAACCTGGGGATGTTCTGGCAGAGGGTAACTCATTGTGGGCTTAGCTGCAGCTCAGACAGGCCAGGTGACCGCTGCCTGAGGCCATGAGTTTGCCATCTGCAAGGAAGTCTTTCCCCAGTGGCTACTCTTAGATTTCTTTATATTCCTTCCAGCTCTTCCTCCCTGATAACATAATATAGCTGGAAATGCACCATTTTGTTGTCACAAAACAGTTAGGCTGAATCAGTGCCATGACCCAGTGCCAAAACGCTGTCACCTCTGTTCTCCTTCGCTGTTTCTGCTCCCTGCAGGCATCTTCCATGCAGCTAATAAGTCACTGCCGCCTTCCGGACACCGGTCAAGCTGAGGATACAGTGGTGCTCTGTGTGGCACAAGGATTTTTCTGCAAATGTCTGGTGAGGAGTGCTACAAAGCCTGGCCCTGCTTACTCCAGGAGCTTGCGGCTGCGTGGAGCATGTGCCGTCAGTGGTAGCTGTTCTTTCAGCTGCTGATTGAAAGGGTTAAGCTAAGTAGCTGCCTAGACTGGAGCCTCCTGCATGGCCTCACTTCCCCCTGGGGCAGCTGCGCTTGGCAATGTTTCCATCCCTGTGTTTGCACAGCCCTGCCGAAGGCCAGAGCCAACCTTTGGTGAGCAGATCTCCCAACTGGAGATCTGATCGCTGCTCAGCTGAAACGGGCAGATCTTACGGGCCCTCCCAGCTTGGGAGCGTGTGCCCTGGTGTGGGCATGATGCCATGAGATCCTCCCAGGAGGAGAACCTCCTCGCAGCATGATATGGGCTGGGAAGGATCATTGCTTTTCCCCTTCTGTGAATCTGCTCTGCCACGTGTAGATGCCGTAACAGCAAGAAAGGTTCTGCTGGTCCGTATGGTGCAGCAGGTGCCTTGTGCTACCCAGAGTTACCCAAGATGGTTTTTATCCTATGAAAGTCTAGGATTATCTTTTTTTTTTTTTTTGCTTTTTTGCTTCCCGCATTCCTTCCAGTTACTCAGTTTCTCCAAAAGGCTGTGGTTGCATCAAAGGATGTTGTTCCTTTTGTCCTGGGGGCAGGAGATGTTGCATTCTACATCAGTGTCTTCTCATGCTTCTTGCTGCCTGTTGGGCTTGCTAGGTAAGAGCTTTCCCGGGAGTTAGGGGTGAAGACTTTTGCTTTTGGCGCTTGTTCCTTGTGAGCATCAGTCAGTACAACCAAGGCAGAGGTACTTGTGCTTTTGCAGAAGCTCCTGACTGCTCAGTTTTCCTGTGCGAAACATTGGAGCAGAAGCACATGACGTCGCTACTGACAACTGGTGGCCCACAAACCAGTATAGTTGAAAATTTCATCTGGCTTAATTGCAGATCCTTGGAGAGACTCTGGGAGTGGGAGGGCAAGCTTTGGTTTTGCAGCTTTCCTTCTGCAGCATTTCATCCTATTTTGTGTCTATCTATGGTGGTGGTAGAGTTTAAGAAATCCTTCCCCAAAGCAGCATCAAACTGGGTCAGTGCAGTGAGGTCAAGATGGTGTTTGGATTCTACTTTTGAGGTCATATGGAAAGATGGCACTCGGAGAAGCTTTGCAAAGCAAGGCTGTAACAAGCTGCTCCTCCACTTGCTCTTTCTTCGTTTCTGTCACTGTCCGTGTTGGGCTGCAGGCGAAGTCCCTGTTAACAGGATGGTGCTTTCTTATGTGGAGGTGGAGCAAGGCAAAGGGCCGCAGTGGAAATGACGGTGTTCAGTGGGAAGTGACTTAGCCCAGGCTTCAGGTCCAAGAGCGCGGGTGGGAAACAGCGTGGCCTGGCTCTTTTCTTGCTGCTGATGCTGCCCAGGGAAGGTGCTCTCAAATCCCCCTGCTCACTGGGTGCCTCCCCTGTCATGCTCTGCAGCAGCAGTGGCACAGCTGGAAAGCAGCTGGCTAAAACAAAATTGTAGGATGCAGGGGATGTACTGAGCAAAAGCTCTCGGGATGATGCTCCAGCAGCGGAGACTAAAATCCTGCACATGTGATGGAGTGATTTGGGAGAGGTACAGCTGCCTTGCCATGGAGCTGTTCTCTTCTTTAAGGACTTGGTCTTCAGTATGCTGATATGACAAGGCAAGCTTCAAGCCTGGAGGTTTGTGGAGCAAAACCCCTCAAGGTGACCCATTTGAATATGGCCGTACCCATGTGTTGTTAAGTTGATTAACAAATAACTTTAATGACACTTGATCTTTTGCGTAAAGATCAATGCGTGCCTGCTGGGTTGTTTTTTTTTGTAGCTCCTGTTTGTTTCCTAAGGGACAGATTATTTGACCTGTGTATTTGCATGATGTATTTCTTTCCTTTGCTCTATTATTTATGAAATCAATAGATCTCAAAAAGGAACATTTGCCGCAAAGTGTCTGGAGCAAGGTGTGCTGGAGGAGAATGCAAAAACGTGCCTGCTAGCATGGCCTTTCCCATCAGCCGAGTGTCTTTACCAGAGAGGGGGAGAGGAGCTCACCTGAGCACAAAGGGGTGGTTTGTCCATGAAAACACCTTGACAGCAGCCCAGGTGATGGGGGGCAAAAGCAGAAATTCTTGCCTGAGTACCTGCAGATCACGCAGTGAAGCAGGGGCGGGAATAAGGGTGGGCCATGGGATCAGTCTTCTAAATTTGGCAGCCCAGGTGGGAAAGGGGAGGTACGATCCAGGCTGTGTGCTGTGGAGGCGGCTGAAATTTTTTAGATACCTTTAACCAGGGCTGTGTTTGGCGTTGAGCAGGCTCAGTTGGCTCTGGAGACTTTGCAGCAGTCCATGGGGCTGCTTCATCTCAATTTTAGAGGGCAGATCTGTTGCTCCTGTGCATCACCCTGCACCAGGTGGTACGAAGCTATCCTTTGTCCATGCCAAGACAGTCCAGACTGTTGTTTACTAATGCACCTGCAACAGCCCAGGTTTTTGCCTGCCAAGGTGCCACGTGTTCCTTTGCTTCTAGGGTCCCACACTCCAACTGGTCTGCTGCTTTCTGAGCTGTGGCCTTGCCAGCCTTCCCGTGCAGACAGGAAAAGTCAAATTCTGTGTGTAAGGAGGCAGCAGCAAGCAGTCTCAGCTGACCCAGCCAGCAGGGATATACCTTGTAGCCATGTTTTGCAAGAAATGCCAGAAATGTCTGAGGTGTGCCCAGGAGCATCCCGAGTTTGCCTTCTCTATCTGCATCCATGCAAGCTGGAGAAGGGACCTCAGCCTTCAGCCTGGCTCAGGTACAGTCATGAGCTGGTGTGCACCAAGAGCCGCCTATTACCCATGCTCTGCTGGCTCCAGGCATTAGTACACCAGCACTGACATCGCTTTTTCAGAGGAACCAAAGCCACCAGAAGAACCAGCTTCTGAGCCAGCTGATGTAGTGCCTGCCTTTGATATCAGCTGGGGATGTGGGCAGAGGCATCTCCTGCAAGCAGTGGAGCTGGGTAAAGAGAAAGAGCTTATTCCCCGCTTGCTGCTCCTTTGTTTTTCCTCTTGCAAGTGAGTGTCTGCTCCCTTCAAGTCAAAGGGCAGCTGCTAGTCTGGCTCCCACAGGTTGGAACCCAGATGCCTGCAGAGTAAGTCCCCAGAGCTCGAGTGGGGACTGGGGGCTGCAGGGGTGGCCTTGGAAGGGGAGAAGACTTGTGGAAAAAACAAGGAGGAGGACCAAGGGGAGATTGGGGATAAACTGCCTTTTGCTGCCACCAGGCAATAAATTAGGTAACATGAGTACCAGGCAGTAAACCAGTCTGTTCATGCATGGGGAGCACAGCCCTGCGGGGCAGGGGGCAGGGGCTGCTCTGCACGCATGGGTCCCGCTCCCGGAGGACAGAGAGCCGTCCTGTGCTGCTGTACTTGCTTGTGGAGTCGGGTGCCAGCAGCTGGGTGAAGCCCTGGCTCCCTGCTGCTCCCCGCTGTGGGATTTCTCTGTGACAGCATCTCAGGATGGAGGCAGGATCTGTGCCGACAGCCCCTCTGGCACCTGCCCTCTCCAGCCCGAATCCTGCTTGGAGTTACCTCCATCACCCCCCGGTGCTGCGAGAGGCAGCAGCTGGCAGGGAAGCTCCGTGCTGCCTAACTCAGCGATGGGTTCGCTGTTCCCAGGCGGTGGGTGAGGGCATGGCCACAGCACCCAGCCCTGCTGTGGCCCCCTTGCAGCACGCCTGGGGCGATTGTGCCGCCCCGTCAATTTGCTGCCTCGAGCAACTGCCTGCTTTGTGCCAAGGGCCACCCTTGCCGCCCACTTCAAGTGACATTTTAACATGGTGGTACTTGGCTTGAGCGAGATTTAGAGCTTGGGATTGGTGCCAAGTCCTTCCCTGCACCAGGAATCGGCTTCTTTGCTACAAAAAACAGCCGAACGAGTCCCTGTCTCTGCTCCCTCTCCCGTTCCCACCCCTCCGACAGCGACGGGCCCGTCGTTCCCCTGCGGCCGGCGGGTTTCCCTGCGCTCCCTGCCCTGCAGCTCGACGGTGCATCTCGGAGGCTGCATTCTTTGCTGCAATTCCCCTGCTCTCCTGCCTCTCCTTACTGTGTGCTGCCTTTGTTTGCCAGCTCTTAGAGGAGAAGCAAAGATGAAAGAGAGCAGAGCTGGTTATATTTAATAGCAATGAAAATTGGCGTGGTGATTGGGGGCCATTTTCCTTCCCTCTCCCACCTATTGAAGTTGGGAGGCAGCTTTGAAACCGCACGCGGTCGTCTCGCCAGGACTGCGCCGGGCTCCACCACGGCAGCGGAGGGGAAGGGAAAGCCAGTGGTGTACTTCGCGTCCATCCGTGTTATCTGTGGTTTCCAGCCTGTCCCTGGTAGGAAAGTAGCTTTTTTCCCCCATCTTTTAAATGAAAAGTCCCTTTCCCCCCTTCATCTAGTGCATGCCGCCCTGGCCGAAAGTGGCCAAGTGCCTTTTAGATGCAAATATATGTTAATTTACAGTGATGGGAAAGGAGCAGCAGGAAGCTGAATGAAGGTCAGCTAAAGCCATCTTTCTTTAACCCACCCCAGCATTTCACAGGCTTGCTCGGAGAGCTGTGGGGCCAGCGGTCCCTCATCCTGCAACGAGCTACTCTGGCTGCCTTCTTGGGGTGCCAGGCTTTGAAAGAGGCATCGCACCCCAACATTGCTGCTGCTGCTCAGGTGATGCTGGAGAAGGTTGCTGGAGGTGGAGATGTGCCAAAATGCCAGTTGGTAGGTACCTGGCAGATCCCACAAAAACTACTCCCCATCTCGAAGATTGCCATGAAATGGACCCCGTGGCACATAAGGTGTTCGGAGAGCTCAGCGGCTGAGCAAGTGACAAAGGGACCGTGACTGTGGTCCCACCAGCAGAGCCAGCGTGTCTGTCTGTCTCTTTTCAGCGGAGTGAGTGGCAAGGCAGTGTGACCACAGAGCCCAGGGGTAAGAGCATGCTGTGGCCTTGGCAGGAACCTCTTTAAAAGCATGAGTGTGATTCTTAGCTCAGTATTTATTTAACGTCCCCTCCTCAAGCTAAGCCATGATTTACGCATGGGGACAACTGCTACACTCAGTCCCCTTCTTTTCCTTTGTCCAAAGACATGCTGGCCTCCCTTGCCTCTCGCCACCCCAGCGCCTCTGCCAGCAAGGAGGGGACAGAGCTCAGGCGGGAGCTGAGAGCCCCGTCACTGCTGAAAGATCCCTAACAGGCCAGAAGGAGTGAGACAGCTCTCGGCAAGGCACTTGTTGGCCAGTAGACTTCCATCCTCTAGGTTTCCTAGGTGGCTGCTAACACAAAGCTTCAGGCCAGAGCGGTGGGAGGCTTTCCCTTCCCTAGGGGATTCATGTGCTGGGCAGCGCAGGAGTGTGTCCTGTTCCCTGGTGGTCTGTTGTGGGGCGGAAGGAGGCGATAAAGCAGGGCATGGGTGAGAGCCTGCTTGTCCCTGCTGCGATCCGGCTGTGGTAGCGGGTTATGCTTGCTTTGAAGCTCATCCTCGTCTTCGTGCTAGGGGCTGTGCTAGTCTGGAATGGAAGTTGACGGGTCCCCCAGAGAGGTCACCATCTGCCTTGAGACAGGAGACTGATAGATTTGCACAGCAAGGTGGGGACGATGGCGGTGGGTGACCCTGTCACAAGGGCTGACCCTTGGGAAGCAGCAGGTTCATTGTCCCCAAGATGAAGCGGTGGCTCGGTTACAGTGTGCTGGAGGCGATGTCAAACTTCCCACCCCCCTGCACCAAATGCTGCTCAGTGCAAGTGGCTTCCCCCAGCCCCTGCAGCCGGAGTGCAGGATTTGGCAGTGAACCCGCTTTATTCCTGGCACGTGGCGTATTTACCTCTCCGCTGTGGCAGCCTGCAACCTGCCTCCATCCTGAAACCCTCCTGCCTGCACAGGCCGGCACGAGACTTTACTGCTGGATGGGGGATGCTGGATCCAGGTCCACCTCCTCCCCACGTATCTCTGCTTTCCCCGAGGCACAGGTCACCCCAGGGCTTTTGGCAAACTGGGATGGTAGAGAGCTGTAGCCTGTATCGGCCGCTCCTTTTCTTAGTATTCCTTTGTCTTTTTCCTTTTGTCACTAAACCATCCTTGTTTTCATCCAGTGAGAAATTTTATGTGATTTAACTACTCAGTGAAAAATTTTTCCCTTCCTCTTGCTCACTTGCAGGCTGCATGGAAATTGTTCTTAAAACTTTTTACATCAATTCATCTGAAGTCGATTCCTTGGCAATGTAAGCAAGACTGCTGTAGTCCATCCACATCTATCTTGACCATTTTACCTAATAACTCTTGAAATCTCCGATGTTATTTAAAACTAGCCTCTGCACCTAAATTAAAGGGGTTTTGCAAGGGATTTAACCCTTTGCCTTCCCTTCCCGGTCTCACAGAGTGATTAGTGAATTCCCAGCTGGCTGCCCAGGAGCTTTCCCTCAGCGGAGGGTGGATCGGGTACCTCTGTGGAGATTGTGTGAGGTGGGGCTGGGGCCAGATGCTTGGGAGGCCCCTTCCGAGGTTATCAGCTTTGGTGAGGAGTCCAAATGCAAAACACATGTGCACAGAAAAACAGCATTGAAATCGCTTTTGACTTAAACACAGCATCTTTGCAACCATTTATAGGACTGTTGTGCTGGAGAGACTTTAATGCCTCCTTTCCTCTGAGCCACGACACTTCCCTTTTTCCTGAGCTTTTTCTTTCCTTGGGTTTGCATCCTGGCTGGACATAAAGCTGCTCTGTGGCCTTGCAGGTTAAGTTGCATGTTGTCCCTGCAGCTGGTCATGTTCAAATGTGTCCCATCACATCTAAGCAACAGATGGGTTGGTGGTGGACCTGTGCAAAGTGTGGGAGATGGTGTTTCAAGGAAGCTTTGTGTGGGGTTGCGTTCAATTATGTGGGTTTTGTTCTCATGCTGTGCAGGGATGAAGTCCATCCAGCTGGTATAGCTCGTCGATGGGCAACTGTGTCTCAGAATGATGACATGGGCTTGGAAACCTCTCGTCACCCTTTAGTGTGACAGCCAGGTAATGCCAGGGAAATGATGTCAGGAATGCTAAGGAAAGCAAGAGATGTGAAAACTTGAGCAGCATGGTCACAGCCCGCCAAGCAGTTGGCAGCTCAGCAGGGTCTGATGGGCCAACTGATTTTTCTTTGCTCCTGCGTACCTGTGGCCTCCTAAGAAGCCTGGCCTGGCTGAACTGTGTTACCAGAACTGTGGGCTGTGTTTCTCATCACACCCTGGCAGCCATGGGCTTCTGCTGGCCCCACAGCTGAGGTCCTGCCTGGAGGCTGAAGCCTGGTTGATGGGTTCAGGGCAGTCAGTGTGTAGAGGAAGGGACCTGTTGCAAAAACGAGTGGGAGCCCTGTCTTTCCAGATCCTCTCACTAGCATCAGGGCCATCCTTGTCTCATCTGCAGTCATGAAGGGTAATTATCTCTTCCTTTGCTTTCCTGTGCTAATAGATCAGGGCTTCTTATCCTTTCCAGGTGGGCTTTGTCTGCTAGAGCTCCCCCACAGAGGAAGGAGCTGTTTATGGGCTGGGAATGGAGAGACTTTTGCAGAGCCCCTTTGCAAAAGGCTTTCAGGGCCGATCCTGGGAGCTGGACTTGACAAAACAGGGCTGGAGGAACAAAACATGCACCACTTTTGTGTGCTGGTATGTGGGTCTTGCCAATGAGTCAGTCTACCCCCAAAAGTCTCACGTGGTACTGGAAACAGGCCTTTTCTCCAGTGGGGAATCCTTCACAGAGTCCCACCGCATCCCTGCTGGTAGGTCTCTCAGCCTCCTGTCTGACGAAAGCCATCACACAGGTGACACGTCCCCTAATCGCAGCGCTGTGCCAGCATCCCTGAGGTCTTTGCCGGAGCCTTGTGAGACACAAGAGGTCGTACTCAAACCACCTCTCGTAGACAAGGGTCCTGACTTACTGGAAGGTGGAGTGACTTGCTTAGGACTGTGTAACTTGTCCACCAACTTGTCCACGCGATCGCACTGTGATCTTCAGCTTGGACACGGAGACGCACGTTTGGTTTCAGTTGGCTGGCAGTGGAGGTACAGCGTGGCTGGACTGTCCGGGTATTTTGCCACTTTCTCAGCTGACTTTTGCAGCCTGTGTGGAGCCCAGCTTCTGCAGCTACGGCATCTGAGCCAGCGAGAGCTGAGCCAAGATCAGCACCTGTGTGCTTGTTTCTTTTGGCCGGGCCAGCCTGTAGGAGGCTTGTGGCTTTGCCTACTGAAAGGCACCCCAGCATCTGGGCATCGGATGGAGACGCCGTGCTGCAGGGAGGGTTTGGTTTGGCTCTGGGCTCCCTGTCCTGAACCAGAGCTGGCAACCTGAGTCCTGAAGATCTAGCCCTTTTCCTTCTGTAGATAGGGATAATATTTCTATTAATGGGGTGGGGTGAAAGTCAAAGCCAAGCAAGCAGACATACTGCTGAAAGACCTGCAGGTCTTGGAAAGAAGTCCATGCTGTGGTGATGTTCTCCTCTCCGCTAATATAGTCCAGGAGGGTGAAATGTTGGTCAAAATGGGGGTTGCCGAGGGTGAGCCTGTGTCTTTGGAGGCTGCAGAACAGCATCCTAAGGACAGGTCCTCACAGTTGCCTGCATCCCTTACCAGTGTCCGTGCTTGGCTGAGGAAACAGCTCGTGGCTGTGTTGAAATGCGCCTGGTTGGGTCACAGCCCAGGTGTGGAGCCGCAGGTGCTGGTTGGTTTCCTGTGCACCTTACGGCTCATCTCTCAAGTGCTTTCTCAAGAGGCCTTTTGTCTCCCACACCAAACCTCTCCTCCCTTGCTAACTCTCCACCAGCTGGTTTCTACACTTGGATTTTGTGACTTCCTTCCTCTTTGTCTTCTAAGGGTTTGGTGCTGCCTGGTGGGTTTGCTGGAGACCTCTGAGGAGGGAGGGATCCGTCCCTCCTTTTCCTTCCCTGCAGACCGCTTCCCCTGATACAAGGCCTCTCTCCCCATTGTGTTGTGCTGAGTGACCAGGTGTGTGTCCCTACTTGAAGTCCGTTTTCTTGGTTCACCCTGAAGGTTCTCCGAATTTGCTAATAGGGGATTTGCTAATAGGGTTTGTAGTCCCTGGCAACCACCCCTTTCAAGCATCAAGTGTGGAACAAGCTGCTGCTACCACTTTGAGACCTGTTTCCTTGGTGG
The DNA here is from genome assembly GCF_023634085.1 of Falco cherrug. NCBI lineage: Eukaryota > Metazoa > Chordata > Aves > Falconiformes > Falconidae > Falco > Falco cherrug. The sequence goes on along the minus strand of NC_073700.1, from coordinate 7,287,211 downwards.
CAGGCTTCAGGCACAAATCCCAAACTGAAATTTCCCTTCGCAGCCTCTTACCGCTCTCCCATCGCGATGTTTGGCCAAGGTTGGTGGGACTCTGCCATCCCGAGCAGGAGGCTGGAAGAGGGGCAGGTAGCATGGTCATTTGCGGTCAGTGCCACACGGCTCGGTGACCTGGCTTGTCCGCTGGAAGAGAAACAGCATCTCCCATTGCCCAACAGGAGCCGCTGTGTGGTATGTTCTTGATAACGTGTGGTGGGACTTCACCTCTCAAACCTGCCCCGTGGAGCCTGTGCTGATGAGATGAGCACGTGATGGATGGGATCTGCCCTGGTCAGTCGCGTTACACCACGTTGCACACAGTGGATTGCTCGGGCAGTGTTACTTCCTTCTCTAATTCATTTTGGGTGACACCAGCACTTTCACCATTTCTCAGGGTGGCTCAGGGCGTGAGGAAGGACCAGTGCTACGGCAGGTGCAGGAGCCAGGAGATGAGGCTCCTGCTCCTTAGGCTGGCTGCTGTGGAGCAGAAAGATTTCAGAGGTGCTTTAAATAGGGAGTCCGCAAAAACTGGACATGCTCAATGCTCTCCTGTGTTCCCCCCGAACCCCATCGGTGTGGGGCTGTGCAGCTGGAGGGAAGCAGGGAGGCTGGCGTGCCAGCTGCCCAGCCAGGGGGAAGAATTAGTTTGCTAAACCATCCCCAAGAAAATAAGCTGCAAATCAAAGGCAGGTGACACTGGTCAAGCTGCGTGCACGTGTATCTGCCCTCTGCGTGCAGCACTCCCGTGGCTCCTGCCTCCAGCACAGTGCATGGGGGTCCCTGGGGCATCCAGCTGGGAATGGGAACAGCCTGGTGCTGGTGCCTGTGGTCAGGCCAGTGTGTGGATTGTGGGGGCAGATTAGGCTGCATGGGCAGCATAATCGGGAGATGATTGTCCCTGTTCTTATCTTAAATGCCATGGCTTATCGAAATGCCCTCAGTTGTGTCTTCTGCAACAAAAGCTTCCAGGTTTGAGCAGAAGTGACTTCACCAGGTGGCTGCTGTGGTGTGGCTGGGTAAGCAGCAGATGCCTGGCTGTCAAGAGAAGCTTGCAGCGACTTGTCTTTGGTGCATGATGCTTGCAGAGCACCTCTCGACCCTGCGCTTCAGGTCTCTGTACTGCCCTGCAGCGTGCGGTTTCATGCTGGGAAGCAGAAATTGGTGGTGAGAATAGAGTGAATGAAGGGAAAGGAGTGTGGCTTTCCAACTTCACCCTGGTTTTCTGGAACAGATCCTCTGCAGCGTTAGGAAACACTTACTCAACTGGTCCAAGCTGTTGGTGAAGGGGCCCGGTTTCACTGCAGCAAGCACGTCCTCACCAACTGCCTTGGTCCGGGGCAGATGTCTGCCCTGCTCAAAGCCCATCCAATGTTTCTATATAAACTCATTTGGGGTGGGATGTTCCAGAGCTCTAACAGTTTCTGTTACTGAGTATTATGACCCAGATCAATAAAACGGTGTCTCGGCTCCCAGGCTGAGGGAGGGGGATGTCACTGGCAGCAGTGTGGAGTGTGCCATGGTCACATACGCTCCAGCAGGAACCGAGGTGGGTTGTAAAGAAACGCTGACTGATGGGTGCTTGAGAAACGGAGCTGGCAGCTCTTGGAAGTGTGTCATACCCATTGCAGGTGTTATGGAAGTGTTCAAAGTTCAGGTGACACGCAAAACTTTCCCTCTGCTCTGGGCCGGGGCGGGTTGTGAGCAGTGCTGGGGCACACAGCCCGCTGGACAAGGAAGAGCAAGCACCTTGGTGTAAATAGTTACGCTGTTGGATCCCCCGGTTAGTTGTCTTCCCCAATTTTCCCCCAATTTTGACATGTGTGGACAGAAGAGCACTGCCAATCTTTTGCCATAAAAAGTGCCTTCATTTTCCAGCTGACTCTAGATCTGACTGAAATGTTTTGGGACGGGGGGTAATCAGTCATCCTTAGCGCAAACTAATTTTGAAATGCAAGTTTAAAGTGTAACATGCACAATTGGCTGTCAGAAACTTTGAGCATTACTGCTCTTTTAGAGGTAATGCTGGTCTCCCTTCTTTATGTTACATAGATGTTACATATGTTTTCATATACTCAGAGAGTCATGTTGTGGAGGATGCACCGAGCAGCAATTTTCGGTTTTTCATTTGCTGTTTAGAGACCTCTGGGGGTCTTCGGGAGAAAAAAAAAGATGAATTTTTTTTTTATGATAGAGAGAAAATTAATTGTCTTTTTTAAAATTGCTTGCTTTCTTACTGGTGAGTTGGTTTTAGCCCCCCAAAAGGCCATTGTTTTTTTCTGTTGTTGTTGAAATCTAATAGAAGGCTTCCCATTGGATAGCATCGGGGAAAATTTTCTTTTCCAAAAGTGGAAATTTTGGGAGTCTGTTAAGTGCTTCAGTGGGAGTTGTTCTGCAGCATCATCGAGGTGGCGTCTGCTGCCAGCCAGCATCTATACTGGCTTGCTCTAAGTAGAGTGAAGTTAGGTGAAAGGCTTTGGTGAACAGCGAATTTGCAGGAAAATGTCACGTGCTTTACCCTGAAACCATCGCAGACCCAGGCAGGCTTTGGTCAGGGCAGTGCTGGGGCCATCGCTGCTCCCTCTGTGTTCAGAGCACTCCCCTGGGGTTGCATCCAGGTGCAACCTCCTCTTGCTTCTAGCAAGGTCTGAACACATTTTGCCCAGTTCCTAAATCCTACTCATCTTTTGGTTGGTTGGTTGTTTTTGGTTTTTTTCCCCAGCATTTTTTCAGTCAAGCGGGAAGCTGCTCAGTTTGTGGTGTGTTGAAGCTCATGGAAATGGGAGAAGATAAACTCTTGAATAATCAAGATGTTGGACATTAGAGCTAATTTCTAAAATGTCAGGAAGGAAAAGGATCTCTGAACCACGTACCCTGGCTTGGCAAAGTGGTTGCTGTGACGTTACCTGTTTGGGTAACAACATCTACGCGCTTCCCCTCGGGGCTTGGATGATGAAATGACTGGTTGATGTTAATGGTGCCCTCTTGCAAATGGTGCAGCCCTTCACCATGAGTGTTGGAAGGCTGCAGTGACCCTCGGGTTGGTGAGGAAATCAAAGGGGATTTGGGCAGGGGCTTTCCTGTCCCTGGGAAATTCTTGCAAATTCTTGCCCTGGGCTGAACAGCAGGGGAAAAGTGACCAGATACATTAGAGACCTCCACAGCAGAGATGTCTTGGGTGCAGCAGCTGTTCAGAGCACCAGACCACTTGAACTAGACTCCCCACACACACAGACCTTCTGCTGAGACCCTGCAGAGAATAGACCTGGACTCTAATTCCAGACTTCTGGGCTGGAGGACCTGGCACAGGGGACAAGTGCAGTGAGGATGTTGTCTCATCTTTGGGGTGTTGAGATGTGACGATGTGCCCTTGTGTAGGTGTGAGGTGTTAGCAGTGGACGTTTGCCAACAGTGCCTGATGTGACGTGCAGGGACCTGCCTGTCATTTTGGACCATCTGTTTCTTGCTGTAGAAGTGTCTCTTGCCTTTTCCTGGTGTCTTCCTCAGCCTGGTTCTTCTCTTTCCACTCGTAGTCCCTGCTGCAGGTGCTGCTCTCTCCCTCTTCTCCGTTTTCCATCCTGAGCCTGCTGCGCAGGCCTCTTCCTACCAACATACTGGTATCTTGGGTTTGGGTTTGATTTTTTTTGTGGTGGATTTGATCCCTGGAGCAATACCCCTCTTGTGAACTTATTTTTCCTTGTTCAAGTGGTTCTTGCTGTGTCTCCCTCCCTTTGCATGGAAAAGACACACTCAGGCTGCGCAGCTCTCACTTCCACTTGCTCGAGCCCTGGGGACTGGAGAGCTTGTCCTGATGTGATCCCATAACACGTGGCGCATACCCCTAACGCAGGGGTGGAAGCACTTGTTGCCACAGTGCCCAGGCAAATGGACAGTGCCTGCCTGACTGTATTTGGGCCGTTATGGTGGCTCTCCCAAAGGACTCTGCTCAGAGAAGAAACTCCCCTGGTCTTTTTTCCCTCCTGTCCTGGTTTCTGCTGGGACAGAGTTAATTTTCTTCTTAGCAGCTGGTGCAGTGCTGCGTTTTGGCTCTGATGTGGGACCAGTGCTGACAGCACACTGATGGGTTTGGTTGTTGCTGGTTAACGTTTGTACTAGGTCAAGGACTTTTTGTTTTCTTGGGCCCTGCCAGCGAGATGGCTGGAGGGGCGTGGGAAATTGGGAGGAGGACACAGCCAGGAGAGGTAACCCAAGCCAGCCAAAGGGATATTCCATACCATGGGACGTCACGCTGAGTGTATAAACTGGGGGAAGAGGAAGGAAGGGGGGACATTTGGCATTATGGCGTTTGTCTTCCCAAGTCACTGTTACGCATGATGGAGCCCTGCTGTCCTGGGGATGGGCGAACACCTGCCTGCCGAGGGGAAGTGGTGGATGAATTCCTTGCTTGCGTGTGCGGCTTTTGCTTTACCTATTAAATTGTTCTTATCTCAACGCCTGAGTTTTACATTCCTTTCCGATCCTCCTCCCCATCCCTCTGGGTGGAGGGGAGTGAGCCAGTGGCTGCGTGGGGCTGGGTTGCCGGCCGGGGTTAAACTGCGACAGCTCCCTGTTCGAGGCTGTAGGAGTGTGCCCTTGTGCATCCGTGGGTAATTCTTACCCTGGCCTCGGTGCGTCGGGTCCCTGGTGCCGGGAGAAGGGACCGTGTGTCCACCATGGCCTCATGCAGGTGGGAAAGGCAGCCCAGCATGTGGCACGGGGAGATGTCAAGCGGGAAGTAATTGTAGTCAGGTTTTGGTACTGGAGTGGGGATCGTCTGTGGCTCTCCCACCTCTGAGGCAGATGTTGCATTCTGCTTTGGGGCCATCTTTGAGGGAAGGATTGAAGGCCCAGGAGGAGCAATCCCAGCAAGAGCTGATCCTGTCATTCTGCTCCCAGCTGCCTGCCTCCGCAGGGATAGCTCCAGCCTCCGGCATGGGCTTTGGGTGGGCACAGGGCGTCCCACGCCTCGGCATCCCTCCTCTGGCCAGGACTGGTTCTTGTTTTGTGCTTTCTTCTCCCTGTGCAGATGATAAACAAAGGAGAGCCTTTCCCAGGAAATCTCTTCTGGGTAAGCCTCTACGGTGTGGTATTTATTTTGCAGGATTGACACGTTGTGCACCTTTCTGCCTGGCTAATTCAAGCAAACACACAAAAATAACACTGCTTTTATCTGCCCAGGTCCAGAGGCTCAGAGCCTCCTCTTGACATGACTCACTCCTGGGCAAGCCCTGGAGAAAACAGATGTGGTAATTCGGTTGCAGATCCTGTCCTTTTCTCACGGCCCTGTGGTCAACTGGCTTTGTCAGACATGCTCTGGGTAGCTGATGGAGGAGCGAGGTCCTCCAAGCAGGAGCCTTACATCAGCCAAGCACCCGCTCCTGCGCCGCCTGCCCCGCTGCAGCCCTCCCAGAGGGGAGGCTCCTTCCTGCAGCCGTTTTGGGACACTGGTTTCTGACAGCCATACTGGTTTGGTTCTGGTAGAGGTGTTGGTCTAAACTGGGTTCTTGATCTGTTGAGTAGTTTGTAAGAAGTAGTTCATAAAAAATGCGCATTGTGCCTTTTGTTGATGTCCTCTCCTCTGCAGGTTTCTGTCAGGGTAAACCTTGTTAGCTGAAAACTTTGGTTTAGAAATGACCCTTTTTTGTTACCCTTCTTTCCCTTCTCCTGTTTTCCCTTTCTATGTCCTCCTTTTTAATCCTTAAGTAAAACCTCAACATAAAGAAAAATCCATATTTTAGGGAAAAAAAAACACATAAAACTGAAGGGGGAATCCAATCTGACGAATAATAAATAATCTCAGGCTCAGGAAAGCCTCAGCTATTTTTCTCAAAGCAGACGGTGCACTACTAGCTTGATTTGCTGCTATAAATATTGGCCAGATTCTTTCAACTCTTCTGAAGGTAAATGAGAAGCAGTTGCCAGCTTTGCTTGGTGTTGCATGTCTGGGATGATGAAAGGGCCAAAGCAACGTGAAGATCTGTAATTGCGAGTGGGGTGCTCAGCCACGCGGTCTGGGAGCCCAAGCGCCGCGGTGCAGCAGAGAGGCATGCGCTTGATGTGGGATCTCCCTTCGCCACAGTTTCTACCTGCCAAACACCAGCCTGGAAGATAACTCGCGCTGGCTCCAGGATGGGAGGGTGCTAAAAGCGTTCCTGCCCAGACGAAGAGACGAACCTCGATGATGTGGCGCCAGGTGCAGCTCGGAGCATTTGCATCCCTGCTCAGGGGTGAGGGGTTTGGAGCACTGACACTCCCGCACACCCTGCGGTGACAGAAGGGTTGGACACCAGTGGGCAGGCTAGTGCTGTGATGCCTTTCCTTCCTTCCTCGTGCCTTGGAGGAGCATTTTTACTTCCTCAAGTCCCACACAAAGCTGAAGCTTTGTCCTCTCTCTGTTTTCATTGAATCAATTTTTTATTCTGCTTTCCTTCACACTCTGCTTCAGATGCAATAGAGCCCCTTCTGCCTAACGCCCTGGTAACTCAAGCTGGCAGGGCTTGTCTGTCTCTGCATCCCTCTGTGCTCACAAAGCCCTTGCTGCTGTTCAGCTCCAGAGCGGACATCCTCCATCCTGCTGCCTGAGGCAGGTTGGTGTGGGATTGCACGTGGTCCCTTTCGGCGTGTCCTGAGCCTTGGATCTGGCTTTTTCCAGGGCTGGAGCACAGGCCTAAAGGAGGAGCCAAGTGCAGCCTTGGTGGGTCCGACTGGAAGCATCTCCTGTTTCCAACAGCAACCATGAAGGGATGCCACGGGGTTAAAATAAGAATTAGGGACATGTGTAGACCCATCCTCCCCTGGCAGGCAGCCCTCTGCAGGCTGCGGTTTAAGCTCTGCTTCCCCAGCATAGATGGTTTCCAATCCATCATGCTTAAGAGAGGATGAGTTCTCTGAGAATTTATAGCCTCCTTTTTCATCACAATTTAAGCTTGTCCTCCAGGCTCTGTGGAAATGTCCCCATCACCGAGGCTGCTGTTAATTTCCTGAGGGGTTGATCTACACCCTGTGGATCGGGATCCAGGCAGCGCCCATGCCACCGGGATGTGAAGGGCAATGAGACCTTTCCATTTCTTCCAGCTCTTGCACCTTGCAGATTCAAGACTGAGAAGGAGGAGGTGTCGGGCTGGGAGATGCCCTGCTCTTCACTGGCAAGGACTTTTCCCTGTTTCCTTGTGGTGGCTGATATCACACCCTCACAGGGTTGACTTGACGGGCCAAACTGCTGAAGAGACCAAGTCCTTGAGAATAGTTATCTGAAGAACAGGAAACATGTGGGGATGTTTGTCCCTTAGCTTACTTAAGAGTTATTAATGACTTTTCAGTGGAGCTAATTAAGCAGGTGCATTGATAATGACATCGCAAGAGCTACATCGCCACCAATACAAACATCAGGTGGTCTCCAATGGTCTGCTGGTGTATGCGCCCCTGGTGCTACCCTCGAGGGCTTGACCAGCTGTGAAACTCTCTCGTCCCCGGTCTGCGAGGGTTTTACTGTGGCTGCTTGGTGGTTATTTTTTATTTTCAGCAACTTGGCCAAGGAGGGGGTTCTCCAGCAGCACTACCCTGGGGAGCCTGGCTGCTGTCCCTGCCTGTGCCCAGCCGTGCCACAGTCGGCCCTGGTAGCATCACGGCCATTTCCATGGCAACGGCACGTGCATGGCTGCAATAAAGTCAGATTACAGCTGCTTCCCTGTGTGTGCAGGCAGGAGCGGAGTTTTCTGAGGTAACAGCTCAAATGACTTGCTGAGGAGCGTTTTGGCTGGGGTAAGGCAGACTTCCCAGCAGCTAGGGAGGCTGTTTGTACAGTGCTAGAAATGCTAACGAAGATTGAGTGAGTTTTCTGGGATGTCTTTTTGCCCTGCCAAGTGGATTTCATGCACACTTGTAGTAGGAGCTAAATTTAAAGGGTGATTGTCCAGAAAGGGCTATGGAGCAGGTCTCTGAAATCTCTACCACGGGGCAATAGCGTGGGGTGTGTGTTTTCTTAGACGTGGCTTTAAAGGCTGCTGTGGGATCCAGTCTTCGCTTGGAGTCTGCTGCTGGGATGGCTGTTTGGCTTGGGCCAAATGCCAGCAGCCAGGCTGCAGGAAGAGCTCGCACACAGCCCTTGAATTTGGTCTCCTGGGAGCAAGAGCTGGGCAGGGCTGTGTTTTGGCTTGGTCATTGATGAAGAGGAGACCATGCCTGCTCTCTTGCCATGGGCAGCCTGAAGGACAGAGCTGCTCTGTTAGCTCTCAGCAGGGTTACCAGCATCCTTCGAGCTGACCTGGGAGGAAAATGGAGAGGTTCCTTTGTTCTGGAGACAGTGGTCCATCCTGCTCTCCTTCCATCATCCTTCTATTGCCTCTCTGCTGAGGTCATCAGGGTGCCACACTCTCTCACCGTAGGTGACCCAAGGATCCTTTGGCCAAAGGACTTGCATGGTCCCTGTTCCCTCTGCAGCACACCTGCTAGGCGTGAGCGGCAAAGCTGGTGGCACATGGTGTGTTGGTAGGGCAGGGGCTGCTGCCCATGCTGGGAGCTACATGACTTGGCAGATGATGACTTTGCACATCCTGACACTGCCGCCTCCTCTGGAGCAGGTGTTGTAGTCCAAGGGTGTCTGGTATCTCTGGAAGCCTCTCCCAAATGAGGCCATGGTGGGACTGTTGGTGGTTGTTGTTGACAGGACTGTTGGTTGGTTGCTCTCCAGTGCTGTCAGCACAGCAGCTGCGTTTGCAGGCATCCAACACGATGAGTCTTTTGACCCCAGCACGGCAGTTCCAGCACTTTGGCTAAAAGCAGGAACCCTTTTAATGTGGTCAGGTCAGGCTTTCCCTGTCCGGTTCAATTGCAACCAGTAATGTGAGATTCCTGGAGGGCTTTAGGGGCACAATCCCTACCTAAATATCTAAACCGTACACAAGACCAATGGGATTTAGGCACTACATGGATTTTGGAGGACCAGGCACCTCAGCTGCGCTCAGTGGGAGTGAGGATGCTGTGGTGGGGAGGACACGGAGGGAGAGAATACAAGATGCATCTCGGTGAGGTTTCTTTGGTCTCTTCCCCGCTCAGTCTCATGGGGTAACATCAAAGGAGACTGCCAGTGGAAACAAATAGAGACCAAGGTAACACCTTGTCATGGGAAAGCCTCGGGAGCCCCAGCCGAGGGAAACCCGCCTGCCTGGCTCCGATGGGGCTGGCAGAGTTGGCTCTGCCCAGCGTGCGCAGCTGTGCTAACCCTTCCCTGGGCTGTGTAACCGCTGTGTATGGACGGGGCCGCTGGCAGGAATCGGGGCGAGCACCAGTGGGGTACTGCAGCCCAAGGAAGCTCACAGAAGGCTTTAGGGAAGGATTTGGGTGTGGGTTAAAAAAGGTCGGGCCCCAGGTACTGTCAAATGTCACAGAGGTTCAGGACCACAAACACCCTCTGCTTTACTGCATTTCCCCCCGCCCCGTCCCTGCCACCCCCCCTCCTCTGTCCCCCGTGTGCGGCTCTGAGCTGCGTGTGTTTTGGAGGTCACCTGGGTAGCACCCACTGATTCCCCCAGCGGGTGTGAAAACCAGGGGCTGGCTTTAGCACCAGCCCTGCCAGAGGGCTATAAGCCGTTTCAAAGCATCCTCCCTGCTCAACAGAGCTTGGCTTGCTTTCAGCAGTCTTTCACTCAAGCACCGAAATCCTCCTCGGGAAGTGTAATATTCATGAAGGAGACACGTTAATTAGCAAGCTGTCTGCTCCCTGCTTTGGCATGTGAGTAGGTGGTGTTACCTCTGGAATTAGGTTGAAATCCACTTGGTATTTAGGTGCATCTGATTTGCAAGAGCTTGGAGGGCCCTTAAAGAGCACCTCTAAAGCACACTGAGCTACACGCAACCATCATGTTACGTGTTTTCTTTCTGTAGGTCTGGGGCACGCAAGGAGACCTCATTCCCAAGCTAGCACCCCCCGGCCATCTGAATAAACTGCAGGCAGCTGACCGCTGGCAGTGGGAACAGATCCCGTTGTTCATGAGCGCATCCTCCCTTGCTGGCAGAGCATCTGCAAACAGATCCACAATTATCTGGGACTTGGCCACTGAAGTTGCTCAGGGGAAGCTAACTCTCAAATTGCGCTTTATCTTTGGTTGAAAGTCAAACGAGCAAATCCCAGTCATGCAGCTTTGCTGTGGCCGATCCCGTGGCTTTGCTGCTGTCCCCAGCCTGGAGGAACATTATTGCCTCCATTAGAGAGTTAGAAGCCCCAGGGTTGTGTTTCAGCCTGTTATTGAACCCTAACAGTGTGACAATGAACACAAAAAAGTACATATACCATCAAACTCACTTCATTTCAAATCAATTCTTGGCTATTTCCACCACCAACATGGTTTCGATGGTAGTATACAGTCTTCAAGTATCAGTAAGTTTTGGCAACTTCTTTTGAGCACAAGGACCAAGGATCTCTGGAATTCAGCTTTTTTTTCCCCCCAATCTTTTCAAGTCTTCCCCTTCTGCTGAATTCTAGGAATAAGAAGGTAGAGTGTGAAGATGCTAAAAAAGCCTACAAATCTTGCTTGTGCTGTAGTTGAGAAATGAACGTTTCTTCGCCTTTGTAAATGCTTTCCAATGGTTCCAACATTTTTTTTCTTTTCATTTTGTCATAGAAAAGAAATGAAAAGAGGAAAAGGGGAGAAGTAATGAAAAGGCCAAATGTTTCAGGTTTTGGTTAATCTCTTAAGAACTTTAAAGAGTAAAGTGGCTCATGCTAATTTCTGGAAAAAGGAAGAGAAATTCCAGTTTCTGCATGTGATCCCCCCCTCCCAATTCATCCTGCCTTAAATTAAAATATTTGATTTGGAAACTGGGGCAGAAGGTGAGTGTTTGTGGGTGTGTTGGCAGGGGCATCCTGAGAGGATCAAAGCTTTTGGAAGGGCAGCATGCAGCCCCAGCACCGCAGGATGAGCTATACTGGGACTCTCTTTGGGTAAAACCATGGCGGGTGCTGCTGGGGTGGACAAGGAGGTGAAGACGCCAGCCCAGAAAATCTTTAAATACTTCCAACACAGGAGCTCAGCCCCCACTCTTGTTAATTTGGGAGCTACTCCCAGCTGCTCTCTCTGGGTCTGGGGGATGCCTCGCTCCCAGGGTCAGCAGCCTGGGTGGCCAGCATCCCCCAGGACAGCTCCTTGCCCTCTCTGCCTGGGTATTTTGCTGGGCACCAAAGGGACTGGAGAAAAAAACCCATCCGCAACAGGGTGTGTGTGCCCTCCTTTCCCATTGGAGCCCCTCTGAAAGATGTTCATTCCTAATGCCACGTTTCTTTCATTTAAAGGAGGGTTTCTGCATCCACATGCATCCCAACCACATGGGTCATCACTGCAGGACCTTGACCTCAGGGTAGACAGAGGCTTTGCTAGGCCTGTGAACTCCTGGCTATTCGCACCATGAGGGTGCTCCCAGGCCACCAAGAGGGACCGAGCTGGGTGAGCCGTTTCCTTCTTGCCTTTTCTGAGCCATTTCCCACCAGCATCACCCAGCTCACCAAACAGCAGCCCTCTGAGGCTGCTTCTCCATGGCAGTTTGCTCAGAGCAAAGATGTGGGGTGCACCCAGCTGCGCTCCTCAGGGTGCCGCCAGCTCTCTGCGAGCAGTGAGGCAGCGTCTCCCTGCACCTTCAGAAGTAAATCCTGCAGCAGGGGACCGCTGTTGTGCCTACTTGTCCCAGCTGATGATGTCGGGGAGGAGAAGGCACATCGGGAAAGAATGACTTCATGGAGCTGATCCAGGAATTGGTCACCCCTCCTCACAGTGAGGGCTGCTGGAAGGGAGCCCAGGCGGAGCACTGCCAATGATGTCTTCATCCTTGCAGCCCGTTACAGGCAGTGTTTGCAAACGCTGAGGCGATGCTGTTCAGTGATGAGCCAGCCAGGTCAGCTGATAACATAGCTTTTGGTGGCTCTGCTCAAAGCCCCGAGACCCTCAGGGTGTGTTTTCCCTTGTGGGTCATAGCAGTGCGTTTGGATGGCTCCATGGAAGAGGTGAAAGGAGAGCGTTGGCTGTTTGGCTGCTTTTCTCAAGGTAAGTGAACTCTGTCTGAACGAAGAACCTGATATGGCTCTTTCTGGACCCCACAGCCCTGCGAGATGAGGATTTCTGCATTTATCGATGTAGTGATGTTCTCCGGCCGCACCTGAAGCACAAAGCAGGGATCTCCTAATGCAGCTCAGCTCCCTCGCACCGAATTGATCACTGGTAAAATGAACCCAGGCCTCAGCATACTGTGAGATATCCCTGCAAGCCACAGTCACAGCAGAGGAGTGTCACAGAAACATTCCAGTCCTGGTGCAAGGGCTGTACATGGTCAAAGCCCATCTGCTGTGCATTGCGCAGGGAGGAACCCCGGCCCCTTTCCCATGCAGAGCTGTTTTTGCTAGAGCAAGAAGCAGGTTCATCAAAGGCATCTCCACTGGAGTGCCAAAAATGCTTTTAAAATACCTGTTTTGCATTGGGAAGGGGAGAAATGCAGAACAAATTATTCTTGTAAGATGTCTTACATGAAATACAAAAAGATGGAGGTAATTCATTAATTAACTTCACTAGCCCTATTGGAAAGGTTCTGGCCACAGCCCTGGAAAGCTGTTGATTGGGCTGTGGAAGGTGGCCACCCCCCTTGCTTTTATCCAAACCAGCACGAGCACCCATGCTGGCTGTCCAGAAACCTGAGGTCGTGCTGGCATCCTGCAGTGCCAAGGCCTCAGATAAGAGACGGCTTCTCTTTGAAGTCAGGGTCAATAATATGTGAAAATAATTAAAAAAAAAAAAAAGTGCCTTTGAAGAAAAAGAGAAAAAGCAAAAAAAGCAGGACTTCCTCTACTCTGTTCCTGGAAGATGTGGCAAAGCCTTTCCTCTGTTTAGGTTAGTGCTCAAAGAAGAACAAGGAAGATTTCTAGCAGCCCATCTTCTAGGTAACAAACCTATTTCAATCCTGCGGTTAATTATATTAAATAATTACGGGATTTAGCTCATTTACCCTGGGTAATTTTTTTTTCATGCCCTGGGTGACCACCTGATGTCAAGTACAAGGCGAAGCAATTAGGAGAGGTGGACTCCATGCCCAGCTCCACCAGTGCAGTGGGACGTGGCCGTGCCTTGGACCTCTGCCAGCTCCTCTGCCTGATGACATCGAGCTCGGAGGTATCAAGGCTGGTATCAAGGCTGATGTCAGCGGTGCGCTGAGCATCTCAAGCAGGAGATAACACGGTGGTAGTGTCCGGAGAGCTCTGGGAGCCCTGGGAAGCTCTGGTGCGTGGCCAGGAGCTGTTGCATCTTGCTGTGTAATGAAAGACTGCCACACCTGTGCAAACTTCCCTGTAGCCTGGGGCTTGGGTGGAAATGTGTTGGATCATTAAATCAAGCTATTTAAGAGGTGCTTGAAGATGGAAGATGTGAAATCAGGCATATGAAATGGCGATCATGTCTAGACGATCCCCTGAGCATCTGCCTGCCTCGAGCAGAGCTGCTGTTTGCAGCGACTCCGGTTCTTGGCTTGTGCCCCCGGAGGGCCAGGCAGAGCTTGCTTGTGCAGAAAGCCCAGCTCAGCTGCTGCTCTGTCTCTGCAGAGCGGTTGGGGCTTGCCCGGAGAGGCCAGGAGGTCACGGAGGTCACCTTGCATGGAGGAGCTAGCCAGCGAGCTCAGGTTGGTGGCGCCTGTTGGGACAGGACCTAAGGGGGCACTAGGAAGAGGTGTGTGGGTCTGGGACACAGACCCCAGGTGCTGGTCTTGAGGCAGAGCTGGTCCTGCTTTGTGGAAGCCATCACACCGCTTTCAGAAAGGCTTTGCTTAACTCCTCAGCGTCTGGGCTTTCTCCTGGCCTTCTCCTTCCCCTGTCCTGGGATTCCAAGGAATTGGGAAGGAAGCTGGGTGGGAGAAAAAGCCTTTTCGTTTGAAAGGAGCCACAGGGTGATGGACACATGCCCCGGCCTCGTGCATTTGGGAGCTTCCTTAGCGCATTGCAGCCCCGAGCAGCTCACTGCCTGTGTGTGTCCCAGGGGCTTCTGTGTTGCTCCCTCACCTTCCCTTCCCAGGACGTGAGGCGATTGCTGGGAGCCAGGACTGTGCACTGGGGTCTGATAATGCAACATCTTTCCCTTTAGTAGTCAAGCCTCCAGGGGAGGTCTCATGCCGCATGTTTATCCTGCAGCTCCTCAGTGGAGAATGACATATCTTGCCTCGGCACAAGGGGGTGGGTCAGATCATGGGAGCCACAGTTTTCCCTTGGAGATCTGCGCAGGGCTGGAGCAGCTCCGAGCACAGCTCCCAGGGTTGGTGACTGCTCCATGCCGGGCTGCACTGGTACAGGGGCTGATGGAGCATTCCTGTTTTGGCTGGCAGAAGAAGCCAGCCAGGCCACCAGTGCTGTGAAAGCTGCAGGATCCTGCTGCAAGACCAGCTCAGCTGCTTCTTTTGGAGAAGCCACCTGCTCTGGTGCAGAGCAGGGCCAGACACTGTTTACTGGTGAGGAAGAGCAGAATGGGTTCAAACATGGATGTTTGGGGAGTGATTTTGGCTTGGAGCGTGTTTGGGGTAGCTGTGGGGGACAAGGCATGGTACCTTGATGGGCAAGGTATCCCCAGCCCCTGACAGAGTTTCATAAGGCTGTTTCCTTCGGTGCCACCCTCCCCACAGCTTGGTGCTAATGAGTCTCTACATCTGACCTAGGAGACAGACTGAGCCGATGCTGGTGCATCAGCCAGGCTTCAGCCGGTACCCAGGGTGCCCGGTGGAAGGGCTGCCATGCTGCATCTGAAACCCAAACGCAACTACATGGTGTCTGCTAAGCCGTGAGGAGCTCACTGCCTGTACAAGGTACTGGCAGCCGCTTCTTGCAGCTGAAGCATCACTGATTTTTACCAGCAGCTTCTCCTCTCTGTCACTGCAGCTCTGAGGCTGTGGCTGGGCTGGGGCAGAGGGAAGGAAGGCGAGCCCGCAGGGTGAGGCTGGATGGAGAGGCAGCAGTTTTCAGTAGGAATAAATGCGATGCAGGCAACTTGTTTTCCTCCTCTTTCGCTGCTTAGTTGCCTTCCACGTCTGTGTAGTGAGATGTCAGGCAGGATGTTCCCCTTGTCTCTGCATGTCTCCATGGCACTGGGTTGATCTGTAAATCCATGTCCCCTGCATAGGGACAAATGCAAACGCTTGGTCACCCACTGCCTCTCCAGGCGGTGTTCGGCACACGCTTCCCTGCGCTCCTGCCGCCTCCTGGCAGTCCTAGCTCAGGAGCACCTCTCAGGCTGCAGCATCTGCTATCTTTAGTTTACAGCTCTGAAATGTGCGTTGGCTTCATCACATGTTTAGCGCTGCTGACTGTGGGATGTGCCCAAACTTTCTGAGCTGGGTCTAGCTCGCACTGGTGGGATCTAGGACTGTTTCTTCCCACTTAGGTCACGAAGAGCATTTGGATAGATAATTAGAAAAGATGTTGCCCACCCCAACCTGCTGGTGGGAGAGGCAATAGCCAGGAGAGAATTGGGTTGAAGGTTTGCTTGAAGAAAAAGTGCAAGTCTACTGGAGATGTCTCACTGGGCCTGGAGATATGTTAAATATTTTGGAAGGGACAAAACCTAATGATAGACAGCTGCTCATCACTGTCAGCGGGGATATTTGGGAACCAAAAGCCCAACTCTAGAGCTTGATTTTGAGTTCCTTTTTCTGAGGAATGGGGCTCAGCACGTGGGACCTACCTCTCCCCCACAAGAAAGGGGCAGCCCAACAGGGGGAATACACAACAGCTGTACCCCCTTCCCCAAAGCCGCCTTGGGCAGCTCCCATTAGATCACTTTAAATCCAGCCCTGCTTGGCCTCTGTGTCCGATTTAAACAGCATGACCGAATACTCACCAACGGGGAAGCCTTGTTTGATTGTGGAGGTAATAAGATGATTCGAACACAAGAGCTGATAGTTTCAAGTAACTGAAACTTAACCTCGCTGTATAAAGCGTTATTGTCCTGCCACAGAAATCCTCTGTCTGGGAGAGCACAGCTGCAGGGGAAATAAATGCTGCTCTTCTTTTTTCTTTCTTTCTTTCTTTCTCTTTTTGCTGTTTGTTTGTTTAAAACCTGGGGACCTCGGGTTGGTTTGCTCTCGTTGGCTGCAATGGAGTGGTGGTGGGACACAGGCGCTGAGCTCTGCCCAGGGAGCTGGGGCTCCCCGGGGGACTGCGGGGCAAATTCCCTTTAATCCAGGGAATTAAATCCCAAGCAAAGCCATTGATGGTCGTGGATTTAGTTGAGATCCAGGTCAAATCCTGGCCCTATTGAAGTTAAATGGGAGCTTTAGCTGCTTTAGCTTTAGAACCCGAGGGATCAGGGCTGGGACCTGCTGCCAGGTGTTAAGCACGTCTACCCCAGTGACCTCCACAGGACAGGCTGCCCTGCCCAGGGGTGAGCACCCGGCTGGGATCCTGCTCCCCGGGCAGTGCAGTGTTGGCAGAGCACTTAGGATTGCAGCGAGTGCCCCAGTTGTGCTTTCCCTCCCCTGTGAAGGTCCTGACTCCCTCCAGACCAAGCCCACCTTGCTGCGTTTGAGCTGTCTGTGAAACATCACCAAGCAGTAGCTGCTAATTCTTTAGTTGCCTTCTCAAAACCATCTCCTGATACAGAAACAGCTCATCGCTGCCTGTAACCAGCAGGAACGCCAGATCCTCCAGCATCTGTTTTGGACATTGAGGCAAACGGGTCTGGGATGGCTTTACCTGGGATGGAAAACTGCTACCACCAACAGTGTTGCACCGGGGCCACTGCATGCCTGCTGCCGCCGTGCCATGGGGCCAGGAAAAGCACTCCCAGAGAGGTTGACCTTCCTAGGTGTGTTATAAATGGAGTAAAAAAGATAAATGAATATATATATATATGTGAGTGGTTGTTTGGGGCAGAAGCTGCTGGTCCCTGGGAGCTGCAGGAGCAGCCACCTCCATCAGCACTGCATGTCCAGCTCAGGGCTGGAGAAACCTGGCCTGGGGGCCCTATTGCCTGGTTCACACAGCTGTGTTGCTTTTCAGGCAGTTTAGACTGTGTTTATGAAGGTAATGGGATTTTATTTTGTTTTCGTAGTTTTATTTTTTTTTAACTTCTTCTTTTCTCAAATTCCTTGCCCCCCACACAAAGCAACGGGGTGGACAGGCAAGGTCTTAGACCAGCTGGTTTTGGGCATGCTCAGAAATCCCCACAGGGATTTTTTTTCTGGCAGGGCTGGGATACTCTCTTCCCGCTTGTAGCTACCATAAAAATATTTATTCTGATTAAGTTGCACTTATTTATTTGTCCAAACACACAGCAGCCCAAGCCTGTATTTGTGTGTGTGCTCAAATGTCTTCCAAAAGCCACTCCTACCACCCCTGCAAAATAGTTGGAGGGTGATACAAGAATGATAAATATCTGATCAACGGGAATGTTTTGGAGTGAATGAATGGGAGTTGTGAATGGGAATGGCTCTGTGTCAGTAGCGCTGCGGCCGTGGTGACTTCATGTGGCGTGAGACCAAAATAACCAAGGTCATGCCCTTGTATCCTAGGGGAGAGGCAAAGACCCTGAGCTCCTGCCTCAGGAAAGTCCCTCACTCAAGGAAGAGGCTTCAGTAGATGCTTCATCCAAGCTTTTATGCTGGCATGGACCGAGGTCTGGATTTGTGCTTAATGGCTCACGCTGCAATCCGTGCCTAACTCAGCGGTCTCACAAAGGGCAAGCAGTGATTTGTAACCTGTTGCAGGCATCGGCTGTCCTGCTCATCAAAGCTTTCAGCTGGGTCACAGGATATTTGTCAAAGATGTTGTAAGAAATTCTACTGCTTGGGACTGAAATAATGTCACTTCATTGTTAATACCCAGGAAAGCCTCATGGTTCACATGTTAGTAAAATCCTGCTGGTTTAAGTATGTTTCTAGACAAATGTGATTTTATTTTTTCTTCGCTCTGGGGAGCTAGCGAAGTTTTATTATTTTTTACTATTTTTAAAGCATCACCTCTACAAGCTACTCAAACTTCTCCAAGGAAAAATCTTTGCCATTACTGCTAAGTAGGTGCTTTTTAAAAGGATTAGAAAAATGAATGCTGAAATGAAACCCAGGAATAATCGGATCATCGTGTTCTGAAATTGATTCTAAACCCAAACCTTTTTGGAGAAATTCTGTTTGAAACATTTTGAGGAATGTGTATTGACTCTTCTGACTCAGAGCCCAGCCACAAATCATGTGTGACTTGGGTGAGAAACACATGCAGCTTTGGTGGGGGCTGAATTTCCATCAGCAGAGACCCCTGGCTGGTGCAAGGGTTGCCTTTCAGCCCCAAGCTGGGTTCTGGGGCAGGGATCGTCCCTGCTCGATATTCCTGCTGCCTTTACCGCTCCACACTGGTGATGCTCAGGCTGCCCCTTCTCTCTGAATGATTTACCATGGGGACCTTGGACCTTGGCTCTCCCAGCTGACATGTCCCCAGCTCTGCCAAAAGCCTTTCTGACAGCGAGACGTCAGGCGATGGGGTTCTGGGGTGCTGTACCTCCCAGTACACACCATCCAGCGGTGGAAGCAGGAGGGGAAGCCAGGTCCTGAGCTCAGGGCTCCCGTTCTCCTTTTCTCTGGGTGATGCAGGCAGAGGCTGCCACTCCTCCCACGAGCACATGACAGCCAAACCCATGAGTTGCTTTGCATCCCCAAAGTTATTTTCTCTGGTTTATGGGCGTCTTCCTCGGTCTTTTTTGGAACGCTTTGGTTTTTGCTTAAAAACATTGCAGTAGTGGGAAATGGTTTTGACAGGAGAGCCAGCCCTTTTTCTTGTGTGTCCTCAGCACAAAGGCAGCCACTGTTAGAAGAAAACCCCAAATATTTTCCAGGTGACACACTTCTCATCTGCTGCTGTTGTGGGCGCTGGGGAAAGGCAAGAGCATTTGCCCAACAGCCGCCGTAAACTTTGCTCTGCTGGCAGTACCCTGAATCTGCCACTTGCTCTTCTTTCCCAGGGCAGCAGAGTCTCCAAGCTCGACAGAAGTTTCATGGTCCATCTTTTCAGGCCCAGTTCTGCAATGACTCATGCTACAAATAGCCCAACTTGGCTCTGTGCCCTCAGAGGTGCTGATGGTGGGGGCCTCCATGGACCGTGTGGCCCTGCACCTCGTGTCTCTCCTAGCCCCCACCTGCAGCACATTTGCAGCTCCCTTGGGGACTGCTGGTGTCCCAGGACTCCACCACTCCTTGACCGGAATCTCTAGCCCTTCTGTGCTTCCTTTCTTCTCTCTGCTGCCCACAGTTAGGGGCAGATCTCAGACAACAGACCCATGGATGAGTGGGAACTGTAGTTGGTGTGGCTTGGGCTGGCTAAGGAGAACCTCAGGAATGGGCTTAGACCATGAGGACCAGGGTAGCTCTTCTCTGGAATGGGTGTGATCTCCCCAAAGGCCTCCCTGAGCCCTTGCCTTCTCAACTCAGACTCCTTCAGCATGTACCAGACTCAGATCCCAAGAAGCTCCAGATGACATATCACTTGGCCTTGGCCTGCCCATGTCAACACAGAGGTGCCTGATGAAGCTCAAGTTATTTTCCACACGAGTCCAGAGCAGGGACCCTGGCTCTGCTTGCATCTCCCTGCGTAGAGGTAGCTCCGACTGCCAAGGTAACATCACTCTTCTCCTCCACCAGAGATGCACAGGCAGAGAAACTTGGCCAAAACTTGGGGTTTTATCTGCCTTGTCTCTGGGGAAATCTCTTTTTCATTTGTTTGGTGACCTGTGCCTTAGCCCAGCTGGGGAAAAGCTGGTTTATGATGCGTGGCTGGGAAAGAGAGGCTGAATCAGAGAGTTTTGGCAGCGGCTGGGCTGAAGGTGGGGTTTGATCACAGTACCAGCTGCAGGAGCTGCAAAGGCTCGAGCAGCCCCCCAGGAGCCTCCCCAGCTGCTCCTGATCCATCTGCACCTCTCCTAGGGGCAACCCCACACTGGTGCCAGGATTTCTCTGTGTGTGCCTTGATCCTTGGAGGGCTGATGTTTTTCTCATGGGGAGGGTTGCACAGAAATAGTCTGACGTGGGAATCTGCTGTATGCACCGAAGGGGTTAAAGTCTGCTCCCTCCTTCTAGGCTGACCATGGAAAATACCGCTCATGCCAGGGACTAAATGCAGGACAGAAACTAGGGCTCCTAGGATACAATAATACAAATAATACAACTTGTTCCACGAGTGGTGGAAACCAGCAAAGCCTGGTTTCCAACAGGTTTGTGTCGTGGGGTAAAGGGTGCGCTTGGGCTCTCCCTGGCCAGTAAAAGCTAAACACACGCTCATCAGCCACCAAACTTCGCAAAATTTATGTTCCCATAATAAGCAGGAGCCTCTGTACGATGTGGCTGAGAGTGCCCAAAAAGCCAGGAGAGGCAGAGAGGAGGGGTGCATGGATGGTCTGGCTGCGTAAAACTTGTGTCCATAGAAAATCGAGTTGTAAAATAAAGGATGCAGGCAGAGCATCGTCTGGGGAAGTTTAATGACATTTCCACCAGTTTCTGCCCCAAACTATGCATCTGCTTTGTGATGAAGCTCATTTTGCTGGAGGCAAAGGCACCTCAGAAGGCAGAGGTGGAGCATGATGAAGTGTTGGGCTAGTGTGCTTTGGGTCCGCAGGTGAGTGGAGGCGTTCTGTTTAGGAGGTTGGCTTTTGGCCTTCAGACTGGAGAAACCTGTGTCTGACTTCCCATTTCCGCCTAGACTAGGCATTTTTGGCATTGCTTGCCCCTCCAATATCCATATCTTGGGTTTGATGGATGCTAAAAACAGAGCTCTACTGCTGTCCTCTGCACTAGTCATGGAGTAACCCCCTGAGGTGTATCTGATGCTTGGAAGATGCAGCTATCACATAACCAGCTTCTGGCAGCCATGTAAAGAAAACAGCAGCTTAGTTTTCTATTTTTTTTTCTGCTGGGATCACGTCACATTTGATTTCTAGGAGAGAATAAATGTGTAATGGATACATTCAGCAGATGCATGCTGGAGCCCCACAGGGGTCAGACCTTCCTCTGATGTCACAAGCCCTTTCTTGGCAGTATATGCCCATGCCACCCTTCAAGGGACAGAGGAGTGGTGGCGATGAGGCAGGGCTTTCTAATTAAACCGAACAAAAATGTGCTTGCTTGTTTGTTCCTCATCAGGATGTGGTGGAGGCTCCTTTGTGATGCACTGGCAAGGAGACAGAGGAGGATGGAGCTGCTGTGTCATCTTCATGAGGGTGGCAGTGAGGCCACTGGTGTCCCCTCACCATGAGCACCCACCAGTGGGGAGAAACCCTGGCGGAAATTGGTGTCCTGTGAGTGAGTGGGGGAGACGGGAGATCCCCATTCCTGTCCCCACTCACCTGGGGAGGAAGCAGCATGGCCCATATCCCACATCCCCAATCTCCTGAGCCGACCAGGGGAGTTGTGGCTCTGGTGTGCTCCTTGAGAAGTTGTCCCTTGTTTCAAGGGACAAGCATAAATGCTGTCCCCAGCTAGCTGGGGTGGCCAGGAGGCTGCTGGATGGTACTGGGAGGCCAGACCTGAGCTGTGCAGTTTGTGGGAGGGTGACACAGGCTGACATGACTTGTTACTGGGGCGCTCCATAAGATTAATGGGAAGGGAGGAGAGGGTCTTAAGGTAAATGGAGCAAAGCTGGCAGATGACTGCGCCATCTATGCACAACCTCATCTAAGCCTATTTATATAAATCATGTGAAACCCAAATTAGAATTTCATCCATCTGCTGTGCTGTAAGTCGCTCTTCCACTGGCACAGCAAGCCAAGAAAATGCTCTTAACTCCGTAAGATCTGCCTCAAGCATGAGGAAGGTTCGTACACAAGCCCCAGAGCTGGTGGGAGGGCTGAGATACTGCACGTTGCAGCATTCTGCAAGGCTGCAGGACATGCTGTCGTCAGATCCTCTGGTAGACAGCAGTATCTTGACATCAAGGGCAAGCTAGGAAGAGATGTGAGAAGTGAGAAGCTTCCAAGAGTCCCCACTGTGTGCAGGAGGATGAGGGCTCACCTCTGCCTCATGCCTGATATAGCTGTGGGTGAAAGCATTGGGCCAGACCATCTCTGCCTGGCTGCTGGTCCCAAACCAGTGCCCAAACACTGGGGTGAACTTGTAGCGGTTTAGCACAGCGAAGAAGGTAGGGAAATGCCCTCGGTCCTTTCCCGTGTTTCCTACTTGTAACAAAGCTGGACTTTTCAGCCCTTCCCTCAGGGAGGCTGTTACCCATTTGCTCTGCAGATGCGCAGCGCTCTGCTTGGAGAGCTCCTCGGGGGAGTTACACCCGGGGCACATGTGGCCACAGGTCTTCGCTTGTTCTCGTGTTTGGCCACTAAACTTGCTGCTCGCCTGGGATCGTGCTTACTGTAGGAGCATCCCGCGGGGTGACGACTCGGCCAGCCGGACACTGCCCTGGCAGCCAGCGTGGGGCTGGCCCCGATGCTGTGGCAGCGTGATTCCTAGGAAGCACATCTGCCTGCACACATGGGAGGTCCTGATGAAGGAGTGATTCACCACAGGATCTTTAGACCTCTCTAACCAGCAGTGTTGCGATCTGCCTTTCTTGGCATTTAGTGCTTTTCCTGTCATTAAAAATAAAAACCTACTTTTTTTTTCTTTTTCTTTTCCCCTCACAGAATTGAGGATTTCAGTGAACAGTTTGGGGGTAAACAAGTGAAGATGACATTGTGGAGGAACAGTTGGTCAGGTTTGTGAGAGATGGAGCCAGATCTAAATATGGCACAGCCTCACTGGTACAGAGCAGAAGGAAGGCAGCATATGTGTCTGAGCAGTTGGATTGCTGCATGCTCTGTTAGATTTCCTTAACATTAAGTGTGTCTCTTCCCTTTTTCTTTCCTTTTTAGCAAAAGAGGAGCAGAAGCTCACCAAAAACATCTTTAGGCGGAAATAGGGAAGGGCTTACAGGGAGGTGATGGGTCCTCCATGTCCCCACTGGCTCAGCTGGCAGGTGGAGGCAGATGTGTCTGGACAAGATGCTCCTCAGCAAGGATGAAAGCAGGATGCACTGGCCACCTCCAGACGATCTTGTAGCTGGTACCCATAAAAAATTTGGCCTGGCAAAAGGCCTTTTCCTAGGTGACCTCCATGCTGCTGCCAAGGATTTTGTACTGATGAAGGGGCTGCTCTGGCCCATGTATCCCAGAGTCCAAGACCTGCAAGAGGAAGGAGGTCAGTGATGTTCATATGGAGATGCTGCCCACCATCAGCCTTCCAGCTGGGCCTCTGCACACCAGGAGCAAGATGTCTTTCCCAGGTGCTCTGGACTGTGTACTCAAACTGGGTATCTCCTCCAAAGTCCCAGGCCACTTTATTGGCACCACAGCAAAGCTGCTTGCCCCTAGCAGTTCATCCTGGGAGGTATATTCTCACACCGCACTGGTTGCATCAAGTTTTTGAGCCTCTTTGTCCACTGACATAAAACTTGCAGAGGAATCAGAACGTCCTTGGACTGTGTTCACCACTGGAAAGGACCGAACAAGAATTTCACTCTCCTTCTGCAGATGGCTATGGAGAGAGCCAGAGGCCAGGCTGCACCAGGCAGACAACGCTCGCATGGCTCCTACCTGTCCTGGAGGGCAACCCGCAACCGCTGTGCTGGGGGCATTGAAGCTCTCTTGCCTTTGGGATGCTCTTGCTGGGTTTCCATACGCCTGGGGAAAGCCAGGAGATGGGGAGGGGAAGCCAAAGGCAAGGCTGTTGCAAGCAGCTTCAGTCAGGACTTTATTCTTAAACCACCCAGTTACAGGGTTAGTTGCAGAGCCTGCTCTGTCCCTGCAGAGGATACACTGATTTGACTGTGAAGCTGCGTGTCGGAGTCTCGTGTGGCTGTGTTTGGCCACTTAAACCAAGGCTTCCTCATAGCTTTCCAGCAAGAAAAGCTCATGTAGCTGAATGGGGAAGAGTTTAGCACAGATATGGTGGGCAGCTGACTTGCCCGACCATCACCAGCAAGGGCAGAGGGGTGCACATGAAAGATGGGGAGGAATAGGCACTGTGTCCCGGACCTGAAGAAGATAGGAGCTGAGAGTGAGACACCTCGGGGTGGTGACCTGCTCAATGGTTGGTGCTGCTGAGCATCTACCCCCGCAAATGACTCGCCCCATCTCAGCCCTGATGCAAGGAGCAACCAGCTCTACCATCGGCAAAAGCTAGCCTGAACCCTTCTGTAGGTTGGCCCAGTGTCCTGCCCAGGAGCTGAGGAGGGTCTTTCCAGCCTGCTGCAAGCATGACAGCACCCTTCCTGCCGTCCCAGGCTGGGTGGTTTTGCAGCCAGGCCAGTGCGTTATGCAGAACACGGCCTCCACCGAAAGGTCAGTATTTGCCAGCAAATAACGTACGTTTTTTCTTTCAGTTTAATTGCCTCAGAGTCAATCGCTTAATCTGCATTTTAAACCAGAGACCCCAAAATCCTCAGCACAGGAGAAAGAATGAAATGAAGACAGATGCCAGAGCACTGGTTACGCTGTCTGGTGTGTCACAGCCATGCTGGCTGCCTTGGAGTAGCACCCCGGGTTGTTTTCAGCTACTTCAACCCGTTGAAGACTTGTGTGGGAATTACTGAGAAACAAAGTGCCCAGCCTGCTACTGGAGGAGTAAAAGGCTGTTGGTAGAGCATTGCTTGAATGAAGAAGCTGAAGATAGTGCCTGAACTTCTGCATTCACATCCTGAGATAGCAGGTAGAAAACGATCCTGGTTTGGTCACCCACTGCTGAGCTAGTTCTTAACACCAAGCACGTGAGTAAAAAAAACCCATTAAACAGAAGTTTAAGAGCTTTAATCACATAAAATGGAGGTGGTCAAAGTGTTTGTATAAGGAGATGTTTCAAATACCCTTTTGCGAGTGCTGAGATTTATCTTATTTCAAGGGGTAGAAACAGTGGAATATAAAAGCAGAATCCTCTGTGATGCAAAACTGCTGCTTATTTCACAGTTTTGCTTAATTCAGTTTTATGAGCAGGCTTTTAATTCAGTTTAACTCAGTCTCTTTCCCCCCTGCTCCCCCTATGCAATGCAAGCCCATTTGTGTCTAGGTTACTGGCAACCAGTGTATCAAGCTCTAGCCAAGCATGTATCAAAATAAAGCTGCAATCTGCTGAAAAACAGGTTTTAAGATAGAAACAAATAATTAGAAACACACAAATTAGTGTATGTCTGACAACAGGTTGAGCTCTGCATGGTTTTAAACAAAGCTGTAATGGCAGGATGTGAGCGATTCAAACCGGAGGCAGTGGCTGAGTGTTGACTTTAATGGGTCAACGAGGAAAGATGTGGGGAAGGAGCAAATCCGGGTGGGTTTGGCTAGGGCTGAGCACCCTGAACTGCCAGATAAAACAGCAACACTCCGGGGCTTTCGTAACTCATGGCCTTTCAAGGGCTGAGGCCTTGGGTAAAGCATGAGCTTTCGGATGATGCTACGAGTACCGTTGCTGAAGCGCCTTGTCTCCAGCACTGGTCCTTCCCCTCTGCTGTCTGCCTGCACTGGTGCATGTTTACTGGGCAGTGGTGATGCACCAGTAAGGTGCTTTGGTGGTAAAGGTGTGGAAGCACTTTCTGTGGTTTTGTACTTTTGCCGTTGGGTGTTTTTATGTCTACAGGGTCCAGCAGTCTGGCAATGACGCGGGGCCAGGTTGCCTCCCTGGGGGAATGCAGAGAGGAGCCCTGCCCATGCCCCTCAGCTGGGCAGTGGACAGCAGGTCCTCTGGGGAGCTTTGTAGCAACTATCAAGAGCAAAGTGAATAAACACTATTTTTCTCTCATGCACATGGGCACCTCAGCACTGAAATTGCAGTGTGCCCATTCCTTGGCATGCGTGTGAGTGAGCAAGGCACACCAGCATCGTGGATTGTTCTTCTGCACCCATTGTTATGGAAATTGCCTTAGAGACAGTTGCTCCAGTGTACATTTTTAGAAGCATGAGAGAGCTGCACAGCAGGAAAACCACTCTGGGGGAAGGAAAACCGCCTACCAGGGTCCCAGCACTGCCCCTTCCTCCAGCGGCATGGTGGAGCCTTGTCAGCTTTCTTGGTAGGGATGGGATTTAGGGTGTTTCTTTGCCTGGTAAGGCAAGGAGAAAGAGACTCTGGAGGAGAAGCCCCTTTTGCGTCAGTCTCCAAGGAAACCATTGGAGCTGCGTGGCTCAGCCTTTGCCACACGCCTGGAGTTTGGGCAGTGGCTCACGTGTCCCAGACTTGTGCCTGAATCATACATCTATACTTCCATCTGCCAGTGGCATTTCACTAGTGCAAACAGCCCCGTTTTAGGGAAATTGTGGGGTTTTCCTACCCCTAGATGCCACTTTATCTCAAAGATAGTCACAGTTGGATTGCTGTGCAGGAGAAATGATGTCCTCCCATGAGCTTGAGTGAAACTAACCCTATCTCTGTTTCGGATGCACATTCCTCACTGTTGAGTCTGAAAGGAGAAGCCTTTTAATGCTCCCACACCTCACAGCTTCTTGAGGGCAAGCCTGGGAGCTGCGGTGGTTTCAGGGAAGCTCGGGCAGCAGATGCTTCCAGGTCTGTTGTCACCAGCCTGGTTGAGGTGCCCAAGCCAGGGCACATCACCCCGAGCTGCCAGGGAAGAGGAGCTGCCTCTGCCTGCTGCCTGGTGGCAGGCAGGAGGGGCGGAGGAAGGCAAGGTTTCTCATTACCCTGGAGGTTTCCAGAGCACCCCGGGTTAGAGCTGGTCAGCCACACAGACGGTTTCACTGCTGACCCCACATTTGCATTGAAATGCCTAGCCCTCTCATCTCAGTTTTGACCAAAAAATTCAGCTTTTCTTGTCTTGATTAACTACAAACATGGGCAAGGTTTGCTTCTCCCAGGCTTTGCCTGCACTTGTCACCTCTGCCTGCCACGGAGCAGGACCTGTGCCCAGGAGCTTCGTGCAGCCTCAGCTGATGAAAGGGAAAAGTGCAGATCCAGAGACCTTTGTTTGCATAACTGCTGCCCGCAGTCCCTGCTTGACATTTGAGGAGTTGACTGTAAGTGCTGGAGGGGTGGGGGTGGTGCATGGTGATGGGGGTGCTGGGCAAAGCAGAAGAACTTCATCCTTGCTGATAGAGTACCAGGCTGAGCCGTGGCCCGTCCTTTCTCTCTCTGGAAGTCCTGGCTGACTTGCATGGTGGTGTCTCACCAGAAACCAAGGACAGGAAACTTCCCTCCAGCTCCTTGCTGGCCAGGCAGAGAGTTTGGTCAGACTGACTATTCCCAAGACCATTTTGCTGCCCGTAGCAGCAATGGAACCGGAGAAAGGTGGAGCGTTTGGCTCTGTGGGTGGCATGTTGATCACTGCCAGTGCCACAGGCTGGGGCAAGAGGGAGCTCACAGGCTGGAGCTGGCAAGGGACCTTGTCATTGAAACAGGGATTCTGGGAGTCACAAGGTGGTGGCAAGATGCTACTAAACACCCTGGCCCTCACTGGCCTGCTGGGTCCCCAGCTTCAGCCCTGGTTGCTCCTCAGCATCCCCTGGGCACTGCCTGGGGCTGCCCATGCCTGCAGCAGTGGTGGGGAGGGGAAGGACAACTCATCCCATCCCTGCCCCCTTTGGCTTTTGCAAGCAGGCTGGTCTTAATGCCTTTGGGCTCTTCAGGCAGAGTGGTACTTCATGAAGGACGGTGGTGTCTGGTGCCATGGATGCGTGCGAAGCTGCTGAGCATCCTGACCTTTGTGTTGGCAAATTGTCCAGCTTTGCAGCCAGTACAGCTGAAAGCGTATTTTTCTCCCAGATTCTTTATCCCAAAGGTCTTTGGTGTTGCTAACCCCAAAAGCTCAACCCTCGACAGCCAGAAGCACAAGATAAGCATAAGCCCCTGAATGAGTTTCTTTTCATAAAGAAAATTTTGTGGGAAGATGAGGAAGGGTAATTCTTTGTATTTTACATTCTGAGCCATTTAAGCTTATTTTACCTCCCTTGCTACTTTGTCTGCTGCACTTGCAATAGTGGAAGCTCCCTTTTATTTTGTTTGGTTTTCATGTGAAAACTGAGATTTTTCGGGCAGGTAGCTGAAGCTTGGCCACAGGAACTGACAGCTCTGGGTCATGCTTGACTCTGAAAATAAGATGCCTTTACTGGACATCTGGCTGCCTTAGCGGCAGATAGCAGGGGAGTGCACTTTAATATTTATCCTGAGCTCAAAAAACCAAGTAGAATGGAGAAAAATATACAAAGTAGGCCATGAAAACAGGGTTTGTGAACATCTGAGATCCGCTCCTAATTAATAGCAGTTCCCATCCCAGAAATCATACCATTCAGCAAAAGTTAATCATCTTTGCTCATACATACAATACACTTCAAGAGAGAATGAGTCACCCTCATTGAAATGTCTAATGTTATGAAATCCAGTGTGACTGATGTAACAGACCTGGCTAAGCTCTCCAAATTGGCCAGGAGCACCAACACAAGCACAGCCCATGTGTAAGTTGACTTCATTGACTTTTCCTTGTTTGTACCCAGGATGGATTTTGCCTTTAGTTACTAAAACAGGCTCACAGAGAAAGGCCCAAGAAGGATGTGGATGGGCAGATGAGTGGGGCAGGATGGGCTGGCATCGCCAAGTGCCAGTGGTCCTCACCTCCTGGCGTGGAGCTGCCCATCCCCACCTTTGGGAGCCCATGAGGCAGCTCTGCACAGTGGCCCTGATCCTGCAAATATTTTGGCATGCACATAATTCATAGCTCTGTCAGTGTGCCTGGGACCAGCACTTTAATCATGCCACTCCGCGGGTTTAACCATTTGGAGGCCCAGGGATTTGTTCTTCATTTCTTGTCTCAGGGAGGAATGTAGGTTGAATTCAGCATTAAGATCCTGCCTTGATATCAGCTGTTCCCTCTTAAATTAAATATTATTACCTGCAAACATTTCCTTTTAGCACTGGGAGCCGTTTGCTTGGTGTACTTTGTTGAAATGTCACCATATGAATTACTGAAAGTAATTTAAATATTTAAAGACATATACTGCAAGACTAATTTTATTTTGAAATACTGAGCCAGACTCGCAGTTGATGTAGCAGATAACAGCTCAGCCTGGCACCCCTGGTTCCTGTCCCAGTTCTTTAATTGAATAATTTGCATTTCCAACACCTTTCACCCAACAAGTTGGGGGTCTGAGATTTATTTCTTTTCCCAGCCAGAATTTCTTCCTTCTTTGAGACCTTGCAGCCCCTCCAGGATGGGTGTGAGTCCCTTGGTGGGCTCCTCTCCCACCCACCCACCCATCCATCCATCCATCCATCCATCCATCCATCCATCCATCCATCCATCCATCCATTCACCTTGGCTGCCCTTCTGGGGCATCTGCCCCATAGGGCAAACCCTAGGAGACACAACATCAGAAATGCCAGGGCCTCAGCAGAAAAGGCCGCAGCATTCTCGTATTTCACGTTTTCCAGCTAGAGTAGATTCCCCTACCGACACAACCTTTTCATCTCTTGTTATCTTTATGAATAGCTTAAAAAAAAAAGCTTTCATTTCTGGCACACCGGCCATGCTGTTGAAGAGCTGTTCCTCTTCCACCTCCTTCTTCACCCACTCAGATGAAAAGCTGCAGGTAATGTTGGGGAGTAAATGAAAGGCTTTCCATGGGGAAGTAAGCTAAAATAGTAAACAAAAGGCTGATTCTTAAGAGTAAACCAGCTGAAGATGTCACCAGGAAAACACGATGATGAAACACTCCTCGTCTTCGGAAATTACCTTACATGGTGTTGGAAATTACCTTCTGACTCAACCGGCTCGGTGCGTCTGATGCCACTTTGCTAACAGCTTTTACTTGACCTGCATACCCGTGGTTTTCAAGGAAATAATGTTCCCTGTGAGAACTGCCACCACCCAGACCCAAGCCTTCTCTACCTTTGCTGAGAAAAGCTTGGGTTAGGTGGATGCTGTGATTTCTCCAGCTCCTGGGAGCAGCCCACCCCGATGAGCTGTGCTCCTACCACTGTGTCCTGCTGGCCAGCTGGTTTGTGGGGCTGGGGCCATCTCGCTGCACGCTGAGCTGCGTGGGCACACCCAGAGGCCGCTTGGCTTTGATCTCACATCTCTGCCTGCCATCTCCCATGGGTCTCCTAACACAAGGTCCAAGTTGCCTTTTAATCATGCTGCAGGCATCTCCCTGGAGCATTCATCTTGCCTGATGCCCCTCTCCCTTCAGTGATGAGTCTGGCTTCTTACACAAAGCTGGTGACTCATTCCACAGGATATGTTTGCTTAGAAGTTGCCTGGTCAACTCTTTCTCTCATCACTGCTTCCTTGCTTTTCACGTTTGGAGTGAAGAAAGAGTGACACACAGGCACAAAGCATGCGTGTGCTGAAATGGCACAAGCTGCTTGCAGGATCTCTTTCCTTGTGCTCTGTGTGTCCCCAGGCCATGTGTCCTCTGCCGTTGTGGTCAGTGGTCAGATATGGAGAAGCATGTATCTCAAAGCCCATCCTATTCTCCCTGCTCCACCACTTGAGTTATTAAGTTATGTGAGTTCTCCCTGCCACCCCAGCTTTGCACATGTCCCAGGGCTATCCCAGCTGTAGCAGCTGCCTGTGAAAGCTGGGCTGTTGTTACAGCTGGGAAAGCTTCCCACCACGTCCCCTTTGGCCATCGAGGCTGGCCCCTCTAAGCCATGTTTGAGCAAGCTCCAGACCCCCAAGAACCTTTCAGAGATGTTGCTGTCAGCAGGCATGACAATGCATGTGGTGTCTCAGGTGGGATCTGACAAGTGCCACTTGTGCAGTGCTTTTTTGTGCCGATATCATCCAGGATCTCGTCCATTGTGTTTGCTGGGGTGCTAGGCTGGGCTGAGGGTCCAGCAAAGCTCCCGGGGCTTGGCTGTTGTGAAATAGGCAAATTGCTTGATGCTGCACTGAGGGGCTTTGGAGGACATCTGGGAAAACTGTGGCATCTTCCCCCCCAGCCCACAGCACAGCAAGGAACCATGGGACCCATCTTTGCCGTGGCTCAGCAGCTGGGCAGGCACAGCAAGACAGGACCACGGCACTCAGAGGACAGGTCTCCTTTGCCACACTATGCCAGTGTGTCCTTCCCGGTGCACAGTGAGATGAACTAAAAGCAGGTTGAATGGTCATGCTCAGAGTGTTGGGGTTAGCAGCACAGAGTCCAGCTGGAGGCCAGTGGTGTGCCCTGAGGGTCAGCACTGGGACCAGTATTAACTTCTTGAATAGTGACCTGGATGATGGGACCAAGTGCATCAGCTTTTAAAAGCTACAAAGCTGGGGAGGAGCAGCTGATCCATCAGAGGGTCATGCTGCCATCGAGGGACCTCGATGGGCAGAGAGGAGCTTCATGAAGTCCAGCAAAGCGAAGTGTGAACTCCTGCCCCTGGAGAGAGATAACTTCATGCACCAGCACACACCGAGGGCCATCCACTTGGAAAACAACTTTGCAGGTAAAGACCTGGGGGCGTCCTGGTGGACAACAAGTTGACCATGAGCCATCAATGCATTCTCACAGCCAGCAACATCATGGGATGCATTAGGAAGAGCATTGCCAGCAGGCCAAGGGAGAAGAAGGAAGGTTTTGATTCCTCCTTCACCACCAAGCACTGCTGCCACTGGTGGAAACTGGACTTGCATCTTGTGGGTGTTCAGGTGCTTCTTGCAAACTCTTAGGTCCAGCAGAGTGCGGCATTTTAACCCTATTTCAAGGGTCAGGAAACAGGACACAGACAGAGGGAAGGGACCTGTCCAGCACCACACAATTAGGCCAGTGGTGACTGAGAAGGGACCAGCCTCTTCCCTGAGAGCTGGTCCGGTTCCCCCTGTGCTGGGTCATGTTCTTGCAGGTCATATATGTGTACCCAAGTGTGTCAAACAGCCTCGACCAGTGATTGGCAGGGATTGCTGAACAAGTTCACAGAAAATTGGAATTTTGATAAATATATATTTTAAAAAAGGCAAGCAAAAAAGACATTGTCCCAAGAGATGCTTTGTGTTCAAAGTAAAACTTTGTTTCCTGCAAACTAAACTTTTTTGGGAAAAAAGTGAGGTTCAGCTGAACATTACCAACCCAGGGAGGAAAACAGAAGTCTTTTTCCCATGTTCTGAAAGGGGAACAAGGCTCTTTCTCCTGAAACACTTCACAGAAATGGCTTCTTGGGTTTTGTTCAGTTTTATTTTAATCGCAACGAGGGGTTGCAAAACCAGAGGACTTGATGCAAGAAAAAAACCTCAGGAACTGGAGCATCTTCATGGATGGCCAGTAAAACTTCTCAGTGAAAAAGCGGTGTTGCCACAGCATAGGTGGTGAGATCTCAAAGTGGGGCAGGACCCTGGGTTGCCCATCCAAATACATCCAAACCAGAACAACTGTGTCAATGAAAAGCACTGCTGCGCGGGGGTATGCACAGGCTGGGAGACCTGCCCTGCTCATTGGAATAAGAGTATATGAACAAAGATTGACTTCAAAGCCACCCATGGTGAGAAGCAGCAGCACGGTACAGCCTCCTTCCCCAGTATCTCTGCATCGGCCAGGGGATTAACTGGTGCAGTTTGGGGTTTGGTTGATAGGCAGGGATGTGGTGCACCGCCACATTGCTGAGTCTGTCTCTGAGCTTGTCACCCTGTAAATCCCAGGCAGCACTGCCAAAGCCACCAGGAGTGCCTCACTTGTCAGCAGCAGGGAGAAGGCCTGGCAGGGTTCACGTCTTCTCGCAGGACCAGGCTGAGGAGCAGTGACCACCCGGCTCAGGGTGGAGAGGGAAGCCTGGCCTGGTATTTGGTGGCCTTGCTTGAAACCAGAGCCAGCAACAGTGTGGAGGGAGAGTGTGAAGGCTGGCGAGCCAAAGCCTGGCAGTGTCACCATGTCTTCTCTCGGCTTCTCTCACCTTCTCCCACTGGAGGGACAGGCTGGGCGCTGGAGGGGCCATGCACCACTGTCCCCGGGAGGCTCTGCGCTGCCTGCACCCAGCCCAGCTGCTTTCCCTGCTCCAAGCCAGCATCCCAGCAGCAGCTTGGGAGACATGGGCGAGGGGCACAAAACTCACCCCCTGGCATGTATGGGGGGGAGCTGGGTTAGGAACACAGAGCTGGGTGCAGCCTGCGCCCGCCCTGCTCATTCACAGCCCTTCCTCGTGGGTGGCGAAGCTGCTTTCGCAATTGTTTCCTGTGAAAAGCCTGCACCAGGAAGCTTGCCACTTAGCCTCCTTGAAAAAGAAATATTTCTCTGCAGGAAATTGCTTCTTGAAAACAGCCAGGCCGCCTCGGAGAAGCTGCCGAGGATCTGACGTGTGCACAGGGCGGGCAGCCGAGGATGCTGAAACTGCGGAGCTGGGGAGGCGATGGAGACTTGAGCGGATCAGAGGGGAGGTGCTCAGATAGCACCAACAGGTCCTGCTGCCTTGGGCGATTTCTCTCTTGACTATTTTCTAAGGAGGATGTAGAGGAATTATAGAGGACTGTATGAAAAAATTATTTGTAAAAAGGTTATGATGATTGCTAAAAACATAAGGTATGAAATGTTAAAAAAAAAGGGGGGGAATTGTAGAAGAATGAAGCTGGGTTAATTATCACTGATAATATACAGGTGTGGGCTGGCTTCAGGGGCAGCGGGTTGGCCGATGTAGACAAGGTGCAGCTGTGGCTGGTTCTGTTAAGGGGTTGAGAGCCAATGGAGAGAGCAGCTGTGGGAGAAGCAAGAGAAGAGACAGTGGGCCCTGGATGAGGTGAGACAAGGAGAAGGCAGCAGAGGGACTGTACGAAGAGTGTGTTGGTATGAGATGGTAAAAGACCTTGCCGCAGCTTGATAGTTTGGAGAGTGCTGTGACAGGTGGAAGGGCTTTTTTTGGCATACAAAAGGTGGAGGAATGATTATAAATGGGGTATGTAGGTATATGCTGAACTACATGCTGTGCAGTCTGTGTCCAATACATGCATAAGACAGGCTTGAGAGTAGATGTTAGTGGCTTTTTAAGTCCCATAAATACCCTGCCCTGCTCCATTACTGCAGTGATGGACTCTGGAGGGTTTAATGTCAAAGGGAGCATTGAACCTCCCTGTCCTCTAATCCTTCACAGGGGAGGATTTTGGAAGGATAGTGGCACATGGCTTCCACGCCTGCTCATTTAAAGCCCATTGCTAAAAGGACAAATTATCTTAAATATCTCCGGTTTTTCCTCTGGGAGGACTCTGGAGCCCAGGAAGCTGAGGCAAGGAAGAAGGGAAGTGGTCATTGCTCAACTATGTTTTCCCAATTTAATCAGGTTGGAGCTGCTCTCCCTTGCTGGTGGAACTCATGGGGGCTCTTGGCTCCTGCTTAACATGAGTCGCCTTTCTCTCTTGGGTTTCACAGAAAGCGTGGGGACCTTCCATATTTTTACATAACCAGCTATCCCAGCCAAACTGTTGTGAGAAGCTGGGCCAATATTTCCCAGAAAAATTACTTTTGGCTCCACTGATTGGATTTTTTACACCCAGATGGAAGCACAGCCTTTCCATAAAATGCGGAGGTTTCTTCAAACCATGAAGGTGGAGAAAGACTTTTCTTAGGTGCCCAGTAAAAGGATGAGTGGAAATGGGAACAAATTAAAGCATAGGATGTGGCAGTTAAGCATAAGAAAACACTCTTTCACTGTGAGGGTGGCCAAACACTGCATTGGGTTGTCCAGAAAAGCTGTGGAGTCCTTAGAGATATTGGACTACCTAACCGGGATGCAGTACCTGCTCCAACAGAGGCAAGACACAGGTTGGGCCAGACGCTCCTCAGAAAGACCTCCAGCCTCAGCCCTTCTGGGCTTCTGTAAGAGATGATCACAGAAACAGAAAAATGGGGTTCTTGGAGTCTTGATTTTTGCTGCAGATATGTTGAACCGTGTTCCCCAAGGTTTGCAGCACTCTGTATGCAGCTTTACCCCTCTGCGATTGCCACAGAGCTTCTAGGTCTACCTGAAGAAGTGCACCGTGGAAAGATGAGAACCAGGCCAAGGAGAAGGCTCCCACATCAGGTCGGGTTGCACAGATGCAAAGGTGGGACTGTTGCCTCCTGGCTGCACATGCCTACTGTCTTTGGCACAGGAGGAGTTGGTTTGCTTCTTCTGCAGGCACATGCCAGAGAATAATTTTCTTGTCTTTGGACCAGAATTCATTGACACATTTACATGAAAGTCTCCAGCTCTGCAGCAAAAGTGCATCTCTGAGAGGCAAATGATGCCATGCCCATTTAATAGAGGCAAAATGTTACCACCCAGGGACCTGGTGGTACAGGCTGCACGTGCTTATGGCTGCCCCATGCTTTATAAGATGCTCACAAAGTTTTCTGCTTGTGGCAGTTCTTCCTCAGCCTACATCTACCTGCCTTTGCTGGGGCAGCAGGGGAAAAGATGCTTATCAGGTCTCAGCATCCTAGCAGGATGGAGCCCACCAGAGACTTTGCCCTGAAGCAGGGCTGTGTTGGGAAGGATGAATCTGTTCCCATCACCACGTCAGATGCCTGCAGTGTCAGAGCTGATGCTCCACGGGGCCAGCTTACTGCAGAAAAGAGAGCACTGCACTTAGATCTTCCTGCTGAGCATTTGTGGGTGAAATGCTTCACCAGGCCAAAGTCATCTGACATTTTTCTTGGGGGTGGGTGAAGCTAATGAATCCAGATTAGGCAATGCGGAGGCTGGGAAGCTAGATTTCTGCTGAATATATATGAAGACAAATGTAAATTCTAAACTTTCTAGGAGTATTTTTACCCCGGCTCAGTGTTAACATTGATAAAAATAGTCACAAATTAGTGCAGGAGTAGAAAGCAAATTTGGGGCTTTTTTTTTTTTCCCCCTGTTAAAACCATGCATGTATTTCTCTACCAGGAGTTAACTTCTTACATATATTAATGAAACATGGGGTAAATCATCAACAAGTGCCCTTCCCTGACAAAATAACTGCTACCTCAATTAAGTAATTAGGAAGGAAAGCTGAAGTTCAGTAAAAGCTTTTATTTTTTTTTTTTTAAAGATAGAAAAAAGTGATTTAGTCCAAGAAACTCAGTGCTGCAAGAGGATGTTAACATCACATCAGCCCACCTCCCTTGTTC
Source organism: Falco cherrug (assembly GCF_023634085.1). Lineage (NCBI taxonomy): Eukaryota > Metazoa > Chordata > Aves > Falconiformes > Falconidae > Falco > Falco cherrug. The sequence goes on along the minus strand of NC_073700.1, from coordinate 7,251,152 downwards.
CTTAGCTTCCCAAATGCTTGCAAAGGTGATGGGGAGGCACTAGCCCCATTCCACAGATGAGAAGAGTGCAGTATGGAAAATTGTGATTTCACTTAATGTCACAAAGCAAACCAGAAGCTACCCTGGGAGCCCAGGTCATCCAAGCAAATTTCCAGCTGCAATACTACTCGCAAAATACTGCCTCAAGTTGTCAGTCTGTCCTTAAACTGCCAGGAAGAAGCATCGTCTCTGGTACTGATGGATATTTGACCACAGGTACCTGAGACAGGTGAAGATTCCTGCTAGAAGGAGCTTAATAACTTTATGGATTGATGTCTGGGCCATGAATCATACCTGATACTTGTTATTAGATGTTGAAAACAGCTGACTGAGCAGTGGGAAAATAAGTCCTAGTAAGGTTTAGCTGTTACAGCCCAGAGTTGTTGGGGGAAGGGCCACCTTGACAGCTGAGACTGGAAGGAAAATCCTTTTGGGGTGCAATGTTGTTGAGAAAGTGCATGTTAAAAAGAGAAAAAAATAAAAAGCAAAGACAGACTTTTCAGAGGTTCATTTTTAAGAAGAAAATGTGGTTTAACTTCTGAGCACCTTCTGACTGCAAATACCTTTTGCTTTACTCTTCATATCCTTGGGAACCCTAGCCGCCTTCTAAGCTGTAGTTGGTACCATGAGCCCCCCTCATGGTATGACATCTTCTGCCCTTTACTCAGACCCTGGCTCAAAGTAGCAACTGTCACATCTTTGGGAGCAATGCCACCACAGGGGCTATGTCAGAACCTGGAATAAGTTCTGGGTAGATATCTGGTAACAATGCCTTTACCTCACATTCTGCCATGACTCATGGTCTTTGTTTCTAAAACGCAAGATGAAGAAGACCCAGGTGGAAGAGACATCAAAACACAGCCTGTGGGCTCGGCAGTCAGAGAACTTGCGAAAAGAGATGCGGTGGCAATGGAAACGGGGAGCCCAAGATGGCAGCTGCCATGGCATCACAGTAGACTGGAATGGATGAGAACAAAAGCAAGCCAAAGCCAAGCCGGCAAGATGTGGCTGTGGGCGTGGGGAAGTCGCTAGTCACTGTGCTGGCCCTTGGGCAGAAAGACCATTGGAGGAGAGAGCCTTTCTGCAGCTGAACACTGACCAGAAAGATGGACGTGACCATTTATATGAGAAACCCAAGGCCAGCTGTGGTATGGCACAGCGACGATGGCAATCTGCGTGTGGAGTGGTTATGGCTTTGTGCTGTGCTTGCCGCAAGCACTCGGGACTCCTTGGAGCTAAGCCGAAAGCTGTTTATTTCTGGACACGTGCTGATTGTCCAGCTGTCAGCAAAGCCATGTACATGGTGAGGCAAACACCACCAAGCCCCTCGAGCCCCTGGCAGCCCCACTGTGCTGATGGAGGCACTGGCACACAGCATCCTGGACCCCAGATCTGCCATGCTTTGGGAAACCTCGAGCATGTGAGGTGCCTTCTCCTTGGGAGGCGGTTCGAGGGGGATGCCCACGCTCTCTGCAGAGAAGAGATGCCGTCTTTCATACAAGCAATGCCCCTGGAGGGCAGCCCCGGCTGCTGCGGGCAGGATGCAGGGCCTGGCAAAGGATGCCCGGCGCTGGGGGGGCGGTGGGTGGCTCTGGCTGGTGGCTGAGGTGCATTTCGGAGCGGCTGACTCCAGAGGGCAGCATGCCGACAGGCTGGCCCGCGCTGCCCGCCCTGCCCGCCCTGCCGGCGGGGCTGCAGCCCGGAATCACCGGGGCGAGCCGTGTTCCCGACGGCCCGGGGGGGGAATCTCTCCCAATGTCCCTAAGCTCCTGGCTGGGCAGGCAGAGGGTGCCACACCGGTGTTACGTGAGATTATTTTACTTTCGCCCTCATCAGGGAGAAATCTGGGCTTGCCTCTGCAGGTGGTGAGCCCGGAGCTTGTCCCGAAACTGATGTGGTTGCTAACGCGACCGCAAAATGGAGGTGAGACATTTCTCTTCTGGTTTCACAGCACCACATGCCGGCGGTTACACCTGCCTCCCCCTCGCCGAGGAGTCCCCATAAGATTCCTGGACACTGTTTGCAGTACGCTAAGGGCTTTGGCTGCAGATGTGAGTCCTTTGCACAACCCGCTGCTGTTCCCCTTATGAATTGAAGGTGCTTTGCTAAACAGAAAGGTCAGCTATTTTCACTGTGACTGTGGCTTGCATAAGAACCTCAACATCCTCTGCTGCAAGAGCAGCCTTAGTAACTTCCTACTGCAACACTGAATCACAATAGCTTCCCACAGCAACCAGCGGTAAAAATAAACTGGGCAAGGGGAAGTGGACAGCTTCTGCTGTTCCGCTTTCTTGGGCACACTTGAGTCACAAAAAAAAAAGTGATGTAGAGCGAGCCGTTTATTTTGCTGATGCCGATGAAATCCACGAACGGTTCAGAGCACAGGCCCGCTGAAATCATGAAGTGTTTTGCAATGGGATGCTCATCGTGCTCAAAGTTAAGCATGTGCTCAAGTGCTGTGTTGAGTCTGTATTTTCATCAGGATTCAGACTTAGGAATTAGACTAAAAGGAGACAGGGACTCCAGCTTTTGTGCCGCTTTTGTACTGAAGACAGAGGGAAATGGCCTCCTTGGGATATTTTATGTGTTGAGGGTATATAAATGACCACTGGGGAAACAGTGGTTCTGTTATGGTTTCAGTAGTAGATCTTGGCTTTGAGAAAAGCAGAACTTGACTGGATGAAAAGTGTCTTCAAACACAATCCAATTTGTAGTCTTTGCCTTGAGACAGCACCATTTGAACAGCACAGTTTTAAACAACATTATGACTAAAACTGTGTGTGTGTGTGTGCGCGTGCGTGCACACACACACACACATATGTTTGTTTGTGTGGGTGTTTTAAGGAACAAGATCTGTTACCCAAGATCCAGCCCAGGTCTTGAAATTCAGCCAGCTGGGAAAAAACCCTGTTGAGACCTAGTGAGGTTGCTGATCCTGGGAATCTGCTGGTGACACAGACCCTGGCTGTTCCCTTTGTAATGGTATTTGCTGAGAATGTTTGTAATAAGAGGTAGAAGAGAACACAAGATAGGAAAAAAAAGGAATGGGTCATCTGTCCCAGACCAGGGAGGATGATCTATTCCCCTTCCCACTCATGCCCACCGGAATTTGGAGAGCAAGACCTTGTAGGATAACCCAGGTGAGAAGGGACCACAGGAGGGCTCTAGTCAAACCTCCTGCTTAAAGCTGGGTCGGCCCTGAGGTCAGCCCAGGTTACTCAGGGCTGTGCCGAGTCAGATCTTGAAAACCAACAAGGATGGAAATTGCACAACCTCTCTGAGCAACTCATCAGTGTTTGACTGCCTGCATGGTGAAAATAGACTGCAACAGAATCAGCTCATACAAACCCACATTTTTAATGTCATCCCGCTCATTAAAAAGAGAAAGATCAAATTTATTTTGTAACAGGCACAGTTTGCATGAGGCATGGAAAACTGGTACCAGAGGACTGGTTCACAGGAAAAGGCACGTAAAAGATAGAAGGAAACCAGAAGGATGCCTCCAGTTACTTTCCTGTCTTGAAATTTTGATTTTGCAGCATGAAAGGTTTGTATTTATAGTAGTGGATACTAATAGGGAAGATAGTCTAAAAATAACCGAGGATGCACAGATAAAATCATCTATTTTGAAGCTCATTCTGATAACGAAAGGGAATCCGGAGGTTTAATGAGTCTCAGTCAATTTTCTTTGGGAACGGTGCGTTGCTGTCAAAGACCGAGGCGGGGCCGCGCACGACCCACTCAAAACCCACGCAGGCCTCCCCGCCCCCCGGCCCGCCTCACTTCGCTGCCGTAACCTTCTACTAAACTTTTGGCTGAAAGCTGGCGGCGGGGAGGGGGCGGCGGGGCCGGGCGGGCTGACTGGGCCCCGGGCTCCCCGCAGCCGGGGCCAGGGTCCGCAGCCCCCGCGCGCCTTCCCGCGCTCTGCCCCCGCCGCCGGCCCCGCCCTCTGCCCATATAGGGTGAACCCGCGTCCCCCGCCGCGCCTCATTGGCGCTGGGGGCGCGGCGGGAGGCGGTGACGCGCATGGGGGGCGGGGTCTCCGCTCGGGGCCGCGCCGCCCGGTGCGTGTGCGCGGAGCCGCGCCGAGCCGAGCCGCGCCGGGCGGGGCATGCTGCCGCTCGGCCGGCCCCGCTGCCCGCCCCGCCTCCCGAGGCATGACACGCCGAGCCGCCGGCGAAGCGCCGCTTTAATTGAGGCCGCCGGGATGGGGCGCACCGCGTAGGGCAGAGCGGGGGCCGCCGCGCTCCGGGCCGCAGGCAGCGCGCACCTACGGCCGTGCGGAGCGGCGCCGCGTCCGGCACAGCGTGAGCCCAGCCCCGGCCCGGGGGAGCGGCGGAGCGGGGCCGCGTCCGGCCGCTGCGTGGGTGGCCGGTGGGCCGGGCGCTGGCGGCCGCCGCTGCCGAGCCCCATGAAAACGCAGGTCTGGGGGAGCTCCCCGCGGGCGCCCATGGCTGCGGCGATGCCGTGCAAGAGCGCGGAGTGGCTGCAGGAGGAGCTGGAGTCGGGCGGCGGCCGCTCGCTGCTGCTGCTCGACTGCCGCCCCCACGAGCTCTTCGAGAGCTCGCACATCGAGACGGCCATCAACCTGGCCATCCCCGGGCTCATGCTCCGCCGCCTCAAGAAGGGCAACTTGCCCATCCGCTCCATCATCCCCAACCACGAGGACAAGGAGCGCTTCGTCAAGCGCTGCAAGGCCGACACCGTGCTGCTCTACGACGAGGCGACCGCCGACTGGCAGGACGGTGGTGCCGCCACCTCCGTCCTGGGGCTGCTGCTCCAGAAGCTGCGCGATGATGGCTGCAAAGCCTATTACCTGAAAGGTGAGGTGCCCCCAGCCCTTCCGCCAGCCCCCTCCTGCTCCCGCAGCCCGTGGCCGGCGTCCCCCGTGTCCCCCCGCAGCCCCCAGCCGGCCCCTGCATCGCTGGGCGCCCATCCCTTGCCCAGCCGGAGGTGGCTGGGTTGTTTTCTTTCCTCGCCCACCTCCCTCTGCCTGATTTATTTTTATTTTTACACAGATACGTATTCACATCCCCCCTACACTGCATCCTGCTTTAATCCCCCGCACAAAATGGTCGCAGGCTGGAAGTGGCCGGGAGCGCCCTGCTTCTCCTGCGTCGCCTCCCCGGCAGCGGCAGGAGGGACGCCCCCACCTCTGCCGCCGGGGCGTCCCCTCCGGCGCTGCCCTGTCCCAAGCCGACCCCGGCTGGGCACTGTCGCCCCCTCCCCCCCCCCCCCCCCCCCCGCCCCGGTGGCGCCCCTCGCTCCGCTCCCCAGACGGTGCCTTGCGGCGGCTCCCCGCACCGGCGCCGGGCTCCGCTCCAGCCCCTCCGCAAAGGATGGCCAGACTTCAGGGGGGCAGGAGAGGCCTCCCCTTTCCTTATTGCCCCTCCCCCCCCCGAAAAAGCTAGCGCTTGGGTTTGTCTCCCCCTTTCCCTGGGAATGCCGGCGGCGCTGGGAGGGGGCAGCCCGGCGGCTCCCCGGGGCAGGGCGATGGGGGAGCGGGGAGCCCCGCACATGCCCTGCCGTGAGCGCCGGCGGTGATTTGGGCTTTGAGGTTGGTTGTTGGGGATTTTTGGGGGGGGAGTGGGGGTGGGATGTTGGATTGTTTTTGGCCATTTTGAAAGATCCCAGCAGGCCTCCCTCCGCAGCAGGCTGAGCAGAGCCCACAGCTGGGCTGCTGGGACCCTTCCCATCCTCCCAGTCCGGTCGCTGGGTGGCGGGTTTGAGGCAGAAATAACAGAGCGGAGGCGTGCGGGGGGGAGGGGGGGGCGGCGGGGGGAGAGTGGTGAGGAAAGTTGCTACTTGCAGCTCTTTAAAAAACACTGCTGCTTCTTGGTAGACCCTTTCTGGGTAGCCGGGGGAGCCCCGGGTAAGGGGTTGGGGTAGCAGGGGGACAGGCAGGTATTCGGGGACCAGCCTTAAGGGCTGCGCTGCCCGCACAAGCCTCCTTCAAAGGTGACATGGGGGGGGACGACACACACAAACTCAGGCGTTGATCCCGGTTCCCCCTCCCTCCCTGTCCGTGTCGCCGGGGGAGCCCCCCACCCCCTCCCATCCCGGTTGGGGGTTTCCCGATGGGCTCTACTGCTCCTTCGCTTTGTGTTCCCTTTTCTCTCCGCGTCGTCCCCCTCCCTGGCAGGCAGGAGCAGCTTTGAAGTTACTCCTAAGCTCTCCCCGATGGGCAGGGGAGGAGCTGAGCCCCTTTCTCTGCCTTTTACCGGGAGCCTCGGTGGGAAATGTTTCCAATTAAAATTCCAAAATGGCTCCTCGGCGCTGTCTGGCGGCGCGGGGGGGGAGGAGGAGGACGAGGACGAGCCTTTTTCATGAATGGATGTGGCAGGAGCTGTCTGTCCTGCTCAGTGACCCTGCCGCAACCGCCGAACCCACTAACAAAGTTTCCAGGAGGCCTTTCTAATTAAACCATTTGTCAGTGTCAGGTACCGATGGCTGAGCTCCGGTTTAATATTGCCTGGAAGGGAGGTAGATCGGTGGGGTTTTTGCTTCCCTGCCTCTGCCTTCCTTCCCAAGCTGTTGAGCCAAGGAGCTGGAGGAAAGGGCTTAGGAGCAGACGCGAAGGGTCCCATCCCTCCTCAAGCCTGCTGCGGTTTGGGTGAAGGACAAACCTGCGACACTGTCACAAAATGTGTTTGTAGTGCTAAAATAGGTGTGAGGATCACTCTTTGGCAAAACTTACGGTCTTTTTTCCTGCTTGAAGGTGAATTGTTTTGTTGGGTTTTAGTGCCTGGGTTGGGTATGTGGTGGTTGTTCTTGTTTTATCTTTTCAGATGCAGATACTTCTGTGCATTTCTGTCTAGGTGGCATAATAGCGCTTGCCTAAACAGCCCCAGACCACTATTTCTGAGGAGCTAAACAAGGCGAGATTGTCTCTTGCCATTGATTTTCTTTTTGGATGTTTGTTTCTTTTGCAACTGAAATTTGGCCCATGTTTATCACAAGCGGTATCAAACTTTGCAAGAAACACTGTGGTTTCCCAGGACCTGTTTGCTCAGTAGCAGGCTGACCAGGGAAGATGAGGGAGCAGGTAGATGCCTTTCTAGATGTGAAGTTGAAGGTATACTAACATCTTGCTGGCAAAGACCTGCTAAGTAACATGCACATGTGGCCAGGTAGAAGGATTTTCCATTCTGAAGAACAAAACATCTTTTTGGACTTGATGATCCAAAGGTCTCTTTCAATCTAAATGATTTTGTCTCTGCCTGTTCCCTTTCCCTTTTTCCTTTCCCCCTTCCCAGGTGGCTTTAACAAGTTTCAGACCGAATATTCGGAGCACTGCGAGACCAACCTTGACAGCTCCTCGCCCAGCAACTCTCCCCCGGCATCAGTTCTTGGCCTGGGAGGGCTGCGGATAAGCTCAGACTGCTCAGATGGTGAATCCGACAGGGAACCCAGCAGTGCCACAGAGTCGGACGGGAGTCCCATCCCTAACAATCAGCCTGCCTTTCCGGTCCAGATCCTACCTTACCTGTACCTGGGCTGTGCCAAAGATTCAACCAACTTGGATGTCCTGGGCAAATACGGCATTAAATACATCCTGAATGTGACTCCCAACCTGCCAAACATGTTTGAGCATGACGGAGAGTTCAAGTACAAGCAGATCCCCATCTCAGATCACTGGAGCCAGAATCTCTCGCAGTTCTTTCCCGAGGCCATTGCTTTCATTGGTAGGTAGTTGGCAGAACATGTCTTTTCATACTCACTGCTTGGGAATGTGGCAAGCCACTTCCCAGTGCTGTTACTTGTCTCTGGCCTCACCTCTCCAGGGCACAGCATCAGTGCTGGCTTAGGAGCTGAGCGTCGCCCTGTCGAGGTGCTGGGTAACACTGCTGGTGCCTGCTGCCCTGGCTGGGTTCAGGAAAGCTTCCTCTTCTAGATTCAGTCCTGCTGCAGCACCTCAGCCAGTTACCTGCGAGTGGTAGGACCAGCCCCGCTGTCTCTTGCCCTCGTATGAGTGTGCGCTTGTGTGGAATGGCTGAACCGAGGTAGAGGGAAGCTGCTTTGCCTGCTTTTCTGGGAATGAGTGTTGATGGGAGTTGCATTAATGTGACTGGTGCCAGCAATTCCTTAGCCCCAAGTGTGGTTACAGTCTTGCGAGGGGGGGGTGGGAGTGGTGCAGGGTGGTATTTTCCTCTGCTGAGAGGATTTGCTAGTCTAGTTGTGATCCTGCTGTAAGTTGCCCTAGCATAACTAACTCCTTGTATGGATACTTCTCCCAAGGTAAGTGTCAACACAATGAGTTAGTGATTATAATTACCCTGCAGAGCTCAGCTGGAAAAACCGCTGTGCAGACAGCCCCTGAGACGGCTTTGGCTGGTTGTGGGGAAGGGTGCAGGGAGGCAGGTCTTGGCTCCTAGGCTAGCATTCACTTTGAAAATTGCTCTCTTCTGTAAGAGGTGTCTGTCGGGCTGAGTAGGGATGTAGACTTCCAGCGTGGTCTGTGCTGTCTGCTTGTGACAGTTATTAGCCTAATCAGATCTGATTTATGGGGGATAAATGGCACAGGTAGTCATTACCACCATTAACTATTAAAAGACCTATGGGTTCATATGCGATTACAACTAGTGGTATATGTAAAGGAGAGGGGGACCTTTACCTTCAGACTGAAATCTGTGTAGCCTGTTTTGATGCTGCTTTGTTGCCCCTGTTTTGGACCCTGCTGCATGTGCTGGCTTGCTGTGCTGTACGGCCTGAAATGGGGCAGAGCTGTGCTAGGTCCTCTGCTGCTCTTCAGCCTTGGAAACCCTGGTTCCCACCTGCTCTCCTTTGCCCCCAGCTTCTGTCCTCTACTAATACGATTGTGGTCAGAAGCAGCAGCTTCAGTGTGGCAGCAGGGACCCATCTGATGTCCCGTCTGCACTTCCCACACGTGGTATTAAATGTCAGGGCTGAGGTACACGGTCCCTGCTGGCATGTGGCATTTGGGATCTGTCTGCTGCAGTCAGCCGATGTCTCTGAACACTGAACTTGTGCTTTCCAGTTCATGATAGGAAATGGAGGATTACCTCACTCTAAAACCCAACACCAAGAAATGCGACACAGGTCAGATGAAAGGCAAAAAAGTCTAGGAAAAATGTTGAATGGGGAGAGACTGGGGGGGGAGGGCTGGATATGGGGTGTGGGGGCATTGCCCACTGTACTGGAAATTCTTGCCTGGTCTTGGAGGCTGGGACAGAAAACCTGTTGTGGCTTGGGTCTGGATTTTGTTTTGCCTGCATCTTCTTTGCCCTTCCCTGTGCTTGTGGTGCCAGAGTGTCTCTTACCTCTGGCTTTGCCCGAGGATCCTCTTTCTCCTGCCACCTTCTCCCTCCCCGTCAAGCTCTCAGTCAAATGACTTAACTTCAAATAGGGCTGCCCAGAAGTAAGCAGCGCTGGGTACTTGCGTGCATTCAGCGCTCTCAGCAGCGTGTCCCTCTTTCAGCACTAAGATGTCAATTCATAAAGGGATCACACTGTTCTGGCTGTGCAAGAGACAATGAGTGTGTGTGTGCTTTTCAATCGGTGGCAAGGGAGGGGAAATTTCGTCGCTGTTCTCTCGCCATTTTTTGGTCCAGCTCGCATTCCTGCTCCCCACTACCATTCATCCTGAGAGTCTTCTCCAACACAAGCATTTGTTTGTAGTGAAGTGCGTTTCTGTCGATCCTAAAGAACAATTTCACAATAAGGGAAGTTCCTGCACTTCAGGCTTTGCTTAAATTGGCTTCGACTGCATTCGCGTAACTTTCCTAGTAGAATGAGGACAAGAACAGCAGAAGAGAATGGCTTGTGTGGTGCTGGGGCTGCAGCCTTGCATCGAGCGCGCAGCATTCCCTGGTTAGTTGGTGTTGAGGTGGGTGTGCTGTGCCCCACCCCCAGCATCTCCCTGGAGCTGTTGTCTCCAGCTCCACCTGCCTTCTGTGGGTTATTCCATTTCCCTGAATAAAGGCTACTGATGCTCCCTAGGCAAGGGATGTGTTGCGAGGCTTGATTAATACTTCCCAAGCACGTGAGATGCTTGGCCTTGCTGTATGGAATGGGAATATGCAGCTTTGCCGTGCAGTGGGAATACCTCAGGAGCCCTTTGGGGAGAGATGTGGGCGTCAGAGGGACACGAGATGGTGTCACTAGGAGCAAGGGATCCAGTTCTGGCAGTCATCCTGGTCCTGGGAGCTTGCAGCTGCCACCTGGCCCTGCTCCAAAGCCACGCGTTTTTGGTGCAGAATAATAGACTCCCCCTTCCCCTTGTCTTGTTTCAGATGAGGCCCGTTCCAAGAAGTGTGGGATCCTTGTTCACTGCCTCGCTGGCATCAGCCGGTCTGTAACAGTCACTGTCGCCTACTTGATGCAAAAACTCAACTTGTCCCTGAACGATGCCTATGACTTTGTGAAAAGGAAAAAATCCAACATTTCCCCAAACTTTAACTTCATGGGCCAACTCCTGGACTTTGAGAGAACTCTGGGACTCAACAGCCCTTGCGACAACCGCTCGCCAAGCGAACAGCTCTACTTCACCACCCCCACCAACCACAACCTGTTTCAGCTGAACACTCTGGAGTCCACATGAAGGGGATGCCACCTGGTCGGGAACTTGAGCATCGAATGGCTTCTCTTGAGCATTTCAACTCTTACAAAAGTATCTGTCTTGCCAGGCAGCTCTGAAACGACTAGCTTCTCTGGGCAGAGGTGCCTGATCGCTGCTTTAAGAAGGCTAATGCCGTTCATTAGTATCCTGATCAAAGTGGTTTGAAGAGGTAGTCTTTTTACAGGGGGTTATTTAATACGGGCGATGTTACAGCGTTTTGAACGCAGCTGTTACCGGCAATAACCGCTTTCCTGGGTGCATTGGGACTGTCAGAACACGCACACATGTGAAGAGCTACCGGGGGTTAGCTTGCTGTGGAAAGTGAGGAGATTTATGCACTTGGAAACCTTGAACAAAAGGTGTTGGGCCAAGACTGTTTTAAAACCCAAGTTTACTTTTTTTTTTGATTTTTAAGAAAAGAGAGGGTAGATCTTACTCGAGCTTTGGGTTCAAACTCTTTTTAAATATGTAAGTTCCTGACTGTTTGTACAGACGAGGTTGCAAAACCAGTATTTTATTCTGTTTCTTGTTTGATCATTTATTATTTTTTTTTAATCAAATGTTTATATTGACCAAATGCATTTTGCACACTTTGTGAAGCCTTGGTATGTCCTGGCATATTACTGGGTACTCCAGAGAGAGATACATGCTGCTGCTGTTGTTGTTAGCATCTGGTAGGAAGCTTTGTTATGTGTGAAGGCCAGTTGGGCTTAAATGCAACCCCTTCACCACTCCTGCACTCACAATCACAAACTCTGCACTGATTCAGCCAAGGTGACTAAGCCGCAAGCTTTTTTTTTTTTTTTTTAATTCCACCCCTGCCAAAAACACTGTTTGCTATTGCCAGAGGTAAAACTTGTAGCCTCCAGAATTGGTAGAAGCATGTCTGAGCCCCACTTCGTTCTCTGCTGCCTGTTGACTGACTTAATGTCATCCAGCTGGCCCGAAACCATTCCAGCTTCCCGAGTACAGAAGGTGGTTGTGATGTTGGCGTTTCTTGTGCACACTCTATTCTTTCCCACGTGTGCGGGCTGGAGGGGGGAACACAGCGAGCGCCTGGAGCAGAGCAAGGATTGTGTAGCGGGACGGGACTGAATCGTCACGCATGGAGCGTGTGAAGGGAGTGAAGAGATGTGGAAATGATGAGTGGTGTAATAGAGAAATTTTTATATATATATATATGAATATATATATTAACTGGCAAATTCTGAGATGATTGGAGCTTTCAACAGAGGTTCTGGGTTTTTTTTCCTTCCTCTTTCGAATAACTATGCCGTGCCTTCTATTCTGAGAAGACTTGTTTATATTTCTGGCTAGTGTTTGGCAAACACCTTATACCAAGCTGGGAGGGGAGGAAGTGGTAATAATTTCTGGGAGGAGGGCAGAACGGATTTGGAGATTTCTTTATTGGCTGCAATGTAGTCCCTCCTTTCTCCCCCCTCCCTCTCCACTTTAACTCTCATGTAACTGAAAAAAAAAAAAGCCACGGATTTTTTCTAAATATCCAGTTTTTTGTACTTTTTTCAAGAAAAAAAAAATAAAAAAAAAATCTCCATCTGGAGGAATGTTTGACGCTGTCGCATCCTGAAACTGTTCTTTTTGTTAAAGTTGTTACCAGAATGTTGGAATGAGCTTCTCCTTGTTTTCTGGTTGTTTTTTGTTTGTTTGTTCGTTGGGTTTTGTTTGCAACAACGTTGGGATCGTGGGTCATTGGAAGGGAGAATGGGTGTAAGTATGGTTGTGAGTGAGAAAATTGAGAATATCCTAATTGCATCTTACCTCATGGAGGAATTTATTTTTTCAGGGATTTTTTGACAGTGCATCTGTATTGCATTACAGCTAAGCTGGTTTGTAAAGGCTTCCTGTGCTGTTAGTGGTCGTCTTCTTTAAAGAAAAAAAAAAAAAAAAGATGCATCTTCTGATTAGTACAAATGAGAGCTTGTTAGTGAGGAATGGTTCTGCTTTCTGAGTTATGAAGGAAAATTAGTGACCCTATATATACTGATCCAATATTGGGACTTTGTTTATATTGCAAATAAATATTATTTTTTCTTTAAAAATGATGTTGGTGTCAGATGCTTGTCTAGCCTCTGCCCCTATAAGGGCACGCTGCTCTTATCCGTTTTTTTATGGTTGATTTACTAGTCTTCTGTGACCATGAAGAGCATTTGCTGGGCAGTGTTAGAGTGTGGTGTTTGGTTTCATGCACAGCTTAAATTTTAAGACCTGTGGTAAAATGGAGAGGGGGAGGTGGGAGGATGAGGAGAGGGATAGGGGGTATTGGATAAACCCGAGAACAAAGGACAGCTTGAGAACGAGACCAGCTTTGACCTCAGCCATTCCGCTGTGCCAAAAATAAACAGATAAACTGAAGACACTTTTGTTCACTGTTTAAGCATGGCCTACAAAGGTATGGCAAGGCCTTGCCCACAATTGTTGTGATGGCAGGCTTCATTTTGGTAGGAAGGCAAGGAGTTGTGACCTTGCAGGCAGCTACCTGATGACTTCTGGGTCTTGCAGAGAGCAGCAGCCCCCTCCTGCATCCTCAGGTGGGGAGCCAAGCCCCTGGCCACAGTGTCCTGCATGGGCTGTGCTGTCCCGCTGTGCTCCCTGGCTGCGGGTGCAAGTGGTTTGTGGAGAAACCTGGAGGGGCTGATGAGGATGCTTTAGGGTGAAACGTGGCTCCAAGGGTTGGAGTGCAGCCCGGCTAAGGGAGCTGTGGCTCTCCATGCCTCTGCTCATAGCTACGTAGGACTGAGCAGGAGTGGGGTCCCCTGCTGCCTTCCCCCTCCTCCAGCTTTCCTTGTTCTAATTTAGATGGCAAGAAATTAAAGGACTATTTAATCCATTCCTGAAAGTGAGTGTGTGTATTGTCTTGTTCAAATCCTAGGGCCCAAGCACCAAAGACAACTGATTTTATTCCAGAAGGAGCTCTGGCTGATGGCCACAGAGCCTGCTGCAGAGCCAGGGAGGTAGTCAGAGGCTGAAGCAGGAGCCAAGGGGGAACATGTGTGTACGTGAGAATTTGTTTGTTTACTCCTTGACTGCATGATGGGAATCTATATATTGATTGAGGCCTGTTTGTAGCTCAACAAATGGAAATCTGCCTGGTGCAGGGAAAAGAAGACCTTTAGGTTTTTCCCTGTAATTACACGGTGGAGTAGCTCTCGAGGAAGATATGAAGCCATGCTGGAGGCTGGCTGTGCACTGAAGGAGTGCAGAACAGTTTGTCATGTGTATGGCTATATTTGCTTCCATGTAATTTCCTCTTATGATTTTCTGCTAAGGTGTGGAATAGGATATTGGCAGTTAGCATTAACCCTGTAAATGCGTTTGTACGGTAGCTGAGTTGTGGCTGGCTGGAACAGCACAGCTGCTCTTTGTGACTGTGGAAGAGCTGGTGTGCAGGCAGCTGCCAGGCTGCTCCTCAGCAGGCAGCTCCCTCAGGGTACCTGATCCTAGGAGCTGCAAGGAGTGAGTGTCCTGGCACTGCTGCACTCAAAAGCCCTGTTACCAGTGGAAAGACATGGCTTGTCTGAAAACCATCCTGCCACCTGCAAGTGCTCTTTCCTCCAGGACCCAAAGGAGCCTTTTCCAAGCTTCCTGGCCCTGACAGCAGGGAGCAGCCAGCCTAGCTGGTCCTCAGCCATCAGTTTTGTAAATGTCTTGTACGTGCTTCTGGGCTTGGAAGGGTTTCCTTGGAGACCTGACGTCCTATAATTTAGTGAAGAGACAAGAACTGACATCAGGAAAGGGGCAATACTGGAGAAATAGTTGCAGAGAGAAAAGAGTGTGGGGTCTGTCTACACTCCCTTGCAGAGGCGGGCACGAGCACTAGTTGAGCGTAGGAGCATGGGCTGAGTGAGAAAGCTGGTTATGTTCAGATTGGTGGAATTTGGCAAGGAGATACTGCTTCCCACACGCAGCAGGGAGAAGCTCCTTGTTTAACCCAATGATTCCAGACAAGCTGCTTGTAAGATGTTCTCTGATGCTCTGCTCTACAAAACCAGGTAATCTACTTTGGTTCAGAGATCTGCTATCCCTGGGGTTTCACTTGTGATGCTAGAAGCCCTCAGGCAACATGGGTGGGAATTTCTCTCTTCTTTTTTTTTTTTTTTCTCCTCTTTTTTTTTTTTTTTAATGGATGACTTTGTCGTACCTCTGATTTGAACAGTTAGAGGAACCACAGGTCCCAGGTGCTTTCAAAAAGTTTCTCCCTCCGTTTCAAGTCATGGCAAAAGCACAAAGCTCTGAACACAGGCAGAGCTAAACTTCTGCATTTCCCCACCAGGAAGCCCCGGTAGCTGATCTTTGAACACTTCCAGCAGCCCTCTGCACAGCATATCCCATCCTGCCTCCCTCCATGATGTCTGGCAGAGCCTGGCCACTCACCACAGCTGGAGCGGGAAGGGCAAGGAGAGACGCTATGTCCTGAGCATGAGGGTGACTGTTGGCATCTTGCGCAACAGGAGAGCAAAGAGTAGGTTCCCAGGGCAGTGAAATGAGGGCTACTTGTGGTCGTTGATGATAGAGAGACAATGCAAAGGCAGGGGAGATGTACCCTAAACAACTGCAGGAGGGAGGTGTGAAAGGGTGGTGGAGGCAGCATCAGGAGCCCAATGAGCAGGACATGAGCTTGTGGAGGGGACTTGGGATTATTTGTAGCTTTCTTTTTCTTGCTTGTGTCTACCCTTACCCTTCTTTTAGGCCCTTATTTCTTGGTGTGGCATCAAACGCTCTGGGCATGATGCAAGTCAGCCTCTGCAGCTCTGAACTTGCCTGCTGTTGCGTCATCCAGAGACGCACGTGGGAAAGCAGACTCTTCCTGCCACCGTCTGAATCTGGGTGCTCACATTTCCAAGGTAACCAGGTTATTTGTGGGCTGTTACTTTCTTTTTTTATCTTTTATGTGAGCAAATCAGGCTATTTGCAGTGTTGTGAAGGCATGTAAATAGTTCAGCTAATCAACACGTCCCTGTATTTACAGCTGACTGGCGCAGGCTGTGATAGTCATGGCTCTGGGCTGCTCAGGAAGTGTGTGGAAGTGGGCTTTCTTCTGGATTTTGTGCCATTTGCTCCTGTGCTTCCTCAAAGATTTCTCTTAATCATGCTTGAGGTCAGAGAGCTGGGCTGGCCAAATGTAATTTGGGATGAGAGGGTGGGTGAAGAAATGTTCAGCAGGTAGGGAGAGCAGCTCATGGGAGTCCCATCCAGCCTCCTTGTCCTGTTCCTGCAAGTTCCTCTATTCAAGCTGCAGAGTTCCCCTTTCTACTGGCTTTGTCTTTTGACCTTCTTGCAGTGTTGCCCAGCAGCACAGGCCCAAAGACCAGGCTGTAGGGAGGCCTCCTGGAGCTGCCATGAGGTCACTACTGGATCCCCAGCCCGGGTGTGAGATCTGGGTAGGAGACACCACTGCCAGTGTGGCGTGAGGGCAACAGCTGAGCTGTGTGATGGCACTTGTATTGCACCAAGGAGGCTTGCTATGCCAGGACGGGGGGTGGGTGCCGAGGGCTGCCATGTCCAGCTGGGTGGTGTGGGCCCTAGGCTGCCACATGTGATTCAGCTAGTGACATGATGATGAAGCAGAAAATGTGTTTCTTTCTTGGGGGCCATGCTCAAGTTTAAATGGCTGTTTCTGTGGCATCTGTGAGGTTATCTGCCTTAAACTGGTGGGAAGCTGTGAGGTGGGGAGCAATATGGCAATGGACCTCAGGGTTGCACTCTCCCTAGGATGGGCAGTGGCAGCCATTTTGTGTCCCTCTTCTCCACAGCACACCCCTTCCTGTCATGGCCGCCGCTGCCCTCAGCGGGGTGTGCCAGCTCCCCTTCCTGGGCCAGCAGGGCCTGTAGCTGAGGGGGAGGAAGAATTACCTCGGTGAGTACTTTTCCTAGCCTGGCTTTGTCTCTGCTCTCCCCTTTTTCCTTTCCAAAACACCTGAGGAGCTGCTTGTGAAACCTCAGGTGGCACCTGAGAGGACCCCAACTGGTGGTCTGGGAAGGCCTGAAGGACTTGTGGCTGTCATGGTGGTACAGAAACACGGCTGGGTTTCTGGCACGGGAGGGCGAACAGCTGGGGGAAGTGGGCTCTGTGCAGCTGGCAGCAGCTGAACCCCTCAGCCTGCAATGGCAGCTGCAGTCCTTGGTGGCTGCGATGGTACTGGCACCAGCAGTCAGAGACTATGAGCTGCTTGCAATGAATTAAGTTTCTGGTGCCTCCGGGCTCCTCCCTGACACCTCCATTCTGCCCTGCTCAGCCACGTCGTGATCTTGTTTTTGGGTTGGGAGCTGGGTCAGGGCGGAAGCTGCAGTTCAGCTTTGATGGCTCAGTCAAGGGTTGGGGATTAATTATGGGTTGAGAATTAATCATGCGGCAGGCGCAGACACCCAGGCTGGCTGTACAGCCCCAGACTGCTGGTGCCCAGCCCCTGTGGGCTGTGTGGACCCCTCAGTGCTGGGGCAGTATGGGCCCCTCTCCCCTGCCTTGTGCAATGCAAGACCACCATTGTTCTCTGGCCTTTCTTTTTTCCTTCTGGTTGTTTGTGCTCATAGATGAACTTGCACTTGTCCTTATTTGCTTTCCCTGGTTTTCTGCTGCTTTCTGTTTCTCTGGATAGTTGGGATTTGAGGTACCTCCCACCTGGTAGCTTCTCCTGCAAAGCTGTGGTCCTTCTAAAAGAGAACGGAGTCCTGGCTTTCTCTCAGAGACTTTGGGGCATGTTGGAAAGGGAGACCAGCTGTGCTGTGGAGAGATCTGTGGGGGATATGTATTATTTTTGTGCTGCTCAGTGGTGCAAGCAATCCAAGAGCACGTAGAGCCTTAAGAAGTATCTGGTGAGGGAACCAAGTATGAGTGGAGGAAGGGGAATCCAGACAGATTTATTTATTTTCCTAGTTTCTTTCCCTGGAGAAACATCTGGCTTATGTAAAGCCATTTGCTGGGTTTCTCATTGCTTTATTTTGAAAGTCTCCGCATTCAGGCACTCTGCTTTTCCCATCTCCCTGCTCTTCTCATCTCCCATCACTGCCTCAGGGGCAGATTCTTCATGATTTGGGGTTTTGCTTTTATGAAGTTTAGTCTTTGTTTCTGGCCTGTGTCTTTTTCTTTCCTTTCCTTTTCTTGTAAAGGACTGCTCTAGTTTGGCTTGTGGTTTTGCCTTGTTTTCTTCTGAGAGGTGAATTGTTGTGATAAACCCTGCACGACGTAGGAGGGAGCAGACTGGTGTGTTGGCGAGACCCTGGTCACTGATACGGCATTAGTGAAAGTCCTGTGCCAGTGAGAAGCTGAGCTCTGAGGTTTGATTGCAACACCCTAGAAGCACAGCCATTTTTCTGTATGGGAGATTTGGAATTGAAATATGTATGACGGGGTGCAGTTAGAGGGGTTGTGACTTTGGGTTTGGGAGAAGCACTCTCCTTCCTTTAGCCAATGTGGCTGTGAATCGGACCCATTATTTTATCATGCAATCCTGGCAGTGAAGTGCTTTGTACCTGGTGGAAGATTTACAGCACTGCTGCAGTGATGCAGTTTGCTTAGGTTTCACTCTAAATTTGCCATTTCCTTTCCCTGGATGGCTGGTTCCCCACTGCTTGGAGCAGGCGGTGGTCCAGGCAGGATCACACCCCTGAGAGCCAAGCAGGATTCTCTCAGAGCTGTGCAAAGTGGGATGCTGGATGTGAGTTTGAGGTGATTCAGGGTGCTGGAGCCCACAGAAACTGCCCTCTCCTCTGACAGAACAAGGATCAGCTCTGCCATCAGCTCCATCTCCTTGTCCTCTCTGCCATTCATCACCTTTCCTCTGTTCCCATTCAGGCTGTTGCCTGTCAATGATCCTGCGCTAGAGGTTCAAGCAGGCTCCTGCATGTCTTGGCCTTGCATCCAGCTGGCAGAAAGCAGAGAGAGAGAGAGATGTTTGGGAAAAGTCTTGTGTGGTTTGGTTTTTTTTTTTTGTTGTTGTTTGGGTTTTGAGTTTTTTGAAATTTTTTTAACAAGAAGCTTCACTATTCATTCATTCCCCAAATAGCTTTCCCTCTCATTGGATAACATCTTCCTGCTAGGACAGTCCAAGCCTGTTCTGACAGGCAGCTTATCTGCCTTGCAGCTCTGACTGCTTCCTCTGTCTCCCCTTTGTGTGGGAGGTGTTTTGTCTTTCCAAACTTCTGCTGACTTCAGTGGGCGCTAGCTTGTGCCCAAACATGTGCATTTCAGTGCTGACATTCACCACTAATTTTTATATATGACCCTGCAGCATGTTTTTCTTTGCAAAGGGAAGGACTTAAGTGGTTTGGAGAGGGGCAGGAGGATTGATGCTGAAAGTTAGTGAAGCAGAGGTTCTCCACTCAGCCTGTCTACCTCCACTGAGCGAGTCCTGCAGCAGAACATGGTGAAGGCACTAGTGCTGAAGGATGCAGTGCTGATGGGGGTCCAAATAAGGGCCGAATTGCACAAAAACTGTATCTGAAAAAGCCCAGAGCAGCCAGCTTGTTGCTTTCCTGTGTTGTCAGCTGTTCAGGCAGTTTTAGAGAAATTCCCAGTCTAGTTTTAAATCTGGTAAAAGTTGAGACAAGTGCATATGTGTGCATGAAGCAAGATTTACAAATGTCAGTATTTTTAATAAAATAAATCCAGTCATATTTGAAGCTGCTGAATGTCAGCATGCATTCCTGATACATGCTGGCTCCCCTGGAAAATGGTGGGCCCTTGCAGCTTGTGTTGGTTGGCCAGCAAGAGATGAAGCACTTGACCTTGGACATGGGACTAGTGGTGAGTTACACACAAGAACACTTTCCCTGCCTCAAGTGTTAAGATCAGGCTCTGATCTCTGGCAGTCCAGAATAACTCCCAGATGTCACTGTCCTGAAATAACTATGAATGAAACTCTGGATGATGGTTGATTTTCTTGAATCTCCAAAACGTCTGTTCCTTGTGGAGATATGTTTGGTTTTGTCTATGGAGTTCTTCACTTTTCTCCCTGAGTCATGGATACTTCCTACTGGCCATGCAATGCCACCGTGTCCAGTGCTACTGCGTGTGCAGTGGAGGCCCAGGGATGTTTGTAGGTCAGGGATGACAGATACTCAGCAGGACTCATAGGTGCTGTTATTTAATTGCATTCCAACAGCAGCGAAAGCAGTAGCAAGAGTAATAAATTATAATCTTCATTATTAAGATGACAAATGCCACCCACTCATTACCTGGCTTTAACCACTCTCATTACTACCCAGTCTTTGTGGGAACTAATCTTGCTGCTCAGTGTCCAACTTGTTCAACTTAATACCATTATCTGAAGCAATCGGCTGCTCCTTGTGAAAGAAGAGGAAGGTGCTTTTCCTGAGGCTTCTTCTCTGGGTGCTGAAATGTGGGTAGCTCTGGGGTGGAGGAGGCTGAAGGAGCACTTTGCAAAAGCATGGTGTGGCTGGGGGGTGAAGACTGAAATCCACAGGGACAATCTGGCAGAGGGGGCTGGGAATGGGTGGCAGGATGAAAGATTGTCACTAGGGGGAAAAGGCTACACTTTGTTTATCTCCCTAGGACTGAGGAATAGCATCCGGCAAAGGGATATTAGGAAGAGCCACTTTTTTTTTTTTTTCCTCTCCAGATGTTTTCCAGGGTTTGGGAGCAAGCTGGGTTGCTGAGTAATGACAGTTCTCTTTATGGCTGCTCCAAGCCCAGGGTGTTGCAGGAGGAAGTCCTGGTAGTGTTTCTGTGGGGACTTGTCCAACTTCCCCCAGGAAAAAGAAATTGAGCTCCAGGAATTTCTTGCAGTGATCTGGCATAGCTTGAGTTCAGCAGAGTCAAGGATGCTTGGCCAGAGGAGCTCAGACTCCTTGGTGCCTGGCTGCTGCCACTACATTGTGTCAGTCTGTAGTAAATGTTAACGACTGCTCTGTGCCTGGGGTGCAGCTGTTCTCCTTTCCTCACTGACACAACTGGGAGCCTTCCTGGGGGGGGAGGGGGGGTGGTTGAGGCCTGCAAGCTGAGGAGTTGGGCTGAGAAAGCAGATGGGAAAATAGGTCTTTTTCAAGATACTCCATGGGTGGCTGGACCCTGGCCAGCCAGAGGTCCTATTGTGCTCTCAGGGTTTCTCAGGGATATCTCATGGGGGTCTCTAATGGGTAAATAATAAGCTGAAAGATTGGAAACAAAGACTGAGAGGTGAAGGGCCAGCTTTCCCAATGGAGAATTGACATCAGTCAAATGTGACAACGACCTGTCAAAGGCCAGAGCTGTCCAATGTGTCTGTTAATGATAAAGACAAATAAGTGGCAGATGAAATTTGCTGCTGACTGTTCAGAGCAGCAAAACCCAAAAGCTGCACTGAATAGCTGTAGGAAGTCCTTGCAGTGTGGAGTGATGGGGTTGCAGCATATGATGCTGAGGAAAGCAAAGCAATCCGGGGGGGAGAGGGAGCCATCTTAATCTAAAATGCAGTGTGATAGGCTCAAAATGGGGTAATGTCACATGGGAGAGAGATCTCAGAAGCGCAATTAACTGGACTGCAGGAGAAAGGCTTGATTCTGAGTATGATTTAAAAAACCCAAACCCAATCAAGTTCTAGGGAAAGAGATGAGAACAAACTGTATAAATGCACTGTATGAATCTGTGGTGAACCAAAGCATTTATGTAGGTTTGGGGGAGACTGGAGTAACTAATGCAAGAAAAAGCCATTGAGTGCTTTCAAATGTCAATATACAGTCTCTTGTTGAGGAAGTCCCACAACTGCAGATAGCTGGAACCTGCGAAAGCATTGAATGAAACATAGCTACGTGCTTGGCCTGCTCTTACGCTCTTAGGTGCTGCTATCAAGTACCATTGAAGGCAGGACAAAGTACAGGACGATGCTTGATCCAGCCACAGTTAGTGTCTCTGATTCCTCTGCTTTTCCAAGATGCTGTCCTGGAGTAATAAGCTATGCGTGGCACACTGCAATTGTGTGTGTGTGAGGAGCTTTTATGGAGGCTGGAGATATTGCACTGTCTTTCCCTCTGTTCAGTGAAGAGAGCTGCTGAAGTACATGTCTGGAGGAGAAAACTCCTGAGGTTATTGTACATCTGTTATCACACAGACATTGCAATATAGTGTAGGACAGCTGAAGCAGGGAGAGAGGCTTTGTACCAACAGGAATACGTTGCTCTTCACCAATTCCAGTCACTCTGAAACGAATAGTTTCCTCAGGGTGATGGGAAGCTGTTGCCTGGGTCAACAATCCTGCCTCTCGTCTCCTCTGAGGAATGTTTGGGCAAGAAACCAACTCCAAAAGGATTCACTTTCTTTGACCTGTCCTCTCCCATCACTTAAGTACTGTGCATCTGGTTAGGAAGAACTGGATGACATGGCAGTAGCTGGATGGGCCACAGCAACTCATCCTGCCCTCAAAGCCCCTGTGTGCTACTTTAACCCACACCACAGCGGGACGAGACACTGTGTGGGAGTGTGAGACAAGTTCCTAATGTTCCTGTTGATCAAATGGCCCACTGAGTCTCCTGATCTGCTGCGGTGATAAGTCATAACAAGGACTCTCTCTTAATCCTCATTATCCTCTGTAGGTGCTTCCTGCCCACATACACTAGATATTTCCTCTCAACAGGGAGTAACCTCGCTGGAAGATAGGATCAGATTCCCAGGAACCAGGCTGTAGCAAGTGTAGTAAGAGTGAAGGAAGAATGAGGAAACTGTCCTAATTTGAGGCTAATCTTATAAATATAGGGCTGGATACAGACAATAGGAAGAGAATTGCCAGGAGAGCTTTAGCATTTGGTTAGGGAAGGATCATTTTTTGCCAGGAGTAGCCTTAATTGTAAATTATGATGTGGTAAAGTTGTTGTTTGATCTCAGTTTCAGCAGAGGGGAAGAGACAGATTCAGCTTTGTGTCACCAGAGGAGGAGTAGCCTGAGAAAAGCACAGGCAAAAATGTCTTTAAAAGCAATTTTTTGTCACTTGTCTACCGATTCAAGCTGCAGTGCATGGATGAAGTGCTTTGTTTCTCAGTTTTGATTTGGATAAAACACTAAATAAGGTGGATAAAAGGGCTGTGTGATTTTTCCTGAAGCAGATGTGCTAATATACCCATTGGGCATTTAATGTTGCATGGCATTTCTGAAAATGCAGTAAACCACTTTTTTTTTTTTTCCTACTATAAGTGGGTTGGTGGGGTGGGGTGTTTCTTTCCCCTACCTAGGCCCATAGCTGGAGCTTGTACCAGTCAGAGTTGGCCTGTCCTTCACGCTCACCTTTCATGTGGGCTGGGTGGAGTGTGCTGAAGCGGTTTGTGATGGGAAGTTCTCTATAAATAGTTGCTTTTATGAACCTTTTTAGACAACCTGTTAAAATGAAGTGTTGCCTCCTACCTGTCCCTGTCCTATCCACACCACAGCACCATGCGCTGAGCCCATGATGTCTTTGTGCATTTCATCTGCCAGCAGGGTGAGAGCATGCACATTTGTGAGAGATGAATTGCCTTTACAGGGGTGGGTGAGGGTCCATAAGCTCATATTCGTCTGCAGCTGGTATTCTAGCATGATCCCATAACCATTCAGATGACTACAGTGCAACAAGGTGTGGACACTGGTTGCTCATCCCCACCCTGAAGGTGGTGTTGCAAGTTCCTGGAAAATGCTGTCATGTCCTTGCGGGTTTGGACTCGTTTGGCTTTTTACTATCCATTCTGTTCACAAGTGCTTGGTGGTGTTGCTGTTTTATTTATTGCCCAGCTCTGGGCTGATCACTGCTGCTTCCTTCAGACACTTTACAGGCCTTGTCTTGGACCAAGCTTGTGAAGCTACAGTGATGTACAAAACCCCTGCTGCTTCCTAGAAACTTCATGTCTCTTTTAAATGGTTGGGCTTGGACAGGAGATCTCACTAGGCTTGGCCTAAGACAAATGGTGCAGTAATTCCCTGTCCCAGGCTTCCTGTATGAGTTGGGATAAGGCCTTTCAGCCATCTATAGGCCATCTGTATCTTAGTTTCCTTCTTCCTGTTGTTTCTGGCCCTCCCAGGATAGTTGATTTCTGCCTGAAAGTCAGCATGCCACATGGACTTCCATTCCTTCCCCAGGTGACATTTTTTTGTTGCTTTCTCTTCACTGTAGCAAGTTATGTGATCTGAGCGTTCTAATTTATAATAAACAGTGCACAGTTTGCCTCCAGTGGCTGGTATGGTGGGTATTTTTGTTTGTTTTTTTTGTATCTTTTGTGGTGTTTGTGTTTGGTGGGGGCTTTTTTTGTTGTGTTTTGTTGTGGTTTTGTTTGGTTGGGTTTTGTTTGCTTTTTTAAAAAAGAATTGATGCACTTGGGCTCTGTTTAAGATGAACTTTGTCAGGGAGCAGGGCTGGCTCAGAGGACATACACAGTGGTGTGGACACACCAGATCCTCCTTTGTGTTGTTTACTTTGATAAAGGGTTGCTAAGTAGTGCCTACAGGTGGTTGATGCAGCTGGATAGTGAACAGAGTGTTTGTAATTGCTTCTGCTATCTTCTGGGATATGCTTCCAGCAAGTCATGACACCTGGTAACGTGCTTGTAACATCTATTAACCTTGTAATTTTATAAGTGGAGCTTTAATCCTGCCTGGTTTCCAGTCAGGTCTGGAAACACTGACTGTGGCACTCCATGCTTGCTGCTAAAATGCTGTGCCTGGTTGCTGAGCTCACTGGATTTTGCTGCCTTTGCTGTCTTCTCCTCCTTGCCTGATGCTCCACTCCTTCACAGAGGTCAAAGCCTGCCCTTGTCTATAGTTTTCTTCCAGAGTCCTTTAGTAGCATGGGTAGTTGCATGTTGATCCTTTGTGCCAGGTGCTGCTGAGTGATATTTTCCCCTTTACAGATGACACATACCCTGCAGTGAAGAGCTGTGGGGCTGAAGGGGTAAGTGTTCCAGCAAAGGCCTGACTGGTGTGGTGAGGCACTAGAGTTTGGGAAGGTGGAAGTACTGGAGCGAGAGTTTAGGCTTGCTGCAGAAAGAAGACAGATTCAAGAGCTCCTGTTTTGTGTGTCCTGTTGGGGTCTGGTCTGCTGAAGGAAGGGGAGTCCCTGTGCTGCTGGCTGTGGAAGGCACCCACCCACCACAGGGTGCTCAGCTAGGCAGAAGATGGATGGAAAGGGACATCTTGCACAGGCTATGAGCAGACGCTGGACTGAGCCACCAATTTTCTGGTTTTGGCAGAGCAAGATTGAGCTCTGAGCTTTTAAGAAACCAGCTTTCACCTCATGGCCCAACCTTCTTCTCCCAAGGCCTGCTTTAAGCATAGGCATAAGGTGTCATGCCAGAGTACCCAATTGCTGGACTCCTGATCGTAGCCATCCCCACCTGGGAAGGTGTCCCCTGGAAAAGTGCAGGGAGCAGCGTCCTGCCATTTGGGAAGCCCTAAAGAGGAGAGGAGGTGCAGAGCACACAGAAGGATCTTGGGGTGGGGTTTCAGGACAGGCTGACTTCTAGGTCCAGCTCTCAGGCAGCCCTGGTAAATGCTCTTTGCAGCACTGGGAGGGACTGGTGTTCAGTGAGCAGGACAGGGTGGATGCTTTATGCCAAACTCTCACTTGTCTCCTTTCTCCTTAGAGCATTATTCATTGATTAAACTCGCTACCAAGGCAGTTTTGGTGGAAGTAACCAGTTTACAGAAAGTGGAGGCCTTTCCTGAGTGAGCACCTAGCCTTGGGGTTTGGGTGAACTGCCATGTTTGGAAGAGCACAGTGGGGAAAGCAGGGAGTTTTGTTGTGTGTTCTATTAACAGTCACTGCTGACAAGAACACAAAGCAACAACCACCACCAAAGAGCAGAAAGCCAGTTGTAATTGGCTGCAGTCAGATGCTCCTAGTGACCAAAGCAAAGCTTTGAATGGAGAGCACAGCTTACCTCTAGCCTGTATGTCTTCCTCTTTCCTGGCTCTAAACACGACTTCAGGTGTGTGGCTCCAAAATAAGCACTGAGAGCCAGTTTAGGGTGGATGCCATCCTTGCCCTCCACTTTTTTCAGTACCCTCGTCAGTAGGGACGTGATCCCAGGCAGCACCCCTGTGGCACAGCTTTGTGTGAAATAACAAGCTAGCAAGTCCTGACTCCTTGTTTATATTTTGGTGAAGTTTTTTATCGTGTTTCCTGCAGACACAGACTAAGAGGAACTGGTGGTTCTGCTGCTGGCATGCCTTTCTGATAAAGGCCAATGGCTTTTAGCAAGCCTCATGGCTCCTGAGTTGCCATCGGGTCTCATTATATCCCCTTTGGCTGCTTGACGTGCCTGCTGCTGTGCCTGCTGGAAGACAGGTGCCTTCTGTGCAAGGGATTTATAAGAAGTCACTTAACCTATTTGCTTTTCAGTTTTATAACCCTTACTCTGTTATTTTATTCTTCCTCTGCCCCAGAAACCTCTCCTTTACCCTCCCCAAGTAGAGAATATTTGCAGGAATCTGTAATTTGTTAATTGAAACTGCTTCTTGCTTTGCATGGGAAAAAAAATGCAAACTACTACTGCAACACAATGGAAGTGTAAACAGGAAAACATATATAAAAGACTTCATTTTGGAGACATACTCCCTCAAGAATGCAAAATATTCTAGGCCTGGAAGGTCTGTGAGTCAAGTATCAATTGGTGTGATGTACCAGAAAAGGAAATGTTATTTAACTTTTTTATTTATGTCCAGTAGAGCTCCATGAAGCCTTCAGGGAAAAAAGGAACTCAGAAGGATTCAAAAGGAAACAGCACATAGGGCTTCTGGCTGTGTATGCAGCACTTCTTAAAGAGTTTCATGGGAATGTTAGTAGTTTATTCTCAGCAGTGTTTGCAGAATGGGGCTCTGTAATTTGGAAACTTTTGCATGACTTTCAAATTTAAAATAAAAAAGAAATCTGGCCTAGATTTTAAAAAGTGACAGTGGAAGTTCCCCCAAAACCAGTGGTGAGATACTCCATAAACAGTGTCTAGAAAATCAGGTCCCGTAAGGCTGTTTCCACTTGGAACCCAAATTTAATAGGCGATTTAGGTGATCTTATATTTGAAAGTCACCATGTGATTTGAGCAACCAAAGGAATAATTTGTGAATTATCTGTTAGTTGAAATATATTCATGTAAACCAAACACTGAGTAATTGAACATAATGAGTAAAGTCACCAAAACTGAAGTCTGTTCATAGCTAATTTGTGGACTGGTGAGGGGCCTAAATCATCTGATGAGCATTTGGTTCCAAATTGTACACCAAGCTCTAGTGTCCAACTGCAAAAGAGCAAATGTTTAGTTAAGCTCAGCATTGATGTTATGTGAAGATCACATCTATTTTTATTAATCTTTTTATTTGGAGAAGACTTCTGAAGTCTTTGGAACTTTTTTCATTTGTTTTTTGTTTTTTGGGGGATTTTTTTAACCCCTTTTGGCAGGATGCCAGCAGATCAGAGCCAGACAGTTACCCCTTTGCAGTTGGTCAGACAGTTAACAAGCAGTTTATTTGGTCTGGAAATTTGGAGGGGTCCTTGTCTCTGCTGCACTGTGATCCTGCCAGGCAGGACAGCACTTTTCACTTCTCCAACCTGAATTAGGGCAAAGGGAGAACAAACTGTCACTATGAGCTGTTCCAACCAACTCCCTTCTTCTGTCAACTGCCAACTGTGATTTTATGTTTAATTATTTGCATTACATCATTAGTCCTGTGCTAGGTGTTGTATGAGGCTAATGATGTAAAACCTACATTAGGTTTAGACACCGTACAAGCTTCCCTGTAGGGCATATGGGCTAAAGTGTTTGAAGTGCTCAAGGAGGAGAAGCTGGCAAAATCTCCCCTATCCCGTCCCCTTGGAACAGTAAGATATTTAACATATTCATTTAGCTTGCTTATTAAAACAGAATACTCTTTTTCAGAAGTATATCACTTCACTGATTAGAAACTCCTTTATGCTTTCTGTGCTTTGCATCCAAGCAGGACATATCTGAGGGAGACCCTGTTAGCAGTCAGCTGTGCTTTTCCCACTGAAGCAAGCCCAGGCTGGGCACCGAGGCAGGTGGTTCAGGGGTACATCAGATCAGTTATTTAGAAACCTTGGACAAAGCAGAATGCATCGGTGTCTTGGCTCTCCAGAGTCTACAAGTCAAAGTATCTTTGGAGGGTGCCTGGTTTATAAGCAGATCTCCTCCCTTCCAGAGCTTGTGGTGAGGGTTGGCTGCTTGTTATTGCCCTAATGTTATTTCTGCATCCTCACAGCCTGTGTGTACATGCATATTTCCACTTGCTCTTTTATCATGTTCTCCTTTCTGAGCTTCCCTTTAGACTGTTGATAAACGGTCTGTGTTGCTTAATATGGGTGAGGGTGTTGGGTTTTGGAGAGTCTGGCAGGGTTTCTTACGGAGTACCCGGATGCACAGGAACTATTAAAGTGTGGTCTTGTGGTCTAACAGTTGGACCTGCCAGCTGGTACGGTGGGGATGAAACTGCAAAAGGATGTTCTGTGTACTAGTAGTAAACCTCTGAGCAGACGGCATTAGGAAGGGGAATGGGCAGCGCTAGTGGCAGAGGAGGGACAGTCTGACTCAGAGAGCCCCTGCCCTACGCTCACCAAGTCTGGTTGGAGAGGGAAGTAATTTACTCTCTTGCCTCTGTTGGTGTCTCTGCCCTCCTGCTGTCGTATGGGGCTGTGTGTGTCATGTCCGTGGAAGCAGAGCAGGGCAAGACAGCAGGTACCCAGATACCTCACTCCTCAGTCCTGTGGCCAGACTTGTTGAGCCCAGTTCTCTGTCACCTGAACCAAGCTTGCCTTAACCTGGTGGAAGGGAGGTCAGGGACTGAAGCTGGGATGTGTCATTTTGTTCCCACAGCTAGGCATACACTGAGAAACCCAGGAGCTGATCACACTCCGCTGCTCTGGTAGGAAATGCTTGCCTTTTCCCCCTCTCTGGAGTGGTTAAGTCTGTTTGCACTGAAAAATGCTCTGCCTCCGAAAGAGGAAATATGGGCCCTGTTTCTGTGAGATGCTGCAGGGTGGCCAAACATCCTCAGCAGATAGAGATCATGTAATTCAGGTGGACCACTAAACTTTTAGGCAGCAATTAGGACTTATGCAGTAACTCTGAGTCAACTAATACATCTGGGTGTTGCCTTGGCATACTTCCGATGGCAAATCCTTCCTGTGTAGGCTTGATGTTCTTACATTCTCCTCTGGCCTCCCAAGTTCTCCCCTTGGAAACCTGATCAAAAGCCTGTGGTGATGCCAAAGGGAGATGTCCCATTGAATTCCCTGGCTTTCCTTTGGTCCTCTAGACCTGCAGATGATCCCAGGCGGTTTCTTTGATGCCTTCTTCCCCAGTGGATGAAGTAATTATGACTTCTGTGCAGCAGGCTAATAGCTCTGAAGACTTTAGTCAGGCTGATTAACAACAACTGTGTTTTAATAAAAAATGTTCTGGCAAATCCTTCTGAATTACAGCCCTAATTACTCTGCAGCCTGATGTGCATCAATTGCAAAGCTAATAGGATCACCTGAATCCAGTTAATGAATTCTCTGTTATGGCTTGCTGTGACTCACAAGATGTGTAGTGTTTCTTCTGGTCTCCCCTGCCCTGCTCCATTCCCTGGTGAATATTTATGCTCTGTATAGCCAAAGATAAGGGGGTGTGCACCTAAACTTTGAATGAATTAACTTAAATATATGTGTATCCTTCCTATCATTATTTCAAGGGACTTGTAAGGATCAAGAGCCTGGGCTTTGTACTTTGGTCTCAAGGTGAGTTCATTCAAGAAGTTACTGGTAGCTGCTATTGCCTGATTGCTGTTTTCAGGCTTACAGGTTTTGGTGAGAAATCTGTTCAACCCTGATCTCTGTTTCCCTGGTAGTAGTCTGCATCTATGTTAGAGAACAGAGTTAGGAGAAACATGCTTCATCTTTGCTAGTATTTTTAAGGTAGTTTGTCCTGTATCAGGAAAAGAAAAACCATTAATCTGAAAGTAATTTGTTGTGTTGGAAAACTTTTTCTTTCCATTTCAACCCTTTATATGTAAACTTGCTTATGCTCCCTGGCTGCCTACCCCCCTTCAAAAGGAAAAACGTGTATTAACCCCACATCCAAGTTCTTCCATCTTTTACAAGGTTGTAAACTGGCTATCTGGGTTTGGAAGGCTCGGGACTGCTCAGGACTGGGCCCTGGGGAAGCAAGAGAGACCTAATGGTGCTTTTGGTTTTAAGATGTCTTTTTTTCTTTTCCAGGTGGAGGGTCTAGATAGTTTGGGGCTTGTTGGCAGACTGTTGTGTTAAAGGTTTAGTCTCAGTCAGGGATAAATGAGGGTTGTTTGAAAGTGGCCTTTCAAAACTTCCCTCCTTGTTGGCTTCTTGTTCTAAATGTACTGTTTCTTACATAGATTTATAGGATTAATTCCTTGTTTAGGCATACTATAAAATGTGCCTCTAACCATGTACCTTATAACTGCCATAATAGCAAGGAAGCCTGTCTGACAAATTTAGTGGCAGGAAGCAAAGTAAACATCTAAAGGATGTAATAAAGAGATCAGGTGGGTAGGACATGGCAACATACCAGAGGAAAGACTTGACACTAGCTCCATTTCTGGTCCCATAGCTCCAGTGCTGTCCTTCACTGGGCAAAATGCAATGAAATAGTTGTCTTAAAGTGTTCCTTGTTGGGGTTTGTGTAAAAGCCCAGCTACAAGTCCTGGGACTGGAGGGGAGGATGCGTGGAACAAATCTTTCTCTTTCCCACTACTCACACCACAGTTGATTTCATATATGGGTCAAGCTGAAAAACTCCAGCTCATTGTGAATAGAGGAGTTAGGAGCGGTGTTAGTAGAGGATATTGGACTGGTTGTTTTCAGAGGCTTCGTTAAAGCTCTGTCTAGGAACTTGAAGACCTTGGGTAAGAGGGAAAAATGCTAAATGATTCAAATGTTGCAGTAGAGAGAGATGAATGAAGTTACAAAGGAACTGTACAAATATTTATTGCATGCTGGCAGCAGATTTCAGACCAGTCTGTTAAAGCTGGGGGGAGGGCATGGCACTGTTGGTTTGTTGGTTTTGGGGGTTTTTTTGGGTTTTTTTTTGTTTTGTTTTGTTTTGGGTTTTTTTTGTTTTTTTTTTTTAAGCAGAGTTTAGAGGGGAAAAAATAAATTCTTGGGTGATATTTGGAAAGAGGAACAAAACCAAGCCAAGCAAATCTACTTGTAAATAAGACGAGGAGGAGGAGAGCAGCAGAGGTGGTGCTGGAGGATTTGTGTTGCTTTCCTGGGCATTAAAAGTGTAGTATCTCTGTGGCTGCTCCTGCCTAGCTGGGACACGCAAAAAAATTTGTTGTGAATGATAGCCTGAATGTGGGAGGAAAGGAGTGCAGTCTATCTTGGATTTTTAAATACTATGGTGTCAGACTTCTGCATGTCTGGTTCTCCCCAAAGTTCAGGGCCTGCTCTTTGAAGGCTCCTCTCATTTCTTGTGTTTACAAGCATTTATTCTCTGTTCTCTGTGCTTGGCTTGGTAACTAGGAATGGATTAGGAATGTAGGAGCTGTAGCAGATGTAGGGTAGATGCTGATTTTAATTGCCTGTGGTGGGTGTCTTTTGTTGTTGTTTTTGTTTACCCATTTATTCCATAAAGAAGAAAAACAATGTGTTCTGGGACTGGAGCTAGTTTGGCTCTGACTGAGATACTGGGCACCTTAGCAGTGACATTAGCTAGGTGGCCTGGGGAGAAGGGGCACGCTTGTGTTCCTTCAGTGCCTCCCAGAGGGTCAGATAGGTTTTCTTATGGTGGATGGGAGGAAGTCAGTTCTCACCTCCTCCTCAGATAGAGCAGAAGTTGGCCATTTCACTTACATTTGATAAATATTTGCATTTTTTACATTTTGGAAGCTGAGTGCAAGAAGATCAAAATTCACTCTTGTAGGCTTTTGGGGAGAAGTGAGAACTGGCTGCTTCCCTTATGTTGTCTGTGGGATTGCTTCATGTGGCTGCTCTGTGCTTGGGCAGCACCTAGCCCTTCCCTAGAAGATGCTCCAGGCCCTCGGGAGCTCCCTATAAAGGAGCTGGCCATGAAGGAGCATGGCCGTCTGCTGGGCAGGAGCAGGCCTTGGGGACCAGGAGGGATGGAGTTTCTTCCTGGCTCCATCTAACATCAGCCACCTGGCTTCAGTATCTCAGTGTGACGGCCAGGGATGACAGGCTATGGCAGAGCAGCATGTGCTTGGTGCTGCCAGTGAGCAGCAGACTCTGTCTTTGCTCCGCCTTACAATGGCAGACCAGATCCAGCCTAACACCAGCTTTGCCGGTTGCTAGCACTGAATCTGTCCCACTTGACTCCTGCTCCCAGCAAGGCTGGTGGGGGAGCTGTCCCAGTGAAGCCCCGATCTCCCTCTCTCAACCTACTGTGGGGAGGCTTTGGCATGCCCCCGAGTGGGACAAAGATTTAAAATCCTTACCCTAACCTATGGGGAAAGTATTCAGGAGGCTTTCATCTTTGGAGAATGTGCTGGGTCCTCTGGATGAAAGAGCTATTATTTACCTATCAACAACATAATCCCCCTCCCTCCTACAGATTGCAGGCAAACTCCCGGGGCAAACGGCACTGTAATTAAGAACAAATATTTACTATGAAGGACTAGCTGAGGCCTGGCTGGGCAAGCAGCCATGAGCCTTGTCTGAACTTGCCTTCTGTTTGTTCCACTTTGAAAGCAAGGAGTCAAAGTCTTTTGTCAGAGGAGTGCTTGTGAGGCACAAGATGGTGGGTTAGGCCTTCGAAGCAGCCAGGAGCCATCAGGCTGTTTGTTCCAGGCCTGGGAAATCCCCCATAAGTTGAGTTACTTGCGTCTGGAGGCACTTTGCTTTTCTGTTATGGATTGCTCTGATGCAAGGGAAGGTGGGTACAGAGAGAGGCCTGCATGTGGGGACTTCAGCTGACGCTGTCTGTGGAAATACTTGTCTGCTTTAAAATCATGAATTAATTTAGGCTTCATTTGCATCTACTTTCCCTTTTAATTTCTGTTGCAATTCAAGAGTTTACTTCCCAGGACTCGAGCTCTGGTGTTTAAATGCAAGGGTTCTTGGCTGCTGGAGAAAGCATGCCCTTCTAAAACTGCTGGGACTGTTTCACAGCTGAAACTCACAGCCTACTCACCTGCCCTCTGCCACTCTGATCAACAGCAAGGAGGGGTGACAGGGATCTTGCTCATCTTCTGGCAAGGCTCGGCAAGCTGAAATTTAATAAATAAGTCAATTGTGAGTAATAGGAACAATTGCAAGGATGTGGTGTGTGGTTCAACCAGCTATCACTGCTGTGGTAATGCAACAAGGCATGTGATTAGACTGGGAAATTGCTGTAGCAATACCAAGATTTGCAGCATGAGCCCCAAAGAAGGAGTAGATGTGGGAGATGTACACAGACACACAGAGCTTGCAAGAAGACTGAGCAAAGTGTCTGAACGAGGCCAGCATCAGCTTCCAGGGTACTGAGGAAGCCACAGAAGTAACTGGAGAGGTGCCCCACAGCGTGCTGATGTGTGTGTATGCTATAAAACTCAATAGTTGCAGCTTGTCAGAGTTTTTGAGGAGTATGTCACCAGCCGGTCTGATTTAAGAGCATTTTTTTGGTTTGTTCTTCCTTGTTGTAGGGATGGTCATCTATTCTCAGCAGTATAACAGCTGAAAATGGAGTTCATGGATGCCTCTGCTCATAGGCTGAGCCTAACCTGCCTGGAGCTTTGATCTGTGAGAGCCACTTTATATATTAGATAACCTCTTTTGGGTTTTTAAGGTAAACTTCTTTGCTTCCAGACAGAAAAGTTTATTTGAGGCTTCACTCTGGATGACATGTCTCCTTTTGTTTGGGAGCTTAGATGCAACACCAGGGAGAAGGCAGGGATTATCTTTTACACAGGGTCTTGGAAGAGGGCTGGGAAGAGGAAACATGCTCAGCCATGAGCTAGGAAGTCACAGAAAAGCAAAGAAATGAGCTTGAGAGGCTCTGCAGACTTGACATCAGTGCTCCTTAAGAAGGCAAAACCAGCTTCAGCAGTGCCTCATGCTGTGACTTTATCAGTGCCCACCTGCTGCTTCGGCCCATTAGATGTGTGCAGGGAGGAAGCGGCTGCACAACCACTCCAGCTTTTGTGCTGTGATCTATATGTTAATGCTGGCAAACCCCAACTAAACACATAGCTTCAGTGGAACAAACCTTTCTACTGTTTCTGTGTTAAACCCACACCACCCTGGTTCATGAGAGTGTCCGTTTTTTGGCTTGGGTGTCCAAAATAAATGCCAGAAAAATAAATGCTATCAGGTCTCTGGTTTGGCTTCAGCAAAGTTGTTGTCCATTCCAGTGTGTCTCGTGCATATGGGCTGTAGGAGGGGAGCCCTGCTTTTGTCTTTTTGCCAGCGAGCCAGACACCTAGCCTCTCTCTGCCAAGCCTGTGAGAGTTTTACTTGATTTCTAAAGGGGAGGGTGTGGTAAAGCGTCCTGGAAGATATGCTGTGCTTTCTGAAAGAAAAGTAGGCACTGAAGTTCTGGTTAGAGAAAACATAGGCTGGTTCTTTGGGGGAATGATTCCTGCCTTGTTTTGTTGATTCCTGTCACTGCTGCTCTTTCATGGTCATGTTTGCTCCTTGGCAGGTTGAGGGACACGTATTTGTCCTCATGTCGTCACATGAGTACTATGTCCTGAAATGGTGAGTCCAGCTGTAGAGTGTGCCTGCAAGCATTCCTCAGATGAGGCCTTGTTTGCCTTGGCTAGTGTAAGATCCTGAAGCCAGATAGACAGAGGCCTCCAACATCCTAGTGCAGCAAGCAGTAATCAGGACTGGGGACACTTTTTTAAAATTGTGTTTAAGAGTTTTGTAGCAAGGACAAGTCTGTCCTGGGACTATATCTACTAGAGAATTCCCTCATTTCTTTAAACTGTTAGAGAGGTGGTTGTTGAAATGCCTCCTACTTCTGCTCTTCCCAGCTAGCTTAAAGACAAGTTTAGTGATTATCATTTGAAAAGGACCTAAGAAAAGAACTTAAGATATTCTTTTCCATCTGATATTACAAAGAGACTTTAACACCTCATCTCAGAAGACTATCAATTGTATTGTGTCTTTTGTGACAGTTACCAAATAGACTAGGTGTTTCCTAGCTTGCAGGTACACACATGATGTTTTGAGATGGAGCACATGAAAGGAACCTGAGGAGACTCTGAAGATCTCCAGAGGTGAGAAGGAGTTTGCTGCAGCCCACACAGTTCTGCATGGTGCTGGTGAGGAAGAGTTAACTCGCTTCTGTCTGAGCTGAGCCTGGGAGCAGAGGCTGATTGGCTGAACATTGGAAATCCTCTCTTCATGCCAGGTGTAACAGGGATCATCTGGTAAAAATGTGTGTCTGCCTGAGACAGATCTGCCTTAGACATGCATTAGCACGAATGGAGTTTGCTGTCTGCTGGAGGAGCCAGGTCCCCAGTTGAGCAAAGCCTAACGGAAATTGGATCCAGTCCAGAATGTCTGGATGGCATATGATATTTACTGAAATATGGCATTGCTTGTGTAAGCAACACACCCTTCTCCCTCACTCTGGAAACCATCTGGGCTTCATGTGTGAGTGGTTAAAAACCAGAGCAGGAGAGCATCTGATGCTGTATCATTCTTGTGATGTGTTTCCCACTCTGGCCCCCTCCATGGGTGTCCCTGTGGCTGCAGGCATGGGAGTCTCAGCCATGCCCTGATGTCCTCTTAACAACCCGCTGAGGGGGTTCTTCCCTTTTTCTGCAGCGGTTGTAAACAGGGTAGGGTTGCATGAGGAGTTTGTGTTGGGCTTTACTGACAGCATAAGAGGCAAACTGTCTTGCCTAGGTCAGGGTACAGTTGTCATGCTGCCCAGACCTTCCTCCATTTCTAGTTGGGTCCACAGCCAGTAGCTTTATTGACTGCTGATTTCCACACCAGCTGGAGTCAAAGCTCCTGGGAATGAGGAAAGGGTATTTGGCATGTCTGTGTACTTGCATAGGAAGTGTTTTTTGCAAAAGGAGCTGAGCACCCTTAGGAAAGGCTTGGAACTGGACAGGGCTCCCTGTCCTTCATATAGCCGAGCTAAGAGAGGATTGGCCCAGTGACTATGTTATAAGGGCAGGAGGGGCCAGGAGAGTACAGAAAATTGTCCCCTGCCTGCCTGAAGTAATGTAAGCTTGGCTGTGCTTTTCATTAGCTTCTGGGATGGGGGTTAGTTAAAGATAGCACCTCTGGGGTGGGGTTAAGGTTTCCTCTGCTGTTTTCAAGGCTTTCCTTGTAGCTTCCTCTTTGTCTGTGTGTGCATACTCTCTGTGGGTTTTGTTTCTTAAAGGGAGTGTCATATGACAGCCCCAGCATCTCTGATCTTTCTGGCAGACTGATCCCTCTTCCTTCCTGAGCTTGATAAACAGTCCAAGAAACTACGGCTGTGTATGAGTGTGTGTATGCCTTTCAGAGACCCACAGCTTGCTTCTCTAGTTCTTGGTGCGGTTTTTCTGTCCTTCCATCATAGTTTCTGGTGCTTCTCTGCTGCACCTTCCTATCTCACTTCCTGCCGTGGTTTACCTGCTGCTGCTTAACATGAAGATAGAGGTGATACTGTGAACAACCTGTTTCTGAGAACTTTGACCTGTGCTCTCCAGCCTGACACCCTGATGGCACAGGATTTCTGAGGAGGTTAGGGTTTCAAGCACCCTTGACAAGGCATTGCAGTGCTTTCTGCTCTTTTGAGTGTCGGCAGTTTCCCTCTGCAGCACGGATGCTGTGGCTTGCAGGTTACCCAGATGCCCAGTGCAGGCAGATGCTATTAAGGGAGGAAAGCCTTCTCTGTGTGTGCAGAGCACTGTAGCACAGCAGAGTTCTGGTTCAGAGCAGGACTCTGACATGGTAGCACAATAGGAACCGTTCCCAGACTCCAGCTGTCTTTGGCCTAATGTGGCTAAAATACAGAGAGGCACTAAAACAGCCTCTCTTGCTTCCAACCCCAGCAGCTTGTGCTTCTGTGGCCAAAGGGTCTGGCTCAAGCTATGTTACTGCTGTTGAAAGTGGAAACACCCGTCAAAGCCTAGGGGGTCTGAAGGCTTGATCTCTGCACCTTTGCTCTGAGACCATCTCTTGGGCTGGGACTTCCCAAAGCCCCTTGGACCTGTGTAATGTCTTGGACTGAGAGGGGTGCGTTTTCCTCAGTTCCTGAAATAGTGCACACATTTGGGTCTCATTCGCCTCTCTAGATCATTGCCAGATCTCAGTTCCCAGAACCAGGCTGGACTAGCCCTGTACTGGGTCTTCAGCTTTTCCAGCTGAGTCTGCCCCTTGCCTTGAGAGCAGCTGATGCTTGAGAAATGATGTAGATTCATCCCCGTCCTCCAGGGTAGGAGGAAAGTTCCCACTTCTGTGTTCTCTTCCTCTGTTTCTCATAGTCTTGGAGAGATGCAGCAGCATTTAAACAGGTCACTTCAGTACCAAGGTACCTTATCTCCCTGCCTCCCTTCCTTTTTGCTACTTTGGCAGATTGCCTTGCCTGATTGAGTGCATTTTGATTCATTTCTGATATTTAATCTCCTCCCTGGAGAAAGATGGGCAGGAGAGATGCTGTTGGTGCCCTGAGGTAGGAATCAAGAGCTGTGGAGTGTTATTTCATTCAGTCCAAAAAAGCCCTCTAATAACACAGAGGACGTGTTGTGCTGTAGTGAAAGGCGGCTTTGAGAGATCGTGTAATCTGCCCTCGCCTGGCCTTGTGCTGTCTCTTGCTGTAGGACTGGAATCAAAATACCATCTCAGATGCTGCAGCCCGATTGATTGGAGCTGCTTCAACCAATTCCATCCCTGTGCTCTGGAGGAAGACCTTTCTCTCCTCCTTCCCCGTCCTGGTCAGATGACATCCAGGAAACTTGTGTCCAAACAAGAGATTCTTTCTTTTGCAGGGAGGGGATCCTGTGAAGGAAGTAGTCGGCTTTATAGCAAGTGGGGGTGGGTGGGCTAAGGGTGTTGGAACAGAAGGGTGGTGAGAGGAAGTGGGTAAAACGATGGGCCCCATCACTCTCATACAGAAGGGTTGTTGGGGTCAAAGGGTTGGAATATGGATGAGCAGCTGTGAGGCAGGGCCTGCAAAGAGCTTTTTTTGTTTGTGCTGAATAATGCTTGGTCCATTGGCTGCCTGTGTCTAGCTGTATGCTGTCCTACAGGGATGAGAGCTGTGCCCTGTTGTTCTTCCTCTACCCCTGGGCCTTCTACTGGGTTGATGCTTTTTGAAGGTGGAGCTGCTTCAGGGGCATCTCTCTTCAGGGACCGAGGACACTGACTGGTGATGTGTTCTGAGCTTTAAGGCAGTGGGTTTTGGCCTCCTCTCTCACCTCTAAAGAGGTGTTTCTCTTTTCGGCTTGCCACAACAAGAGGGGTGGATGTACCAAGACTTGCTTGGGCCAGCCTTGAGTGAAAAGTAGGGATCAGAGCCCTGATACAGGTTGAGTTCTGCCAAATGAGACTTTCTGTGCTACTCCATGTTGCCTTGTGTCCCTCAGCAGAAAGGGAATAGCATGAGAGCTCCCACTGGATGTGTTAATTTCTCCTGGGCCATATCACTCCAAGGTCATTCATTTGCAATTGCATTCATATGGGTGGTGCCTTTGCCTAGCTGAACTCTTGGAGGCCTACCAGGAAATAGACCTCATGTGACTATGAAATACAGAGATTTTATATGGCCATCTAAAATGCTACTTTTTAACAGGACACAGCCTCCTGGGGCAGATCTGTGAATGGAGCCAAGTCCTATGTCCTACTTAATTTCTTCTGACCACTGCTGTCCTAGCCCAGCTTTCATATCAAAGGCTTTTTGAAAGCAGGGTCCTGTGATCTTTTTTTGCTCTAAGCGCTTGTTCCAGTTTGTTGGGAGTGCCCAGTCTCTTCAGGGCATGGTGGAAGGAGGTAGTGCCCTCACACTGGCTGTGGCTGTGCTCCCTCCTGAAGTGCAGTACAATCTCTACTGCCCCAGTGCTTCGAAGGAAGCTAACTGCAGCTTTATTTATATGACATGGGTGGGGATATAATAAAAGGAAATGAAGAAGCCCACGCTAACAGCAATGGCTTTTGTTTGTCACCAACAATACTGCGAGTCTGGTCTCACTAAAAAGCAAATGCCGAATGGCCAGCTGCCAGCCCATCTTGGGCTCTGGCTGTATGCTCTTGTCCGGAGAGAGGAGCAGAATCAGGCCCATTTGCTCACTGCAGGTCCCGCTGTATAAGGTGGTGGGAACGATGTGATGCTGTTCCCCAGGAATTAACATTGGATGAGGCACGTGTTTAACCGCAGTAGGTCGGGCTCTCCAAGCATTCTCAGAGTAAGACCCCCTCCTCTTTCCAGATGGTGAAATGTCTCTGAAGAGTTCTTACTTTGGATAGACTTTTTTTTATTTAACTGCTTGGCCTCTGCCCAAGGGAGTCTGTGTGGCTTTATGGGAAAGGATTTTTAGCTGAGCAGTAATGGTGGTGTGCACGTTTGAACATGTGTACCCAGTGGATCATTCAGCTGGAGATGAAATTACACTGTTGACCGCAAATGTTTGTGCATATGCATTGATTGCACTTATCTGTAAACTTATAATCCTTACTTATTTAAAGCTTCTGGTAGTATATGTCTGCTTGTTATTCTCTGTCTGTGCTCTGCAAGGCTCTGTTAAGCCCAATACCACCTCTTTCCCTGCCGCCTACTTGTCTTTATCGTCTTGTGCCTTGCGCCCTGTTGGAAAGCAGCTGTGTCACTGGGCCGGCCTTGCTGCCCAGCTGTGCTTGTGGGACATGAGTGATTTCCTCAGGGTTTGATGGCTGATGGTGGGGGAACAGCAAGGCTGAGGACTCAGATCTCTCCTTGGGATCCAGAAAAGGTCACAATTTTTCTATGGCTCCCTGAAAGGATGTATATGCTCTGTATCTTCAGGGAGATAGACTAGATCTGACTTCTAGAACAACTTTTTTACTCCTTTTTCTTTTGAACAGATGGAAGATCAAATGAGAAGACAGGAACAGCTTTGAGAATTAAAAGGTGAGGGTGGTGTAAGACTGGAGAGGACCTGCTATTGATCTAGGTTTGAAAATACAAGTGTTTCCCATTTACTGTGGTGCTAAGACACAGAACATCTTCCTGTAGAGGCAGAATGAGATCAAGTTGCTTGGTGGAGAGAGTTTTATCAGCTTTTGAAGAGGGTTGGTTATGAAATGGTGCTATCTGTTCACAGGGCTTTGACCTGGGTAGTCCTCCCTGGTGTATGTATCTGCCTGTATACTGTGATTCTCAAGGACTGTTTGGTGTCTTGTAAGCCTTTTGGCTCTGCAAGTGGAGGAAATGATGTGTCAATACAAAAGTATTGCCTTACATGCCATGGGACTGGATTGGTGGGTGGAAAGGTGTCCTTTTATTTGGGGAACATCTCTTTGGAGGTGCCTGTGTCTTTTAAAGGGATGTGTCACATGGCCATTTATTAATCAGCTGCAGACTAATGAGGGACTAACTGCAGACAAGCTGAGGGATAGCATGAAAATTGGCATTGGTGCTTGTGTCCTGCAGATGAATTTGGCTAATGCTGAATCTCTGACCATTGCATTCCTAACTAGCTGAAAGGAGATGGGCTACAGGGTTTGCATCCTTCAGGGGTGAAAAGCGAAAGGGAGAGCAGCAGGCTTGGAAATGCCAGTGCGGGACAAGCTTTCTTTTTGGTGAGGAGGACAGAGGAGATTAGACCTTTTCGTACATGAACAAGGGGTGGTAAGGAGACCACTGTGTATCTTTCTGTCCCGTCCTGTTCCCCACCCCCATTATGGGATGGAATGTTATGGGATATAGCCTTTGTGGAAGCTAAAGCTTCCAAAGGGTCTGAGCTTCATCTCATCTGCTCCAGGGAGGCACATCTGAGAGGAATGAGGAGCTGGCAGTGGTGGGAATGCCTACGGGAGAAAAGGCAGGATGTGGAAACGTGCTGGTACACAGAGGCAGTAATATAGATGGCAGCAAGGTGCCCAGAAGTGTACCTGTGTGCTCAAACCTCTCACTGGGACCCCAGAGCCTTTGGTAGAACTGGAGAGGCAAAGGGCAGAGCGGTCCTACTCCACAACCCTTGTGGAAACAGCAGAAAGAGGCCTTGTCCATTATTGAATTATTTTCAAGTGGTACAGCTTGTAGGTTAAGTGTTTCTGGAAACAATGATGGGTTTTCCACTTGCTCTGTGGGATCTCCTTGCTTTGATGTAAGTGAGTGAAGTGCTGAACAGCATTGCGGTTGGTTCCACACAGTCAGCTTGGCTTCGTGCAGGGCAAGACCCCCCCCTCAGCCTTCACATTGATAGAGAGGTGCCTTGGGGCATGATGAGGAGGGCTTTGCAATAAGGCCTGAGCTTTTGCTCGGCAGTCCCTACCCACTGTGTTTGAGAGACATAGGCACATGCTGTGGTGGTAATCGAAGCCAGATGGGTGCTCACAACTGGTTATCCTTCACCTGTCCTGCCTTCAGGTGTTGTGCTTGGGGCAGGTCTCTGTGGGTTGGTGAGTCTAGCTCAGGTTCAAACAGGGGGGAAACGAGCTCACCCGTTTCTGCCTTTTTGCAGGGCCCTGCTCCAACAGACAGTGTCATGCTGTCCAAGCTGTGGAGTCCTGGTGCTGCTCGGAGGCCGCCAGCCTTGCAGAGGAGAAGATGGTTTTGTTTAGTTTGCTTATGTGAAGAAAAAAAAGCCTGTCAAAATAGGGATTTGGAAAGGGAAGAGGGAGCAGGAAGTCTTCCTGTTGGCATTTATTAGAAGGGAAATGAATGTTTTATGTTCAGGGGCCCTGCTGGATGTGCGGTGCTTGGGGGACAGTGGTGCGGTGAAAGCCTCCTGACTTCTTGAGTGTGGGGTGCAAATGTGATCTGGAATAAGCAAGAAAGAGCTAAATATAGGAGCTGCTGGCTCCCGTCCTGCAATGGCAGCTCTGCCCTCGCTGCAGTCCTGGAGGCAGCGAGTTCTGCCTATTGTTCCGGTCACATTCTTGTGTCTCACGATGGGGCCTCTGTGATGGAATAAAATGAAGAGAAACAGATGGGAAAACAATAACCCAAGGAACAGGCCCTAAGCTTTGCTGGAAGCCTCCAAAAACCCATAAATCCCCAAATGCATTTGTGCTGGATTAGGGAACTGAAGCAAAGCAAGGGCCAAGTACTTGCCTTCCTGTATCCCATGTGCTCTCATTGCACAGAGGCAGCTCTCTGCTGAGGCTTTACCTTGCAAGAAATGATTGTGGTGGCAACTCTGATTGTTTAATCTTTTAATTCTGGCAGCTTTCTTGGCTGTCCTTTCCCTGCACACCCTGACGTCCTTGTCTTGCAGACCTCTGGATAAAGTGAGTGCACAAGGAGCCAGCTCACCATTCCATCCTTCTCATGTAGAAATGAGCTGGCCGCAAGGAAAATGCACTGGGACCCTTGCAAGGCAGTGGTGCAGTCTCAGTTGCTCTAAGTGCTCTATAGAAAGGAATAACCATTAGTGACTGTCAGCCTCTTGGAAGGAGAGACAGACTGACTTGAGTACTGAGCAGGGAATATCACCTGCCTGAAACATTATATTTGGTGACCATGAAGGTGTCAAATTAATCGGAAAGCCTGACCCAGCCACAATTTTCTTTTTGTTTGAGCTTGAAGTCAGTGCATGATGGTTTCCTCAGCAGAGGAACGTTGATAACGTTACCTACAGCATCGCTTCCTTGAGTGTGTGCAAAACCCTCAGCAAGCAGCAAGGAAGGATGGATGATTCTGGAGGTGAATGAATGACATTTGGTGCTTTCTGCAGAGCTCTGCTTTACCATGCAAAAACTAAACTTGTTTACTCACCTGCCTGTCTGTGAATTGGCTTTGCTTGCACTCAGGCAAAAACTACAACTGTTTCTCTAACAGCTTATTTGCTGCTGTCTTTTGGAGATGAAGCAGTTCCCCAGAGGATCAGATCAATGTTGCAGCTGGCCCAGGGGAAAAGTGAGGCTGTGCTATGGGGAGCAGGGGACAGGATGGGGGCTGAAATAAAATGAGGTCTTAGTTTGAACTAACCATCTTGTGAAACCTCACCTTTAGGATCTAAGGCAGGAAGAACTGCAAATGCTGAAGCTGTGCTGTTGCAGCTGTGCTGTTACGGCCTGGGAGCTAAGTTGTTTAAAGCCAGATAGGGATCTATACAACAGTGATCTTCATCCCTGTTAAAATTCTCCTTTTCTCCCCCTGTTCCTTTCCCCAAGTAAATATTCCTTCAGTCCCCCTCCTCCCTGATATGTTTGCTTTTTCCAAACACTGTTCCATATTAAACAGCTGTCACTGCTCTGAATAGACAGATATATACCTCTGCAAGTAAAGAAATGGTGAAACTATTCATGTGCTGGAGTGGCTTGGTCCAAAGCTACTGAAACCAACAGCTAGGCTCATATTCTGTTTAATGGTCTTTGAATTAGGCTTGATGTTACTCAGGCGGTTGCATTTGCAGGATACAGGTTTTCTGTGTGACTGGTCACTATACTAGAGGGTATTTTGTACAGACAGATGTGTACTCTGGGGTTGTAATTACATAGTTTAACTTTATTGTTCCTTGCATTTGAGTGGGAGAGGTTGGTTTTTTTTCATTGAAATTATAGAGTATTTATGCCCTTTTGTTCTTTGCGTACATGAAACCGCATAGGAACCACCAAGTTGCTGGTAAAAAGCGAACTTGAAATCAACACAAACCAGTGTGTTGTGCATTGCTTCCTTTGACCGAGTGTCATGCTGCCAAACTCATTTCATAGCCTCCATCCCCTGCTGTGCTGCAGCACTGTGATGCAGCTGATGTGTTCCTGTGTCGCTACTTCTACACCTGCGTGTAAGGAGCACACCTAAAAAAGTGTATTTGAAAGGCAAGGCCAGGCAAGTGCAACTGGCCCCTGCTCCAGCTCATGTGTTTGCTTGTGCCGCCCTGGAGGACTGTCCTCAGAAAGCATGGCTGAGGCCAGGGAACTGCTCCTGCCAGCCCCGTGGTGCTACAGGAAATGAATCTTCCTGTTTTGTTACCCACCTCGGTTCTATTTAGGGCGAGCCCTGCTTCCTGCTGAGAGATGAATAAGGGACCGATGGAGGTAGACTTCGTGAGGGACAATGAAATATGTCCTTCTTTCTTTGGGCTTGGAGCCACTGAGAGCTTTTTCGTGCCACCTGAATGGCCTGTGGGAGGAAGCAGGGGAAGAGGAAAGAGAGTATCAAGCTGATACTCTCTTTCAGAATCTGACTCCCATTCCTGTTTTTTCAGGGGGGAGTGGCTTACAACACCAGTCAATGACCTTTTCTCAAATGCAAAGTAAATGTTTTTTTTTCAGCAGACTAACCATCGTGAAAGAAACAGTAGGAGGCAGGGAGATGGCAGGTATGTTTAGATATCTTAGGTCAAGTACCACAGAGCTAGGGTAGATAACACCAATGAAGCCAGCAGGAAGAGACCTCTCTACGTTTTAGGGAGGCAACTGTGCAGTCCGTGCAGAGGTGGGGAGAGTGGAATCTGGCTCACAAAGTAGGGAACAAGGAAAGAAAAGTCAGGGTCTTCAGCAGATGTGAGCCTGTCCAGCTCAGAGGTGAAGGAAAGGGAAAATCCTTCTGTTTGCCTTGTCTCACTTCTGAGGTACCAGCTAAAGCCTATTTTATGTGTGTAGGCAAGAGTCACTTTGATCAAATGCAATTACTGTTAAGAGGGAAAAAACCAACTCCAAACCAGCATATAGCAGGGCATACACAGCTGAATCTCCAATAAATCAGCTGAACACATGGAAGAGAAATGTTTGGGTTTGAATGAAGTTTCGAATTCCATTTGGGTGGGATGGCATTCAGTAATGCCACACTGCAGTGTTTTATTTTGGAAACAAACCAGAGTTGTTTAATCCTTTCTTAACATTGAAGCTATTCTTTAACTTCCAATTTGAAAGTGTAGCTTGGGGGAGCTGATTGCATTTCTTGGTGCCTGTTTCTTGTGCTACATACAACCCTGTTTGGGTTTTTTTATGTTCATGCTGTGAGAGCTGGTGGGAAGGTCTGACTTTTGGAGGCAAGTGAACTGAATGTGAACAGAATTA
The DNA here is from genome assembly GCF_023634085.1 of Falco cherrug. Classification (NCBI taxonomy): domain Eukaryota; kingdom Metazoa; phylum Chordata; class Aves; order Falconiformes; family Falconidae; genus Falco; species Falco cherrug. The sequence continues at coordinate 7,206,491 of NC_073700.1, read as the reverse complement.
TCTTTGTGTTCAGAGCCCTAGAGACCCCTTGGCCCTCAGGAACATAGTGACTGGAGGGAACTGTTAGGTCTCATCGCTATGGACATGGGCTTTTGGCTAAGAGATACACAAAATGATTGTGTGAAAGCAAGACCCCACCTAAACAGGCTTGTGTTGTATTCCACGTATGGTCTGATTTTCTGGAGGAAAGAAAATTTACTTCTTTTGTGATTTTTAGATTGTATTAAAACTTGCTGTAGCTCAGCCCCTGGATGTCCACCCCATTTTTGAAATCACAGTGGTGCCAAGTTCTCATCCATGCAGTTTTGAAGTGGATTCTCTAAGAGTGCTTTTGCCTTGATATGGTTAGTTTGGTTTGCTTTAGAGGTCCACACCATCTCAGAACTAGTTTATCTTGAAGCAGGAAGGATTCATGCTGCAGTCCCTCAAGGACTCATTGTGCTTGTCCCTGTACAATCATGCTGCTTAGCTGGAGGCATTCATTTTTTGGAAAGAGTAGTCAGAGAAGTGACTCGCCCAAGGGTGTGGAGGTCTCGGGGAGGCAGCATGAGAACAGAGCAGACCGTAGCTCTCCTGTTGTCGGAACCAAAGGCTCTGCCATCAGCCTGGTTTCTTGTGGAGCATAAGCCTGACCAAGTGCTTGGAGTATTGATGCCACTGTGATTTCTACTTAACAGCCTTGGAATGGCCAAGTTTGTTGTTCCTTTAGTAGTTGTGTAGATTCTGCAATGGAGAAAAAATAGAAACAAGTTGGGGCTTGAATTGTTCTATTTATAACTCTAAGCACCTAAAGTGCATGAGGCTGTAATGCTGTAGCAGGTACAGCATCATTTCAATTTTGAGAGATAGAGACTCCGCCTTCCCATTATCAAACCACACTGTAAATTAGCACAGTGCTGCAAGCAGTTTCTCTGCTGGAGAATCTTTTTTTTTTTTTTTTTTTTCTTTTGGCAAGTGAGTGACACTTAACCTTACCTTCAATATCATATTGATGCATGTATAGTTTTTACAAAATAGTAGCTACTGTCCAGTCTATTCTGCCCATTCCTGTGTAGCAAACTAATCTCTTGGATGTGTGGCCGGAAAAGCAGCTGTGGATGACTTCACCAGATACAAAGCAATGGCAAATCCAGCTCATGATGTATGTTACCAATATGAATAGCTTACCCCTTTCTCCTGCTCCTTGTCTCTTCTGGCAAGAGTGATGGAAAGTTAAAAAATATTTAACATATAATAGATATTTAAAGAAACACTTCTTCCTGTAAAGTGTATGCATGGCTATCAACATCATAAAGAAGAGCATTTTGTCTTTAGCTCCTGAATGATGGGAACTCATAACGCAGTAAATTACACCAATATAAAAGTTAATGTACTCAGCTTTAACAGAGATATTTTACCGTTATTATCACTATCGAAAGTGACATCCATCACAGTGACATGCACCCAAAAAGGAAAAAAAAAGCCTGGTGTAGTTGCGTCTAATAACTCCAATTACACAGCTCTTCTAATGCCTTTTTTATAACAGTTTTGCAGCTGTGTACTATACCCTATTAACGTGATTTCTCTCCTATCTATAAATTTCTTAGGATTGCATCTTCCCCTCCACTTTCCATAGTCACCATTTATTATCCACAGGCTTCCCATAAAACAAGGCTGTAGGTGACATAAAGAGGTTGATGCTGACCTAGATACAGACCCACCCCTCAGCTTTTTTCTTTCTTTCCCCTCAGCCATAATGTGCTCATTACAGTGTTGAGGAGGCTTTGTTAAAAGGTTCGGCTTCTCCTAGCAATTGGTGCTAAAAATAGTCTCATTAGCTGAAACTTTGCTTGATCAGCAAAGGAGCTCTTTGGGGAAGCGGTACTGGGATGGACTCAGGACATAAATAAACAAGAGGAAACTCCGTCCCACTGTCCCGTCAGCTCCAGAACTAACTTGGACCTGCAAGGCAACACACCAGCAGTGTTTTCTGTCTGTGGCTCACTGCAGAAGGAGGCTTTTCCATCCTCGCTGGCTAGAGTAACCATGTACCTAATGATGATTTTGCTTGCATAGTTTTGGGGGTTTATTTTAATGTTCCCACACTGAGCTTTTTCCATGGGCAGCTGAATAGTCTGCAGATCTTGCAAGGCTGCAGTGTTTGTAAGTGCTCTTGGGAGCTTGAGTACTGAAAAGCAGCCCTCTCTTGGAGGGGACAGGTATGGAGCAGTCCATGGCTCACTGAAGCCAAGGGATTTAGGATAATCTGGGCTGGGCTGCAGGCCACTTTGCTGTGGCTCTTTCCAAACAGCTCTGTGCAGTTCTGTTGCATTTCCCTGGAATCCACTGGGTCTTTCCAGCAAGAGCAGCTCATTTCTGCCTGCCCAGGCTTCAAGAAGTGTAGCAGAATGCACTTGTACCCTCTGCATCACTCTCTGAGCCAAGAACCCTGCCAAGCAGGACATATCTGTCACATCTGTGGAAACCCCTGGGACAGCTGTTCAGGCCGGGGATCCTGAGGAGTGGCCGGGTAGTGCCCAGGGAGAAGGTTACATTTGTTTTCTGTCCTCCCACTGCTAGGAAAGCTTGGCCGTGTTGCCACACTGGTAGGTGGGCAGTGGGTTCTGCAGCTCCAACCTGCTTGCCCTTTGCCAGCCTTTGCATTTGCTCAGGTAGGAGACTCTTCTGCATAGCAAAGGATATATCATTATCTCTTGTCCAAAAGAGAAATGCAGCTCGTAGAGTAATTATCTCTGCCATCCATGCTGCCTTATTTCTTACCATGTTAGCATACTCATAATACTCATAATTAACCACAAAGCTTTCTCTTTTTTTTTTTTTTTTTATCCTTCCTTCCAGTTCTTGCAGTTGAAATCTTTGAAATAAAGCTCTGCCTGTTTCTACTTACCTTGAACTAAGCTTAACTCTGCCCTTCGGTAAAAACTGAAGGCAAAGGTCCATCTCCCCCAAACAGGAGGAGGCATGGGAAGGGAGCATGTTGCAGGCTCTTTGCCTCTCCTTTCCCAGTCAGACTGTGACACGAGCCCTGTACAAAGACCTGCTTTTGAGGAAGACCTTTGCAAGCCATACATGATGAGATTGTCCAGGCAGCTGGCATGGACTGGCCCTGTGGTGCTGCAGCTCTATTTGTAGAGTTATATATACCCTCACTTTGTTTTTGTCATTATTAGTAATGAAAAAAAATCAATAAAGAATAATTTTGAACCTGCTGTGGTAATGGGCTGTGCTTTGGTTAGCAAGGAAAAAGCTTACACTGAATGCCATGTTATTAATGAACCATTGGTTTGATTGTCCTCAGTACTGCCCTGAAATGTTGTTTATATGACCAATATGTAAAGCCTTTGTATGTGTGGATGTATCCAGCTAAGGGACGCAGTAGCATTTCTGAAGACACCTTGGTGGCCACCAGTCTGAACATCCTCCAAAACTTGTTGCTGATTCAGTTTAGCTGGAGCATCCCTGGGAAAAGGTTGTTTCCTCCACTGCTTTTCCTGCCTCTGCCCATAGCAGTGGTGGGAGAGCAGGGAGCAGCTGGAGTGATCACTGGTAATTATCCATCATCCTGGTGAGCCTAATCCTAGGGCTGTGCCTTGGCTTGGGGATTGTGACTATGGCTGCGCAGGGGCAGACCCCAAGGACTTGTGACAACCATCCCAGGGCTGTGAAGGCTGCACATGCTTCTGTCAAACTGTGGCTCTGCAGAGCGAGAAACTACCTCTTCCTTTTCCCCAAGAGGCCAGGAAACCAGCAGGGGAAGAGAAGTCAGCGTTCATAGGCAAGGATCAGCACGAGTAGGTGGGCAGGGAGGCAGCTAGGCGGCCCCTGTTCACCTTGCTGCTGTCAGCCTTGCTCTTTTTGACCAAAGCTGTGTAAGCTTGCTGGCCGTCAGGCTCCAGCCAGAGGGGTGTGCTGGAGAAGGCCTGCTCTGGCCTTCTTGCTGGAGAGTCCCCCCCCCCAGGTCTGGCTCAGACAGCCATGGCTGTGAGGTCCCTTGCTGCCAGCTGCATGTTTGGGGGAGGTAGGATCTCTCCATGCAGCAAGACACCGAGCAAAGGAAGGAAGTGTCTGCAGTCTGGGTGCCTGCCTGGACTTCCTAAGCAGTTACTTCGGCTATATGACCGCAGCAAAGACTATGTCATTACTGTACTTGCTTGTTTGATATGGCCTCTCCATGGTCTGCCATGTGGGCTTCTGAGACCAGGCAGGAAGAGTAGTTACTGTGCAGCCAGATGGTTTTGTTTTTTTGTTTTTTTGGTTTTTTTTTTCCAGGGAGGTTAATTAGCATCAACTGGCCCAGCCCTGGCATCTGAGAAACAAGTACTTAAGGCAATAAATGAGCTGTCAGTTGTCCCCTCCTGAGCCCGATGAAGGAGTTCAATGGGCTTTTCCTCAGGCCCTTCGTACCTAGATGTTGTGTGCTGACATATGTTACCTGTCTCAGTTCTTGAGGTGTCTGTTGAAGCTTGTATGATGGGCATGTAGGTGTGTTAAGGAAGGATCGACCAGAGTTTATTTTTGGGATCCCCTGCATCTGTGAGGAACAGCTTTGCTGCCAACTTCACGATACCCCCTTTTCTTCCACAGAGACTTCTGAGCCTGCTGAGAGTCGCCCAGTCACGTGGGAGGGTGGCAGGGTTGCAACTACAGAGAAGTGCATGTTCATGTCTCCTGGGAGCCCCCACAGCTCTGCAGAAGTGCTCTCAACAGCTACCAGTAAGTCTTTAGAGTATGAATTTCTTGGGTCAGACACTGTACAGCTCATGTCTTGTTGGGCCTTAATGAATGGGAAATAGCATCTGGAAAGGCTGTAAACTTGGCTGTACTAAGCAGAGAGCACTGAAGGGAAAAAATGGATTTGAAGACTATTCTTTCAAGCCACGGCTTGATTTAGAGATATTGAAGCTTGTGTGATGGACGTGTAGGTGTGTTAAGGAAGGACTGACCAGAGTTTGGGTACAGTTTGGGGATCCCCTGCCTCAATAAGGGACAGCTGTGCTGCCAACTTCATGGAGGAAAGACATTTGTCAGGAACGCTTTGTTGCTTTCCGGCCAAGCTCTGTTGGCACTCTGGCCAAGCTGGAGATTTTATGGCAATTGCTGTATTGGGAGGAAAGACTAAGTAATGCCCTTGGAGCTTCAGAAAGAAAAGGTTCAGTGATGCCACAGCTTCCCATGCGTGTGTTCTGAAATCTGTACCCAGTGCTGGAGCACATGGACCTGTCTGTTCAGTTCCTCACTCATGGACAGTGAGATTTAGCTCCTTCCCTTTGTGCAAGTCTCCTCTTGTTTCCTGTACCCATTTGTGACCTTCTTGGGAGGGCTGGAAGCCCCAGGGTTTTCCCTTGAGGTACGATTGCTCATCCTTGAATAAGATGTTTACTCTTGCCCGTAATTGCATGGGGCTTGAGCATCACCAAACCCTAACTGTGCTTCCTTCCCACCTCATTGCTTTCATGTAGAGACATGGGTGTGTGAATTGCTTGGGGAGGTTCAAGTTGTGGCATGATAAGCTCCATCTCCAGGCACTTTCCCAATCTAGTTTGTTAGGAGCAGGTTCTGCTTCTTGTTGTCCGTTCATTGCAATCCCCAGTGTACATCAGGGTCTCCTGGCCTTCCTCCACTGCCCTAGCCACCTCTGGCTCACAGTACATTCAGGAACCAGTTACTGGTTTTAAAATCGGAGACAGGCATCCTTTATTCAACTTTGAAAAATGGGGAGGTTTGAAGCAATGGAAGGGAAAGGGCCATGGTTCTGTTCCAGTATTTATTTTGCTTATTGGAAAACAAAAACATTTATCAGGCTGTTTTCAGAAACCAGCAATCCGTAAGCTTGGTTTTCATTAAAAAGGCGCTCATTGTTTTTCCCATGAGGATTTAGTGACATTTTTCAAAAGTTTCTGTGCATAATAATTGTATTTTTTAATCAAATTTTGTTCTGATGTTGTGACCACAATAAAGTTTAGGAAACTATTATTTATTATGGGTTAAAAAATATTTTGTGAATCTGACTGGTTTCCTTGATTACAGGATCATACTGTGATTCTTCTCCCAGTGCAAAACAGCATTATAAATGTTGCTTTCAGACTCTGTGGGATGTTCCCAAAATGGCTTGGAGAGCTACTGTCTCTATCATCTGTTGCTTAGCTCTGTTGGTGGGATTCTGACAGAGAAATTTATGGGTTGATGCCACAGGGAGAGAAGGTGGTATCTGATTCAAGGTTTGTCTCTTTCCTCTCTCTTCCACAGACTCCAGAAATTGAAGTGTTTCTGGTGGCTTAGTTTTACCTTCATCAGAGCTCAGTGTTGGTTGGAAGTTGAGCAGTAAACTTCTCTCCAGTCCCTCCTCTTTTTTTTCTTCTTTTTTTTCTTTTTTCTTTTCTCCTTTTTTTTCCTTCCCATTCTCCTGGGACACATGGTGGCATTTCATCCCTCTGAGATCAACTGATTGCGGCCTTAAACTATCAGAGAACATGGATTCCTCACTACTTTATAGTGAGACTGGAAGCTTTTTAAAGAACATGCCATAATTCATCTGTGGTTATGGATTATAAGGCGGAAGTGGTCAAGTAAAATCTATGATGCATCATACAGGAGGGAACTGTGAGCTGCTGTTAATCTCAGCAGAGGAGCAAATGACTGTGTGAGATGGAAGACCATAAAGAAAAGAGCCTAAATGTATTTATCTGTTTCCCATTTATCCCTGAAACGGATGTCTTAAGGCACAAAATTATTTTAAAAATCCAGCTCTCTTTTCAGTTTATGGCCTGAACTTTCATAGCTAGTTGTATAAATAATGCAGGAAGTATCTTGACTATTCTCCTGCATGTTAAACTGCCACAGCTGGTGTCATTGCTTGCAAATATGGTGTGCCACAGCCAGGGAAAAATTGGGTTTGCTCTGTATTCATTGCATTTCACTCAGCTTAGCCACTGGAAGCAGCTTGAGTCAGCTTTGCTTCATCTCTCTCACACCCTTAACCCAAAGCTGCATTGTTTAGGTTCCTAGTAGAACTGGTTGGGAATCTTTTGAGATGATTGTTAGTAAATGCTGCGTTAAGTAGATGATGACTTTTAACAGAGAAATGTACATTTTGGTTAAAATTTTTGTAGCTACCTGCTTACTCTAGTACAGCCAGAAATCAGACACTCAAGCTAAGATGTGAAAGCTCCTACTTCCAGATCCAACCCCACAGATATTCAGTCTCTTTCCCTTTCAGTTTTGGACTGTTGGCTCTTCTCGGATAGATATGCGGGGTTGGGTATGCTCTAGGTGTGGGAGCCCCTTTTTTTTCCCTGTGTGTATGTGGATTTTTTAAGGGTTTGAATTTATGCCATATCAAGTGCTTCAGTCCCTGAAATACATTTCAAAAAGGCAAGTATTTTTCTCTGGATGACTTTCAATTCATGACTGAGAGAAAGGGAATCCTTCCAAGAGATTAAGCAGGGACAATGGTATCTGCCCTTGGATTGTGAAAGTTTCTGCCTCTGGGGGGGCTCTTTGAGACTCCTCTCAAGACCTGCCCACTGTTGGAACTTGCAGTGAAGCCAGAAGACTTCTCACCATGATTGTGTGGCTGCTCGTGGGAGCCAGACCTGGACAATTTCATGAGATTTTAGATCTGATTTAACAATGGGTAACCAACACCCAAAATCATGACACAAATTGAAGCACCTAAGAAACCTGGGATTGGGACCGGTAGAGCATGGTTCTGCTTGAAAGTTTGCTAACATGAGCAACTGGAGGCAGCAGTTTGCCTCAATTCCTGTATCTACATTTGGGCAAAATTTCTGGTTGACAGGAGTGAGCCCAGCTGGCCTCAAGTGTGAAATCTTGCCTGTTTTATCTGTAGGAGGTAAGAGCTGTATGTACCATCTTTACCTTTTTGTTGAGAAATAAGTCTTTCACCTCCAAGATAGAAAAGCTGTCTTGTGTTTGTGTGTGAACACCCACAAACCGGAAAGGCCAAATCTCTTGCTTTTCCTGTCCCCGGTGCAATTTGCAGGGAGAGGCCTTTGCTTGCCCCACCAGCTTCACTAAAGGGCTGTGTTTGCACAGCTCTATGCCTGATCAGCTGAGCTCTGATTTGGATTTACGCACAGATTGTTGGAAGTTCAGGCAGAAAAACCTAGGAGGGTTGATTTTATTTTGCTTTTCCTTCTTAAGGGTAACTGAGAGTCCAGGCTGCCAGAATCGATTGGACCAACTTGTATATCTTCTCTTCTGAAGCCAGCTGACAGTTTTAAACCATCTTTAAATCAGATCTTTGTGGTTAAGATTTACTGGGAGCTTTTTTGCAAATGAAATGCAGAATCTTGTGCTCTCCACTTGGAAGACAAATTCTTGAAAGTGGCTTCCTGTGCATTGACAGGAATGTGGGGCTTTCAGGTATATATTTACATGTACATGCTGCTGAGCCCTCAGTGGTGATAGACACTTCCAAATGGCCCTGCTCAGAGAGGTATCCTAGTGTCTGAAGGCAGATCCTGCGAGCCTTCTAGATTTACGGGAACGAGGGCCCCTGAAGTGGATGAATGGGACAGGTACCTATAAATACAATGAGCTAGTCTTGCACACAGAATAGCTACATCTAGCTTTATAAATAACAGCAGCCTTTTAGGTTTCCTAGGAGGTCTGGCAGTCTTACAAATGAATGTGCTGTTAGTTGTCTGAGACCAGACATCAGAAAGCTGTCCATGAGTGCTATTGGCCCACTGTCTCTTTTTCCCTGCCCCCATTCCCTCTCCCTTGGTGGGATTTGTTGGTTTGGGGTTTTTTTGGGCTGTTTTTGGTTACTGAAGACACAGACCCTGCTTGGCCTGCAATCTCTCACTGTTGCTTGCTGCAGATGAATGATTCATCAGGCCCAACCTGATAAAATTGTGCAAGCCAGTCACCAAAGTTAATCAGACCAAAAGGAAAGAAAGGAGGGAAGGGAAAAACAAAACCAAAAGGCCCCAGAGCTAGTTCTAATTTTCAAACCTCCCCTGGGAATTTAAAAATGCATGTATAATGTTCTCAGCCGGGGTTCTCCATCCTCCTCCAGCCTTCATTGGGAAATCGGAGAGCAACCCAGGCGATCACTTTTAAAGTGCAACTTCCGATGTTGCAATGCAGAAGAACATGATTCAACAGGCCTCTGACTACTGTCGGGCGGCTCATTCATGGCGCCTTATTTGTTAATAGTGCTGGGGAGCAGGCAGCCGTGGTTGCAACCTGCTAATCACTTCCACTCAGATTTGTTGTGTCACACCAGCAAGGACTGAGGTGAGGGGGCCGAGGAGCTGCTGACATGAATCACGCAGTGCTGTGCCGTGTAATTAGGAAGGAGCCCTGTGGTTCTTGGTGCACTAGCAAGATTTCTCAGGCCTGAAACATAATAAAGACTGCCACCCACTTTAGCAGTGAATTAGCATCATCCTTGCTGATCCTGAAAGAAGCTGAACACTTGCTGGAGGCCCAGTTGCTTGGGATCAGGGGGAATTGGTGTCTGACCAGACAGGGCAAGGCTGATAGCTAGGTCACTGCCATAGTGGGGATGACGGATCTAGGAGGAGAGAGAGTGCCTGGGGGTGCTCTGCTTGAAGGCCATCACTCCCTACTTGGTGCACGGCTGCGATAGTCCTGCTCACGTCCACCATGTGACTACATGAGATGGAGTTGCACAAGCAGTTGCAATGGGGTGTGCCTCTCCCCTGCCTGTTTGCTGTGATGCTCAGGGGCTTCCTGGGGTGCCGCTTCTACATCTGCAGCTGAAGAATATGCTTTCGTTTCTCTCAGCTGTTTGCAGTGGTGTAGTTGGCAGTGGGGTGCTGTGCAGGACTCACTGGCTTCAAGTCCTGTGTGGCTGCAGGCCCCTCTTGGCCACCTGAGCTGTCGGGAGCCAGTGAGGGAGGATCACCGTTACAGTCACCTATCATGCCAGTTCGTCTAGCTGTTCTTTGCATCCTTGGTGCTTTTGGCTTCCGGAATGACGCTGAACTCTTAGTGAGCATGAGGAAATGTGTTAAACCCTAAAACCTTCACACCACCAATGGCCTCGTTCCAGAATTAAGAGACTAATTAGTCAGTAAGAATGCTTCAGGGTATTTCATCAAATTGTCCTGTCATTCTTTCTAGCCTCTGAGCCCACATTATAACAGAGAGGCATTCCCTTTACTCTCTCTCATTTTAGGTTCATTTTAGCTTAGTTCAGTTTTGGTATATTTGTTATATATCAATATTGTATCAAAACAACATCTCCACATGATTTTAATTTAGAATTACATTATTGTGATTCTGTCAGGAGAAAACCACATGCCAGACTCTCAGCTGCTGTGAATCAGCAACAATCCATTGATTTCAGCAGGGCAGCACTGATTTATTCCAGCCAAGGATCTGGCCCACCCTTGCTTAAAAGGAAAACCCATTTCCTCACACTGTTACTGAAACATTGCATATCAAGATGGGATGTGTCTAAACAACCTCTTTTTACTTTTCACTACTTGTGGAAAACACAAAATGACACTGCTCATTTTTTGGTGGGGCAATGAAACTTTTCTGTTGGAGATAATTTTAATCTAAGCTCACGAGCCTTGGCACAGCTGAGTTTTGGGAGGATGGGTTTAATTTGCACTGAAAATGAAAAATGAAATTATCTTCTGCAAAATAAGGCTTCTGGCTGTGATGTCTTAGTTCTTGTATTGAACCTTCGTGCTATACAACCTGGGGGGAGCGAGATGTTTCCTGTTTTCTGTTCTTTATATGATACTTGAAGAAGCCAAGGGTTGGTGTGTGATTGCACTCCTCAAGTCAGAGAGCACCTGAAGAGCTGGGTACCTCTTGAGACAAATTAGAGGACTTCAGACTGACTCTTGTGCAAGTTCTGTGCAATACCTTTCATGGGCTAAATGAGAGTAACTTCATTTTTGTGAAAAAAAGCATCTGCTTTCCACAGCACAGTTGTATTTTTCTGTTGACACTGTCAAACCACTTGCTTTGAACACCACAAATGACAGCTGTGTTATCCACTGCATCCCTTCCTTATGAGGGGAGACATGATGGCATGTGAGAGAAGGAGCACAGCTCTGATTTCTGATCCAAATGGTCCCAGGAGCTCTTATGCCTGGCTCAGGGCAGGGCAACCCTGTCTCTGTATCAGTATGGTCTACGTGTTTGACAAATCCTGTTAAAGTTAGTGGCTTTTGCCTAGGTGACACTGCAGCCTGAGCCACCTTCCGACAGCAAAAGGAAGAAACCCCCCTTTTGACAGGTAACAGGAAAACCAATGATGTATAACGTTATAGGTTGGGTGTAACTGCCACCCTTCATTTACTGCAGTTGTAAGAAATTATTAACGCTCCTTTGTGGAATCAGGGAGCTGAAACAATGGTGGCCTCCACCCCAAACACACGTCACTGCCCAAAACAAAGGCACAGCCCGGGCCTGCATAGGTGTGGACAGGTTCCCTTGGCTATTGGCTTGGGAGAGCCTGGCAGGAAAGGCAGGGGAGGCAGCCAGGGAGAGTCTTGGTCAGAGAAGCAGTCAGTGCTTTGTGGGCTGACTGATGGTGGAAAGGGAGCGGAAACAAGAGCAAATAGACTGTGTCCAGCATGGTTAAGAGAGATTTTGTACCTCCTTCCTACACAAGCAGGATTTCTGCAAAGAAATAACTGGCACTGCTGAGAGGCAGTATCCACATGGAGTCGACCCAAGGCTCTGGTTATCCACTTGTCTGAGAGAAAGTCACTAAAGAAAATGAAATGAGTTGGAAAACAGAAGGCATTGGCAAGAGAACAGCCTGTTACCGGAATGTATTTGTTATATAGCAGTAAATGGAGGAGCCTCATTTGCCTGGCCCTGTGCAAATCCCACTAAGCGTTTACAAACCAAGAAGTGATGACTGACGCAGAGCAGAGGGGCAGCAGGAGAGTGAAGTGCTTTAAATCTCTCATTTTCATTTGACTCTGTTCCAGGATGACATAGTCCACCCTAGATTAAAAATAACTACAGAAAGGAGTAAAGCACTTTTCTTTTTTTTCTTTTTTTTTAAATCAAGCTTCAGGATGTCTTTTGAGACCATCGCAGGTTTGGTTCAGCCTCCTTATCTAGCTTTCATGCTAGCCTGTCATTGAAATTGTAGCATCATGGCTGAAGTAATACTGTGGTGACTTGCAGCTATTACAAGGACCGTGAGCTGCCTTTCTTATTTTAACATGAAACTGTAAGGAAGAATTAGTAATATCCTTGTTTTTACCCAGAAATGCTTTTCATCCAGAGGTCATGGACAGTAGGGCTTAATGGATCAATTCTGGTTTGGGAGCCAAGAGGTGTGGGTTCTACCTCTCAGTGTAAGTTTTTGGGAGAACTGTTGGGAGCAGAGACTGGTGCTTGCTATGGCTTTCGTCACTCCTTGCAGTTGCCTTTGCAGATGCATCATAAGAACACTTACCCACTGTCCCTTTTGTGTCTGGTTTGCGAAAAAATACATTCTGTCTCATTGCTGCCCATGTGCAGCTTTCAGCCAGATTTGGCAAGGTGGAAGAGAACTCAAAGATACGGACTTCCAGCTTTTTTTTTTATTATTATTATTTGCGGAAATAAGCAGTAGCTAGGACATGAGATCTAATTGCTTCTTCACACCAAGTTGCAGCAAAAGTGCAGATCTTAGAAAAGCTGCCCCCCACAAGCTCCCCCCAGAGGAGGCAAAGTGCTGGGTGACTGGGGTGGCGTTGTTACTGTCAGGGTGCAGAGCTGCTTGATCCTGGGGAGCCTTGGTACAGAAATCCCTGGGACACCCAGTTACTGCACAGGTCATCTGGATAGGTTTTCTGACTCCCTCATCTCCTGTCTGCTTGGAATGGGACTGTAATAAACTACCTTACTCTGCACCAGTAAATAAGATCTCCTACGGAGTCATCAGCTATGGGTGGTGTGAACTGGTGTAACCATGAGGTGAACAAACCTTAGTCTGTTACTGGAAGATCTGCCAGGTTCAGCAGGAGAAAGTTGGCTTTGACGCCTCCTCAGTACGGTTAGAAGGCAGCTAATAACTCCTTTCCCCAGTGACGTAGAGCTGATAAAAACTAGAGCTGGCCCAGCCCTGTGAAAGCCATGGCCTGGTCTTCCCGGGCTCCTCAGCCTCCCTAGGCTTAGACAGGGAGGACAGACACGCAGTTTGGTGGACAAACTGAAAAATAAGGCAGAGGGCAGGATCTCCCTTTTAAGGGATGGCAAATGAGGAGAGATTTAGCCCCAGATTTTGGCTTTGTTCAACTGGCAATATATTATCTCCAAGTAATCTCATCAACCAAAAACATCAAGTTGTTTAAAATGGCTGCTTCAAAAGAGTCGGGGGTTTGTAAGCTTCAGAGTTTTTATTGACAGATTTGAGAGTTTTAATTTTGACAATTTTTTTTTCAATTTAAAAAAAAAAAAGGAGAGAGGGTTGTTTTTTCTCTAGTGCCAAAAGAAAGTTACATTTTAGGGACAGAGGAAAACTTCCCTTTTATCGGTAATTGAAAAAATTGAATAAAAAAAATCTGCCAAAAAAAAAATCGACATATTTGAGGGTTTTAATACATTTTTCTGTGAATTTACTGTTTTCTGTAAAACCAGATGAATTACCCAGCCCTCTCATGGTCAGATGGGACCAGGGGTGCTGCAGCAGAGGGGTGAGAGGTGCCTCACAGAAGTGAGTGGCTGGAAGCAGACAGGACTGACTGCCAGTTCCCTCCGAGCACCGTGCATGGTGCCACAGGGTGTTAGAAATGCTGCTGTCATCCGGAGGATGTTTCATGCTGCTGCAGAACAGAAAAAAAAAAAATCTTCTAGGAACTCAAGTCTGAATATCATAATGAATCCACATATTTCTTGGGTTTTTTCCGTTATCTCCTTGTGCTGCCTCACAGTATTATCTCTCCCCCACCCCGCAGGGTGGTTGCGGCTGTTCCCAGTGCATGAGCAAGGGAGTATCAGACACTTCCTTGTAAGGAGCGCACACTGGCCTTACCTGCTGCTGCTTTGCCTTGCAGGAAGTGTGACTCCTACTGATTCTGCTGCTTATCTCATGTGGGAGGAAGAAAATGTCTTTATCCAGCAGTGAGGTAGGAGTGACCACTTTTAGGTAGAGATGGGGCTTTTCAATGGAAGGCAGGGCTTTTGTGCTGCTGTTTGCCATGATGTGCAAAGCCCTCCCATCAGAGATGGGATCCTCTTGTGCTAGGCTTGCAAAGTTAGAAAGAGATTTTTCTAAGTCACAAAAATGTTAAAATAGATAAGAAGAAAGCTGGGAAAGCTGCAGAGACTCATTGACTGTTCTGTGTCCTTTTGGTGGGCTAGTGGCACACAGGCCCAGTGAAGTCAGTTCAGCGTGCACAAAACAAGTCGAGTAAGTGTCCAGTGCTCCTTCAGCTCAAAATACCTCATTTTGGCACACCTTTGGAATGCACTTAGCAGACGCAGCCAGAGAAGATGGCTGAGCTCATCATTGCTGCAGTGTTTTTTTATTCTGTTAGTTTTCTACCAGTTCAGTGAACTGAATTGGCTCATGGAAGCATCTCCAGAGCCAGAAACATCAGTGTACAGAGTAATAGTGGAATCAAGACCAGCCCTTCTGACAGCTGTTAGATTAAGCCAGCCATTCTGGTTTACTCACTCCTGGTGCCTCTTCTTCCCTTCATAGGTGGGTCCCTGGAATCCCTGGATTTCCACAATTTGCAATGATCCTCCTTGGTAGAGACCATGCTTTCAAGCACAATCCGTGTAACACTGTCAGTGCTGAAACTGTCTGTGTAAAAGCACACAAGCAGGTGGGTAACTCACAGCTGGAGAGGGATTCCTGAAATGAAAGAGAGGAAGACAAGGAGTGTCTAGTGTGTTAATGAGGGCTGTTCACGGAAGCTGGCCCTGCATTGAGAACTAATGAAGATGTAACTTACAGTCCTTTGTGGGTTTAGTTTCCATCATAGATGAGTAGTGGGCTTCAGCTTCAATTTTTTAATCCAGTTGGTGCTCTCCTGGGGTTGAGATTGCAGCACCTCCTCAGCACAGTACCTGAGGCAGCTCTCAAATTGGTTGCCAGACTCCTGCAGTTCTCCCTAGAGCTAGAGTTTCACCTCCTGTTCTTCAGGCTAACTGCATGAGGTGAATTGAAATTGCAGGGTTCCCTTGCACACATGTTTTCTTCTTTATGATGTTTCATGATATCTCCCTGCTTTCAGGCAGGCTGTTAAGGCTGATACAGCATGAAATATTGGAGGGGGAAGGCTTTCTAAAGTAGTTAAGGATTAGGAAGTGATAGGTGGAGTGCCTGGGGAGCTTGTGGTGTCTGTCCCTGGAAGCTTTTAGGAAGAGGATGGTTATACACTTCAGTCATGCTACACAACAGTGGGGCCTGTTTTAAGATGGGATGTGAATCGCTTGTATTTGTACCATTCCTTCATCTCTGCTTTGCAAACAGTGCTTGCTAAGATAATCAGTGATGACAAAGGCTGCATGGAATATTGCAAGTGTGTGAATAACCACCTAAGAAGTATTTGGAAATATCTGCTCTTGGTATTCTGGGTTTGAGATTCCAAACAAGAGCTCCAAATAAGTAAGCAAGAAGATGACACATGTTCTCTTAGCTGTGGGCACACTTTGCTGAATGGGTGTGGGCAGCAAACCTGTGCAGAAGCTGTTAGTAATCCTCATGGGCTCTGATGTGGTCATGCTGAACCAGAGGCTTTTTGTTATATGTGAATGTAATGACTTTACTTTCTAATATTTGGCTGGCTTTAGAAACCATCTTCCTTTTTTCCCTTCTTGTTTTCTTTCATAAAGCCAACATTTCTCATTGTTTTGGGGTGTTTTAGCGACTAGAGAGGAATGCTGGATTCTCAGAAGCACACAAGCTGTTTTGCTTTTCAGTAGTGTCCCTCCCCCACATATGGACAGAGGAGACCTGGGTGGAAAGAATCAGTCATGAAGCTAAGGAGAGCCACAGGCATGACAGAAAGCCTCTGAAACAGGATGGAGTGGCAGAAAGGCTGCATTTTCTCAAGGGATCTGTGCATTGCATGAAATGAGATGATCCTGCCACCTTTTCTGCAGCAGGTAATTGCATGTCTTGTGCGTGCTGTGCTTGTTCTTTGTGACCCAGAACGTGTTTCTCTTCCCAGCCTTTAGCTCTTTCTTTGCTCTGAGTCTTTTGATTTGTTCTTTCTCATTCTTTTCTACTCTTTGTGCATGAAGCACAGGCCAGACGTGCCTGCTACCCCTTTGACATCTTCTCAGCATGACTGACGGTAGCCAGGCTTTGAAACAGAAGCAGCTGCAACATGGGGCCTCCCCAGCAGGTCTCCTGTCCTGCTTCCGTTCCATCTCCATGCACACATCCGGAGGAGCCAGTCTGCTTGCAATGCCATGGCTGCAGCTTCAGCCAGCCAGAAGTCATCGGCAGGTTGCCTCCTGTGACACTGAGTCACAGAGGAGAGGAAGGTCTTGATTCACTGTCTCATGGGAAATGCTCTGGCTCCAGGCTTCCCTTAGCATTTCCTTGCTTAGACACCAGTTCAGCAAAGCATTTGAATAGAGTTCATTGAGTTGCTGTCTACAGCTCGCTGCCCCCCCCCCCCCCCCCCCAACATGACAGAAAATGTCCTTGTGGCACTGATGGTTGTTTCCTGAAGAAGTGTCAACTGTATGAAGTGGAGGTGGTTGCTTTGATATTCCCTATTCATGGCAAATACTAAAAATACTTGTTAAAAATCATGACTCCGGTGTCAGAAATTTTTTTTTCCTTTTCAGTTTTTGCAAACTCTGTTACTTCAGTAGTGGGGAAATAAATACACATGCATGATGGAGAGAGGGTTCTTTTTTCTCCACTGCCAAAAGAAAGTTACAATTTAGGGACAGAGGAAAACTTCCCGTTCCTTTCATCGGTAATTGAAACTTCAGAAGAACTATCTATCTTTTATTTTTGCTACCATTGTGGAGGAGATTTTCCACTTAGCCACTTTCTTGGAGGTGCTGGCCGGCTTTGCCTTGGCTTTGGTCCAAAAGCGTCTCTGATCTGCAAAACTGTCCTGGAAACATCACTAGAATAGTGTTTCCTGTGAGATTTATGCTTCCTGCTGGGCTGACAATGCAGCCAGATTCAGTGGCTTTTCCCTTGTGGTGAGGGGGACATAGTGTGGCTGCATGGTAAATGAAGTCTCAGGCTCCTGGGCAGAGGATGAATCTGTGAAGACCATGTTCTACTTAAATACTTCAGGTTTTCACACTTGAGGGTTTTACTAGTAGGTATTGTTTAAGTTCTTCATGGATGGAAGGCAGCCTTTAGTTTTCTCAACCTTACGGAACAAATTTAGTGTTTGGAGCATTGTGCTGGGACCCCAGAGAACTATTTTGGAAAAACTAAGAATATAATATCAGCCATCTGGCCATGGCTAGGCAATATTGCTTCACTCCTTTATTCCTTCTTTAATGTGGTGTTGGCTCACTTATGGCAGGTAGTATGGCTGGAGGTACACTGGCAGTGTTGCTCAGATGTCAGGTGTTCTGATGGCCTTAGGGGCCACTGGGTGCCTGTCTCAGACATACAGGGAAAGCACAGTTGGGTTCAGACTTTTTTTTTGTTTTAATTTCCTCCCTTCCCAACCAAAAAGCTGGAGCCCTATAGCTCCAGTTGCTCAGGACTAGACTCAGAGAATCTGTTCATTTTACATTTTTGCACCAACCGCCATTTGAATGTAATGGTTCTGTGTCATTCAAGGTGATGTTGAGTCCGTAAAGCCTCTTTCTAAATCCCTGGTGCCTCCTGTCTCTCTTTCTGAGATCTGCTGTGTTGCAGACCTTGCTTTTATGGAATCTGCCAGGCTGGAAGGTGCAGCCTGCTGTTCAGATCACATTTACAGAGGGCTCATGCTAGACTTAAGCCCATATTATGTTTATTCCTCTGTGATGCTTCTATTTGTCTTGTACTTTGTCTGGGAATTCAGATTGTGTGTCTTGGCGGGGCTTTGTTGTGTATGTTTAATCCCAGCTTCTTTGCTCTCCTCTCCTGCAGGGACTTGCTAGGGAACAGGAAGTAAATGGAGTGTCTTGTAGAGACAACTTGTAGGGGGAGCTGACTGCCAGCCAAAAACCCCATCCAGCTACAAAAGCAGCTGTTTCAGCCCAAAGAATTTGTAAGCAGAATTATTTTCTTAGCACCTCGTCATGCTTCCTGCAGGAGCTTGGGCTGTCAGACAGGTTTTCTGTCCTGGTAGGCTAGGAAACACAGGGTGCTTATTTAGATAAACTGGTGAATACTGCTTGGTGATCTCATGGCTGAGGGGGCTGCACATGGGTTAGGGGGGAGAAAAAGTCTCAAGGCATGAAAAGAGGAACACGTGGGCCAAATCAATGCTAAAACTTTGGAGTCAGGTTTCAGCCTTTTTCCTGTGCCTGCTAATTCCAAGCCCCAACTAGAGCAGGTTTGCTAACTTCTGCAGCTGAATCTGGAAGATGTGTGTGTGCATGCCTCAGGCACAGTAGAAAGCAGGAATTTTCCTAGGCTGTGACGCACAGTCTACCTGGAGGACTGGCTTTGTCCTGGCTCTGGGGGAGGGGTTCCAGCTATCCAAGCATTGGTCCTGTCTGGAACCTCTTCTACATTGAGAAGTACCTGGAGTTAAAAGAAGAGTGTCATTTGGGAGTGACTAACTGGCACAGGAAAGGAGAGAGACATGCTCCCTGTATCTGACATACAGGTCCCACTGTCAGTTCTCTTACGGAAAAAATCCTCCAGATCTTGACAACAGACATAAGGGAAACAGATTTGTTTGATCTAACAACACAGTTAAATGTAGTGGGCTGGTTCCCCTTTGCTCTTCGTTTCCCCACTGGCCCAGAGTGGGGAAATTCCTAATCTCAACACTCAGGCATGCCCCCTTTGCCAAGCCTCATCTTGCCAACATGGTTTATGTCGAGGCTGTGACTGGGAGAGCAAAACCTGGCAGCTATTTTTCTAAGACTGCAGCAATCCTTTGCCTGTGTCCAAGGGTCTGCTGTGGAGCTGCTGTTTCAAGGTGCTGGTATGGAGCTGCAGGGGCCTTCTGGGCAGGTCCTGGCCAGAGCTGTCTGCCCTACCTTGCCCCAGGCACTCATGCCCTCATGGAAGGAATGAGTGAACCACGCAGAAAGTGGTTCTGACACAGTTTACAGCTCAGCATGTTAAGATAATGCCAAGTGGTGCTGCTTGGCTGCACCAGCTGCTTCCTTCACTGTGTCGTTACTGTGTGGGGTGACATGCCTGTTCGTGATGCTGCTGTTACAAATCTGTTTCCCACTGTGACTGTAAACAGCATGGCTGTCGTGGAGACAGACCGTGGTACCGCAGTTCACAGAGAGATCTGGGTTCTCCTTTTCTGCCTCTTTACGCCCTTGCAAGGCCCATGGGACTCTAACTTACATTCTCAAAATTCTCAATTTACCGTTTGGACCCAGCTGGCTTTGTTGTGCCCTGCACTAGCCTCCAGAAAGCCTGTGTCATGGGACAAGAGACCTTTCAGCTGGAGAAGTCAGTCACAGTTCAAGCTTGGTCCAGATCCTTAGGCAAGGGTTAAATCTGCCTTTTTTTCTCAAACACAGCAGTAAGCAGCACAGGGCAGGGATGGCAGCACAGCTGTGCAGTGCAGAGCTGCTGGGGAGTAAGCATCCTCACCCCTGCCCACATATGTCTCCTCTTGGGGAATGGTTACAAAACTGTTTCTGTGCAACTGTGACGGCACTTGCTGTCTTTTATTGCACTCCCTTATATTCATAACTTTGGTTGATGATTTGGCAGTAATTCAAGAGCAATGGTAAAAGTAGTCAACTGCTACCAGCCTTGCCGATTGGCTGCTTCAGGACACCATTTCAGAAAGCTCCAGAAACAGGGTGCTGGGGGGAAGTTACTTGTCCAGAGCTGAGGCTTAATTGCCATAAGCAACCTTAATTACAAAGCAAATGTTAATTCTAGACTTGATTGTCTGAATTCTGTGGCACCCTTACACATGCAATGGGATGCAATATACTTTTCTTCCTGGCCAAAACTGTTTTAGTATCATTTGCTGTGTCAGCCTAAATGTAGGGGTGAATTTCATTGGGTAAAGTGATGCCTGCATATGGATGAAAAACAGATGATAGCATAATGTGAGCCAGCAGCTAGAAATTAAAGTTAGATAAATGTAAGCTAGAAATAAGGTACATGGTTTCAACAGTGACTATTTAACTGTTGGCACAGATTACCAAGGGATACAGTGGTTCTTCTGTCACTTGAAGCCTCTGAAGAAACCACGTCTTGCTATCTCAGTCAGAAGAAATTTGGGACATCAGGTGAAATTCAAGAATATTTTTATGCAGGAGACCAATATGAACATTCCTGCTGCCCTCTTAAAATCTAGAAATCTAAAACCAGTCATTTTAAAGGCACTGAGTACTCTTCAGAATAAATAATGCTATTCTGCCACAATCTCTTGCCCTCTCCTTAACGCTGTTTTCCTAACACATTACTGAGTTGGTGGATGGCAATCAAAACCAGTCGCAAGCTGTGTTCATTAAATGCCTTGGTATGTCTATATAATGTGGATGGTAGTTTATACCCAGATGTGTTGATCTATGAAGAGGCTTCATGCTAAGGTGACGGTTTGCTGAGTGTTTCTTTTGGTGGCAGTATGGCAGTATAGTCAGAAGCTTCTTCCACTCCTGCTCCTTTTCTGCTTTCTTGTTTGCTTTTTTTAAATAAAGCTCCCAACACCATCACATGTCAGAACGTGATTTTCTTCTAGCTGCAAAGGCCTTCGTCTTGAGAGCTTTCTTGCTGACTTTCAGCCTTGGCTATTGTCTTAGTGCTATGTGAATTTCTGTCTCCAGACCAACTGGCAATGTAGGAGCTGGGGGATAAGCTGGCTGCTGCTGAAAGAGGCGCCCATAGGGACCTGCTTTACCAGGTGGGAGACAATGGTCATGGCCAGAGATTAACTAGGACTTCAGCCAAGGCCCTGGGCAGTGGTAACCTCACTGCACTCACTGCCTAGGCCAGGGATAACTGTATGAGAGGTGCTGATGTTTCTGAAGGAGGTAAGAGAGAGAGTGATCTAGTGACTGGAAGGTCCAAACTCTTTCTTGATTTGACCTGAGATTTGGGAAATTAGCGGTTTTGAATCCTTGTGATCCTTGAATGGCTGTAGGCTATGGAAGGAAGTCTGGGCCTCCTGAAATGCCCTGTGCCACAAACACAACCTTATTGTGAAGGACTGTATTAAAACTGGTTTCCTAATTGAGATGTTGTTTGCTAGATATTTACTAAGTGTGAGAAACCTTCAAAATTACTCCAAATGCTCATTTGTAGTTTTTTAAAATTTGGTTTTATGTGTCTCTAATCCTACTACCTTTTTTGTGCTTAGTAAATTAAAAAAACCTCCATATATTTCCTTTGACTTGATGAACTTAAGGGTGACATCAGTGTCATCTAGTATCAAAGCATCACAGCACTATGGACCTGTTGATCCTTTCAACAATCAGTGAACTGCTCCAGGCTAACCAGGGGGTATTAAAATACATCTCCACCTAACTGTAGGCATCTATGTAGAAGTATCTTCACTTACTTTACGTTAGCCGGGAAACCTCTTCAGCCTCCCCTGAAGGGGTGGGGTCCCCAAAGTCTGTAGATTGCTGCAGAGGTTGTGGTGGATGCTTCTGTTGAGCTGTATTCTGTAAACACAAAAAAACCCCTTCTCC
This sequence comes from Falco cherrug, assembly GCF_023634085.1. NCBI lineage: Eukaryota > Metazoa > Chordata > Aves > Falconiformes > Falconidae > Falco > Falco cherrug. Next base: position 7,184,771 of record NC_073700.1, on the reverse strand, counting down.
ACCCAGTCATTTCCCTGCCATCTTCTTTCCACTCTTCGAAATCTGTTCTGGATAAATGAAAGTCATAATTGCAAGGTCAAGTTTTCAAACTCCTAGGTGCTGCTTATGCATGCTGTTGAGTTGGCCAAATGGTATTTGAAAAGTGCTAAGGATCTCTGAGATCAATACAACGGATCATGAGATCAGCTAGACCTATGACACCCTAACAGAGAAATGGTGAAATGTTGGAGGTCAAAGGTTTGAGTAATAGGATGAGGAAGTTACAGCCCCATGTCTTGAGTCATGAGCTTTCATTTTGCCCTTCTGAGAAGGGGATTTTTGTGTTTTTCAAGACCATTCATTTTGCTTTCTAATTGTTCTTTTTGATTTCAAAGGGAGGAAAAGTGATTGTAAAAGAGGAACACTCATCTGTGATTTCTTTCTCTTCTTTCTGTAAAAGTCTTGTGAAAGCAAAAGTCAAATTCACTTCTGGAGAAACAGGGTGGGGCTGAGTGGGATATGGTGCTTTCCTACCCCAATAGTGAATTTTGGCCTGATAATTGGCAAGCGACCTCTAGCTGACAACTTGCTGTGGGTGACCTTCTGAGTCCAGACTTGGAAGCTTCCATTCAAGGAGTAATGGAGCAGTCTGGGATACTTTAGCCTGGAAAAGGTATGATTTTGGGGAGAATGTATCAGAGACCTACAAAATCTGGAGTTACATGAAGAGAGTAGATAGGGACTGACTGTTCCTACATTTTGCCATGCAAGAGCTGGAGGCCAACAAATGTGGGCGGTAAGGTCAGATTTTGAACAAATGAAGGGAGTTGGTTCTGGATGACCAGATAATAGACCTGGAGAACTTCTTGGCAAAGGGTTTTGTGGGTGCAAGGTGTATACTTGTGTTCAAAGGAAGACAATAGTGTTTGAAAGTAAGATTTGTTGGAGATTACTATATAGACAAACCATTGAAGGCCAAGAAAAGTCTCTTCAGCTGAAAGCAATCAAAGGCTAAATAAATAATTTGGGTTTGGGGAGGGAAGTACCATATATTTTTGGCCTGTCCTTGCTCTTTCCTATGTGTCAGCTCATAGTTTTTTGTTGGAGGTGGTGGTGGGCTAGGTGGACACTTGGTGTGGACTTGTATGGCTGATGTAGGAGTTCCAAGACAGTTAAGCCTGGAGACGATATTGTTGACTTTTTTAGTCCCCCAAAAGAAGCATCAGCACAGCTAAAGCTTTCTAGAACATCCCAAGGAGAGCCAATCTCCTTAGAAATCATTTCCAGGCTATTTCTAAATTGTCTGCAGTCTCACTGATTATTTCCTTAATGCCCTCCCTGACCATATAAACAGTAAACGAGAAGGACTCCACTTGCATAGGGAAGTATCCCCTGTGATATGAGGATTTCTGAGGAGGAGTAAAGCTGCCATGCATGAGAGGGGACAGAAGACAAGGGAGAAGTCTAGGTGAAGGTGCTACAGTGGGATATTGGAAACGTAATGTTTGGCAAACTATTTTCTTGGAATATTTCACCTGGCTACAAACTGATAGGTGGGTGGCAAAGCTGAGCAAGAGTTCCCACAAGCTGGACTGGCCTGGGGTAGGAACTGATGGTGAAAAAGCAGCTCTGAGCTGGAAGGTGTGGGCATGTCTCATTGTTCCGTTTGCTCCTGAGCACAACCAACCCAAAGGAAGGGGAAGCCAGGCTTTCTCCTTTACAGATATTGGTATCAGCAGGGCTGATAACACCTCAGATGGATTTTTCAGGGACTGCTTAATGTCATGTCTACATGGACCTTGTGTCAGGGAAATGCATATTCCCAGAACTGTTTTTCTGAAAGCAAAACTGCAGGACTTTTTCCTTTATTTTTCACTTTTTAAAGACTAACTTCATAGATTTTGTACCTGGCAGAACCTGCCTCTCCCTTTGTGATGGCTAGAGTATGCTTTTGCAGCCAGTTCTGCATACACAGGGAGTCAGGGAGCAGGTGACTTCAACTTAGCCTTTCCTCTGAGCTCAAAGAAAAAAGCCAAGGTAATACAAAAGACACTTTCTAAGAGACTTGTGCAGCTGCACAGCCCTTATACTGGCCCCATGATCTGTTTATCTTTTGCCTTCAAGGAAGCGTCAGAGTTAGGGGAAGCTCCCCCAAGCAGGATGGCTTAAAAGACTGTATCCTCTGCTGGGAAGTGCACATGCTTCTTTCTTTATAAGCCATTTGATATATTTTTCCTCTCTTTCTCTCTCTACCCCTCCTCCCCTGGCAGCAGGATCTCTGGCCGTTGCATGCTTTTCATTAAATCTTTCTGATTGTAAGCTTGTATGTTCTGACACAGGGTCAAAGAGTACCATGGCAGGGATAAAGCTCAGCAATAGAATGGAAGGCTTTTTCTGGTTTTGATTACTGGACATCACCAGTTCTTGCAGAGCACATTTTTGTCTGGGATCTGAAGACTGAGTTAAATATCACCTGGAAAGGAGTGTTCCATGATGCTCCTGAAACACTGAACTTCTGAAATATGAGGAGGGAGGGTATGTGGGGGGAAGTTGTGTCTTGGCCAATTTCCAGCCTTTCTAATGCTACTGTCACTCTTATCCCACATGTTCTGCTTTTGCAATATCCATTGGAGGAGGTTATTTAACTTCCTTTGCTGATACAAACAACTGCCACTGGTGCATTGTTGGGTTTAGGTTGTTTGTCTCTAATGAAAGCCCCATGCTTAGCAATGAACTCAAATAACCAATTGCTTACTCAGCTTTGCAGCTCTGTTATCTGAATGTATAATCACTTCCTGCATCTTTGTTTGGTTTTGCCTCTGTACTGATGATCTGGGAGGTACCGTGCTGCTCCTGCAGCTGCTTTTCTCTGCCCCAAGGCATATCAGCATGTGGGGAGGAAAAGCAGTTCCTGGTTATTGCTGCATCTTTTTGTGCTTTAAACACAGGCTGCCCTGTAACAGGGAATATGTCCCTCTTATTTCTGAGGGGGAAGGACAAGGAGCCTTTATGTCTATTGTGAAGTCTATGGAGTTTGCACCTAAGGGGGACAGTGGCAAAATCCATCTGTAACTGGGCAAGTGCAGAGAGGCAGAGGAGGTGTAGGTCGGGGGGCTGCTCCCCAGTCACCTGGTATGAGCATTTGTACTTAGATGGCATGGGATCTGTGGGCATCTCTCTGGGTGGCTGGCTGTGATACTGGCTGAGCAGAGCTGAAGTGTCAGGGCCCCAGCTGTACCTAATAGGACTTAATTGCCCTGATGAGCCTGTCATGGGGCCTCCACCCACTCCCCTGCTCATGGGCTTGGGGGCTCCATTTGAGCTCAGTCCATGACTTTCAATTGCTCCAAGCTACGGTGTAGGTGTATCTGTCTCCTGCTCTACACAGCCATACCTGTGCCTGGCCATGGACCTCAGACTGGGACCCTGACCCATGGACTGGCTTCCTGGTTTGGTGTTGGACCTATCCTGTGACAACTGGACTGTGTCTGACCCTGGTTACTGTCATTGGAGCTGACTCTGACCTGCAGTTTGACTTGCTGGCTTGACCTGCCTTATCACTGTGGATGACCTGGACTCTTGGCTGACCCTGGCTGCCATCCCCAGGCTTGGCTGCTGGTCTCGCTTATGTCCTGTGGGACAGAGCCCTCTCTGGCAAGCCCTGTGTTACTCTGCTTGACTCCTCATCTGGTAGGGGACTTCCAGCCCTCGCTGATCCCTGATGCTTGAGATGTCTTTATGGAGGGGTGACTCTTTGGAAAGACTTGTCTTGGTGTGAAACACTTCCTCAACTATTAACATAGCAAAACAAGAGATGTGGCTTCGGATATAGCCTGTCTGCCCAAGGGGGAAGGTGACACCATGCATCAAACCTGTGCCTTCCTTTAAATCTCCAGTGTGTAAATAGGTTCTCACCAGTAGATGCAAAATTAATTAGCATTCCAGCCACGGGATGTGATGTACTTCTCCTTTTCTGTAGATATTCAGAACCCATCTGGCTGTGGTGCTGTGCAACCTGCTCTAGGTGAAGGTTGGACTAGATGATATCCAGAGGTCCCTTCCAACCCCAACTGTTCTGTGATTCTGTGCTTAACCTAGTGGGCTGGCCAGGCAAAAGCTTCTCTCCAAGTTTGGTGATCTGGGGGTTTGTTTCTTGTTTGCTTTTTAAGATGCTAATATTTACAGTGTTTTCTGTTGGGATTAGCAATGTCCCCTGTAATGTGTCGCTTGCAACCTCCTAGGACAAGAAGAGAAATTACTCTTTTGCAGAATCCTTGCTAAACAGGTTCCCTGAAAAATATGAGGAACTCGTGATTGCTTGCTCTTTGGAAGCATAGATCAGGACAAATGTGATTACAAAGAAGAAAGAATAACAATCAACAATAGACAGGAGGAAATGGCTCCTCTGAGAATAGGAGCCAGACTAAGGGAAGAAAAATGCTAGGGTTAGGTAAGGAAGTTTTTTGAGAAGGTGGGAGAAAATGCCAAGAAAGCAGGGTGGTAAAGGAGGTGGGGAGCAGGCCCTGGGGAGAGGATGTGCCATGTGGAAAGGCCACCTGTGAAGCAAAGCCTCCTCACTGATAGGACTGCAGTGTAAACTGAATTGCTACAGCATTGTCCCACGGGAGACCAGGCCCTGCTAAGCACAGCAGTGCATTTTGCACTAAAGCAGCTGCCTCAAGGGAGAGAGCAGAGGTTTCCTTGTGAGAGGCACTGCCAGGTCACCCCTCTCGCTTGGTGTTCCTGATGGCAGCTGTGCATCTCTTCCCAAAGGGCAGGTGAATACAGAGGCAAGTATGTGGCAGCTTTTGCCGACTGGCTGTTGTTGTCTCAGGGGGATAGAGACAGCTGGACAGAGCGGACTAGCCCTCCCAAACTGGTCTGCATGGGGCTTGTGGTGCAAGAAACCTCACCTGCGATACGTACTCTTAATTCAGCATTTTGTCCAAAGTCCTTCCTGCTCCCTTTTCTTTACTTGCTGAGCTTGTCTCAAGCTGATGGCAAATAAAACCTATTTTTCCCCTTTTCTGTGAGGCTTCTAACTTCACCTATGATTGCAGATAGTGGAAGTTGCAGGCTTTTGCTAACCTTCAGAGATTTATAGCAAAATCTTCCTGCATGTACTATGCACCCCAGAAAGTAGAGTATAAGGGGTGTTCTGGGGATTGCTGGGAGGTGTCCATGACCTTTTGGAGATCTGCTTTGGTCACTGAAGGGTAAGGTGGGCTAACTGGTGTCACCGTGAGCCTCTGCTCTGTTGTTTCTTCCCAAATGAAGGGATTTGGGTGACACAGCAGCCCCTGTTAGGTTTGTGTGCTGTAGCCCTAGAGGAGCTTTATTGGTTATACCGCATGCAGCTCACAAGGCACAGGTCCTTGTCAAAATAATAATTCACACTATGCTCCTCTGAAGCTTTTCTGGCTATTGTGGAGACAAATCAAGGCTGAAGAATCTTACTGTTGCAGAAAATAGACACAATTGTGTTTTTTCCCTACACAAAGTCACAGGAGAGTGATAGTGTGTTGCTTGAGATTTGGGACTGAATTAAACTGGAAGTCTGGAACTGGGGAGACTGAGAGTCTTGAATGAAAGCTGAAGAAAATTTTCCTGCAACTCTTTGTGAAACACAACTCACACAGATAACAGGTGTTGTATGGCTCTTAATTATTGTAAAATCAGAATATGTTCCTGGTCTTAAGCTTAGTTTGTTTTTTTTTTTTTCCTTGCACTTAGTTGAACAATTTCTTCCTCTGGAGATCTTAAACATTGTCTATATTATTACTGTCACTGTTGTGCCCAATTAAAATGTAAAGTATCACATGCCTTCTCTGATTATAAATAAGGTCCTAAAATTATCCCTAATTTACCTAAGTTTGGGCTTCTAATGTGGGGACTGCATTGGAGCTGACCTGGTGTTGGGAAAATAGTTCTAGCTGTTCAAGCACTGCAGAGATCCTCTGTCCAGGCTTGTTCCTACAGCCTAGACTATTCACAATGTCATCACAGGGGAAAAGATGGGTTCTTAATATGTGTTTTTTAACTTGCATATGTACTAGCAGGTCAAGGTGGTTCCTAAATTCCCTGTCACCTCTAAAGTGATGTGTTAACATGCATACAGAGCTGTTGCATATCAAAGCTGTCACCTGTTACCTGCTAACTGAAATCAAGAATATGCGTTTCTTTTCAAATAGTTAACAACCACTAGATGTGATGCTCTTTGCTAGACTGTCCTGAGCCAGTATAGCAGGTGTTGGCCTTTTGAGGAAACTCTGCTCTGAAGTGGATCTTGCTCTAGGTGAACCCATTTCCCCTTGTTCCTCTTTACCATATGGGTGGAGATGAGGCTCATTCTGAAAATCATGAATCAGCTAAAGATAAATGACACTTCTTCAGGGAGAGCTGACTCTAGTAACAATCCTTTGCTTCCACTCACATTTTTTATTCTATTTTGAGGCAAATCTAGATTACCCCGGAGTTGTATATATTATCATGACTCAAAAATGTCTTTAGGGTACATTTCCTTATGTAATGCTGATTTGCCAAAGTTACCTGCATGCCAGTTTGTAGATCTTTCTGTCCAAAACTGAGATGATTTGCTCTCAGATTGACCAAAGAGAGTATCAGTTCCTGAATTCTTCTATGCTGGGATCTCACAGCAAGACAGGTACTGCTGCTAGCTCCAGAGAAGAGCTAGATTTTACATGTGTTCATCTAGAGTAATGGTAACCTCAAGCAGCCCATCAACTGCAACAGCTAGAAAGGATTCTTGCATAATCCTACTGTCCACATCACTGGAAGATCTATGGTATGACAGTGCTTTCCCTCAAACACGGCTTCTGGCTTGTGCAAAAGGCAGTACTCAGATGTGAAAAGGTTTCATGGCAAATCTTATATTCCTAGGGGTCTGGTGTTGAAAGACTGCTACTCTTACATTAGACATTGCTTGACCAGTGGTGTCTACTGTTCAACATATCCACCCATTTCATAAATTAAAAGTAGCTATATGTTCAACTAATTGTTTCTTCAACATACTTCTTATGGTGAATGCTTCCTTCCATGCATCATGGATGCATGATGATGACAAACTCATTGGGAGGGCAGCTGTGAACTAGCAGTTCTGTGGTGGCCACAAGCAGTTTTCTTCCTTATTTGATTCTGCATGATGCTATTAACATGATACCTGTTCTTTTCTTAGGATAAACTATAATCAGAAAATGGGGAGTAGGAATCCTCTCTTCTACTGATTCTGAGCGAGCCTCAGCAAACTCTTCTGTCTCCTTTCTTGTAGTTGTAAAGTAGGCAATTAATAGAAGTAACTTGCTTCTTGAGTCACCATGCATGGCTTGACCTGGAGACTTCTGCATCCTGAACTTCAGACACAAGCCTGAATCTGTTAAGGAAAACATTAATCGGTAGCTATCCTCCAAAATAAGCTGCAGAAAGTTATGTGTTGCAGCTCTTACTTTTTGAAAAAAGTTGTCATCATTGATCAAGGATTGCTTTCAATTGAGGGATCTGCTTTAAAATGGCAACCGTATTTCCAAATACTGTGAACTGCTGGAGGTTTAAGAGAAAGGTGAGTAAGGAAGAACAATTTTACATCCCTAGGAAGCTTGACCACAAAAAATGTAGCAGATGTTGCAAAATGCTGTAGCTGAAAAGTGACAATCACGTTTTTCCAAAGTGTGCTCCAGGTAAGTTTTATCTTTAGCTGGAAGGTTTAACGGGGGGAATGATTCCAGTCTCTTAACTGGATGAATACAGTATTCCTTCCAACATTGCTGACAGTAGTGCTTCACACTCCCCTTTCTCTGCTCAGTGCTAGAGCCACTTCTCTTTGCTGTCTGACGAAAGATGAATTCTGCCAGTGCTGCAGAGTGAGATACAGAAATTAGCTCAGCACGCTTCTGGTTGCTTTACAGGGCCCTTGTGTTGCATGGGAGTGGTGAGCGCTGAGATGGGATATCTGGCTCCAGCCCAGAATATGTAAGTGTGATGGCTCCCTCAGAACATCAGTAGGAACAGGCTGTAGGGCAAATACTTTGGAGTATGGGGAAAAAAAAAATCAGGAATAATGTTAAGATTAATAATGGGAATGAAACTTTAGTCTTCATCGTGGTGAGATATGAACTCTAGATTGAAAATCTGCTGCTCCACAGAAACACAGTGGCTCATTGATCTTTGTTCTTATCTATGAGATATGTGGTTGGCTTTTCCACTGACCTTCTCACAGCTTCTTCAGACAGCTGGATCAGCTTGTCTTCTGCTGAAGTGACCTATTATTTATCAGCTCATTATCAAAGGATTTACTAAAAGCTTACACCAGAGGCCAAAGGGTCAATATCCAGAAACATCTGCACTTTTTCCATTGTCCCTAGGAGGTGAATCGTATGCGGCATTTGACCCTTGAAGTAACCTGAGTATGTGAGAGGCAAGCATGTCTCCTCTGTGAACTCAAGACACAAATGAAGTGTGTAAATGGCTGTCTGCCATCATTTGGTTGATCCTGAGTAGAAAGTTAAGTGTTTGCTTGCTCACAGCTCCCATCTCTTCTGCTATCCAACCCCTCTAGTGAACACAAAGCTTGCAATGGTATTGAGGTGGGAGAAGTAGCTAGCTGAGAAGCAATGAGAACCTGCTTACTGTGGTCTGTGTACTTTCTCACCTCATCACCAAGAAATGCTTGAGAAAAAACTCAATGGCTCAGCCTTTGAAGCTCTTGCTTAGTCATACATAAAGGACCTATGGGGTGAATACATTCAGAAACAGTCCTGACAAAGTGGAAGGCTGAGGCTTGTCGAATATGCAGCAAATGCAACAACTGAACAGCCCAGGTGACTGCTGGAGAGGAGCTGTGACTTGTTATCTGAAAGAAGGCAAATATTGGCTAAGGGCTGCTGCTTTGAGATGTTCATCTTCAACCAGAACCAGACATGTGATCAGAAAATTATATTTGTTTCTGTCTTCCTCATCAGTCATTTAATGAGAAATAATGACAATGGATTGATCCTCTTGAATGTTTTGGACTTACCATCCCAAAGCCAAAACCCATCAGGCACACTGCTGCTGCTTTTCTCTTGTAAATAGGTCATGTCTGAGGGGGGGATTGTCAGTCCTTCAGAGCTGAGTGTTGGCAGAAACAGTCACTCACATTCCAACCAGGGTCTCCTCCTGTATGAGACGATCTCATTAATGTTAAGAAGCTTCTGTATTTTCAAACACCTAGAAGCTGAGCAAAATCTTCAGTTGATACCTCAAGACGTACTGATTGGTAAGAGATTGTGAAAAAAAGGATGACATATTACGAATTTGACAATCCTGTTGGTGTCAAAACCTGCATTTTTTGAAGCCTTTGAATTTTACAGAAAAAAACTTAAATCTGCAAAATTCATTTTTTTTCCCTGAGAAAGCTGATCTTTTGTAAAATAGAAAATGTTTTTCATAGTAATTGATTTCTCTGGTTGCTTCTGCGTGGGGAGGAACTACAGTATCCTGTGATGCTGAACAAGATATGCTAGCAGAGCTATGAATCCTTTATTTCCCTCTGTCCCACAAGAAATTATACCTGTTGAAGGGCTGAGTAGACTATTGAAATGCTCCCTTTTGGCATGGTGTGAGTACACAGGAGCTATTGAAATGGAAACCAGGTTCCCAAGCCATCACCCACAGGAGGAAGAGAGAGATCTTGATTGATTGTTTTTCATTAAACAAGGAGAGAGAAATGGGCTAAAGTTTTGTTGCAGGAGAAAATGGGTAAAATGTCTTGAGGATTCCACTTGGTGCTTGTGGTTGTGGAGAGGTACCCTCTATCCTTAGCAGCTTATAGAGTATTTATTTTCCCGATGAAACACCATTGTGGGGGCATGGATAACAGGGTCAAAAAACCACAAATCGGGATGAGCCTTAGCATTGGCAAGAAACCATGGTTCTGAGGGTTTATGGGGAAAGAGCGTCATTTTGTTATTGTGAAAGAGCAAAGTGGTCTTATCTATATACCAGCCTATGCAAAAAATGATGTCATGTCAAAATCCCCCTGCATTATTTTTCAGTGCATTTGTTTTCTTTTCATCAAGACTTTTGGGAAGTAAGATGTTGTGGTTTTTGTCTCTTAAAGCTGTACTGCTTGTTTGGATGTTTACCCCACATGGATCAAAATCATGAGCAGGTAGACTAACGTCCTTTGTCCGTCATCATGTAGTAATTCTTTGTGCAGGAGTTGCCTCTGAAGGCAATTGGTGTGGTCTTTGTCCCTTCCTGAACTACTGGAAATCTCTGAGCTTCCCCTCTAGAAAGGATGGTTTGGAATGCAGATTGTTCAGGTCAGGGTTTTTTTTCCTCTGTAGCTTTTCTCAGAGTGGCATTACTTTTGTATATCGCTTTTTATCTCTACTTTTCCCTCTGTTCTGAGTTGTTCCATTGCCATCATTCCCTCAGAAGCACCCGAGGCCCCTGTTTCTTTACCCAGTCCTAAGATAAACCAGCCTAGGACTATGCTCCCAGTGATACTGTCATTACTTGATGCTGGCTGCAGCATGTCCTTGCCAAAGAGATACTTCCTCTGAGAACCAAGTACATTTTCACCTTTGAAGCCCAAGCTCTGTCAGAATTAATTAGAAACACATAAGTGCATGTATTCTGGAGTGGCTTTTTGCTGTTTTTTACTCACTGAATGTGCCAGAAAGTAATTTTTATTGTAATGCTGACTGTTCAAATTGAAAATTACAATGGTGTTTTTGCCAGAGCTGGGCTCCTAGATGATGAGAGGTGTTAAATACATAAGGTGTTGCTGCATGGCATGTCACCCTACTTCTAGCTTCAAAAGCTAGAGAAGGTAGTTGCTAGACTTTTCTTTGTCATAAGAAGACTGCCTAACCCTACAACTGTACAAGAGCTTGAAATCTGTAAATATACCCCAAATGACCCAAAAGCATCGCTAGTGTATCACTGATGATGTCACACTCAGAGCTAATTGTACTGTTGAATTATGTTAATGGAGTTTCAGGGGAAACTTAGATCAAACTACAACTCCTGTGAGCTAGGGACAGTGGGTCTGGAAAACATGCACTATCTGGAACCTGCTTGTCTCCAGAGCTGCTTTTTTTGTCCCCAGGTTATCAGTAGGTGAATGATTCCCTCATGCCCCTCTCCCCCCACCATATTCAAGTAGGGGAAACCATCAGAACTTCTAAACCTTGATTTCCAAAATTTATTTTGTCAACACTGCTGAGCAGTGGCTTGCAGTGTAATGACACTTTGATAGACTTGTGCTCTTAGGAAAAACCAGTCATTGTATTGTAGGGGAAAAGTGAGCATGGAAGAGGGAAGAAAATACTTTGTTTTCAGCTGCCTTTCCACAGGGCACTTCAGTTACCGTAAAACTTTTAGATCAAAAAGTCTGAAAGATCAATCTGCAAGACAAAAGAGGCAATGGCTGGGAATGCTGGAGGAAAAATCCTTCCCACTGTCCTGGGAAGCCTAGCACTTGCACATTGCAGAGGGAAGAGTGAAGTGCAGCTGTCCTGGACAATATCTTCTAGGGAAGATCCCTTTTTGCCCCGAAGTCTGGCACCAGGAGACAGGTGAGACATTCCTCAATCAGCTCTTGAAGGAGGAAATTGAACGCAGAGATAGGAACCACCTGTGGGCAATTGGAATTGCTTTAATTGTGTGGGTGAGATGAGAAGACAGAAAGTTCTGATAATGCAGTGAGCTATTACTAGGGAATTCTCAGGACTTTTTAATGACTTGTCTGATAAAAGAGCTGTACTGAAATGAAGACCAGAAGGAGGATCATTGTAGGAGCCCTTCAAGTGCTGGATTCAAGAAAGAGGGCAAGTAATGCTTGGGAAAGAGGTGTCCCTAAGCTCCTAGGCTAACCTCACCCAGGCTGTTAGGCTTTGAATGCATTTTACTCCTCAGCTGAGTGGGGTCAGCCTGGGATTCCTTACAGGCTGCCACTGCACTCTAGCCGTTGCACAGGATGCTGCCACCTTTCCAGAAGAGTGACTGGGGAGAAGCAGCGACAGCAGATGGCTTAGGAGATGTGAGCCCGAGCGATCACTGTGCCTGGCTTTGCCAGCTCAGCAGCCAGGAAGGGAACAAGATGAGCCTAGCCATGGCTGGAAGAACTGAGCCGCTTTGCAAAAGCTTGGGCAGACACCGTCACCTCTTGCACTGCCAGGGATTGCCTACCAGTCCAGTGTCTAGCATTTGATCTTGGCAGCTGTAGGCGCCAGGAAAGGTCTGCATGCTTTCAGTAATGGTAGGGAGGGTCAGGTTTCCCCTGCTGTCCTGTGTGGTGACCCTAGATCCAGGTGTATCTAAATAGGGTGGCCTAAAATACATATGAATAGGGTACTTGGAGCCCTTAGCTTTGTAAATAACGATTAACAAAGGCTTTTGAAATGCAGTGATTCTGTCTGCACCGCTGTATTCCCTCCTCTTTGTTGCTGCTCTGTTGCAGAGTAACAAAGTAGCCATAAAACTGCTTGAAATAAAGCCTGGTGCACCAGGTAGATGATTTTGTGGCCTCAGCCACCTGGTGTAAGGCAGGGTCGCCAGGGTCATGGCGGGTTGACTCATCTATGCCAGCGGTGGGATCCACTAATTGCAGTGGCAGGTGGTAACAGTTACCTTTGATTTGGTGGCTTGGGGAGCAGGGGAAGAACTTGGATCTGAGTCAGACTGGGGAAGAAGGGTGCTCTGAAATTAAGTTAGAGCTCTGCTGGCGGAACAGGTTTGGAGTTTCTTTGCTTTGGGAAGCTTGGTCACTGTGCAAGTGTGAGAATGGATAACACGCCTGCCTTTCATACATGTGGTAAGTTTCTACTATTTTCATTTTGCTTCAGTCTTAGAGACTGGGAGACCCTAAACAGTGTGAATCTGTGGGTCCATGTGTGTGTTTAAAATCTGGGACCAAGCTGTGAAGGTATCTCTCCAGGAAGAGTATTTTTACTAAGAACTTGATGAATAATGAGTTGAGATCTGCCCCAGGGCATGTGATGTGCTGGGTGCTGTCTGGAAGCAGCATCACCGTGAGAGCTCCTGAGTTAGAGGTGACTGAGTAAACATGTGATCTGGGTCGTATTGACTGGTTACCTTCTGTGTATCTGGGGAAAGAGGTCTGCCTTCACATCCAGTTCTCGGCCCTTCCCCACAGGCAATTCCATCTCTTTGGTGCTTGCCTGGGGACTTCTTGCCCTGGTTGTTCAAGTAATGGGTCTGTTCTTGGCTTTCTCTTCCTGAGTGCTTCCACAGGTTAATGGAAGATTAGAGCTTCTCTGACCACACTTTTGTTTGAAGTGCTTCAGGTAACTGCAATTTCATCTTGTGTCCATAGGCTTGAAGGGAGACAGCAGTGCTGGATGTTGCTGGTGGAGAGGCAGCGGGTCTGGGGTAACAGGGAGTACAGTGCAAGCCCCTGCCCAAACACATCACCAGTGAGTGGTCAGATCCTAACCTGTGAGTTGTTTGGGTAGTTGTTCACTCACATGATGCACGGGTCTGTAAGATTGTGAAAACCCCATGAGACACAGGGTCAACTGGATAAGCTGTAAGGGAGCTGGAGTTTTCAAAATGCCAAAATTGAGAGCTGAGAAAACTGTTGCCCTGTAGGGAAGTTTTGAGCAAGGAAAATGATGAGTTTCTTGTGCACGTGGTTTCTGGTCCTCTTCCCTTGTGCAGTGCAAGCTACAAAGAAACCAGGATGATTGAGGATGGTAAGAGGTAGCTGACCAGGTCAGCAGGGGAACTGCGAATTTGGGAGTCCCAGTCTCACAGTACTAAAATCCAGAAGCACTAGAAAAGGGCCAAGTAGGAGAGAAGCACAAGCTGCTACTGGGATCTGCTTATAGCACTTAGGTCTGTTAAGCCTGTGTGAAAATCCTGCAGACAAAGAAGGTGTCAATCAGGAAGCTCAGCAGCATGAGGGGAGTTCATAGCTTCCAAACAAGCAAATAAGGGGACTATCTCCAACACAAGTTGATTCAGCTGACAGACGACTGCCTCTTTGTGCCCATCAGCAGGAGGTGGGATTACACTGCTTTTGACTGAAGTTCCTCAGCTGGCTTGTTTCAGTGATAAATTACAGTATGCTCTGATAATATTGTAGAGGCTTGAGTGTTGGTGGGTCAGTTGTGATAAAACATCCCCAAACTACTGGTGAGATGATGATTAAGCCATAGCTTGTAACTAAGCTGGAAGTAATGGATCAACAACAAAAAGAAGCAGCAGGAGAAGGGCAGAACAGGAAGAAGAATGTTTCTGGTGAAGAATGTAAAATGGTATTTTGTTTTTTTGCAGAGCATGTGGAGAACGTGGGTGGTTTGACTGGAACATATTTAGAGTTCTGTCCCTATCGCAGCTGAGGGAGTGAGCGATGTCTGTACCATACTGCTAGGCAGCTTGTTTCTCACAGGCATCGCTGCGTAACAGATACATGTACAAGCCACCCTTAACTTGTCCGTTGCTCTTAAAATGATAAATCTCATGCATTGCAGAAGGTTCCAGTGCATTGCAGTTTGTGTAAGAAAAGCAGCAGAGAAAGCTGCGAAGCAGAGCCACAACGTGCCTTAGGGAGACTCAAGGTCTCTGTGCTTCTCAGCCACTTCTGCATGGTGCGAGGACTGCCCTCCTTGGCCTCCCCCACCCCACAGGGGGTTTGCTGGTGTTCTGCAGGTTGCTCAGGAGCAGGCTTCTAGACTCCAGCAGCCCAGCGTGAGCTATTTCCATCCTTCTCTGCGATGTTGCAGATAACTCTGGCATGACTCTGAGTCAAACTGTGTCAGTCAGCAGTCTCGGAGGCACATGCAAATCTCATTTAGGCCTTTACAGAAAAGATGCACGATTCCCTTAGCACTTGTATAGATTTTCCACAGTGTGGTATTTGGCTGCTTAGTCACAGACTTATCTTTGTGTTTTAAGAATAGATTTGACTACAGTCTCCTTGGCTGTACTGCAAAAGAAGAAAGACTTTGTCTTAGCACAAACACCTTCGTATAGTGTCAGATGTGCCAGCAAGCATGTGCTTAATTAAACAGGCTCCTTAATAAGTTTTGTTGTCATTTTAGTGCTCTGTGCTTGAACCATATCTCTTAAAGGACTATTTAACAAATTTCTGAGGCTATCTGACAAGTAATGTTCTTTGCTTGCTCATTATGTAAAATTCATTAATGTCTACCTTTGCATACATTGTTGAATTACCAATATTATGACTTAATTAGCTTATTGCAATTTGTGGGATGGTAGAGGTAGTTTTTTTACTTACTGATCTTATGCAGAACCTGTTTAAAACAAGCAAACAAATAGAGACTCTAATTGTTCTGGTGTCTGAGAAATACCTCCCCTTGACCCTCACCACCTGGGGACTTTTCCATAGCTTGATAACCTTTATTGTTCCCGTAAAAAAAGGGGAAAATCTGCTAGCAGTGAGCAAACCTTTTGTTTTAGGGGATTGATGGGACTCAGCCACTCTCATTGCTTTGAGCAAAAAACTTTGAATGTGTATTTTCTTCTGAAAAGCAGGTGTCTCTAGTTCTTCTTTCCTTTGAGTCTGATGTAAATATACCAGCTAAGGAATTATCCCTGAATAAGCTGAAGTACTTCCATCAGTAGCTCTGAGAAATGTCTAGAAAAGAACCCCAGTTGTTTTTTCCTATGCTTCTTTTGGACTTCAGATTATTCACACTAGTAGAAACAATTGCCTCTCATGGGCAGGCACAAACCTGCAAGGCTATCAGTATCTGAAATGCCCGCGCTAACAGGGGTGAGGGAGGCTCAGTATATCACCGTTGCGGACCACAAAAGGCAGCGTCCCTTGAAGGTCCTACCTAGTGGAGGTAGCTCTGTCAGACTGAAGATGCCAGTTGTACCCTCTGTTGACATGTCTGTTTCCAGTATCTTTACAACAGCCTGGTGTGGTTACCATCTATCCAGACTATCCAGATTTACTTTCCTAATCAGAAGTTTTGCTGAATGGGAAAAATGTGCAGCGGGTCAGAAATGATGTGCAAATGGTTTCTGCAGGGTGACACTAACTGCAGCACACCCTGGATGTGCTGGGTGTTTTGGTAGGCTGTGTCATTGCAAGGGGATGGCTATCTGGTTTGCACTGGGATGGAGATTGAGCAGTCTCAGCCCAGCAAGACAGAGGCATAACTAGATTATCTGTGGAGGAGGCAGAGGTGCAAGTAATAGTAATAGCTTGCCCAGAGCATATAGGGAATCTGTGACAGAGAAACAGGACTTTTGTCTTAGATCTTAGTGGGAGGAGCATCCTTTCTTCCATCTGTACTGATTTTCAGATTCCTTCATGTTTCATTTCTGAGTTTTACCTTTGTTACAACTTGAGAAAAGTTGAGCTGCTTCAGTGATCTCTCTCTCTTCCAGTCTCCTCTTCCTACAGCTTTTGCTCCTTGTTCTTATTTCTTGCTATGCGATGCACTGAACACTTTTGGAAATCAGCTGCTGCTGGTGAAAGCTGGACCTGTTCGGAAATTGCAGCCACAAAAGCCAGACTCTCCAGTGTAACAAGACCATTAAACCTCTTGTGGGAATCTTTAAAGCTGGCTTTATCTGCCCTGCAGAAAGAAGTGTGGGGAGAGGCTGTTGCACCATTGTTCCTCCTGCTGACGATGCAGACTGGAATTGCTTCTCCTTGAACACTGCCTCTGTTGAGTTGAAGCTCAGCTTTGTGTTGTCCTAATCCCTCAGTCAAGACCACAGCAACCGCACTAAGTTAGAGCAGCCCTGAGGCTGTTCCCTTATTCTAACACGTGCCACTAGCAAATTGCTCAAAGAGAAGAAATCTTTGACTAGACTGCCCCAGTGCCTCAGCTTCAACCCAAAATGTAACCACTTGGCCTGGGCAGCCAGGTTAGGTTTGGACTTAATATAAGTAACTGCTTAGAAAATTCAAAGCCTTGTTTTCCTACTTTGATAACCTTCTTTCTCCCTTCTGTCATCTCGTGTTTAGCAAGTGACTGTAGGTTTTGTGGAAAGAGTCAGTCTCCCTGGGAATTACAAATGTTCGTGCAGTCTCATCCTCCATTTTTGGATCAGAGGGATGGATTTGAAGAAGTTTTCTTAGGCTGTAAGATTTTTCAAGACTTTTTTTTTTTCAGTATTTCCCTCCTGAACTGGAATGAGTTTTACTATAGTTTTTTGTTTTCTGGTAGTTTACAAAACCCCCAAAGTTGGCACCAGCAGAAAAGGCATATAAGGTACCCAAACTTTCTAAAGCAAGACTGTTTCTGGCCCATTCCAAAATGCCTGCCCCTCCCAAAATGTTGAACTAGGAGACTGCTGAAACTGGTCTGTTCCCATAGCTGGATTAGACCTCAGTGAATCAACGCTGTGAGAAACCTCCTCGGGAAATTCCTGCCAGGCTGTACCCCAGCATCACTTGCTGACTAAGTTGGGAGCTTCCTCAAGTAGCATGGCTGTGTAGGACAATAGGTCAAAGCCTTGGTGCTGCAATCCTGGAATCCAGCTGTGGCTCACAGCTCTGAGGATGGGAAAAAGCCCTGTCCCATCATAAATCCCTTTTATCCTTTAAATTCTCCAGAATGTGAATGAGGTCACCCCTCTGATGCTTGAGGGGTGTTCCTGCTCAGGGAGAGGTGGCCTGAGTGTGGTGCAAGGAGAGCTCAGGGCAGCAGTGGTAAAGCAGAAGGGAAGGTATGAGGCATGCTGGTGCACCCAGGTCTAGACCTGCCTGCTGCCCAGTCCTGCCTTGTGTTGTTGCTACCTTGTAATAAAATGTTCCAGTGCTGATGTAGACAGTGGGTCTGGGATGAAGGCACTCTTGTTTGCATGCTCCTGGCTGCACCGAACCCTAGACTGCTGCTCCCCCAGGAGTGTTGGTGGCTGCTGGGCTACCTGAGAGTTTGGGGTACCAGGCAAGAGTATAGGAGCCAAAATAAGTACCTGCAGCCTTCTGAACACTGACGAGGCTCTTAGCTGTGAGGTATAGATTGGCCACCAAGCTGCAGAGAAGACAGATGAAAAGCCTTTCCTAGAAAAGACTGGGGTTTGTGTAGCTCGGGAGATCACCGAAAGTTGCTGGAATAAACTGGAGAGCGGCATTCGTCCTGGGAAGGATTAGACAGTGGGAGAGAAATTCACTTTTGAACTTTGATTTAATTTGTCTCGCATGGCATGCCTGCCTTTTCTCTATTTAGACTTATCTTGTCCTTTTTGTACCTTTTTAGTGCTCTAATAAAATGCAGCCATGGGGCCAGAAGCCTTTGACTTCTGCTTTGGCTGCCTCCAAGACCAGATGTTGCAATTCCATCTCCCTGATCTGCCTGATTCGGCCTAGTCCAGAACAGCTTTTAACTGATGAAGAAACAGAGACCAAAGACTTGTCAGAGTTGCTCTGCTTGCAAGGAGCAGAGCTGGACAAGCATTTTGGTCATCAGGGTTCCAGCTCCCTGCCCAGCAGGGGTGTTTGCTGCCGGCAGTGCTCAATAATGTATGCTTGTGTGGAAGCTGTTCTGCACATACTGATTTTGAGCTGTAGGTTTTCTTCCAGGAAATTTGTATGTGACTTTATAACTTTCTGGGAATAGCTTGTCTATTGGAAACCACCTCCTATTATATAGGAAGTATTCTCTTCTACACCCTGTAAAATATATGTAAAGGTTGTTTGGGTTTTTTTTTATGAACTTCTGAAGAGTACACAAGCTTGGAGTTCTTGGGGGCCTTGATGCAGTGTCTGGATCTCAGTGTGGGTGTGACATTTGTGACATGGGCTCTGAGATGATCTGGGAAAGGGGCAGAGCCACACGTGTCTGTCCTTTGTTTGGTCCAGGATCAGGCACAGAAAACCACCAGCATGGTTCAATATCAGAGCAGCTGGTGCAATGCATTGGCTCAAGGATGATGTGTTAGATGAGCCATAGATGCCTTGAACCAGTAGATGTTACTTTTGTGTAGATGGCTCAGGTCATCTTCCCATGTCCAGAGGCTGCAGCTGGCCCTGGGCTACTGCCTTCATCCTTTCACTGCTTCCTGGTTTCCAAGGCCAGTTGCGCTTGGTTGAGCAATGCATAACAAGTGAATGTCCAAGATGATGAATCTGTTCTTAAGATTCATCTAATTGGCTCCCAGTTGCTTTCCACCCAGAGCTGACTTTGCCCTTCAGCCTGAGCACTCTTCACCCTGATTGCTGGGTTTCTTTTTAGTGCAGCAGAGCTAATTTCATCTGCATGGAACAAGTATTGGAGGAGAAGCAAGACTTCAACGGATATCACTTTTTTTCAGCTTCCCAGCAGTAACGCCTCCCTTGAATGGAGACTCTTACCTTCTCAGCAGACAGTTTACCCTGGCATACCTTGATGTTTGCAAGGAGCGAGACTTGATAGAGATCCCAGGGGTAAAGCAGACTTGAGAAAAAGTACTGTCGGTATCACAAGATCCCTGGCTTTTCTGTGGCTCTTTTTTTTTTTTTTTTTTTTTTTTTTTTTGAAGCTGTTTGGATGTTGGTTGTGCAGTATTCTGGTGTCCCTTGAGAGCAGGAGGGTCAAAGCAAAGCAGTTAAATGATGTTTGCATTTCAGAACTGGAAATCTTTCTTTTTTTGCAGGAGGCTTCAGATGTGAATTTGTGAAAAAACAATCAACCCAACAACCTGGCCAAAATTCCTCCCAGGAAGGTGGGTTTGACCAGGGAGAGAGGGGAAGACTGGATAATTCTTTTGTAGAATTCATAAAAATTCATTTTACGTCAGATTTAAGTCTTGTCTTGCATTAAAGAATACTCCTTTTGCCTTCCTTACCTGGGCAGATGGAAGAAAAACATGGCACAGCAGTAGCAAAAGGGGTTAAGTCTGAAGAGAAATAAATCATCTCTTTCTGCAGTCACTGTGCGCCAGGCAATTGGCCAGTTCCACCTGTACAAACACTGGTGTCCATTTGGCGTAGGAGCAGCTGAGCATCAGCCCAGCCTAGCAGGTATCCAGGTGCCAGGTACTTTTGGGTGGCATCACATATTGAATGTTTCCCAGAAAGAGAGTGTCCCTGTGTAAACACGCTGAATAAACAGTCATTCTCTCTGTCTAGCCCCATCCTGTCAAGCATAAGGTGCAGATGCAGGATCTAGGAGCTCTTCCAAATTAATTCTTTCCCATCTTCTCTTGCTGCCTCTCCTTTCCACCTGTGGTTTGAGAGCAAACCAAGGCCAATAGCCTCAAGCAGTGTCAGGCTGGCCCAGTTCTGACCTCTGTGCTTCCAGCATCCCTGTGCTGTGGATCTGCACACAGCTCTGCTTCCTCACGGACTTGCTGAACTCAGGAGCAGTGTTGCTGTTACCTTTGCTAAGGCAGAAACATGATCCAAACCAGCTAGTTTCGTCATAGGGGAAGAGGAGTGTGAAGTAACCAGCTCTTACTTATACCCGTGCTCCATAGGTCTTGTGAAAATAAGTATGTAAGGGAGAACTGGGACTAGGTAACTCTCATGCCCCTCTTCAAGTGGCTAGTAAAGGGCTTAGGAGTGGTAGAAGAACACCAGCATGTGACAGTGCAGGAGGGCCAGCCACTACTGGTTGTCACTGGTGGAAACAGAGCTCTGGCCATCCTTCATGTTGGAAAACCTTCGCCCCCGCCAGTCCAACCTGCAGTTTTTCTCCGGGGGATTGTTCTGTGCTGTTTAAAAACCCAGACTGTTAGAAGCATTCAAGAAACTGAAGCTAAGGCTATAGATAAATGTTTGCCACATGTGTTTTCAGTTGAAAAATGCTTAAGCAGCTCTTGCTTCAGTGGAAAACCCACAAAGTTGTTTGATCGGTTCTGCTGTATTTGTTACAAAAGGCCTTGACTCCTTTCCCCCTTGACTGCTGGGGAGCTTCCTGAAGACTTGGGTAAGAAGATGGGAAATATTATTTCTGCAGGGAGTATGTGAGCAGAAAAAAACCCCGTTTCTAAAGTGGGATTATGGATTGATGTCCCTTTTGGGCCCTTGCACAGTTTGGACCCAGATTTGAGAAATGAGTCTCTTGAAGAAGGACTTGGAAACTTGAAAAAGCCCTAAGATGGGTTTTCAAGTCATAGAAGAATTGTGATTTTCCTGCAATAGCATGAACCACCCGTCCCCTACTGGATGCAGCAGTTTGCTCGGTAATGTGAATGATCCAGCTGAAGAGTGGTGATGATATAATCTGTGCTCTCAGTTCTGCACCTGGTTTTTGGGGGGCTTGAGGGCTTGTCAGGGTTTTTGTTGAAGGAAATAGAGGTGACTTGAGTGTTGTTGAGATTCTCCAGCTCCCATCTGCTGCCCTGGCCCCCATCACACTGGGTTCCCACAAAGCTGGCTTTTAGCATCTTTCCAGGTTGAAAGAAAAACATGTATGCTTGACTGGCTCTCCCTTGGAGCCAAGGCCACCATGGTGGTACTATAAGGGAGGGCACTGTGCCACGGCCCTTTTCAGCTCACTGGCTGGAGTGCTGGAGGAGTCCAGCAGCATTTTGTTTGTGAGAGAAATCCCTCTGGCATTCTGTGTTAGAGCTGGATTTACTGGAAACAGGTCCTTGATGAAAACCTTCCTTGCACAACACTTTTCCCACCTACAGGCAATGGTGACTGGCACAGTCCAAAAGCCTTCAACAGCCAGCTCTTTTGTAGATGTCTGGCAAGAAGGCTCCAGAGTTGGAGAACGAGACTTAATGCAATGCTTAATTGGGGACAGTGCTGTGGGTCTGTGTATCAATGAGTAGGTGATGACCCTGCAAGTTCCCAGTCCTGCTCCCTTGTAATAGTTCCTTGGGGCCATGTTTGTAAGAGTATTTTTGGAAGAAGGTTGTGTTACAGAGTGATGGGTGTAGAGAGCTGAATTTGCAGACCCAGCTCTTGATAGTTTCTGGGGTGGGTGTTGTGTGGTTAGTTTCTGTTGAAATATGGAGGTGCTTGTTTAGTAATGCTTTGCTTTTCAGAGTGGATAGGGTTGGGGAGAGACAGTGTATATAGAGAAGGGAATATGGGATTTGTGTGTTCTTTTTAACAATCCTGTATAATTTTGGGGAAGTCTGTGGCTGTTGTTTGATGATATTCCTGCTTCCCGAGCCAGCCAACACTGGCAGTGCAGGTGTATGTCTGCATTCCTGTTGACTCAGCCCCCTGTAGGTTCCCAGTGAAGGCTTCGGTCTCTTCTGTAATAGGTGTGGTGTGGTTTGTCTGCTGTGCTGCAGACTGTGTTTAGGGACTAGATTGTGACTTTGACCCCAGCACGTTACTCATGTCTACACAGATGAGCACAGGCAAACCTGAGCTTGTCTGTCTATGCAACAATGAAGCTGAATATGAGCCAGTTGCCTCTTAGCATGGAGTCAGAGCAGCAGCAACTGTATGCCAGGCTCTATACAGCTCTGCTTACAGCCCATGGAAATACCTTCTGTAGCTGAGAAGATAGTTGCATCCCTGTTGCACATCGTGCCTACCCCCTGGGAAGCCCTTGCTGTGCAGCTTCCCTGCATACAGTCATTTGCCATTAAATCCCATCCAGGAGTAAGCAGGTGTTTGGGATGTGCAGGTTTCTGGACTCATGGCGTGCACATGGGCAGCAGGAACAGGTGCCTCATGAACTCTGCTCCTCAGGATAGCTTTCAGGACTCAGGTGCAAAATGAGCATGCTGTCCCGGAGCATATCCTTATTCCACAGTAAAATGTTGGCTCAAGAGAGCTAACCTTTTGTAGGTGAGCAGAAGACAGGCTTTGGATTTAATATCTTCCAAAGAAGGTGGAAAAGCCCGCTGTAGTTTTAGGTCAAAATGGTTGTTCCAAACAGATAATCCTGCACAGGGAGGGGCTATTAGCACATGCATCAACTTCAGCCACGTGGGTATAGATTTGGATCCTTGCTAAAGAAAAACAAGCTTTATGCTGTATTAATATAAGAGTATCTCAAAACAAAGGAGAGATTTCTCCTTACTCCTCTGCCTTGTAACTGGTCTTTGGGTGAGGAAACAGAGATACAAAATGCACAAATATAACATTGAGATGCAAGGTATGTAGTGAACCTTGTAGAGTTGTATACCCTGGCCTGGTGTCTGACTTCAGTTCACTTGATCTTGTGAACTGGGGCCTGTGCGACTTACCAAGGTCTGAAAGTATAGCGTGGGCTGCCAGCTGAAGAGGCCCGCTGGTGACAAAAAGGAAGGACCAGGCCCTTGGGCTGCCAAGGAGACCCCCTGAGAAGCATCGTGCCTCAGAAAATGCCAGTTGTCTGAGACAGAACAATTTCATGGGAAAATGTTGGTTTTGATAAATTTCAGTTGCTGAAAAATATTGGACAAAAATGTTTTGAAAACTGTTTGACCTTTTCTAAATGGCAAAGTTTCAATGTTTTTAGGTCCAAATGCTGCTTCATTTTGATAGCTAGCATTAATTGAAGGTTAAAAAAAATGTTGGAACTGAAATGAAATTCCTGAAAATGAATAGAAACAAAATGTTCTCTTCCTCTTTTCCTCCCCCAGCGTTCTTATTTCTGGGGAAATTGTGAGATATTTTTTTTTTGACTTTTTCATTTCTCTGAACTGGGATATTTAAAACCTCACAAATTGTTGTGGGAGGGCATCCCATCCGGCTCACTATCCACCTTCTCCAATGCAGTTGCTAGTATTAAAGTGATTTTTATTTTATTTTGTGATGGAGCTACAAGCATTTTTCAGACTTCCCAAAGAGAGAGCCTGCAGCCCTTCAAAGGGACTGAGTGCAGCCTGTCCCTGCAGCTCTCGTCTGCCCTGCGCTGTTGGGTTTCTGGCAAGTCTTGCATCTCCCCATCTGAAATGAAAGGTTGTGAGCAGTGTGCTGTGATTTTGTGCTGTGGCTGAGTGACAGACACACTCTGTTTGCTAAACTAACACACTGGGAAAGCGTGAAATGGTTGCTTTAAGTGCACCATGGCTAAAAGGAGCCAGTTGTGTGTACAAGTTGGGAGCCAGAACTCATGTCTAAACACACAGAATGTAAGGTAAATAGGACTATGCAGCAGGGGATGTCTTAGAAGCCTCACCAAGCAAATACAGCAACCTGGTCCAGAACTACAGACAGCAGGAATGTCATCTGGCTAAAATAGCTGGAGCAAAAGTCTGTGCAGATGTGACATTTGCACTTACCAGACATCTTACAGTCAGGTGAAGGAACTGGGATGGAGAGAGCAGGAGTGCCTGAAGCTGCAAGCTTCATCTTTAACTCTGCCTTGGAGTGAAAATGCACCTTTCTGTCTCCTTTCTTAAATAGAAAGGATTAATATAACGTCTGTCACACGGGGTGTGATGGGAAACAGGCTGTGCTGTCTCCCCCAGCATCTCAAGTCTGTTGCTGAGTTTCTGGCTGATGTGAAAAGCGTTCGTTGCTCCCCTCTTAGCCTTGCTGTCTTTGCCTTATCTATCAGGTAATGAGTCACATCACCATAGTTGAGTGTTGATTTCTGAGTTCCATGTGTTACTGTACTGGCTCCTTGGTTGGGGTATATTGTTTCTCCTTTTGAGGTGATGTGGGACAGTTTTATTGTACCTCTTGGAGTCTCCTCAGTAGGAACAAGTTTGCACTTTAACCAAGAAAAAGTGCATCCTCTCTGAGTCCATGTAAACTTGCAGAAAGACTCTAGTATCAGTAAGTGCAATAGATTTACAAGTTTTGAAGTCATGAATTTCAGGGAAACTGCTGCAAATTAATGTATAGTAATGGTAAAATGATCTTAGTGCCAAGGGTGCTCCTATAGGTTCCCACAAGAAGGCAGAATGGGTAAAATGCAGTCTGCAAGCAGAGTCTGGGGACAGATTTATGGTGAGGTGTAATGTTCCTATGAACAACAAACATTCATTTCAAGTTGCTGGCAATAATAGTTTTATCTTTTTCATTGATATATTTATGAAACATGGAGTATTTTGAAAATCCCTATCAAGCTGATTTGCCCCAAAAAGGGCTGCTGCAGGATAGCCAGTAACTGGACTTGCATCCTTTCCCTGTTCTCTAATAGCAAAGCCCTTTCTTCTTCATTTCCCTGTTGCTGTCAGCAGAAGTGCCAAATATGAAAAGGTTGTGATGCAAGTAAACAATTTTTAGCAGGATATTTGAAAACAGAACAATGGCACATAACAACAAAACCCACAGGCAAATCTGAAGGATTTTTAAGATGTTTTGCCTCATTCAGATGGATGCAATTATGCTGGAGAATGAATGGATACAAATAAAGAGGACCTGAGATGGAAAAATCAAAATACATAATTTCTAGGAGACATACAGAGCTAAATTCTCTGTACTATATGTATTGACTATATTCAATGCAATAATTGTGATGATTAATTGTGAAGCCACTTTCTTTTAATTCACCTAATGCTTCTAACAGTTTTCTCTGGTAAACTGCTGTTGTTGAAATACTTCTTGCATTTTAATGTGTCTCTCAGTACCATGTCTGCTTTCTAAAATACATCTTGCAGGTATTCTTGTTCTGGGTACCCATGTAACTTGTTCCTTGGAAGTCATTCACTTTGTTTGAATGGTCCTCTTGCTGAATATTTGCTCCTTGAAGCAGAATATATATAGGTGATGCTCTGTTCCACTTGTGGGGGTTTTTTTTGTGCTTCAAAATCATCTAGAACTGAGAGGGTGACACTGTCTCTTGTGTGAGTAGCCTGTGTTCCTCTGAGCAGTTCCTTTAATGACTAGGATGTATGGCTTGTACCAAGAACTTATAACCCTTTCCCCTCTCTGCCGGTTTTCCCTAATAGTTGACATTGCTTTCACTTCTGCTTTCTGTTCTAAGTATGTAAAATGGACTTTTAAAAATTATTTTTGTGGTCAGTTACCACAAGAACATTGGGTTGGGCTGTGTCTGAGTAGAAAGATGAAGTTCCCTCTTTCTTCAATGTGCCATTTTCCTTTTCAGCCTTGCAAGCCACATGTCCAGGCCCTATGCTTAAAAAAAGAAAAGGTAGCCTGATTTTGCCAGAAATTGGACATCTGGATTACAGCCTGCACCACTGGAGTTACGGGTGCTGCTCTCTACTGCCATTGCGCATGACCAGCTCAGAGTGGTGCCACTCAGCACATGGTGACTGTGATGGGCAGCCTGTGGTGTGGTGTGCTATGCAGTGCTCCTGAAAGGTGAGCAGTGTGGGCAGTCAGGGGATGCTTAAAAACATCCTAAGCCAGAGTTACAGGAGATGGTGCTGTGGCTCTAAATGGTTCTGCTGTTGGCTTCTCCAATGCTTTAGTGTGTCCATCAGTTTGCAGCGTGTTTTTCTGCTCTGGGCATTGGCTTGAAGAATTGGAATCTGCTTTTCCTCGATTATTGTGCCCAGGACCTGACTGTTAACCATCAGAAAGGGATAGAAGCTCAGATTTTGAGAAACTGAAAGGCTTTGGCTTATAAGGGGCCCTTAAAATCACTTTAAAACAACTTATGGGTTTTTACAACCATAGCATTTTTGCTTTCATTTTGGATTTAAAGAAACCCTCAGGCTTCAGGATTAAAAACCCACTCACCAATCTGTTCTTGTATCAGCTTATCAAGTTCCATCAAAACTACTTGCTCAGTTGCATCCATGTTAATTTTGAGCTGCTGTGCTAACTGGTCAGAAAAATCTTGTCAAGCATTTCAATTGGGTAGAAGAGTGAAAGCCAGGAGTTTTTCAGGCTTGGAAGTTTCACAGTTTTTTGAGAGTACTGCAGAATTTAAGCCATAACTTGAAAGGCTGTGGCAGGGGGGTGGTGTGCGTGTATGTAAAATAATCCAGGCAACTGCAGATCTGTAATGTAACCTGATTCTTTGCATTTTCATGTTCCCTAAATATGTTTACAGTCAAGAAAAATAGAGGTTTTTTTTCCATGAACACACAACTCTTAGAGCTATTTCTTGGCTTTTTTATCATCAATGCTCTCTATTATTTTCTGCAGATGTAACTGTGAGTATGAGATTTCCATAGACAAATAATACCCTCTCTTTTCTGGGACTTTGGAAAGCAACAAGGAAAGCCAAACCAATCCCATCCCCCTGTTGAGGTTTGCTTTGAAGAATGATTGCTTTGTGGTTTCTTCAGGGCACAGCTTCAAGTTTGGAAGCAAATCCAAAGTGAGCAGATTCTGGCCAGCAAATTTCACCTGCCAGCAGGGTGCATTTCTTAGGTTTTACTGCTTGAGTGCCCAGAACTCTCCCTGCAAGACACTAACGAAGCAATTAATGGAAAGGGTTTGTAGGTATTCCCATAGGGAATAGTTGGTCTCCTTTTCATGTAAAACTTAGCATCCAGAATTACCTTATGCAGCTGGCCTTCTAAGGTGGCTCCTTATGAGTCCCAAAGTACATGGGTTTTGGGCAGTTACCTTTCTCTTCCTGTTGTAAAATGCATCAGAAATCTGACCTGTCTAATAATGGTACTCACTACCACTAGCTTAGTACTGGCAAGGCTGCAAACAGTGCTTGCCAGAAGCATGGCAGCTGTATCTGGTGGAGCAGCAGCTCCCTTTTAATGAGGGGAGCTTGCTAGTTCGGTTGCTTTAGGCAGCTTTCTTTGAAATACTGTCTCCAGAATTCAGGAAGAGGAGAAAGCTGCCTCCTGTAGCTGTGCTTGAAAATCCTCCTGACTGTCTTGCATTGGGGCACGTGGGCTTTCAGGAGCCCTTGAGAAAGATTCACTCTGGAAAGCAATGAAAAGTAAGAGCCACCCAGGAGCATGAACTAGCAAGTCCTCTCTGTGTTCAGAAGTTGTTTGGGGTACTCCCATATTTGTGCGAAACAGTGGTGTTGTGGTTTGTCTCTTTGTTTCAAAGCAGGGTAAGCTACAGTGTTGGTACCCAAGCAGTGAAGGCAGCTTATGAACAAATACCAGAGAGTCCAAAAGGCCTCTTGTTCTTCCCAAGTATCAAGGGAATATTGCATTCTGGCTGCTTCAAGCTGTCTCTGGCAGGGCAGGCTTTCCTGGTTAAGGAGAGCTGATGTTTCAATCTGACTAAAGTCCCAGTGCTGCGTAGCAGGCAGACCTGCAGTAGGCATGCTCCTCACCATCTAAGCCTGTGTGTGCGGTGCTTCGGAAGACCAGAATTTGAAATGTAGCACACAGGGTAGACCAGGATCACTGGTTCTGGACAACTGAGCTTGCTAGCCTTGAAGTTTACCTGTCCCTGTCAGTACCTCTGAAGGGGAACTGCCCCACATCTGGCAGCTCTGGCTTGGGTAGGAAAGTAGAGGTCACAAGCAACGTGGTCCCATGAAGCACCAGAGCATTGGCAGTCCCTGTCACAGGGTTTAAGTAACTCAGATTTTTACAAAGCTGCCGCATGCAAGGAATGGAAGTCACCAGCCACCAAAGAAAGCAGAGCCTGAAGTTGCTGATGTGCAATGTCAGCTGGGTGTCAGGCTTGGGGACTGGGCCGGGAATGCATGATATCTGTGTGTGGCTTTGCCAGAGCCCAAAATTTGTGTCTGCTTGTTGTCAGCCAGCAGTGCTGGAGTCTTCTGTGACACCTCTGTGTGTGCCTGACGGAGAAGTGCGCCCCAGTGGCGGGATGATTAGGAAGGGGTGACCTGGCACAGACATCATAGCGTGCCTCCGTTGTAATTTGCCCAGTGCTGATGCAAGCTTAAGTTCAAAACTTGTCACCTAGAATTTTGCTCATGTGTGTCCATCCTAACCTGGGCTGCAAAGGGTCCAGAAAGAGAAAATGGCGCGATTCCTAGGAAAAACTGTGCAGGATAATGGTGTCATTTACTTCTCATCTTTTACTCTATTACCTTTTTGCTATCCTGCCCCTGTTCCAGGCCAAATCATGCATTTAAGAACTCTTCGCTCATGGTATTGATAAAGACAAATGGATAAATTATTTTAAAATCCCGGTGCTTTTAAATGAGAAGGTTATTTGCGGCATGGATTAAGGTGTTTGAAAATGTGGCAGTGATAATTGTGCAATGGGAAGCAAAGGAAGGTCTCTCCCAGATGAATTGCTGTATGAGTAAGAGCAGCCTACCTACCAAAGTCCTGCCCAGGGTTCTGGTGGGGACTGGTACATCGCCCTCCTTCCTGTCTGAATCTGCAGCGTGACTCCCGTGTAGTATTTCACAGGCCTCTGCCTGAAGCTGGCCATCTGCCCTTAGGATGCCTGTGCCTTCCCTGCAAGCTGTGGTCGTTGGGGTTTGCATGTCCTGAGTGAAGCAAAGGCGAAGGCTGGCACAGTGGTGCGTTCTGCAGGGTTTCCAAGGCCTGGAAGCTGCCGTGCTTTGGTGCAGCCTGCTGTACCTGGGGGCTGTAGGTGGTGGGAGGCACGCACCCGCCCATGAGAAGAAAAAACAAAGGATGGGAAATGAGAAAGGGTAATGTGCTGGGTGCAACAGGCAGGCACAGGGAGGGGGAGTGAAGGGACAGGCTTTGCAGATGCAGCATGCTCTTCTGTGCTCTTATCTACCACCCTGGCAGCAGCCACAACACTGAGACACGGCTCTTTGGGAACTGGCCCAAAGCTTTAATGACGGCAGGCAGAGAGAGCTCACGGGGCAGGGGGGCCTTTGTCTCTCAAGGCTATCAGCTTTCTCTGAGGAGACACATCATCACCCAGCCCTGTGCTGGATAAGAGCTTTTGAAGTCTTCTGTTTGATATGCGTCACTGCCTCCATCACACAACACAAGACCTTCTGTTTTTTTCCTTTCCCCGCTGCAGTTTCACCCACCTGGTATCATAACCAGAGATGAAACAGAGCTGAACCATGAGTCTTGAAATAACTGGAGTTTGGGGAATGTGGTTTCCTAGAGAGAGCAATTAGCACCTTCAGAAGGCTTAGCAGGAGTGAAGATGAGTCTTTCCCTTCAATGCACAAACTGAGCTTTATTTCATTTAACCAACTTGCTGGTGGTCACAGCTCTTCTGCTGTGATCTGGCTGCTGGGCTGTGCTTTCTGTGGCTGCTGTGGCCTCAGCCTCTCAGCCTGTGGTGATGGGGCTCTACCTCGGCAGGCATGGGCAAATAAATACACAGGTTCTGTCTTCTAAGCCCAAGCACTGTGTGCATCTATGGAGGCCACACAATCTCACGACAACAACAGTGGCCACTGTAGTAAGGTATTGTTGTTTAAGTTCAGGCTTTTTACACTAATACATGGAAACCAATTTGGGTGTTAAATGTTTAGGCAAGGGGGATTCCTGGTTTCTCTACCAGCAACAGGAAGCTGCTTCGAACTTTTGCACTGGAGTGTTAAGCATGTAATTAATAGTTTATATTTTCTCTAAGAGGCACATGGCTTCTGCTAATGGACTAGTAAGAGCAGTTAGCAGCATAGTACATGATGTGCTAGGTGGGATGACCTATCTTGGTGACTTGTGAGTCGGGCTGTATGAGCAGCTGGTGTCCTGGTGAAACCATGGTACTTGCAGAGCTAATGTTTGACAGTGCTGTGTGTCAGGTGACCCTCTTGCAGTTTAGAAGTCAAGTCATGCATGGAGCGAACCAAAGGAAGAAGTCATATGAAGGAGCAGGGTGAAGTACCTAGCCAACAGGCTGAACAAACAAATGATGACTGAGAATTAAAACAACACTTCAGGGAAGTTCTTCAGGGAAGAAGGGAAATCCTTCTGAGAAGCTACCTCCAGTCTCTGATTGTCTTGCTATTTCTGAGTGAGGGAATTGTGAGCACAATGAACAGTGCAAGATCAATAATAAAGCACATTCACCTTGGATCTTGCTATTTCTGCTGTGCCAGCAAACAGTATTTCATGTGACTGCTGAGAAGGAAAAGCTAATTAAAGAACTGTTATTTAATTGGCCTAGGTTCATCTCTATCTAATAGTCAACAGCAGACAAGCGAGTCTGGAAACAAAAGCTCTGGAGGGATAAAGTGACTTGACCAAGATTAAAATAAACCCAGGTCTGAAGTCAGCCCTTGTTAACTCTCGGTAGAAGGAACCTGCCCAGCTGACCAGAATAATCTCTTGCTGGCAGAGATCTGCAGCCCTGAGCACAATACAGATGCCTAGTTTTAAAGAAATTACTTCTGTAAAGCTTGTCTTGGTGCTTACGTACCTACATGAGCAGTGGTGGCTTGGAGGGGAGATGCAAGTGGTGCATAGGCAAAGAGTCTGGACTGTCAAATTCCAGCAAGAGGGTTGCATTGAGCTGCTGGGACATGCCCAGCAAGATTTTTGTTCATTGTGAGGGTGGGAGGTGAACCTGTCCTTGGAGGGAGTCCAGCTGCTACAATTGCAGTGCATTCAGAGGGGTTGAGGGCAGTCTTCTGTATTTGTTGGCACCTCTGCCAGCTCAACATGCATTTCTGCAGGTTCTCCCCTAGCTTTCTTTTTTTTGGGGAAGTTCAGCCTCTGAAAGATACAGTCCCTGCATGGTTTTAGGATCAGGGCTTCTAGGTGCTTAAAGTGCCACAAGGATGTCATTCTGGAGCAGCATCTGAACTCTATAAATGTAAGGTAAAAATGTATGGTTAGTGCTTTAATGGCAACGGTGTATGTGTGTGTGAGTGAAGTGAGTGACCTAACTCAGCCTGGTCACCCCTTTTTGAAGGATGGTGCTGGCAAGATAAGCTGGTGTCAGGAATGCTGCTGGCAATTCCCCCTGCCCCTTGGAAGCTTCCTCCTACTCAAAACTAGGAAAGCTCAAGAGACACAGCTTGGGGTGAAACCAGGCTTCAACTGCTGAAGAGGATCACAGTTCAGTGTCCATCCTGGGGTCTTCTGGTTTGCTTAGAAACAAAAGTGGTCTCTGGGGACACCAGCATGTTGAACAGCCTGGGGCTGATTCTTGACTTTTGCTCTCTCTAGTGGCTTTGCAGTTGGTAGTCGTATCTCCTGAAGTCTGGCATGGTGTAAATCACACCAGCCAGGCGCTGATCTGTACTGTCTGTAGCTTAGCTAAACGTGCCCGTGTAACTGTCTCGGCAGCTAGAGCAGTGTGTGTTACCAAAGGTGTTCTTTGGGCCGAGGCAAGATTGGCTCTGTGTACTACAAGGGTGTCTGTGGTTGACTAATAACTGCAGTAGTTTTCAGGGATACCCAGCTGTCACCCAAACCCCTGTTGACATGGCTGTGGTACCTCCAGAACCTTCCATTGCTTTCCTGTGGAGGAAGCTTCTGGGTCAGCAGGTCTTGCCATGGCTGTTTCTGGAGCAGTGTTTACCGCACGCTTCCTGGGCTGACAGCTTAGCTCCTCTGACAAACTTTTGCCTGAGATTTAAGAGGCAAAAATACAGTGTTTGTTACAAATGATTGCCCCAGTCCTCTTCAGTCCATATCATCTCCCAGTCTGACATGGTCAAGTTATTGAATCAGTGCTTTTAGAGGCTAGATTAATTTTATTTGTGACCAGGCAGTCCTGGAGACACAAGCTGCCAAGTATCTGTCAATAATCAACTGGAGGATACCTTATCTTTTTTTTTTTTTTTTCCTTGGCTAAACACATTGTAAGGGCTAACACACCATGAATAATAGATAGTCATAAAAAAAACACATCCCCTGTAAATCTGTCCCAGCTGTTACTAGGCTGAATTTATGACAGCAATATATAATCAACTCTTTTCAAGAAGAGGGTTACAAAAACACTGTTATAAAAGTTGTGGGTCTAGCAAGAGATCTGTGCTTTCTGGCCTATAAGAGTCCATCTGGAAATGGAGAAATGTGGGAGGTGATGTGGACAGAGACTTAGGTGCTTTATTTTTGTTTTAATCCACAGCCATGCTGTTGTGCTAGCTTCTAACCTGAGATGACCAAAGGGAAATGGCTTTGCTGTCTCAGTGTTTTGTGCAGTCTCTGGTAAAAGCAATGTTTGAGAAGTCTGATTCTATTCTCACTAGCCTCCATCTGTTACTCTTCGGGGTTTGTTCCCACCCCCCACCCCCCCCTTACTATGAGATGCAGGTAACTCATTTACTATGGTTGTTGAGATGGTAACTGTTGTACCTCTTTCTGGGTATCTACCCCTACATTAAGGGAACCTGAATTCCCATTAAATACCACTTGAATTTGGACTTGAGTTCAGATTTCTGGTCATCTTTGTGGTGTCAGGACTCATTCTGTTGGCTGCTGGAGTTCTTGGGTTTTAGTGATTTTCCCTGCTCTCCAGACTTTTTGCATGCTGCCTGTTTCAGGGGTCTGGAAAATCATAGGTGTCTACCCTCAGAATATCTTTTGTAAAAATAATAGTTTAAAGAAATGAGTAGAAACTGTCTTTCATTTGCATTCTGGTGTTTGAGACTTTAGGATCCAGTTTTTAAGTGATCGTCTGTGTGACGCTGATGGCTGCTGCCTTTTGTAACAACATGGCTCCATTAGCTACACCTCTGAGAAAAAGTTAATACTGCAACAGTCTTGGTGAGAGACTGAGCGTCAGAAATTGTCTCATTCCACAAAGTCTGCATGAAAAAGCAATCATGTCTGATCGCAGTATGACGATATGTCAGGATCTGGGGTGACAAAACTTCCTTCACATTTCTAACGAACTTGGAGCAAGTGTTTGTAATGTCTCTTCAGGATCTCAAGCTTAGTGGAATCCAGCATTACGGGAAGTCATCGAGGTGATTTCTGCATCCAAGCAACTCTATTGATACAAATAACATGCAAGTTCAGATAAGGGTAATCGAATCATACGCCTCAGGTTGTAAGATGATATCTACAGGGGTTGGGAAAGTATGCTTGCCACTCGGGTTGGCGGGTAGCCAGGCTTCACCATTGATTCGCCTGTCAAACTATTAGGGAAGAAAAGTTCCATTCAGCGTTAAAAACAGTAATGCAATCCATTGCTCAGCTATTTTCTTTTGCTTTCTTAAAAGCATTGTGTCTTGGAGGATGCCGAGAGCAGTAGGTTGTAGAATGGTCTATTCTTTTGAGCTTTCTACTCTTAGTCCTTCAGTGTTTTTAAAGTCTCTTGAGATGGGTTAGGCATCCCAAAAGTGCAATTTCTATGGGCACACAAGCCTTTTTGATCTTTGACTCAGGCTCGTGGTTTTATGGGAGAAGATTTTTCCTGCCAGAGTGCTCCGGCCAGTGTGGTATTTGACTAACAATGGAGATATATTATTACCATGCCCTGGAGAAATGACTGCTGAAACAAACTGTCAGGCCAGTGTAAGGCTTCCTGTCGTCTGAGGGGATCTGGGCAAAATCTACAGCCACCAAAGAGCAGATTTATATGCAGCGCTGTTGCAGCTGCAGTAAATCTAATGTCAGCTGTAACATGCCAAAGGCAAAGCTTTTCAGGCATGTTGCAAGAATGGCTTTTAGTGTGGCAGGGCAGCCTTCTCTGATCCCTGGCAAACATTAGCAACTGTAGAAACACTCAGAAATTAAAAAGAATTTGGTGGGGGCAAGTGGCACTGAAATACTTTATTGGGCTGGATGCAGGAGGGAGATGGCTTTGTTACTGGATTTACTGCTGGTTTGCTTGGTGCTCTTGTTGGGGTTTTGGTTGTTGGTTTTGGGTTTTTTCCCCTTCCAATTGTATTGTGTATATGTATACTTTCTGAATATTGCACTTAGGTTTTTGAACAGTGGTAAAGGATTGAATACTGCTTCAGTTTCAGAATGTGTGTGAAAAATATCCATTCCTCCCTTTTCCATCTCTAACAGCTTGCTTACAACATAGAATATGTTGCAGTGCTGTAGGCCTCTGCACCTTGGACTTCCAGGTGTATTTTACTCGCATTAACTTGAATATGCAGATCCCACTCTCCTCCAGCATGGGCTGTTAGAAGCAATTTCGTTTCAAAGGAAGGAAGAGACCCAAATCTCCCCTCATGCAGGAAAGCTACAAATGCTGTGCAATTTGAGCCTCTCAGCTTCATGACTCTTATTGCTGGCTTCATGATTCACTAATTCTGATCAAACCAATTTCCAGCAATAAACAGCAGGAAGAAGAAGAAGTGTGTCATGCTGATAATATGATAAGTGAAAGGATCAATGACCTTCAGCTGAGAGGAAGGTGAGCCAATGCTATTGCAAAAGAGGTGGCTCATCCTGGTGGTGTGATGCTTTGTAACAGGAACTTGGGGCAGAAGACAGGTGAGAGAAAGCATAGATGGAAGATAAAAGGCTGAGTGACCATAGGCCCTGATTCAGGCAAGCATGTGTACCACTCCCTGCCACTCCACTGCAGGCCACCTGACACGCATGTCTGAAAGCAGGTGGATGGACATGTCCCACAGCCAGCCCAGTACATGTGGACAGTGGATCTGAGCATGTGTGCCCATCACAGCTGTGACTCTAGCCTGGGCTTTTTGGTTTTCATCAGTGGCCTGGGCTACCAAACATACCCGCAACCTGGTATCTGGCTCCCTGATGTGAAAGTGCTATAGATTAGCACTGAGGCTGGGTGTGATGACAGGGCTATTTCTGTGCATCTTCAGTGTATTTCTGTGAATCTTCAGGACCCCCCTTAGGAGAGAAGACTTTAGTCTGTAGTCAAGTACAAGATAGTTTGGATTGTAGCCTGTGAGGCACTTGCCAGTTTCTCAGTGCCTCCATCTTCCAATTTTGGGGCCAAGGTAACTGTGCAGCTGTCACATGCTCATTTGCCTAACGAGGTTAAGCCTTCAAAAAGCAACCAGTGAAAGTAAATGTGAAACTGAACTTTGACTTCATGTATTCAGCAGAATAGGACTGAGCTGTAAATGTGAGAGAGCAGAAAAACAAGCTTGGTAAAGCAATATAGCTGCCTGGATTTGGGCTGTAGGGTGGATGTTCGCATTGTGGTTAGAGGCTTTATCTCCAACTGGGTTTTTCTTGCCCTCAGTTTTTCTTTATGGTGCCTGTTTCATCTCCCTGCTGGAGGATGTCCTTAGCTGAAAAGATGAAATAGCTAGCCTGGAGAGGGCCTTCACCTCTTAATGGCTCATGTTAGCTGATTTTCCCCAGGTAAAGCCCTTACCAACAGTTCACTGGTTCAGGGCAGCTCTTGGAGCTGGGCCCTGCTCGCTTTTGCACTCAGTGTTCCACGTAGTCACTTGCTTTTCTCGTCCCTCTGCATGACATGCTATCACCAGGCATCTTATCAACATTAGCACTGCCTTGAAGAGAGCTAATTTATGTGATAAGGCCTTATTGCTCATTTCTCAATCTGTACCATCACTCCTTGCTCAAAAATAAGATTACGGTGATCAAAAACCTGCAGGACAGTCACCTTGTGGATAGTGTTGTGCTCCTGAAAACGGTGTACGTGATAGAAATTTTTATCAGGATGTCATTTAACAGGGAAAGAAGCTATTGTATTTCTACCAGCATATACTGAATATTTAATGTTTTTATTGTGTGGATTTTATTATTTTAATGAATCACCATGATTATGCAGCTGCACTGTTCAGCAATAAAGTGGGGGACATTGCCTGGCTAAGTCCATTGGCCCTGGGTGAAATCTTGGTGGTGGTTGAAACCAAGCTGCTAAAGTAGCCCTGCTGTTGCTATCTACTATATAAGGGACTGAGCTTGATAGGAGAAGCTGGCAGGTTGTCCTGACAATAGCAAGTCTCAAAACTTTAATCATAGCTGGTTTATTTTTATGAACAAGCCAAATCTATCTAGTTCCCCTTTAAAACAAGTGGTTTAATTAGGCAGTCTATTTATGGTGAGATGTATATCTGAAGTGAAGGGCATTTCTTCATCATCTTCCACTTTGCTAATGAAAAGAATAGCTACAATAAATTGCCTGCCTTGGTAGGAGTGTTATATCTCCATAGATTTTTGGTTTGATATGGAGTATGCCCTTAAACCTGACTTAACTTGACCTTGTGTTGTTAACTTTTCCCACCTGCAGAATGTCTTGGAGAAGGCTAACGCAAACAAAAGAAGGGCAAAAAAGTTATAAGTTAACTTCTCAGTTGCTGTGAACTGGCATAAACCTTGAAAAGACAGTACATTTAATGTCTGTTTGGTTCATAGTAGTAAGCAATTTATTTGGGGGCATATTAACCTGGCACAGATAGTTTGTCAGCTGCTTGGGCGTTTCAGCAGTGGAGCAGATGACCTGGCAAGGGATAGTGTTGGTATCACTGGAGGTTCTCAAGGAACAGATTAGGTAGACATCTGTCTGGAAAGATGTGGCTGTAATTGATCTACCCTGGGGCAAGGAAGTGGATGAGACAGAGTCTGAGAACCATTCCTGTGCTCTTGTTCCAGGGATCAGGCTCACCATCTGCTGTTGACCAGGCCAGGGAGAGGCAAAGAGTGACACAACTATTTGGAAAGTACTAAGTTGGTTTTATATGTGGGGATGCTGAAAGAATATGGGAATGCTGACAAGTTGACTGCATCAGTGATGGCACATTGTGGAGCTTGCTTCTCCTTACCCCTTCATCCATGTGCGAGGCTTCTGAAGGAGCTTTCCACTTGCCATTGCGTGGTGTGAGCAATGCACTGTACTCTTGCAGGCTGTACTCTGGGCCTTGTTGCCTCTGGTTCCCTCTTGTTCCTTCCTAAAAAGGGCAGCATGGCTATACCAAACCAGGCAAGAGACCCACCTAGTCTTGTATTAGCTCTTGACAGTGGCTACAAGGCATAAACCAAGCGTGCGGTGATAATTCCTTCTGGAATGTGCTCTGCTCTCCAGTGGAGAAGTGTCCTGTGCTTAATAGCTTCTGTTGAGCTTTTCTGTGGATTTGTCAAATTGTTTTCTGAACCCTTGGTAAACTCTGGATGTCCTTGGTATCTGCTGGTAATTAGTAGTTTTAGAGGTTGTGGTTGAAGCCATCTGTGATACTTTCTGGTCCTGGTGCTGGATCCTGTTCTGGAAGCTTTAATCAGCCTTGTTTTCTAGCAAAGCCTGTGCTGTTGAATCACCTCATAAGCAGGTCTCTCTCCTCCTTTTGTGTTAGGAAAAGGTGAAGTCCATAATGTCAGCTAAGAGAGTGCCCTGTTTGATAGCAGGGGTATGAGTTAGCAGCACAGGAACATTCAGATAAGTTTTTTCCATGCAAAAGTATATTGCAGGGGTTTTGTAAGTAACTGCTGTATTTGACTAGCTCTGTTTACTTAAATATACAATTTCTCATGTGCAAATAAATTTCAAAGGCCTCCTTATCTCATGGGTGACTGAAAGAGAGGTTTCTGTGGGAGGGCTTTGCACTGAAACAGATGTGGGATGTAAGTAATGGCATTCCCATGACCATATAATGAAGGATGTAACAATGTGGCTGTCCGTGCTCTGCCCTG
Organism: Falco cherrug; assembly: GCF_023634085.1. NCBI lineage: Eukaryota > Metazoa > Chordata > Aves > Falconiformes > Falconidae > Falco > Falco cherrug. The sequence continues at coordinate 7,146,665 of NC_073700.1, read as the reverse complement.
GCTTTCCAAAAACCTGTTAAGATGCCATTTTGTGCTGGATTGGCTTTTCTTTTCTTCTCCCTGTTAAGGCATTAATTACCCTGGGAACTTTCCCCTTCTTACAAGCTCAGCAGAGCTTGTGACCAGAACTGAGCCACCCTGGGCCATGCAGTCAGACAGCAGGGCACCTTCAACCTGAAAGAGTAGGAAATAATTCGATTTTTAGTTGCCTCAAAGCCTTTGCCCTTGGCTCCATGACTAGGGTTAAACAGTTCAGCTTCATGCTAGGGTGGAGGTCTGCAAGCGGGTTGTTTCCCCTTCCCAGAAAAGGGGATGCAATCATCTTTACCAGGCAAGATGCTTAGAGGTGACAGTTATATTTGTATACAGCTGGTCTAGAATGGAACACGGTTGTCCTGGTTTGGGCTGGGACAGAGTTAATTTTCTTCTTAGCAGCTGGTGCAGTGCTGCGTTTTGGATTTGGTGTGAGAACAATGTTGATAACACACTGATATTTTTCGTTGTTGTTGCTGAGTAGTGTTTGTACTGAGTCAAGGACTTAGTTTCTCAGGTCTTGCTAGTAAGAAGGCTGGAGTGGCACAAGAAATAGAGAGGGGACACAGCCAGGACAGGTGACCCAAACTAACCAAAGGGGTATTCCATACCATATGATGTCATACTGAGTATATAAGCTGGGGGAAGGAGGAGGAAGGGGGGACATTTGGCATTATGGCGTTTGTCTGCCCAAGTAATCGTTATGCATGATAGAGCCCTGCTGTCCTGGTGGTGGCTGAACAGCTGCCTGCCGATGGGAAGTGGGGAATGAATTCCTTGCTTTGCTTGCGTGTGCAGCTTTTGCTTTCCCTATTTAAACTACCTTTATTTCAACCCATGAGTTTTCTCACGTTCCCTCTTCCTATTCTCTCCCCCATCCCACTGTGAGGGGAGCAAGCAAGTGGCTGCTTGGTTGCCAGCCAGGGTTACACCATGACAATGGTCTTACTATTTTTAAATATAATTTCTAAATGAGAAAAGTGACAGATAGTTTTAAAGCCTCAGTTCAGAAATATGCATAAAAATTACAGAAACATTTAGATTTCTTAGACTCCCAAGTTCTGTTTTCAAAAACTACTTAGGGCTCCTGTATGTGTGATTACAGTTTGCCGTTAGGGAACTAAATGCCTCAGGGATAACATAATTTTCTTGCTTCACCCTGCCACTTCTAGGAAATCACACCCCAAATCTCCAGCTGAGGCAGATTGGAGTCTGTCCCGTGAAGGGAGCCAGAAAGAAACTGGGTTCCTCGAGCTTGGTCAGAGTCTGCCCAAGGCGTCTCTGGTTTCCTGAGCAATGAATAGGTACCTAAACAGTGGCCCTTTAAAGTAACCCATAAAGTCATGACTCTTGCCTACGCAGTACTCACAGGGACAAAAGAACATTTCATAATTGTTTGTCCAGATAAACAAGTGTCAAGCCTGCACTATGAATTAGTCATGGTGGCTTAAGTTAGCCTTTATTATCAGCAGAACGCCACTTGTTATTTGATCTCTCATAAGAATGCCTGGGCTGCTCCTTTGCTCACTTGGTTAAGTAATACATGTGATAAGGCTTTTCTTGTGTCAGGTATTATTTTATACCACCTAGAGGAACAGAACTCTTGGTTTAAAAAAAAAAATAAATAAATCAAGCTAGCTTCCTAAAATCCAGTGGAGGTCAGGCAGTTTAAACCAGCTTTGGTTATGAACCTGGAAAACAACTGTAACTTCAGACAAGGTTACTTTTTCTATAACCAGAGGTGGTAAGTGATAAGATTTGAAGTTGAAAGTTGCCTAGGACAAGTTCATAGGTCAGAGCCTTTCCAGGTATAAGGAAAAGGAAAGGCAGCAGGCTTAAGTATGGAAGAGTCACAGCTCTCAAAAGAAGAAAAAAATCCCCCCCCAGTCTGTCTTTAGTAATACCACTCTGGAGTGTATCAGGATACTGATACCGAATGGGTGGCTGCAAAAAAACCAAAACCCAAGGTACTGGCAGCCTTCCTCTTACCTTCAGTGAAGAAATAACTGCTTGTTCACATCCTGTGACATGTAATCATTTGAAGGTGGTTTGCAAAATGAGAAAAACAAGGACATTTGAATAGGTTTTGCACCATGAGGATATCTATGCTATCACCTCTGCTAGTAAATCCTCGCAGTATATGAATTGAAGCAACTGCCTTAGCCCAGTGTCCTGGCTCAAATGTGGATGCTGATAGAGGTATGGGGTTTTCTGGGAAGGAATGAAAAAAAATCAGATTGCAGGCTTCCTATAGGCTCCAGTCCTATAAAGGCAGACCATGTTTATTGTGCCAGTGGGGTTGCTTAGGCGAGTGGATTCTTGCTGGATAGTTTATTGATGTTGATGCAAACAGTTGTGTTAGTTTGAGAAGGCTTAAGATCAAGCTCCAGATTGAAAGAAAAAGGCCCATAATCTTTACAGATACAATTTGTATTTCTGCAAAAGGTCAGTTTTAACTTGCCTGTTGAAAAAAATCTCAAAGTCCAGAAGCACAGTCAGTCTAAATGTATTCTGCCTGCCAGCTGGAGGTAATTCCTTGTTGGCCAATATAGCCACTACTGGCCTCTCTGATACAGTTGGTGAATGGCCAGTTATATACACCAGTGCGGGTCCTGCTCTGCATAACAACCCCAAATTTTCATGTAGCACTTTCTATTAGTAGATCGTCAAGCACTTTGCAGAAGTCCATTTCATTGTGTGTTACAGAGGGCAGAAAAGGCATACAAAGTGCAGTTACGCCTCTGAAGCTCACCAGTGGTAAGCTGTGGACTAGAAAACAGTTCTCGCTAGTTCTAGTCTAATACTTCTCAATAAATCACACTGTTACTCCCAATATGGTAATATATCAACTATATATAAAATTAAATATTATATATAAATAGTTTATCAATTATTTAGAGTGCCCAGAATAGGGAAAATTCCTAGGCCAATCTGTTGAAGATCCCTGTTGAAAGCTAGATGAGTGCAGTCAAGGAGGAATTCTTAATGTATGGCTTTGGAAATCAGCATAATGGATATCCGAGTGAATGCCTAGACTCCACTTCAATCCTGCAGCTGGTAAATGCATACTGTTTGTTATGGGAATGAGGCCCCATTTGCCCCGGTAAGAAAACCATGTCAGGAGGAGCAAGTGCCTGCTAGACTCACCTGGCGGTTAGTGACTTTTGGGGTGAAGTAAACTTTACTTTCCTCTTTTACCTTTCATGGAGAACATGGGGACAGAGGCTGTCCCGAGACTTCCCCCTGCCTTGAGTGTATTAGTCCTTGGACTGCTGGGAAACCAGCGCTGTGCAACAGACTGAACCTGCCGAGGGCTGCGTTCTGCTGTGCAGTGCCCAGGCTATTGCCTTGATGGGAAGCCATGCAGTGGGAAGTGTGAAATGCTGCTGCTCTCTCTGCTGAGAGGCAAGGCAGATCTTGCAGCACTTCTGTGTGGGGCATCCTCAGTTTGATAGCAAGGGAGAAAACAAGACCAAACAGCATGAAACACAGGGTGCAAAAGCTTTCCTGTTCGGCCTCGTGGATTGTCTTAGGTTTTGGTACAGAGAGCTGAAAGAGCGAAGGATGGTGGCACAGGAAACTCAGATCTTGATTTGTTTAATTTTTCCTCTTTTAAGGCATAGGAAAAGTATTGGAAAGTCAAGAAGAATGAGAAGTCACTTGTTAGCAGGAACATTATTGCAAGTTTCTGAATGACAGTAACACTTTCAGTCAGAAGTACTTACCTAACACCATAGAAACAGCCTTTATTGTGAGTTTACCTACAAAAGGTGAGACACAAAGGGAAAATCATCAATTTCAGTTTACAGATGCAGAGGTGAGCACAGAGGGGTAGCTGGCCTGCTCCAAACCACACGGGTGACATGTTAGAGGAGTCCTGGCCCTGCTCCAGTGCCACTGCTTGCAGACTTGATCCAGCTTTCAATCTCTTCCTCCCCTCCGGCCCCTCCTACTCGCCCATTGCAGCACTGTAGTAACATGCTCTTGGAGCTGGTCCATCAGCTAGGGAGAGGCTCACAGCTTGCTGTACCAGGGCCTCTGCCAAGTGGCTCCATTAAGAATTGCTTTCATGATTACAGTGCTTATGCAAGCGGGAAGCAGGCTTTTGGGAGGATGTTTATATTGCACAGATCCTTTATCTGGCTTGGCTATCTCCTCATTACCTGCATCGAAGAATTGCCTGCCTTAGTGGCCAATAAAACTAAATTGCTAAATCCAGCTTTGTGTAACCCTATTTACCTTTTGTACCAGATTAACCTTTATCATATTTGCAAGTGTATTGGGAAAGTAACATAAACAGAGAGGTAGGTGGTGGAGGCAAAGGCTAGCCTGGGAGAGCCAGCAGTGCCCTTTTTGCCAAGGGCCTGCAGATAAGGAGGCTTGTGCCAGGCAGGGAGTTGCCGAGAAGCTGTTGCCGAGCTTGCGCTGATCAACATGATAGTCGTAGGAGTCTTCCACGCCTTCACTGGATTAGCAGAAATGGCTGGGGTTTAAGGTAAACAGTGAGGAGCCCAAACACTGTAGAAATTATTGGTAGGCAAATGAGTCCTTGGGGCTGGCTCTGGCAGGCAGCTGCCCTGGGTGACTTGGCAGTTGGGTTGCTGCCAGCCTAACGCTAGCGCACTGTTTCCAAAACATGCCCAGAGCACTGTCACTGGGCTGCTGTGCTTGGCCTATGTCTAGGGCATATCCCCGGATGTTTTGTGCCGAGGTGCTTGGAAGGTCGGTTTTCTGTGAGCTGTGAAAGGACTTTAGGTGGCAGGGATGTTGGCTGTCTGCTGGGGAAGATGCAGCAGGGACGTGGGGGACTAGCTGTGGCGAAATGACAATGTGTTCTGTGTTTGTGCTGGTGTGTCCCTACTACTAGGGACAAGAGGGTTTCCAATAGCTCAGATGAGGAGAGCTTCCCATTTTCTGAGCGCCTGCTCTGCGGGGCTCACTTGGAGGAGGTCTGGTCTCTTGGTCAATTCGGTCAAACTGTGCAATGGGAGCAGGACTAGTCCCTTTCATCTCTCTTGGAGGAAAAAAAATAAATAATTGCCTTGGGAATATTTACCAGTGAACAAAATAAGTATTACTGGGACAACTGATCCCCTTCCTCCCGCATTGCCGAACATGTTCCTATGCCTTTTGCTTGCTAGTGTATTTAAAAGAAACATGTGTGTACAAAACTCCACAACAATCACAGTCCAGGCAAAAATTTCTGGGATAGATGAGTCTTACAAATGCATCTCGCATGCAGTTCGGGTCATGGTGAGATCTTGCTGCTTAAAGTTTGGATGTGTTTCTTAGAAAGTGTGGCTGTACAGTTTTTAGACTGAGCAGCTGACAAATACATGGATTAATAGCTGTGTGGATGCATGTTCAGATTTTTTCCCTGGTGTTTGGTTCTTTTTAAGATTCAGAAAAAGAACTGAAGGAAAATTTGCATGGATTTATTCACCAGTACTTAATTTCATACCAGGATTTCTGGACTTGTGGAATATTCAGCAAATTTGAGAACAGTTTTTTTGCAGTGTTTGGACAAGCACTTGCTGGTGAGAGCTGTATTATACCATCACGGAGTTCATAAGGCTGAGTCCCATAAAGTGAAACTGGAGCTCCCCTTGGTTGTCACTCCTGTTTAATTGAAGGGGAATACTCATCCCTTTAAACTCCAGTCTCCTCAAGAAGCTGTGTTAAGCTGAATCCTGCAATTGCAATCGAGTGCCTGGCCTCATCCTTGGAAAAGGCGGTCCCAAAGCCTTGTTTCCAGTTAGATCCAACAGGATAGGAGAGGCTTCCCTTGTTGCTGAAAGGAAGAACGAGGATGACGGGAAGCACTGCTTGCCTTTAGGGCAAGTTTTCAGGGTCCTGCTGTCCTGAAGCAGGGAACAAAGAGAGGAGATTCCAAGAGAGATCCTGGGGGTGACAGTGTTCCCAGTGAGAGGTAGCTCAGAAAGCCATCCCTGACCTGGAAAACCTAGATTTGCTGTGGGGATAGGGAATTGGAGCAAGCTTTCAGGCAAGATGCCTTTAATAAAATATCATGGTGAATTATTTGCTTTCGGGAGAAAGGACTAAAGGGTAAAGAAGCAGTAGTCTTGGACCTGCGGCTAGACAAACTGGTGGGTTCAGACTTCTCAGGGGTCCCATAGAAACACTTCTAGTATGGCTTGGGTTGTAGCAAAAAGCAACCTAAGCGTTTTGAAAGGCTTATTTGGAGAGGTGCAGGGGGAAAAAGGTACTGCGGTTTAGTTCAGCTTCCTAAATAGCTTGCTGTATGGTAAGCTTTTGGGAAAGTGTCTTCTATGAGGGGATTCAGAGATGGTGCCCCTATGAGAACCTGTTTTGGTCCTATCTCTAATCATGGGCCCCTCTTCTGCTTCATGACTTCCTGAGAGAGTGTGGTGGTAAACAAAGCAGCAGGGTACAGCTGAGTGCTGGCAGGGGATGATTTGGTGTAGAACAGTTTCTAGTGGAAAATGTTTAAGTGCAAATTGTAGTCTTCAACTGTTGCCTGTGTTTCAGATTGCTTGAAAATGTTGCGGTGGCTGAGGTTCTGGAGTCAGTGTTACTTCTGGGCCACTGGTTTGCAGCTGAGCCTGTTTTATACTAAGGGAGGTCCCAATCAGATGCGTATAGCATCATCTCAGTGCAGCGTTGTAGGCTGATGCTGAATCCCTTCTTATAACTTATGCTCTGGTATAGTCTTTTCTTAAAATCACCTACCTTTGTCCATAAAAATACAGTAATTTAATGCAAACTCTTCCCTGTATCCTGCTCCTGTTTCCTAACAGGATAGTGATAATATTTAACCACTTGCGTCTGTTTTCTTACCTGAGGTGTAAGTTGTGTTGCTGCTTGCATACACTACTGAATTTGTCCTGAAGGTGCACCTGGAAGCTGAATGCGGGCTGTATCTGACCCACCATTCATCACATTAATAGTCAGCTTGTGTTGACAAACATCCATGTAATTTCAAAATGTGTTTTCTTTTCAACCTGTTTCAAGCATTAACTAATAATCTGACATAAACCAAAAGACATGAGAGAAATGAGCATGTAAGCTTTTTTTTTTTTTGGTGATTTTGCTGACTGTAGAAAAGACGTGGAATTGGGCCCTGACAACGGCAAATTAAATGCGTCAAAACCAATGCTGTCTCCCTTTTTGGTTTTGGCTCGGGTCTTGTTCTTGCAGCCATGTTAAGTGATTCAGTCTGGGATAAATACTGTGCTCACTGAAGCAATGACCAAACTCCCTGCATCCAGCACAGATGCATCCAGATTCTGTGCATCCAGAGTGGAACTGAGCTTTACCCAGTTCCAAGCCCAGGATGCATTTTGGGCACAGAAGAGGTGAAGCAATGGGAATGTGCTACATAAGAATATCTTGTATTTGAATGAAAACAGATTAATTTGAATTCTTTCCGCCCTAAAGTGTTGTTAACAGTAGGAGTATGACTTGTATGCAGCTCCTATTGGGACACAGCTGTGTCAGATGTAACATGGCTGATGAGATCAGGAGAAAAGAGGTGGCGCAGCAGAGCCCATGCTTCCCCCGTGCATCTGCATCTTGGCTGCTTAGCTGTCTGCTTGCCTTGCTGTAGTTATTGCTGATGGCTCTTTAAAGAGAAGAACACTTGAAATGTAGAGAAGGCAAAGCTAGCCGTGCAAAGGAAAAGTCAGGTCTTGGAGCTTCCTCGAGGAGCATTACCCCTGCCTTTGTGCTGAGGCTGAAACAGGCATGTGGTTAATCTATTTGCTGAGCAAAATCCTCCAGCTCCTTGACATGTTAATGGATTCTAACAGGCATAGTCATAAGTGACATAGTTTATGTGGGATTTTGTCAGCGGCAGGTTTTGCTTTTATAATTTTTTTTTAAATCATTTAAGAGAGTTACATCACAGAACATGCAAGTTCAGTGGAAATTTTACTGTCCTGGACTTTGAAACTTCTCAGAGCAAGCAGCAGCCAAGCAGATAATCCCATCTTCTCATATCTGTGACTTTGTCCTTCCTGTCCTGACATGAATTTGATCGTGATGCCTGTGTATGTACTGACTCCTTTCAGATGCTGGTGTGGACAAAGACATTGGGAGGGTATCAGAGAGCAGAATAATACTGATAGAGACCTGCAGCCTCACTTGCAAAGAAAGCCCACAGCAATGGGGAATGGTTAATAGCTCCAGAGACTGGATATTGACAGGACTAGCCTTGGCTTTTGGTTTGTTTGAGTGGTGAAATGGTGAAATCATGGGTAAGTGTCAAGGCTCAGTTCTGAACCTGGGGAGGCAGAGGTACAGTCAAATATCAACCTCAGCTTTTTTCCATGAAGTGAAAATCTTTGCTAGCAGAAATCAGATGTGAAATGGAGCATTTCCAATTGCTGGGGGAGAGAAAGGTCCTTAAGCAAAACCATTGCTCGCTAAAGTGAAAAATTTGCCAGTTCCCCTACAGCTACCATCTTGTTTCCAGGCCCTTAAGGTGCATGTCCTAGGAAAAGAAAATGCAAGCTGGCTGCAAATGTTTCCATGAAAGTGTTTTTATTGGACAATTTTGTTGAAATTGAGACCTTTGTGGGAAAGGATCAGATTTAACGAATTTCCTGTTCTGAAAGTACTTATGAAAACAAGTTTAAAGTTGCGGACATATGATTCCCTTTTTTATGAAGAGAGGCTTTTATTTTTTTCCATTCTCCCCTCCTCCCATTTTGGCACAAAAATCTATTTGAAACTTCATTTTATTTGTAGTTTTAACAAGTTCCTAGGAAAAATGGCAATCAAATAAGAGTAAAAGGTCAGGCCTTTGTGGGTCTGGTTCCTTCTAGCTCCTTTCAGTGCTCCACTGCAGGGTACTGAGCCATCGCTGAGGTCTGTCCCCTGCAGCTGGTGACACATTGGCCTGAGCAAGGAGGGTAATACAGGCAGGACCCTGTGAACGCGTAGCCCCATGTCACCTCCTCCATCCTGGCCTTGGGGAGGCAAAGAGGACGTGGCTGCCTTAAGTTATGTAGGGGACAAACAGGAGCTGGAAGTACACGTAGCCCATAGGATGAGTATTGTGAATGGCTGTGTTGTGTGGGTGTGCATTTCCACCTGTCTCAGGTGCCGGAGACAGCTTCCAAGATTGTGCAGACCACGAGCAAGCTACAAGAGTCCATTTTGTTACATGATTTAACCCTCTACCACGCTTCTCAACTGGCCTTCTTAGCACTCAGTAGTTGTCATTAAGTTCTTCCTGTCTTCCTAGGGATTATTACAGCTGCCCCAAAACGTAACAACCCACAGACTACAACTCCTCATCCTTTTTTTCTGTCAAAGGGCTGTGATGGCAGTGCACTGCTCTCCTCCACTGTCTTCTGCTTGCCTTACTTTTGCTTGTAATGCTGTGCTTCTACCAACCTTACATGCATGCCAAGGAGTCACTTGGTATGGCTGCTGCCCAGCAGAATAATTCTGTCCCTGGAATCTGCTGTGTCAGAGTTTTACATAAAACAAACCCCAAAAATATTATGATGTCTGGTTTTTGTACTTCTCAGCATGTGCGGACGGGGCAGTCCTGCTTCCCAGTACTGCCATCCCAATGCTTTGTTGTGTGTGCTCCTTTGTACAGTGTAGGCTTGCCCTGTGTTTCCTTCTCACCCTGTTCCCCTTACCTGCCTCATCCCTAGACATGCACACAGTTCTATTTACTCCTTGGAATTTGTACTGGAATAGGAGCTAGGAGGTGCATAGCTTCAGCTGGGAGAAGCACTTCTGTAACCATACTGCAAATCAAAAAAGCTGGTGCTCAACTTCCAACTGGCTTTTAGTGAGGTTGCTCGTGGGGGTGAATTTAGGCACACAACTAAATAGTGCCTGGTGTCCTGTGGAGAAGCTGTATTTCGAGGTGAATGGTTCTCATGTTTTTTCCTCTTCTATATCCAGTGTTCAGGACTGCAGTGTGAGTGACACAACAGACCTGACATGCTGTGGTGTACTGAAAAGATAATAGTGTTTTATGGCTGTTGTCCGATCCTCTTCAGTATCAGGGAACACGACTAGATCAAAGCTGCTCTAAACTATACGAATTCAAGAAGCTGGTGATCTTCTCTCACTTTTCCAGAACTTCAGCCTGATAATCAGCCTGCTGAAGTCAGAGAAAAGACTCCTGTTGAATGTAATGGATCAATTGTGTAGGCTGGATTTGCACTAGCATGTTTCAACCTTGTTCTCTTTAATATTTGGAATAAGCTTTTTTTTGCCAGTTTCCCAGGATATGAGAGCTTGAGAAAATTCAGAGCAGCACAGGCGGTATGTATGTGAGTCACTCAATGCGTGAAGCCTTTGCCCAGTCATCCCCAGATTTTTCACATGATTTTGAGCAGACCGGTTGTGTTATGGAACAGGAGCAAATGACTAAGTGTGTTGTGGAGGCTATTGTACCCGTTTGTCGTAGACCTGTGTCTCCCATTACTCCATGATGCCTGACCCACTCATGTGGGGTCTGCAAACCTGGTGCAATCACTCTGAGTGGGTGTTTGGGACAGATAAATTTAAATAATGGGAAGGGACTCTTCCTTTCTTCTTTTCTGATTGCAAACATACTGGCAAGCTATAAAATATGGACAACTGGGGAGTTACGGCAAAATTCAATCAACTCCTACCCCATTCTTGCTTATGCCCCTCATTGGTTTTCTTCACCCACTGGCTCAGTGGTTTCAGGTCCATCCTGAAAGAGATGATGATTCTGCTCTGAGACTGCCCCAAGCCTGAAGGTTCCCCATCTGTCCAGGTCTGACTTCCCACTGGCACTGCTATCTCACTGCCAGCCTGATGATAACGCGTGGCTTAAAAGACATTGCCACTGCTGGAACTGCTGCTGCCACTGTGCAGGAGCTCTGCTGGAGCTCATTGCAATGCACTGTAAGGAACGAATAGTTTGGGATTATACCACTGCTCACTTTAGCTGGTATCTGTATTCAGCCCACATGCCTCCAAAATCAATAGCCAAAACTCTTGCCTGGGGCACCAGGATTTGAAAGGGAAAAGGTGGTGAATCTTGCCCATCCTCTGCTGTTACTTCTGATGGTCTTTGCAGATGGCCCATAGCGCCTGCAGGCATCTGTAGAGAGATTAGGAGGAACTGGTGATACCATGCATGTGTGGCTTGTTGTTAAAGGACCAACAGGCAACAGTGTAACTCAGCAGGATATGGAAAACAGTTTGTATTGTCTCTTTTTTAGTAGCTGAGAACAGGATGGGATGCTCTGAACTTCCTACGTTTATAATTTTTCTCCACTTTTCCTTGCATACCCTCCAAGCTGTTGGTATCTTGACTGTAACTGATCTACAGTAGGGAAATAGAATTTGTCCTGAACCTCCATTTCTTTTTTATTACAGTTTACCAATCTTTCCTCTTCTGTCACACAGAGAGAAATATTGGTTTGGGAATTAAAGACCATCTCAGGACTAGACTCTCTAGTTTGTCTTGATTTCATACAGTATGTTCCATATGACTATATTAATAAACATCTCTTGGATGTAAACATCATCGGAGTAGTGCATACTCTGTAGCTTGTGTAGGAAACAAAGCCACTGACAGTCACAGCTGTGCTGTGCTCCCCTCTGCTTGGGGAGCGTGTTGCTGAGCCCCACAGTTCCGGTCAGAGCTGTCCTGCCTTCTCCCAGCAAAGTGTCCTGAAGTAGACCAGACAGAGACGTGAGTGGTTCAGGGAAGTCTGTTTAACTCCATCTCCCAAATCACTGCTCTGTGGTTAAGACTTTCATGATTTATGTATTTAAAGAAGACGACCAACAAAAGTTTTGGCAAACCGAACTTGATATAGCAAGAGAGAGTGCTACCGCTCACGAGACATATTGGAGTACTAAAGTACTTCCCCAGGTTTCTTCTTTCTCCCCTCAATTTTGCTAGCACTTACTCCTACCCCAGTATTTTATAAAGAAAATACTTTGTGGCAGCTTTAGAACAGCTATGTTTGGCACGAGCTCCCTGCAGTCAAATCAGCCCATCACTGTCTCTTCCCAGTTTCACTGTCCATCCCTGAGGAGGAAAGGAGCATAAGCCTCTTCTTGGCAGGTTCCCATCACCTGATCTGCATTTAGCTGTGCTGGGGGCATGTTCTCCCTTTGCCCACAGTGCTTGCCTTCTGCAGTCAGCTTCAGCTTTTAGGGGGCTAAATCCACCTCTTGAATTACTTCTGCCTTTCTGCTGACTGGAGGGAGCACAGGGAGTCGGAGGTCCTGCGCGAGGAGAAAGGTGAGGCCATTGACTAGCTGACATGGACTAAACTTGTCCCCGTATTTGTGGGGGACAGCTGGAGCCCCTGTTTGATTCTAAAAGACGACAGTTCCTTGCTCAGACCAAGGAGTCTGGGAAGATGCTCGGATTATTGGATTATTTCTCTTGCTTCTCGCTGGCAGTTCCCAGGAAGTGTGCTGCCCCTTGCACAGTGAGCAAAGAGGGAGGGGGGAAGAGGAGCCTGCAGCGAAGGGTGAGGTTATGGTGTGCAGAGGACTCCGCTGAACCTGTGCTCAGAAGCTGTGCAACAAGCTGTCCTGGGAACACTGCCCTCACCCTGGTCATGGATGCTGCTTTTCCTGACCGCTAATCGATCTCCCTCTGCTGTCCTGGTCTTCACAGAGTCCTTGTCTGCTTTTCCGTTCAACAGCCATGACGGGACCTCCTCTTCCAGTCTCACCTGGCCTGGGCTAGACTAGCTTTCATTGTCGAGCATGTGCCCTGCTTCCTCTTGAAGACAAATCTACCTTCCAGTGAATTGTATTTGACTTCAGTGGTTTGCATCATGTGCTCTGCTTCCTGCTGTAACAGTATATTCCATCAATATATTTTATCAAAAAAAAAGATACCGAGGAACAGAAAACATCTAAGTTTGAATTAGTCCATGGCCAATGAACCATCTCAGAGATACATCCCGTGATGTCTGTGACTCCTCTCTTCTCATGAAATAGTTCCTGTTCCACCTATGCTCTTTCACCCCCAGAAATCCCCTTCAGAGGAAGAGGAATGGTGGTTAGAGGCAGCCTGAAACAGAATTAGCAGGGTTGGAGAGGGAGAGGGAGACTGGCTTGTCCTTTTTAATATGTTGCTATAAAGTTACTTGTGCTTCCTGTTGTTTGTCTTAGGAGTAAATGAGATAATAAAGTGTATACAGAGATAGAACTCCATTCATCTGAGGTCCTCGGTATCTTGGAAATGATGTTGTGGCTGCTTTGCAGACAAGCCAGTCTCTCTCCCTTGCTTTCCTTTAAGTGTTTTGCTTCTGGCACAAGTCATATGGAGAGCTCTACCTGACCTTAGCTGGGGACAGGAGCAAAGTACATTGCCCAAGGCCCCAGGGTGAATCCATAACACAATCGGAGCCCTTGGCTGTGAATCCCTGTTCCTCAGCCCTCCCCCTTCCATTCCTGACCTTGGTGGGAGCCTACAAGAAAGCTGGGGGACTTTTGACAAGGGCATGTAGTGATAGGACAAGGGATAATGGCTTTAAACTGAAAGAGGGTGGATTTAGATTAGATATTAGGATATTAGTAAGACATTCTTTACTAGGAGGGTGGAAAGGCACTGGAACAGGCTGCCCAGAGAAGTTGGGAATGCCCCATCCCTGGAAATGTTCAAGGCCAGGTTGGATGGGGCTTTGAGCAACCTGGTGTAGTGGAAGGTGTCCCTGACAATGGCAGGGAGGTTGGAACTAGATGATCTTTAAGGTCCCTTCCAGCCCAAACCATTCTGTGATTCTACCCAAAGAAGTGTCGTTCATTTCCCTTCTCCTTTATGTCCTTGGTTTTCCATAGCAGGGCTTGTGCATGCTGCAGATAAATCCATGAGTAGGCTGTCACACTGCAATCGATGATCTCAAGGGTGAGGAAATCCCTGAAGGATAGAGCTGTTATACTCTGGAAATCCGAGACCTAAGTGCATGTGGCACTGTGGTAACCTCACAGAGCAGTATCTTGTCTTCCCAGGAGAACCGATGCTTGCTTTTTCCAGGCTCCATTTCTACCATTATGTCCCTGTACCTTGAACAATTAATTTCTCTACTAACTTTTGTGGCTAGTTCAGGCTCTTCTGTGTCAGAAATGTTAATCTCATGGAAATTAAACATTTCTGGTGGCTTACTAGCTGTCACAGTAGTCAAATGCCAGTCCTTGAACTCCCCACAGCCTTTAAGTTGTTCGGTCCTGGGGTGTTACCATTTACTGACAAAATTGGTGCACTGTTTGTTCTGCGATGCCCTGCTGTGATCGTGAAGATCCAGCCTCACACAGTCAGACCTGTCTGTCAAAACAAGGTCATCTCCTCAGCTGTGCACTTTGGGGAGGTCAGGGTAAAGGTATATGATGCTCCCAGCGTAGCTGTTCAGGGAGAGAAGAAAGCTAAGCTTTGTGTGCAGTTTTGGAGGAGAGTACTGCCTGCCCCATGCGACTGTTTTCCTTTAGAGGTTTGTGTCAAAGTTCTGCATTTTTAGCATTTTTCTTTTTGTAATATCCATTGAAGAAACTTCTTGCAGAAAGGCTGTCCTGGCAGAGTTGGGAGGATGTCTTTGGAAAGACAGTAATTCCTTTTCCAGTTGGAAGAAGCTGCAAAGCTGCCACGGTCTGGCTTTTTCTCTAGTGCAAAATAATCCTTTCTGAGCGATAGCTGTAGAAACTTGCTGTACTGACTGATGTGGATGCTTGAAAGCATGCACAGGCACTAGGAACCTGCAGCTACAAGAACATATATATACACAGATTGAGAGAGAGAGAGTTAAAATGCTAATTCAGTCTTTCTAGCAATACTAGGGGAAAAAATTTACAAATTTTAAGAGACTATCAAGGCAAGTATGTGTTCTTCTGAATGGTGTTCTGTCCTGCACAAAGCCCAGAGCTGGTCATGAGAGGAATGCAATACAGTGCTACCTGTGCTCCCTGATCTATAGCTGTGGTGATCATTATTTTGGAAACCTGTTTGCTGGTCTTCAGAAGCAAAACCCCAAGTCCTTGACTCACGAAATTCTTCATAAAACACTTCTGCCAAAAAAAAAGTTGGGTTTGATTTGCAGTCTGAAATATTTGACTGGAACATCAAAGTGAGTTTGGAGAGGAAGGGTTAATTGGTAGAATTGGTGTTGCAATTTACCTGACTCTTTTCCATGTCAGAAATATCTCGAGTTGGATGTTGTAATCCAATTTCTAAATACCCGTATTTCCCAAATAATTGGCATTTGGCTTCGTTTTTCATTGGATCCTTCTGAAAAGTTAGTATTTACCTAGGCAGTGACTGCTTATATCGGGTTGAATCCTGACAGTGCTCTTCTATAGACATTTATATGTCCTTATAGGGAATAGGGCTATGATCTAAAAGCTATTCTGATCAGTATCAGTGTGCGAGAAATTCAAGTAAATGTCTTTTGGATGGTTATTGGAGTATAACTAAGTGTTAACAGTAGTGCTCTTCCAAAGCATTAAATATCTTGTGTACAACTTCAACAATAATGACATCTTAGTTTGTCCTGTTGGTGCCTGTTGCCATAAACTGCTGCAGTTTAAGGGCCAAATCTAGCCACCACTGAAGCTGAAAGATTTTTTGGTTGGACTTGACCGGCCTTTATAGAAGCGAAGTTTGTCAGGCACGCTAGTTGTACTATTACTCCTTTGAACAGACATTTTTAAAGGCTGAAGATATGGGTGAAATCTATCACTCACAGGGTGACTTCAAGATCTTCCCCCATCCCTGACTGTAGGAGAGAACAGCAGTTTTTCTGTACAACACGCAGGTGATTCTTTTAAAATCAGATACAGACTTACGGCCAAACTATTGAGACTGAGAGTTACGTGCCTGTTAGAATATTTCATGAAGAGAAGCTGCTCAGTGTGATGGTGAGACTAACCTGGGTTTGGAGGCATCAGGGTACATCATTGGTGCCTGTGGGGACTCACAGGTCACGGAAGGGACTAACGAGCATTGAGTGACTCCATTTTTTGGTGTCCAGGAGGGTACTGATCTTGAGGGAGAAGAACAACCTAACATCATAAAAAGAGGTCCCTTGTGATGTCTTGGATCAAACACCCAGAATTAATTAATTTCAGATCCAAGCCTTATATTGTGTCACTGCACAGAGGATGACTTCTATCCCACAACCACTTTGTGGAGACTCAGTCCCACCTCATGAGGGAAAGAATAAGCTTTTTGAGTTGTTTGTAAGCTTGCCCTGCATGCTGTTACCAGATATATGTGCATGCAAATGAAGCACTTACCTGTTTTCATGGCTTATAGTTGGTAAGCAGAGTAGTGTGAGTCTTCTGCTATGTCCATTTGGCACAGGCTGCAACAGAGAAAGCAAGGCTGGGGGAGCTGGCATGATGTTGGGCAAAGCCTGCTAAGACAATGTGTTTGTGTCTATACACAGATAAGATCTTGCACTTAAGTAGCACTTCATATTCGAAGTGGTCACTGAAGAAATGATACACACGCAAGCTCCCTGTTGAAGTGGTGTTCTCTAAGGCACTGCTGACAAACCATTCAAGAGCAGTATCACCTGGTTTATCAGGTCAGGAAGTGACGAACACTTACTTCTTGCTTAAACATCCAAAGTGACTAAGTTCTGGAAGAATAAACAGTAGCTATTTGCCTGTCATCAAATCATTGGGAATAGGCTTTTTCCCAAGAGCAGGTACGAACTCTTTGGTGGTGACTCTAGTTTGGGCTGTACATGTTAAATCACATCCAGGACTTAGTCCCTAAAATAGTGCAATGCCCTAATGCTGTCCTTGCACGCTGCCTCACTGTTGAGTCAGACACCATTTCCTGAAGAGCACAGGTTCTTCTGCAGGATCCCTGCTCAGTCCTGTTGTGCTCTGGGAAGGGCAAGTCATAGCCTGGAGTCAGATGGTTGCAAGCTGTGGCTTATGGTCTTTGTTCCTAAGACTACCAAAAGGATGATTTCTCATTAAAAACCAACCCTATGACGCTCCCTTCATCCCCTTGGCTTGCTTATACACTGCTATACTGGTCAGGACCTGCCTCTGAGTAATCCCCTTGCTTTCTCTGAAGGGTGTCATCTTAAAAAGGGCAATGATACATGGTTTTGATACAGACACATGAAAAAATGCCCTTAAATAACCAGGGTGATTGTTTAAATCTTATTCCTTAAAGATGTAGTCTCCACGGTTCTTGATGGCATCCCCCTTTCGCTCAGATGTTGCCATTAGGAAGAACACCCTCAGTGCATGCATCATGCAAACACCATCTATCTTTTTACGCAGTAAGGCTAAGAATCTAGAGCTTAACTGTTAATGGAAGACGATTAAATGGCTTGTGGGCTCGCTTCTGCTTAGGTGAAATAAAAACTCAGGTCTGGGCTTCCACTGTGCAAACAGGACAGGACAACTGGAAAAGCTTTATTGTTCAATCAGTTTCTCATCAGCTCTTCTAAGCTGCACTCCTTAGCAACAACCATCGGACACTCATGACGGGCTGCTGACTCTTTCCGTCTCTTTAGATTGTGCCGCGCTGGGGTCCGATGGCGTCTGCAGTCCTGAGGTGGCAGGTGCAGGTGGGGCAGTGGGGGACTGGAGGGCTTTGTCTGCAGAGTGGTGCTGGGGACGCTGGCAGAGCTGAGAGTGGTGGTGGGGAGGAGGGGGCCACAGGGCTGAAGTTCTTGCTGCCCGCTGCTCCCGCCGGCTCTGGAAGTGCGGGAGCAGCTGCGGGTGGAGATGGACGGGTGGCACCGAGGCTGGGAGGTGCTTCAGCCCATCGCTTGGTGGACGCTGGCATGTCCCCTGCAGGCTGGCCACCTGGTCTTCTGCAGGGCTGCCCCTCATCCATCTCCAGGGCTTTCCGCTTGAGGCCATCCCTCCTCCGGCACTTTTCCAGCAGGTGGGGATGCCCTCTGTTAAAGAGGGGGTTATAGTAGTAGAGTACCTAGAAGAGGCAAAGGAGAAGAGTCAGTTGCCGCCATCCCAAGCCTGGAAAAGCCCAAGCTACGAGAAGCCAGACTCTGAATTGCACAAGACAAACATGGATAGTGGAAGGGACTCTCGGGGACGGCTGAAACCTCAAGCTGAGGCCGAAAGGTTACGTGAAGCGTTCTGTTCAGTCACCGCCACCCCTGGCAGCAAGAGCAGCGTAGGCTTTTCAAAAGCATAAGAAGTGCTTTTAAAAGCCAAATACCATGACTGTTCAGCAACTCCAGGGTGGGCATGAGCAGGGAGGTAACACTGGGGTCCTTAAGTGTATCCTCTTGGCATTCGGCCGGAAGGTTTCAGATTTGGTGCAGCAAGACACGTAGCAAAGACATTCAGAGCAATGAGGTTACACGGAGCCTGTCTTTCCATGGAACGGCTTCAAACTAAGCAGGTATAACCAAACTGTACTTTATCCACGTTTCTACTAGTCAGAAAGACTAACTCAAACCTTCCTGAAAACGCCCCGAGGAGGAAACTAAAACCGGACCGCTCGCTGCCCTCCCCGCCCCCTCTATTGCGAGGCCTTATGCGACGCGAAGGTCCGTCCCTCCCCCAAGACCCCTGTGAGCGTTAGTGGATGTGCGGAGCGATGGCTGTACCTTGCTGTGAGCAGCAGCTGCTGCTTCTTCTGCCAGGAACTCAGGCAGGGAGGCAGATCTTTCGCCATCCTCTTGCATTTTGATGAATCCGTGGTAGTTCATCTGGCGAAGGAAGCTCTTCATGCTCTGCCTGGTGTAAACCTGCAGAGGTCCTCCCCTGCCCAGCACCTCCTCTTTGAAGAGCTTCTCGTTGATGGCCACGCATTTTCCTCCCTTGCTCCACCAAATGGACCGAAACTGGTCGCTTTCCACCATCGTCCAAAGCTTCTGTGGAAAGCGGAGCGACAGGAGCCCGCTGCCTTGGCCCACGCTCTTGCTGGAAGCAGGAGGGACTTGTTTGGTGTCATGTCCGTCACCCCCCGGTTGGACGTGCCGCTCCTCCCCTACCACTTGCATGGCAGCGTCCCGGGGGGCACTTTCCCCCTGTCCTGGAGGGCCAGCACAAGTCGTGTCTGCCCACTGCCCCAGCTCCTCCGGAGCAGGCAGGGATGGTGTTACTTGAGCAGACAGCTCCCGCTCCATTGCTTTTGTGCCAAGCTTGCCTCGGTGGCCACCACCGTGGAGAGCCAGGCCTTGGTCCTGCCAGTCAGCAAGCAAAGGCCAACTGGCACTGGCTGGCTGTGGGTCCCAGCAGATATTCCGGCACGGCATTGTGATGCCCGTGCTGCATAGTGGTGACATCACAATGCGACGTCACGGTGACGTTTGAAAACGGTGGCCTGGCAGAAAGGAGCAGCTGGAGGAGCAGTTGCTGAAGAGCAACTTCTGTTGCTGCTTTTCACTGGCAGAGCCGCCGCTGGCGGGACTGCAGGGCCCCGCAGGCAACGAAGCTGTTGAAGGGCTGTGGGCAATGAGGGGACTGTGCTGTGTCCAGCTGCATCCAGGGGGGTCTGCAGCGAGGAGCGGGGACGGCGGCGGCGTTGGGCACCCCAGTGCTCTGTTCAGGCACTTTTTCAGCTGGCCACCTCTGACATGTGCAGAAACGTCCTCATACTGCTTGTTGTCATTTCACTGGGGTGGTGTCTGTTAAGGAAACACGATGCAAGGTGTTTAATCTGCGCAGTGGTGTAAACACAAAGAACAGCTGCAAGTATGGAGGAGGAGGCGTCCACTAGATAAAGGAGAAGGCAGTCCAAAGCACGGAGCAAGTGTCCGACAAAGAGGAGGAGGGACATTTATCCCATCCTCGGCTTTTTCAAGTGGTATTAAAATACTGAAGAAAACCACAGGAAGAAAACCTTTTCTTAGAAAGAATAGAATCATTTAGGTTGGAAAAGGCCCTTAAGATCAAGGGCAACCATTAAGCTAACACTGCCAAGCCCACCCTTCAGGGACACTCGTGTCTCTAACCGCCACAGCTACAGGTCTTTTCAATCCCTCCAGGGATGGTGACTCAACCACTTCCCTGAGCAGCCTCTTCCAATGCCTGACAACCCTTTCAGTGGAAAAAAATGTCCTAATGTCCTGTTTAAACCTCCTCTGGTGCAACGTGAGGCCATTTCCTCTTTTCTTACTGCTTGTTACCTGGGAGACTGGCGGGCATCTCACTATGTACCAGCTCCTGTCAGGTAGCTGTAGAGAGCGATAAGGTCTCCCCTGAGCTTCCTTTTTTCCAGGCTGAACAACCCTCGTTCCATCAGCTGCTCTGCATAGGACTTGTTCTCTAGACCCTTCACCATCTTCATTGCTCTATGGATGCACTCCAGCACCTCAATGTCTGTCTTGGAGTGAGGGGCTCAAAACTCAATCTGAATGAAAGAAGGGAGGCAAACTATTAGGGAAGGGTGTGACAGGGCCAGCACCATCTTATATCTTTTCACTGTTGTAATGCAATGAAGAAGCATCATCTCCAATACAATGAATCCTGTTCCTGGCATCCCCTGCTCTCTAGGTGCCACTTCCTAGCACAGGACAGGAGTCAGGGCCAGCCTGTTTTCTCTGAATCATTTCTGCCATGGGGATGGACAGGAAGGCAGTATTTGCAGTGGACCTGCCCCATGTCCAACTACTACATGCTCCACGTTGAAGAAATGACCATATGCCATCTGCTTATCAAAGCAGTGCTGAAGGAAGCACCTACATTCTTAGTAGTCTTAGTGAAGAGGAACCACCTGTTCTTTGTTGTAATTAAGAAGCAGTCCAGTTGTCCAGAGAGTCTAGGTTTTTTTAATCAAAGGCTAATTTCTCCAAAGCATCTGTAGTTCAAGAAATTCTGTTAAATCTTTCTTCAAATGAGAAGATGCTATGCCAACAGCAAGTGGTTAATATTTTAAATTGTGTGATCATTGACACTATAAAGGTATATTGCAAAATTTTGGTTATTAAGACTGGGTGATAATATTTATACTAGCTAAGTAACAGCTATAAAATCTACAGTTAATGTTTCTGGCATAGATTGCACGTGCAGTACAAGTGGAAATGGTTTATTAAACAGCTGAACATGGGAGAATGTGTGTGGGGGTGTTGCACAAGAGGAATTAGAACATTAGAGCAGAAAAGCAACAAAAGCAACACTGAACTCCTAAGCCAGTTGAAAAATTGAAATATTGACATAATAATTGACATAGTTAACTTAAAAATATCATGTCAGTTGTTAACCATTTAGTGCCAAACAAAGGCATTTAGTTCTTGCCTAAGAAGCTGAACACTCCAGTGGTGATGGCTGTGGCTGAATAGAAGCAGCAGTGAAGTCCTGTACTAGGACATTTTCCAAATCAGTGCTTAGATAAGTTATTGAGGACCTGAAAGACTCAAGCATTTCATACAGGGCTTTTATAAAAATACTTTTAGATAACGTTTATATTGCACAGGACTAGACTTTTAAACAATATCTGACATAGGTAAAATGTTCATCTAAATTCTAGAAAGGCAAGTGTGAAACCAAGCCGTTAGGAAGGTTCACAAATTATACAGCTCTTATCTCCCTGAACAAGAGCTTCCAGAATAATTAGAGCATCAAGCCTGGAAAACGAGAAAAGAAGCCAAGGTTTAGGGAATGTTTTCCAGTATGTTTGGGTCATCACAAATTGAATATTCTCAAACGTAACTGTAACTTGGTCAGAAATGTGGTGTGAGTAGGTCTGGGTTTTGTAGTTTTGTAATGATAGCGAAAAGTACAGGTTAAAGACCATGGTCATTGCCATGAAAAGGTATATGGCCTTTTAGAAGGTACTTAAACAAAAGAGTGATTTTAATAGATCAATGTGAGGTTTTACGTCAGCAGAACTGAGAAAGCCTTGGAAAAAAATCTGCACAGCTAAGTGCATTTGCTGTTTACAAAATATTTCTAATCTTTGTGAGTGGGAGCAGTCAACATTGTACGTAATGATGAAGAGTAAAAAGAGAAAGTATTTGTGTTTCACAACTTTCCTATCACCATGTTAAAATAAAATATGTAAATTTATATATATTAAAAAAAGAAAATACATAAGGAAGTGAGCTAAACAAAGAATGTGGGTATATTCCTTTTTACTTAGTTTTAGGAGAGTGTGGGGTTTAGTATAAAATTATTTTAAATATTTTTATATATTATGCGTACTAGGTTACCTGGTGTGTACAGTTTAGATCTGTAATATGTTATCCACTGCGATATTTAGATTACAGTCCTGCACTTGACTGAGATCTCTGAAGGTTGATGAAAAACCTGTAGGGAATGGAACTGCCCAGCCCATATGCTTTCTTCCCCTTTCTCTAAGGAACCCACCTCTTGCCTTTGATGGTGTAATAACTGCACGTTTTGTCAAGTCCAGCGGAGTCCCAAGGGAAAGTTTTTAATTCAGACCCACAAAAGCCTGACCTTTGCAAGAGACTGCGTAAGTCACTTGTTGCTTGCGAGTCTGGTGAAGATGCGTGGTGATCACGGTAGCTGTTTCTGTGCTGTTAGGAGTGCACCAGAATGCAAGAACTGGGCAAAAGGTTTGCAGACTCTCGTGGTGAGTGGATGGGGCTGCTTGTAAGGATCACCCCAAAGTGTCATCAAATATTAAATACTGTGGGAAATGGGTAGGAAGGATGGGTTACCTAGTGGAGGTGAGGGCAGGCATGCCTCTCCTGGAGGTCAGAGTAGACCTCTGGAAGGCGGTATGACTGGGGCAAGTTTGTGAACCATCCTGATGGAGGGCCAGAAGTAAAAGCCAGTCTGGTGCAAGGTTCAGGCAGAAGTTGCTTTAGCAACGCAGGGGCCTAGGCTATGTGTGGGCAGCATAATTTGTGTCTCCTGCTCCCCCTTTATGGCATGCATAGGTATCGACTCTTCTGTTACAGGTGTTCAGCTCCCTGTGAGGCTGGGGAAGTGTCTAGGTATGGAGCAGAAGAGTCCTGGGACAGGTGCTCTGTGGGCACTAGTAGAGGCAAAGCTTTGCTGTAAGGCTTCCTGCGGTTAGGGAGAGTTGTGTTGGTGGCTCCCATGTCCTCTTCTAACTTTGTGCGTGCCAATGTAGTACTTTGGGAGGAAGGCAAAGTTGCAGAGAAAAGAGAATGGGCAGCTGACTCATCTGTG
This sequence comes from Falco cherrug, assembly GCF_023634085.1. Classification (NCBI taxonomy): domain Eukaryota; kingdom Metazoa; phylum Chordata; class Aves; order Falconiformes; family Falconidae; genus Falco; species Falco cherrug. The sequence goes on along the minus strand of NC_073700.1, from coordinate 7,123,586 downwards.
TGTGTGGCCTTCACTAGCCATGCGTAGCTTGCTGGAATGGTGTGAGACTTCTGTCCAGCTCCTGATGCTTACCCATTTTGAAGGCATCTGGGCTTGAGACCCTCAGATGTACAGCTTAATGCCCATGCCGTGGATGGGCTCTGTCCCACAGCAGGTTGGAAACAGTGCCTGGCAATAGGATTAATGAGTTTAGTCATTAAAGCCTGTTTTAGGAAAATTAGAACGCGACTGCTTTTCCTATCGGCCTCCTGGGCACAGCTGTGGAGCCCATCTCTGTGGCACAGAACAGCAAGTTCTCCTTCGCTGGGCGGTGTTGAAATTGTTGTGTTGTGTTTTTTGGACAAACACCTATTACCACAGTATCTGAACACCTGTGAGGAGTTGCTGCACCAGGATGTGGTCAGGTTCAGCGGCACACAAACTGATGAATATCACATTCTACCTCCTTAATTGCCACCCCACACAAATCTCTTTTCAGCAAATAAATCAAGGAGGGAGGTTGGTGCATGATTCATTAAACATAATGTTCAGTACAAGGAAGACAGGAGCGGACAGGTGGAGACAGGACTTCCAAATGCTGTGGGAGCAGCTCTTTTTGCAGCAGCCTGGAGATGACCAAAGCTTTCTTTGAGGTTGGCAGTAGGTTTCCTGTTCCACGTTTTACTGAGTGATCTGAAGCAGAAAAGCCCGATGTTTTTGGAGTAGGTTTCACTGTAACCACCTTCCTCCCTACCCCAGCCTAGCCACCTCTGGTCTCCTTGTCCTTCCTGTCCACCTCCCTGCAACTGCTCCTGACTTAGTGGCACCTCGAGCTTCTGCTTTCTTGCCCAGCCCTGCTGCTACGTGCAGCCAAGCAAATGGGGACCCCAAGTTGGTAGGCTTGGGGAATGTAGCAGCTTGAGCCTTGCTCCGCATCATGCTTCACTTCTGGTTTTGGCTTACGTGATGTTGGAGACCTGCCTGTTGAAAAGAGAGGCTTCCTGTAGTTCCCAGCAAATTTCAGAGCTACCTGAAAATCACAAGGAGGACTTGTATGGTTGTAGGAATGCGGGAATGAGAAATAAATGGAAATGTTTAACTTTGTTACTTAAATAAGCATTTACAAACAGGAGAAACTTGTCTTTGCTGATAGCAAGATGTCCATACATGAGCAATGAAACCTCACCAGGTCAACCTTTTGTTTGAATGTAGCTCAGTGGAGCAAGCAGCAGCTCTGCCTGCAAGACATCCTGCCTTTCCCTTCCCTGTCTCCCTGTTCTCTTGAATGCAAAATGGGGATGATGGTGTCTGGCTACATTTGCATCAGCCAGCAGAGACCCAGGGATGAACAGTAGCCAGAAGAAACACGTGTAAAGCCTAAACTCACCTTTGCCATTCATACTGCTTCAAGCTTGTTTTTTTTCCCAAAGTGCATTTTCAACCAGTCTTAAGCTGCTTGCAGCTTTTGTTTGTGTTGGGCAAATAACTACAGCTAAACTAATAAACCAGAAATTCAATATTTCATATGGAAATATTCAGAAAACCAGTGTGTGGTGGTGCTCTGCTCTGTAGTTAGCTGGTGAGAGCGCTGCTAGGTGAGACACAAGACCCATGTTCAAACCCCCCCCTCTGTTTAGATGCAGAATCTGGATTTAGAAGTCTCCTCTGTCACAGAGTGGCCTCATGAATGGACTGGGGGCCATTTTGTGATGGTTTTTTTTCTGCCTTTCTAGCCGAGCTTCTTGTGGAAGTGGGTGCAGTCACCAGGGACCAATCTGAAAAATGCCTAGCCATCTCTGGTGTGCTGGGACAGCTGTCACTGGGCAGTCGTGCCATTGCAAAATACTCTGTTCAACTGCACATACCTTACTCATAAGTAGATGTTCCTTTTCCTCTAATTACTTCTGCGCTACTGTTACTCGCAAGCATCTTGGAGTACTGTTAAGTAGTAATAATTACCGATACATGTGGGAGAAATCAAAGTTAATATGTAGCTCGTTAAGAGAGCTCCAGGAGGAGCACAGAAAGGGAGTTTTGTCTTGTATGGTGTGTAAAGCTCCCCTGGGTGTGTCTGAATGCAGAAGAGTTATACTCAGAAGAAAAGTGGTTTGGTTCCTGGGTATTGGACTCTGTCGGGTCAGCGAGCGGGAGAGCAGTACTTACAAGCTAAGCCTCTGTGGTTTGTTTTGTTTATGTATTTATTTTGGCTTGGTTTTGATCCAGAGGTCTTTGAAACCAAATGGAAGCTCCCAACTGATGTTGAGTCAAGCCCTTGGTCTGGCTATAGGCGTGTGGAAATGAGCCAGAGTCGGCAAGACGGGCAGTATTACTCCAACCTACTTTGAGTACCATATCACAGACCTCTTTCCTGTACTCTAAGGAGTCTTGTGTCTCCCCATTATGCTGTGGCAGTGAAATGAAAAGCTGAGCGAGCTGCACCTCTGCACAACACAGTTGCATGGCAAAGGGTTTCTGGGTAAGAACCTAGCGGGATGCTTGTGCTTGCCAACTGGAGCTCTTGGTTTGCTGCAGCACTTGGAGTTTCCCTTCAGCAGCTCTCCTTTAGCCAGGATGGTGCCTGCAGGGAAAGAAGCTGCTTTGGGCAGAAGCAGAGGCCAGAAAAATAGTATTTTGGCACCTGGATTTCTGTTGTAGGCCATGTCCTGTCAGTGTTTTGTTGCCCTCTAGCTACTAGCGTAGTGAATTTAACTGTACACAGGTCAAGAGCAGGGTAAAGAATGCAGAAGCTGTTTGGGTTGTGGTACTGGATACTGCACCTCGCAAGTGAGGCAGCCAAACCCGCCTGTAATTGTGATGTTCTGCAACTCTAGCTACCGTGTGCAGCTGCTTGGAAAAGGACATGTAGGAAAGGTTTCTTGCAAGGGCCTCTGGGATTGCTTACTACATACCAGTTATATTTGCCCAAGTGTTGTGGCTGACCGTAAAAAGTGAGCGGAACAACATAAGAAAGCTCTTGCAGGTCTGCAGTGGTGCTGCTCGCCACAGTTACCATCCTGGTCTCCCCCTCTGTGCTTTCAGTGCCTCCTCTCCAAGGTGACCAGCACCCCAGCTGTCCTGCTCACATAGATTGTCCTTAACTTGAACTAGCTGGTTTCGAGAGAAGTCCTCATACAGAGAGGGCCATTGGTAGCTGTCTCATGGGTCAGCAGCTCAGTCCAAGACCAGGTTCCTCTAAAGGGCACAGCCTTGAAAATGGGGGCTTAAACACAAGTGATTGGCTTTGCAGCTGCAGTAGATGTTGGATCCCATAGGAAGCCTAACATCTAAGTGGTCAACTAATGAGCTGTGATACTACATTTGCTTTCAGTTGTGTCCTTGTAACTTAGTCTAAACTGAGCAGATGGTTTTTACACCAGCTGGAGTGGTCACCCCCTTCCTTAGCTAGTTTTTAGCTCTTTTTGCTTTTTTCCTTAAGGATGACAAAGACCCTAGTCGTGTGATCTTCCACAACTGTCAAAGTGGCCTTGTGTGCTGCTTGGAACCTGAGTCTTCAGCACCACTTCTCAAGGCTGCTGTGCATGGCCTTCTGGTGCTCCCTCCTTCTGGAAGGTGTGTGAGTGTGCGTGTGTTGATCTGTGAGGGTAGCATGGGTGATGCACACACAACTGTGGCTTCTTAAGGAGTAACTTCAGGACTTCCTGGCTGCACACCTGATCCTTCTCCTTTTGCCCTGCTCTAAGAGAACAACAGGCTCTGGTACCGCTGCCTGTGCATGGGATGTTCTTGCTGGGGCTTGCTCTCTAGCCTGTGGCATTAAAAATAGAAAGGATGTACCCTGTTATCCCTGTGCTGTGGCAAGAACACAGTTGTATCCATGTAGAATTATTGCAGTCTGTTTGTAAGACATGATATAACTGAAAAGTCTGGCACATTTCCCACAGCAAACATTGTTAATCCCCACTAGCTAGGATTAGTCACCACTTCTTACAAGCCTTGACACAAAACTAGCAAGATATTCAGTTAATCCGCACTTACAGGATAAATATTGCATCCTATGGGAAATTAGGCAGAATCTTCTTCCCCTCCTATTGTACAGTGATGCATTGTGTCTTACACCTGAAGGTGGAAGGGAAAAATGCAATAACATGTGATTGATGTTAGCAGACACCTGCTATCACAGTGCAGCTGGACCAGCAGGGAAATTTAGTACAAAATAGCTTGCTGAAACTAGGCAGCGAATATAAACAGCATCTTTGTGCTCTTCATGGCACTGGAGAGTTTTCCTGTTACACAACAATAAGTACTCGATGCCTCACAGCTGCAAGACTCTTCTAAGCATCCTCCCTTCCTTTTTACTCTAGTTTTTTTCCTGGTGTGGTCTCAATCTGTATATGCAAGTAGTGTCACTGGAGTCGGTTGGTACATTTCCAATGCAACTGAAGTTGCTGACATGAAGGTGTTTTGGGATCTGAACTTTTGCAGAGTCCAAAGTGCAGCTCCAGGTTTCCTTGTGGACAATGTCCAAATTACCGATTCCACTGAGTAGGTGACCTGAGATCCCATTTGTCTGGGAAAAATAGCTGAGTGGATCTGGAAACACCAGGTTTCCAGCTGTTGGGCAGTTTACCTGGGGAAGCAGGCTTGAAGCAGAGCATCAAGAAAGTTCAGAGACTTCACTTCAGCAGCCCTGCCAGGGAGATTCTTCCAAGCCTGCACTGTGCAAGTGTCCAGTGAAACCAAGACCACCAGTGGTCATGTGCAGGGAAAGAAGGCACCTTATGGCTGGGGAGCTCTTGATTTGTGAGGAGTTGTGCAAACTTCTGATTTCAGTGTGGTTTGATTCAAAACCTTTTTCTTTTTAATATATTCTTACTTTAAACAAGTATGTAGTCTCCACAGTTCTTGATGGCATCCCCCTTTCGCTCAGATGTTGCCATTAGGAAGAACACCCTCAGTGCATGCATCATGCAAACACCATCTATCTTTTTACGCAGTAAGGCTAAGAATCTAGAGCTTAACTGTTAATGGAAGACGATTAAATGGCTTGTGGGCTCGCTTCTGCTTAGGTGAAATAAAAACTCAGGTCTGGGCTTCCACTGTGCAAACAGGACAGGACAACTGGAAAAGCTTTATTGTTCAATCAGTTTCTCATCAGCTCTTCTAAGCTGCACTCCTTAGCAACAACCATCGGACACTCATGACGGGCTGCTGACTCTTTCTGTCTCTTTAGATTGTGCCGCGCTGGGGTCCGATGGCGTCTGCAGTCCTGAGGTGGCAGGTGCAGGTGGGGCAGTGGGGGACTGGAGGGCTTTGTCTGCAGAGTGGTGCTGGGGACGCTGGCAGAGCTGAGAGTGGTGGTGGGGAGGAGGGGGCCACAGGGCTGAAGTTCTTGCTGCCCGCTGCTCCCGCCGGCTCTGGAAGTGCGGGAGCAGCTGCGGGTGGAGATGGACGGGTGGCACCGAGGCTGGGAGGTGCTTCAGCCCATCGCTTGGTGGACGCTGGCATGTCCCCTGCAGGCTGGCCACCTGGTCTTCTGCAGGGCTGCCCCTCATCCATCTCCAGGGCTTTCCGCTTGAGGCCATCCCTCCTCCGGCACTTTTCCAGCAGGTGGGGATGCCCTCTGTTAAAGAGGGGGTTATAGTAGTAGAGTACCTAGAAGAGGCAAAGGAGAAGAGTCAGTTGCCGCCATCCCAAGCCTGGAAAAGCCCAAGCTACGAGAAGCCAGACTCTGAATTGCACAAGACAAACATGGATAGTGGAAGGGACTCTCTGGGACGGCTGAAACCTCAAGCTGAGGCCGAAAGGTTACGTGAAGCGTTCTGTTCAGTCACCGCCACCCCTGGCAGCAAGAGCAGCGTAGGCTTTTCAAAAGCATAAGAAGTGCTTTTAAAAGCCAAATACCATGACTGTTCAGCAACTCCAGGGTGGGCATGAGCAGGGAGGTAACACTGGGGTCCTTAAGTGTATCCTCTTGGCATTCGGCCGGAAGGTTTCAGATTTGGTGCAGCAAGACACGTAGCAAAGACATTCAGAGCAATGAGGTTACACGGAGCCTGTCTTTCCATGGAACGGCTTCAAACTAAGCAGGTATAACCAAACTGTACTTTATCCACGTTTCTACTAGTCAGAAAGACTAACTCAAACCTTCCTGAAAACGCCCCGAGGAGGAAACTAAAACCGGACCGCTCGCTGCCCTCCCCGCCCCCTCTATTGCGAGGCCTTATGCGACGCGAAGGTCCGTCCCTCCCCCAAGACCCCTGTGAGCGTTAGTGGATGTGCGGAGCGATGGCTCTACCTTGCTGTGAGCAGCAGCTGCTGCTTCTTCTGCCAGGAACTCAGGCAGGGAGGCAGATCTTTCACCATCCTCTTGCATTTTGATGAATCCGTGGTAGTTCATCTGGCGAAGGAAGCTCTTCATGCTCTGCCTGGTGTAAACCTGCAGAGGTCCTCCCCTGCCCAGCACCTCCTCTTTGAAGAGCTTCTCGTTGATGGCCACGCATTTTCCTCCCTTGCTCCACCAAATGGACCGAAACTGGTCGCTTTCCACCATCGTCCAAAGCTTCTGTGGAAAGCGGAGCGACAGGAGCCCGCTGCCTTGGCCCACGCTCTTGCTGGAAGCAGGAGGGACTTGTTTGGTGTCATGTCCGTCACCCCCCGGTTGGACGTGCCGCTCCTCCCCTACCACTTGCATGGCAGCGTCCCGGGGGGCACTTTCCCCCTGTCCTGGAGGGCCAGCACAAGTCGTGTCTGCCCACTGCCCCAGCTCCTCTGGAGCAGGCAGGGATGGTGTTACTTGAGCAGACAGCTCCCGCTCCATTGCTTTTGTGCCAAGCTTGCCTCGGTGGCCACCACCGTGGAGAGCCAGGCCTTGGTCCTGCCAGTCAGCAAGCAAAGGCCAACTGGCACTGGCTGGCTGTGGGTCCCAGCAGATATTCCGGCACGGCATTGTGATGCCCGTGCTGCATAGTGGTGACATCACAATGCGACGTCACGGTGACGTTTGAAAACGGTGTCCTGGCAGAAAGGAGCAGCCGGAGGAGCAGTTGCTGAAGAGCAACTTCTGTTGCTGCTTTTCACTGGCAGAGCCGCCGCTGGCGGGACTGCAGGGCCCCGCAGGCAACGAAGCTGTTGAAGGGCTGTGGGCAATGAGGGGACCGTGCTGTGTCCAGCTGCATCCAGGGGGGTCTGCAGCGAGGAGCGGGGACGGTGGCGGCGTTGGGCACCCCAGTGCTCTGTTCAGGCACTTTTTCAGCTGGCCACCTCTGACATGTGCAGAAACGTCCTCATACTGCTTGTTGTCATTTCACTGGGGTGGTGTCTGTTAAGGAAACACGATGCAAGGTGTTTAATCTGCGCAGTGGTGTAAACACAAAGAACAGCTGCAAGTATGGAGGAGGAGGCGTCCACTAGATAAAGGAGAAGGCAGTCCAAAGCACGGAGCAAGTGTCCGACAAAGAGGAGGAGGGACATTTATCCCATCCTCGGCTTTTTCAAGTGGTATTAAAATACTGAAGAAAACCACAGGAAGAAAACCTTTTCTTAGAAAGAATAGAATCATTTAGGTTGGAAAAGGCCCTTAAGATCAAGGGCAACCATTAAGCTAACACTGCCAAGCCCACCCTTCAGGGACACTCGTGTCTCTAACCGCCACAGCTACAGGTCTTTTCAATCCCTCCAGGGATGGTGACTCAACCACTTCCCTGAGCAGCCTCTTCCAATGCCTGACAACCCTTTCAGTGGAAAAAAATGTCCTAATGCCCTCTTCCAAGCCTGCACTGTGCAAGTGTCCAGTGAAACCAAGACCACCAGTGGTCATGTGCAGGGAAAGAAGGCACCTTATGGCTGGGGAGCTCTTGATTTGTGAGGAGTTGTGCAAACTTCTGATTTCAGTGTGGTTTGATTCAAAACATTTTTATTTTTTTTTTAATATATTATTACTTTAAACAAGTATTCCCTTAGATACTTAACTCTCTCTCAGGTTTTGACTAACCTATTTTATCTTAGGTCATGGGATAAATAATTACATAAATGAATTGATATTTCTTCACCTTGTTGATTTATGATCTCATTGAAGTGAGCCATGTTTTTAGGGATTTTTAAGTTTTAATTTTATTACCAGTCAGCAAAGTGGAGCTGTAAGTCTTAAGCAAGGTGCTTTTGAAAAGAGAAGAATCATGCTAGGAACTTTTTCTGTTTTGACAGTCTCTCTAGTCACTTATCCATATTACCGTGTGACTTAAATTTCCTGAAATCTGGCAGTGAATTATGTTCTCCTTTTGCCTCGTCCCCCAAAAAATCTTCTGGTGACCATGTGTGTGACCAGCCCTGACTCTCTAGCATCTTGTCTGAGTGGATGCTGCTGCCAGGGAAAGTCCAACATGGGTATCACAGCAAGCTGAGGTTTTCACATCTGGTGATGTTTTTGTCTTATCTTTTTCCTTTGCTTTGTGCTGTTGCTTGTCTGTCTAGGAAAAGTTAGGATTTGTTTCCATCCCATCATTAACAGTCTATAATAGTTTTACACATGATGTTGGAGTTACATCATGCTGAGCAGTATAATTGTATTAACACTGTGAGTCCAGCAGAAAAGCAGTGTTTTAACCTCTTGCTTCTACTGATCCTGGATGCAGCGAGCACGGTTGTCGTGCTCAGTATCTATTTAGAAACTCTCCTACCTTTCATTTGGGTTTTTAAATACTTTATTATGTTTCCATTGTATATCTTCAAGACAGGTCAGTAACTGCAGGAAGAAAGCTCTCAGCTGGTCCTGCCTTTGCTGACAACTGGAACCAGCTTGTCCCTGCAGTACTTTCTTGAGTAGTGTCCTGGCCCCCGTTCAGGGTGGCCAATCAGAAAGGCATCCATTGCTGCCAGCACCTCATCGGTCAGGTCCAAAAGTTGTAGTTTCTGTGCTTTCCCCAGAGTGCATCTCTTGTGTCTAATAAACCACATCAGTAGGACTCTTAGAGAACTCTTAGAGAAAATACAGCACGCAGACTGCCCTTGTAAACTGACACTACCCTGCGGCTCCTGGGGGCAAGACCTGGTGGTTCTTTGGTGCCTGGAGATGATGGGGGGGCAGGTTACAGGCTGGTTGAGGTAAATTGCTGAGTCAGTTGGAAATTGCCAGCAGTATTTTTCTCCCCTTCTCCCCTCATCTAGAATTTACATAAGAAAGTCATGTTACTGTTGTTTCCTCTCCTACATTCCCTGTCAGACAAGGTCATTTTTGAAGCCAATGACCGGTTAAGCTTTATTTCTGCAACCATGGAAAATTATTATCAAAGGGGACAAGCTTCAAAGTAGATGATTAACTGGCACATCCGATGACTAGTTACATTTTAACGGGCTCCTTTTGCACAACTCCCTTCAGCTGTAGCAAACTTTAACTCATATGGAAATGAGTTTCCCATGGGATGTAATGGGGTGACGGTGCCTTACGACATGGCTAATGCATCCAGTCCTGGCTGAATAAATAGATGGTAAGAGAAGGGACACAGCCCCCTCCTAACAGACTCCTAGCAGCTTTCCCTGAAAGCACAGATGTCCCTGCTCTCAGTCCCTTGGTCTTTGTTGCTTCATTTTCTTTTGCCAGGATTATGAGAGGCGTAGTCTAAGTTGCACTGAGACAGGTTCAGCCTCTCATAGTCCTTCAGTGGTGAAAGCATCAAGGTGGATTAAAGCCAACCCCACTGCTGTGTGAGTAGCTAAGAGCCAGGCCAGGTTTCTGTGAGATGTAATTCATCAAGGAGGGAAACACACAAAAGTACAATGGTGGCAGGAGGAGCAAAATAAGGTCTGGGTTACAGCAGCATGGCTTAAGTTGATCCTTCTACTACTGCATTTTGGAAGTGTTTTCCTAAAAGAAAATGTGAGGCTGTACAGTGTTTTGGTGCAGAGCACATATCCAATATTTATAGTCTTCTTATCTGAATTAGCTGCAGGGTTTGAATTTCTTATTTTTAATGAAGGAAGAAGACGGTGGACAAACCAAAGGGGAGTACAGCTATGCAATGAAAACTCACAGAGAGAAAGATGCTGTCACAAGGGGAGCTTTTTTAGTGAATTAATTTATTGCTTCATGTATATCATCAATCTTTCCCTTATGGCTTCCCTTCACTGTGGTTTGAAAGGTGCACTGAGGAACCTCAAGTCATCTTGCTCCAACCTGAAGTGTAGCAGACGCTGATGTGCTTAAAGCCATTTGGAGCCAAACCGTTAGCTGCCAGCCGCCAGCAGAGCCACCAATACCCGGAGCTCTGCCTCCCTGTGACCGTAGAGCATCTGGCACAGAAGTTTACCCCCTTGTTGAAAAACTCACCTAAGATGACTTTTTTCTGCACTGATCCTGCAGCACTGCAACTAGCCTGCTTATGGGTATCTAGTCGAGCCTCCTGTACCACTGGCACAGATGTGTCTAGACTGGCCGTGGCTGTCCCTGTTTGACTGCTGTCTAGTCCAGAGTCCATACGGTTACACAAGAAACAAGCAGAATTTGCTTTGCTGGTGGTGCTGGGGGAGCATGAGGCACAGAGGCTGGTATGCAGCCCCATCCCTGGCAGTGTTCTCCAGACTCAATTATCTTGTCTTCCCTGACTGACCCCTTCCAGCTCATGTACAGCTGGGGGATGAAGTTGGCCTTTGGTTTATTTACGGCAGCTTCATTTTTGTTCTGTTTTCCTTATTAGCAATGAGGAATGAATTCTGGTTTTGGCTTAATCAGGGTAATTGTGAGCAGGCTCATGCCTGTGCACCTGGAGGCTGTTTTTAAAAGCTGGCTGGTATCAGTGTTACGGTGTAAAGCTGATAAATCTTTAAAGAGAAGGTCACAGGGCTGCCTGCAGAGGCCTGACATTAGCTTCTACTGACAGTGATAGAAACTGGTGGTGTACATCTCTGCGGTATCAAAGGAGGATATCTAAAATTCACCTCTGCCTGAAGGGCTAATCTCCTAAAGTCCTTCTGAATGGCTTCTGAGAGAGGCTTGAGCAGGGTAGGCATTCAAGTTTGTCCCACACGCTGTGTCTGCCGTCCCCTTCCCCGCAAATAGCTTTGAGTCAAAGCTTTGACAGTGTTGTATGCATAGCTCATTCAGAAAGCAAACTGGTGTGTCTCTGCTGGACAGCTGTTAATTGAGACTTGCAGTGCTGAAAACCTGTGGCAATCAAAAATCTGGTTAATAAGGGGTTTTTCCTTTTTTCTTTCTAACCACATGAATGGAAACTGAGGTTCTTACTTAGTGACATGATCACCATTCCCAGGCCTTATAATGAAATTTGAATGTTTAGACGTGGGACCAGAGGAGGAGCCAGCACTAGCAAATACCTGGTTGCTAGCGATGTCCTTGTCCTGGTGGAGACAGGCTCAAGTGTGGGACCTCTGTGGTTACATGCCGGCTGGAAGTTCATCACCCTCGTTGGCTGCTCTTCCAATTCTCTGTTTGTGTGAAGTTGTCCAGGATGAAAACCTGGGGTTTGTGCCTTGTAAAACTTTTCAATTAAATGCAGGATGTTGGAAATAGTGAAACAGATGCCTGTCTCTAATAGCACCAGCAAGACAAGGTTTCGGGGAAGAATATCTCAGAATAAAACCAGCTGCTAGAGCTGGGAATAAAGCTGACAAGAAGAGGCCCTAGAGATCTTTTTTCAGGTCTGAAATAGAAGCTGCTGAAGTTTAGGGAGACATTAATTGGTTAACCATCCTTAGATCTACAGCAATGCTGCTGTAACAGCAGCAGCACAGGCATTTGCTAACCTTTTTCTCTGTCACTCCATTGGCATATGTTAGTCCCTGGTTTCCCTGCTCTCATCAGCCTTCTGCCTTTTAAAATGCAGAATGTTCATATAAAGACATTTTTAATATAAACCCAGAATTGACTTTACATGACAAACATTACTGTCGAATTTAGGAGGATAGCCAAAAGGCTAACGGAACTGATGAACAATTGCATACAAGCATTTTTCAGTGTCCGGTGATCTACTGCGACCTGGAGTGTTATTTTCACAGCAGTCTTTCCTGCATCTGAACAAGAGAGAGGATTCATCAAGGTATGCAGGGGAGTGCCAGTGGGAGCAGTGGTGGCCTCACTCCCTAGCAGTCAGGTGCTTGGGTGGTTTTGAACTATGCTTTCCCACAATGATTATCCAGGTTCCTCCTTTTGTTGTTCCTGACTGGATGAAGGACTGCACTGTAACTGCTCCCTGCTGGGAGCAAGGACCTATTTGCAGTGTAGCAAATGATTCCTTAATAGAAGACTAGATTTGGTGTATTCATGTGATACACAATACCTTTGAGACCTCTTTGTCTAGCTTAGATAAGATATTACACAGCCCAAGACTGTGTAGAAAGCTGGCAGCAAGTGGTCCCAACTGGGAAGCATTTTCCCACAGAATTAGACAGGGCCAAAACTTGCTAAGCCTCAGAGACTGGAGCGTTGCTCCTATTTTCCACAAAGCTGAGGATTTGATGCACACTGAGGAGCTGAGTCAGAGCTGGACTTTGTAAACAGGTGTGAAGCCACTGCTGAATGGCTTTGCACCTGATTGCACCAGGAGGGGCTTGGCTCATTCTCCTGTTTCTTCCTAGCTTGACTGAAAAGTTAAAAGTAGTGTTTGCTTTTGTAGTAGTAGTTTATACTGCAGACTGTTGGTAGAAAGTACCTAGGCACTGAAATTTTAGTGATAGATATTGCAATTAACATGTTTGCATATTTTTTTGTGTTGTTTTGTTATGCTCGTGAGGTTTGTAAAGGACCAGGGGATCCCATAAGAAGGTACGCAATATAAATCTGTATTATTATATACCTTCTATTGTCAGCCTCAAAGAAATCCCAAATGTACTTCTGTTCTATAAGGACAACAGCAAAGAATCAGCCCTCTAGGAAAACTCGAGAAAGCATTAAATAAACTTCTGATTTTGATAATGAGACTGCAAGGAGATAATTCATAAGTGTGATGGACATGCCCTACAGCCTGTGCCAGTAGGCCCCAGATACCAGCCATGCTGAGTGGGCCAGGCTGGTACCCCACTGGGTTTGGATGTTTCTGGTCTATGCTGAAGATCTGTCCTTACGGTGAGGAGGCAGTGGGGATGGAGGGCGCTAAGGAGGCTGGGATGCTGGAGGCTGCAAGAGGGATGCAAGCAAGACAATAAAATCTGGAAGAGAAAAGCCAGTCCCAAGCAATAGGAAGCAAAGGCAAGAGCAGCATTATCTACCCAAGAAGCCTCATGGAGGCATTTTTGGCAGCATTTCTAGGAGGCCACTGATTCCAACTTAACACAGCTCTGATCACAACCTTTACCTGAGGCTTTTACAGGACAATGCAGCTTAGTGTTGCAATAAAATTGGGCTTTGAAATGCTCTGTGCAGCCTCTCTGTTGGCAGCCACATCATCCCAACCATTAACACTGGTCCATCGGCCTTCTAGAAACACTTAGTAGTCTGGGCACAGTCAGCCCAGTTCAAGTACAAACCCAGAGTGTTGCAAGTTTAATAGCCATAGGTTCTTTCCTGGACCAGTATGAACTGAACCTCTGCTGGCATCAATGGGCTGTGCTGATTTGAATGAGTTCAGACCTGATAATAACGTTTTTTTTGTTGTTGTTTTTGAAAAAAAAAAAAATTTTAGGAAATGCTGCTGCTAACATGGGAATCTATCTCCATCTTCAACATAAATGCATAGTTGACTTATATTAAATATACAAGTGACTAAATCGTATAGCAATAGCAGCATGCAATTATCAGCTCCTCTGTGCTCACTGTGCACTTCAGACTGGTGGCTCTGGGGGCTCATGGCTTAGCAGGGGCTACCCATGGGGCAGGAAAGCTCACACAAGTGGGGTTTGGGAAACAGCAACCTTTTTCTCACAACTGAAGTAGACTGCAGCACGGTGTTTGGGATACAAGTTCATCTCACATGGCATCTGCTGAAGGTGTACAGCGCAGCTCTGGCTGTTCGGTTAATTATGATCCTAACTGTATTTTCTTTGTGGAGTGAGTGAGTCCTGGGTCTCAGGATCAAGCTCTAGGGTAATCAAGCTCTAGCATCACTGTCCCCACCACTGTCACAGCCTGTGCTCATCCATTGTCTCAGTACAAGGGGAGAAGAGGCACTGGAGGTCTTGGCTTGGCTTGCTCTTGGTCCATGAACAGATATCTCACAGCACCAGGCTTTGTTATGGTCCAGAGGCCGGTTCCTCATCCTCGCTGGCTGAACCCTGTTCAGAAGACTCAAAGTGCCTCCCACCCCTTGAAGGTGTTTTACATATGAGAGTTGACTCACCTGCACCCAAAGGCATGGATTGAAACCTGAGAATTTGTCTTGAAACACAAAACAAAAACAGTGAAGCAGTCGGTGGTGGTTTAAAGAGGTAGCTTTGAAGATAGGATTTTATCTTTAAAAAGGGTGTGTGTGGAAGAGGAAGCAAATGTCTGTGAAGGACAGCTGTAAGGAGAAGCCTGTAGCATTTATATTTGCAGTCCTTCCATTTTTTTGCTTTGTTATTTGTCTGGAAGGTGATGGATAAATACACAAACCAAATAGTTGTTTGCTTTTAAAGTATTTTAATCTTTAGCTCGAAGGTTGGGAGAGCCCTGTATTGGCCTTAAGCCACATGTTTTGGTTTGGTTTTTCTTGGGGGGTGGCAGGGAAGAATAATCCCCCCCGCCCCGCCCCGAGGTGAGACTTGTTGGAAAAATTCCTCCAAGATGAAACTCCTTTGGGCTTGGCATAGTTACACTGGGAATAAATGGGAATAAATGCCGTTCATGGTGTACAGGGTGTTGGGCAAAATATATAGCAGCCCCTTTGCAGTGATCTCTCTCTTACGTCTAGCCTACCACACAGGGATTTCACAAATATTGCAGAACATAACTCAGTGCTGAAGTGATCCAACAAAATTTATTTTACAAATCTTTAAAAGACAAGGGATAAAAAGAAGGGCAATGCACTTAGGAGTCTGAATGCTGAGTGTAGAGAGCAGGTGGTTTATCTCCACTGAACAAAGTTCTGCAACAAAACCTTGTCTGCATCAGCACAAACAAGAGCAGAGGTACGAGAGCCCTCGATGTCTTGGCCAGCAGTCTCTGAAGTCCAGGCAGCATTTTCTTTTAACTTTCTCATGTCAAGCCCATCCTGGCTTGCTGTGAGTGCTGTAGGAATAGTTGGTTTAAAAGTCTTGTTTGCTAATGACCAGTGACGCTATTTTAGGTCATCTTGAGCCTTCTCTCCAAATCTGCTCCGTGATAAGAACAAAACAAAAACCTTGGTTTGGCATTGAACAGAACAGTTTTGCTCTTTTAAACAGCTGTTACTGGGACAGCAGCTCCTTGCCCCATTCTCCGCTGGAAGCCGGGCTTGGTGTCGCTGTGGCCTCCAAGTCAAGACATGGGTAACAACCTGGCTGGAGGACCGGCTTGGTGCATGGTGGAGAGAAGCCCCCTTTTCCATTTGGAAGAAGGGTGGTACATCAATAACGGATTCGAGGCTCTCCCCTATCTTTTCATTGCTTTGTTGGGCAAGTGACAGTACTGGCAGGGTCATGTACCTTGTTTTCTGAGAGACACGTGTTCTGCCCTGGCTTCATTTCCATGATGCCAGCCAAATTCTTCTTATAGATCATGACAAGCTGGAAGTCAGTGAGTATCAAAGCTCCTGTTAATATATAGAGTACCTTTATATGTTCCCATATCACCTTATCACCCAGTTAAAAGATAAGACACAAAAGAGCAACGCTGCCAAGGGAAGTGAGATGAGATTCCCATGCCACTGAATAAAATATTATCTTGTGTAAACCAGACCAAATGTGAGTCCTGAACCTCCATGTTCAGCCAAACTACAGCTGTTTCAAAGCAGATCCAACAGCACTACGAAGTGCATTTTCTTTTTTTCGTTTCTCCTAGACAAAACACTTATTGTGGAAGTGAAGATGCGAAAACAAACAGGCCAGCCCATCAGTCTGCTGCTAGATCAAACCTGGTAGGAAGCCTGACTTCCAACTGGCTTGTTATGGTGGCCACAGGAGGTGAGACCAAAGCCCATCTCCCAAATCCCAGCTGTGCAACCAGATCCAGGAGGAGGCTGGTTCAGAGCAATTCCTCCCTGAACACACTTCTTTCTTCCATCAGGCAGTCATTTAACAGTTTCCAGACCCAAAAGCTATATCCACTGGACTTCTCTGTGAATTTGTCTTAGTTGGTGCAAAACCCAGTTCTGGCCTCTACAACAGCTAGTGGCATGTGGTTGCACAATCCCACCATGTGTGGAAACATACACTGTTAGTTAAGCTGCAGATACTGCTCCTTCTTGAGCAAACCACACCCCAAGACCTTGTTTATAACACGATGGGAGGGACCGCATTTGAAGTCTGTTTCATGGCAACTGAAATCATAATTAGCCCAGCTATCTTCATATGTTGCAAGATAATTTCTCTTCCGGAGGGGGTGGATGTTGAAGTATATGTAAATAGTCAATTAAAATGAAGGGCTCATTACGGGCTTGCTCTCTAGCTGCCATGTGGTAGACAAAGTTTGGTAATGTATATTCTCAAGATATTGCTGCAAATTAAAATATAAAAAGGTAAAGGGGTTTTGGAGAAGGGTCTTCTGCTGCTTTCTGGTTCACACGTCATCCTTTTCATAGGGAAAAGAGTCACAACTGCAGGACTTCTTGAGCTGGGTGTGAACTAAGCCATTAGTTTAGTGCAGCAAAGGCAACTGCACGGTCGTTTGGTTCTCAAGCATGGCTGAGAGAAAAAGTGAGTGGCAGTACAGCAGCCTTTATGATATTAGCTATAATTATAGGCTGCCGTTCTTTGTCAGAACAGGAGGAAAAATCAAATATTTATTTTTGGGCATAAATGGAGAAGCAAGAGCCTTTTCTTGAGTGTGTATGCAGAGGGTGGGTCTGGTCCTGCACTCTTTAACAGGCTGATCTGAAAGGTGTCAGCACCTGCTCCTGTCCTTTGTCAGTAGATGCAAGAGACACATTGATCATGTAGAAAGGTCCAGAGCGACAACACAAAGTGGCTGACTTTGGAGCTTTTTGTATTTTTAGCACTGCTGGTGGCTGCGATACCGACAGCAGAATAATCTGAGCTCCCTTCGAGTGAGAAATGATTCACACTGTAAAAATAAAGCTTGATGCAAACAGCTCTGTATCCTCTGAAATGAGGACTGCAGCTCTTGAACTTTTAAGGACCTTTCTTTCCAGTGCTTTAGGGAAGACTTCCAAGGGTTTAGTGTTAGCGTGAATTGTCTGTTTCTCCTGAATGGAATTTTCTGGAAGTGCTCTGTCTTGCTCTGGCCTGGCACCGAAGCTGAGCATTAGGAGGTTTTAAACATGGATCCAATTTGGCATCTTCAATACTGTCGTGAATTGTTCTCTGCCACTTCAGCCAGATGTTGGTTCCTTCAATGAAGAAGCCTGTAATAGTTAATGCTTCCCTCTGACCATTCCTCTGACGTGTAATCAGAGAGCCAGTGTAAGCTTGTGATACCAGAGCATCTTGTCTCTAGCCATCTGCTCTGGGTGCTTTTTGAGGCAGAGAGGAGAGCTATTTCCAGACAAGTGGCACTTAGTTTCAGTGGGAGAATCTGGATCTTTAGCAAAATGTTTTACATAGACTTGAAATAAAGAAGGGGGAGGGAGCATGAGTGGGAAAAAATATTTTAGTAACACTTGTGGTTTACAAGGTCTTATAATATTTCAACAAATGACATGCGCATACTGTACAAAGGCAGCTGTAGAAACAACCTTCAGAGAGTTGATACCTCTTTTAATTAATTAATTACTTGGGCTGTATAAAAGGGCATTCACAGATGCACTAGGAGCACATGATTTTAGCACAAAATACTGGTACTGAAGCTCCGCACCTTTGAAAGTCGTTGGTCCTCTCAAAACCCTTTTCCTTGTAGCTTCACATTGTACGCAAGGTCTCTCCTCTGAGGCTCCATCTGCACAGTGGGACTGAGGTGAAGGCCTGGCTTTTGCCCTGGGATCTGCTGGGGTGAGGTTGGATGAGGAATGCGGTTCTCACCCCGAGTTGTGCATCCTTGCATGGACACCCTGAGAAGAGTGGAGCAGCTCATTGCATTTCCACGTGCAGGCAAATACGTGCTCCTGTAAAATCAAGGTCGCTTGCTCGTTCTGTGCCTGCCCCATAGTGCAGAGCTGCTTTGCATGTGTTCGTGTGCAAGGCAGATGAAATGACTCCGCTCCAGGAACTGAAATAATGATTCAACTAAAAGTTTAAACAGAAGTTGCAGGATGGCAAAAAAGCCTTGTGTGGACTTTCCACTGTTCCTACAACTACTTATGACCTTCCATACAGTCAGATAAGTGGCTTTATCAGACCTGAAACAGGAATCCAGCTTGTTAACAGAATCACTTCGGTTGCAAGTGACATTTCTTTCCTTTCCTTTACAAGCTTGATTACCACATTTTAAATGGCGACATTTATTCTGAGAAGTGTTGACTGAGACTTTAGCCACATCATTGATTTACGCACCAGATACCATCAAATTGTATTTGCATTAAGGAATGAGCCATAAGCAAGGAACTGGAAACTGTGGCTTAAAAGGTGAATATCCTCTGGATATCTAGGTTCAGATCTTGGGTCACAGTTTAAAGTGAGTATTAACGACTCCTAGAGTCTACAAGGGGATGTGGGTTTTTTTGTTTGTTTGTTTGTTGTTGTTTTTTTCAATTCAGTTGACTAAACCAGTGCACAGTTGGCACTGTTGAAAACAAGATGGAGATGGGCTAGTAAGTCAGGTCAGACTTGGGGTGCATCTGCAGAGCAGCGTTATCTAAGGATAACTCAGATAAGAGGTTCAGTTCATCAATTGATTTATTAGTTTTATTTGCTCATCTGGGACTTTGAGCAACCCGATCTAGTGAAAGATACTCTTGCCCATGGCAGGAGGGGTGGACTGGATGATCTTGCAGCCCAAAACATTCCATGATTTCTCTCCATTACAGGTACAGCTCCGTAAGGAGGAGGACGATGCCAATGTATGGAAGCATATTTAGATTCTTCAGAACTGATTCAGTCCTTTCCAAAAATTGCAAACTTTGTCAGTTGATCATTAGAATGGATTATATTTCCCCTCTTGTCTCTCATTTAGAGAAAGGAAAGCTTAAAATATGCAAAAAGAGGAATAAGGAAAGCAGGGGAAAAAGCAACCTGGTACAGCTGTGTGCCTCAGGCAAACCTCATAGTGCTCCCAAATCACAGATCTTGTTCCAAAACATACAGACATGAGCATTTCTCAATGAAATGGTTGTCTAGTTTGGGTGGCATGGGAAAGGCTGTAAAAAATGTCTATTTTCTTAGATATAACTTTAGAAATAGAAATCCAGCTTGAGGTAGTTGCCAGTTTTGGAGAATTGAAGCACAAGGAGCTAAACCTTAGGTAAGTTGCATGCAGTAGAGAACGGAGATGGATGCTGAAAAGTCCTGGGCAGGCTGTACCAGGAGTACAGTAATGTAATCTGTAACATAAAGTGTATGTTATGTAAACCTAACATTTACTGTAATGTAAAGTATAGCTGAGAGTATGTGATAGGTAGGGCAAGAACGTTTAGCGGCTTCTGGTGTGTTTACTCTGGAGAAATTGTAAAATGGATGTTAGGGAACCTGCTTCATGACTGCCATTTAGATTAGGAAGCCAAGCAGATAAGTATTGGTGTAGAAAATGCTGAAATGCCAAGACCGTCAGACGTTTAGGCAATGTTCTTCTGGGAACCTACAGGACAAAGAAAACCCAGCAGATACCCAGACACCTTATCAGAGACTTAGGAAAATCTGTTCAAGCTGAGCATATAGTTATCTGGGCTGTTTCAGCTCCACAAAGATTCCTTTAAAATGCAATTGCTTGGTTAAAATAATTTCTTTAGTATTTTCAGCATGAACACAAATCCGTGGCTTTTCTCATTCCCCAAATCAGTTCTGAGGTATTTACTTCCTCAAGGGCAGGTATTTTAGCACTGTTTTGGTTTCTCTGCCTCTTCTGCCTGTATGTAGACTGAGGGATGCTCCTGAGCTTGTTAATTGAGGGGTACATCTGCAAGGAATTTCAGGACTCTGATCCTCCAAACAAGGCTCTCCCGGAGCAGCGATCATCGCCTGGCTCAAGTCAGTCCCGTCAGCTCAAAAATGGTAGTTAGGATTGGTGTTACTACAAGGAAGGTGAAATATATTGTCTTTTCTTTCACTGTGCTGCCCAGTGAAAGCTGCTGAGTGAAGCTAGGAAAGCTTGCATGTCAATCATGGTAGTAAAGCGTGAGCGTTGCTCTGGGTTGAGCCTTGTAATCAGCTTGGAGGAAAATTATTAAAACTTCTTAAGTATGTTCTAAGGACAAACCTCCCCACAAATGTGAAACTGCTGAAGGGGATCTCTTCTTAAAAAGCCCTATATTAAAATATTGCAATCAATAATTGTGTGAGTTGCAGAGTAAACACCAGACAAAGTATTGACACATCTTAGCAGTGTCTTAGATCCCAACCAGCCTTAGAAATGCCAGTCTTCTCGTTCTGTTGTCCAGAATAAGTCTGCATGTTGGGCAAGATGGTCCAGGTCAGTGGCGTTCTCCTGAGTGATCAGCTGATATTCTTGGAGTCTAAATAGCACAATATTTGGAACAAAATCTGGGCTGCTAAGTTAGCTCTCATCGCACATTTGGTACCCAAGCCACTGCCCAGCTCCGGCAGCCTACTGGGTGGGTCCTCCCTGTCCCCCCTGGGCAGAGCAATGACTGCATCCAGCACTTTCTGCAGGATGCTGGTACAGGTATGGCTCAGTGCTCTGGGGTTGCACAGAGGGTAATCTAGGTGCAGGAGATTGAAACTGAAGAACCATCCAGGCTTGAACATTGCTTCTTCCCTGATGCTGATTAGGTGATTAGCATGTAAGGTAGTTATCTGATACAGTGGCAGTTAAAGTTGTATCTATGTGGTGCTTATATAACTGGCCAAAATAAAAAGCACCGTGACTTCACAGAGAGTAACCATATAAGCTGCTTTTGATAATGTGCTGACGTTGTGGTGACACAAACTGGCAGCGTGTTCTGAGGGAAGTCAGCCTGACTGCTGCTCAGCTTGGGCTCTTCTTTGTGATCACCCTTGCTGGGCTTGAGCTCTTGCTTTTCATTTCTTTGAGACTGTGTTGCTGGTATTGAGACACTGATATTTCAGATCCTGTCTTCATTTGGACTCCTTCATAATTTTTTTCATCGTCCATGGAAATTGGTCTGTTCTAACACTGTCCTGGTTAGATCTCATTTCGAGCTGATGTTCAAACACACTCTACTGCCATATGAGGCCAGGTAGTGAGTATTTGCCAAGCAGAAGCTGGGCAAGCCACAACGGGCTGGATTTGAATGAGTGAAGTAAAAACGGAAATTACAGGAACATAATTTTGAATATCTCAGTGAGTCACAATCCATTTGTTAGCAACAGAATGCCTTTTGGAGATGAAAAACTTGGGAAGAGTACGGGAGATATCATGTCACCTTTGCTCACACTGAATAGACTGTCATCCTGCTGTGAGACTCCAAGAGACGTGTTGCCAGATGAGAGTTTTGCTGGCAGAGTTGACTTCAGAAGCCATGAAGGAATTATGTAGCTTGGGACTTGAAACACAAAGATCAAAGTACAGTTATGATCTATTCTCTTTTTTTTTTAGATAGATCTGTGGTATTTAAAGAGAAAGAAGGATACAGTGTTCTCAGGTCTGGAAAAAGTTTTACTTCCGTATTAATCTGAAAGTAGATGGGAAGAAGAGCCCTGTCCAAATGAAGGTGGCTTTGTGGTTTATCCTTTAAAAATCATCTTGTCTTAACAGAGAGTGTGACGATTAATCTCTGACTCTGGTTACTGCATGTCATTCATTAAAAAAATGGCTTAAAGTAAACATATAGTACTGCCTTGGACAGATTCTCTTTGGGAACGGTTTCATTTGAAGGCCCTGTTTCCCAGGCCCTTTTCAGTGATGACTTTATGGGAAATACCGTTTTAGAGGTGTTACCTGGCAGACATGATCTGTTATCGCTGCCTCCATATCGGCCTGCTGTGCAGGCGCTCTGAGAAGACACAACCAGGACTCGGCCTGTTTCTGTGCCACTCGTTGCCGTGTTTGCTCTGCGCACGGTCTTCAGAGGAATTTCTCCATAGCCACCAAGGACCATGACTTTTTAACGTGTGCGTGGTGCTCCCACCCATCCAGAGTATTTGCCTCCAGCAACTTTGTTAATAGTGAGACTTCTGGGAACGCAGAGAATTTTCAATGAGCTAATGAGGAAGGAAGACACTAACCCTCTAGGTCTGATCCTGTCATTTTTGCTCATGCTCATAGAGTTCTGTTGACTTGGAGGAACCAGGAGCGCAGGCATGACCAGGCCATGCTGCTGCTGATACTCCTCTTGGAGCAGATACTCCTCCTTTTTGCAATGCAAGAAAAAGACACTTAGTGAATTCTTTACAAGCTGGTTCATAGTCTCAGTTAAGCAATGCATACATTATTCATTAGGTTTATTGTGACAGTTCCTAGGGACTGCATAGGAGTAGGGCTTAATTATGGTGGGCATCAGAGCCCCTGCAGCCCTCCCAGGTTTTATAGAAGAGGAGGGCAGGCAAGGCAGGGAAAGCGCTGATTTCAAGGCACTGGGTTACAGATTGAGCCCTGTTCTCATTTAGCAACGTCTGTGCTTGAGCGCGGTGTGAAACAGCAGCCCGATGTCTGTGCTCTGTGCTGATGTGGGGGCTGCGGAGAGCAGCGCTATGGAGTGTGCAAGAACATGACACAAATGGAGAGCAGAAGACTGCTCTGTCCCATGTTCCCCGCCCCCTCCTTTTTTTTTTTTCTTCTTTTTTTTTCTCCTTTCATGCCTGTCCCCTTGTTCTGATCTAGCTTCTCTTTGTGTTGTCTCTGGAAATCAGCTGGAAGACCTTGGTGAAAAGGTTACATCCAGGCTGTGGTGACTTAGGAACCAAGGCCGGTCTCGGAGGCCGGACATGGATGTGAGACGGGTTGTTGGCTCCTGGGCTCACAGCCTTCCTGAAGGCCAGGGGAACTGGGAGGGCTGAGACCGTCACGGGGCTGTAGTACTGTTTGTAGCTGGGTAATTCTAATTTCCATAGAGTGAGCACTAAGGCATGGCAGCAGTGCCTGTGGGCCTCGTGTAGGGTAGGGGAGAGAAGCCCTAGTTTTGGGGAAGCCAGCCTGCTGGACCCAAGTGCAAATTTTTGACATACATGTACAAATCTGTGCTTGACTCTGCTCTCTAGGTGGTGTGAGTCTGGATGAGCAGTGAGGAAGAAGCATCCACCAACTTTACAGGGTCTTCCTCAGTCCGCGTAGTCCCATTCAAACAGGGCTGGGTGGTGACCTCCGTAGTGCCATGCTGGGACGTGCTGCTTACAGAGCGGTACCGCTTGGCATGGCGCAAGCACCTGCAGGTTTGTAAGTGTCCAGGGGAGCTTATGTTCCCTTCATGGGACACAGGGACTGGCGTGCCTTGGGACCTCATGCCTTGAGCACTTTGGAAATTCTTCTTTCGGTACCTCAAGGTGATCCTAACAGCAGGTGCAGGGTGACTGTAAGAGGCTCGTTTTGTAGAGTGCCGCTTGCTGCTGCTCTGGCTGCCGCCTGCCCAGGGGTTAGGCTGTCAGTGTGGTATCCACCCAGCCAAGCCTTCTTCTTCCTTCTGCTTTAGAGGCATCCAAGTTCAGTTCCCTCGGGCAGAGCCCATGGACTCAGAGGTGCAAGGGTACAATGGCTCTGAACTCTGTCCTGATTTTGACACTCCTCCTTAAGTATATAAGGGCTTTTGATGTATAACCTAGGAATGTACCAGCTAGTGTTACTTGTAGCCAGATCTGTACGTTACAGCTCTTCAGGGATCTGTCCTTCACTTTTGTATTTTACAGAGCCCTCCAGGCTTCACACCTTTCTCACCCTGCTAGCTGTGATTTACTGTTTCTTCCTTAAAACAACCTTCTAGACCACGGAGGCACTGTGTGCTACAGCACATGCCTCTGGAAGTGCCACTGCTTCCCTGCTGTTCCTGCTGCAGAAACACCAAGAGGACCTCCCTGGGGGGTGCTCTGACCATTGCAGAGTGCACTCAGCTGCTGGGACGTGGCTGTGGGGATCCCTTCAGCAGCACAGGTTGCGTCAAGGTTGTATAGAGCATCCAGTGCTCTTGTGCAGGTATTGGAGTCAAGATAAGGGCGAGGGCTATCTTAACTACAGTTTTGCTGTCCTATGAACTCTACTGGAGTTTGGGAAGTTTGGCATCTCGGTATCCAGAAGGAGCTCAGCCCATTTTTTTAATGGCCTTTTCTTCTTTCAGTCTGCTGCTAGTACACTTGTAAACTAAAGAGAAAGGAATAAACTGGGAATGGCTCCAGTGGAGCCTATGGAAATGGGCAGATGCAAAGATGGAGTCAAGAAAGTTGACTTTTGAGTCCAGTACTGGACTTTGAGGCTCATTTTCTTCTGGGAGGTTGGTGGGGGGTTTTGCCTCCATTTCTGCTGAACTTCTACAGAAAAGATACCAATTTTCTTCCATTTTTATGGCATCACAATACTGTTTTAAATTGGAACAGAACATGCCAAGAAGTTATCTTTCCATGGAGAACTTGTTAAAATGCTTTTTATGAAAGTTTTCCCTATGGTTAGAGATCCTTCCAGGATTTTTATTTCAAAGGAGCACAGTAAGTTACTATGTGAGCCCCTCTGCAGCCTGTACCAGTGCCAGTGCCAGCCTGCCTGTCTGATGGTGGAAACCAAAGGGGCCAGCCAGCATGTCCCCTGAAGCACAGTGCCATCATGCTGGCTGCTTGCAGCCGACCACTGTGGAAGGTGACAGGGTGACACAATCATGTGACTCATTTTCCAAGCTGCTTCCTTTACGTTATGGAAACTTGCTGAAGACTGAAAATTCAGCCCATAACAAAATAAATGGGTAATCGTGCCTGGACAGCGTGGGTGAGCACATGTGCTTTAGCTAGCATGACTTTTAATTTTTTTTTTTTTTTTATTCTATCCGTTTTTTAGATGTCTCATCTTGTGAACCTTTGAGAGGGTACAAGTGATTTAGGATCTGAAGGACACCTAATTCAATGCTACCCAAGATTCAATAGCTGCCTGTTGTTGGTACAGATCTAAAGGTGTGGCGCACATACTCGGAGAGATGGAACGTCGTGACGTGCTATGTACTTCAGCTGTCCAGGTAAGCAGCTCCCTCCAGTCCACACCACAAGCCCTTACACTTCAAGGTAACAAAACAAAACATCCGCATACATGATGGTGCTCTGTCAAAAAATCCTCCTCAAGAGTTGTTTGCACAGAAAACATTTGAGGGATTTGAAATGAAAATAAAGGGACAAAGACCTCTGCACCTAACTGGGAAGTCCAGCATGAAGGGAGGGAGCAGAGGTCACGCACATGGAAAGATGCGTGTTCTCCTGCCTTGGAGAACAGCAAGTGTCACATCAGCTCTGTAACAGTGGAGCAGCGTCGCTCCTGAAGGTCAGGCTGTCAAGAGCTGACTTTCTCAAACAGACCAATATCTTTTTCATGAAGTAAGCCAAACTCCTGCATGAGACCTTTTCTTCAGTTTCAGGGGAAAACCGAGCTATTTTGAAATGCTCTTTTGATTAGTGCTGTGTAATACAGCATCCTGCCTTAGCCAACATTCAGCACACCTAAGAATTAGGGATGGCACTGCACCCGGTGCTTCTGTAATTGTGAGGAGCTGTACTAGTTACTTGTATTATACAAAAAGAAAACTATAAAT
Organism: Falco cherrug; assembly: GCF_023634085.1. Lineage (NCBI taxonomy): Eukaryota > Metazoa > Chordata > Aves > Falconiformes > Falconidae > Falco > Falco cherrug. The sequence goes on along the minus strand of NC_073700.1, from coordinate 7,097,844 downwards.
CTTTTTCCTTTTGATGTTATCAATATCCCTTGCTGAATGTTTGTGCGTGGATAATTCCAGTTACAAAATATCTCCTTGCTTACAATTTCCTTATCAAACTAGAGGGAATCGGAATTCTCTCCTGTGCAATTGTATGGGACCAGGTCAGCTGAACTTTCTTGCCAAGAGTTTTCTCTGATCAAATAAGAGATCTAACTGGCATTCATGTAGATGGGGTCTTTTTGTGTGTTTCTTTTTTGTTTGGTGTTTGGGTTATTTGGCAATGCATTTAGATGATTTCATATAAACATACTGCTTAAGACTGTCAGTGTTGTTTGGGAGTCTTAGCTCTACATCGTCTCAGGCAGATGGCTGACAAGCCAGATGCCCCCGTGATTAAACTTTTTTTTTATTCCTGGTTTGGCTGCTGGGTAGTTGAATACTGGTCATATATGTGAGGGTTTTGTATCTTCATTTCTTGGTCAGTGAATATGAGACTAACATTAGTGTCTCTAATATAAAGTTCTGTAAGGGTCTTAGAGTGGAAAATACTGGATATGACCTCAGTGGTGATGCCACCAAGTTCTGGGGTGTTTTGGAGATGCCAGTGATACAGACTGGGATAGTGCAGATGTTTGCCGCTCATTCCTTTGCCAGCTGCTACACAACAGGAGCAGCAGAGCTTTTCTACAAAAAGAAAGCTCTCCTTTCAGGTCTCTGTAGAAAATACGGAACATCCTCTTTCACTTTTGGAAGGAAATGAACCTAAACAAAGAACTGACTGTGCTGTGGCCTCTAGGCTGGTGGCCAGTGTCATTATCCTTTAAGGGCACATTACAGCAACCTTCAGTTCAGAGGTGTTGATTTGTATCTCTCTGGTGAGATGCCAGAATGGGGACAAGGCATGGATCCCTCTTGTGTTGCTCAGTGCTGCTGGACCAGTCAGTGTCAATGGGAGAAATGTTTGTTCTGCTGTCATCCTGTCTTCTGGACGGGGATTTGGGAAGGACACAGTAAAGGTGACGTTGCAGGTAAATGCAAGCTATCAGACAGAAACAACTCTGAGACCGTAGGCTTTCCTGCCGCCAGATGTTACTAGATCCCACCCTCTGCTGCATGCTTTAGAGGAAGGCACAATCTTCACAACAGGCCAAATTCATGGGCTTCTATTTGCACCATAATCATCTCTAGAAAGAAATTTCTTACGGATTAGCATATGCCCAGAAGCGTTCACAATGAATAGGCCTTACAGTTTTGTCTTCAGTGTACCGCAGACATTTGGTCATATCTTCAGCTGGTGAAAACTGGCATTGCTTTGTTGCCTTTCCAAGTCAATTTACAATGAGTGAAGATTGGTCTTTCTGTTCTCCTTCACATGAAGGTCATGCAACTTTTGTGGCTTTGTGCAATATGTTCTTTCTAAAGAGAAATGAATGTGCAGTTGTCTTTTATTTTGCAATGATCTTTTAAAGTACTCAGTTCAAAGATTGGGTGTGCTTTGACACACTTTCCACCCATTTCTTTCAAATTAATAATCCTCTGGTGCCTCTCACATGATCTGTTGGTCCTGTGAGGGTTTGAGCTTTGATGGTGAAGGAGTCTTTGAACAACAAGGGAGGACTGGAAAATCTGGGGAACTTCTGTTTTAGAGGCTTTGATATTGTGCTGGTACTCTATCCTACTGTTCGGTTGTTTCAGTATTTCCAGTCTCAGAGATTCATTTCATAATAGACACAAGGATTCTCACTTGGCTTGTCTGTGATTTTCTTAGTTGCTTGAGGAAGACTGTAATAACTTGCCCACTAAGGCTGCCACTACCTTATTTTCAGCAGGATCTAAAAGCAGGATTTCAAAGGAAATGTAGAAATCTGGAGGAGAACCAGCCCCCACTGAGGAAAGGTCTCACCCTAAAGCCTCAGTAAGAGAGCTGGGAGGCACGTATTTTTACATCCCTCTCCTTTCTTCTCTGCGATGATTAAGAGCATCGGCTGCTACTCACTGTGAGCAAAGGTTTAAGAATTTCTCTCACAGATAGTGGAGACATGAGTCGTTCTGCAGGCCTACCAAAATCAGGACTCAGCTTCCTGCACAGTCAGCCTTTGAATCAGATCCCCCAGTGTTGCAGGGAAGTGGGTTGTTAGCTGGGCATCCTCCAGACCCATCTCCAAAGGGATCCCAAAGATGAGAGCTCAGAGCACTCTAGGAAGCTGGAGGAGTCTCGAAGCATTTACAGGAACAAACTGACTTGAGAGTGTTTCAGGCGCTGCAAGCAATGAGGAGGAGAAGTCCCCTTTGAAAGCCAGTTTAGGCTCCAAAGCCAGCAGAGGTTTGGAGGAACCCCTGCCTTTTCTGAGAAGAAAACCACAGAGTTTGAACTATGAATCCACAGCCACCCCCAAGCTATGGATAAAAGCAGAGTATCTTTAAAATCCAAGGCCAGCAAGTCTGGCGTGAGTGGTTAGGAGCAGGAAGCCTCCTACGAGACAGGAGCTCATCTGCTTTAAGAACATCAGGGTGTGTCACAGAGTAACGGAGCAAGATACCAGCAGTTTCACAAGCAACACTAGGAGTCAGATCTGCTTTCTAATGTGTCCTTCTGGGCACTCTCTCGTGTTGGGGGAGAGAGACCTTAGTTTATCAGCCCTTCCCCTACTAGGGGCACCAACAGAGACTTTCTGCTCTGTTTGACCCCCAGTGTTCTCAAAACTCATAGGAACTCGGTATGTTGGTGGCTGCTTCTTCCAATTCCAGTTGAAATTGGACGATTCCCAGAGGCAAGGAGGCACATGGTGTGACTGCACATATGGGTCGTCTCCCTTACGTACTGGGAGGAAACGGCTGTAGGTCGGCTCTGTGGTGGAAGCTGATCTCCAGGAAGAATCACTTTTGAAGAGAAAGAAGTAACTGCCCTGTGACACAGAGTGCATCTGTCAGTGCTGTTTCACTTTGAGGCTGTCAGTAAATCATCTCAAAGGTCTTGTTTGCACTTGATGCTGCCTCAGAAATCCTGAGTCACTCTTTACCCGATTCACCCTGATACATCTGTTTACTCTATGGTTATATGATGGCTGTGAAAGTCCTTAAGTACAAAGAAAGTCGAAACTGGCTCCTTCCTAAAAATGTAGTCCTGCTGCTTTTATAATGAGAAAGCAGGTTGGATGTCACATTCCTTGATAAAACGCAACTGCGTGTCAGTCCCAGCATTTCTCAGGTGTTGAGACATAGCTTAGTTTTGCTGTCTGCTTGTGCTCAGGATCTCCTGGCTGTTGAAGTCCAGGAGTACCAACACAGATTTATACCTCTAAGATGTTAAGTACAAATTACATTTATGTCAGACAGAAGCATCTCAGACTAATCCTCTCAGTCTCTGACCTGGAAACAATTACAGGTCTGTATCAGTGTGGAAAAAAAAAACAACAACAACAAAAAAACCCAAACAATTTTCTTTCCCATTTTCAACATTGAAGGGTGTTTGGGGCCATGTTCAGCTCAGCTCTGGCCTGTGTTTACTGCTGTCTATGTACATGCACGTCTGTGTCACTTGGGTCACTCTGTCTTTGCTGAGGGTTAAGGCTGTGTACACAGCTGTTTGCTGGGGTCATCTGAAGTGCATTTACATTTATTCTGCAGTAACTTGGTCATGAATTTAAGCTCTGAAGGGCACCAAGCAATTGTGCTGATCAGTAGGAGCCTTGGTGCTCACCTCTTGCTGATGGGCTCTTTCCTAAGTTATCTTCAACCTCAGTCGCTGCTGGCAGTCCTGAGAGCTTAAAATCAGACAATTGTTTGAGCGTTCATTAAGCTCTAAATACTTAAACAGTGAAACCTTTATAAAAGCACCTCTGAAAGCTGAAGAAGAAAAATACAACTGCCTGTAATGAAACTTTCCTGCTGGTGGCTGTAAATCAGTAGGGTTTTAGTAGCTTTTGATGAGCATCTCAATGGGGCCTATCAATCTGACTGCATTTAAAGTTTCAGCCGTTGTTATAATACCCGAGTGATCACAAATCGTCTGATGACAGAGATAACTTGAAAAGATTTAGCAGAATATGAGTTTAGCTGAAATTGTGACCTGACAACCATGGTGTCTCTAACAACTGCCTTAAGTCACTAATGTGCCTCTATCCTGGATGCAGAGACTACGCTGATGCCATTCTGTCTTTTGTGGCAGCTCAGCTACTGGTGTCCCCATCTCTCCTACCTCCATTTTCTACCTGAGGCAATAGCATTCACTCCTGACCCAGGAGACATGGAGTATAAATTCAGATAAAGGAGAGAAACTAGAAAAGCTGTGTATGAGCCATTGTCATCAGAAATTTGTGCAGCCACAGCCACTTCCCGGTCATATAATTCAGTTTTCTCTAGCAATGGATGCAACATAGCTACTTAAGAGTCTCACCTCTTTATTTTTCTCCTGTTTCAAAGCTAATGGTAAAAAAATAATAATTAAGGTATCCATGAACATCCTGTGGTTTAGGAACTTGGGGAAGCATAAATTGAGAGTTTTAGGCACTTATCTTCAACCAGCTATCCCAAAGGCCATTTGAGCTGTAAAGTCCATCCATCACTTTGGCTACTGACGCCAGTGCCACTGCCAGAGAAAGATCAGTCAGGCTGGATTATCAAAGTCAAACCCAGAGACAGCTCTTGTGGGAAGTCGTTGAGAAAGTCTCATGTCTTAATTCCTCATTGCGTAGGAAATAAAAAGGGGATTGTGCACGAGGGGTGGGAATGTTCTGTTTCTTATTATCTGAATGCGTGGTCTTGAAAGAGAGGGCAGAGCCCCTGTGCAAAAGATAAATCATATTAATGCAGTTTGTTTCCCCATTTTTGCCTTCCAGTGCTGTCTTCTGGGAGCTGGAGTCCAGGAGCTTTGCACATGAACTCTTATATAGGGCTAGTAGTAAGGGTGGGTTGTTTTTTTTGTGATAAGAAAGAGCCAGCCTTGGGGAAAAGGAAAAAAACAGACCCTCAAAATGGAGTGAAAGCTATTTATTCATAAGAGAGTGACCAGCTTGACTTTAGAGGTGCAAAGGCAGGCCCAGACCTCTCTCCGCATTCAGCAGCATTGACTGTGCTCGGGGTGCTGCCTGCGCTGCTGGCTTCCAGAGTCATCACGGGGGCTGACGGATCGGCTGTGCCCTGGGCAATGGATGTGACCGATGGCATCTGTCCATGCTGGTAGGGGGATCCCCTCTGGGGGAGCAAGCGGCCTGGCAGCTTAGCATGGGGTGCAGTGGGCTTGGGAGTTGCAGTTTCGGTAGGGAGGGAAGAGGAACGCCTGGAAGCATCTTTGGGGCACCTGTGAGAGCAGAAGGCAGGGATTTGCACTGGTCTGTGACATGCACTGTGGTGTGATTCAGTCGCCGGCCCTGTCTCTTGGCTCAGTTCAGAACACAAAGCAACTCAGAAGCTTCCCCCCCTGCCCCTCCCCGGAAGCTGGGGCTTTTTGATAGGTATGTGCATCCCACAAGCAACTGTTTCTGTCAGGACATTTCATGGCTTTTGAGGGGAGTGTGTGTGAGAGGGGGAACCTAAGCAAAATGCACAGGTTTTGCTAACCAAAACCCAACTTTCCCTACACCTCTCTCTCTCCAGGTAAGATTTTTTCGGGGTTGGGTGTGGGTGTCTGTGTATACGTGATTCACTTGGATTTTAGGAAAGAAAACCTACCTGGGAACCAAAACCTCCTTTACAAAAATACTGATAAACCTTTTCCAGTTCCATGAAACGTTTCTCAGAAGGCAGGAAACAATTTCTTGCCTCCCTCCATGTGGTTAAACAAGGCTGAGCAGTGAATGGGCAAGATGAAGCTTGATGGTGGTGAAGGGCCCTGGGGCTCACAGGCACAGGCTTTGAGCTGGCAAAAGCCAGCAAGCTCCTACCTACGCAGTGAACCAGGAACTGCAGCATTGGAAATGTGTCCCAGCGCCAGCTCAGTGAAGTCTGAGCAAGAAGGTACATATATCTGCCAAAGGCCAGGGTCCTAAATCTGTCTTCAGGGGGAACTTTGCACAGAAATCCACTGAAAACCAAGGAAGTAGCATGATTTTTGGACCCATGGGAGAAGGGTCAACACTATCCATGTCAATTAAGCAGGTAGGTGAATTTGAATAAAAGAATGGCGTAGCTCAAAATACATGGCTGTAGCTTGCCCTCTGTGGTCTGGTAGGGTATCTCAAGATACCCTCTAAAAAGCTGTTCAAGCTTCTCCGGTAGCAGACTTGTAGGAGCACTGACACAAGGCACAAGTGCAGTGCAGGTTACACACTCCCTCCTTCCTGCATAACTTCATCACTGGCTACTTTGCCTCTCATCGGATTTGATTAAAATCTCTCAAACTGCGTTAGAAATGGAAAGAACACTGCTATTAATTTTCATGGCTGCTTACAGTGGGCATGTTGCATTCAATAGTTCAACGGGTAGGTCAAGCTGCAGTGTTGTTTTAATGAAACCGTGAGACGTGCCGTGCAGAGAAAAGCAAGCTGGGTTCCGCTTCACGGCGACTCCCCCACTCTGGTGGGTCTTGCAGGAGCAGTTTGACTTGCATGCCCCGTGGACAGGACATCACGTCACAGTGAGCAACTTCCATAATTGCTACTGGTATTGGTTATCTTGGCAGAGAGGCCGAAGACTGAACACACTGCAGGGAATGAGCTCTGGGCTTGCTCTAGAAGAAACCTCTTTAGTTAAGGGTCAGGGCACATGGACAGGCAGCAGTAGAGAGGGAGCTATTATTTCTGGACAGACAGCTGACACTAAGGGTGCTTATTGCAGCATATTTATCTGTAATTTAAAATCTGGGTGTGTTTTCTATGCTTAAAAAAAAAAGAAAAAAGCTGAAAGCAAGCAACAGGAAGAGGGTCTGAAATAAAAGGTTGCAAAAAATCAAATGAGCAGCTTCCAAGATCTGCATGTCCGGGTATTGCTCTGGGTGGAAGGTGGCTTGTTTTCCAAGATTAGCTCTTGGCTTATGCCCCAGTAAGTAAGACCACGCATCTGTACTGGCTGTGGCCCAAGGCTTACCCTAACCTGTCCCTGACGGTAACTAGTAGCACATGCTTAGGGGAAGCATAAGAGAGAAACTGTTGTGTGATCCTTCCTCTGTTATTCTTCTGGAGAAACTGGCTGCTCATGGTTGGATGGGTGTGCTCTGTGCTGGGCAAAAAACTGGCTGGGTGGCTGAGCCTAAATATTGGTGGTGAATGTAGTCAAATCCAGTCAGTGACCAGTCACAAGTGGTGTTTCCCAGGGCTCAGTACTGGGGGCAGCTCTGTTTAATATCTTTGCCAGTGATCTGGACGAGGGGATTGGGTGCACCCTCAGTAAATTCACAGACGACACCAAGTTGGGCAGGAGTGTTGATCTGCTGGGGGGCAGGAGGCTCTGCAGAGGGGTCTGGATGGTCTGGATCGATGGGCTGAGGCCAACGGTGGGAGGGTCAGCAAGGCTGAGCGCTGGGTCCTGCACTGGGGGCACAACAGCCCCCTGCAGCGATACAGGCTGGGGGCAGAGTGGCGGGGAAGCTGCCTGGTGGGAAAGGGTCTGGGGGTGCTGGTTGATGGCTGGCTGAACACGAGCCAGCAGTGTGCCCAGGTGGCCAAGAAGGCCAAAGCGCCCTGGCTTGTAACCAAAACAGCATGGCCAGCAGGACAAGGGCAGTGACTGTCCCCCTGTGCTCAGCACTGGTGAGGCTGCACATCAAATCCTGTGTTTGGTTTTGGGCCCCTCGCTTCAAGGGGGACATCAAGGTGCTGGAGCGTGTCCAGAGACGGGCAATGGAGCTGGGGAAGGGTCTGGAGCACAAATCTTAAGAGAAGCAGCTGAAGGAACTGGGGTTGTTTAGTCCAGAGAAAAGTAGGCTCTGCGGGATCTTATTGCTCTACAGCTACCTGAAAGGAGGCTGCAGCGAGGTGACACTAGGTCTTTTCTCCCAAGTAACAAGCAATAAGACAAGAGGAAATGGCCTCACGTTGTGCCAGGGAAGGTTTAGACTGGATAGTAGGAAAAATTTCCTCACTGAAAGGGTGGTCAAGCGTTGGAACAGGCTGCCCAGGGAAGTGGTTGAGTCACCATCCCTGGAGGTAATTAAAGACCTGTAGCTGTGGCGCTGAAGGACATGGTTTAGTGGTGGGCTTGGCAGTGCTGGGTTAACAATTTGACTTGATGATCTTAAGCATCTTTTCCAACCTAAATGGTTCTATATTCTATGATAACCTCCGGCCTGTAGTCCTATCTTTTGGCATCAGAGTCTTGGTGATTTTTTGAGCTGGCAGTTGTAGTGGTTCTAGGCTTGGTTTTGGGGGTTGTTTGGGTGGGTTTTGGTTTTGGGAGAAGTATTGAACACCTGTGCTTTAATCACCTTTCTGCCCTCTGTGTCTCTACAGAACTTGGTCACCTCCCCCTGCCATCCCTTCTGAGCTGAGGCATCTTCCCACCCCCTGCCACCCCTTTCCTGAGCCGAGGCATCTTCCCACACAGAGGCAGGAGCTGTGCAGTATGCCAAATCACTGGTCAGTCCATTCTTCTTCTCCATGGGTTGTCTATCCTTTTCAAGAGAGGGTGATGAGACGCACACCTCCCCAGCATCCCCACTCCCTGGAAAGGTCACCCACAGGGTCATTTTTTTATGGTGGCTATAAAAAAGGAAGGCTTCACCTTCCTTCTCTAGCCTTTCAGTAATACTTTTTGAGATCCTGCATGCCTTCATGACCATTCCTGAGCCTTGGACTGGCTTTTTTATAGTACTTTCTGCAGCAGCCCCAATAAAGTGACAGATGACTGTGAGAGCAGAAGGAAGCATAATGTGCTCACAAAGTAGAGAACTGCATGTGCAGGTAGACACTTCTTATTTTATACTTTGACAGTGTATTTGTGCTGTCATAGCATGGCCAGTGTCCCTTTGCTGCGCATCTGCTTGGTCGGCCTTGGAAGTGACCTGATTGCAGCAAGCAAGACAAGCAGAGCAGAGCATTTCCAAATTCTTGGTCATATTTGAAAACTCTCTGAATTACCGGCTGGTGTATGTGGATGCTGTGCTAGAGAGAAAGAGGAAACATTGGTTTGAGATGTAGATCGCAAGTGTTTCAGAATGACCTTGCAATCCCCTGCATGTGGAGTCAGCCATGTCTCAGACACCGCTGCTGTTAAGTAACAGCAATGTAATCTGGTCCTGGGGTTATTCCGTGTACATCCCCTGATCGTTTTGTGGTTTTGAATTTCCCCAAACCAGTTTTTTTTCTAAACTTAAGTAGTGAAGATTAAATCCCTCTTTGATGCACTTTTATTCCTTTTTGTAGATGTTACTGTCTCACTGAGAAAACAAATTTGATTATGAAACACCCTGTTCCCATTTCTCGACTCTTCCCCTCTGTATCTGGAGACCTATGTCCCCTCCCCTTTTGCATATGTTTTGATATAAAGCTCTTGTTGTGCAGGACGTGTATACATAGGCATGTGCTACCTATAGACTGACTATAGAGCTTCTTCTGCTTTGCTGAGAACAGGTGAATTTAATCAGAGCTGCAATAAGGACTGGATTTCCAGTCCTTGCTTTTTTATTTATGTAAGTTGCTTTTATTTACCTAAGTACAAGCCCTCTTCCCGCTCTTGGAAATTTCCACTGACTCCACTCATTTCTTCTTCAGGATTTAACTTCATCTGTTCAGACCAGCCTTGCTGGTCAGGGTTATTCTATCCATTTTTATTCAAGAACAGGGTTAAGTTGGTAACTCTGAACTCTCGTTCCCAGGAAACAGGCTTTGACACGGTAAATAACAGACCAGTTAGGTCTGTTGCTTGGATTGGTGTCTCTCTCGTCTAGGGAGGTGAGCTAGTCTTTGTCAGAAAAGAAAAAGGACAGAAGTGTAAATAGAAATGCATTAATTTAGATATCTAGGCAATGTCTGTAGAGTTAAAATGATTGAAAACTTAAGGAGAATTGGGAAGATGGCAGCAGTACCTCCCTGGGCTTTACGCAAGAGGAGCTGTTGCATTTGGGGGAGAAGAGGAGGATGAAGTGCTGAGGTACTTGGGTAACGGCTCTGTTTCGCTTTGTCACGGAAAGAGGGCTGGTATAAAGGGGAAGGCAGGGGACAGAACAGCTTTTATGTTTGGGCATGGGCTGGGAGAAATAACATGCTGTAACTATTGGAGCTGACACAGCAGAGGCCCATTTGGCCGGGAATATAGGGCAATAAATGCAGTCAGGTGATTGGAGGGTGTTGTGCGTAAGGCTGCCAGGTAGTTAAGCGAGAGCCGATCAGGAAATAATTATGGCTGATAAGAGGAGCTTGTAAGGAGGCCAGCAACTTCTGTGACCATGAAAGGTTTTAATGATTAACTATTATGGAAAGGCTAGAAGCACATTCTCCCCTGTCTTCGAAGTCACACCCCACTGCTCTCTCCCGCGTCATTAACTTCGGCACTGCCCTGCTGGACGGCCGACTGCTGTGCCAGGGCTTCGCTGGTGAGCGTGAGCCAGCTTTAATGCAGGACGGTCTCTGGGATGTGAATGGAGAAGCCGGTTGCTTCCGAGACGGGCATAGGTAGCTAAGTCTGGGTCTGCCCAGGTGCCTGCACCTCCTGGAGTTAAGTCCTGGGGGAATCCGTACCCGGGGACTCTGCAGGAGATTGCTGTCCCCTGTATATTGCAAATGAAACCCCACCCTGGCAGTAGGCTCATGTGCGGGTGGGTGACAGAAAGCTGTGTGGCTTGAAAAAGGGTTTGGGGAAAAGATGCAAGAGGGAGGAGAGAGGAAATCTCTTGCGCTTTGAGTGGGTGCAGCAGCGTATGGCGCGGGTGCCTCAGGACGGGTACACCAACACACACACAGTGCAGCTCCCCAGGACTGGGCCTGGACACTGTTTCTGAACATCTCCTTTCTGTTTCCTTATGCAATGATGAAAACAGCAGACGTCAATAAATGCAGCTTTTGCCAACGCGATGTTGACAGTCTGTGGGTGTTTGCCTGCTGCAGGATTTACAGCTCGGTACAGCCCTGATCATTCGCCTTGCTCACTTGCTCTGGCTTCCGAGGCTCACACAAGAGAAGTGACCTACCACCATCAAAACTTCTGCTTCCCACAACTGGGAATAGTATTCCAGTCTGGTGGGATTCCATCTTCTCAACCACTTTGGCTCCATTTACAAGGTTCTGTACGCACAGGCTTGCACATAAGTGGCTGTGCTGCAGGAAGATGAAGAGGCCACAGACCCTGCTAGGACTGTATGATGGATGGTGCTCAGCGTACATGAGATGAGATTTGTATATTCTGGCTCTGTATGTTCCTAGGATTGGCCGAGGGGTGCAGGGGTGGTGACCACGCAGCAAGCTGGCCTTGTCTGTAGTTGGGTCGGCCCTTTGCAACACACCACAAAGCGCCATCCTTTGCATGGTAGCTCTTTCTTCTTTCTGCTGCTCCGCCTGTACCAGTGAGGGCAGAGCTGTGCCCGGTGCTTGGCAGGCGCTGAACCAGCAGTCTCCAGATTCACTCCATGGAGGGAACTGGCCCGGAATATTAAGGTGGCGGTGGTATTGGATATAGACAGTGGGAATGGCGCTGAAACAGTACTCTGGATCCTGAATAGACTTTCCTTTGCAACCTTACTGCATAGCTGTTATTATAGCGTTTGCTAATTGATTTTTCTTGATTAATGCTAGCTAATTAATTTTTATTAATTAAGTCACATTAGTGACTTGTATGGTTAGGCACAGCTATAAACCCGTGCACAGACCATCTGCAATGAGCACCAGTTTTTCCAGCTCAAGATTTGCCCCTGACAGGACAAGGTGCTGCCAACCCTGTGGACCCCCTGTGCTGGACCCACAGTAAATGTGGTATTTACTGTGGTATATAAATACTATAAAAGCATGTAAAGGTGCCAACAGGCCGGGGGAGCGGGGGCAAATCCACAGGCTGTTGTTGGGACTGCCCACAGACTGCAGGTAACTCCTGTGTCAGTCTGTGTTGCTGTATGTGTTGGATAACCTTGGCCAATATACAGATTCCATCATCATTTCTGAGAAAATTACGTCATTAATGTATCGTCTTTAATCAATAGGCCATGGCCCTGATTCAGCAAGACACTTAAGTACACGGCTAATATCCCTCACAAAGTCTGGTACCTTGATAGGTTGGGTTTTGTTTTTTAGGAACCTGCTTTTTGTATTTGAGATTGAATTTGTGCTAAACTGAGCAGTTTGTGCCTGCAAAGAACATCAGCTGTGGCTTGACCATGAGGTGCCATGTGCTCACAGTATAAATATGACCTCAAAGCTGTGAGATGCCATCATGTGGAGAACAAAATCAAAGAAAGCCAAGAAAAGGGAGAGACCGTTACCAAGTGGTGCATTTGGCCTCTTGTGGCCCACCTCACCTGCACGGAAGGTTGATGCAGAGATCACAGATGATGGAGTGGAAGGTGTGATTTTGGTAAAATTGCATTTGGCTGTTCTTAATGCTGGACGAGCACACAGTGCCCAGGAGGCAAGGGGAGAGAGAGGACTTGCTGATGAATGGGCAGAAAAGCAGTTGATGATCATACTGGGGGAAGCAGAAGCTCTGACTTACTTTCCATGTACAACTTAAATGAATCCTTACAAGTCCCTATTTGATTTCTTTTTTTCTTAACAAACATTTATATTTAAAGAAATCTGTAATTTTATTTTAAACTTTTTCTTTTTTTATTTGAAGGATGAGTTAGGAATAGTTGTAAAGCGATTGTTCATTAGGCTTGTAGCTGGGTTTCATTTATTTTTAATTCTGTTCAGCTTGGATAGCTTTTAATCAGTTTAATACTTAACATCTCATTTCACTAATTGTTATTTATTCCATTCAATTATGTATCTTACAAGCATTCATTTCCCCTTACAGATCTCCTATAATGACCCCTAGGAAGCCGAGGAAATGAAGGCAGAGAGTTTCAAACCACCTTGAGAACAGCTTCTAGTGACCACCTTGCATGTTAGGAGCCTGAGCCATAATAGCAAGAGGCAGGAAAACTGGGATCCTCCAGTCACTTAGATGCTTTTGAGAAATTACTTCTAAACTGTATTTAAGCACTGCAGTAAAGCCCAATTAAGTAAGTACTTAAGCAGAGGCTTAGTTTAAAGCACACAGCCAGTCTTGCCCCTGTTTGACAAACTATATGCTGTGAATTCAGTTACTACTTCTTGGGGAATGGCTGGAGCCATTTGCCTGTCGGGAAGCTTTGCTGTAGGCATGTAGCAAGGAGGAAGAGTCTGAGCTTCAGGTGTTGAGCTGGTATCACCTGGAATTATTTGGTTGACTTGGATGGAGGTGGTATGATTTACGCATCCATCAGGGGTACTCAGCAATGCTTTGGTCTTGTTTGTAATTGTAGCACCAAGTGAAGAACTATGGGGACTCACTGTCACCTCCCCACATACAGGCAGCCACATCTGGCCATGGGCTGTGTCTCTGTGTTACATTGCAGGGAGACAGAAATTTTCTCAAGCTACTGATTTTCTGGCAGAGCAGCAGCAAGCTTTGGTGGCTGAAAAGTGATGAACTCTGCACTGAGCTGTGGGGAGAGCCAGGGGCTCAGCGCCGGCACAGTCAGCCCCAGCACAGTGGTGGGTGCAGCCTTGTGAGCACAACCATACGGGTTTTGGATTCCAGCCATCAAGTAAGCACTTGGTCACACATCATGGACCACCTCTGTCCTCCCTTCAAACAATTTCCTTGCTGTGACCTGCTTTGGTCAGGGCCTGATCCTGACCTGAGAGGAGTCAATGGAGAGGTCAGCCCTGACTCTACCACAGACATTCAAGCCTTGGCCTCTCTCCTGAGCCTCTCCAAGGAGCTGCAGGGCTGACCACATTGCTGATGGCTGCCAAATACACTATTTTCCATTCCAGCCTCACAGCATCATTGTCCCTGCTCAGTAGTCCAGTCTCCCTGGTTACATGACAGCAAAGCTAGGACAGGCATGGCATGGTTTTGCCTTATGTTCATTGATCCTGGCTTAGTGCTCAGTGTTTAACATGACAAAAGGCTGTTTGCAAAGTCACAGCAATTAAATTCTCTAATGGTCCTATTTTTTAGAGGAGTTGAGTCTGTGGGATGTAAATGTATCACAAAAGTAGTCTGTTTAGCACTGTTGCTTTTTTAAAGGCAAAGCAGGCTTGTTGCAGCTCCAGGGGTGAGATCCCCAAGATCCTCAGTGGGTGTGGCCCGAGCAAACCCCCAATAAACAGGGTTGGCCAGATCTTCATGGCAAGTTGGTGGCCATGTTGCATTCCTCTAGCAGAGCATGGCTAGTGAACACTTCTGAAATGGCAGAGATAACGACTGATATTTAGGAACAGGTCATAGGGTACTACCAGGAAGTCAGCCAGGAAGCTGTAAGATGCTCCTGTACTCCTACAACACAACAGCAACAAGCAGACCCCTGCCTGCATGGGCTGTTTAAACACATCTGTGGCTCCAGCAGGTTGTTCCACCCAGGTGTGGCTTGTCTTCAGTGCCCTTTGAAGCTGGGACTTGGGGACTTTAAGCAGCTTTCCTTCTGCTCCCAGCCATGACTGTCCAATTGCTGTGCTTGCAAAGACTAGAGAAAACATGAGACAGGGGGAGCTGGAGCTGGAGCAGTTGTGGAACAGCTTTGTCAGAGCTTGTCTTGAACTGAATCACTTTATGGTCCCAATCTGATCCGGATTGTGCTCATATGGGAACCACCCCCTGCTCAGCTTTCTACTGTCGTGGCACAAGGAAGAGAGATCTACTGAGCTCCAAACCCTCGTTCCTTTCCCAAAAAAACATTTTGTCTGGCGGTATGGACTGCTGTAAGGTTAGCACACCTAAGAGGTCTAAAGCAGAGCTCCCATCCTCTTGAGTTTTGTGGAGTCTCAGGATTTCTCTTTGGCTTGCATAAAACGAAATTAAAAAATCAAAAGCTGTCCTGCCCCAGGGCTGGCTGTTCTTGCAGTACCCTGTCACCCTGTGCTTCCTGGCACCCCCCGCCAGCCCCCCGCCCAGTGCTGGTGCAGCTGGGGCATTCTCGGTTCCTCTCTTGTGGGAAGGCTCAAAGGTGGTTTTGCAGCCGAGGAATATTTCCCTGGGGGAACTACACATGGGGAGCTACAGTCGTTTTGCTCTTAGCTGGAGCTAATGGCTGAGGTGAAACAAAGTGATTCAGGGTTTGGAGAGTGATTCAGAGTCAGGCTCTGGGAGCAGCTTCCCTAACTCCACATTCAGGTAAATCCAAGGGCATTGCTCTGGCTTGAGACTCAAGTTGGCAGTTTTATCTCCCATTGGTTTGTCTCCTGAAGCAGTCAGATGTGTTGTGATGTATCTTGGGATAGGTGGTTTTGTTTAAATATAGAAGAATTTGTTTGTGTCCCAGTTCCTTGGTTTCTGTACACTATTTTGTTGCAATTTCAGTGGCCTTGGGATCAAGCATGTAATGATGATGGGTGAGGGGTCCCTCCACTGCTTCACACAAGTCTAGAAATATACCTTAGCTGATGGCTGCATTTAGAAGCTGAAGTCGATAGTCTGCTGCTTTTTATTTAGCCAAGCATCCCTGCCAAAGCACCAAACTGTAAATAAAAGTGACCTTCCATGGGCTAGGGGGGAGGTCAGGCCACCAGGATGAAATTTGGACAATACTGGAAGGAATAAACATGAAAGGCTCCAAGCCTTGCGTCGCACTGGAGATAGCTCATGTTGACCTTGCTGAGGGCTGTTTGGTGCTGTGTGCTGGGGGAGAGTGTCTGTGCCATAGCTGGCAGCAGCTGTCGGGCAGTTGTAAACTCAAAATTAAAAAAGCACCATAGAGCCAGGAGGCTTTTTCAGCCCTCTAAGCATCCGTTCCTTCACAGTGTGGAGGCACAAGCCAAGACCAGCCAGGACGGGCTAATTCTGTAGTAAAGAGGAAACGCTTTGTCTTTGAGCCTGGCAGCATTCAAAGCTTTCACAGTGCTGGAATTTGTCTTAAAAATGGGGAAAAAGATTTCCCTGGATTAATATCCCACCAAACTTGGTTCAGCATACCTAGAGATCAGAATAGATCTGGTTGTTTTTATTTGGTTGAGAAATTAGAAGAGCCTGGCATGGCTGGACATGAAGTCATGCATTCACGGTGTTTATGAATTCTCTTGTGAATGTATGGAAAGCATGTATCATTTCAACTCCAAATGTTGGAAATAGTGCAAATAAATGACTGTGAGTCAGAAGAGGGTGAATCAGTATAAGTTAGTTCCACTGACAATCGTTTAAGAGCACAGACGTGACATGGGCGATTATTTGGCTAATTAGAGCAGACCTTTGAGCATTGAAATCCAGGGTTTTCAAAGGAGCCTGGCAGAATTAGGTGCCTAAGTCCCTCTGCTATCAGTAGGAGGTGAGTACATACTTAATGCTTAGCTTAACAGAACATCCAAGGCATTTTATTCAGATGTTAAGGAAGCAGCATTTCCCCTGAGTGAGTGGGCAGCATGTTCCTAGCAAGCGGGACAGAACGCCTCTAGACAGAGACCTACAGCCTGTACCAGCCCCTGCTAATGCCCACTTCAGTCATCCACTCAGGCTGGAGCTGAAACTTAGGATGCTCACAGGAGTGTGTGAGTGGGAAGAACCCTCTGGCCCTGCCGTGCGATCTAAGGGTGGCAGCTCTGTCCCACAGTCTGCCCCGCATAAAACATGAGAGGGAAGGCTGTTAGTCCTATGTGCGAAGTCAGACAGTATTAAGATGGTTTCTGTTTGCTCCGCTGATGTGTGATGTGACTCTTGTTTATCCAGCAGTAAAGCTGCACATTTCTTAAAGGCAAGCTGCATGTCGGAGGTGTTCACCCAGACACTGATGCTTCCAGCAGAATGTGCTGCTGTGTCCCTGACTGCAGCTGCCACTGGAAATCTTTGCAGCCTGTTGATTTCTGCCCCCTCCCCTTTCTTTTCTCTGGCAGGCAGTGTATATGGACTGGTGCTGTGAGTGTCAGCCAGGCAAGAGTTAAATGCAGTCCCGGAGCTGTTGGCTTACCTTTGAAAGCACAGTGGGAGACATGTACCTCTGATCTTGTAAAAGAACCTGTTTTCTTGCTGGCAGTACAGCCTGCTCCAGTTAGAATACATGGGCTGAAACAGGGCCTGGAGTCAGTCTGTCCCCTGCTGCGGTGGTGGCACTGTCACTGCTTTTGTGGTAAGTAGGGCAATTTCAGTGCCAGTCACCTCTCTAAATACAGCCTTGCAAAGACATGCAAAGTCATTGATTTTTCTTTAGCCCCAGCGTGTTTTCCCTCTGTGAGATCATGGAGCTGGCAGGACAGCCCTGCCTGCAGAGGATTTGCTTCCACTTGGGCTCCAGCCAGGCAAGACAGGAATCCTAAGTGCTCGCTGCTTTGTGGCTCATCTGCAGCAGCAAAGCCCGACGCTTTCTCCCCCAGTTCACGCTCTCAGCACAGAGGTGGCCCAGGGGAATTGTTTGCTTTTTTTCCTGTTAAGTGGGTTTACCCAGGGCAGGCAAAGGAGGAATGGAAGCATCTTCATCAAATGAGTACAATGGTCATGTCTTGAAGGCCTGGTAAAGGCTGCTGCACGAGACGGTGCAGACACACAAGTACTAGAGATGGGAGTGTTACCTGGGATGCTGCACTCTCTGCCACCAAAGTGCCTTCATGTGGTGGGCCAGGAATTGAGGTTAGGGGGCTGAAGTGATGGAAGGCCACAGTAGAAGTGAACAGAAGGTTTGGGAACTTGTTCACATTCCCAAATGGCAAGTCTACCAGTGTTGCAGGTCTTCCCATGCTGCTTCTGTTCTTGGGAGCTTTTCAGACCCATAGTAACATCTGTGCAGGTAACAGCCCTTGATGAGATCCTATTTGACAGACTTCCTAAGGTCATGCCTTGAGGTCACGTACAACTCTAGCATCCTTTGGCAATAAATTATGCAGCAGGGAACTGTACTGTAGGAGAGCTCCACAGGCTGCCAGAGAGTGCCAGGAGCTTGTTGCTGAGAAGGAAATCTCAGCCTGACCTGAAATCCCTGCTCAGGGATCACTTGCTGCCTAAGTGAGTAGGTAGGACTCTAGTGACATCCTGGGCTATGTTACACATCTTCCAAACCCAAGACTTCTAGTTGCTACCAGGGAATGAAATCCAGGCCAAGCCAGTCTCCCTGACTCCGCTAGAAACCTATGCCCAGTTATGCCATCAAATTCCTCCATGGCTTACGGGTCCCGGCTTGGGAATTCAGTGGCTAGAATGGACCAAGCAGCTTATTTGAAATCCCTGCACACAACTCCATAATTAAGAACAAGAGAGATATTTGCTACTAATTAGCTTTCATTGACCCACTTTTGACCCTCCAAATGCTGTTGTGGTGCACTAGGTCTCTGAGAAGGCATGTCATTCTCTTTGGGGAGAGATTAATCTTCATTACTGTTTCTGCATTAGCTCTTTGTTAGTTTCTCATTAATGTTCTGGTAGATAGGCTGCTAACTGAGGAAGTAACATTCACACAGAACATTGTTAGGAAAATACAGTGCTTTCATGTGGTACAGTAATGGCCCAGGGCACTGCTGCCCAGGCATCATAGCACAGCCAGGCCATTGCGGATGGGCTGGTAGCAACAAATGATGGTCATGGATAGTGTGGCACGTGCAACAGGTCGTGTTAAACCATGTTGCTTTGTTTTGTTCCTCTCTTCACCTAGAGTGGCATCTCCCTTGATTGTCTCGTCCACATGTAGCTTCAAATCACCCAAGTTTCTGGGTCCTGCTTTGGTTGAGTTCCCACTGCTCCCTGTTGCAGAACATCCCCTGCTTAGCTCCACGGAAGGTTGCAGCTGTAACACTGGGGACTAACTGAGGTCCACACCCAGGCTTTCCTGTTAATCAGGATACAACCCTGTGGTTTTTCACCTGAGATGAGAGGGGAGGAATCCAGTAGAGGCTGCCTCACAGATATTTCACCAAAGTGGAGACCCTCCAGCAGGTAGCCTTAAAAATAAATTCCAACTGATACTTACCAGAAGAAAGGTCAGCACCAAAGAAATCATATTGTTTTGCTGCTCTGTGATCTCTCTGTCCCATCTAAATTAGGAAAGGGGCTTCAGTTGGTTTCCCTCGGCCGCACTCATACGGTGTTGCAAAAGTTTGCTTGGCTGTTTTCTGTGCCATGGTCTTGCTACAAGAACAGTGTTGCTAACAAGGAGTAATGGTATGGTGTTTGTGGTGAGTCCCAGCCACAGGTCACAGAGAGCTTCTGCTCCCCTAAAGGAGTGACCCCCACAACCCATTCTGCAGGGGGATAAAACAGATCATTTCTAGTGACTTGCTGCGAATTGGTGAATGAGTCAATGGCCAAGCCAAGAGGCCAGGTCTCCTGGCTCCCAGGACTGCCTGTTGTACTTGGCTCTGGACTTTGGAGAGCAGAGCACATTGCTGGAGTCACCTGGAAGTGGTGTGACAGATGTAGGAGTGCAGCCTGCTGTTCTCTTGCAGCTACTTCAGGATCCCACAAATCATTATCTGGAAGTGATTCATTTCTTTGCAAGTGCCACGAATGAGATATGTGTCAGGGTTACAGCAGTCTGTCGCAACGTTACATTGAGTTTCATTGAAAGTGTAAGGTCCTGGTTCAAGGGATTGTCTCTTTTCAACAGCGCATTGCAGTAGCTGAAAGAACCTGCTAAATGCAGTCCTTGAAGGCTCCAAAATTCAAACGGAAATAAAGAGAAATAAAAACATATTTGAAAAAAAAAAAGAATGAAAGAAACAAACCATTGTGTTTAGATTTCTTGCATATGCATTTGGAATGTTTGGTACTGTTAGTAATGTTGCTGGTAGAGGCTGCTGTGTGAATTTGTGAATGGGCTGCCAGTGTCAGTGGCTGGCTAGATTAGGAAACACATGGTAGAACAGAACAGAACAGACCATTTAAGTCGGAAGGGACCTACAATGACCACCTAGTCCAGCTGCCTGACCAATTCAGAGCTGTGTCTCTGGGCATGGGCAAGTGCTTGCGTTTGGGACCTTTTATTCTGGGCAGCAAAGGCAGTGGTCAACAGCCCAGGCTAAGTACTCAAACACGAGGCTGTTTTCATTCAAGCACCAGAGTGAAATTAAGCCGTAGGATGACCATGGATCTTATTTATGTGCTTGGGAAGATGAAAGTCCTCAAAATACAGGCAATCCCTTCCTAAAGCACTTGTAGCTTGAAGAGTGTAACATCTCAACAGTAGTTAGGCCAGGCTAATGTGGGAAAGATGGGAAGGAATTAGATGTGATGCTTTTAATGTGTCTCAGTGTCACTGGCAATTACTTCTGTTGCAACAAGAACCTGGAAAGCTGGGAAGAAGCAGGTTACAAGAGAAATGTGGCAACTGTTTGGTCAGCTGGCCTGAGGAAGCTCAAAAATATGAGAAGTGCCTGTGTAAACATGGGATGCATTGCCTGCAAGGGAACCTGGATGGAGCTGAATCCAGTTTCAAGCTATTCCTCCTTTATTCACCAAAATTTTTGAAGTGCCCCGGAGCTTTGCAGTTGCTTTGTAAGGTTATTCTTGGTGCAAGTACTTGGGACTTCTCAGGGTGTGCAAACACAATCTTTAAATCTGTTGCTTGGATTCAAAGTTTCGATGTTTGGACACATCAGCTATGTGGTATGTTCCTAATCTTCAAGTGGATGAGGGTAGTTCTGATGGTCAGGTTGGAGAGGTAAACACTCACCACTGCGTATTTCAATGTTACTTTGAACAAAGGGCTAAAAAATGTGATTTATAGTCTTAGCAAACATTCCTGCCAGGGAACATATTTGCTAGATTGTTGGTGAAAAGCTAGATCTAACGGGATGTGAACTCATTCCAAGGTAATTTTGTTTACACATTTCAAATACATGATTGCAAATAATGTTGCTTTCTGCTCTCTGTGCCCCAGTGGAAGCTGTGCACTAACTGGGGGAAAGGAATTTCCTGCCAGACTCAAACAAAACGTGACCTCTGTCTTAGCATGAGCTAAGGACTGGACTCATTCAGACTGGGGTTGGGAAGACAAGGCCTTTTGCCTATGGAAAAGGGAGCTTTTCCAGTGGTAGCATGCTGTCCAGGACTCTCAGTGGTGGTTTGAAATACTGCTGCCGTGTGAATTTTGGGGGAAACTTTGCTCAGCTGCAGTTCCCGTGATGCTGTACTGGTTTGCCCCTTCCTTGGGGTTGGAGGCTGTGTTTGACAGATCTCCAGCTGTGCTGTATCACGGGGGACATTTCCTGGTGAGAGAGAGGCAATGGAAGGTACACCAGGCAAGCCACAATTTCCAAGAAATATCCTGGCCATCTTTCTGTATGCAAATAGTTTTTGGAGGGCAAAACTTTTTTTTTTTTTTTTTTTTTTCATAAAACAACATAGTGAAAAATATCCCAACTGTACTTTTCCTGTTCAAGCCTACTATAATGGAAAACCTGTGCTCACACCTACCTATTAGTAGCACTGTATTAATTCTGAAGCCATTGATCATCAAATATGGCCAATTTTGGTCATTGCAGGTATTTTCCCATTAAAAGAGAGCCTTCACTCTAATCAGGTAACAGTCACAACATTAGGAAAATAAAAATAAAATTCTCTCAATGAGATGAAATACACAGCTGGGAGAGGTAGAAATAGCACTGGCAGATGAGATGCTGGAATAAGGACTTGTCAGCTGGGGGGTGTTGAGATCCAGGATATAGTTGTGGAATGAGGAGAGCTGCTACATCTGTTAGCTGTGGCAGCTGAAGATTAGGTAAAGGCAGCGTATATCAGAAACGTCTAGACAAGGTGGAAAACTTATTACAAGTATTGGGGAGAAGGGAAAAAAAAAAAAGGAGGGAAGAAGAGGAGCAAAAAGCCAGTAAATTGCGTGATTATATGGTGCCTAAGCAAGGCAGGTTGAGATTATGTAATTCTCTGGGGAAACTACATGAAACAATTATATGTTCACTTAGGTGCATTATGTTAGGGTTTTTTTAATTAAAAAAAAAAGGGGGGGGTTGAATGCTCAAAATAAGTGTGGAGGAGGGTAGTGAAGTGCTGAGCTGAAAACCTTTTTTTAAATCTTTATGTGTACTGCATAGTGAGGGAGAAAGCAGAGAAAAGGATGCATTTGACACGTGTCAGAGATATCAACAGCTCCAGTGACAATTCTAAGGAAATTAAATGGAAATTAAAGGGAAGTGCTTTAGAGCAGAAGTCCCAAAAGCACTTAAAAATATTGAACATCAGAAAAGCTCAGCATCTGTCAGCAGCAGGGGATCAGCTCCTTTCATGACCAGCTTGCTAAGCTTTGAGGGCCAAGCCTGCATCAGCTCTGAGACCCCAGGACTCAATCTGATGCACATCAAAAGCTGTGCCAGAGTGCAGGAGAACCTTGAGGGAAAACCAGCTCCTTCCAGCAGGCAGAAGCTCTTAAATTCCGGCATCATCTAGGGATGAGGGAAAGGATTGGGAATCGGGCACTGATATATCAGCTTTGTGGATTCTCTAATTCTTCAGCTTAGCTGCTGAGAGGAGTTCATAAGATCATCATGATTTCATGGCGTTTGCTTCCCCATTGCCCCATCCCTGTTGCCAAACTGCCGCAGGTTGGGGTGAAGACTGTCCCCAGCCCCTGGCTATGCTCTTCACCCTCACCTCAAGGGGACTTTAAGGGGGGTCAGGCTTTTTGTTGCTGTCCTCAACTGCCTGCTCTTGGTGCACAGTGTGACTTCTGGAAGGCAGGGCAGCACAAGTGTGTTACAAAGCAACTGGAACCAAGACTTTGCAAGCATGGCTTGACTTCCTTATTTCAGTTTCTCATGGTCTTGCAAGACTATGCAATACCCAGCGCTGGGTGTGCCCAGTGGTCTTCCACTAAAAATCAACAGGCACTTGGCTGTCGACACTTAGCTTAATGCTAACACCGTGTGGCCTCTTTCCTCAGGGCCATGCTTGCTTTCTTTTCTCTGCCTCACTCTCATTTCAATCTCTGCCCATCTGTTGGGTATTTTCATCCTTCTCAGTTCTACCAAGCCAGCGACAGCAGCAGGCGTGTGATACGACACCACTGTTACTTCTTTTGGACTCCCACTGCCTACGTGAGCCAGAACATCATGCAGCCCATGTAGCCTGACACAGAGAGGACCCACAGAGACGCGTACCAGCATCTAAGCAGGAGAACAGTGAGTGTGTTCTATAAGGAAGCAAGAGAAAAAAAGACACTAGCATGTTTTCATTTCCTCAGGAACACATCCCCCAAAAAACCCCACAAGATGGTGAGTCATCCACAGAGGGTATTGGCCTCTCTGAGTTGCAGCTGCTAATTTTTAATTCTATAATTTTATAGGCAAATAAAATAAAAGAAGGAAAGAACGAGCAGATAGGATGCATATTATTGTCTATATGTAAGATTCTCCCTTTTCCAGCATGGAAGCATGAGATTGGCTGTTGGATCTCAGGTCTTTGACGTATTAGTTGGTCGTGCACAGGTGGAGTTTGTGCAAACACATCTACAGGCTTCAGGTATAGCTTTGTGAGATCATATAAGATCATATCATTGGTGAAAACAGTGGAAAAAATTTTAAAATTATCTCTTTTTCTGTAAGTACTTTAACATTCATCAGTATCCTTTGACTGAAGCCCTATATACAAAGTCCAGGGAATAAAAAACTGGGAGGAGTGGCTGATACGCCAGAGAGTCATGCTGCCATCCAGAAGGACCTAGACAGGCTGGAGAAATGGGCCAACAGGAGCCTCATGCAGTTCAGCAAGGGGAAGTGCAAAGTCCTGTCCTTGGGGAGGAACAACCCCAGGCACCAGTACAGGCTGGACACTGCCCAGCTGGAAGGCAGCTGTGCAGAGGAAGGACTTGAGGATCCTGGTGGACACCAAGTTCAACATGAAACAGCAACGTGCCCTCATGGCAAAGAAGAAATCTGGCATCCTGGGCTACATTAGACAGAACATTGCCAGCAGTGGAGGGAGGTGATCCTTCCCCTCCGCTCAGCACTGGTGAGAGATATCTGGGGTGCTCTGTCCTGTTCTGGACTCCCAGTATAAAAGAAAAATGAACATGCTGGAATGAGTCAAAGGCAGGGTCAAGATTAAGGAGTTGAAGTATCTAGTGTTTGGTCTGGAGCGGGGAGTGCTCAGAGGGGGATCCTGTCGGTGGACACAAACTGAAATTCAGGAAATTGCATTTAAACATAAGAAGAAACTCACTGTGAGTGTGGTCAAACATGGGAATAGGTTGCTCAGAGCGGTGGTAGAGTCTTTACCCTTGGAAATATTCACAGCCTGACTGGACATGATCCTTAGCAACCAGCTCTGAGCAGCAGATTTGGGCCAGATGATCTGCAGAGTACCCTTCTGACCTCAGTGATTCTGTGATTTTATTCCCAGTTGTTACCGCTAAATGGATTATTCAGCTGTCAATAAATTGAGATGATCTAGTAAAGAACTGAAGTGATTCTGTGTTTAGCCTGAAGCTTCCACTGGGCTGCTATGGATTAGCTGAGTCAGACCACCAGTCTGTCAACTGGATAAACATGCCTCTTCCATTTCTGCTGAGGTACTCCCTTTGGCACACACTGAACAGTAGAAAGTCAAGTGCTGCAGTGCAGAGTAAACCCAGAGAGAGTTTATGATCAGTAAGTCTAGATCATAATAAGACTAGATCATAAGTCTAGTTTTTGTTAGGTGAATGGCAAATGGAAGAGTAGGGCTGACGCAAGAACTTTTCCATATATCAGGTCAGAACCTCTTCAGTTATCGGCCATCCTCTACTCTTAGGCTTGACTGGAGTGAGCACAGAAGCAATTTTTCAGGCTTTGTGCCATGAGATATAAGGAGTCAGTTGCAAACACAACAAGGGAGGTTGGCAAAAGGGTACCAATACTTCAAATACCAACTTAAGCTATCTTACTGAAGAAGGATGCAGTGTGGGAAGAATATTCAATTTGATTAGAGGTTGTATTGTTGATCTAATAGAAATCCTGCTTGTTTCTCCAATGGCTGGTACAGCTTGGAGGCTGGGATTTCAAGGTCTTACTCTGTTAGCGATAATGGGAGACTGGGACTGAGTTTTAATTCCTGGCACCTTCTTCAGGGTGCTAAGGGAAGTAGTTTCAAGGTATGAACTTAGTCCAGGGGTCTCAGGAAGGGAGAAGGCAAGGAAAGCTTAAAGGTCAGGCTGTAATCATGAAAACTAGTCTGGTGGGACTGCCTTAAGATACAGGCAAGTCAAGGGCTCTGCAAAACTAAGAGCTCAGCGGCCAACTCCAGGCTGGCTGGGGCTAAACTGGTACTTTTATGTTTATGGACACCCTAATGGACAAGAATGGAAGCTACACAGCTTCTGCCTTGGAAGATCTTGCACTTCCTAGCCTAGGCCAGCCTGGAATGAACTGAGTGGCTGAAAACAAAATTCCATGTGCATGTGTTTTTCTAGGCTTTTCCGCTATCATACTTTCTGAAAGGCCACCTCTATTTCTTTCTGCTCTTTATTGAGGTATCCAAACTAGGGGCACAGGAGGAGCAGAGATGAGGGGTGGGTTTGGCAGTTGTGCTTCTAAAAATCTCCAAGGCAGACCTGTGTAAACATGAAGATTCTCAGTAAAATATCTATTTTTGGAAAGCCAGGGAAATCATGAAACTATAAGGTAGTGGAAAATAGTTCTGCAAGACCTTTGTCATCTTCCTCTCCTCTCCTTGTGGATAAGAGGATATGGATTTCTGAATGCTATTTAAAGTTGGAATGCAATGTCCCTATTCCCCTGCCCCCTCCAACTTAATTGAGTACAAACTGCTTTACTGACACTACTGTTTGAGAGCCAAGGACTGCCTTGTGGTTAAGACTGATTTGATCAATTGTCTCTTTTTCAGTCCCAGCTCTGCCAGCAGCAGCCTGTGACACTGGCAAATACCATTTCCCTAGTATGGGAACGCACTTCTGTATGAATTTCCCTGGACTATTGTGTCATTAAAGCTAATCCTGTACTTTGAATATGGTACTGAATCAAGTTCTGCTTCTTCTCTTTATTGATTGTACACAGTGAATCAGGATGGCAGCATCTCATCCTGTCTGGCTTTTCTTTGTAGATTTAGGCTTTTAATTTCCATCTGAGGATACTAAATATTTCTAGGGGCTGCAGCACTAGGGGATGCTGGTACCCTCACAGCTGTGGCGATCAGGGTGTAAAAAGATGCCAGTATGCCATTGCTGTCTAACCTAGCACTGTTAATTCTGATAGTGTGAACAGTGTGGTCAGAGAAAACCAGAGCAAGTGGTAAAGGCATTATCCAGTCTAGAAAGAAAATTGTGATGGTCAGGGATGATGGGAAGGGAGTGATTGAAGTTCTTCCTGCAAAACATCTCCTAGCCTACTCTGCTGTCTTGTTTGCAGCCTCAGTGGGGTGTCAGGCAGGACCTTGGACGTTAATGAACGCAAGGAGGCTTGAATGTGGCAACTGTTAATTGCAGACAACTGTGGGAGTGATGATGCCAAGATTGTCACTGTAATGCCAAAAGGATCCAACTGGAGTGCTTAAAATTCAGTCATGCAGGATTGTATTTAAAGCCTGTTCTCACCTCTCATGGTGGCTCTACGCAAATCCTGCTGGATTATCATCACTCTTCAAAACCAGGCACACTTCTGAAGTTCCTAAATTCAGGTAGTATTTTAGAATCTTTTCCTGTCTAAATACTGGTTGTCTCTGGCTGGTCCCTTTGTGTGCTGGTGTCCCATCTTACATGAGGGTGTTGAGGATCCTCCACAGTGTGCCTAGACTCTGCTGCCCAGTGCCAAATGGCCTTGCAGGTCACATCGTCCCTGCTTGGCAGGGCAGGTGCAGGGAGCTGGTGGCAAAGCAAGACAAACTCTTCTGTCGCCAGGCATGGCTGGGAAAGCTCTGCCTTGTCTGTCTTGTGCTTTGAAATATTTCTTCAGGGCACCACTGATTCCAGAAAATGCTGTTCCCTTGGATGGGGGTAAATCAATATGCAAAAATCCCTCCCTACCAGCTGATACCAAATGTACTGGGTTTTTGTGTTTCTGTTGGCCTCAGTGCTTTATGTATAGTTTCTGCATAATATTTGCATAAGGTACAATTGCACCAGTTGTCTCTTCCCTCAAAATGTTACCCTGCTTCTGCAAGAGCTGGTGCTGGGCAGTAGAAGACAGTAGACAGACCAGGGGGAAGCCTGGCACAGTGATTTCATCGGCCTCACATTGAGTTAATCCTCTGGGGACTTGAAGGAAAACATGAAGTGATGCCAAGACTTGAGGTCAAAGTGAAGCTCCAGCGATGAGTCCAGCCCCTACCTGAATCAAACCATGGTTTCCTTAGTCTGCCCTCTGGTAAACCTACACATGAGTCCAAACACTTTAAAAATTATTCAAGAAAAGGCAATACCCTGGAAGCGTGTGTCCAGTAAACACAGTGGTGGCAGAGGGAAAGGTCCACAGAGCACACTGGACCGCTCCTGGAGTAACCAGAGGCCATTACAAGTGCCCTTGTCCTTGCTCAAGTAGTTGTCACAGGAGGAGGAGATTGCTAAGTGTTTGTGAGGGTTAAAAGTGAAATGACAGTGAGGGCTGGACCCAGCCTCCCCTCTGCTTGAAGTACTGGGTTTGGGATAAGTGGATACCAAAGCTCTCAACTGCTGCATCAGGAACAAAACGTTGGGGTTTTCCCCTATTAATTTAGCCAGACTGACCCATGACTTTCCATCAGGGTCACATTGCATTGGCAATCAAAGGATGCTACTAGTATCTGGAGCCACAACCTGCAAGCCTTCCCCTGCTAGCGTGCCTTTGCTCTGCTCTGAGGCAGTGAGGATCTCCCCAAAATATGCAGTCTTCTGGGGGCTGCTCATAGACAGGAAGGATCACACAAGGGCCCGGTCCTGGCATAGCTTTCAGCCCTTTGGGTGCAAAAGGTATCTCTTAAAAGGGGGTTAAGAGCCACATTTCTCTTTCTAGGGGAATATTCAGAGAGTTCTAATTTTTAGGGTTTTTTTTTTTCTTCAAAGCAAACCAAAACCCTAAGGTTAGATTTCTGGTGAAGAGCATCACAAAAATAATAGAGCCCATCAGAACACAGTTCTTCTCATTTCGATTGTGGTTTTTCCTAGAAAACTGTTGAAAGTAAACAGCTCAAATGTACCTTTAAAGTACAGAAAATGCAGGCTTTGCACAAGGGTGCTCAGCAGGTGGTTTCCAGTTCAGTTTTCCAACTGAAAAATCTAAAAATTGCCTTTATATAAGATGTGGGCTTTTGGTGAATCAACCTTGTCCTGCCCAGACAGCTGGGTTAGGTCAGACTTTGAGGAAACCAGCCTTGCTATGGACAGCCACTGCTCCAGCACCGCTTAGGCCATTGCCTTCATCTTGCAAACCCTGGCTTTAGCTTCAGCTCCCTGGAGTTGTTCTGTACCCTTCTGCAGGGGCCCTGATGCAGGATGCTGTAAGAATGGGACTTGCTGCTGAGTGGTGCTTGTTAAGGCAAAGGGTCGGGGGTTGTGTAGTTTGAGTTAACTCTGAGAGACACAGGAGGCTGAGTAATCAGCAGGGTAAGGGGAAATTTGGCAAGCTGCCTGGGAGGCTTCAGGGAAATTGGGAACAGCTGGGATACCCTGGCAGAGTGAAATACCTCCTGGAAGGGGTATTTCTCTCTTGGTACCTGAGCTGAGTGGAGCTTTGATTCAGGACAAGGTTTGGAGGCAAAGTGAAGAGTGAAGCATAAAGCAGTGGCTGGGAGAGAAGAAGGCTGGTTGTCCTTGGCTGGGGACTGGGGCTGGGAGAGCTGGTGGCAGGAGGGTCACAGTGAGGTGCATTGCTGTGTTCACCAGCCCTGTTGTGCTAGCCTGCTGTCTGAAAAGGCACTCTAGTTTATCCAGAAAGTGGTGGGTTCCCTAGAAGAAGGGAGGCAGCTGACGTTGCTCAGCAGGAACGGGGCAAGGAGGGGCTGGAGCCAGGCAGCAGCTCTGCTGCACTGTCAGAAACGTGTGAATCTGTCTGTGTTGAGCGTCTTGGTGTGTAATTAGCTCTGCAAGGCAGATGCAAAATCAGTTGTGTCTCAACCACTTTGCTTTGGCGGGGCAGCCATCTGTAAGCGAGTAAGACTGCTGTCCTGACAGGGTCTCTCTTTGGTGGGCGGCACTGCTGTGTTTTGGAAAGGGAAGGAGCTGAACGCATGTGCAGGCTTGACGATGAGGTGATATCCCAAACCCCACAGCACAGGTACCAGTACTAGCTCTAGTGCAGAAGCTGTGGGCTGCGAGGATGTTCTCTTCCCCCACTGCTGCCAGGTCTGTTTCCAAGTGGAAATGGGCTGTGCACAGAGTTCTTGTTGTGGCCTGGGGGCAGGAGGAAGAAATTATCTTTGCAGCTAGCTGGTGGCATGGGTACTCTGGAAGGGGATGAAGGAGGAGGTGGAAGTTGATGGAGTTGTTCTGTGCTCATCACTGCAAGTTTGTGGGATCATAAGGCAACATGCAGTGCGGCATGGGGCCAACTTGTCCGTCTGCAAGGGGAATGATGTCTTTGCCATAACTTTGGTCTTTGGAGTTTTGGTTGGGGGGGAGCTGCTTCCTCGATCATACTTGGCTCCTGAAAGTTGTGTGCGAGTGACTTTGGTCTTGCAGAACTCCCCGAGCTTCTCTGACTCCTCTACCTCATGCTCAGGGCAAGAGCACACTTGGAAGTGGGAAGCAGTCACTGCGAAGCAGAGGATCTGGCACTGAGTGGGTTCTTGTATCTGTGTGTGCTTCAATGCTCTGTCTTCAGTGTTAGGGCTGAAGGTGCGAGGTGGTCTCCAACATCCCATGTAGAGGGAAGGAGAACTACTGTTAACTAGGGTTCTTGAATTCTTTGAATTGCAGCTGACTTAGAGCTCAGAAGCTGCAGGGAATGATGCCGAGTGTGAGGAACGAGCCTTTAACTCACTGACCTACATTTCTGCTCTAACAGTGTCGCAGCATGACATGTTTTATTCCTTTAGTGGCCTGTGGCTGCTCAGTAGAGCAGAGGGCTGCTGGGGTGCTTTGTTCTGGTGCATTGTCCTGAGTCTCAGGAGGATCTTACACAGGCTGGGAGCTGCTAGAGGCAGGGCAGAGAGGAGTGTGCTGGCAGTAGTGGGCATCGGCATCCTACAGGTGTCTCCTGAACCTGCAGAAAAAGGGATGGGGGAGGAGGGACTAGCAGCTGATTTGAACAAACGTGAAAATTTCCAGCAACTGTTTCTTGGCTTTCATGCCGGTGCTCATTTGCTGGGCTGCCATGTGTCACAGGGTCAGAGGGATGCTGAGACTTTTTTTAAAGCGTGGTGTGTGTGGGCCAAGTCAGAGGAGCGTGTGAATACACATGCAAAGTCAGCGCCCATGTACATGGCTAGAAGACCTGAACCAGAGAAATCATTGTGTAATTTGTATTTCTGCATACAAGTAGATATTTCTGTAATTGAGGGGGACAGGACCTCCAGCATGAACACAGGAGAATCCAGTATGACTGATCTGAAAAGAAAATGTGAAATATGAAGTTGTCTTAAGTGTCTCTAGTGCTGTATTTGTGCTCGCTGTCTTTTGAGGTAAAAAGGAGGCAACATGATACTTCTGTTACAAAAAACCCTGACACTTAAAAGCCAGAACTTTTAAGTGCATGTGCCAACCTGGAAGTACTGAGACAATGGCAAAGTACTGAGATGCCAGCTGAAGAAGCAAGTGACTTTGACCCACCTCTCTTCTCCCAAGTAAATCTTTCTGAAACACTAGAGACCTTTCTACCTGTAAATGCTCAGCCCTTGCAGCTGGCCTTGCGTGTCACTGGAAGGAAACAGCTTTTTAGCAGGTTTATCTGCTCCATGCTGGTTTCTCATGGAGACTGAAGGAATTCTTTCTAAACCTCAAAATGTCAGTTTTCATGGCTGGCCCAGAAGCTGGAGCTAAGTGATAAATGGGACAGATTTTTGTCTTGTAGTGGTTTTTTTTTCTAATGTTGCAAATAGTTTTGTCAGATTTTTTGTTTGTTTGTTTGGTTGGTTTTTTTTATAAGGACCAGACCACTCAAATCTTAATTTGCGAACAGGTTTAGTCAAAAAGTAGTATTGGTAGTTGATGGAAATATAGCCAGAAGAAACTGGTTTCCTGGGTCTTGTTTTTATAGTGACTGTTTAGCTTCTAGATGATGCTGTCAGTTTTCTGAAACTTGTGGCTTAACCAGAGCCACTTTGGACCGCGGAAGGTGTCCCTGTTAGCTGAGCTGCAGAAGCAGCAGCTGTCATTGGGCCGCAGAAGGGGCTGGAAGCTTTAGAGAGGAAATGCAACCTCCTGCATTCATAGGTTTAGTTGTGTAGACTTTTTCTGCACCCCAAATATACTCCCTATTTCTACATAAAGAGCAAAGAGTAGACTGGTGTTCTCTGTAGCTGGGTTTCACGGCATCTGTTGTTCATCTGGAGCTTTGCTGAAATGATTGAGCGATGTGGAGCAGAATTCCCAGAAGCGAAGGGCAGTACCAAGTGGCTTGTGTGTGCGGATGCAGTTGGCATCTGCCACAAGGGCTAGGGATGCTCAGCAACGTCACGAGCACTGTGCTAGTCAGTTCCTGAGATGCTTTTGAGGGATAGGGGGATGTCAGAGCTAGAGTGTTTTAACCTGCCTTTCCACTCCGCGCCCCCCCCCCCCCCCCCCCCCCCCGTAAGCCCGTTGAGCACCACACTATGCAAGAAAAGACATACTGAGAAGGAGAGGTTATTAAAACACATTTCAAAAATAGCTGAAAATAAAACATATTTGGATTTTAATGGCCAGATTTGTAGAACCTGATGCCTCTTCAGGCTATGGTGGAAGAACACAGCTGTCCTGTTCACCCACCAGTGTGGCAGGTACAGCTACCTTGTGGTACCACCAGACTCTAGCCGTAGAGATGTCCTCTCCTGGGTCCCACAGAGCTGCACCAGGGCCAAGCTGTGATCACAGTAGGGGTGCTACAGCTTTACAGGGCCAATGCTGCAAGCTGAAGTGCTCAATGGTAAAAGTATCAGACTAGATTTCTCCACAATATCATCCTCACATAATCCTGGCTGCCTTGTTTTGGGGAGGGACAGCATAGTGTAGGGGCTGCGTAGGCTGTGGAGCAGGAAGACTACAGCTGCAGGGTGAAACAGCCTCACTGCCCTCATCCATCTGGAGTTCACCTCTCATTTCTCCTGAAACACACTGAGAACAGCCCTTGTTCCCTGTGGTCCTCACATCTTCCAGTCGAGAATTTGAAGAGCACTCCTCCATCTCTCCAGCAGGATGGATACCATGAGACTGACCTCACTTGAAGCCACTTCATCCCTTGCCAAAGCTGCTGCTGCTCGTGGGGTCACCTCAGCAGGTTGACACCTTCTCTTGAACTTCTGTGCTCCTGGATGACTTTTCTTGGAAGGATTTGAGCCTGTTGGCTGAGACAGGTGCATGACTGAATTGAACAGGCTGCTCTAACTCACACCAGAGATGTCCTCCTCCTTGGTTTGCAAAGGACACTGAGGGCTGGCTTACCAGCCCCCAGCTCCCACCTCTCTGCTTCCTCTGCAAGGGAGGAGAATCCATGCAAAGGGGAACGTGGCACCATTTTCTTCTCACAAGAGACACCCAGCCTAGTCCAGCACAGTAAACTACAATTATTTTGTGGGTCAGGAGCCCACAGCCCTGTTATGTGCCACACAAAGATCCTTTAGAGTATAGCATAACTGAAAATGGGGGTGGATAACTTGGAAAAGTCACAAACTGTAGCATAGCACAGAACAGTGTGGACAATAACGAGGTGTTTTTGCATACTCATGTTTTTCCTGAAGATGGTAAGAGCTCTTCGAAGTGGATGCCAAGATGTGGTGCCCACTTGGCTCATGGCACAGCAGGGAAGGTTTTGTCTTTAAAAAGATGGTCAGAGAGTCTCTGAGGATCACTTTGTTTTCTTTCCCAGACAGAGGTGCTGAGACCGGAGACTCAGTTAAATTAAACAAATCTTGAAAAACTTCCTCAGACTTGGTAAACCAAGCAGGTTTATCAATCAGTTACTCGCCGATTCGGATGAAGGAGCTATGAGCTCAATTGAAATACGAATAGCAAGTCTAATTCTCTAGCTTGAGGCATGTTGTGGGGGTGGTTTGGACTGTGCAGTGCTCTGAGTCAGGCATCAGATGTCCCCAATGAGCAGATAAGCCTAGCTGCATGTGAGCTGGTGTCACCACAGTGCCTTGGGCCACATGGTGCCATGGAGGTGCTGGTTGTGGTGTCTTTCATAGAGCTTTTCCATGGGGGAAAAACCAGTCTGCTAAATTAGAACGAGTGTATGCTTAGCCTGCATGAACCATTTGCGTTTAACCTCAGAGACATGATCCAAACCCATCAGAGGTGATAGAAGTTTCCCAGGGATTTGTGTGGGTGGTAGAGCTGGCTCCTTTTAACTGCAGGCTGGGACAAATGTTGGCTGAAGAAACCCTGATGGTGAAAGCTGGGCACTGCTGCCTCTCCAGGCTTTGCAAGGGTCTTTTTGTTGTATCTGTCTTCTGTAGCTGTAGAGTCCTTGCAGGCTGTCTTGGATGATGAGTTTTGTTCATCTGAGCAATCTTGACACCTCTGTCAGCAGTTTTTGTGAGATGGGCCTAGTGGCTTCTGTGCTTGCTGCCTCTGTCACAGAGGCTTTGATGTAAATTGAACAAAAAGGATGAAAATCCTGCTCCAAAGAGCTCTGAAGTGTGCAGTCCTGTCTCTTCCTTCAAGTACTGGTGGGCCACGTCCACTGCCTTCATCTGCCCAGGCTCCTGGGGGTCCTGGAGCCATAATCCCTTCCTGGCTGAGAGTGTGGGGTGAGTGCTGGTAGACTGACAGGGGTGTGAGGAAGGGATTTATCCACCCAGATGCCTTTCTTCCTGTGTTTTGCTGCAGTCATGGTCTCCCATGGTGACTTAGGTTTAAACACGTGGTGTTGAAAATTACAGGAAATCTGTCTCCCATCCAGGCAGTCAGCTGTACAGTGTTTCTCTTAAATGTCCTTATAACGTCTTCCATTAAAGAGTTCAAGCCTAAGTTACTATCTGTAAGTCAAATTCATTCTCAAAGAATTAGTCGGTGCTGATATTTTGGTCATCAACAGCCTTTTAATTGGAAGTCCTAGCAGAATTACAGCTCAGTTCCCTGGTATCTTGATGACTGTGCTGTGTCCTGGCGAGCTCCCCCCCCCCCCGAGCCACTCTTGCAGTGGGCTCAGCTCAGCGGGCTGCTGGCTCTCCAAGAACTGGAGCTGCGTGCTCAGCCACCACACTGATCCAGGCGCTTGCATTTGGCAGAGGCACAGCCTGTTTCTAAAATTGTCTCTGAGATAGTTCTGCATGGGTTTGTGTCTCCCAGACAGACGATCTGGGTGGTATTTTATATAGTGTCATTGTTTGTTTAACTAATGAAGTAGGAAAAATAAAGAGCTTGGATCCTTGGCTCTATGAAGCAGCTGTCAACAAGCAGCCCTGAGAGAGCAGAGGAGCAGGGACCTAGCAGCCAGGGCACTGAACTGGGGCTCCAAGGGATGGTTTTGATACTGACTCAGTGTAGTCGTGGATGAAATGCAGAAAAGGATGCTGCAGCCCAAAAAGAGAAGGGAGGTGCTGGGAGCTGCATGCCTTTGCTGGTTCTGTCTCGGGGAGCAACTGCTGCAGTGGCGCACGGTGGAGGCCAGCTTTTGTCTGCTGCTGCCTGCCTGGAGTGAACATGACCCACTTCTGCAAATGTTTCCAGAGCCTTCCTTTTGGAAGAACTTGTCCACACAAGGGTGGTTTCCTTCCCTCATGGCTTGTGCCTTACCGCGTAATGTGGGGCAGTTCCTTTAGTTGTTTTTATCTGTGCTGAGGAGGCTAGTGAGAAGCTCCTGCCTGGAGGAGCTCTGCTGGAAAGCAGAAAGCACAAGGAAAACAATAAAATGTCTTCCTGCATCGCACTTTAGTTTGCCATTTTGATTTCAGATGCAAGCTGCCATCATTTCCACATGGAGAAGCCACATGAAAAGCACCACTAAACAGTTCTCTGAGTTTCTCAACAAGAAACACAGCAGCTAAATGTATTTAATCTGTGGGTATTGTTCATCTTGGCTTTAATTTCCTGTTCTCAAAAGGTTTAGGAATTTAAACCCATGAATCATTACTGAAGCTGTTAATGCTTGGAGCCTTTTTCAGAAATGGAGATAAAGGAACTGATATTAATACCAGCTTAGCATGAGTTCAGCCAGAACAACTCTGTGAGAAGTTAACTGCCATCCCAGAGATATTACTTGGTTCTAACCACGATGAAAGCCTCTAAGAAGCAGGTATGTGGATGAGATCATTATCCCCCAGGTAAGCAGAATGCTTCCTTTTAAAATAAAAAAAAAAGTCTCTCTGGCAGGTTAGAGGCTGCATCATCCCCATCTTGAGACCTCTAGAGCACTGTACTGTTCCACTGTTTCTAAAATTGCCACATGTATTCAAGCAGTGACTTTTTCAGAGTATAGTCTTAAGATTTCTCTGGGGCTGGAGGTCATGCACTTACACTGAATAAAAGATTGCAAGAAAATTTTTCTCAGTTCCATCTAGCTGGGCTTTCAGGTTCCTGCTTTTATACTTGCAAGATGTAAGCATCCTCCCTATGTCCTGACCTTAACAGGCTCCCAGATAGCTCAGAAGAAAGGTCTGGCCATGAGATGCTTCAATGGAGGATGTGGCTTCCATTTCTCTGGAGACCGGACAGGATTTAGGGTAAATCAAGTTATTAATCACATTGCAAGAGCCTGGTTTGGCTGCAAGACCATGTCAGGCTTCGACTCCTCTGGGATTGAACTCTGAAGGTCAAGAGAGAAAGTCCAGTAGAGCTTATAGAAAGGTCCTAACTAATGATTGTAG
Source organism: Falco cherrug (assembly GCF_023634085.1). Taxonomy (NCBI): domain Eukaryota; kingdom Metazoa; phylum Chordata; class Aves; order Falconiformes; family Falconidae; genus Falco; species Falco cherrug. The sequence goes on along the minus strand of NC_073700.1, from coordinate 7,061,982 downwards.
TCAGGAATTAAATGAAAACTGTGTGGGCACTGGGTTCTATTTTCCTGTTGACTTGGTTTTAGTTCTGGAAAGTCATAGAAATAGAGAATTATTGAGGTGGGAAGTGACTTCTGGAGGTCTTCTAGTCCAATCCCCTACTCGCAGCAGGGCCAGCTGCCTAGTTGGTAATGTTGGTGGATGTGACTGTGCGGAAGAAGCTGCCTCCTTCTTTCTTGTTTGATTTTTTTAACTTCAGGTAGCACAGGAGCAGTGAAACTACAAGGCAGCTGCAGGAAAACATTTGGAAGGAACAAACTCAATTCTCCTTAGCAGACTTGCTCTAATGATTTCTTTTTTCAGGATGGAAGAGAGGTGGCCTGGTTTCTGGCGTCTTCCCTCAGGAAAGGGAAGGCCCTGATCTAGAGGAGGTGGTCCTGCTTTGTCTTGCTCCCTGTGCTGGTGGTGTGCTGGAGAGCTGCTGCTAATTGAGATGACGGATTGGTTTCTCTGTGTGTTCATGCTGTGACTGAGACTCCTTGCTGTCAAACAAATATATGGTGGAAGGAAGGGTGGGGAGTGGGGGCATGAAGCACAGCAGTGTGTTGTGGCAGTTCAGGAATGTGCTGGCTTGCAAAGGTGCTGGATGTCCAGTGATGCTGCACCAAGTCACTCTGTCCCAACGCTGCTAGAGCTGCAGTAGTTTTGTGCCAAGCGTCACCTGTTTGGGAAGAACTGTGCTATTTGTTTATATACATGAAAATGTAGCTGAACCCTAATGAGAAATGGAGACATTCCTACAAATACAGCTGTAATTTACATTTCTCTCCTCTAAAACTAGTTTTAAAATGTGTTAGTCCTACAAAGCAAGATGCTAAAAAATGCACGCCCCAAGAGCCTGCAGCTGCTAGTACCAAAAATGGTGGCTGAGTCTGAATAACTGATGGTATTCATTGCGATTGCTGCTGGTGTCCTTCCACCAAAGCACCTGTGAGCCCATTTTGGGCAGTTTGGATTCACTCTGAAGTGGCACAGCAGAGCCCTGTGGCATGCTTCTTCCAAAAAGCTGCTTATAAGGACAAGGCCTCTGTCCCCTTCTCTCCTCTGCTCTCCATCACCAATTAGCTCGAGTCTCTGAGGCTGCAGCCCGTGACCACGTCTCTTCCTTTCACAGAGTGCTCTGGAGCCACTCCTGCTCCTGGAACAATCACACTTGGAGCCAGAAAGCATCAGGCTCTGTCTGAGCCTCTGGGGCTGTCTCTCCATCTGTTTGTTTAATGACACGCAGCAGCCTCATCTCTGACTTTGCACCCTCAGGACAAAAATCCACTCTGATGTTCAGGCCAGCCAGCTGTTCTTCCAAGACAAGGCTGCGGCTGGTACACTGTAGGTCGGAGACCGTTTAAAATTCTTTTTCTGAATTGCTTTATGGCTCAAAATGTTGCTCTCAGATCTGCAGGATACACAGAAAGCTTCCACAAGTTTGCTTGCTTGTTTTCCACTGAAGGGATGGGTGAGCCTAAAAATCCAGATATGCTTACCTGATTGGTGAGGAGAACACCAGCTTGAAGACTGGGAGCTGAGGACTTTTATCTAGCACAATTGTGCAGCCTTGACCAAGCACCTTTGCACTCCTTTTCTCCCCGTGACTGCTGGCATAGCATGAACTGTTCAGATGCTTTGAGGTAGGACAGAGAAAGGAATGTTTGCGGAGTTGTTGCTGTTCTGAAAAACTGACTGTAGATTTGTGTTGCTGGGGGTGACAGTAGCAGTGATTTTTTTAGAAGCTTATTGCACAGTTTTGTGAATCAGTGAGGGGTAAGGACTTGCTGTCACTTACAAACCAGAACCACCAGGATCAGCAAGTATCTATGGTAAAATGCGCCTTCCAAGGTAGTGTGGAGCTGCCCTGTATCCTGTGAACACTGTGTGGTTAATAGAGGAAAAATTAAAAAAACACCAACAACCAAACAGAAAAAAAAACACCCCCCCCCCCCCAAATACAACTGAAAGAGAAGAGTAGCTTGAGATATACTACCTTGTAGTCTGTGCTTAGATGTATCCATGCCTGAGACAGAGAGGGAAGCAGGCAGTAGTGCCAAGTGGTGTCTGAAGGAAGGTGGGCCCCGAAATCACTGAGTGAGAGTAGCAAAACTTCAGAGAAGAGAGAACTCGGTAAAGCGCTGGCTTTAAAATCCTCCTTTGCTCTAACTGCTTGGTTCCTGTGGCCTTTTGTGTGAGAAAGTGGCATGGCTCCTCTCTATTCAGGAGCTTGAGTGTCAGAAGGGAAGAGTCGCAGGGACTGGATCCTCTTGGGGCTGCCCAGGTGGTACTAGCCCGAGTGGAACACCCCTCAGCTCCCCCAGGGGTATGGTTTGGGTTTAGTGCCCCATGCAATAAGGGGAAACGTACTTCTGGGGTGGAATGAGGAAAATATTTGGCTTTCCTATAATCCATTACTAGCTCTTTCCTTTTGTTTTGGAGGTGAAGATCATGTGTGGTAATTCCAGTTGGCTGCACCTCACATCACGTTTCATAAGTAGAGTGAAGATGTTACCCAAATAGTCTGGTTCTGTGTGTGAGCCCTTATACAAAATGGGGTCCTGTTCTGCCATGTGCGTCCAGGCCCAAGGCACTGTCAGCAAGATTTCTGAAGCAGGTGATAGGACCCCAAGCCTTTTTGCAAGTTCCAGGGGGTATTGGCTCACCATGGGCCCAGAAGATGCTTCGGGGCCTTAGAGAATGAGCACAGGGCTGGGAATGGCAGGGGGAGCTGCTGTACCTGCCATGCCATTGAGAAATTCAGACCAGCCAAATATCCACATCTGAACATCTGCAGTTTCTGGCAAAGGTAATGCCAGGCCGGATGAAATGCAAGCCCTGAATTACACAGACAGATGGAGCGGGGTAAGAGGGAGGCGTGGGTCAGAGGAAAGCAGCAGCTGATGCGTGCAGGCATCCTTCTCCAGGGTGAAGGAGCAGGAGCAATTTCCTTTTCGGAGCCAGCCGTTACCCAGCATGGTGCTGAGCACAGTGGGTACCGTTCATGCAAAGTCACCAACAGTGCATTAACAAAAGCCCTAATGAAGAATAGAGCAGGCTTATCATTCACTGAGGAGCCGCAGCTATGCCAAAAAAGCCATGTATGAAAAACAGAGATGGGAGCACATGTCTGCATGCACCCACCCATGGAACTGAGGGACGTGTGCCCAGGGCAGCTGGCCTGCTTGGCACGGGTATCTTGAGAGGCTTCAGTACAAAAGGTTCTCTTGATTTGCTTGAGCCTGTGTTCAGTCAAGGAACTTGATTTCAGTGAAGCAAGATCAAGCCCTCCTTAAACCAGAAGTTATTTTGAGAGTGTTTTTTGAATGCTTGAGTTGATTCTGTTGAGTGGGAGCTGGTTTGTTGATTTTAATTTTTTTTTTTTTTAATGAAAGTGGATACATAACATAAACTTGAACATCTTAAGATGCTTTCACTTAGGGCATCCATAATTGATGATGAAAGTCAAGGCTATTGAAATCTTTCCCCACTGGACCTTTGTGAAGGGACCTTAGAGCTCTGGAGAAAGCAGGATGGAAAGTGGGAGCACTTCCACTTCCATAGCACAGCAGCTTACGGAGTTTATCCACCAGCATACTGTGCAATCAGCCATTCAAATTCCTCCATTTGCATCCTAGTAATAGCAGAACAAGGCACTTTTCTCCATTATAAAAAAAATCTCCTTCTGCTCCACCTTATTCAGAGGTGTTCAGGAAATCTGGCTTTTCCCCCTTCTCTCCCCTGCTCCCTGAAAGCGCTTTTCTTTCTCCAAAAGCAGCATGTTGCACCTTTCTCTTGCCCAGGCAGATGGATTTGGATGACTGCATATACTCAGGGTTATTGCTGCTACCTGCTATTTTAGCAGGAAAATCCCCCGCATACAGAAAAGAACAAAGCCCAAGGATTCCCAAGGTCTCTATTGATGCAGAAGGCACCGAGCAGAGCATGAAAGAGATAACAGAAGCGCAGCAAGATCCTCCTCCATCCCTCCCCCTTACTTGCCCTCTGATTCAAGGAGCAGAGACTGGTTTGTGAATGAGGAGCCGAAACTCGTTCAGACGGAACAAATAACTGATAAAGGCGCACAATAGCGGCTGCTCGCAAGCTGAAGTCAGCAACGAAAAGGTAGCGGTTCTCAAGAGGGGGCTTATTTCCTGATGAGTCATTGGTGCATGACAGATGGAAGGAACTAATAAAATATTACAGACTTGCAGAGCTTTGATCTTCCTGCTTTTTCTTTTTCCCCTTCTTCCCAAGGGTGCAGGCTGTGTTGTTCAAATGAATAGGGTGGAAAGCTCGTTTGGAAAAGGCTCCCCCGGCAGCCATGGCTTGTGGAGGGAAGGTCAGGAGCCCTGATTCAGCACCATGTTTTGGTGCGTGCTGGATTTTAACCCCAGCATGGTTTTGTAGCCTTTGGAGCACCTGTTCCCCTTATCATTCTGTTGATGCTGGTACGTCTTTCAGCCTGCTTGCAGGTCTGCTGGAGAAGGGGTGGGACAAGAACAGCCATTTTGCAGCTTTGCACTTACTTTGCAGGTTCTGGACTATGTGCAAGAAAGAGTGAAATGCATTTCTGGGTCAAATGCACACATCTAATTTCTGTTCCAACTGCTGCAGCTTACAAGGACCCAGCAACCATGAGCTGGGACCCTTGGCAGGCACCAGGTCTTAATTTACTTTTCTTAATGTGACTAGACTTTAGGGTGAACAGGTGTAAGTTTTGTCTCTGGGGCTGTGATGCAGAGAAATTTCTGTTCTTTATGGAGAAGTCAGTATAGTAAGAGCCCCAGCCCTGGGGCTTGAATGCAAAGAGCACGAGTATCAGCTGTGTGCAGTTGCCTCTGTGGACAGAGAGTGCTTTCCTTGATTTCAGGTTGTGTCTCTATTGTTGTCTGTCAGTCTGGCTGTCACTGCGCAAACGGAGGAGGGTTAGCAATTCACGTAGGAATTGCTGCACAGGGTTGAACTGTGATTATTTTATTTTTCTCTCCCCTTAACAAGGGGTATTTGTTATTCAAGTCATCTGGTCTGGCTCTGTTCAGTATTTTTTCTTTCTTGAGCTCCTGCCTCGGTTCTGCCATGCTCACATGCCCTTTCTAAGCAGATGTCCCCTGTTCCACCTCACCATGGCAGTTCTGTCATGGCCACCACTCCATGCCACACAGGCGTGCATCTCTCAGCCACTGATGAATCTCCAAGGCTTTGCAGCACCAGCTTTTGCCTTGGCCCCTCCTGCCAGCCCATGTAGAAACCTGCCTCCACAGTGTATCCGTGATTCCCTGTTGTTCACTCGTTGCTGTTTTGCTATAACAACCTCTGTTCATGAAATGATGGAGTTGGGATGCCTTGCCTGCTTGTGGGGTGTGTGGGGTTTGGCTCTGCAGGTTTCTCCCTTCCCTGTACTGCTGGTCAGCTTCCTTGTGCTGCCCTTGCTGCATTTACTCAGGCAATGCTCCTACTCTTACTCCCTTTGCTGTCCTCATTGTCTTCTACCCTGTTTGCCTGTGTTATTGCAATAATACCATGAGACCCTTGCACCATCAGCCCCAGGGGTTTCCTCTCTGAGGAAAGTTTGAATCAGCATTGTTGCCCCTTGCACAGGGAGGTAGGGAGGTGTTGGTGTAGCTCTGCACTTTAATTTCTGGTGGGGAGGTGAGGGGTCTGCCATTTGAGGGGGGCAAGGAACCCACACCATTGTGTTCAGCTGCTGTTATATTTTCTTTAGTGCAGTGTAGGGTTATCAAGGCGCATCTTCCTAGCACAAGGTAACCCTAACAGAGGGTTACCTCTCTGTTAAAGAAACACATAATGCTTCCAGTTTGCAGTGTTTCGGGTTGGGGTTTTTTTTCCCCCTAAATTGAAATATATGTGGCTTCTCACTGGGAAGTGTTGATCCAGAGCTACGTACAGAAAGAACCTGAGCCTGTTAGCAGAGGCAGGAAATGTAAGGAAATCGTACAAGCGTTGTGGCTTTTGTTCAAAGATTGTCACAGAACTTTGCAGAAATGCGAGGCTAGAAACAGGTAAGGGCAAAGGATTTGTTTAATTTTATGGTATAACATTGCAACTCAGGACCTCCGTGGGGCTTTTTTGTTCAAGATACTGTGTTTCACTTTTTGTTTGTGAATTTATTACATTCCTTAGCTGGTCCCATGGGCACTTAATCTCCAATAGCTGGGGGGCTTCTGATTAGAGCACAACAGCAAAGCTGCAGATGTGCAGCTATGTAGTAATCTTCAGCTGTGTTACAGATCTTGCTTGCCTGGCTTCATTTTAGCAGAAAGCCCATGGTTCCTGCTTGTTTTTCATGTGAGTGGCTTTCTAACCAGTTATACCCTTTGCCAAGCAGGAGGGAGGGAAGGAAAGGGTGGACTGCCCCTAGGTGGGTGCAGAAGTAATGTTCCTGGTCAGGAAGAGCAGACCCCAATGGAAGCAGGTGCTGGGCAGGGAGATGCCTGTGAGAGTCAAGACTAGTTTGTCTTTTTGGTTTGTGTTGCTTAACACTGAAAAAACTGAAAAATTATGAGTTAGTGGTTCTTCTGTCCTTTAAATTTAAAGAACAAACTAGGGAGAGAGGCCTGTACAGATTGAACACTTAAAATAATGTCTTGGGTTTTTTCAAGCTTGGTTTGCCAAAAAACTCTTAGTAAGACTTTTTGCACTGATCTTGAACAGGAAAACATTGCAAAATACCACATTCTCCTTGGATGATAACATTGTTTCCTGCCCCACTCTAATACCAGCCATGCCGTCCTTTTGCCTCAATTCCTGGGATTACTTTACTCAAATGTTTGCTTTCTCCACTGGGCTGGACTCTGACACTTCCTACTGGTTTTGGGGGATTGGCTGAAACTGCTCCAAGCCTAGAGGCAGCGCAGCCCAAATGCTTGCTTGCTTGTCTGGAGCTAATCTGTGTTCCCAGCTGATATCCTGACAAGCTCCCACCCCTTCACCTCCAGAGAGCCAGCTGGCGTATATAAATCCAACCAACTGGAATTATAATCGCCACATGGAAGTGACGAGATAAGTGCCAAAGCTGCATCTTTCGGTTATCCCCTGAGAGCATCACTGAGCTCTGGAGTTCAACTCATCACATATAACATGGTCCCTTCTGCAGACAGATTGGCTTTGATTTTCATAAATCGGCTTTAATTCCCATAGACTGTCCAGAACACCCTGGTCTGAGAGTGGTAGCTCTGGTTGTGTTTGGAGCAGATGTACCTGCCTGGAGACCTGTTAGCTGTTTGCCCCATCCCTCAAACAGTTACCTGATTTCTTGCCTTTATTTCCACCACAATGTTTCTTTTAGACCTACAAGATCCAAAATCCACTAGGTGAGTTGCAATGTGCTCTATGAGGAGGGTATTTTTTGCATGAAAACAAAGCCCGTGGCAGACGGAAGGGTGGTGAACCTTCCTGAGCATGCTGTGGTGACCCTGCTGTCCCTGGTGGCCAGCTGGCCATTTTCACCAGGTGGTCGTGTGGAGCCTTAGCCCGGCTTTCCCAGTCCCAGTTGCTCTGACAGTCTTGTTGGTGGCTTCAGGCTTAAGTATTGGGCTGCAAAAGGCAAGAAGCCAAAGGACAAGCATTGCTGGGGGTTCTGCTGTGTCTTCACAGCGGGGGGTGGGGGGTGGGGTGGGGGGGTGGAGCGGGTAGCTTGTCCCTCACCCCTCCCAGGCCTGCGCCAGGCAGGCTGTGGGCAGTAACCCAGCATCTCCTCCCAGCAAAGCAGGCAATGGCAAGAAACTGGTCAGACTTAAGCCACTGGCAAGAGGAAGAAGTGCTCCTGTGTCCCTGCAGGCGAGGGCTGGGAGAGTTTTCTCCTCACAGGTTTCTGTCATATGGTGCACATCAGCTTGATATGCTGTTTACTGGCTCGTCCGCTCCAGAAATGTTACACAGAGGGGAAAGCTCTTGGCCACTGCGAGGTTGGATTTTCCAGACTGTTCCCACCGGGGTTTTACTGCTTGCAACCTTCAGCGTGTTTTTTGGTTTGGTTTGGTTTTTTTGCTTAAATCCAGGCCTATGCAACATTAATTAGCTGACAGTGGACATAAGCTTGCTTGATGCGTGACAGTTTTGATGGGGAAGTATAAGCAATGGAAGTGGTGAGTAGAGATGCTCAGGAATAGTGGGTTTGGTCTGTGGAAAATTTCTGGAGTCTCTCTCTCCTCCTCCTCCACCCTCCACCCCCCACCCCCCACCCCCCACCCCCTCCCACCCCCAAACCTGGATACATACTCAGAATTTCCCAAAAGCCCCTCCACCCAACAACAACAGAAGAAGAACTGCAGATCCCACGCCCCCCCATCTTCACTTCAAATAAAAACCTTAACTCTATTTATACCCTTTATTTAAACAAAGATTTTTATAAATACCCCAAAGTATTCCTGGTGACTCATGACTTCAAAAATGTCAAAATAGGCATTTCGAAACCTTTTCTTTCCATTCAATGTTTAACAAAAGTATTTCAGTGCATTTGTTGAAGTATGTTTTGTTTAAAATGGGAGATTCCTTTGCGTATCTGTCTCTGGCACAACCACAGCAGGTTCTGGGGCCAGTTCAGCACGGGGGCTCCCAGCGACCTGCATGGCCCGGCTGGCTGGCAGCCCTGACCTGGATACAGGTAGACCAGGTTCCTGTGTTGACACAGAGATGGTTTTTCTCCTGCTTCATAAATCAGTGGACATAACGGGGTACAAAGCTAAGCAGAAAGAGCTTAGCAGCCAATGTAACTGTACAGGATTATATGTGCAGCTGCAGCGCTTGCGTTACCCTGCAAGGCCACCCAAGAACAGATGGAGAAGGGGACTGAAAGCTGTCTATGGCCTAGACCTTGGTCAGAGCTCAGGAATAACTGAGTGAACTGAGAAAAAGTCCAGAGCTGCACTGGCCTTCTCCTGTTCTCCTTCTGGCACAACTGAGCCAGTATAGGGGATGTCACTTGCACCTGCTGGAGTGTGGCAGATGGTGCTTTCCAGGGACTTTGCTGCTGCCCAGTTGGGCTTAGCACCAAAATCCCATCTTGGAGTGTCAAGAGTAAAGAGTAAGCAGATTCTTACCTGCCTATAAGCAGATTCTTACCTGCCTACAGCACCAGTGTCCTGCTAGCTGGACTAGCAAGGCACTTCCCACCCAGCCTGGCTTTCTGCATAATCCCTGTCTTTAACTTGGTCTGAAGGTGATCAGTGCAGAAAGGATTAGAGACATTTCTGTAGCTACTCCAAAAGAACAGCAGATGTTCCCAGCAGTGGGAATCTCGTCTGCCCTGCGTGGGAGCAGTGTTTGGTACAACCTCAGCCCTGTGTTGGTTGTATCTCCTGCCTGTAATTTACACAAGGAAATGGAGATAATGGCAGGCTTCTGAGAAATGCAAGTAGATTTGGGTCTAAAATGAGAAATACTAGAGAGGTGGCTAGTGTAAGCGGGCACTCACCCTGGGCTGTGCAGCATAGCCATATTTGCCACCTTTAATTTTAAGGTGCCCAACCCAAGCTCACTGTGGCTTATCCAGATCCTTGCTGGGAAGAGAAGCTGGACCTCTTGCTGTATTATAAGTAGGGAGCCAAACTGAAACAGCTTGGTGCTGTGTCCTGTTCCTGGGACCTGGTGGCTATGGTCTGGCAGGAGCATGGGGAGCGGGCCCAGGAGGGACAGAGTGCCCCAGAAGTGTTCACCTCTCCCATTATGATTGAAAATAAACTTGTCTTATTCAGTCATGTAAGGGTAAACCCAGGGACTGTCCCCAGGGTTGCTTTTACCTCTCATACGATCTTTCCTAGTGTGTTTTTTCGTTTGTGCTTCAGCCCACGTGCTTCCTTCTCAAGTCTGGGAGAAGCAGACACTCCTGAGGGCTAGGTGTCCCAGAGAACTACAGGTATGCATCAGTCTCAAGCCTCTTCCAGCCTGGCTTCATTTGCTGAGCTCTTGCTCTGCTCGCAGCCTCTCAGCACGAGAGGTCTGCAGACCCCTGGCAGTCCCAACCGTGGTGAAAGCCAGCTTCTCTTGGTTTGCAGGTAGACCCCTTGCCACACATGCTGAGATTCATTTGCAGAGTACGTGGTGGATCACTGTGGCAAATGAGATATTCTGGAGATAGTTTTCCAGAAGGTGAGGTGGGACCTTTATTATAAGGGACCTCAGGCCTGTGGGTTCCCATTCCTGAGGTGAAACGGAAGGTGCCATGTGACCAGTCCTTTGCCTACAGCCGTGGGGAGGGTATTGCCTAGCAGATAGCTTCCCACACTGCTTTCTCATCCCCTTTTCTGCCAGTCTTTCCTTTCTTGCCTTGAACGAGCCTTCCACAGCAGAAGCTTTGGGGGTGGCCCCTCAAGAAGTGGGGAGGACAGTATTCTGATGTGAGTGGCTGGTTTTCCTTCAGAGCAAAGAGGCAGCTGCCCTCAGATACCAGGATGCCCAGGAGATGTGTGATAGCCAGCTGAAAAGGGAGAAGCTGATCCCATGGAGGATACTTTGCCCTTTGAGCTTGATGTATGTCTATATCCATTTTTTTCAGATATATAAAATGTTCTGTCAGGTGGAATAGTTATATAATTTTTTCCTATAGTTTCACATAACGAATAGGCTGTTTCTATAGGTAGTTGTTTCCTAAAATCTAAGGATACATGGGTGAAGATGCAGCATGCTGATGCTTATACCTGCATTTTCCAAAGCAGATAACCAGAGTAGTTTCAGGGTGGTTGAACCACCATGGACCACAATAATTTTGAGAGCCACTGTGAAGTATCTGTAGAAAGCAATTTTCTACAATCAGCTACTGTATCCTGTATTTTTGGCTGAGTTCAGGAGCCTGTTATGTGGTGTTCGTCCCTCTCATCTTTTAATCACAGCCATCCAATGAAAAAGAGGAAAATTATGATTGTTTCAGAATAATTGACTGTGATTAAATATCTGCTTCCTCTTGGGGGAAAGTAACTGTCTGGATCTGTGTGTGAAGTGCCAGGTCCCCGTCTCCTCCTTAAAGAGTATCCAGTTGAGGTGTGCGTTTGTATCAGCCCTCATGCTAGAATCTGGTCCATCCCCAAAGGGGATAAGAGCCCTGACAGTTTTCAGAGCCACTACCAGGAGATGCTGCTGCATCTATAAAAAAGCCCTCTGCTCTAAACCTCCCTGCGATGCAAAAAGAATGGTCTTTATTTGTCACAAGGAGCTGCAGTGAGAGTGGATTAGTTAATGTTTCAACAACGTTTGGAATTATTTATAGCATTAAACTAATTTTCATACCACTCAGTAAATAGCTGTTATTTCTTTATGGCAGGCTGCATACGTGCGCTGTTACGGTGGTGTAGCTAAAGGGGCTTTTGGTAGTTTATTCCCATCAGAACTTGGGCATACGCATTTCATGGGTGCTTTCAAAAATTTCTCCAGTCAGATCGTTAGCAGCAGGAGGAGAGATAAGATTGATAATATGAAATACAGTTTCTCCCCCCATTTCTCGAAGAAACTTGGTAAGAGGGAGCAAAGTGAGGTTTCAGGAGGGAGTGGAAGTGCTGTACCATCTAGCCAGGGTGTGCATAGGTTCCAGCTCTGTTCACTGTCTTCTGCCCTATTTCAGTCACACTTTAGTAGCCAGAGTTGCAAGAGTGAATTTTAGATGCTACAGCTAAGCTGGTTTCTTCTTCCTGACAGCAGCGAACTGTTACATCCTCTCCCTGCTTCCAGCTGTGTCTTCCCATCTCTTCCCTGGTGCAGGTCCTGGTGCTTGGCAGACCTTGTACTAGGAAGATGCACCTTGATAACCTGTCAGAAGCAAGTCTGCTGTATTTGGGGAGTCACTTGCTTCAGTGCAGGGTCTGCTGAGTGCCAGAGCTATGGCAAAGAGGATAAACGGGGGAGCATGCATAAGGGAACCAGCTCCTTTTGGCACCAGTGATCCATTAGATCGGTTCAATCTGTACATCTGTCATTTACATTAGGACTAAAGATTTTTGATCTTCATACACATTTTGACTTGAGGAGAAAGATAGCTTTAGGACAGCCGAAGCTGAAAAAGTGCAAAATGAAGAGTTGATTCATTTACTCCCAGCACCTTTGGGACCACTCTTTCAGAGAAAAAGCTTCTGGAAGGAAGCTTTGACCCTCACTCCAGGTGAGGTGGAAGAAATTCAGTTCCTTGCGGAGTTCATGATGAAAGTGAGCAACAAAGGAGATGTTTTGCTGAGATCAAAACTGAGGAGCTGAGACGTGGGAAAGAGACGGAAGGTGGTGATGCATCTTTGTATGGTTCTAGGCAGTCCTGGTACAGAGCTGCCTGGGGCACTGCAGGGACACAGCCCCATAGCTAAGTGTCTGCTGGCTTTAGCTCTGATAATGTGTTCTGTCAGTCTCACGTTTCTTTTGATTATGACAATTTGCCATTCCTGCTCATGCAGGGGGTGCTGGATGCTGGCAGAGCGCTTGGTCTGGCTGCCGAACAGCTGGGAGCAGAGGGTAATCCCTGACATTGCTGGGAGGCTGGAAGAGTAGAAAAAGCCAAGGGAAGCTTGATGATGGGGTCAGAGCTGTTTACTTAACACAGCCCATTGGCATAACACTGTGAGTCCACAGTTCAGTAACAGATTCCCAAGACGATGAAAACTGAAAGCTCCAAGAATAACTATTAGGCACGAAAGGTGTTATTTCATAGTGTTATGATTGTTTATATTTGCATACACATATGCACAGCTGGGAGAACTTTTAACTCTCCTGGACTGGGGCCCAGAGAGGCTTTACTTCTTCATCTGCAGGGCAAGCTCTGGCTCCCTTGGAGCACCCGGTCTTTGTCCTGCCATCTCTGTATCTCTGTCCTGCGGGCTCTTGCCCTTGTCCTTTTGGGAATAGGCCCTCTCACCCTGCACAGTAACTGTCTTGGGTCACTTCAACAAGCCTGGGTTATTCTCTGCATGGGAACAGCTGCCACAAATCTAGTGCAGGTAGGAACCTGAATGAGAACAGATGAGCCTTGACAGAGAAATGAGATATTGCATGCCTAAGAGCTGGGAAAAGTCAGTATCTCTGCTACATCCTGTAGTTGTCTGTTCCTATGCCTGGCTGATGAAGAGGAGAGCCGTCGTGTTGCTTAGCTATGCAGAACGTGACAGAGACAGGGAGAAACTCAGGCCTGGCTGGCCTGAGACAGGGAGAAACTCCTCTGACACCCATCTGAACTCAAGGAATTTATCAATAATCTCCCACCTGCCTTGGAGAACAGATTAGGAGCATCTGCTGAAAACCCTAATTATCCCTTTTCCCTGCCAAATATTCTGTGGTTGTCAGCTCAACACAGGTTTAACATGGCAGACTTGGAGTCTGCATTTGCTGACCCTGCTATAAATGAGTAAATGCAAAGGACACAGTTACATTCTTGCTCCCTACAATAAACATCCCCATGACTCCAATTTTGCTTTAGCTACTGAGATTAAAGGCAGTGGATTAAGTGGAAGGGAGTGCAGGGGCTTTGAGGAAGACCTGTGGTTTTCCCTGATAGCCAAACAGGCTGGAGATGAACAGGCTGTGATTTGAGCTGGGGCCGTTTCACTTGGGTGTCTCTACACCAGAGGAAACCATCATCGTGGTCAGGTTTAAATAGCTTTTTGTTAGTTTTGATGGAAAGAAGGCAGGCAAGCTATGCTTTTGGGCTGGTCTCTTCTAAATTGAGCCAAGATGCTGTCTTGAGAACAGTGACCCTGAGACTGCTATTTTCTTCTGCCCAAGGAGAAAGAGGATTTCCGTTTCAGTAGTAAGACGTATGTCCTTGTTTCCTACATAGATCAAGTGCAAAACCCCGCAGCATCACAGTGCAGGGGCTGCCCTGCTTTTTTCTCAGGTATAAGCTTTTTTCCTAGTTGGTGTTTTTTGGTGTGTGGTGTGTTTTGTTTTGTGGGGTTTTTTTTCTTTTATTTTTTTTTTAATTTCCCTACCTTCTTTCCTCTAACTCCAAATGCTTCTAAAATATATTAAATATATTTCCTGGAATGGCACGTTTCTGAGCATGATTCTTTCATTTCTTGTGTACAGGATTTTCTTCCAGGCTTTGTGAAGTCCTCTTTGTTAGAACAAAATGCAGAAGAGCCAGATGGTTTGGCTGGAGTCCAGTTACCTAAGAAACGTAGCACCAGGACCCTATCAGAAGCTATTTCCTCTAAAGATCATGCTCAGCCTGCTTTGTTCTAATAACCGGCTTAGAGTCAACATTGAGCTGTCAATACCTATTTTTTTCTCCCATAATTAATCTACAAGGTTCAGCCTGGAATAAATATAAATGACTTCATGGTTTGTTCCCCCCCCCCCCCCCGCCCCTTCATTCCTCAACATTTCTCCACATGACTCCTCCCTCAAAGGTGTGTTGAATCATGCTTTTTGTCCCAAGTAATACTGTAGTAGAAACTTTTCTGGTCTCTTGCTCTCCCTGGACCAAAGCATCTGGGTTGTCTGTACACATGGGAGAGCTGGAGGAGCTTTAACACCTGCCTGGTCTCTAGTGGCTTGGGAGCTCCTGTAGCTTCTACAGTTTTTCTGCCCATTGGGAATCGATAGATGGGGGATGAGGTGTGTGCTGCGTAGGTGTTGGCCTGTGTATCTGCTGTGTGCTGAAGAGCAGAAATTTCTTATCTACATGATGTTTGCAACATGAAGCTGGGCAGCATGCTGTACGTTTATTTCCCAGGAAGAACCAAAACTCATACAGCTGCTGGGTCACTGCTGTGGAGGGATGTGGGTATATTCAGTCATTCAGTGCACGTGAAATGGGTTGGGAGGACCTCTCAGAGGCCATCCTGCTCTGAAAGGTGGCACTGGCCACTTTACTGCAAGAAGCAGGTTCATCTGCTGAGAAGAGCTTTCATTTGTTTCTTTTTTTCCCTAGCATGTTTGAGATAATGTTATGTTTTCAATCTTGATTCAGACTTGAAACAAAATTGAGGTTTTCTTCAGCAGAAAATCTAAGGGAACATTTGAGTTCATGCAGTGGAGACATTCTTGCTTCGGATCAAATGCTTGTCATGTTCTTTGTCTTTCAGATTGAAGTAATCCATATTTTGAACCAGATTTTTTTTATTTGGTTGTTTAGACCATGTTCACTTAAAATCAAATATAAAGTGGGGAAAAGAATAAAGTAATGTTGTGACATCCATCCCCATCTCAGAGGGGAATGGCAGAGGGACAAAGAAACACACAGGATCATGATCCCATGTGACAGGCAAAAATTCATCCCACAGCCAGTACCTGTCTGGGTCCTTCTGACATGGAGGATATGATTTAGCAACTGCTTAGTATCATGCTCCAGGCTGAGTGCTCGAGTGTATTGACTTTTTTGGTAGTGAGGTAAGAGCTGATTTTTCTTTCTGAACAAGGCTCTGATTGTCAGTTGTATAGCTGGGTAGAAATCTGGCCCTGTTGACTTCTACAGTGTGACCTGGTCATTGGCAGAGCCTTAGGTCTAAGGCATCTTTCTCCCTTCGGAGTTTGTATGTCACCAATTTTTTTTTTGTATGTCTATGATTAGTCTTGCACAATCGCTTCACTAAAGTAGTGTATCAAAATAATTGAGTGAAATTGGATGCTTCCTTTGCAGATGTAAAATTTATTGTCCGCTCGTGCCTTTGTGCTGAAGTTAGGATCTTGGGTTTTAAAAACCCTCCTTCTCCTGGCTATGTGGGAGTTTCCCCTAAAGATGTGGAATGTTTACTGCATACCAACAGCAAGACATTATGCAGACACGAGGCTCACAACACCTACAATTTCTAAACCGCATGTGGTCTGTGTGGATTTCCTTGTGCTGAATTCACATGGAAACACAAACACATGTGGCATTTTTGTTGCTTTTCTAGGAAATCACTGAGCACAGCCCTGCAAAATAATACTTCCTACTGTTAGATCCACGGCGTGTGGGGGAAGGTACTGCTTTTGTGTCCTGTGCTGTTGGAGCTGCATGCCAAGGCTCGTGAGTCATTCACCCCGAGTGTCTGGCTTTCCAGGAAGGCAAATCTCAATTTTAGAACCTATCAGGGACTGAAGAGCGCTGTGGGGAAATAATAAAGGAAAGGTCATCGAATGTTATCAGAACTGGAGTTTTCCAATGGGGATCATGCCAGGAAGTGCATGATTAGAAATAGGAGAAACTGTGTTGTGTCAAGACAGCTGGAGTAAAGCCAGCAGGATATGAAGTGGCTTCAGCCTGCTGTAAAGAAGGGTGAAGTGAGCTGGCAAGATGTAAGAAGAGCAGAGGTTGGAGAAAAAATGCAAGAAATTAATAGCTGTCTTCTTGCTATGTGTGCTCAATAGCACTGTACAGCTATCAGCTGTTCAGTCATTGCTTGGGTGATGTGAAGGAAAGGGGCATCTCTCTTGACTCAGTTGCTGCCAGGTGAATATCAGCCTGTGTTGATGTTTCTCAGAGCTTTCTGACCTGCCGTCAGGATCTCTCAGGTTGGCACCCAGTGAGGTGGTGCTGCATGGTCCTTGAAGAAGTATGCAAGTGAAGGACAGGAGTGGCAAGACAGATCGTTGCTGCAGGAAGGCGTTCCCTCTGCACGGGTACCATCAGCCTTCTGCCTTTCTGATGAGGGAGATGTCTTCTCTTTCCCACTTAGGATCAATATGGCTGAAAAAAAATATCAGTTCTCAGGGAATGCAAAGGTCCCTTGATTTCCTTGGCGCATATAGCAAGAACAAGGACACTTCGCCTCAGTGCACTACTCAAATTGTGATATAGCCTCAGTTGTTTTGTTTGATTACTTGCATAATTCTTTCTTTGGATATATTGAGCAAAATACATGTGCACTACCAGCAGCTGCAGGACTCCGCCCCAGGAATGGCTTCATTTCAGTGGTGAAATCACACTGGAATGTGCTTCTCATCTGAACGTTAACCCCACTTAACCTGGAGGGGGGATGGACAGACAAAAACAAAAACACCACCACCAAAACCACTCCAAGTTTGTCCGGTTTGAGAACAATTTACTAGCCTGTAACAGAGGGACTTAAGTGTTCTGTTTATGTCCCTGCTGACCCACCTCAACTGTTTAGCAGAGAGCTAGAAGGCTTAGCCATATTACATTCACGTTGGTTTGGGAGACAAGACGTGAGTGGGAGAGAGACACACAATTTATTTCCCTTTTCAAAAAATCCACTTCTGCAAAGCTACGTATACTTTGTGTGATTGACCTCTTGGTCATGTGAGCAGTCTAGTGTCTTTCATGGCCTTCGCTATGGCCTTTGCAACTTCAGCAGAGTTCTTCTAGTTGGGTCTCCTTTCCCTTGGCGCGCCTTCAGCCTCCTTTGCTTAATGTTCGCTTTTAGCCCTGGTATCGTGCCTCATATAACTGGCCTCTATCACTGCATGCACAGAGCGCCGCCTTCACAAGAAACCTAGAAAGCCTGGCTCATCCTCAGATGTCTTCCTACTTAAAACCAGGAGTAATGCTCTGCAGAGTTGGTACCTAGAGCACAGCTGCAAGCGTTGCCCTTAATGATTTCAATGTGTTAATGACTTGTACTGCAAGATGTTGTTAATATTTTCTTATTTTGACAGTGGCTATGAGCAAGCAGTTGGCGCATGGTTTGTGATACCCCTAAAAAGCTCCTGGCAAGGAACTGCATCCTTCTGAGTTCCTCTGGGGAAAGAATGCAATGTGACCAGATGCATCTCCGGGCTTGGTCACTCATGTGTGTGGTAACGCAGGCTATTTGGGCATGAGTATTTCACTGGTAGAAGTGATACGAGTTACCAGGTGGGGTTGCTTTACATTTATATTGCCAGGGAAGAACAGGAGAGATCATTCCCAAGAGACTCACCATGCCAAGAGGCCTACCGATTGTTTCAGTTCAGATTGCCACCTCTCCTGTGGTTACCTTTTACACTTTGGTCCCATTGCTGCTAAAAGCGCTGATAACTGTGAATTACTGAATCGGCACGTTACTGGTTTTAAAATGTAAATTAAGGGTCTTTGAGTAAGTGGATCAGTTTCTCTACCTGCTTTGACTTGAGCTGCATTTTCCATCGCTTGCAGTGGTGACAAAGTACTGACACTGCTGATGGCTCTGCAATGTATCAGGACGAGTCCTTTTCAGTGAATGACTTCAGAAATCCTTGTTGCTTGTTTTGCTCATTGCATTTATTTTTTTCTGGCACTGTTATTCTGCAAACACTAGCTTTTAGGCATGTTGATGAAACTTTCATTCAGCATTTACATCTGATTTGAGAAAGGGCTTGAGACAAAGCTGAGGGACACCAAGTTGCTTGGTATGGCCACAAAAAGTTGCTAGTACCCAAAAAGACACAAGGGTTGTTGACGACATGCTAAGTTTTCACTGTAATCAGAAGAAAAACAGGAAGACCCTAATAAGGATATGAAAGAAGCAAAAAACCACACCTGAAATGGAGGCTTGAACTGGTGGCGTAAATTTTTCCAGTGAGCTGTTAACTTCTTTGTTAACAAACTGGACTTGAGGCCTAAACAGGGCATGTAGTCTAACCTGTGGGAATCAGACACTTCACCGTTGGAAAGCCAACATCTTGTTAAAATGTACCATCTGATTAGGTGACAACTACAATTTATCCCCAGGGAAATCCATTTAATTAGTTGGAAGGAGTCAGGATGTTTGATCTTCCAAGAAACAGAGACTTCCAGGGGCTGGTAAATATGAACTCAGGAGGGGGATTTTGTGAGGTGTTCACAATGCATCTGTTCACTCAAACTTGTAAAAAGTCATTACAGCATTCAGTTCTCTCACAAGTCTCTGAATGTAATGAGTTATTTCAGTTATCCAGCAAGTGCTTCAGGTTCACATCTCATGCGCAGTCAGCCTGTTTTCCCTATCCAGCTCCTTCAGTGGCCAGAGAACTCAGAAAGATGAACCAAAATCTGTCCAGAACTACCACAGCTCAGTGGGGAACCTGCACATCAGCTGTTGTTCACAGTAAGCTGGTAACACCAGGGTGGTCACAGGCTGTGTGTGGTATGATTTCAGGGAAGGAGGGTTCACTCATCCTCTAATGATGCTGGTGGTTTTGGAGATCCATTTTCACAGCTGCAGCTGCTGTTTGGTTCCTGTGGAGATGGACAATTTGGCATTTTTTCCAAATTCCCCTCCTTTCTGCACCCAGCTCTCCTCTATGTGTGTTGCCAGAGCAGCCAGCACCAGTTTAACGTTGCTGGCTGTGTTCTGCATGGTGTGAAAAGAGGGACTTCAATCCACAGGAGGAGACTTCTAGCCTAAAGGTCATATGTGATTTCCACATACGCATCAATGTACAGATGCGGCACAAAACCTGATTTCGAGAAGCCTGGGGCAAGGGTCAAACGTAGAAATATTTTATCACTTGTAAGCTACGGTCTTTAAGCCACCTCTCCTGCCCTCCCACAGAGTGCTTTAATGAGCACAATGTAGAAATATCTCTTCTTCTTTAACTCACATTATTAGAACTTTGATTCAGATTCAATGTTTTATTTATGAATTCAACCTTTGACATTTGAAGAGGGTAAATTCTCCTGCTGCCTATTTCATGGCACAGGATAATAGATTTTAGTGTCACAACAACAACAAAAAAACCAACCCAAAACCCAAACCAAACAACAAAACCCACCGGTATAGTGTATCCCTGACACTGTTATATGCAGAAGCTGTTGCATGAATGCGCAGAGGTTGGTGTGACTGGGGGTAGAGAGTGCCCTCCCAGTTCCCTGCCTGTCACAGAGCGATTTGAAATGTTCCCGCTTTCCTCTCCCATATAAAGTTAAGTATTTCCATGTTAAATATTCCCCCTTTGACTGGGAAGTAGCTCTGTGAGGATTTCTAGGAGGAAAGAGGGGCCAGCTAATAACAGCATTAAACCTGACCTTCTGCGTGTGCCTGAGTCTGTTTTCCCCAAAGTGGTGCATAAATTAACATTCTGGCAATAATACTGAGCCTGTTTAATTTTCTGTTTGACTAGAAACGCTGAGAAAATGTCATGATATTTGATTTTATCTTTGTCTATTTTTTGCTCCCGCTGAATGAAGCTTATTGGACTCTCAAGGCCCAAGTGCACACAGCGTGTCTGGGAGCACATAAAGGGGTACTGTCCCTCAGGCATGTGCTCCTCAGCCACGCAGGAAGTATTGGGTTTTATGTTTGAAGCCTGGCTGAGGTTCCCTAATGGCTGTTAATCCACTGGTTTCTTTGACTACATCCTGTGCCAGCCCCGATCCCACCTCAGAAATCTTGAGGTTTCTGCTTGCTTCAGTTAAGTATTCAAAAATGTGTAGGAGCAGGAGGCTCCATACCAGACCGAGTACGCGAGAGTGGGATGGATTGAAGGAGCGGCTACAACAGCTAAATTTTCCTTGCTGAAGTGCTGAAAAGTTTGAAGGTACTTTCAAGCACATGAAGGGGCAAGGCACTTCGAAGGTAGAGGAGCTCTAGCCTGAGTGGGCTTTAGTGTAAGAGGCAGCAGAAGAAGTTAAGAAAAGCTTAGGGGTGGGCTGAGCAGATCTGCTGCTGGTGGTTGTTGTAGCTTCACTGAAAGCTGTGGGATATGAAGCCAGATGGAGACATGGCCTTGGGCATTGCTGATAGAAGGAATGGTTTCCCAGGAGAAAGGGTGAAAAACCTTAACCTGAAGAGATGGCCTGACACATCACTATGGTAATAAGTCCTAAAAATAAAAAGTTTGGGAAGGAAATGAACCCTTTACTCACAATCATCCTTCCCCCCCGAGTCCAGTGCTGCTCCAACAGCTGTGATCCCATGGAAAACCTGTCCCAACAAGGCATTTTTCCTTAGTTCTCTTTACAGTCTTGCAGCTATTCTCTCTGTGCTCATCTCATATATTCCCTTTCCCTGTGGCTTCAGGTAGTGTTAATTTCTCTGTATTTATTTTCTCAAAGTGCTGGAATAAGAAAAGGAACAGGTGTTGGCAGTATTTTTTTCCCCCTGGAGGTCCTGGGGGGGTGCCTGTGTGTGCCGCAGGGCTGGCAAGCACAGGAGCTGATGTGCAGAAGGACACGCAGACCACGTGGCTGCAGGCCCATGTTTGATGAAGGACGTGACACTTCAGTGTGGAGCAGCGGCACTGAAGGCAGTGTGATTTACCACTGCCCATGCAAGGAGCACGTGTTCAGAGGGCACACTGAGCACAAGAAGTTATATATTATTTCTTTTCCCCACCTACTGCTCCTTGCCAAGGGATCCCAAACGCAACAGCCAAGCCCTGCTTGCTCATCTCCCCCAAAGGGAAATTGTGTCATTTCTAAAGAAAAGGGCCTTGCAAAGAGAAACAAGATGGGGCGGGAAGTGGGAGAAGAATATGGGGGCAGTGGGGAAAGGCCATCTGGGAACGAGTAAGGAGGCTGGCAGAGCAAGGGGAAGTTGAGCGAGGGGAATTTTCTAACAAAAAGCCTCCAGTTGGGTGCTTCTGGAGGAACATGTTGGTGTTGTCAGGGCACCCCTGCGCCATGATACCAGGTGAGAGTAGCAGCTGTGTAGATGTGGGGCTGGTTTGTGATTCCTAGGGGCAAATGTTGCAAAACTGTTCAGGACCTGTAGAGGAACCTGAAAAAGTATAGGACAACCTGTGGGGATATAGACTGGGCAGGCATAAATGTACATGTCTGACACTTTAAGCACACCTTCAGAGGGGACAGTCAAGCAGGGCAGAGGATCAGCTTACCTGAAAGCATTTCAGAAAGGCATTCACAACCTATCTGGTCTCACTTCAGGAGGAACCCTGTGTCCTGTGTGGGTGCTTTGGCACAGACTGGGCTGGAGAGCTTGCCCCAGTGGGTGCTGTGGGGACACCCAGCCCTCTGGAACACACGTGTCCTGCATTGTGTTATTGCCGGCTGGGAGAGGGTTTGAAAACAACACAAGGTTCAGCTTATTAGAGACCAAACGCAGAGGTGATCATGCCAGCACATACTTTTCACTCCTGTAAATTTTAGGTGACTGGATACTTGCAGAACACTTACTCTTCTTAGCTGCAGTTGTTGGACTCAAATTTGAAATGTATGCAGGGAAGACTTTGGCCCATGTTAAATGCGATAAACACAAGATCCTTTGTTATAGTAAATCGATCAATCAAGTCTGCTGTGGTAGAGATCCCAGTGAGTCACTGGTGTCTCTTGGCCCCCGAGCAGGAGCTCTCAGCGATCCTGGGCCTCTCAGCCAACAGATGCAATATGGCCACCTCAGTTTCTCAACGTGATTTTCATGGGTTCTGCACATCTTGGGGCTTAATCCCAACATGGAAGCAGAATGGGACTGCTCAGAGATTGTTAATGTTTCAGTAAGACCTGCCAAAGAGGGAAAACAGTTGTGAGCTTGCTGGGTGAATGGCAGAAGCTGTTCTCAGCTCCCGTATCTTGGTGCTATGCTGCTGTGTCTGCTGGCTGGCCAGTGCCTGTGAGCACCTCCATCCTTGCTGGAAAAGCCTTACCAGCATAGTTGTCTTTAGTCAGTTTGCAGCCACCGTCAAACTGTAGTAGCCAAGACCTCTGTGTCTCTGAAGAGAAGCTGGCTGAAGGGCACGTGGGTGAGAGGAACGCTTGCCAAACACAGGCCCTGACACCTGTCCCAAAGATTCGTTCCCCATCCCTTGGAGAGGTACTGCGAGGTGTTATGATCCCACCCAAAATTTCCATTCAAGCTGCTGTAACAAAGCAAAGGTTTTGTCGAAGCCAGGGGCCCCTCGTGCCGTGTGGCAGCACCAGCTCGCTGCCTGGTGGCGGGTGGCGATGCGTTTGTGGCGCTGTGGCAATGGCGGGCGGTGAGGCGAGGCCCTCTAGGCCATGCCAAGGCAGCGCCTCTCTGTATGTCAGTAACTCGCCTGGCCATATTTTGGAGGTTTTTTAAAACTGTAGGACTGATTAGATGCGGTTTTTGGATCAGGATTCTGAGGTTAAAAGCTGGTAATAATGTGTACAAAATATATTATTTTGGTGGAACATGAAACTTGCTGAGGGCTTAAAAGCAAAGTCTGTGACTGCTGCCCCGGGGAGCAGGAACATGGACATGTGTAAATCGGGATGTGAGATTAGCGGCCTCTCCAAAAAGGTCTTTTAGTAGCTGGGCTTCCCTTTGGCATTTTATTAATGCATCTGAGCCTGAACTCTTCACCATGCTGTTTCCTTGCTGCCAAGGAAACACAGGCATGTTTGGTGGCCGGGGGTCCCCTTTTGTGTCTCTGTCTGCACAGGTATATGCTACTTAGCAGCCGTCCTTACTGCTCCATCAGCATTTGTGGGGTTAAGACTCTGGCTGGCAGTGGCCATCCAGGCTGGGCAGAGCACATGGGGAAAGATAGCCCTGCTCCAAGGGGCTTGAGCTCTTACCAGGCGAGATGACCAGCGAGACATGATTTTTTTCCTTTTCTCTTCACAGAAATAAGGAGGATGGCTGGCTGAGAGCACGCAGGAGCGGCAGCGCTAGCAGCAGAAGAGGAAACCCACATCTCCCAAGCACCAGACCAGTAGCTCCTCCAGGGACTGCTTGGTTTTGCTCTGGTTGCTGCGTGATGCTCAACTCTTCTGTCGTGAAGCGGAGCCTGTACTGGTGCCAGTGTAGCTAATGGAGAAAACCGCAGTGTTTTGGAGGTGAGCTGCTCAAGCATTCTTTTCTTCTCAATATTTCTTTCTAGGTAACTTTGGATATTCGTGACTCCTGGTCTGTGAGATTGAATTTCAGCTTTGAAAGATTGTTTGAAATCACCTATTTTTTCCTACAAATAACTGTGAAACTATTTTTACAATTAGGCACTGGGTGGTTCTGAGTGGTTATTAAGAATTGCCTGCTACTACAAATAACACCTAGAAAATGAGTGAAATTCTGGCATTTTCCATACCTCTGTGTGTAATGTTGGTGGCATAATCAACCTGTTAGTTAAACCTTGTCAACCTCAGAAAAAGAATGTCAATTCAGTTCAGTAATTTTATTTTTAGATGGGTTTCTGTTTTGTCTGGATCAAGCCTTGATGAAATTTGCACCGCTGCTGTCCCTGGTGCAGCAGAATTGGTAGCAGGTAGCCTGTGTGTGCAGACAGGTCTCCCTGTTGGGTGTAAATGAAGGGAAGATTTCAACCCGCTTCTGCATCTGAGGGTACCGTTTTCACCCGGATGGTGCTAGCCACCCTGGCACTGCTTCTCTCCTGCATTCTCCACTTTGTGTGGGTTTGGTAAAAGACTTTTCTCCACTGCTGGCTCAGAGTACTTTCGCTCATGGTGATTTTCGTATTGTTTGAGTGGTTACTCACCCACCATGTAAATATCTGCAAGTTTGAGTCAGGTTTGAAGCCTCTAGGAGGGGGCAGAGGGGTAAGACATACACCAGACCACAATCAACCCTGATCTAGATGTGTTGTTGGCGGTAACAGTGTTTAATATGACGTGGTATTGGGTAATTGTAAACAGCTTTTGTTTCATAGGGATGTCTCTGTCCCATATTAACACCCCCACCCTTGCCACAGACAATCAATGCCTTATGCTGAAAAACAGATGGGGACTCAGAATTTCTTTTTGACCGTGATGTGAAAACCCACAAGCATGAAGCAAAGATTTCCCCTCCACCATACACTACTAGCAGGTCCTAGGGTGGAGAGTTTCTGAAGGGTCATCTTTGCTCAGAGTGTTGAGAAGCAGATGGCTCAGCTTCATGGGCTGCGCACACTGGGAGTGATGGTGGCTCAGTCATTTGTGACACTCAGTCCCTTGAGGTTGTTTTGCAAGAGTGTTATTAAGAAGATATTTCTGGAAGTTGTGTGTGAAACTGCTGAAAGATCATAGGAGTTGGACAAACGGAGGGATCTGAAACAGCAAAACCCTAGGGCTCTGGTTTAACATCAAGCCTGAGATGTGCCGCTACTAGCCCTTGCTGCAAGGTGTATTTGGGACATGCACTGTAGACAACGGTTGTACATAGTGAATCATGAGGGCCTGGCAAGATCTGTAGGAGTGAGAAATCCATCCTGCATTGGCAATGCAGTGTTACAGGCTCTGTGTGCTGGAGGGAATTCAGTAATAGTGAAAACACAGATAACAATGGTAGGAAGGAGCCTCTGTAGATCCATGTAAGTGCCAATGGTAGGGACCTCTTGCTGCTCAGGACTGATGCCGTTGAGAAGACAGTGGAGTCGGGGAACAAGGCCAGAAGCCCTGTGCCAAGGGGAAAGAGCAGGTCTCTGAATTTGGGTACTGTATTTTTTGCCGGATAGCAATGAGCCTGGCCTTGAAGAGCCCACAGCAGCTAGTTGGAGGGAGCAGCGGGGAGGGAAGGTCTTGCATGGCAGTCATCTCTGGGGCTCTTTTCTGGCCTTGGTGTGCTTTGGTGATCACCACACCAAGAACTCAGCCTTGTGACTAGGAACTGAGGGTTACTCACCAGCCCCTTCCCCAGAATGAGCTACCTGTCTGGCTCACAAATGCTCTACATCACCTGCTAATGAAGCAGATGGCAGGGGAGGTGTAGGCAGAGATGCTAGTAGGAGTTCTTACTCAGGGCCACATCAACCAGCACTATCAGGATAATGTAACTGTGATGACCTGACATAGTGTTTGGGTAGCACCTAGCAGTGTGGAGACGTGATCCACATGCAGGCCTCCTACAGCAATGCACATAAATAACAGTGATTTAATGGGGAGCTATCGTGCTGAGTGGTCCAAGGGCCCCTTATTGCTGCAGATGAATGGAGTCTTCCAGATGACAATTCATAAATTCTGAGTTATTTACTGCATGCAACCTGTCCTAAGCAGTAAATCTTATTTTCATTTACCTGAAGTTAACTTCTTTTTACAAACAATAGCATTGCCCAGGAGCCTTTTGGAAGATGTATCAGTTTGTGAACTCGTGGCTAATGGACGGTTTGGATGGGTTCCAAGTCATCGGGAAATCGGTTGTGCCCATTCTGGCCGAGCTTGAAAAACTGTCAGTGTTTAGTAACACTATCCAGGGGCAAGTAGAAAGATGAAGAAACTGACAAGCAGGAAGGGAAGAAAATACCCTCTCCCATTGTGCATTACTTAGCTCTGGTCTGGGCTACGTGATCCATCCAGAGTGGTGCTGTGCTGGAAGTTGGAGGCATTATTGCCTAGTGCAGGACACCCTCCAACAGGGTGTAGTGAGCTGGGAAAACAAATGGGGCAAATCAATGTAATGCTTTAATGCCACAAGTTGGGAAGGGAAACTTCATGCTGAAGGACACAGAAGCATATTTTGCGCGTATATGTTGTATCTGAAGAAGAGCATCTTCCTTGACTACCAGATTGCTTTGCTCCTGTTAAAGTCAAGGGCAGTATTCCTGTGGACCGCAGTAGGAAAGGACAGTAACGTCTCTATACAAATAATTTTACCTGGAAGCTGGGTATTTCAGATTTAAAAGTTTAAAGGCCTGGTTCTTAGATCTTTTGTGCCAATAAATTGCTGTGAAACAAAAACAAGGCTTCTGTCTGTACTTGTGGTGCCTACAGATTGCAGACAAGTACTTTCTTTAAACTCTGTTCTCTGAAATAATACTCTTTGCAAGATCTGTTTCATTCTGTATGGGAAATGAAATTTGTTGTGAGCACAGCCGCTTTGCTTTATGGAGCTAAATGGATTGAGCGTAGCTAATGGAGTCTTCTGACAACATCAAAAAGAGGTAAAGGAAGAAAGGCAAACCACTTGCATTTTGAACCCCTGTGGATAAAGCAGGACGTGATGAACCCATTTCATTCTCAATATGAATGCAGACTTAAAGCATATTGCTTGATGCGTGGTTTTCTTTTTTTCTAAAAGCCAGTAGTGTGGGTTTTCTTTCTGCACTTGGGAAATGTGTGTCACAGATGAGCGATCCCGCCAGATAATGTTGTCACTAGCACTTAGGTCAAACTAGACTCTCGCAGGTCATCTTGGCAGCAGTCTGTAGGGCTTTGCATGGTGGCTAATGAAGTGCTAAGTGCCCCTTTCACAGACAGGCTGACAAAATGTACTAAAAGGTACATTTGTACAGAAGCACGTCTTCTGCACCCCACAATCCCTCTGAGAGTTTGGGTAAGATTTGCTCAGTAGTTCTTACTGGGAAAAAATGGGTGCATGGTGGCTTGAAGGTGGACATACTTGCCTCTTACTTGGAATTTCAGTGGCCTCATTCAGAATATGAGTCATAGGTCTTTTTCCTTTTATTGCTGGGAAAGGTTTAAGTTTGAACCTGGTTTTTGCTTTATATTTGCAGGGATTTGTGGGTTGCATACTCTAGGAGAGCACTTCCTTCCAGACGTCCAGTGATCTCATCTTTCTGAATCCCTGTTTTCTTCCTCATTCTTTGTGTACCATGTCTATACAGATTTCAAGTGCTTCAAACCCTCAGTGGTTTGCTGCTCAGGTTTTTATAGTCTTATATACCATAATCTTTTCAGTAGTTGCACTGAAACTTCTCTGTTTAAAGTGTAACCAAGTGTGGATTCAACCCAGAAACACATGAATAGACCCTGTATCTAGAAAGAGGCAATTTTTGATATGTCACAAGCAGCAAAGTAGACTTGCATCAGTGGAGTTCCTTGTAATACAACTGCTAGTGGGCCCGGTATATATTTAAGTAGATCAGAGACCAAATTAGGTAGATGTTAAGGGTGTTAACAGAGATACCAAGGGTATGGTGAGCATGAAGAATGAATGATCTTGTCCAACTCTACCTAGAAACCCTGCTAGTTTGGGCTATTGTGTGGTGTGTCATGTCCCATGTAGCAGAATTTCTTGTCTAGCTTTGGAGGTGTAGCTGAAAGGGAAAACCTGAGCAAGTGTCTCTGAACTTACATAGCCTGTCCTCTGTTCTGGGAAAAATAAATGAGCTCCTCTAAGGAAGCTCTGAATGGGTAAGGTTGTGCACTCTGCTGGGTCCTCCACACCTCCTCCAAGGTGTAAAGGCACATCCTGGAGGTCTGCTCTGCCAGAGGAGAAAATTGTCACTGGGGCAGCCTTGCCCAAGTGATTTCCATCTGTCAGACAGTACAAATACATTTCCCCTCAGCTGACAATTTCTGAGAATTCATTAGTGCAGTCATTAGAGGGGATTTCTCCTCTTCGTGTGTGGTTTTGTAGCCATTGTTTCAAACGAGCTCAGCCCTGAGTCATTTAGGATTTCATCAGAGTATTTGTGTCCCAATGGCCTGGCAGGCCTGTGGGTGTTGTTCCTGGGGACAGGGCAGTGTAGCTCTCTTCCCAGGCTTATGCTGTTGTGTGTGCTAAAGTTGTGTCCTGAGGCCACGAACTCAGTTGAGACCCACCTCATTACCGGCAAGTGGTGAATTAGTGGGTTTTTTTCCACAATGATTTTAACAAGGAAGGATAATACAAAGGGGAATGTGGCATTTCCCCATTATAGATGGCAACAGTTAGGATACCTCTTGTTAGAGGTGTGCTCAACTGTCTTAGTGGAAATAATTTGTATACTGATGGCATGGGTTGCACTGATAGAAAGTGTTCATACTGCTTCAGCTTGGTCTCCTTCCAGTGCAACAAAAGGTGCAGTAGCAGAGACAGCCTGAATGCAGTACAGGTGGGTGAGGTTGTGCTGTATGAGGTGAACCTCTATTGGAGGTGTGCGCTTTTTCATCTGAAGAGAAGATCCACAATACCTTTCCTAACCCACACAGGAAGGTGAGGGCAGCACCATTGTCTGAACCCCCTTCTTACTTTCCCTGCTGGCTGATGAGTTTCACTAGGCTCAGTTTTCACACCAAAGTAAATTAAAGCTAAAGAAAACACAACAGCAGGGAGAAGTCCTGTCATCTCGCAGCACAGTTCCCCTGCAGTGAGATATTTTTGACAATTCTGTTTCTTTATTTCCTAATTAGAAATAATGATGTGTTTTTTCGGGTCAAAAGACCTCCTTTGCTGTGAAATGTTAGGCAGATTTTGACAGTGTAACTAAAAATAGGCATGTGCACACACGTGTGTATGCATGCACATGCACTAGCGGGAATAAACATGCAAAGTTCTTTGCTTAATTATGAACATACTTTCCTCGGGGAGGGGGCAGGGGGGAAGCGCCTTTGCCTCCAGTTAATTGTTTTTCAAATAAATAGAGAGAAGGAGTTTTCGGAAGAACAGATGGGCTGGAATGAGGAACAGAAATATTTTCAGTCAAAGAGGGGACGGATGATGTAATAAGCCACAGGAACAAAGTTCAGTTATTTTATGCTCTCATCCAGACCTCAGAGTGAAAATGCCTCTGTTGTTAATTTCATATTCATCTGCTTTTGAGGGCTGGCTCTGTCTTTAAATGCTATTATAATACACTCGGAGCTAAACTGAGCAAATAGCAATTGAGCAATGATGGAAGAATATATTTGTCAGCACTGGAAGCGTTTGGGTACTGTTTGCACTGTGGATGGTAGGCCAGATATGCATTTGATTATTCTGGAGGGAAAAGGATGTACCTTGAATAACCTTAATGGAGGTCCTCAAAATTTTCATGACTGAAATGAAGTTGGCTTTTGAGGTCTGGCATTTGGGGCTCGATAGCTGCTCACAAATACTTCCAGAAGTACGGCTAGCTCTTATGCTGGTGACTAAGCTCTCTCCTGCTTGACTTATGTGCATAGCTCCTACTGGTGGGGGCTTGTAGATGTGCACGTCCCCACCTTGGGCTGTTAGGGGCCTCTTCATGCTTCTGTGGGCAAACCAGGGTGAAGCAGACATGATGCCTGCTCTGCAAGCTCAGCTACTTTGTTCATGTTGGTTGTTATCTTTGTACCCTTTGAGAGAACTGCTAATGAAATGCTTGTCATCCTGAGTTGCAGACTCTTCAGGTGAGTTTAAGGGTCAACAGACATGGGTTGCATCCCACCATGCAGAAGAGGGCCTTGTGCATGGCCGAGACAGAAGAAAGAGGAGGATAGAGTGATGGGGACCCTGAACAGGAACTCGGTGCACTTTGATTCCTCCAGTGATGAGGAATGACCGTGAGAGTTAAATGATGGTAGTTGGAGCTGTTGGTGATGAGCCTTTTGTGCTCAAGCTGGTCAGGCAGCAGCTCCTGAGGGAACCTGACAGCCTTTGCTTCTTTTATCTCAGAGCTATTGAGCTGGTGTGTAGCTCTTTGAAGCGTTAGTGTCCCAGAGCTTGCTCGGAGGAGCACTGTAGCAGTATTACAATGGAGAGAGGCTGTGTGAAATGCAGTAACTCTTGCGGTGGGTCTAAGATTGAGATTTTGCCAGTCACTGATGGGGTCAGAGAAAAGCAGGGCAAGTGTGTGTGATAATCACCTGGTGTCTCTGACAAGCTGGTGGAGAAAATGAGGATAACAAATAGTGCAAAGGATGATAGAGAAGGCTGTGAAATGCGGGGTTCAGGGGTGGTCGCATACCTGCAGAAGCATTCTCTCTGCCTCTAAAAGCTACTTTTCAGGACTCAATTAACTTACATTTCAGTTGGAATAAAATTCATGCTGTTTGTTTCAGTATTGATCAAACTGGTCCCAGTTGCTTGTGTAGCACTATGCACTAGTCCTGGTTACATTCTGGTTAACTCCCTTCAGAGACAGCAGCGTTGCCCACAAATCAAGCAGAACAATTTATTCGCTAAGAGAAGTCTAATGGATGGTTTGGACAGCCTCCAAAAGCACAGCTCTCCCTGTCTGAACAGCCTGAAATGTTTCAGCACTTGAGAACAAAATCCAGAGATGGGCACAGCTGAGAGCTGCACAGAAAGCTGATGGACCGGGGTTGCTTTTTCCTTTCTCTGCTTCCTCAGTGCCTCGGGGAGACTGGACTTCTAGGGGGCAGGATTGGGGAATCCAAATCCAGCCCAAATGCCATTACCCCAAACCCACAGCTTTACCTTCTAAACTTCAAGGGTTGAGGTCTAGAAAGCTTCTGAAAAGTACTGTGATTCCTTACAGGTGTAATGTGTTCTAGGTCCTTACGTGTCTTTACTTAACATTTATTTGAATTAGCACGTTCTGAAGTCTGAAGTGACTGAGACATCTGAAAAAAATCAGAATGCAGGGCAATTTGAGACATAGCTAAAGGGAGTTGATTGGTACAGGGTGGTTTTAACTGTGATTACAAAATATAGTTAAGCCCAGTAAAGATTAGCCTGAAAATGTACTTTTGGAGGGGTTTAGGGTGTAGCGGATCGCCCCCTACCAGCAGCTAAACACTCACCTGGCCACTTCCTTACCCCTCCCGCAGTGGGATGGGGAGAGGATTGGAAGAGCAAAAGTGAGAGAAACTCCTGGGTCAAGACAGTGTAATAAGTGAAGGAAAATAAGTGGGGGTGGAGAGGAAAGGACACAAGTCCTGCAAAGGCAGTCATTCACCACCTTCCATCAGCACACTGATGCCCAGCCCGTCTCTGAATGATGGCTACCTTTGGTCCCACCTGTGTCCCCTCCCAGCCTCTTGCCCACCCCCAGCCTACTTGCTGGAGGGGGAGAGTGGGAAACAAGGAAGGTCTTAACGCTCTGCAAGCACTGTGCAGCAGGAGCTAGAACACTGGTGTGTTATCAACACTAATGAAGTCACAAATCTAAACCACAGAACAATATGGGCTGCTAGGAAGAAAATTAACTCCTTCCCAGCCATGTTCCTGTGCACAGCATTTTGGAAGGGGGAGGTCTTTGTTAGGTGCATGTCTTTTGAAGTCAACAGGAGCTGGGGAGTGGAATCAAGAGGCTATGTAACACTTCCCAAAAGTGCAGTATGGAGACATTAATTCCAGCAGTAATTTTTGTTTGGTGATAGTCACGCGTGATACATGGCACAAAACAGGAGATAGAAAACCAATACATTTGTTGATGAGTTAAGAGGATGGAATATGTTTGGGTGATGGCAAGTAGCCTTCACTTTTGAAGGCCACAGTGGGTGATGACTTCGAAGATGAGCATTTGCATTGCTCTTCTGCCTGGACAAAGAGGTGCTCAGCCAACAAGAGGATAATGTTTTGTAAGAGAAGTAAACCTGGTGTTTCCTAAGGTCCTGCAAGTTGGTTATCTCTTATGGAGCCCAATTTTCAGCTGGGAGGGTTGACTTAGGGAATGTCAATTTGAGAGGCTGTTTGTAGAGCATGCACTGTCCCTTTCTGGCAACATTGCGTGAGTTTGTCCAGATGACACATGCATTCTCAGGGGCACAGTACGGGAATGCATTGGGCGGCAAGGTTCCTTCTGGGGCTGTGGTTCCTTCACATGCTGTTATTAGGAGAGGTTGTGTTGTGAGCGAGGAGAGTTTGAAAATTCACTTGGCCAAAAAGAATTTCTTCTGTGTCCACTCTGTATCACAACTATCAGTCCATTGAGTTAGTGCTGGCTGGGGCTGGGGGGCACTAAGGATCGTGCACAGTTTTGTTAGAAAAATGCCAAATGGTACAGAGTACTTCCAAACCAGAATACAGCAGTGATGGTTGCATGACATTGCAGTAGACAGTGTACCAAGTGGAGAAATCTTTACTGAGACACTGTAAGGGCTCCTCAGAAGCCAGGATATGTCTGCTGCTCCATCCTTTGGCTGCAGATGGAAGAGACCCTTATGTGCTAAATGCAAGTTCCATAGAAGGAGACAGCATTGGCAGAAGCGCACATAAACAGAAAATAACATACAGGAGAAAAGGCAAGTATGTGGTATGAAGTCTTGAGTAGCTGCCAAAAAGCTAATCTATGTATTTAATCACTTGGAGGTATCCCAGAGCCTGTGTGGTAGAGTGAGGGTCCCTCAAGATGGAAACGTTACTGCCTATAAGTAATGTTCCTGTTTACTCCCACTGATGCTTTACGTAACAATCCTGCTCTGCCCCTGACTGCCTGTCAGATCTGAAATAACTTTCCTTCTGATGGATGTCTTCATGCTGGAGGGGAATGGTGGGGATTTATAGTATGAAAAGCAGCAACAGGAACAGGTATTCTCTCTGTGCTGTCTTCTAGAGGAGCACAGAAGCTTGAAGGTGGATGTTTTTTTACCTGAAGCAAGGATTATGAGGACAAGAGTCTTTTACATTGGGAGAGAGACTCTCTGATTACTCAGATGCTTCCAGGAGTTTTTGCGTTAAAATACTAAGTCGAAGTCCTAACCTAATAATCTCGGCTGCTTTCTTTACATGGTGTTTTCTGACTTCCTTGCTATGTTGTATTTCCATTAAGTTGTGGAAAGCAAGGCTGTTTGTGCTTGGGAGAGGATGCAGAGGCAAGCGTCCAAGCATGTCCATAGTATTGAAGATGATTATATTCCAGCCACCTCCGATGTAAACCACAAATCAACCACTCATGTAGCAGCAGCAGCAAATGGAGGGATATTTAAATTGCCTTGAATAATTTAAAAAATAAAAGCCTTTTAAGTCCCTATCTGCAGCTAATGCTGTATATTTTCCCCCTTTTGTGAGAGGAAGTGGAAGGGGCAACACTGCTGGAGGAACACTATCGTTCAGTGCTCCAGGGACTTGTGGGGTGGGACATGAAAATTGCAGCAGCATCTTAAAACAAGTGTCAGCAACCAAGTTCCCATCAGGAAAGCTGCTTTGAGCATGCAGCAAGATAATCTTCCAGGACTTGCTGAGGTCATGGCTCAGATCACATTTAATGAACAGCAAAGTTTGTGGTAAAGAGGTAGGCTCAGATTCTTTTCAAATCTTCTACCTTGCTCTGAGATTTACCAGGACAAAACTCACCCTGAATCATTTTGAACCATCTCCCTTGACTCTTAAATAGAGGAAGAGAAGCAGCAGCTAAAACTTGACCTTGTTTAGAAGAACTCTAATTGCTTATGTCCTTTTTATGGACTGCTGCTGCCAACAGCTTTCTCTCACTTTGCGGTTGTGGGTCGCACTGCCTGCTGCTGCTGTGTGTTCAGCTGGGCAAATATCGCATGCCATATTCGATGAATATATTCCCTTGATCAGAAATCGGAATTTCTTTCAGCTGTGTTTATTTCTCTCTTCGTCTGCTCTGTCTTCGTCCATCCACCATACCCCCACCAGTAAGACCTACTGCTTGCTTTTTCTTGAGACTAACACGATCTGAAAATGCAGTTGCTTTTCATTTTATGCATGTAACTAGACTTCTGAAAGTCCTGTTTTCACCTCCCTTCTTCATGTCTTCCCAGTAAGCTGTGTCAAGATGTGTCAAGGGATAAAGCTGAGTTGTGTTCATCTATTCTGAAAAATCTGAGGTCTTGGCTACACTGTGAACACCTGCCCAAAATAGGACACTAAAGGCTGTT
The DNA here is from genome assembly GCF_023634085.1 of Falco cherrug. Lineage (NCBI taxonomy): Eukaryota > Metazoa > Chordata > Aves > Falconiformes > Falconidae > Falco > Falco cherrug. The sequence goes on along the minus strand of NC_073700.1, from coordinate 7,027,808 downwards.
ACGCCCACAAAATGCTTCCTCATCTGGACATAGCTGTGCTTTCTACTGTCACAGTGTAAAGGAGGAAACATACCTTTGTGCAGACACAGATATACAGCGCAACACAAGTTATCTTTGTTTTTTAAAAAAAAAGAGGGGGGACGGGGACGGACGGACTGATGGGAGAAGCTTGCTGGTATAACCATATCTACACATGGGATTGTTGCCAGCACAGCTCCATCAGTGAAGGATCACACCTCTTCATATCCCTGCCTTGCAGAGCTGGGCTGGCAGAAATGCCTGTGCATACGTCACCAGCTGTTGCCTGATTTTTCTCTTTAAAAGGACTTTGCTGATGGGAAGCAGGGAGAGCAAGAGACCTGGCGTGAATTCCTCCGCTTCGCCCACAGAATAGCTCCTGTGGGAGAGGAGAAACTAATAAATGGGGTGTGAGTTTGAGATACGGTCCCCTGACAAAAATACACATCAGCTGAAATGGTGTGAATCCAGGCTGCTCTTGTCTCTCTGGTATTATCTCAGTTACATGATTCTCATTACGGCTGGAGCAGAGCCATGCAAGTTTGGTCCTCAGTGGGAGAAGAGAGACATTGTGTGGTCTCAGCTCTCTAGGGCAATCCTGAAATTCATCCTTGCTTCGAGGCTGCATTGGCTGTTTCAAGCTTGCCAGTGGCCACCTGACTTCATTGAATTGAGCAGAATCAAAGAAATCACCTGCAAAATCACCCAGTGGCACAATTTCTCACTGAAAAGGTGTCTGGGCCTAAGATTGCTTTAGATATGCGTTAATTTTGTGTATTGTCTTCTAACGTATTTATGGTCATGCTGAGGTTGTCCTACACCAACTGTAGGATAAGGCCTTATCCTGCCCCAGGCAGCTCAGAGTCAGGAGCCACACTCAGTGGATCCTTGATATAGGATTGAAAGTATCAGCAAAGTAGTCTTGTTTCGCAGCTCCCTTCACCACATAGGCAAATCCATAGTGTTACCAAAGTCCCTCTTATCCTCTGTCAACATCCCACTTCTGACGTGGGCTGTTAGCTCTAGAGTGCCTGAGCCGGGAGGTGGTTGTCCATGCCATCTTCAAAGGAGACATTTTCCTGCTGGCATCAACCAGTTCAGCCCTGGAGCACCAGGATCCTGATGCCATTTGTTCCTGAGTGTGTCTTCTCGTTATCCACACCAATACCTAAACTTTTTATTTGATTCTGCCAAGATCCTGATCCCAGAGCAGCTTTGCTGCAGTTGTTTCCATAGTCAGACAATGCAACTCACAAAAAGTTGGTTGCATTACCTGGTTTCTTTGACACCAAAGTGTTCCCCAAATCCTCCTATTGCACTTAAGGTCTGGTCAAATGCTGTGTAAGGTCAGTATGTTCAACTTGCACCTCAGGTTTTATTGCACAAGTTTTGTATTCACTTAACTCCAGTTTGGATGCCTGTAAAATTCCCAATATGCAAATGTCCTAAATTTGGCAAAATTGGACTGGAAATCTCACTAGAGTAGGCTTTTATGTGCTGTGCCTCTGACTTCCTTTCCAAATAATCTGTCTTCAAAATACTTCGTGGTAGTTCTCTTGGGATTTTTGCTTTTTCTGTTCTTGCTTTTCCCCAGAACAGGAGAAAAAAAGGAGGAAAAAAAAATAAGGCTGGAAAATTACAAATGCAAATATAATTTGCGCACATGGATTTTTTTTCCAACCTTCTGCACAGGTTAGCTTCAGATCAAAGTTCAGGTCATTCCCCAGTGCCTGAGGCTTTTTATTTTCCATGCTTGCAGCACAGAGGATGATGGAACTAATATGAAGTGATGCCAGTGCCTGTTTGGATGTTACTTGGATCCGTAAAAATGCACTCAGTGTTTCCCAAGTATAAAAAGCCAAAAGAAACCATCTTGAGGTACCATGTGATGTTATTTGCTTTGACCCAGGATAACTAAAATGAAAGGTCTCTCTGAACGCAGGGTGTTCAAAACCATCCCACTATTTTACACGTATGTGTGAGGAAGGAAATGTTCTGTTTACGGGGGCTTCAGCTCGTGTGTTTGCCTCTGCGTGTCTGTGCCTAGACAGAATTTCCCGAGTGAAATGGGTTTGGTGGTTCTGGTCCAGCTTTTAAAGGTGGGAAAACAGAGAGCTCTTCTCCCAGATTACACAAATTGAACCTTTTGTTGGAAAGTTCAGAAGGCAGGGCAAGGGCTGGGGGGCTTCTTCCAGACAGACTCACTGGTCAAGTGACATGTCCCAGGTTAACTTTGAGGGGGGCTGTCAGAGCCCTGTGAGGTACTCTTACAGTCAGTTGTTCAAACTGCGATGTGCGTACTTTGAATATAAAAATTAATCAGAGCTGCTGTTACTTCTAGCTCTTCATGGGACTGTTCTTGTCCGCAAGGCTTGGGAGTGCCTGTGTGGTTTTGGACTGAGGAAGCCACGACAGTCTGAGGCTGGACCGTGGGTACCAGTACCCATGAGCAGTGCTCAGCTGGATCGAAACCTCAGAGCTGCTCTGCGCTTCATCTTGCCTAAAATAGGAATAAGTCTACTTTTTTTATTTTTCTACCTGCTTTCTTTGGGACAGTGCTGTGAGATCCGTGGGTGAACAGCACTGCTCAGAATCAGCACTTTGTGCATTATTTTGTGATACCGGGCTGATCTGCTTGGGGAGCTGTTAGCTGGTGGACATCTCAGAAGGCATCTGCACAGTTCTCAGCCTTGGGCTGGGGTTGACGGTGGTTGTCTATCCTATTTTCCCACCATACCTGTTGATTTGGGGGTAACGAGAGAAGTGGAAGGGTAAAACGCTGGGATGAGCACTGACTGTTGAGCATGGTCTCAGTTTCACCTATTTGGAGATCACAGTAGTGGCCGCTGGTATACCAGAGCGTTAACTGCCACCAGCATCCTGCCTAAGCCCCACTCATTCTCCTAACAGCACTTACGTGGGGATGCATCACTCAAGGTTCAGCTAGACAGAGAAAGAGAAATAACAATAGCAGAAGAACAGGAAGGATGCAGAACTGTGCTGTGGGAGGAGAAAAGGTCTCCATGAGCAAGATGGGCACTGATAGGACTGGTATGATTGTACACAGGAGCACATTGGACATCTATGAAACAGCTACATAGGTGGTGTGAGTTGAAACAGAAGAAAACCAGAGCATGTAGACTGCTACACAGCCTGGGATCCTAGTCCCAAGTGTGAACGCAGCTTCCATCTCTGATGTGTAAGAACAAGCCCCGCTCTTGTTGCACTGGCTGACTCCATCAGCTACGATCGAAGGCTCCCTCGGCTCTGTATTAACACAGCCAACACCTGCAAAAGTACGGTATCGTGCAGATACAGGTGGACACCTGTCCACAGAGGAATATCCATGTCTGTCTAGGTTGTCCAAGTTGCAGTCTCAACTGACAGAATATTCTTCCAGTTTAAGATTTGCATCTCTCATCCCTTGCACAGCCAGAGGAGGAACATCTCTCCTCACTGCAACCCTTCACAGGATTCCTGACCCTCTCCCACCCCCAGTGCTGCCCTACACATGGATGGGTTTAATCTGGCATTGCTTGTACATCCTGTTTTTCTCATGCAGGTGGATGGGAGGGGGGCAAGGACGGATGCCTGAACTCTTTGAGTATTTCTGAGTGTCAATGTATAATCGCTCTGTGCTCATGGGGGCTCACTGTACCTGTTGCTGAAGCTTGGAACAATCTCAGCTCTGCCCTGATGCAAATAAAGGTGTCTAATCTAATTGCTGTTCCCTGCTGCGGGGATTACTTGTTCCTGGTGAGCTGGGACTCACATCTGATGACACTCGCCCTGTTTAATCCTGGGGATGTTATCCCTGCCACGGGAGGGGCTCCCCAGACAGCCATCTGTGCTCTGCCTACTTTGACATTGTCTCTCCCCTTGCATCCCCCTGTGTCTGAATGAAGTGGGGAGGATTACAAGCAGGAGGAATATGGCTGTGGAATGGGAGGTCACTCCTACAGTGGTAGGAAGGTCTAGTTCAGTTGAGGTTTTGGCTTTTAAATGAAAGAGGCACTGGGCTGCTGTTTGGTACAGAAGCCATGAATTAGTGATTAGTAGCTTGCTGGCCCAAACTCGAGGCTTTGCCTATCTGATTTAGTACACCCCAAATTTCTCAGATATCTTGGTATGCACTGGAAGGATAGACCCTTGGGTTTGGGGTTTTTTTTCAGTTTATTTTATTTTATTCTTTTTATCCCAGGCTATGGGAGCTTTTGGGTTTAGACCTGGAGGGTCCTTGTTTGCAATTGCTACTTAGGATGCAAACAACAATCCTCGGGCATGCGCCTGCCACCCGCCCCTGTGGCTTAACAGCTACATCCGAACAGTGTCCTCTGCTGCCTGCGCACTAGGGCGTACTCTCAAGTGTTCGTTGCTTTATTTTACAACCACAATTTCTTCTAAACTTAGACGAGCACACAGTTTGTCAGGAACTGTTCCCATGCCAAGTTTCAGGTTTCAAAGTATTGCCATTTTTGAGCTATTCCCTGCTTCTTTCCTTCTGTGTGTCTCCCTTGCACTTGCACACAAAACTTTCTTTTTAGTGTAGAAAACTATATTTTCTCCACACGTTTGTAACTTAAAACATCTGAAGAGGTTTTGCTCCAAGTTTATATTTGAAAGAAATAATGAAAGCCAACACTGGCAGAGAAAGCAGTGTGAAAAGTTGCAGCTCAGAAAATTCAGGAACGTTATGGGCATTTGCAGAGGAGGACTAAAATGGAAGTCCTTGCAGCCTGCCTTAGCAGGAACCCGGGTCCAATGTTCCGTAAGGTTGTAGCTGCTGTAGCACAGAGGAGTACTCCTGGTCGGGCAACTTCATGTGCTTTATAACACGACGAGGCAGTCCAGTTGTTTGTTGTAATCTAGCATCTTCAAAAGCACTGCAAAGGCTAAGCATTTATGTTTGAAGATCTAACTGGGAGGGCTGTGCTGTGAGTTTCTGGCCCATGAACAGTTACAAACATCTGGGTTTTCTTCGTACTAGTATTGTCAGGTTGGCAGCCTTGCACTCCGTCTGCCCTGGCAGAATCTTCCACCTTTCCCTGACATCATGGGGTTTATTTACTGGATGTCCCCCTGAAGAAAATGGGTGTTGCATAGGCTGGGTCTGCGTTGTCTAGAGGCTGTAGGCTCAGTTTAAGCCTGTGTTTCAGAGTGTTCTTAATCTGCGTCTAGACGTAGCGTAGACATTCCTATGTCTTCACTCTAGTTGAAGCATGGCGTTAGGTTTTGGTGACTGTGTGGCTGCTAGTCAAGGCAACGAGCCAGACTTTGATTTTCATCAGAAAGTGTAGCTTCTCCATGTCAATATCCCATGAGCCAGATGCTGCCACCTCCTGCAGATTTTCCTCTCCTCCCACCCTGTCCTCTGAAGCCCCCCAGCAGTTGTTTTATGATTAATGACATGCACCTGGGTTTCAAAACATGCACTTTTGTGGATTTTGCTGGGGTCAAGCAGAGAGTTGCTCTTTCATCCACCACATAATTGGGTTGGCTACATTGAAGAAAGTATGAGAACTGTAAGGTAGGACTAGGAAACGGGTCTTGGACTAGGAAATACATCTTCTACTTTTTATGTAGCAGACTTTTTTATGTAGCAGAAAGGGTTTTCAGCTCTAATCCATAATGCTGGGACCAGGGTGACAACTTGGCTCCATAGTAGAACCCAGCATATCACAGCTGTCATGTTCCTACGTTTCCCTGGGTTTTATGTTTGGTTCTGGAGGTCTCAAACTTCACAAATTATTTTCTGTGGTACTGTTAGGGCTTGTGAATCTGGAGTTATGGATTCTTTGGCATGTACAAAGGATTTGAGGGGCTACACAGTTGATCCTGGCTGTAATGCCAGCTATGATGAGATGTGGCCCTGAATCAAAGCCACAAGCTGGCCAGCCTCTTCTATGGGGACATCCTTACCTGTTTCCAGATCCAAATGTTGTGTCTATCTCGAATCTTTGTGATCAGGTAAATTAAATTCTTAACCCCGAACAGTGCAGGAATTTGTAGAAAAGTAGAACTAGAGGAGGATCTAAACTGGTGTAGTTTAAGCTTATCTTTTTGTCTAAACAAACTTCAGCTGGGAAAGAGGTAGACTTTCTGGGATGAAATTGTAGGTTCACTGCCCTGAAAGGGATGATTCAACATTTCTTCTTTAGGCCTGGCAGGATTCGTTTGGGTGCAACCTATCTATTATGCATGAGCATGAAAGATCTCATGTACTTTCCATAAAAATCTTCTTCAATTTGGGACTGTTTCAGACTTTTTGCCATTGAAGTATTTGTAAATTTTAAAAAAATCTGATGATTTTCTTTAAACCAGCCTTGTTTGGTGTGCTCCTCCGTTTTGTGCTGCTTTGAGTCGAGTTGTGCGTGGGCACTGTATTTAAAAAAAAAAAAAAAAAAAAAAGGGAAACTCCAAGGATATTATTGTTATCACCAGAGACAAATTCCTAGAAGCGGTGCCATGATGTAGTAAATGCTGTGTAAACCCAGAGTAACAAAATGTTCTTTCATTTACCACCTACCACAACACAAAGCTGTATTTTTGGGTGTGAATACTGTGATGTATCATACATACACAGCATGCTGCTTCTGCGGCAATCTGATGAAATGCTGCACGCTGTTATTTCTAAGCTTGCGTCTTTGGGACATTCCAGGTTAGATACAGGAGGTTTCTCTGTGGCTTAGTGTCCATAAACAGCCTCGTGGTCTTTGGCATCTCTGCCAATTGACATCTGCCTCTTGCTAATTACACACAGATTAAAAGGTGATCACCCAGCTACTTATCTTTGCAATACAGGTGGCGATGCCAGGCAGTGTGTTTTTAACATGCTGGCAGCCTCTCGTCCCACACCAGTCACCCTCGGTCACCATGCCCACCACACAGCTCTATTTCTACTCATTAAATATACTTAATAAATAAATAGCACCTTCTAAACGCGTAGGCGGTTTGTCTAGCACAGCACTGGTCCTTCCAAACACGCTCTGAAGTCAAAACTGTCTGTTCAGCTTGGCCAGGATTTATCATTAGAGCAGTATGGGCTAGAAAGCGTATTTGTGGCCGGCGTGCCAGCTTGCCTGAATAGCCCGCAGTGTAATCTCCCTTTTTCCTCGGTGGGAGGAGCTGCCAAAAATAGCAAGCCAAGAATTTGTCCATGTTATTTCTGGGATTGCACCAGGAATTGACATCAGGAGGAGAGAAGAGAAAAAGCAAGCAGTGTGAGAAGTTTAGGGTCCAGGGCTGTTTGGGTTTGCAGGCTGCCTCAGGGTGGTGTGGAAGGGTCTGGTAGCCACCATCTGCATGTGGGTGCTTCCATGGGCAGGGCTCTCCCCAGGCCCTGGATGGCTTGAATGAAGTGGCTTAAGCCTCTGCTGTCTGTTAGGGCAAACCTGCTTGGCCCAGCGCATTGGACTGAGCCAGGGACTCCGTTTTGTGGTCCCACGGAGCAATAACGTCCCCCACAACAGCCACGGGACTGTGCCAGGAGTGAAGTGTTAGTTCCTGCGGCCGAGAAAAGGCATGAATGAGCCCTAGCTGAATCAGCCTTCACAAAAGCCTGTGAATTGAGCTGTGACTTCTCTGTGGAAAGGGCTGTTTGTGCTGTAGGAGACATCACTGCCCTGGACAGCTGGGTGGGATCCCAGGGACAGGGATGGAGATGCTGAGCATGTTTTTGTCACTGCTGCTGCATCCAGACCTGGGTGGCCCTTATGCCATGGGGTTATATCAAGACCAGTTTGAATGACCCTCCATGTAGAAAATTTTTGCTTATTGCTAGTTAGCAAAAGATTGGTCCTACCTAATGTCTTCTGTGCTGTCTGCCCCCTCCTTTCCCCTATTCCCTTTGTTTTCAGTATGTACTTTTGGGAACAGCAGTAATTAACATCCTAATCTGTGCCTACAGCAGTTCCCCTGTCAGCAGGGAAGTCACTCTGCACTGCCGCTTGCTTGGGAAAAGGGTAGGGGATGTATAGAAAGCTGAGGTTACCCTGTGCTGAATGATGAGACAATGGGGGAAAAGCAGGGTGTTCTTGTTGGATAAAGAAGTGAAAGGTGGTCAGGGCGAGAAGGGAGGAACTTGTGTTGACAGTGTAGGAACATGGGCAGCAAATGAGCGGTAAGTCAGGCTTCCTTAATGTTGCTGCTGAAATAACCACTTTGTTAGCCCAAATGGATTCATACAAGTATGTCATATGCATCATGAAAGAGATCAGAGCCTCCTCTGTGTGCTAACGAAAGATCCATCTCGCTCCAACACAGGCTGTGAGCCAACTCTCTGGCCTGTGATGCAGCTAATTGGGCATCCGAGTCCTGGGTTCAGTGGCACTGGCCTCATAAGGGCCTATTTAGCTGCCTGACTTATCTCCAAATAGCCGTTTGTTCCCTGCCTGCAGTTGCATTCACCATTATCTTTACTTAATAGTGCATCATATTACAATGAAGAGGCTACTGAGTACAAGTCCTAAGGAATGAATAAATTTCTGTGTTGTCTGTTACGGGACAGAAGGCGAAAGAATTCAGTTGCAGCTTTGGTCTACCCTTACTTCTCCAAAATTTGCCATGCTCTCAAAGTTGGTCCATGTGCTGTATCAAGTGGCAGTTTGAACATCCTGTGGGGGGCCACCAAGATTTACCAGTGCAAAGAAAATAAGAAATGCATGTTCACATTTGACTATAATGATTAATGACTTACTGACACCCATTTTAGCAAAAGCCATGTTTGGAGCTCAACACTGCTGCTGCCATGGTGAGAGATCCATCCTGCTTCGCAGAGCTTAGAGTCTACCCATAAAAACCAGGTAGTGATGGAGAAAGGAGAAAAGGTAAATGTAAAGGCTCCAAGAGGTAAAAGCACCTTCTCCATGTCCTGCCTATGCCAGAAAGCAGGGCTATGAGCGTAGATTAGGTGTCTTTGTTTAGAGTTGTAAGTGAAAATATTCTAGGTGAAAACTGTCCTGTAGGTTGAGGATCTGGATAATGCCAGCTCCTCCTGAATTCTGCCTTTCACCATAGTTAGTCCTGCTAGAGTCAGACAAAGCAGCTACAGAGGGAACAGACCTCACTGTAATTAAGGAGATCAGCATCTGACGCTAATGCAGCAAAAATCAGTCCTGGCTGCAGCAGGTAACAGGAGCTGGGCATGATGGGTTTGCCTGCACGTTCTTCCTGAAAAAGTAACTTTCACCTGTCATCCCCTTTTTCTTTCCTCAATGAATCAGAAATCAGGAAAGCATCTTGGTTTAGCACTTGCAAAACAAAGCATTGGGTACTTTTTGTTTAAAGTAACGTTGCAGTTCAAAATGTACTTGATCTTTATTTCTAACTGTTTAGAATGACTTGAGCAAAATATGTCATCCAAAAGGGGATTTTTTTGAAGAGAACAGTCCTGGGTACCACTCTACTGATTGTCTGATCATTTTTAAGATCTGGAAATGGCAGCAAGCCTTTTCCAGGTAAAAAAGAGATACCTTAAAGGCACCAACCAGCACATTCAAGGGGAATACTGTTGTTTGGTTTTAGCTCCTCCTCTGGTTTGGTGTTTAAAGGATAATGTAGAAATGTATGGACATTTCTACAACTTGGAATCAATGCAGTAGGTTTTAAAATTTCAAAGGATGGATTGTTGCAGTAGAAAAAATTGTAATCATAAACCTATAACTGGGTCATCTGCCAATTAGAGGAATAAAAGAGTTGCAAGGCAGAACACACCCCACATATTAAACTCAGCAGGATTATTTGATTAGCGTATTGCTGTCATTCCCATTAATGGCACACAATTGAAGCTGCTGTAGGTGACCCGTCAAAATGTTTTCATAGTTTTTTAGATTCATGGGAACTTTTTTCTAAACTACACAATGGAGCAGCTGCACCGTACAAAACATGGCATCTCATCGAGTCACAGCCTTGAAAAGCCACGCTGTTTTTCTTTGGTGCAGGTGCAGTAAATGGTAGCTAGTCATTCCATAATTTGAAAGCTGCGGATGACCTATCAGTATGCAGGACCCCAAACTGTAAAGCCGGGTGGAGAGGAGAGAATGAGGGAAGCTGAGGGCAAGGAGGGAATTGGGCTGCACAGCTTTTGGGGATGCTTAAACTGGTGTGAGTGAACAGGACCCATCCAGCAAACAGAGATGTGCTTCCAAACCACTTTTATCGACAAAGGTATTTAAAGCCTGAATTCAGGGGGATGGCAGAGTGCTGAAAATGCTGATCAGGAGGGTTTAATCCAGTGTGAAAAGCGTGAGAAGTAGTTAAAGCAAAGGAATACCTTATGGAGCAAGCTGTGAGGTGACTGGGTTGAACCGCTGTGTTCATCGTGCTGACTCTCTTTATCCCTTTGGTTTGGTTTCATTATTATGCCTTCATGTGAAAACCCCTACAAATAAAATAGATAACAACAGCTCATGAAACTGTTGATCTGCCTGCCATAAAGGATTTCAGCTGTGGCCTGGAAAGATAAATATTATTGCAATTTGGGGTTTTTTTCCCCAGTTCCAGATACTTTTCCTGAAGGATGTCAGAGTGGTGGCCAGCTGTAGTGCTTTTAATGTAGCAGACATAGGGAGATCTCTATACAGAGCATCATCAAAGCTCTGATTCAGACCTCCTTTTCCACTTGGTGCAGTTGAGAAGTGAGCTTGTAACATCCTTCAGTTAAAATCATATTGAAACCCTCTGAGATTCACGAGTGCAAGTTGCTGTACACTGTTAGCCACCTGCAATGCAAGCACTACAGGTTTTGATTAAAGGCAGCTCAGCAATCCTTTGGGCCTTCAGGAAAGCATCTTGCAATGGAAATTTTGTACAAAGTGAACAAGAGCAGTCAGTAATAACCAAATAAATACCTTCAGTACCTGCATTTGGGCTTAAAAATGCTGCTTGGGATGATTTTCCTCAAGAGAGCTCTGTTTTTCCAGCACAAGCCAGAATCTGCTTGTATGTCCAGACAGCTTGGCTAGTAGTGAGATGGAAACATTCTTATTTTCTTGTACTTTGAAGTCTAGCTATTGTACAGATAACTATTGTGTTGGAAACCCAAGGCTGGTGGTTCAATCCAAAAGGACAGAAGGGAAACCCAGTGTGTATTGTTCTTCCAGTGCTAGTGAAGGCCCTTGTTCTAGGAGATGGCATGGTTAGATGGTTGGAAGAGCTTTTATCCAAACAGGCCAGAGCTGATTTTGTTCTGCAAAGCTGAAATGGGGCCTCTGGAGAGGAAGATAAAACTCTGTATGCTTAAGCAGGGAGTTGCCAGAGGTTTTTCTGGCTGGGGGCTCTCATCTTTCAACACAGCCTCACCTGGGCAAGGTAACTGGGAGATCAAGGACTACACAAGCCGACATTATCTCCACTACAGACCCATTTCAATTCTGGATAAGGGTGGCCAGCTTGCTCTGTTGCAAATGCTTTAATAGGACTCTGTAAAGTCCTTAGATTTTGTCCCTGCCCTGTGGGGCCAAGCCTATTCAGCTAAAAAAACCACACAAAACAAACCTTTTCATCACTTCCCTGGACTATGTCCCCTTTGCATACCCACAAGTGATGTTGGTGGTTGAAACGTTTCCTCCTATCCCGAAGCCCTCGCTCAAGACAAACTCCCTGTCTCCGTGGGAGTTTCCCAGTGTAAAAACTAATTAAGGACAGGACGATGCAGTGACGATATAAGCCATAACCTGTTTATTTTAGCCAGTATTTAGATTATGACTGAAGTGGGAAGCAGCGTGAGTTTCTGCAAGACAACACTCACATTTCTCACAGAGCATTGGAGATGGCATCAGTTCAAGGTGGGGCTGGTGATGGTGGAAGCCTTTGGAGTTGATGTTAGAGGAGAACAGACACGTAGAGCATCACGTCAACTCCTCGTTGTATGTGAAGACATAATGAGGCGTGTTAGAGATTAACCACAATGACGTATGCTCATAGGAAGCAGTGGGCCTGGCACTCTTTCCTCTGTACAGATAAAGGATCAGATAAAGAGACTGTGCCAGACACAGCCTCAGTTAGAGGAAGAGCTTTTAGGCTGGTAAAGTCATTGAAATATATCAGATTGAAACACTTGTCCTCTCTCCTATCCCACAGTCATTCAGAACAACCTTACTTTGTTTGAGACCCTTTACAGGAATTACTGGGGAGAGTTCAAGGCTGCATCGCTCACACCATTTTCCTGTGTGCTCCTAGAGAAAGAGGATTGAAATTCAAGAACCTTCCACGCTCCCATTCCTGTGGCTGAGTAATTCTTAGTGTAAGGCAAGATTTGTTTCAATCAGATGATAAGTAACGAAAAAGCTGTTTTTCCCAATTCCCCTTTTTTGTCTAAGTTTAGCCTTGTTTTTTAAAATCTGTTTTGTTAGTTTTACTTAAAAAACAAACAGAAACAAGTTGGAACCCAGAAGGGAAGCATAGATTCACGCGCACTCACACTCACTATTTTATTTTCATCCTAATTTTTGACGTTGTGACTCTTCACCAGCACCTCTAAACACGGACCAGCTCTCAGGTGTGGGTGTTGCACTGCCTACAGAGGCTGACAGCTGCTGCTCTTGTTCATCATTAACAGCACAGTCGTGCCATTGCGTACCACTCAGCACTCATTAATTTGAGACCAAGCTCACTGCATGTCCCAGCAGAAGCAGCAAACTGTTAGAGAAAAGAGATAACAAGGGGACAAAAAAAATTGTATTTGGTAGCAGTAAAGAGCATGCAGGAAGATGCTAGTCATGCAAATCTCTTGTAATGTAAATGCTGCCTGCTCTCAGGTTAGCTTCAGTGTGAAAAGCGGCTCTAGAAGTATCATGTGTAACTTCAGGTGTAAAGCAAGTGAATGGCAGCAATGAAGCCCCTGTGTTGTTTTCCATGTGGGTAGTACCCCTTCAGGTGGGGGGCTCTATGGGAACAGTCATTTTAGGACCCCCCTCTCTGGCCTTCCTTGCAGTTATGTTTATCTCATCTCTAAACATTCCCTCTGTTACCCAGTGTATCTTTGATGAGCGTCCAAAGTTCATATCCGCTCTTGTGTTTAACCTTCATGTTCAGCGGCTGAGGTCGGTGAGCTAATTACGTGCACACCAGCCTCTGAGCACGTAGACCAGGTCTTTTTCTTTTTACTGGGTGACTGATTAGCAGCAGTGGGCCAGCCCATAAAGGAAGGGGCAGCCGTTAGCGCCAAGGAGTCAACAGGGCTATTCTTGCATCTTGCAAAACATGCTGGAGGGTTGGTGGGCAAAAGTGAGCGCTGAGCCCAGCCTGTTGGGTTTTCCATAGGTTGCTGTACAGAAAACATACTCTGTAGCTGACTGAAAACATTTTCAAGGTGTTGTTAAGAGGTATGTGCCCATATTTTATCCCGTGATCTGGCCCAGCTTTGCTATTGTTATGGAAGTGAAAGGTTGGGAAGCTGCTGCTGGAGTTTCCCTCAGCACAGGGAAGTCGCAGCCTTGAGGAATAAGTCCTCAAGGAGACAGTACAGCCGTCAGTGGGGTAGGACCCTGGGTGATGAAGTCTGTGTGTGTGAAGGAGGCATCACAGCTTTTCTGCCTCTTGAGGTGTTTCAGTGGACAGACAGTGTCATGCTGTGCAGGGTGGTTGTGATGTTCGTAGTGTCTTTGATATGTATCTGCAAGCAGTTTTCTTTTAAGGCACAAGACGCTTCATTAGCTTTGGAGCACTTAACTGGGAGGATGTGGAGTGTCAGGAAGCTGTAACCCTGGAACTGTTTGTTGTTGCCTTCTAATAGATGTAGCGCATGAATAGGATACACAGTGGTCAACACAGGGCAACGTGTAAGTGGGCCAATGCTGGAGGCTTCGGAAAAGGGTATGTCCTAAGTTCTCCTCTTCACTGGGGACAAAGCATCTAATGTTCATAGCAGAGGCCAGTTCATAGATGCCTAATACAAAACATGGAGAGAGTATGGCTTGTCCTTTTAAAACAGACCACGGTGGGACCGGCCTCTCTGTGATCACAGCACGTGCCCAAGAGGCGCGTGGTGCCAGGTAGTGGGACTCGGGCAGAGGGACTGAAGAGCCCCATTTCCCTCACTGCAGAGACTGCCCTGGGCAGGGTGCTCTCCCCTCCACCTTCATGCAGCCTCATGAGGCTTTTGTTTTGTCTGCGGTTTTGGGGTTTTGCTTCTTAAATACCTAAATAAAAGCATCTGTTTGGATTGCTTGAGCAGGATGTTACACACACCAAAACCAGAAGGATTTTTCCCAGGGCTTCCAGACTTCGGTGGCCTTAGCACCCACTGAAACTTTGGGAAATGGAGCTTTACACATAGATGTCAAACTCTTTATCTCCACATTTTACATGGATATTTTGCTTTGCATTAATACTTCTCAGACACTGTATTTTGTGCTAATGAGCTCCAATACTTATAAGGAGCAGAACAGAACTGAATAAAGTGCCAAAGGAATAATTATTTTCACACTTGAGCAGCAGACTGACAAAGACAAGTCCTGCTCAACCTAATAAGCTCCTGGAGCAAGGAGGTGTTTTGAGAAGTTGAGCTCCAAGAGGTTAAGAGTGTATTTCCGAGCTTCCTAGAGACTGACACCTATTTGAAATGCAAACCAGAGGGAAGCAGGAAAGCATTAGCAAATCAAAGTGTGTTCTTCACTTGGGGTAGCTTCTGTCTTCAGAGGCAGATGGGTTATGGGCACCAGTCTGGTGCGATATAATTTTTTTTTTTCTCCATGACTGGGAAAGAAAATAAAGCTAATGCTGTGATTGATTAGAGAGCTCTTGCCTGGTCCAAACAGAAAAATACACCTTTTGCTGTTGGCACGTGACACTGTGAATATTTGCTTTGGCTAATAAACATGGAGAAGTTGTTAAATGATTTACCTGCTCTGTGTACCTAGTATTTGTTGCTAAGCTTTTCAATATTTAAACGCCCATCTCTCCAGCACACAGCTCTCTGCGGAGGTGGGGTGTGGAGGCTCCGTATAGTGTCTCCTACCAACCTTTTTGGTGAAAACTGGAACTGGGTGTGTAAAACATTCCAGAAGCAAGGATGGGCTCATGGACCATCAGCTCTACTCTGTAGGTAGCCATTGCGTGCCCTTGGTGGGAACTGCACAGGGGGCATTGCTGGATTTGCCTGAACAGTCTTGCCGAGGGACTGCTGGTGGCATAGTGATTGTGCTGGCTGCAGGATGCACAGGGTGCCTTTGGGAAGACAATTTGTTCTGTTTGTAATCTAATTTTGGCTTTTTTTTCCTTACAAATAGTGTTAGGCTACCAATAAATTGCAGGGGTTTGCCCATGGATCTTAATAGCAACTTTGTTGGCAAGAGAAAACTGCTTTTAAATGTGTTTGTCCTAAGAACAAGCAAGTGAACAAAAATCCAGCCAGTTGTCATCTGTGGTTTTAAAGAGGACTCAAGGTGTGAGTCATGTCATACGATTTTGGTGGTTTCTTATGCAAAGCTTTTGGATTTTGATGAGCTTGGGGTTTTTACATTTGCTTGATTCCAGTGTCTGCAGCCATATCCCAACAGGGTGGCCTGAGAGCTGGATATGCAAGACAAGCTGCCCTAAATCACTATCTCCAGTACAGGTTATCTTATTGTTATGATAGAGATTGTTGCTGGGTTTTGACCCTTCTAGGATTGATACGTAGCCAGAGGTACCTTTTAATCCTCCCTGGAGGGGGGATTTTCCAAAATAATCACTTAATGGAGCCATATATAGCCAAGAACAAATTGGCCCTTACCCCAGGTTGATGCTTATGCATGACTTCGCTGTAACGCTGTACAGCTTCTGGGCATGCTGGTGGGTACTTTGTGCCTTTGCAATCTCTTCTGCTTTAAAAGCTGAAATAGAGAAGAGCACAGAGTTTTCCTGGTCTTAAAACCCAAGACTTACATTCCGTATGCTCCAGTGCTATTTACTGATGTTGTCTATTAGCTGTTTGCTGGTGTGGCTGCAGCCCCAGAGCGTGCTCGTAGCACTGCTGGAAAACCCAAAGCAGGACAGAGGTGGTGTCTTCACCACCAGTTGACTACATCCCTGCAGTGCTGAGGGCTGTTTGGTGTCCTCTGTGTTCTCACAGGTGGATGCTCTTTTGCTCTGAACTCCTACCAGCATCCCAGAGCCAACCTCGGAACCAGGCTGGTCCCATTGGCGTAGAATCCTCTTTTAGGGCAAAACTCTTGCTGTTGACGTGGATATCTGTGTTAGCAGCAGAAATCTGTTCCTGAAAATCTGTAAACTGCAGTTCTTATGCTTATTACAGAAGGAAAAGTAGGCTCCCTAGATGGCTGGTTTGCTGGCTGGAGCTTGAAGTGTTAATTTATCTTTGCCTACCATGTTTAGCCATGCAGTGGCCCAGTAACAGCTATTCCAGACAAGTACCTGATGTTTATATGACACATGGGCAAGTGCAATGACAGACTGGCCATATAGGAATACACTGCATGGTGTGCTCCAAGGGATAGATTTACTGAATAAAAGAAAGAAGAATTTAAATAACCTTTACTCTTCATATTCAGGAGTGGGAAGGGCTCGATTCGAAGTTCTGCACACCTGCAGAATGATCTTTTTTACCCCAGTAAAGGCTTGCTAGTGAGTTGAATTTTGTACGCAGATTCCAAATCAAACTATTTGTTGATGTCATGAAAATTATACTTTAAGCTGTGTCAAACCCTCAAAAATGTAACTAATTTCCTCTGTTCACTCAACACCCCTCACTCAGTAAACTGGGGCCAGAAACCAAATGGCAAACCAGCTTGTGACTATTTTTGCTTTTTGTATGAATGTTCTGTTTGAATGTTTTTTGGGGTTGAGTTCTTTGGGGCTTTTTTTACCTTTTCTGTGGCCTTTTTTATCTTTTCTGTGAACATTCCAAGAGCGGTGTTTCTGCTGGGTGATTTTCTCTAAGCAAATGAAATGTGTTTGCTCAAATTATCTCTGAATGTGAACTCTGCATCGCATGTTTCCTGTGATGCATTGCAAGCTGTTAGTACATAGCCACCAAAATGGGGAACACATGCAGTACTGGAGCTTCTATAATTATTCAGTACAGAACAAATTCCTAAATTTGACCGTGAGCTATCTGAAATTCACTGTTTTCAAGGTATTCACTGAAATAGACTTGTACAGTGCAGCAAAATTACAAGCAACAAATTCATTCAAAGATTTGATGAGATACATTTGAACATTCAGTGGGAAAAACATAACTCATCTGGTAGATTCCAGGTAGAAAGTAATTCATGTTTTAGCTATTGTGGTGGCTGAGTCTTTGTATGGGAACATTTCATACCAATTTTAGTCCTCCAGTAGTGTATATATAGTATAATTTCAGAGTGCTTTGAGTTAAATAGGTCTGTGTGCCTTTTTTACAAGGATCTCTAGGAGCTTTACAAATACTGATTGTGGCTTACGTTTTTCTTTCCACATGGGAGGTGTGTGTAAGTGGTTGGGTTCACATGTACAACAAAAGATTTGTGATCATAGAGGGCATCTGATCTGCCTGACATCACACACAGTACCTCAAGGTCAAGCCAGACCCCAGGAATCTTACCTGCTGCTCAATCCCCTAACTTCATCTACGACCTCAGGCTTTCTTCACATGCACTGTCAGAAGGAAACATGTATGTGTATCCCATGTTTGCCAGTAAAAAAGGTTTCTAACATCTGTGGAAATGATGGGTAGGAATTTGAGACAGGTTTCAATGTGAGCTGGAACTCTGATCTTATTGATGTGTCAGCTCTTGTAAAAGTTGAAGACTTAGAGTGGAGAAGTTAGCAAACATTCAATTATCTCTTTTGGCCCCAAACCGGGCTGTGAGATCTTAACTTGGAAATACCATGAGAAGTCAAAATACAAGAGCAACAGGAAGAAAATGTAGATGGAAGGAAATACGGTTGGGCCTTAAGCCTTAGAGCTTGATTTGATGTTCAGAGCAAAGTTCAGGCTAGCGGCTTTTCTGTCCAAGCTGGACCATGTGCCCATGGCTGGTCAGGACGCCACTCGCCTGCATGATGTCTAGCTCAAAGCACCAGAGTGTGTTTTCCCCAGTTAATGGCCACTGCCTGCAGGAGCTGAGTGCTGAGCCCACCTGAGCTGCAAGAGCGTCAAAGGGGACCCATGTTTGGTGTTCAGGCAAGGTCAGAACCGGGGGGGGGGGGGGGGGGGGGGGGCTAAGCCCCCCATTATGGGCTGCCTTTGGTCTCCACCACATTGGCCAGGCACTCAGAGCGGGCTGGCTGTCCCTTACAAATTACAGGTCTTTGGTCTCCAGTGCTGTCAAAGCCAGCAACTATCATCAGTACTGTGTTGATATTTCATAAATAAACAAAATTGGCAGAAATGGCTCTGCAAGCCATGTTGGCTCCGTGGAGGACAATTTCCCAGGTTCTTTGCTTACTATAAGCCTTGCCTTTGCCTAATGTACTAACTCTCAGAAGAGCTTGAGAAGAATTTTAATGTGCTAAAGCTGGAAAAGAAGTGACCATCTCATGGCAGGATTTGCCTTTCCCCTTTGGCCTCTGGTTCACTCTACGCTTTCCTCTGGGTTTTGAATGTGCTCCCAAAGAAACATGCTTTGTCCCCTAGGGGAGCATCGCTCTTCGGTGTTTCCTTCTATGCATTATTAAGCTGCAAAAAGAGCTTTGCAGCTTTGAAATATGTTCTCATTAGCTGTAATTAAATCTTTAACTTCTTCAGGCTTGGATAAGGCACAAGCTCTGCTCATCCCAAAGTCTTTCTTCTCCTCTTTCTTTTTTTTTAAATATTTTATTAGTCTCACACTTTGCTAATTACTGAACCCAATGATGTTTCCAAAGCAGCCACAAATAAAAGTATTTACTATTCAGCGAGGCATGTGTTAATCTGGCAAACTATTATATTGGCTGCACAGTCTCTTATTTAATATGAATCACTCTGTAAAGTGCCTCAACAGCACAGCTTCTTATTCATTATTGCTTAATTTCATGATATCTGAGATGTGGGATTTCAGTTAACGGATAATTGAGATCATAAATCAAAATATTTTCAATGAGATTACATGAAACACAAGATGTTCAGGTTTGGAGCCTGAAATACCGTTGTCCCTCTCAGCAGCTCTCAGCAGGGATGGGTGAGGTCTGCAGGCATGTCCCTTTTTCTGTCTCGACTCCAACGCTGGGTCTGCCAAGACAGGGCAAGTTTTTGGTGCGTGGTCCACTTTCTGTCTGATATACTTGCATCACCTCTAGTGGTGTAGGATTCCCAAGTGACGTTTCTCTGCTCTTGACACATCCTTTAGATGGGAAGATTTCTTGTTCCCAGTTTACCAGTAAGAACATGAGGCCAGTCACAGCATATGCACTCAACTTTTGGCAGCATGTGAACATCCAGCAATGTATATGGGACTTAGCTGGGTTTTCAGGTTCTATACTACGTTGCCAAAACCATTCTCCAAGTGTCCTTAAGGTTTTACAGGAAATCTGGGAAGGAATAAAGATGTCGTAGACAGGTGGTCTCAACAACTGACCCATCTCTCTAACTCTTTTCCATGACAGGCACTGAAAATCAACTTACCTGGGATGACTAATTCCTTCCAAAAATCCTAATTACTGCTTTTGTTACTGAAAAGGACTCCTAGATAATGCTATATAAACCACTGATGCAGCAAGTATTTTAGAAGAGAGAAATTACTAGATGTACTGACAGGCACCTTCATTCTGTCTTCCCCATTTAACCCTACTGACCTCCATAAGCCTCGGATCGATCACGCTACCAATTTTTCTGACAAAAAATTAACTGATTCCTTTTTTTGAGAAAGTGGGAAAGAAAGGTTACCTTAAAAGATCACAAAGAGGACAGGAGTCCTCTTCATGTGGAACAAAGATGTTGTAAAACAAGAATGTCCAGTTCTAAATTTTTCTAATGGAGATAAAACCTTCAGCAGAGTTTATATATTTTTCGCTAGATTCCTTTTGTTTCTTTTCTTTCTTGGCTTATTTGTAGCAGCCTTGAAAATAGTAGTTTCATATGGAAATGCTGATACAGCACTCGGCACCATAGCAGCAACCCGTATCTTCTCTGGTGTATTTTAGGTTGCCAGCAAGGCCTGGGTTACTGCTGGCCAAATCTCACCAGGCAGAATTATTGCTTTTTATAAGGTCAGACGTGCAGCTTCTTCCTACTGGAAAGCCTGAGGAAGGACAATGAGTGATTCATTGTAGGCACTCAAGACACACAGACCCCTCGTGTGCACGGTTGTGGGAATACATTAGTACACAGATTTCCTGTTCGTACAGTCCAAGTTATGTAGAAAATGCCTTTGACTCATCGCTGGAGGACAGAATGGGCTGTTTGTGACCAGCTTTCTCTTGTTTCCTATTCTTTTTTGCTCTGCCCCTTCCAGGGTGTTGTTTGACTTTGTTATTCACCCTAGGGGTTGAGCTGGGAGGTTCACCAAAATCATGGACCATGTAGATTTAGAGCAGCTGAACCATTTAACCCAGGGGTGCAGCAAACTGTGGCTGTTATGGAACCTCCTGCAGCTTTGTCCAAGAGTCTCTGAGTTGCTCCATCTATCCAGATACTCAAAGTGGACAAATACACTCTCATTGCTAATCCTGTTTACTGACCCCATGCTCTGTGCCCCCAGGTAGCTGCACAAAATGCAGGGGGAGGATGGAAAGGCCATGGGATGGGAGAGGAGAAGCACGGGAGGATCAGTGGTAGAGGGTGTTCAGAGGGAAGAGCGTCCTGGGCAAATATTTCCTTGTGCTGTTAGACCCTTCAGGTCCACAGGTACTCATACCTCTCTGATGGGATGGGGACACTATTTTATTTCAGCGAACACAGTCATTTTTCTAAGAGCTGAAAAAGTTGCTTGAAGCCTTCAAAGCGGTAGCGGTCTGATGTCAAAGTAATTTTGTGGATCCAGTGGTTTTCTCCAGGCTGTGGCAAATTTGGTGCAGCACTCATCAGTCCTTGGGTGCCTGTGGTTCTGCCCTATCATCCAAATCATCTTCATCTTCTGCCTGAATTCAAAAATTAGAAAGTGCCATTTTTCATTCCCAAAAGCTTCCAAGCTGCTCCATAGCTGCTTTACATTTGGTCGGTGTTGGCTAAAGGCCTTGCTAAGAAGTTCATCCATAGGTAAGGGTGAGTAAAGAGGTTAGGCAATGCAGTGTAAGGTCCTTCTTGCTGTCTGGCCTGGATCACAAGACCCAGGGAGCTTCACTTACTTGTTGGACCCTCTCTTCATCTCTGCTTTGCCCTTCTAGATGGGTTTTTCTTTCTTTCTTTCTTTCTTTTTTTTTTTTTTTTAATGATTAAAATAGTTCTAAATACCATCATTTTGCTCAAAGTGTAGAAATAGACTGAAAATGCATTCCCCAACTGAACCGAAAAATGTTCAGGTCTCATGTCATTATTTTTTAACCAGGTCTGCATTAAAAGTTTTATGAGCTGCTCCAGTTTCGGAAGGTTTCCCGTAAATGAACTTTCCACCACTCTGTGACAGCAGTGTGTTGCCAACACATGGATAATATGGAAAAATGAAAGGAGCGGGGGGAAGCCCCCCCCCCCCTTTCCTCCATCTGTTACAATACGGGACTGTGGCAGGAAACGAGTTTTTGCAGTTTTATACAAGCAGAAGTGTGTTGTGTGTTTTGTTGTTTTTGTTTTTGGTTTTTTTTTTTTTAAAGCCGTGGAGTGTGTCATTTCAGAGCTGTCTCCAACAATCTGGAAGCAACCAAATTAAGGCATGGAAAAGACATTATGTAATTGCAAAAGACAAAAAACCCTCCCAACACTGAGGCCTTGTGGCAGAAGCCAGTCTCTGACCTCACCCTTCTCAGGATCTCTGGAGAACACTGTGTTCCTCTGGCCCCTTGCAAAAAATAGCCTCTGCCAGATTTCAGCAAACAATTCCGGCATTTCCTTCCCCTGCCTCTGGTCTGTGGGTGTTTTGGAGTCTCTCGCATGTGTGGGCAGGGATTCATTAGCTAAAATAAAAACCGTACTACAGAGCTGCATATTAGAGAAGGAGAAAAAGAAAGTTGGGGGGGGGGAAATTTAGGCAAGTGTAATAAGCCTGCGGCATCAGCTAGTTTGGACTCAATTCCGGTTTTGGAATTAATAAAGAGTAAGCCAGAAATAAAGGGGGTCTCTTGGGTCCTCTTGTCTCCCCTCCCGTCATCAGTCGTGGGCCCTGGTGCCTTGTCTTGCCCAGCAGCAGCCAAACCCCTGGGGTCTGTAGTGCTGCATTTGCAACTCCTGCCGGCACAGCTGAGCACGGGCCGAGTATTTGAAAGATCAAGGTCTTTGTTCTTTTTTAGCTTTTCCCAGTATAATCCCTACAGAGATGTAATCATTTGGTGTTGTTTTTACTCTGAATTCTCTTTAATTTCCTGCCTGTGGTTTTGGGGGTTTTGTGAGGTTTTATGGTTGTGGAGAAATTTTGCTGTTTACAGTGGCTGTCCTACATGCTCTAAAAACAGCATCCCATTTCTTCTAAGAAAAGTCCTCGTATGTCCTAATTTAAGTTACTGGGTCATCATTATTGCCACAGTGATACTGCTGAGGGAACACAAATAAATATCCTTGCCCACGGGCATCCTGCTGTCACTTTGGTCCCAGGTCTCTGGGGGCAGGAGAACCCTGTTCATCTTCAGGCTGCAGGTTGAAGACCCCAAATTTCACTGCTGGTATATCCAAAAGCAAGGGAAAGCTTCTCCATTTCCTAACCACAGAAGCCAGCGTGTTGCCTTCAGTTTTCCCTGCAAATGTGCTTGACTGTGGTTCGTGTCTGCCAGCTGGAGCTCAATACCTTCTTTACAAGCTTCTGCTTTTGGCAGGCAGGCTGCCAGGGGAGCCGGTGATAGATTTTCAATGGCTGGGCTGTTTATTTAGGATCATTGAACCTCAGAAGGCTCCCAGAAGCAAACAGAAGTTTTGGTTGGCCTGGTAGGGAACCCTACATCTGCCTGCTTGGGCTCTGCAACTATTGTTTTAGCATTAAGGAACGTTTGTGTTGCATGTTCTTTAGCTTAACAATTTGGCTGTTGTGGTGCAGGAAAGAGTTTTGTCCTGCTCCTGTCGGCAGCGATGCTTTCCTTGCTCATAAAGCTCTGCGCTGAGGAACGGGTTGGGGCTGGGATCTCAAAGGAGTCTGAAAGTTGGCTGTGGTCAGGATGCCACATTATATGTGTTAAGGTTCCTCTGCTAGGCTTGAGAGTGTGAAAGTTGCATCTATTACCTGAAAATGTAGAAATTCAGTGATATTAGGAGTGGAGAGGCTGGGGAATAAGGTGTAGAAAGACGAGGGCTTTCATGAAGGGTGCCGTCAAACTCACTCACTGTGCTGCAGCAGGCACGGGGTTCCTCTTTCTGTGCCACAGCAGTGCACCCCTTCCCCTAAGCCCAAAGACGATGGAGAGATGCGCAGGCAAGTTCTCCACTGCAAATCCCGCTCCTGTAGCCAGCAAAGGGAGGTGAGCAGCTGCAGGGCTATGACAATGCTGCTGCCAGAGCCACAGCATCCAAGAAGCCTTCCTTTTGACTTGAGCTCAATTTCTGGGTAAAACAGGGATCCTAGGTTTTAAAAAAACCCACTAGCATATCGCTGGGATGGATGGCCAGGTGCAACAGCCCAGCGGCAGGGCTGTGCTTGGTACAGCTGGAGCAGGGCACCCACAGCCATGTCTTTCTGATACATCAGCTCACGGGCTCCTTTCTACAGCCACTTCCATACTCCTTGACAGGGCAGAAGGGCAATGAAGGGTGAGGTGAGGACTTCTTGCCTTCAAAGGGGCTTACAGCCATGCCCTTAAATGCCTCTGCATTGATCGGTCGTCCCTGGCACCAGCCTGCTGGCTGCACAGTTATCTGAGTGCTGGCCCTGCCGCTTGCCCTGTAGGGAGAAGCTGCTGCTTGCTGGCAGCTTTTGCTTTTTCCCCTGTGGAAGAAACCATAAATCATTGATGAATCCTTTACCTAAATGATGCTGCAGCTCCTCCACCAAGGGAGCCAGGCTGCAACAACCCAGAGTCATTGGGGGGAGTAATTCCCATTCCCTTGTCCCTCGCCAGCGGCAGCAGAGCATGCAGAAGCCCTGTGGACTGGTGAATCGAACATGAAGCCCTGAGAGAGCGTTTTCTAAGCCCCACAGTGGTGCTGCCTCATTGCCTTCCTTCTGGAGGAGTATCTGACATCTTGGTGCTGGGGATTTTTTTCCTCCATTGTGCCAGAACAAAGATAAATATATACATAGTGCGTTAACTGATAATAAAATTAATATATTAAATATATTATTAAACATATATTACACAGATATATCATTAATAATATAATGAATAAATAAAAATAATTAAAGGTAAATAATAAAGCTGTTTGCCTCCCTTGCAAACAACTTTAAAATGTGGCAGGTCTCCGTAGTGCTGCAGAAAATGCAGCAGGAAAGGACAGCGACCTAACTGTGGCGAAAGTGTTGATGGTCGCCAGGATCCTTCAGGCCACTTTGAAAAACCTCTGCTGAAATGGGGCAGAAACTCATTGATGGATGGATAGAGAGGGGCTGAGCTGGCTTGGGGGGTCAACACTGGCTGCCCAGTCCCAACTGGCTCCTTGTGGTATTTTGTCTTGGTTAGAGGAATCAAGCTCACTTTGTAGGATGACTGGTAAGAGCTTTTGAGTCTCTTGAGGAATGACCATCATGTTTGCCGGGGTGAGGAGCTGGGGAAGGTGTCGAGTATCTCCAAAGCTTGTGGAAATCGGTGGCTGGGGAAGCAGCAGAGATGCAGCTAGGAGAAGGGAGAAGAGCTGAATGTGGCCATTAGGCACTGGGGGGGGAGGGATATGACTAAGCTCCTGATGTCCTGGGGACCTCCTTCCATGATTGCTGAGGCTGACAAGTCTAGAAGGATCACACAGACATCAGAGAGCATTTATGAACCTGATCTCAACCTGGCCGTGCCTTGCCGGGGTTTCCACTGGGAAGAAGTTGGCTCTGTACACCTAATTCCACCTCCTCGGATCCTGATGCCTTGTTAACTGACTGCCTGATTTCTCAGGTAATGTTCCATTTACACAATGTAATTAGATTTTGGAGAGGGGGCACAGAAAGCACTGCCAGCAGTTGTTACCCCCTTGACAAACAGCACTGTGTGAAGAGAGCCTTGAAATGCCAGCCCTGAGCCCTCTCTCTAAACGCAGCCGGCAGCGGGGTTTAAGCCATATCCCCAAGGAGACACTAGCTCAAGCATCACATCTTCCCCTCTGGAAGAGGTTTTGCCTTGCTGCTTGATAATGTTCCCTATGATAATTTGCCAGCAATTACTTCAGAGCTTTGTCTCCTCTTGTAAACAGTCTATCAAATTCCGAGTTGTCATTCAGTCTCTGGGCTGAAATAGCATGTGTGTGTCTGTGCAATCCTGAACGCACCTGGTTTAGGTTAAACAAAGCCTGGGGTGTGTTTTCTGCTGCACTGATGTACCTGTGTGGCTCAGACCTGTGATTGTCCTTAAATGCTGCAGATTAGTGCTGACTGCTGCAGGGATTGCATTAGTGTCTGCTGGCTGGATATTAGGACAAATTTCTTCACTGAAAGAGTTGTCAGGCATTGGAACAGGCTGCTCAGGGAAGTGGTTGAGTTGCCATCCCTGGAGGGATTTAAAAGATGTGTAGATGGTGGCACAAAGCGACATGGTTTAGTGCTGGACTGGGTAGTGTTAGGTTAACGATTGGACTCAATGATCTTAAAAGTCTTTTCCAACCTAAACAATTCGGTGATTCTGTGGCTACTACCCAGATCTCTGTATATTGTTGTGTTCCTGCAGCACATCAAAATGTTCTCTCCAAACATTTTTGGAGCAAGAAACAGTTTTTTGGGGGGAGAAGGAAAAAAAAAAAAGTATTATTTGCTGAAAACATATTTTTGTTTTGAAAGAAAAAGGCAAAAAGCATCTCAGACAGGTAACAGGAATGTAAAATACTCAGTGGAAAGTAAAATCCTTTTGATTTTCTCTTCTTCCCATCCGTGTCTAACCCAGCCCCTCAGTATCTCCCATGCATAGCTATGGCACAGCCAGTCTAGAGTTGTTAAGGGAATTTCTTCCTTCTGAACTGAAGATGATCTGTATTGGAAGGAACAAACCTAATGCATTTTAGCTTGGCTAAAAAAATGGATTATTGTTTTAAGTTGGGTTATTTGAAAGGGTTGAAACTACTCAAAATAATTTGCTTCTTTCAATAAGCAGTACTTTATGGTGGAAAGATCATAACTTATGTGTCTTATCTTTTTATCACCGTTAAGTTTTTAATATATTACCAATTATCTCTGGATTAGTTGAAAAGTTCATCGTTATGTCTTCTCTCTCCAAATTAACATAAATTAATTACTCTTCCCGGAAAGGACTGTGGAGAGAATAAAAATGCCTTTTGGTAACTGGTCAGACTTGAACAAAAACCCAAAAGTGAGTGTATCTTTAAATGCAGAGAGAAGAGACAAAGCAGCCCCCAGTATTAAATGCCAAACAATAAAGCCTTTAACATGTCTTTGGGATTTGAGGGGACTGTACTGCTGACCTCTCATTCCTGCATATTTTCTGCTGGCAACGTGGCAGCCTTTTCCCTCTTATCTGCTCTTAGAAACCCATCCCATGAAATGGCAACTTGAGGACCAAAGTAAAAGCAGGCACTGAACTGATGGCTTTGCTTGTGAGGGTGGAAGAAGCTCAGAGCTGGTGGTCGCTGGAGGTAAAAATGGTCCAAGGCAGTTAAGGCCGTGGACACATATCCTGGTCCTGGTCTGGCTGGACTGTCTAGACACATCGCAGCCACTCACCAGCAATGATTTCTATGGCTCTCCTGGCAGAAGGGTTGTGAAGCCCCCAATGTGGCTGCTTTCTTCCCCGCAGGCTGGTTGGCTGGTAGCTGATGGGGCAGCTCTGGCATAGCCATGGTAGTAAACACATAGGGGATGTGGGAACGGCTTGATCTGGCCACCATTCATAAAAGAGACACTTATTCAGAGCCTAAATCCAACTGCAAATCCCTAGCTTGCTGCTGCAAGTAGCTCGTGAAGGTGTTCAGGCTCATGGGGAAGTTTAGGTGAGGTGGTTCCTGGTCCTGGTGGGACCTCATGAAGAGGATGGGTGCATGGTGGCTCCTTCTCACTCCAGCATGGACTGTGGTTGTTGCAGACACACAGAGCTGCCACTGTGCTGTGTCTGTGTCATGTTGAAGGCATCACCCGTGGTATGAACCTTGGTATGCACCTCTGGCAAATGTTCCAGCTCTGGAGCCAGAAGGCTTGGGCAGAGGAAAGGGGCCTCTATCTCCTGACAGTCACATTGATTCTGTATGAGCCTGACAGTGGCTTGGATACAGAAGCCTTGCCCCTGCGGGAGGAGGAGGAGACTGCATTTAGAAGTGACTCGTGGGGACATGAGCACCCTCCTTGCATGGTGGCATGAGTGCAGAGGACCTCCTGGCTGCTGGCATGGGGGGCATTACTGACAGGTAGTGGTGGGGTGGCTGATTTTATGTATTAACAAAAGGGACATCTGACTAGTAAAACAGTAATTACCTTCAGATCTAGTAAGTGTAATTACTGAGTAATCCACCAGAGTATATAAGGAGGTACGAATATTTTTAGCCTGCAAGTGAGTTCTTCATAGTCCCCAGGTGCCATACTCCAAGTAAAGAGCACTTAGGCAGCACTGATGGCCTGTAGCTTTTAAGAAATTACTGTGATGCATCTTTAAAACTGGCAGCTTTATTAAAAAGGGAGGTGGGGGGATGCTATTATCTTAAAATAGCTAGGTTAAGAGGGAATACACATTTCAGGAGGGCCCCATTGGACTGCAAGGCTTGCAGGCTTGGTAGCTTGAGGTACAGCTTAGAGCCAGAGATGCTGAGAAATTTGTCTGGGCCATTTTGAGCTGAACATGCTGCTGTTCTCTGATCCAGGCAGTGGGGCTGGGCTGGGCTCATCCAATGCTGAGATGGGCACTGCCCAGCTGTCCCATGTGTAGTCAGAGCAGGACAAGGAACCTTTGTCAAACACCTGGAGGATGCTAGAGCACAGAAACCAGTTGAGCTGGACCGGTACTTTAACGAGTACACATTTGCTGCTTGGCTGACAAGTGTGAAAAAGGAAAGGAAATTGTAATTTTCTGGTGGAGCAGATTTATTATTCCTTTTTTTAAAAAAAATAAACTTCCAGGAAATCCCATTCATGTTTGCCATGTGGCCAGGGCACGTTTTCAAAGAACCGTTGCAGAGCAAGCAGCTCACCATTATGTTCAAGCATGATTTCAGAGCACCTGCCTGAGCTACTCCCATTGCCAAGCGCTAGATGAAGCCCTGGGAGACAGAGCCTTTGAGCCTGTGTCAGCACAAGCACTCCCTCATCAGCCTTTCTTTTAATACCTCTGCATAACAAACACCAATTACTATCATTTATGAGGGCAAAACAAAGGTCGCACTGGCATCCTGACTTGTGCTTGGATGGTTTCAAGCTGCAGTTTGTTACTTATGTGACAAACATTATCTTTTGCTCCTACTAAGAACTTTCTTTGCAAATTCCCCTCCTCCACCCCCCACCCCCAGCCAAAAGTTTGTGCGTTGGAGAATGTTTTCCTAAATTCAGGTGAGGGGTTTCAGAGCTGAGTGGCCATAGTTCACCTGAGCCAGCCAAGCACTCCCAGTCTTATCAGTGCCTTGCCAGCTGGGAGGGATGCTGATGGGATGGGTGCTTGAGTGGTTCCCGTTGTGACTGCAGAGCGATGGAGCTAGCGGTTTCTATTGCAAACACCTGTTTACCAGCAAGCCCAGTACGTACATGTTCACAGTGAAAGGTGTGCACTCCCCAAGTGCTCACAGAAAGCCTGTTAAAAAAAAAAAAAAAAAAAAAAGGTGTAAAACCCACTCAGTAAAACCCACTCAGCTAGATTCATTTCCATATTTGCAGAAATTTCCGTGGGAATGCCTTTCACAGCACTCAGCCAGCTCGTGCTATGAATTAGCTGAGCCCTTCAACTGCCCCCGGCCTGCAAAGCAATGGTGTGCTGCCTCTTTCTTCCTTTTTTAGCAGACATTTCAAAAGGCAGTATCTTATTCCAGCCTCTTCAGACTGAAGTGGGAATGCAGGCCTCGAAACACCTGCTTCCCGCACCGGCAGCGCTGAATGGCTGAGGAGCATGCAGCCACTGAGCCTTTGTTTTAGGGCTTTCTTTTAACTACAAGGAGTAATCAGAGTTGGCTGTTAAATGAATGAGTTTCGTTGGAAGACAAGCCTGGACACCTGAGGTCTTGCATTCCCGGCAGGGCTGGTGAGCACCAAAGGGCTTTTTCAACAGGCATCACTGGAAAGTTGCTATTATGTGCGAGCTTTACACTCAAACACCTTTGGACAATGAAGGCACCAGAGGACACTGCTGCTCCCAATTGTCAGCAGCAGAATAAATCCGTGCTTCCTGCAGTGTTTCCCTCCTCCGGCCGAGGGGCTGGTGCAGAGCAGAGAGCTTTGCAGAGGCACAAAAGGTCTCTCAGTAGAGCAGGGGTCAAACTGCGGGTTCCTCCTTTCAGAACAGCTCCTGATCTCTGATGCAGAGAGTCCTGCGAGACCCCCTTTCGGAAACGGAGAAAGAGTGACATTGTGTTGCAGAAGCGAAGAAGAGAGGGAGGAGGAGGGAATTCCGTTCCAGGCCCTGCTCCTGAAATGAACCTGGACTGGGGTTTCGAAGCTCCCCACAGCAGTTTTAGGCCCCCAGCTCCCAGTGGGACCGATGGGAACTCTTACCCTAAATCTCTGCCCTTCCTGGCTGTGCAGCATCTCTCAGAGGGGGATCCAGATACCTGCATCCTTCTAGCTGTGCACCCCATTTGGTCCCCCACGTGTGTCAGGGGGCGTCTGCTGGCCCTGGAGCTGTAGGGAGGCAGTGAGATGGGTTCTGGTACTGAGGGACACCTGCAATCACAGTAATTCAGGTGGACTGGTGATGCGTGTGTCAGCAGGAAGGGGCTGTCTCTTTGCAGAGCTGTGGGCTCCAGTGTCCACAGCCTTTCCCAGGACTTTGGTGAGGACCAGCAGAGATCTTTGGGATGAGCTATGCTGTGGTGCCGGTAGCATGCTCACTCTTTCCTCCAGTGGTCATAGGCTGCAAGTGGATTTGCTTCTGCAAAGCAGACGGAGGCTGCAGTGCCTAACTTCAAAGTTGCTGGGCTCCCTGCAGAACCAATGTCTGCCCTTGAAGGGTGCAATACAGTGCCCTTAAAAATAGGCCGGGAGTCTTACACTTGTCCTCGCTCAGTCCTGTCCCGTGGCAGTCATTGGTGGCAGGGTTGTTTTGTACAGTGGGCTCAGCTGGACATGGCACCCCAGGATGGCCAAAGGAGGGTGCGCAGGGCGACCTCATTGCCGTTTACGTGTTATCTTCATGAGCAGATACAATGGAGCCATAGAAATTCATGTGGAGAGTGACGTATTAATACTAAGGACTTGATGTCCCCGCTGTTCATGTTTTGGGATTAGTGCTTTGACTTGTTCTGTTCAGATCTTGGACCTGTTCGCTGATGGGCTGTATTTTTTATTTGTACCTGTAAGGAATCCTGTTCTCACAGCCTGAGTCCTCTGTGTGATGGGAGCCAAAGTGAAGAGTTTGGGAGTTCCAAACCACACTTCTGATCCAAATCAAATCCTTCTGAGGACACTTTCTTGGACTCTCTGCTGGGGGTAGGGAGATGCTTTATCACCTTGTTTCTGCCAGTGTGTGCTGGGTGGCAAGTCTGGAAGAACTGATGGGATGTGCAAACCTTCTTCTCCCCTGTACAACAGCACAGGCACCTAGGCTGGGTCTACCAGCAGCAGCTGGAGGGGCCCAGACATCCAGCCCTCACCGAATTCGGGTGTCCGGTGGGTGCTTTGTTCCCCTGCATACTGTGAACATCCCAGCCCTGGGCCATCAAGGTCCAGCAAGCCAAGAGCCACTGTTGGCCAGCGTATAAATGTACACAGCATCTACATTTTGAGTCTCTTACTACCTTTTTTAAGGCAAATGTTTTCCCCAGAGGTTTCTGAACTCTTTGAATAGTGTAGGAATATGGCCATGCACGTGGTACTCTTCCTGTCCAAGCCCTGCAAAATCCCTGGCTGCATCACCCTGGCACAGGTGAGGTCTTCAATGGCCCTGGACCCCAGCTACTGTCACTTGTCCCTGTGGCTGAGGAAGCTCTTGCAAATCATGCCCCTTCTATTTTTCTACCTGTAGAAAGCATGTGGCAGCCCAGTTCTGAGAAACTAACGTAGGGGAGCCTGAATTTGGTCGTCACATTCCCCATCTGTTAAGTACATCCACACAATGGTATTTCAGTACGTGTCTTAAAACAATGATTTCCTTTTCTCTTATTGTTTCAAATCCTTTGGATTCCTCGTGCAGATTAAGGAGTGACCCTGTAGAGCTGAAACACAGCAGCAGAGCTTCTGGGGTAAATCGGATCTCGTCTCCCCGCAGAGCACCAGCAGCGGAAGAATAGCACTGTGCTGGCATTGCATATTTGCTCTGCAGCCAGGAGCCCGGGGAAAGAAAGGATCCAGCTTGTCCATATTGCATGGGTGCAGCCGTCACATTTTAAGGGGTGGAAGAAGGGAAGGGGAGACCCACCAGAAACTTGTTGAAAATCACCATCCATTTACAGCTTTTCTTTCTATGCAATAAACTCCTCTGCTTTCTGCTGTGCAGAAAACAGCATGTGGGGAATTCTGATGCCAGCAACACTTTTTACTGGAAACCAGGATGTTTCTGTAATGAGGAAAGAAACGTTCTTCAGCATGAAGTTATCAAACAACTTGACAAATTCAGATGCGCTAAATCACTCGGTGTAAACATCTGTCTGGCCTGCTTTTATGTGCCTACAGCAAGGGTGGCTTATCCACTTCTTGGCAAGATGCGACCTCTGTCCTCTGGTGCTATTTTTAGCTTGTATTTATTTGGAGGAGGATGTTACAATAATCTAATCAGGCCTCACTTGCCTTTAATTCCTCTTAAGACTCTTTTGGGGAGAGGGGCGGTAAAAACACTGCTGTGGCTAAGGCTATTGCAGCGTGCTAGGATGTGAAAGCTCCACATATGGTTCCCTCTGAACATTGGAGCCATTGGACCCTGCATCGTTAGTACTTGTCTTGGCTGCATTAGTGACTTGCTTTCTGATGTTAGGGAAAATTGCTTCGCTGTGCTGTTTCACGTTTACATTTTGTCCTTATGGACAAAGCTCTTTTGGGGCAAAATTGGTTGTTAGTGAGTTTTCCTGGCCCTTCTTTTGGGGTGTAGGGGGGGAGAAGCATGGCTGGGAGCTGTTAGAAAGCAGCAATATTCAAGTGTAATCCCATTGACCTCACTGAGAATGCTCACGTGTTTTAAATTAAGTGTGTCCTTAAATATTTTCAGGAATCGGAGCTGCGTTAGTTTAGGCTGAATATATTCAGAAATGCATATGCATTTGGGACCAGAAGGGAACTTGACTGTTTTAAACCCATTAAATGTAAAAGAACAAGATTGTGTGTTGGCTCAAGAGCTGGGAAACCAGTTTTGAAGTCACTATTCCCTATTGCTGAAAGGAACCCCGTGCAGCAGCTGCACAGTAGCATGGGAGGGGAGCAGAGCTCCTAAGGGCAAGGCAACCACCTCCCTTCATCCAGGCAGACCTGGGCACAAAGTGATGCTTGGTACAAACATCTGCTTGCTTTGCATTTCACTTCTCTGTGCAGTGATGCGCTGCTTAGGAAGGTAGTCCCACCTGTGGGAACTGCACCTTCATGGCTTCTGTGCTCCCACCATGGGACTGCATCATGGAAATAGATTTGTAGTTTATACTAAAGGAAAACCTACAGACGGTTTTGAGAAAGTTGCCTGCACCAGGGTTTTTACCTGCATCTTTTCCCATCAAGGCATTTCTGTTTCATGAAAAGGTACTTAAAACCTTTAGCTGTTTCTTTTGTTTGGCATCAAAGCCAGCTTAGAGGAGACTTTTTTTTTTTTTTTTTTTTTTAATTTTAATAGCAGCCAGCTGCATTAGCATGGTCTTGAACCATATTCTTCCTTCTGCTTTGAATATGAAACGTATAGCAAGGGAACATTAGTTTTTTGTCTTGGCAATAAATAGTGTCTTAAGCTGCCAGTAATGGAACTTGCCCATTTACTTGGGAGAGAAAGTAAAAACAAGCACTAATGAAGAAAAGGAGCAAATCCAGCATTTCAGGTCCATGTTCCCTGTTCCCTATGAATAGGCATATACTGCTTGGAGCAGTTATGACAATGGACTGGAAATCCACCGGGTGTTGCTTGTGCAGGTATAAATCCTGCTGGCTGTGAGCCACTTCTCTCTTATCAGTTTCTCTGCTGCAGTGAAATAGTTCAAAATTCATTTCTGGGTCCTGAGGCAATGCCCATGTACTTGCTTTGGCTTTTGCATGTAACAGCAGAGCATGTGTTGGCATTTTTTTCTGTTTTAAAAAAGGGAGGAAGAGGAAGAAAAGAAGGTGTTTAATTTGCTCCAGGAAGGATCACCTTACAAACCTGAATGAAATAAAATAAATGCTGTTTGGTTCTCCAGCCACAAGAGAGAGCTTGTCCAGTTGACAGAGCTAATGCCCTGTTCATGGGCTAGTTCTTTTTGAGCTCTTCAGTGCCCATGGCCAACATCCCAGAGGCCATGGAGCCTATTTCTGAGCCATCCAGCACTGGGAAATGGGTGAATCCCCTAGGATTTGCTCTCTGGCATGAGCTCTTTGTGGCCCTTGGTCACACATTGCAGCACTTCTGGTTTTTGGCTGGTTCTTAAAGGATGTCCCGGTCAGGCTGAGCAGACACAGAGTCTGTGGTTTTCTCTCTTCCTGAGTTCAAGTTCTGTTAAGTGGGAGTGCAGGAAAGAAATGAGCCTTTGTAAACTGTTAGTTCACAACTGTTGCTGGGTCATGTATCTGTCCGCTCATCCCAGTGCCTGTCATCACACAGCTGCCACAACCCTCTATTTATCTTGCTCCTTCTCTTTCTTCCTCAATCATTTCCCCCCCTCCCCGCCCCGTAGTCTGCCTTGCTGCTGGTTTCTGCTCCGTTTTTTCTCTCCCTCTTGCTTTCTCCTTGTCTCTGTACTTTTTTCATGCCTTTACATTTGTTCACCACCTGCGTTCGACCAGGCTTGCAGCAAGAGCAGCTCGCTCCCTCCGAACCTCCTAGGGGTGTTTCTCATCGTCTGCAGGAGTGAAATGAGCCACAACCACGGGACAAAACTGAACTTCGTTCCTGCGATCAGAGCATGGTGAAATTACTCAAAAGTCTATTTAGAAAACAAAATCCCAGCTCATCTTTCCTTTGAGTTTCAAAAGCCCAGCTCATCTTTCCTTTGAGTTTTTAATTCACCAACGTGAAGATCCAGCAGAGCTGGACACCCTGGAAGTCCCTGCAGAGCCAGTCTTGGTGCACTGCAGTCCAGCTGGGGAGTGTGGATGGATGCTGGGGACACTAGTTTAGCAGTGCTGCTGAGCCCAGGGTCTGTTGGTGCTTCAGGGGCAATTTTGACACCCAGTCCTGCCTTCTTGGTGCTTAGAGTTGGAGTAGGTGATCTCCTGAGCTGCCTCCCTGCCCTTCATTTCAGATAAGCTGCTCTGCTGGGCTGTGATACACCTGCAGAGTGCCCTGCCTGACAGCCAGCCTGGCAAACCCAAGAGGGATTGGGAGCACCCATTTCTGCCTGAGGTCTGTGTTTGCCCAGTTAGGACTTGCACAAGAGGAATCCTATGTGTGTGCATGAAGGAATGAACATAAAACCACCCTCTCACCCACCTTCCTGCATCTGCACCTCCCTACTTAGTGTTTCCAAAGCTATCTTTGCATCTGCTCACAGATGATCTCAGGAGTGATTTTGGGGGATGAACAGGCTTTGCTGCTTCTACATCAGCTTTAGTTTTCCCCGTGGCACCCTGAATTTCTTTAAACCTGAAGTTCCAGAAGTGCAAAACCGTGGCAGAAGACTGTTGAAACATGTACAAACTGGCAAGCAAAATATGCTGCATCTTACTGAGAGGGCCAAAGTCTTAGAATTATCCTTCTCTTATTTAAGGGCTCAAGTGTAAACTCAGAAACCTGACTTTAGTAACTCATGTCTCTTAGCTATTTTATTTATAAAGAGCGAAAGTTCTTCTGTGTCCTGCTAAATAACTTTTTGACTGGGAAGATATGAGGTGAGGTACATAACTGCTTCATAGTTACAGTAGTGCACTTGGGATTAAGCTTTGAATTTTCCTAGATATTCAGATATCAGAGCTTTTGCCTTGAACATGCTTTGTTTGTAGGAAGATTTTAAACAAGGCAATGTATAATTCCAATGGGATATTTGGTCAGAAGATAATCCTACAATTGTCCTTCAAGTGTGGATATATCATGGCTTATGTAGAGTTATGGAAAACTAGTCCTAATTGTAACCTGAGATTTTTATCTAAGACATGACAGTTTTTTGGAAGATGCACTCTGGAATGTCAGGTCATGACCTGCCATATTGTCAAAAGCCAAATACTGTATATAGCACACCATTCCTGTCTGCGGCTCACATCAGTTTTGGCCAACAGCTAGTCAAGGATGAGAAAGCATGGAGGAGAACAGCTGAAGGCAAGGTGATTGTCTTCCTCATCCTGCTGCCGCCTGTGTTTGCCCTACAACATGTGAGCCTGCAGAGCTGCTGTTCTCTCCGACAGTCAGCCAAGATTTCTCTTTCAGGAGAAAACTCTTGATAGCCAATAGCTTCTAAGGTTTTTGGGGTGCCCCTGCCAGACCCTAATTGGTTGTTTTACTCAAATGCCTCTTCTTTTTTGGCTTCATGCAGTTGCTTGTTAAATATAAGAATCCACTGGTCATCTGATATGGTCTTTGGAGATGAGAATATATCTTTTTATACGTAAAGATATAAATACACACAGACAAATAAATATGCTCCTTAGTGTTGTGCCGCCTTCTCTGTCTCAAAAGTCTTACATTGAGATACGTAGTGTAAGGAGCCATTAGAAACACCTGTGGACATCACCCATGTACATCTCTGTTGATATTTCTTTTCTTTAGCAACATATCTAATTCCCCTTATATTGAGCCTCCTCCAAAAGTACTAATGAAAATTGTCAATAATAGAAACCACTAACGCTCCTCAGCTCTTGCAGGGACTTGATGAGGTAAAGGACCTTCTTTTCCACATACCGCTTTGGTTTTAGCTCTATGTTTCCTGTTAAACATATGTAGTGTATTCCCAACATATGGGTGTTAAAAAAGAAGGAATTACCCCCAATGCCGCCTTATGAACATCATTATGATTCTTGTGACTTCTTGATGGTTGGTCTCCAGAGGGGGAGAAAGCGTGGGATTGCGCAGTGAAAACCTTTCTAGCCCTCTCCTGTCCAGACTCCTCTCCCTGAAAGCCAACCTGTTCCTAAGCGATGAAACGAGGGAGGCCAAAACTGGGATAGGGCTGTGCAACGGTAACAAGGCAAAAAGTATAATTGTGTTTGCATATTAGAAACCATGGCCAAATATCTTGAAATATTGCCTAAAGCAATACTCGGGCTGCTCCCCTGTGCTTTGCCGGGCACATGGTTTGTCAGCTGGATTCAAGAGCAGGCAAGGAAATGTTGTGAGGTGGTGTGACAGCTGTAATTGTCACAGAGGGGGGAAACCCTGCAGAAAGCTCGTACAGTGTGTGTGTGGTCTCCTCAATGTGCTTTACTCTGTGTGTATGGGTGTACAAAATTCCACATACAAGTTGGTTTGAACTCCAGGGATCAGCTTAAAGATCTGTGATGAGCCAGGTTGTATTGAGAAGCAGGAAGAACTGATTCAGAAGATGTCAGTGCAGGAAAAAAGTAATCCCAACGCATTTGTAATGATGGTGGCTTGGACTTTTACACTTAGTTTACCTTCTGAAGGAAGAATCTGGTTTCCACAAAAAAAAACATTTTCACTCCAAAAATTTATTTTTTACTGAAAACTGGAGAAGGGAATTTTGAGGCTGGGGCAAATGCTAGTCTCTGTGTCTTCCCGAGTACTAATGAGTGCCTCTCTAAAGTTTTATCACAAGTTGTGCATTTCTGTCCATGATCTGGACACTCTCCTTCCTCTTGTCTAGAAGTCACCTTCCCGCAATGCATTGCACTTTCTGCTGCAGGGCTTAGGTCCATACAACCCTCCACTTCATTGATAATTGCCATAATTTTCAAGCTAGCTGAGTTCTTGATTACAATAAAAGGGATGCCTATACTCAACTCAATAGATGTTAGCTATTTTGCTTCCAAGGGTAATTAGTCATGGATTTAAATAGAAGGAAATAATTGATGTACGCATAGAGTGGAAGCACTTCTGTGCCATTATGGTCTGAAAACTCATGTTTATTTGTTCATTCTGTCTGAACTTGAAGGAGCTCTTTTGTTAGCATGGTAAAAGCAGTAGGCTTTTTGACATAAGATTTTTCTGTGTCTTATTAGAAGCTATTTTCTCATTTCTGGAAGAGTGGGTAAGAGCAAATTACTTGAATTTATCATACTTGGAAAAGGAAAACAAAGGGAGTTTTCTGAAGAGTTATAACGTATTTCTGACATGGTGGGGGTTACATTGGTATAACATGACAAATGTTTATTGAGATACACCTGTATATCCATACTTTAGCAGAAACCTGTAGTTTGGAAAGGTTCTGATTCAGGATTTCCATCTGGAAGGTGCAAGACACACTGGTATCATCAGCCAAGAGCACAAGAAGGAGCTTTGCTTTGTCTTTGTAAGTCCTTTTCGTCCACTGACCTTGTGGTTCATGTTCCCTGTCTTCTCTTCTTCCAAATGACCTAGTGTGGTTAGTTGTGTTATGACAACATCATAAGGAGGAGCATCACCTGGCTCCTCAATCATCTTAAAATACAGTCTCATCCCTATTTTATGCCTCCCTTTGGTTATCTCTCAAGTCCCCCCCCCCCCCCATCCCCCCCCCCCCCCCCCCCATTCCCTTGCAGCACTTGCTAGGTGCAGCACCTCGTGATTCATCTGTCCTCCAGGGAGGTCATCTTGATTATCTTCCCAGTTCTGTGTCCACCTTTTCACCTAGCTTCCCACGGTGAGTTCTTACAGGGAAAAAAACCTCCACATGCAGGATACAGACCGGTGTCATGTTGGTTGTTGGAGGACGGGTATCTTACCTAAAGCAAAAAGTAACTGAAAAACTGGGCTAGGACACAGGAGCCAGAAGAGCTGGGCTAAGAACCCCTTGAGGAAAAATGGGACCCAATCCAGGTCTCCCACATTCTGTGCAAGAGCCTAAGCCACTGGCCACTAAAGAACAGAAAACCCTTTTATTTGCTGCTTCAGGTCATCAGATTTTGACTCAAATTCACCAGTTGCTGGATGACCTACACTGTATGAGTAAGCGGTTAGGTGAAAAATATGATCTATGTGTAGATAAAGTGATAACATTAATTCTTACCGTGCCTTCAATCTGACAAGAGTTACATCTTGCTACTATACGTAGGAATTCCCATTGTTGCACATACAAATGATAGTGTGTTACTTATAAGCTCTCTTTCATGTCTCTTACTGGGCTAGAGAAATGCCTTCTCAGAAACCTGTGCTGTCAGCTAAGCTGACAAAGGTTTTATTTAACATGAGGCAGAACTAATATTCTTTAAAGAAAGCTGCCATGCCATTAATTGTCACTCTGGTCTGTGTCAGATGCTTGCAAGAAGCGTGCTTGGTTCCTCCACAAACACAACTGCATCTTTCACTCTTGAATAATGTGCTCCAGATGTTCCACCCTGTGAGAATTTCTTGTGCCCGCTGCAATGCCAAGAGAAAAATAAAGCAGTTCAATTTATTTAACCCAGATCTCAGACTGTCTGTCTGCATCATCTAACTCCATCAAGCTGATGGAGCACATGGAATGGATGGAAAACATGTGGTTCCTATAGACTCTGGCATTTTATGTTGATTAACAAATGTAACATTAGTTTACCCAAGGCCATAATGGGCATGAGCGTGTATTCATGGCAGGTTCTCCGTATCTTCCCCATACTGTACCATTAATACTCATGCTTTGCTACTCAGGCCCAGAGCCCTCAGAAAACTTTGCCAATCTTTCTCATTCTGCTCATGGTATCAGCCTGAGGACTCTCTTACTTACTTTCTTTATAGGCCAAACACAGAAATAGTGCCTAAGTTGCCATTAAAATTTTAAATGGTCTGCGATCCTTTTCTGCTTAAGTATTTTGTGGATGGCGTTGGGACCTCTTGTGTTCTTGGCTGTAGCTCAAATTCTTATTGTAGTGTTTCCAGGCAAGACTGGGGGCTTACAGGAGGGTTTTAAAGAAGCCCACTCACAGTGGGCTCCAAGCTGTCCTGCACAAACTGTCTTGGTAAGTGAAATGCCAGCACCACCTTCCCACCACTGAGGGGTGATGAGAACCATTCAAGTGGCATTGGAGGGAAGGGCAGGAGAACTAGGTGTGACACGGTGGGCTACAGAGCTCTGGTTCTTCCGGCTGAGCATACGGAAAGGGGGGAGATCTATCTCCTCTGTATTTAGCTCAAGAGCTTTCGATGGTTGTTTTCAAGGGGGAAGAAGTTTTGTTGTTCAGGTGTCTTGGGACATGACTTGCAGATACAGCATAGTGACAAACTACCCAAGTAACCTCACTCATGTTGTACGGGAAGCTCGTGCACTTGGCTTTGCCCTTACAGAAAATATATGTGGGAAATCCCAACGAGTCAGACAATCTTGAGAGGGTATTTGTACAAGGGTGAAGGTTTTGTGTTGCTACAGGAATGAAGGTATTGATATGAGGATGTGTGCCTACATGAACACTATAGTCCTGCATAGGAGTGGAGAGCCATAAAGTTTGGCAAATAACTTAAAAGAATCTTTGATGGATTTCCAAAAGTCCTCCTGTCTCTGTGTTCAGAACTCATTCTTTAAAAGTTATGTAGATTTTGGGGAAGCCTGTGGTGCCTAACTCAGGCACAAGACTCCAGAGTCATACGAGTAAGAGAAATCAATATTATAATCAGTGGGACCTAGTGTGCTAGTTCAGTGAGTTAAGTCGGTATCTTGCCCTGAAGCAAAAAGTGGTGCAAGCCCGTGGGAGCTGCGGTGTGCGGGTGGCACGTGCGGGGGGTGGTACCTGCACTGACAGCAGGGCTTCATCAGGAGCGCCAAAGACAGGGCTTCAGAGCCAGAGAGTTGCACTGTCTTTACAAATGCAAATGGGAAAAATATTTTTTTTTCCAGTGGCCACACAGTTGGGAGGAATTATGTTTCTTAGTGAAAGCTGGAGCTCCACGTGTCGTTCGAAAATAGCAAGTGTACAACTGACCTATTTCCCACTGGTTTCCACTAAGGTCCTGGTATTACCTGGTCCCTCCTGGACTGCACTATAGGATACAGGGTCCTGGTTCCATGGAGGTGCTGAAACTCAGCTTTTATAATGCCAGGCACCTCAGAGGTGATGGGGGCATGTGTTGCTGCCACACTGACTGTTAGGCTCCCTTGCTAACTTCCTAAAGGGTTCTTTAAACAGAGCAATGTAAACTTCAGAGCAGAGCAGCTCTTACAGGACAGAGGAGAGGCCACCAAAGTAATTTCATCCTCCGACCTGAGAAAAAAGCTGTGCAGAAGATGGTATTTGGTTACCCATGCCCCCATGTGCGCCTCTGCCAGTGCCATACCTGTACAGGATCACATGTGAGTGTTCTGGCATATCCACCTCCACACCATGGCTTTCTGAGGTTTGTTGAGTCTGGAGGACACTGATGTTCTCTAAGCCCTTTCAGAAATGTCTTACTTCCTTTGAGCTGTGTGTAAGATGCATAACCAAAGCAGCATGCAAGAACAATTATTAAATGTTGTTAATTAGGATGTGTGAAGATGGTCCCTCTCCCCTTCTCCTTTGAAGCACGAAAGCCCAGAGGGAGCCTTTATTAAAGTCAACAAAGAAATCTCAAAGGAAAAATTTCCCTTCTTTAATGTGGTCATACACATCATCTCCTGCCTGGTGTGACCTGACATGTGGACGTGATTACAGACTGTGTCGCATCAGGGCAAGGCACACTGCGCCCCGAGCCACGGTGGGGAGGGGAGAGGGACAGAGTCTGCACAGCTGGTTGAACACCCAGCTGCTTGGATCCTCTTGCTGCTGATGCCAAAAATGCAGCATCTGGAGCTTGCTTTTCATCGATCACATATTTTTCGTTACCTACCTTTGATTTAACGTGTTTTCTTTCCAAAGCAACCTCTGATAAAAGCAAGCTTCAGCACCCAGGGTAGCAGCTGGATATCCATCCTGGATTTTCCTGCTGGAGGGCTGGACATTGCAACTTCTTTACTCACCAGATAAATTTTGCTTGTGTGTTTACAACCAATCCAGAGTCTCACAGCAGCCTGGTTACAGTGTTGCTGATGGGTTCAGGAAATGCCCTCAGAAAGACCAAAGACCCCACTGTACTTTGGGAGTTGCGGTAGCAAGCCAAACCTCGAGATTCAGCTTGGTTACATGGCAAGCACAGTATCACTTCCCACCCAAATTCTCAAATGGCATCCCTTTGTAGGCATAAATGCTTTGTCCTCTTTAATCCCAAATGACAAAGACAGGATTTGAGAAGTGCTGCTTCAGGAATTGCTTTTTCTTCCTAAACCTTCCCTCACCGGGACAGGTAGGGTGTGGTGGGGTCTGATCCATAGGATCAAAGACATGGGGATCCTGTGCTGAAGCTGTGTTTTCTGTTGGATGCAGGTGGTGAAGACTGGGCAAATATGTTGTGCTATACTTTTATTGTATGAAAATATGAGAAGGTGATGCTCTTTTCCCTTCTCAGAGCTGCTCTGTGGGCTGGTGAGAGCAAACAATGTGCTGTAGCTTCTCAGGGATGCTTTGATAATCATGGAGATAAAACAGAGAAGGTTCATTATAAAATTCGCGGAGTGGAGACTCTGTACCTGCATGAAGTCTTCAGGAACATCGCTGGTTGTTGCTATCAGAAATATTTTGTTCAAACAGAAACAGTGCAAAATGTGCTGTTCTTGTCAGCTTTGTGCTGTTCCTTTGGTTTGGTCTGACCGTGTTTTTTCTAGAGAATTTTCAAAAAACCCAGGATTTCTGCCCCTCCCCATTGTTGGTTTCCCACTGGGGCAGCATCCTCACTGGGCTTTTCTGTAGCCAATACTACCAACTGTGTCCCTCTCTCTGCATCCTAGAGTTGAGCTGTGAGCTTGGATTTTTCCAACCAAAATTCTCCCTTCCTTTCTTTAAAACCAAAATAAATAAAGAGAGACATATGAAAACAAAACAATTTCCTAAGTGAAGCATCTAGCTGCTTTCTCCTAACACCCAGATAGCTTGGTATGTTCATCTAATCTTCTGCCTTGACTGCTGGGATGGCTGGCCACATCTGAAAGGAGGGGGTAAGCCAGCAGCCAGAGCCTGGATCTATGAGCGATGTTGGTGGCAAGGAGGCTTTGGCAGTGGATTCTTCTCTCACAGCTGCTTTTTTCCCCAGCTGGAGGTTCCAATTGTTGGGCAATGGCACATGAGCCTCCCCCCGAGCCCGGTGGAGCCCCACAGGAGCCGGCTCCGCGCTGTGAGCAGACAATGCAATTAGCTGAGTTTCACAATGTGCTGCTTTGGGTGACCTTTCCAGGGAAAATAATTAGAGGGAGACCATGTCTGCTGTTGATAATTGGCTTCATTAGCTCTGAGGTTAATTTCAGGGATGTGCCCAGGAAACAACAGAAGAGGCTCAGGGGAGGCTGCCCAGTTAATTACTTATGAAATCAAAAAGTCCGTCAGCTTTGTTCTTGCGCATGCGTGAGGGGGGTGGGGGGTGGGATGGTGTGTTCGTGGGGCAGCATGGCCAGATTGGACCCTTCTCCTGCCATCACAGCGATGGTGGGGTCAGCCAGCCTCTCGGAGTGGGAAGTTTCCAACTCCTTGGTACAGACTTGCCCGACTATTAGGAAATTTGAAACTCAGGGTCTGGATCTGCAAAGACCCATTTGGTCTCCCTGGCTGCAAGGCAGAGGACAGGGCTGTCCCCGGTGTAGGCTGCTGTTTCTCAGGGCTTGGGGGATGCAAAAAGAACATCCCTTTTGGGACCTGTTCTTTCTGGTGGCACTGAGGGTCCAGAGGATGGGAGCAAGATGAGCAGAATGGGAAGAACCCTGGGCAACAGAGCCACAAGCCCTCTTCATACTGCATCTGGTCTGGCATCACAAGCACAAGTGCCACTTTCTGTCTGTCACCATGGCTGTACCCACACTGCCCTGGGGGCTTCTCTACAGGGCTCTGTCCCTCTCTACAGGGGCAATTGGAGGCTGAACTTTGCATTTCCTGCTGGGAAGACAACATTCCTCATTGCACATGCAGTGCAACATCTACCTTCGTGGAGTCTCTTTTCTTTTGTCAATCTGCTTTGGTCTCACCAAAGTAATTAGGTGCTTGACCCACCAACAGCCCTGTTGTTTGCAGCCTTGCCATCTCCAGGCTGGGAGTGATGGGAGCATGGGAAATTAAGACAGAAGAGTGCTTTGCAAAATGGATTGGGATGAAACTCTCCTCCTAATCCGGATGGTGTCGGTATGCACCTGCCAGGCTTAGTGGGGCTGCTCAGTGCAGACCTACTTCAGACCCATTCTGGGAATGGACAGCTAAATAACGCCCCCCACCTTTCTCCGTGCTCGCCTGTCATTGCAATAAGCAAACTGTGGGCTCTTTTTTAGCTTTTTTGTGAACTTCCGAAACTTTTGTTTCCATTTGTATCTGAATCTGCACAGGCTTTGACTTCCACTTACTGGTGTGCTATTCTGACTCTCAAACATGCGCCACTTGATTGCATCTGGGCACCTAGGGTGTCAACCATCACTTGCGTGTGCGGTTTGGCAGGGCTTGCCAGAACCAGAACTGGGGAGAGGTGCAGCCTCAACCTGTTCCCTCACTATTGCCTGTGGTTCTCATGTTAAAAACTTGTTATTGTCTGGTGGGACGTGATGGGGAGAGGGCAGCAGGGAGAGCAGGAGCACCAACCCATGCACAGCCGCCCTCACTCCTCTCCTAACAACTACGAGGGGGCCATAGCCAGAAACGGCAGCTCAAAGGGCATCCCAGAGGTACATACAGCATCTGAAGGACACTTGAGGTACATTACATTTGTGTGGCAAGTCTTTGTGCTATGAACTAAAGAGATGTCAGACAGTTTTGTTTCCACTTCTTATTGAGAGCAACAACAGAGGCGAGCAAGAGGTCTTGGGTTTTTCAAGCAGGAGAGTCAAGCATAAAGAAAGTGGGAGAGGGAGCACTTAGGAATACATTCCCACAGCAAGCAGTTGTGCAGGAAAGAGGTGACCAGGTCAAAGGAAAAGCATATAAACAACCCAGAGAGAGAATCTTCTTGGCTGACAGTTTGTTTATATCTTGCAGAAAAGAGTTTAGCAAACCATGTGCATCTCTAGCAAGCTACGACACAGAGTTCCCGTCCTTTCAAATGATAATGCAGGGAGACAACTCGCAGAAGTCACGTCTGTATTTCCTGTCCCGATTTTGGCATAGGAAATACTGTAGGTTGTACCCTAATAAAATGATCAAAGTTTTTTTGTTTGCTTGGTTTCCCTTTCCTTGAGCGCACAATTCCCTGGGAAAGCTCTCTGCAGTGTGGCGTAGACAGCGGAAAGGTGGGAATTGTCTGGGATGTGTATGAGAGAAAGACCCTTCCTCTTGGCCTGGGTGAACCAATGCTTAAGCATGGCTGGACTCGGCGAGGCTTTGTGGATTAAGATTCCAAAATACACCATCTGATAAAGACTAGGGCTTTTAGGGGACCCAGCAGGACCTGGACATAGGTGTGCCAGACCATGCCAGTGGGTACTGGGCATTTTTGTG
This sequence comes from Falco cherrug, assembly GCF_023634085.1. NCBI lineage: Eukaryota > Metazoa > Chordata > Aves > Falconiformes > Falconidae > Falco > Falco cherrug. The sequence continues at coordinate 6,982,908 of NC_073700.1, read as the reverse complement.
CTATCAAGGTTTGAGGAAAATCCAATTTGATGTCCTGGTTTGGGAGCTGCTGTTTTGTCCCTTAATCCCAAGTATTCAAATCTGTTCTCGGCACCCTGCTCCTCATTGAGCAGAAAATGCATCCACTGAGTGAACGAGAATACATTGTACCTTGATGGTATAAACATACTTTAAGAGTACGTTGGATCATCCCCAGTCTTCAAATTTTTCATTTGTGTTTGGAGTACAATTCTGCAGCCTTTATTGGTGATTGCAACTAAGCGAGTACATGTGATGTACTTCTCTGGGCCCTTTGCTGTGCACGTTTTACATGAGAACATTAGTTCAGTTTAATACTCACTAGGATGTTCTTCCCGTTGTGAAAAGCGTCACAGAAATTCAGTATGCTTGAGAGCAGTGAAGTCCTGTAAGATTTATTTGAAAAGCCTGTGCTCGATATCCGGTTGGTGTAAATCCGTCTACCTCCATGGAAATTGAAGCAGCTACACTGATTTCCTTGAGCTGGCTGTTCCACAATAATCTGGTTACAGCTTATACTTCCATGATAGATATTCAGAAAAGATCTCAAAGTCATAAAAAAACCCAGTGTTGCTTTCTATTCCACGCTATAAGACCTTTTTTTTACCCCAAAAAGTTCTTAGACTGAGACACACTCACTTGTTCACAAACTGGTCCCAGTTTTTGCAACTGTGTCCCTGATAAACATTTTCTCAGCAGTTGAGAGGACTTGCACCCAAAGGGTGGTTTAATTATGGTTAATTTCTGCAGTTTGGAGGGTGAGTGGCTGGTGAGATCACGTGGCATTGTTTCTGCTCTGTGAATCAAAGCCTTAAAGCTAGAGCTGAAGGACCAAGAAAAAAGTGTTAATAAGTAACAGGCTTCTAGGAAAAATCTTTGGAGAAATAAGTATTTGGTCAAAATTAAGGAGGTCTTGTGAAACTTCTAGACATTTTCACAAGTACCTGAATGCTTTTTAATTTTCATCTTGGATTGTGAAGAGGCAGAAAGCTACCCCAGAACTTCTATTCATGATACTCTTTGTGAATCTCTTTAAGTTTTTCTGCTGGCAGGTATTTGTTAATTTGCAATTAGTACTTTGAACACATTCTTTTGTTCTAAATAACCCATTCATTTGCTTCCCCGGAATTACATCTTCAGCTTTATAACCTCTCCACACAGATACAGCCTTAATTCAGTGCTTGGCTTCAGGCTAGTGATATTTCTTTACCAGGAAAATATCTGGCAGCTCCTCCCCAGTGGATTTGAGAACTAGGCTGTATTGAAAATAAGGTTATACCTGGTCATTTCTCCCTACGCTGTCTTTAGAGTGAGCATAAAGCTCACCGGTCCTTTATCCATGTCATTTATGGATTTCCATAGTGCCAAAGGAAGCACATAGCATATTGCAAAGGCAAATTATGCAGAATAAATCATATGGTGAGTGTGGCAGGTTTGCAGGCAACTGGCTTCAGGAAGATTTAAACCTGAAATGAGGTTTGATGATGAATGTGGAATGATCACTTGTAAATGGATGGGAATATCCTCCATTTATTTGGAGAACTGTGAGACTCACCTAGCATACAGGAGCTCTTTATTTGTCCTTCCCTGATCCTGCCCCAAACTTCCCTCACTTTCTCACTTACCTCTCTTTCCTCCTTCCCTTCCACTGCTTTCCTGTTAGTGAAATCTGTGAAATCAAGTACATCGTCCAAGGACTCATTTTGAGGCAGAGCTGCTTATTTCTCTGGTCATGGGACATGGCTGGGTGCAGGGCGTTTGGAGCGAGCAGACGTGGCCCTCACCAGCCCGCTGGTACATTTTCACCAGCTATGTTCAGAGCCATCTGTTTAACCCACAAGTCCCATCCCACTAAACTAGCCTTGTTGTGTGTCGATTTTCATTTCTGAGCAGAAGCAGGAAACCAGCCAAAGTGTGAAAACAAGAAATAATGAGAAGACCTGTCTAAGTTGAACTGAGGTTTGATTTGCACTGCAGTTTCGGGTCAGCTCTCTGTGTTTTTTTTCTAATTAACTCAGCAAATGGGTTTAGGTAAAGCACAGCCTGTGTTTGCTGGGTAAGACCAGTGAACAGAGAGCTCTCAAGCAGAGCAGAGTTGGCATTCGTTATGGGTGAGCTCACCTTCGCAATGGGGTTTTACTGTGCTTGGCTGCAGCCTCAGAGAACCACCACAGTGCAAAAACTCGCTAGGAGTAAACATCTGGAGGCCAGAGCCATTGCTTGGTCTGTCTGCAGAGCATCTTGCACAGAGAGGTCCCAATCCAGGCAAGAAGTGTGTAGCAAATAATAATAAAAAGAAGCAAAGTGATTTTTGGCAAACACAGCTAATTAGCCCATCATTCTTCTGTTCCCTGGAGATGATCTAACAGAGTTGTCTTCAAAATCCAGTGATTTTGTAAGTACGTAAATATTATTTTAGTCGTCTTTAAAATTACTTGCTCAAATGTCAAGAATGACATTAGTATGAGAGAGGCTATTCTTTGAATTATATTTCCTCTTTTCTTTTTCTGTCTCATAATTTTTAGAGCCACCTGCATAGATTATTTTCTAGCAACTTTGTGCTTTGTCATCAGGTAATCTTGTCACTAGTGATGGGAGGGATTATCTTTTTTTTTTTTTTTTTTTTTAATCACCTTTAATGTCACTTTCTTTTTCCAAGCTCTGAGCTGGAAGGTTCTGAAACCTTGTCATAACTCCAGAGCTCTGCACTTTCCTTGCCCAATCAGACAGTCATGGCTGAGTAGTTAGCACCTGGACCTGAGGGTCAGGGCACCTCGACCTATTTCTAGGTCTTTCCTGTATCTACCATGTGACCCAGAATGAGTAACGCTCTGAAAAATGTGACCACAAATAGCAGTAATGAGAATTTCTTAATCCTCGGCTTGGCTTTGCAGAAAGCTGGGTTACCTGCCCTGCAGTTACTGGTGACACCTCCCGTTTCATACTTTGGACCTACGCTAATGCCTGCTGTCTTGGAGATAGCACAGGGGATGGATGCTGGTATGCAAAGCATAGCTGCTTGCTGGGGAGCGTGTGGCACCAGGGCATCCTACCAGCATGCATTTAGGGGAGGCTGTTGAAGGACTCGGTGCTGGCTTTCATCCATTCCTGCTGTAAGACAGTAGGATATATGCAGGGGTTGACCTTAGGTTCACCAAACCAGCCTTGCCGTTGACCCAAAATCATCCCTTTTTCTGTGCAGAAGTGGAAAGTTTCCCATGTTCAGTAGTGTTGAAGTTCTCCATCATGTCACTGGGGGGGCTGTCAGGTTTTTCTAACTGGTGTTCCCTGAGATCAGCACTTTCCCCCAAAGGATCCCTTTCCAGCTGGCACTTCATTTCTGCATAGCCTGCATAGGATCTAAACATGAGCCTCACAAATACCAGAAGGACTGGAGATACCTTTCATTTCTCCTGATTGTGTCCCACATCCTCCTTGGCCCTTGGAAACATTGTTATTCCTTATAATAATTTACTTCCCAGAGGAAAATGAGTAATTCACAGTCACATAAAGACAATCTTGGCTCCTTGGAGCTCTCTGTTCAAGAATAATTTCTGTCCCAGAAGATCTTTCCAGAAGGTAGTAGATGGGTCCTTGCAGCTGGTGGGTTTCATTGAGGAAAACGATGGTAACTTCCTTCAGCTTTCCAGTACTCAAGGAACCTGCTCAGTATGCCCAAATGTTGAGCAGGTAATATTGAAGATGACCTTGTTTGACAGCACCTGCCATGAACAAAAGCCCATGACTGCCCAGCAGTTGTGTTTGGTCAGTGCTGCTGCTAAGGGAGGAGTTGCAAGAGAGGAACATTCATCTTCTGCCTGTGGCTTTGGGTGGCATTAAGAAAGCAGAAATCTTAAAAAAAAATGTAGTGAAACTTGCACAGGGTTTTATGCAAGCCTCAGCTGCTCCACCACGGTTGTGAGAGAGCCTCAGCCAGTGGCATGGGCTTTCCCCAGCAGCTCTTCTCATCAGCCACTGAATGTTATGAGCAAATGAACGTCAAGGGCCTTCCCTGTGGACATTTTCATTCTCTACCATAACCACATGACAGAATGCTTGTCAGGCCAGGTTGCATGCAGTGACCATAACAGTAAAAGGCGGTCATTTAAAGAAGTACCTGAAACTTCTAAGTATATTATAGGAGGAACAAATGAGACAGAGGATGTAGAAGGCCCACAGGGTCAGTCATCTTGTAAAACCCCTGGAAAAGTTGTCTTGATTTCATGTAACGTCTGCTTTCACAATATGGCCTGTGGTTATTTAGCAAGTCAGCTGAAGCAGAATTTCAGGCTTCTGTCTCCTTCACGGGCACTAAACGTATCAACAGTCTATACAAGTGGTTTGTTTCCATTCTCCCATCATTTCTCATCGCCATGTACTGGTGCACAGAGGCGTTTGGACAAAGCAACTGAAAGTCATCTAATTTCCAGTTAAAGCAAAAGCACTGTAAAATGCTTTCAGCTTTTTGGAGGTGTTGAACATCAAGTTGTTTTCACGCCCCACTGCAAAGCAGCAGTGCTTCCTGCAGCCCCACTTCAACTCAGGGGTCTCCTCCAGGTCAGGCTGGGGTTAAAGCTATGACAGGGACAGGGAGAGAAACTTAACCAAAGAGTGGAGGAAAATGCTGTGTTTCAGCTGTGGGATTATGGTTACATCGGGTCTCCTAGGTGCTAATCAGACATACCTTCCTCACCTCTGTGATGTGCCTGGCCAAAGTGAGGAGGGAAAGGAGCGGGGGTGAAGCTGGAGGGGTGCTGCCTGCTCCTGCTCATTGCATTTCTCATTAGTGGGAACAAGGGGGTCTGGGAGTCCCAGTCCTGGCTGAATTCACAAGAAGCACCTGGGGAAGGCTTGTTTGTAGTCACTAAAATCCAGGAACAACAAAAAAACAACCCAACCACCCTGTCCCCAGTCAGCCCAAGAGGTGGGCAGGTGAAAATAAACCAGTCAAGCATGGGCTGGACACCAGCAGCATAGTGGGTCTTGCATAACAGCATGGAACTATGGAACTTGCGTCATGGAGCCAAAAGAAGGGGCACATTGAGGGTAGTTGTGGGGACCCAGGATGGTGGGCAAAGCTCTGTGGAGGGCCGGGGAAGGTTTTACGAGGCTTCTTGGGAGAAGTGACCACACTGGAGAGCTTCAACAGTGGTGGTGACTTTTGCTCTACATCACAAGAAGAGCCACAAGAGGCAGAGCAGAAGGTGAGGAGGAGATAAGTATGTTTTTTCTGGCAGAGCAGTCTAAAGTTGGGAGATAAAGCACAAGGACTGTTTTGTCTGTGCCTTCATGCTTTCTCCTTATTGTGTCTCCCAGTGCCTCTTGCCTTGGGTCCTTTCTCTTTGTCACTGTGTTTTGGAGGAGGAGAAGGGGACTAACTACTCTCTGCCTCTGGTGCAAGTAAGGAAAGGCAGCCTATGGGCTAGAAACACCTCTCCTGGAGATATTTTCCTTTTGGCAGAGAGTCCCAAAGTCAAAGGTGAGGCTTCAGGACAGAGTGGGTCCAGGAACTATTCTTCAGTGGGCCTGTGTTGGAATCTTTGCCTGGGCTCTCCGATCCTTCCCCTCATTTCCCTCTCTGCCATGGTAGATCTTGGTGCCATCCTTTTCTTTCCAGCCCAGTTCCTCCACATGCCACTTTCATGGTGGGATTCATTCGCTTCCCTCCTTGCCTCTGCTGTCTCCTGTTTTCCCAGCGTGCTTGGCCTCTGCCCTAGCAGCGCTCCCATGGTTCGTGCCCTGAAGCTTGATTTCTCCCTTAATCCACCACCAAGGCCTGCGCTGTGCCGCCCTCTCAAACAGCGTAGCGCTGGTGCTGTTTGCAGGGCAGCTTTTTTGGTAAAAAGTGGCCAGTCCTAGGTGGAAACCCAGATGTAGTGTAATTACTGCATCCCCTCCTCTCTCTGTCACTTCTCCCTGTCAAGCCAGCAGGCGTGTAGACCCCCAATCTGCCGTGGATGTCAGTGGGTGTTGGCCCCATTAGTTGCAGGATATGTAGCCCTGGGAGGGATGTTGCCAGCAAGGGTGCACAGAAGGCAGAGGATGCAGAACTGTCCCCTCTGTCCCTCTCAGTTTTCTGAAAAGAGCTGAGGCTCAGGTGGGCTTTCACGGTCATCCAGGAGGGTCCTTCCTGCATAAGTTCAGGCCTTTGCACTAGAAATGGATCAGTGCATGGGTTGTACTCCCAGAAAGTCACCTCTAACACACCAAACATCTTGACAACACAAAATAACTAGGAATTTCAAGAATTTCCCTATCTCCCCACTGCTGTGCTGCATGATGCTTTTTGCTGGATGCCAGTTTGGGGGGGTGTTGCGTCTTTGAAGACAACATGGCCTTGTACAATCGCAAGCATCCAGACGGGGTGTTTGCTGCTGGATTTTCTGCTTTGACAATGCATTTTCTGGGAGAAAGAGCCACAAAATCAGGCTGTAAGGCAGCCATGGTGAACTATTGCTTCTTCAAATGAGGCTGTTTTCCTTAGGAAGTGAGACGGGACATCTCCCTACATGCAAACCATCTTTCAGGGCACATTAGGAGTTAATAGCTGTTAGATGGATGGAGTGAACTAGGGAAACGAAGCCAGTGCAATTAGTTGGTGTATGACTGGAGGGAATTAGTTAATTCAGGCTTTGATTCTGTCCTTTGAGAAGAAAACAAATGAGAAGACATGCCATTTAGAGGAGATGAGTTGTCTTAATCATTGACTTGACATTCCTGTTCTTTCTGTTGGACACCTTTTATCAGCAGATAGAGAGTACAGCTGAGGGTACCAGACAGGCACTGCGTTAGTGCTGGAGAAAAAGTCATGTCATCTTAGGTCATGGCTCACAAATTTCCCAGCAAAACTACACTGGTGTAACGAAACCTTGGTGTTTGGGGTAGCCCTGATGTGTAGATGCATTGCTTACTTTGGGGTATGAGTGATGCTACACAACTATGCTGCTTTAACCTGGTGGTTTCATTGTATTGGGACACTTGTGACGTTAAATTTATGGAGGTGGACGTGCCAGTAGGCGTATTGTGACTTAAATCACAGTATCTGCTGAAGGCAGTGTGTATTTTTTTCCCTTATGTATATATATATTTAAGTAGGCAGCAATTCTGCAGCGTTGCTCACATCAGCCCACCAGTCCTACCTACCTCATCGATAAATGAGTGTGACAAGTTCAGCTTCTGGGGGAAATCCAGTCAGTGCCTCTGCCCGTTGTTCCCCTGTGGTGTCCGAGATGGTCATGGGAAGCCTGTCTCTGAGATGGGTGTCAGACAGAGACATTTCAGCTATCTGTGGTCAGCAGGGTGGCTCAGCAGCAAAGGGCTGCTCTTTTCTGAGCTATAAAGCAAGGCCTTGCTCTGGCTAATCCTATGGATTTTAGCTAAGCTCACGGTGGCACAGATTTTTACCTGAGGAGAAATGTTGCATGTAAAAGTCATAAATACAGAAGCCACATGCAGCTGGAGGGGGGGCCAACCGCAGAGTGGTTTTAATCTGCTCGTACTGGGGACAATCCCAGTGGAGGGATTTTCTTGGTCCCTTTCCATGGTTCACCAGCTCAAAATAGAGGTGAGGAGCCCTGCTCCCACTTTTATTAGGAAAGGTGGTATTTGGAGGGGCTGGGAAGCAAGGTGTGAGAGGCAATTACACACCCCGAGCTTAGAGGCCAGCCGTGACTTTTATGATCTCATTTCCTCATCCACACACAAATGCTTGGCCAAAGCCCAATCTCTGCAAACAAGCTTTGGTCACCACTGGTTTTAATTAGCAGGAACAGTCCTGTGCAGTGTTCCCAATAAGCGAATGACAAAGTATCAGTCTCAGTCTCTGGCAGTTTTCTCTTCTTCATCCTGCCAGAGGGCTTTTTCTGAGCCCCAAACCAGTCCCTTGATCTCCGCTTCCAGGAAACCTTTATAAAATTCAGACCAGATTCTTGAGCAAGAACCAAATGTTTCAGCCAGAAAGATTTCTTTTTTTCCTTTTTTTTTTTTTTTCCTTCATTTTATTTTTGGAAAGGGTGAATGGAGGATGATTAAATCTGAACAGAATCTGAACAGATGATATTTTCAATGGCACATTTAGCATTTATCTGAGAAGGCTCCGATGGGCATGGCGTTGCTGTTGTTTTCTTAAAAATATCAATCGGGCCAATGTGTTTAAACAAGTTCGGCTGTTACCTTCTTTCCTCATGTTTCACAAGTACAACCAGTGAGTCATGTGCAATATTTTTTATTTGTATTACAGCACAGCAGTGACAGCCCATTGTAGGAGGCACTGCAGAAAGTCCAGCAAGCAGTAGGCTTTGCTTTTAAAGAGCATCTTCAGCAAAACACCCAAAATGCTGGCTAAAACTGCCAGCCCCCTTTTCACGCAGCAGCGGGGAGGTGGCTACCCTCCCATGGCAAGTGCCATTGCGTGGCACTGACATGACTTCTTGTAGGGCACGGTGGCCTTGTTGGTCAGGCCAAAGAGCGAGCTGAGCTTCTCTGAGCCAAAGGACAACCTGCTGCCACTCAGCGAGACCTCCCACAGCGCAGCCACGGCAGCCTCGCTGCTCTGACCTCTGCCGGGGTGCCCCAGTGGGTCACACACACAGGGGGTCCCGTCCTGCACCATACAGTTGGGTGAGCAAAGGAAGCCTGGCATACCTGCCAGTTATTAATTACCCTCATTAAAAAAAGTCTCGCAGTGTGTGGCACTGAGTGAGTGGAATGTTTTAGTGTCTGTTCGTTTGTGCTCTCTGGCTGATGCAGTGTGTGCGCCGATCGTCATGCATGTCCCTGACCCAGTGCCTGGCATGACTGCCGAGAGATGCTTTTCTGCATTAAAGATGGTCTCTCTCCAGGCCTTAGTTAACTTCCCGATTAATGCAGCAGCATTAATTATTCATCAAACTGCCAGTGAGGCCATTAAGTTTCTCTCTCTTTGAAGATACCGGTACCTATTTCTATAACAAGAGCAAAGGAGGAGGCGGCAGATCTAATTGCAGGCATGTAAAGTGAGGAAGGCTCTTGGTCCGTTGCTGCCTTCGTACTGTGCCCGAAAAGCCTCTCTTTTATGGAGGTGTCAATAGCAATTTCATTCTTTTTTCAGAGGAACAAGTGCCTTTAACCATTTAAACCCTCTAAAACGAATGGCTTTTGTGCTTCAATTAAAGACACAATGCAGAGAAAAACAGGCCTGGCTAGCCACAGAGTGTCCCGTTGGGGAAGGTCCCGCCTGTGGCTGGAGGGGTCGTGGGTGCTGCTCTGCCCTCCTGACCCGCTGACCTCTCCCAGCTGGGACAAACCTGTCCCTGCTGAGCCAAGGCTGGATGCAGAGCTGCATGATTTGCTGTCTTAAGGCTGCATTTTGGGATACAGCTGTGGAGCAATGCCTCCCACCTACAGGTGACACCCTGTCCTGTCCAACCAGCCGTGTCCCAAAGCCCCCGTGTTGCCCCAGGAGCCCTGGGCAGCCAGTGTCTGACTCGGCATCAGGAGATGTTTGCCCTCTGCTTTGCTTTGCTCCGCTGGCTTTGTCCTGTGCAAAACCGCTTGTGAAAATGGCCTTCTGGAGCCCACAAGGGTCACCTTGTTGCAGAGCTTGAGCCCCTGCCCAGCCACGGTGGCTTGCTTTGTTGTTCAAAATACTCCAAGATCTCTGGGCTAAGTGTATGACAGCAGCATTAATAAATAATAAAAGACATCAATAGTTCTGGGGGATTTTATAGCCACTCCTATCTCGAGATCTCAAAACGTTTCACAAATGTTAATTTATGGAGCCTTACAGATGCTCTTGCCAGATTGTATGAGAGTAGAAAAGAGAGTCGGGGCATGCAGGAGAGCAGGAGCCAGATCACGGCCAGTCTGTCCTCTGGCCCCCCAAGGAATGAACCTTTTGGGCTGCAGCTCTGAGCAGCCTGCATTTGTGCAAGCATCCATGGATGTTGCTTTTTCTCCCTGATTTTGATACGCATGGCGCCATTTTGATTGGATAGAAAAGAAATTAGGGAGGCTGCTTCCTCACATTGAAACTGTTTCCAGCGACCTTTGGTATAAATAGCCCAGAGCAGCAGCAGTGATACCCACCTAGTAAGCACTGGCCTGCTTATATGCTGTGAAGCATGTCTTTAAGGGAACGTGGTATCATTGTCATATAAGAGCATTACTTTGCCATTAAAATGCGATAGGATTGAATGATAAGAGAAGGAGATTGTCTGGTCCAGACAGTCTTGTCCTCCAGGTAAAGTTAAGCAAGCTTAATGGTTAAACAAGGACTTTTAATGAGGCTAGTTTGCTTTCACAGTCCTTTATTAGCAAGTGTGTTAAACCTGGTCTCAATTAGCTTATGGCTGGAGTGAACTCGAGGAGGTTTTGCTGGGCGGGCTGAAGCACCACAACAGAGCTGCAGGAAAGCTTGGAGGAAGACATGCTGTCTTCCTTTCTACATGCTTTCAAGGTGTGTGTTTGCTCGCCAGATTGAAATGTGTTTCTTGTGCCATTGCAGTGCCCTTAACTGGCTTGGTGCTCAGTTTGGTCTGAAGAGGAAACCAAATGGCAGCAACAAAAAACTTAAGTAAGAAGAAGAAAGTCATCTTGCCTCAGTCTTTCAGGGCAGGGAATAAAGTCCTGCTGAACAGCAATATTAACAGAAAAGGGCTGAGATCCAAGCGGAGAAACCTTAGAGAGTCTGGTACAGATGGGAAGACATGAGCTGTCTGCTTAGAGACACACAGTGCCCAAAACCCAGAGCAGCTTTGGGTATGTGTGTGTGTTGCTGTATGGTCAGCGCTTATAAGGAATGAAGCAAATTACTTTGTATTTCCTAAATACTCGGTTCAATACTCAGTACCTGACCTCCAGGGAATCTGTTCAGCTGTGCTGTGACCAGTGTGGCTGCTCAGTGCCAGGGCTGAGCTCAGGGGAAAGGAAGGATTGTGGCAGAAACAAGGGATCGGTGGTGTTTATTTCTGTTTATCCCATCTAAAGTGACTCCCTAGTCTTGGCACAATGCAGCAGGGAAGAGAAGGGATAAAGCAAGGCTCAAAATCCATCTTTCTTACTGACCCATCCTCAGTGAGCCCCATTCTGATAGCTAACCAGGACAAATTGTCCGCACTGGCAGTCTCTAGCCAGGAAGATCACATCACCTAGGTGAAGCCTTTTTCACCCACCAAAGATTTAGTTGTTCTTGGACCAAAGGCAACAAAACCCCCATAGAAACCTAGATCCTCTTTCTGTTTCTAGAAGCGAGGAGGGGAGGGAGCAGTTTCCACCGCAGCAGCCAAGTGCGTGACAACATGACAGCCTGTGGCCCTTCCCAGGGCTGCCTGGCTGCCATGCTAGGAGATCAGCTAGCACCCAATTGCACCCGTTAATGGTCACAAAAAAGTAAGGGGATTAAAAATTCTATAAAACAGGCAATATGACGGTTAGTACTATATCAGAAGATTAAATCATTTCCCCAAGAAATACAGGAGTGCAATATCTGCACTTGTCTACCAGGCCATGAAGTAGTGAATCTGGTTTAGGAGCAATGTTGGAGGCAGTTTCTGAACCATGTTGAGATGTTCCCTATTGAACAGCAGCCCAAAGCAGCTACAGCTAACAGCAGAGGATTATGTGCCTCTGCGGAAAGGCTTCCCAAGTCCCTGCATAACAGGAGTAAAGGAGAACCCAACTGGTTTGGGTTTCTTTCCTTTTTATCAGCCTTAGTTTATTTTAACCCACCTTGATGGGAAGTGGATTCATTTGGCAAAGGTGCTGATGTTGGTTAAAGTGTGCAGAGTGGAAAGTTTCCTCCGGTGATGCTGGAGGCTGCAACATCCTAAGCTCTTGCTCCACTGTGAGCCACAGATGCAGTGCTGTTTCTGGGGTTTTAACGGCTTGGTTGAAAACCTGGAGAAGGCACAGCACAGAGCCACAGAAAGAGAGAGAGCTAGAGAAAACAGACATTGAGGTTGAGAGACCTGTTTCGTGAGGAAAAGAGAAATGAGAAGCAATTTGACTTGTGCCCGAGTACTTTCACAGAGAGAAAATGCCAGGTACCAAGTGGCTCCTCAGTCTCAGGAGGTAATTCAGCGTGAGCATCCCTGGCTGGTAAAATGAAGCAAAGAAAGTCCAACAGGGCTTGTGTTTTTGGCAGTGGGGACAGTGAGCCCTGGGGACAAATCACCCCCAGCAGAGGCTCTTTGTCTGAAATGCTGTTACAGTCTTTCTTTTGAGATAGGCCATAATCAACACAAGCCATTAATCTTAATACTGGCGTAATTAAGCTTAATACAGGGTAACTGAGTGCAAATGAATAGGCTGGGATGTACGGGAAGTCAGATGGGATAATTCTTCCTGGCCTTCCAGTATACAAACAAGCTTTGTAGTCCTAATGCAAGCCCCAGAGGCTCGTTGTGTTTTACTGTGAAAAGATGTGGGTTTTATTAACAACCAGATACCCTTCCAGGCTGTTTTCACAGAAGTTGGAGGATGTTGCTGGGGCAGAAATGGTGCTGGGTTTTTTTAAAGTGTTAGCGAATCTGCTTTCCTTTCTGCACCCAGAAGTCTGCAGGGTGCAAAGAGGTCAAGTCCAAAGCTGCAGAAGAGCACTGCCTTTCCCCAAAAGTACTTGTGGGATGCACATCTTGGTGGATAGTTACAGAGGGTGCCTGTGTGGGGCAGGATGGGCAGTGCCGTATGTGCATTCAGCAGCTGCCACCCGATGAAAGGTCAGCCAGACCACTGCCATTTACAGCAGGAGCACACTGGAGCTGTGCAGAAAGATGTCTTCAGCGGAGGTGTCCCACGAGCAGGGAGGGAGGGGGAGGCAGTGCTGGGGGCAGAGGATGGGAAGCAGTCATCTCCGCAGTGTAAATGTCACTGCTCATCTCCTCTCTCCTCTGCCCCTGCACACCCAGCCCTCCACAGCCCCGTGACAAAAACCTCTTGGCTTTATCGAGAGAAATGCATTTCTTTCTGTCTGCTTTCAGTTTTGTGACTGCATTGTTTCTGATTTTATAGACATATATATACTTTCTTAAATTTTTTTTTTGCATCACCATTAGTTTCAGCCACATTCAGCCCTGCTGGGTGGCAGAAGGGAGAAAATGTGCGTATACTGTTCTTCCCAAATCTGGAGCACATACAGCCGGGTGGCAGTTCAGATTTGGCTTCTCATCTGAAAGCCGGAGCTGCATTTCTAACAATACAGCACCCACCCAGCATGAATTTGTAATGGATCACGCTTTGCCCTAGGTCTTTGGCTTATCCTTGGCTGACACTGAATTAAAGGACGTGATGTGTGGGACTCGGTAAATCCCTAACCTGCTGTCCCAGAGACAAGTATTACCAACCGTACCACGCTGACACAATGAGATTAGTGGAAGAGGTGCCCTCAATGCCACAGGCAGAAATGGGTCAGCTCGGATTTGGAAAGCTCTCTACTTGAAGTGAGTAGCAAAACAGCCTGTAGAAATAAAAGACCAAAAATGCTGTGTTTTCTGCCTCAGATCCCCCCTGAGATCCACAGGCAGTGAGTCTTAAGTGGCTGAACATGACCATTTATGTGGTGGGTATTAGCTTTGTGAATGGCATTTTATTAGAAATAAAGAAATCGGGAAACAGTTCAGCTTAGCAGCCGCACCATTACCAAATATGAATCTCCTTGATACCAACAAAGTCCCTAAATTTATATTATTGTTTATCAGCCAAGAATCTGATGATTAAGGGCCTTATTGTGAACTTTTCAAATGCAATCTAAGTGTCCCCGCTGCTTCTAGTAACTGTGCGGCAGGAATGCAAATCACATATCTATTCCCCTTTCCCTCTTCCCCTTGCCCTAATCAAATCCGTTATTCATGCTTTTTCTGACATACTAGGTTTTCTGGCTTGGTTCAGCAGTGACTAAGTAGCTTTACAGTAACAAAACAATGCTGTCTTTGTTCTGGAAAAGTGGAGAAATGAAGATGTATAATCTTGAGATAAGGAAGCTCACAAGTGAGAAGGAAGCTGGGCGCACGCACTGTTGTACTCTGACATTAGCTGGGTTGAATTTACAAATGCTGCTTAGAAAGAGAGCAAAGAAAGAAAAAAACCTCTGTTGTTGTTTTGGTTTACCAGCTCTTAAATGACCCAAAACCCACCAGAGCTGATGGTGTTTCTCTGGTTAAACTGATGATACTCACCTGCCTCTCATACATTGGCTTTATTTTCTCCATTGCACTCTCCCATGCTGCATATGCTCATCCTGCCAGTCAGGGTCATGAGGAGCCCTCATTGAGTTCTTCTTCCTACAGAGCATCCCATCTTCAATTGGTATTTTGGACAGCAAATCATCCCCAAAGCTGTGCTTTACCTAGGACATCCTACTGTGCTTCTTCCATCATGTTGGCTTCTCCAAAGACAGTCCAGCTGAGCAGTACATGCATGCAGTAACGAGACCTTAACTGTATATCTTCCTGGGTGTTTTTCAGTAAACCCTGTTAATTCACCACACTTGTAGGAAGCAAAATTGAAATACGAAGTGTTATCCCTTCTGCGTAGATCCTCGGGGCAGGGTGGTGCAGCCTATGCACTTTCCACAGGCACTGGATGTCCCCACTCTGCCTGTACTTCTGGGCTGGCCACCACGTCTCTGGGAGCGTTTGAGGAGTGAGAGGTCTGCCATGAAGGTGTCACTGCTGCAAGGTGTGGATGAGATGAAGGAGGCAGGTACATACGATCTGGGGACAAACCTCGGCTTCTCCCTTGAGCTGGTGGAGCCAAGTGTCGAGCTGGGGACAGCAGGGGAGTGAAGCTCTGTTTTACTTGCTGGTAACCTTGCAAAGCCTGTGCAGATGTTCAGGGCATGCAGCGGGCAGGAAAGGGGAATGCAGAACAGGTGGAAACCAGATGTGAGTGTGGTTGATTTGAAAGTTTGTGCACAGACCTGTGGAGTATTGCTTTCTCTGCTCTTTCGAGCCCACCCCATGAACTACCCCGCAGCACTAGTGGTACAATTAATTCCCTTGGGAAATTTGGCTTCTCTGACCATCTGATGGTATGCACAGTCTGCTCCGTGTCCAGTTGTGATTCTGTCCTGGCAGGGTGTGCTTTACCATGGCTGTGTGCTCTAGGTCTGCCTTTGAAAGGGGGAAGGGTCTCTGCCTTCCCAGAGAGCCCTGGACCCTGCTCTTGGGGAGAAACATCTATAGGGCAGCGAGCAGAGCAGAAAGCGGGTGCAGAGAGAGGTCACAGAGCTGGTGGGAAGCCAGAGGTACCTGGAGGAGACTATATAGCGTTCACAGCAGTCTGGAAGGCTCAGAGAAAGCCTAAAGGAAAGGACTTGTCTTTCAAGGCAAGAGTGGGAGCAAAGTTTGTTTTAATCCTCTTTTTAGTAGCTTTAACCTTTTTACTGGAGTTCTTTATTCCAGGAGTTCATTGCTAAGGTAAGTGCTAGAGCAGGAGGTAGTCCTGGAGGCTGCTGGTGGCACACATGCGCTGAGAAAGGGTATGGGTCAGTCCACCTCAGAGCTCTTGAGCTTTTGAAAACCCATTGCCAGATTTATCCCTTCAGCCCGTTGCTGTGGCCTTCTCTGCCCAGCCAGGACTGGTTGCACCAGCACCAAGCCAGCACAACTTCTTGGCCCAACCAGTGACCCCAGTGGAAAGCCAGCTCCAGTGGACTGGAAGTGTACAGTGTCCCAGCAGTGCTTTGCAGAGTGGGTCCCCAGCTTCTCAGCCTGGAGGGGTGTGTTGCTGCCGCAAATCCTGTTTCCCAGATTTTCCTTCATTGGTGGGAGCCTCATGAAACACGGGGCCACCTCTGCTCTTTCCCATGTCGTTGGGGTCCTTTGGGTACTGCAGGCCTGCTTTCTCGACCAGGGTGGTTTCCCTGCACATTCCCCATGGGAAGAGCCATCAGTGCGGTCGTGACACTGGAATTCATTACAAAGACAACTGTGACAACTGCAGGAAATAAACAGTGGGAGCAGATGGGCTTCTAGAGACCAGAAATCCCATTTCTCTATGAACATCCTCAATAATTAGACACACACAAAAACAAAGGAAGGAACTAAAAATGCCAAAGGCTTGGGGCAGCCTGTAGGCAGAGTTGCCTTAACACACGAGTGAGCCTTTTCTGGTGGCTGCAGCGTGGTGTGGACCTGCAGGAGCTGTACGTGAATCACCTGATATGCTCTTTGCTTCATTTTGCTGTTACTCGTTGAGCTGTTGCGTGAAGGTTTCCACACCGCCACCCCAAAGCATGGTTATCTTTCAGGGATTTGCGTTTCATCAACTCAGTAGTGTGAACCACTTACCCGATTTAACAGGGACGTTTTGTTCTCTTTTAAGGGCACAGTTGTGAAAATACTCTCTTTGCTTCTTTGATATTGAGGCAGAGGCTAAACCCCATTCTCCTTCCCGCTGTCCCATTCCACCCTGCCTGTCTGTAAATCCTGTTGTTCTGTGCTGAAACACCTTGGCTGCAGTGAAAATTACATCCTGAAATAATATGGATCTTAGCAATATGTAAAAGACAGGAGAACTGGAGAAGGCTGTGGGGAAGCAGTGGTCACCTAAGGCATGAGGTATTGCTCACAGCAGGCCCTCTGAGTCCAAACCTTGTACAATATGGCTGTCTTGGGCCAAAGGGGCTGTGGATTTGTTGCCCGCCCTCCAGCTAAGGTCCTTACTCAGTCCAAAATAGCTGCTGCTCTTCCCCAGGGTTAATGCATAGCAGTCATGCTGAGGGAGAAGCCCAGCGTGGGCTGCTCTGGGAGAACTGCACCTTTGGGTCAGCATCAGCACAGTTAGGGCTACAGTCAGGAGGAGAGCAGCAAAAGCTGGTGCTCCACTAGACTGAGCTGGTGTCTTCTTCAAGAAGAGGGATCTCAGATGGTCCTAAGAGATGTCAGATGGGATGTGATGGTTCATAGAGGTAGAGGAGGACAATACTAGATCTAGGTGTGGGGTACAGATTGGACAAGTGCCTGTAAACAATGAGGTCCAGCTGCTCAGAGTAAACTATTTAGGAGACAGGTAGTTACAGCTGGTCAGGAAGTTTTTCCAGACAGTTTTTATTTTTTTCTTAGAAGGAATATTAGAATTTGATACATAAATAATTACCATGGTAAGTTTTGTATTTTCCACAGCAATTTTGAGTTGTGCTGAAAAATGAAAAACTGAAAACATACAACCTATTTTTTTTTTTTCATATGAAAGGCCTGAACATTCCCAGGATAGGGAGTCAATTTTCCAACCACTTCTACTGAAACTGGTGGTAACCTGCTTATTTCCTGAAGGTGACATTTGGTGTCTTCCACAAGGGCTAAGATGTACACCCTGCTTTGATTTGAGAGTGTCCTGTCCCAGGTTTGCTCCCTGGGAAGTGGCACATTGCCCTAAAATCCCCTTGAAATGTGCTCTAGCCACCACTCAGCCACAAACTCACACACGGTGCTTTTAACTGCCAGCGCAAATGAGAGTTGGTTTACACAGTTCCTTGTCTGTAGCGCTAAACGGAAACACAGAGCTCCAAAATATGCAAAGATGGAAAATAATCCTGGCAGGGGGTAGTTAATCAGGCATTAAAAGCCAGGACTGAGTCCAGGCAGAGATTAGACAGTTGCTCTTTAATCAAAGCAATCGAGCTCATGTGTGACTTCTAATAACACTCACTGCTTTTCAACCTGGAATTGGAGTTAGAAAAGCAAGGTTTTCCTGTAATTCCATGAATAGCATTATTATTATTATTTGTGCAATTATCTGGAAGCATTCTCTTTAACCACGGTCTGGGATCAGGTGCTGTCAACCACTTGTTCCTGCTAGAGCAGCAGTAAAAGAGAAAGACGTTCTGTTTGGTTTGGTCTGTTGCATTGAAAAGACCACAGCAAACCATTGCTTCTGAAGGTTAATGGCTTGCCAGGGCTTGCTACTGAAACTCTGCTGTGTTGGTCACTGTGAGGATGATGCTCTATCTTAGCTGACCATCTCTGGCAGCAGCCAGGTGCCTGAGCCTGAAAACCGCAGCACTTGAGCAATCTTGTTGTGTGCAATGCCCGGACTGTGCCGCGCTCACAGCCGGTCAGTGATTTGGTGGTTTGGTGTGTAAGCTGGGAGCTCAGGCCCAGAAAACCTGTCCCTCATCCTACAGGCTGCGGATCGTGCTTTACGTGGACTCTGAGGCTCCACCACAAAATATGGGTGTTGCTGTTGCATGGCTTTAGCCTCCAGGCACAGCAAAGCACTGGGCAGACCAAGAAGACCAAAACCGCCTTGAGAGCGTTGGTACTAAATACACAGCAGTCCCAGCAGCTGCCTCCTGCTGCATAATGCAGCTGTGCAGATGTGAGAGCACGGGATTAGCAGGACCCTGAGCTCCTCGCTGTCAGGATTTAAGGATGGATTCGAGCTGTGCAGCTCAAGCACAAGACAGCTGCCCTCGCGGCTGGTGCTTGGTTTCTCCTTGCCCTCCTGCACTGAATGCCAACTAGTTTCGCTTCTCACCAGGTGGCCTTTCTGCACGAGCACCTCTCTTCTAGCTCTGGCAAGGTCTCCCCTCACCAAGCAGAGCTGGTGCTTACTGGAGCTTGCTGGACCCTCATGGGTGCTTACTCGAGCAAAACTGTTTATGGCACTGGGAAGGTTGCCAGGTCTGCAATAAGTGTCACCAGGTTTGTACCTCCAGCTCTGTGTGGTCACTGAGATAAATTGCACCCCAGACTACTTGGGCTTTCCTAGGGCATGGACAGGGTGGGTTGTTACCAGCCAAGGAGACGTGGTGGTAGATAGGGGTTCATTTTTGGCAGTTCCCAAAGGTTTCATATGATGGGTTTTGTTCTGGGTGTGATAGCAGGTCAGGCAGTCACAGACTGGATTTGTTTCTCTCTGGTCTTGGAAACCTTCTTGTCAAAACCTGGTTGCAATCTATGCCTTTTGACTTCAACCCACTATATCGACATAATGACGCATTTGAGCAACAGCATTTGAATGAGCTTTGCCCATCAGTTGCTCCGTGATGCTTCGGGGAATGGAGAAATAGAGCAACTCCATTCATTTCCTCCAAGGGCTTAGAGGTTGCAGTGGCAGCTGTCTCAAGAGAGTAGTTGCAAGTCCACCTACTTCCCAGTTCTTTAACTAAACTCTGAATATATCGCTGCTTATTGAGCGTGACCTGTTTTCTCCCTAGTGGAAGGAGGTGTATTGGGGACATTTCTCTTTTTTTCAGGATGAGAGAGGCTTTTCGTCATCCTAGCATTATGCAGCGGGAAGGAGTGCTTGTTGGAGGCACTGTCTGCAGATGGGTAGTGAGTAGCTCACTGGCTGTCCTGGCACCCTGCTCTTAAATTTGGCTAGTAATTTTCACCGCTTTCCAGCTAGAACATTGCTGCCTATTGTGGGCCATACAGAGTGCTAAGAAGAAATAAAGCACTCGGGAATTGGCCCAGGCACATGAAGCTGAATTGATCTTCATCTTAAAATTCACCAATAAATAAAAGGAGGCAAAAATATTTGCAAGGAAGCCACCTTGCTGCATTGCCGTGCTAAAAAGCTATGGAATTAGACATGCGTGCAGATAGATGAGAATGCTGCTGGGCAAAGCCAGGGAGATAGATCTCAGGTCATGCTCTGACACACTGCCTCTCTCTGTGGTGATGGGGGACAGAATCCACTCCTTGTTAATTGATGCTGCTTGTTGCCATCAGGACTGCAGGCCAACCAGAAAGCGTGCTGAAAACAGGCCAGCCATGAAAATGGCTGTTCTGGATTGATTTCTGCAGTGTTAGGAGGAAAACAAACAGGCTATAAAGGAAAAGATGAGCGGGAGCTGGGGCAATCGAAGGCAGCACAGGGGAGAGGCTGCTAAATAAAAGCAGGCTGGTGGTGATGTTTGCATCCAGCAATCCCTTCCAGAGTTCTGCCCTGTGCCCAGCAAGAAATCACTGCCTTCTCCATTAAGAGTTAACACCAGATCAGCACAATCCCTATTTTTACCGTCTCCAAGGTTTCCTAGCAGCCTGCTTTGACTGGGTTATGCTGAAGGCCTGCCCTAATGTTTCTGCCTTTGGGGAAAAGAGGAATTCCTGTGCCTGCCCAGGAGCGGCAGGACATTCCCAGCGTGTCCTGCTTTGCTCACTGCCTTTTCCAATACTTCTGTCTGGTTGAAAGAAGAGCCCTTCCAAAATTCCGAACAATTAAAACTCCTTGGAAGGCAGTCCTGGGTATTCTTTCAAGAAAGGAGGCTGAGCGCAAGCAAAGTTGGCAGTGCCGGTGCTGAACCATGCAGCAATGCTTGGAGCAGTTTGCCCTCCGATGGCCAGTTGGAGCTTGCAGCTCCTGCTCTCCACCGCTGCCACGGAGGTTTTCCTTCAGCTCACATGGCTCCAGACTCTGGATGAGGGCATTGTGCTCCTGGCCTGCGTCGTGGGTCCTCCACCCAGAGGATTATCTGTCAGGAAGGGCGAGCAGGGGGCTTGCTGGAGCAAAGCTGTCATGGAGAGCGCCCAGCACCTTCTCCTTCTCCAGCAGCACACTTCCTTGAAAGCAGTTTTGGCTTCTTGAGAACACTGTGAGCCTGCTCTGCGTTCCACTGTTTGGTCACTTGTTTGTGGTTAGTTGAGACTCTTGTATAAGCTACAAAATACCCAGAGCTACTACACTTTGGTGAGAGCATCTGACAAGCATTTTCAGGCTGAAGCACCATTAGGTACAAGCTCACTGGACATATCTTCTGCATGGTTCTTATTGTGACATCGCTTCTCCACTTTGGGGCCACATCTCTCACTGATCCCTTACGCTTGGCCAGCCCCACGTCAGGGTGTGCCTGTAACTGGGGTGAAGAGAGTAGGTTGGCCTGGCATGGCCTGGGGACCTGTCAGCCACCCTGGACCCTGCTGGGCTGCTGGTTCGAGCACCTCTCCCTGCCCTGGGGAAGCCCACAGGCCATTCCTGTTGTCTCTTGCAACGCACTCCACATCCCAGAGCAAAGCAGAGAGCCTGGGCCAAGGGACCAGCCAGAGCGGGCACTCCCCAGTAGTCAGCTTTTACCAGGGACAAGGAGGAACCAGTTTGGAGGAGGCATGTTTTTATCCTCCTCTCCCGAAGAGGAAACGGGATCAACAGAACCACAAAGAAAAACACAATGAAAATAGACAATCATTTTGCTTTTTGTCAGTGTTTTGCATGGTAAAACAAGAGGGTAATTACAAGCTCATGAGTTCCACAGTCTTTGTTTTGAAGTGCATTTATGTCCTGAGGCTCAGTGTTTCACAGGTAGAAGGCAAGAAGAGGTAGATAGGCTGGTTTCCCCTCCCCATCTTCAGTGACATCCTGATAACAACCAGGTATGAAGCTTTGTCTGTTCCTCTCCTTCATCCACCTATCAGAAAACTGTTCTCCCCTTTGAATTTGTGGGATTGTTGGGGGTTTTTCCCAGCACCTTTGGTAGATTTCCAGCCCCCAGCTATCCCTGCAGCCCCCAGCTACCCACAGTGGACTTTAGGCACTATGCGCATGACAGCGATTCTCACCCTGGTGACATAGGGTGTCCCCAGCCCCACTCTCCAGAAGACAAACCTCAAAAATGTGATCCCTGTTAACTGGCCGTTAGTGTTGAGTTGAATTTCTCAGTCTTTGAACGGCCGGCAGTTACCGTGCTGGGTCCATTGCAGCAAGTGTGGAAAGCCAGATGATTTTAATGACAGTGTATCCATTGAAGTCTCTGGTTTGTGGGAGGTTGTGATCATTTCCTCTTTCTCCCAGATGAAAGAAACGCAGACTAAGGAGAAGTTCCTTGGCCATTGCTGGGTGGACACTTTGAATATCTCATTTAATTTACTAGATAATGATCACATTTATGGAACAGCTTGTTTCAATTTTCTCATTATCACTAACCGAGATGATAGCTTATTTAATCCACTTCTGCACCACTTCACAGACAATGAGAAATGTGGGAAGGAAAGTCCTTCAGGGGAGCACGTGGAGCCCTTGCATAAAGCAGGCTGGTACAGGTGAACCTGCAGCAAGGAAGCCTCAGGTTGCTGATAAAGGTTACTAATAAGAAGCCATGTGAAAATGGGGAATTTTGCAGGGCGTCTGATGTCGTCCCTTCAGGGAGAGCCATCACAGGTTGTTACAGCTGGATTGCTGTAACACCAAGAACGGTGTCAGGATTGTCCTGGACACCCCATACTCCCAATGCTGCTGGAGCTGCAGTGGCTAAACCAGATGCCAAAGCTTTTTCTCCAAGGCAGTAAGAAGTCTGTGCTGACTGTCAAAAGGCTGATATATTGTCTGCCAAGAGGACTGAAGGAAATGATGAATGAGATCAGAGATGAATTTGCCTTAATACTAATATGTTATTTGTAAAAGCAGAGTGTTTCCGCTGATTCTGAAAGAAATTTAATCCTCTGCCGCTGAGAAGGAAATGGGTTTCTAAGTCTGAGGAATAGAGTGCATCATAATCCCAGAAGAAGTAGGCAGCAATTTCTGGCACCGGAGACTTGGCAGAATGTTAGGGTTGAAGTGGAAAAGGAGGAGCTTTAGCTAGTAGATTTCAGCAATGGTAAATGGGGTGAGGGACACCTGTGGTCTCTGGGCTGTTGCGACAGTTTTCCTACCTTTGCCCATGTGATGTAGCATGGTATCTATATTATCTAGTGGTTTTACATGGAAGAGAGCAAGCTCTCATGCTGCTAAGCCTTCTCCTTCCCTGCATCAAAGTGCATGTAAAGACCTGCTATGGGAGAGGATGGGGTCCCAACTTCAAGGGCAGCCGTGGAGGAGGATCACCTAAGGGCTGAAAGGGGACTCCCTCTGACTCCTTATTTGCCCAGTGTGACAGATGATGAACAAATTGACCAGCTGTCCAAGTCAGAGCAGAAAGGTTGCGACTGAAGCATTATATCCACATGCACACCTTCAAGCAACACCACCTTTTCTGAAGGTTTATGCAGATCCCCTAAAGTAAAATTATTCCTCTTATTTCAGTTGGCTTCTAAAGAAGGAGGTGCACAGAAGGGGCCTGGAGTATTGAGATGCTCAGCTGTCTTTGATGGTCTCTCCCTAGGACCTTCTGGAAAGCTCAGACGAAAAGCCAGGTGTGCATTGCAGGGGGATTTGTTTTCTCAAGTGGAAATTATAAGACAAGTAGAAAGACTGTCTTTTCAAAAGCAAGCAACTCTTCAGATTCCAGTTGTAAATCAGACTGTTGGTCCTTCTTGCATCTATTATGCAAAATATCTGCTTGACCTGTAGCTGTTTAGGAATCACTCTTGAAATACTCTATTAAGTACTAGCATCAGAGCTCTGTCTAAAAAGTCCTTTATGGTGGCATGTCCTGCTTTCAAATCCTACTCATTTTATGCCAATTGCTGACAAATTGTAATTTTCCAGTAAACCACTCAGAATAAGCTGATATAATAACTCTTTGAGAAGTCACCAAGAGTAAAATACGAAAAGCAGAGGCATTTGCTTTCGGAATTTGACCACTTTGAGTACTGCTTGGCTTCTAGACAGTTGGTACAAATTCTGTGTGTAGATGGTTGATTTTTAAACTCCAAATCACAGCGATGAGTTGAGCAGTTACCTATGGGATTGGCTCGGTTAGGATGGGAGTGCCTGGGTTGCAGTTTCTGTCCAGACTTGGGGCAATGACGTGCCCAGTCCCCACCAGCTTTGGTTGCAGCCAGATGCTGTATTCATTTAGGCACCTTTGATGTATCCAAGCTGTTACCCACTCATACTGCTCATTGCATTTCTACTCTCAGCCTTACAGAGGGCTGACTGCAAGTTGCGTGACGTGGAGGGGTGGCCAAGGTGCACTGATAATAAATGATATGGTCAGACATGCCTGGGGGTACCCCTGCTGCCTTTGGAAACTGCCCAACTCCACACAGATCCAGGAAGGGAAGTGCCAGGAGGAGCTGCTGGCCAGACCACCTAGCTAACAAATAAATCCTCATCCACGTTAGCCCTGCAGTCACACATCTGCTGTCCAATGGCAAGTGGGGGAAATTCTACAAAGTGAGCTTGTTCCAGGCAGCTTTAGTCTTATTAGTTTTTGGAGGAAACCCAGGAAAAGTTATATTGGAAAGCTGAAAGCTGTTATGGCAGGATAGCCGCTAAGTGACTTGGTATGTGCCCTTGGGGACCAGTTCTCCCAACTTTATGAAAAATGATATAATCTGATTCTCTAACTCTGTGTCATTGCAGGCCCAGTGTGGTGTTTTCTACAAAAGGATTGTGATGCTCAACAATTGCCATAGTATTTCTATTCTTTTTTGTGGGTAGAACAAAAAGGGAAATGGGAAAGAAAACGGTGAAAATGCAAAATCTGTTACTGACTTGCTTCTTCCTGGAGTCCAGTAAGTTGCTGGACACTGTAGATTTTTCAGTCCTTTCAGTTACTTGTATTAGGTAACTCCTAGTATCACTCATGGATGTTTAAAAAGAGGAAAACGGGATTTTTCCTCTCTGCCAATTGATTCATTGTGATCAACACACAATCTTCAGGGCATCATCACCACCCGTGGGCCCCTCCTTCCTCTGCTCACCACCACAGCTGCCTGGTGTGTCTGTTGAGCTGTTAACTTGGGACATGAGCTCCCACTGGAGCGGATGTTTGCTGACATCTTGTCTCAAGTCTGGAACAAGCAGAGGGAACAGTTGGAAGGAGATGTTGAAGCATGAGGGAGCAGCTGAGCTGGAACATGAGCTATGCTTTGAGGGAAAGAGGCAGGTAATCAGTTCTTACAGATAGCTCAACCCATAGGAGGGTTGGACCAGTTAGAAGCTGATGAATATCTTCCCCTTTCTTCCTCTTGTTTTGAAGGAGCAGGCTATGCTGCTTTTGACAAGCTATGAGCACCTCTAACCTTCAGCGAAGGCTTAGTTGTCTCTTTGGGCCAGGGCTGGCACTGGTGGAATGGCACCACATAGCTGGAAGTGAAGAGAGGATCTGAGCCACAGGTTTCTGTTACTCAAGGTGACTGCAGTATTGTCCCTCCACTCACCCACAGTGGAAGTGTTCCACATCCCACTCCTCATTAGGAGGGACCTGCCAAAGCCTCCACATAGCTTTTATGTCTGCTCCGTACCTGTGAGCTTGGACTGAATCATCTCCCGCTGCAGGTCCTGACAAAAAGTCAGTGTGGTTCAGGAGAGCCCCAGGAACAAGGCAGCTGGGCTTGCTGGCTGGGAAGAGCTACCAGACAAAGGAGGCTTTCTTCTTGTCATCATGCTGCTGATCCTGGGCTGCTTACAAGCAATTATGGCTTAGAGCAAACAGGACATCTTGGACATGCTCTTAGGCTTAGGAAAGGGAAAAGAGTAAATAGAAACTGGGAGGAAAGGATGACAATAGGGACGGAAGGAGGAAAGCCATTTAAGCTAGGCAGGCTATTGCAGCTGCCTACACAAAACCCTCTTCCCATCATCCCTGTCACGCAAAAGAGAGTCCAGTGCTCACCAGAAAACTAGTAAAAGGTGCACAGAGCAGCAAGCAGAGGTTGGAAAGCTTTGTCAAACACACTGTTGGGCAGTGTCAAACACAAATGTTTTCTGCTTCAGAAGATAATGCGTCGTGTTGGGAGAGCAGTGCTACACCTCGTCCTGTGCCATGGTGGAGCATCCTGGGGAGGAGAATCGCTGGGTTTCTTGGAGTAAGGAAGTATCTGAGCATGGCAGGCACTGTGGGCATTTTAGAGGGCTGTGGTCATCACCAGAAGGAATCTACTGTTGTGTTTGGTCAAAGGATGAACCAAGATGAAACTGTGGTGGCCTGAAGTGTGTGGCAGCTGCTTTGTCTCCAGTGTGACATGAGTGGGGAAAAGGAGCTGTTAGCCAGCCTGCACCCTCTAAACATGACTGTTTTGTTGTGTCCTTAGCAGATTAGGCAGCAAGGCTAACGATTAGTCCTTTGAAGTTCCTAGCCCTCTCCCCACACCGGTGCCTTATGCTTGTGGCTGTTTGAGGCCAAACAGTGTCTCTGCATGTGCAAGGGGTTGTCATGCTGTCATGAGCTAGTTAGAACTGGCGGTGAATGCTTGATTTTACATTAGAACCCATTTTTCCCCCCCCACGTCGACTGTACGTGTCTCTTCATGCCCAGGCTGTGTCTTGTTTCCGTTTGTTTCCAATTACTACATCCCTCTCTGGCTGGACTCGCTTCCTCGCTGCCTGCTGAGCACGCATGAGATTTCAGTTGTGCCCAGAGCTGTGCAGACTTGTAGCGCTCCGTTCCCGAGGCCTCGCTCCGCTCTGCACCAGCCAGGCTGGTCCCAGCTGAAGGGACGCTGTGGGCTGAGCGAGTGCTGGCTGGCACCAAGCCAACCAGGCAGCCGGGCCAGCAGCCTGCCACTGCTCTGCTAGTAGGTGTGGTGTGATTAACAGCAAAGGTCTAAGAACAAATGAGTAATCTCCCTTTCAGTTCCAGCTCTTTCACCTTTCATTATTAAAAAAAAAAAAACAACCAACAAACAAACACACACACACACACACACACACACAAAAAAAAAAACCACAAACCCAAAACCCAACAAAAATCCCTTTGCGCTCTGTCGCTGAGCTACGGAAGGCCACTAAATGGCCCTTTGTACTTCATTGCCACCATCTATCCCTACCAACAGCGTGGCCCCAACTGAACCTAGAGTGTCCCTGTGCTCATAGGTGTTGTGCGTTAGGCAGCAGGGATGCCCTACATGTCAGCAGACATGGGCACAGCAGATGGAGGACCTTTCCCCATCCTCTGTAGGGTGTATGTGGCTTGTTTGGAGATGGATGGGAAACCCAAGGTAGAGATTGATGCTTAGTTCAAAACCCCTGAGCCTTAGCCAAGAGCTTTTAAACTTCTGGCCAGTCTTCCTCACCTGATCTGGAAAAGCAGTACAGCATGTGGCCAATGTTAAACAAGCGAGCAGTTTTTTTGCAAAGCCTGCTGACCAGCCTGAAAATCATTCCTTTTAAGCTGTCCCAACTTAGGAATACAAAAAGGAGAGAATTTAGTCCATTTAAATCATTTGGCATGTCATTTAAATCTTTCTGGAGCAAAGGCAAAGCTGTACAGCTCTTGTTAAAAGAAAGTGCTGTAAAAGTGCAAGGGCATAGAGCCTTCAGGAAAAAAAACCACCATTTTCAGATTGCCATGTTTGACAAGTTTTTATGTATTTGTCCCCATTGATGTACTGGAGATAACTAACAAGCTGGTAAAGCTGATCATAATAGATCCAAAAATTTGAGTCAGAGAGATTCCCCGCAGCCCATATCCGACAGGTCTTGTCACTTGGATGCATTTGTAAAAAGCTGGTTTGTCTCTCCCCTTGACAGATGCTTTGATGAGCTAATCATCTCATTTCCGTGAAATGCACATCTGTAAAAACAAAAGGGGATGAGACTTGAACAAGTGACTAAGCCCTGTTCTTGTTTGCATTGTTTCATTACTATTATTTGAGTGAAGCTGGAATTCCTCCTGTGGAGCCTGCCGTGCCCCGCACCAGCTGACAGGTGACATGCACACATGCTATTTCAAGCAAATGACTTCTCTCTGAAATTCTGCTCACCAAAAAGTCCACAAGATGTGCCACTTATGATGTCTGATACCCCAGGACCAACTAGCCTTGGCTCGGCTGGCCACTCATCTCCTGAATGTGTTGCTCTGACTTAGGAGGCAGATAGGAAGGGCAAAGCCCCTAAAACCAAAAATAGATGCTGGAGCAAAAAACACACAGGCCACAAGCAGCAAGGCGGTCTTCGCTGTGCTTGCCATGGGTGGAGCAAGTGCTAGCCAAGGGACAGGGGTCAAGAGCCTGCCAAAACCTTTCTGCCAGGGCCATCAGTTTTGGGGGGGTCACCCGCTCCGGGAGGCGGTAGCTCTCTCATGGGTGCTGGGTGCTTCCCTGCCTTTGTTATTGCCGAGCCAGTTTCCCATTATATTTTCAGCCTTGTGCTCAGCGGCCAGCGGGGTACAAAGATGTACAACTTCTTTGGGCTTTTCTATACATCTTCTGTACTTTTTCTTTATGCTGTGGTAGATGAAGTGTCTAGGACTCCAGTTCCCATGGACTACAAAGGAGCTAAGGGCAGTTCAGTGACTCTGTTCCAATGCTGAAAGTCCTTACATCCATCCTTTGCATCAAGCCCTCCACCCCATATATTCATTCTGGACAGTGATCCAACAAAGAAATCTAGTATGATTTAACTAATCTGCCTTTGCTTTCCACCATTAGTTAATTTAGATGGAATCTGCTGCATGTTCTTTACCAGGCAGTTACATTTTAGTGTATTTTTGCCTTGCTTTCCTGGTTTTCCCTCTTAACAATGTGGTTGTGGGTTTCATTCCCTTGTTTCAGTGTTTTCTGGATTAACTTTGTAGCAAACTACATTGCAACTGTATCAACTAGGGGGAAAAAAACCACCCATATGATTGTTTGCATCAGGAAATTTGGTTGTGTATTTTTTCTTTAGGTTTTTGCGGAGTAGAATTGTGACGGAGGAAGAGCAGATAAAATGGCCCTTGAGTGCAGGGAGGAATATGCCCAGCTACTGAGATGGGCAGGAGCCTTAAATACTGGTTGGGTTGTGAGTCCTCAGAAGTTTATTTCTTTTTTTCATTTCAAACTTGAATTTGGGAGAACGACACATGGTGTGGCCCTGCCTCCACCTGTCCAGAGCCATTTATTTCAAAGCAAGAAGGTTTTTGCTCTGAAGTGGAAGTTTAAAGGGAAATTATCAGGTCCTTTCTAAACCAGTTTTGCATCTTTGTTACTGCTTTATCTGTAGTAATTTGAAATGCTGGGGGTGGAATGTTTTTTGGTGCAATGCCAAAAGAAAAGTGAAGTCCAACTTTAACCCTTGGGCTCCTCTTGTCATAGCTGTGTACCTTAGGATCATGTTATGTGGACAGTAAAATTTCTTTACGCTTCTCTGGCCAATGTGAAGGGCACTCAGAAGTGCGTATGTGTTTGATGGTGGATGCAGATCTCCGTGGGTGTTCATTTTTGCAGGGCCAAGGTCAGTGTGAAGGAGGAGCATGCTGGCAGAAGTTGATGGGGTGCAGTGTGTGGAGCTGTGGCCATTCTTTCCCTGCTCTGTCTTTGCAGAGAGCTGCGGTCCTGGTGCTTCAGGCTGTGTTTTCCTTTGGTGAGACTTGTGGCAAGCAGAGGAGCTCACGCTGCCCTTACCAAGGTGTTTCCTGAGTCAGAGTTGCAGGCTGGAAATTCGGCATTTATGCATTAGCCACAGTTCCCTGGAAAGGGGGTGCTGGTGTGGCACTGACCCAGTCCAGAAACGGGGGTGCACATACATGAGTTGCACTATGAGCAGCCAACCTCGGTGAGGCTTCTGCCTCCACGTTCACAGATCAGCACTGCAAGATAGTTTAGTGATTGCTTTTTCCATGGATGTAGTTCCTATTCTTCTTTTTCTTTCTCCCCCCACCCCCACCCCCACCCCTCTTTATTTCTTCTTTTTTCTTAGTTAAATGTGTCAACACCAGTGCATGGAAACTGCACCATAGGCTAACGTTGCTGCCAAGCAAGGGTTAAAGCGTGGCCATTCCCCTCTTGCCTTTCCTTACTAACAGCTTTCAGATCTTGGCATCTATCAAAATAGATGCTGGAGCCAAAAACTAACAAAGGTGGAAATGATTGCTGCAGGGCAGGCCGCTGTTTCCTGTAATCTGGTCTCAGGCCAAGCAGATACAGCTCCAGCTGCAGCCCCTGCTTCTGCTGGAGATGTTTACGATGAGCTGCCATGGGACCCAAGGCTGGAGCAGCCCAGGGAATTGGCTGTGCAACCTGAAAACCAAACCAAACCAGGCAAGGACAGATATCATACCTAAAAGTGTGGGTTTGGACAGAATATGCATTAGAAGGTGTTAATGGGTAGGGGTTATAAAGGTGACCCGGCCCTTGGGAGCCAGCTTTGGCTTACAGAGCAGTACAGTGAGTAAAGGCAACTGGTTTAAGTCAAACATCTTGGCCACCCCATACGGTGGATAATGAGGGAAACAGCCCCTTTACTTTCCTGGGGCTCCAGTCAAATACAGTCACCTCCTTCCCTTCTCCCCAGCCAAAACCCACCAGCAGTCACAACAGCCAGTGGCTCAGCAGGGGCTGAGCAGGGACCTTGATTCGCCTGTAGTTCTTTTGTTGGTTTTATGGTCATGTAGAAACATGGTGGCTTTACATGCCAGTCCGGTGGTGCCCCTTGGTAGAGGTGTGGCATGGTGGTGGGAGGAAAAGGTAGTGGCGGCAGGACTTTGGGGCTCACTGGCAGCTCCGGCATGGCTGAGCACTGGCGTAGATTGATGGCAGCTTCTTCTGGACGTGACTGTGTGCTGGCGTGGCATCATGGGTGCCTCCTGGCTGCTTGTTCTCTACTCTGTGCCTCTTTTCTGCTGAGACACAAAACTCTGGAGGAGCAAGCGTTTGGAGGACTACGTCTGAGTTGCTGAAGTGCAGGGAAAGGCAGTTCTGATCCTTGAGGCATGTGGTGGGGCAATGCTGGACTCCGGATCCCATTTGAGGACAGTGGAAGCTACACTGAAAGCCCAGCGTGTTGGGAAACAGCCTGTAAATGAAAAGGGTGTGTGATTTCATAAGGCACATTGAGGCTTGTGGAGGAAGCTTACCTAAGTCAATTAGCAATATACATGTGCCTTGGTATGCATGAATCCTGCTGGCAGCGTCGAGGCTTTTAAAGCCAAATCTGATACAGTTTTGAGCACTTCTGGAAATAGGAAGGTATGCAAGTCTCCTTTGAAAGTGCTTCGCGCTGGAATATTAACTCCATTTTAAAAGGGTTGCCAACACACGTAGCTCCACCAGTAAAAATGGAGGTCAGGTTACACCAGTTATGTTGGTGATGAATGGTGTATAGACATCCATTAAATTTTAAATCAGGCTCATTTTGACTTATTTAAAGTTGATTAAGAAAAGGTTGGTGTTGAACCACAATAAGCCACTCTCAAATAAGGGAAGCAATACAAATTAATCAAGTAGGTAATAAGCTGGAGCTACAACACTCAGGTTGCACCTCTGCCTGTCCAGTTTTCTATTGTTTCCTTTTGCATTTCAGACTTTCTATTACTTTCTCTGTGCCTGTGAAGTAATTTTAGATACCTGTTCTCTAATGTTTGGGTTTAGTTTTGTTTGGGTTTTTTTTTTTCCTGTTGGACATTTACTGGAAATAGCATTTAACTTTTTACCCCCTAATGCTTGTGTTCAAATCCTTCTCCATGCAGGGGGGAAACAAGTGCGTTTCTTCTTCACTCCCATCACAGGTCTGTACCACCGTGTGCTCTCTGCTTGAGACTGCTTGGAAAGTACTGGAGGTTAGAAATTCAAGCTCTGTGCATACAGGTTTTTGCATTATAAGAAGAAAAAGTGAAGTGCTTCAATGTTCAGAGCACCTGAAGGGCAGGTAGGTACAAAACGTTGGTGTCCTTGCATCTGCGATGGGTTTGGTATGTGATCGAAGTTTACTTACTGCTCTTGCCCTAATGCACTTAAGACCTCCCTGAGTTTGAAAAGTGCTTTGAGAACTTGAGATGCTCAGGTCTTTCTAGAAAGATAAAGCAGAAATTGCTATATTCACCTTCTCTTTCAGACCTCCTATTGTAACTGCCTTCTGTGAGCACCGAATTTATACGAAAAATTTATAAAGCATTAAAAAGTCATTGCAGTCTGTCTCCATTCCCCCACTGATTGCTGCAGCTTCTCAGTTTTGTACTCAGTTTCCATCACTTGGGAGACACATACATCATGCCAATAGGATCCATAAATATTCTTAATCCCATTTTGCTGGTAATTTTCTCTTGCTTTAATCTGAATGCAAATGGGATCCCAATTCACATGAGAAACTACTCTTCTGCCTGGCTGCATTGGTAGCAGTGCCGCCCCTCAAAATGAAGCACCCTACAGTTGTATTTTGAACATAAACCCACATTTATTTCATGTTTACATGATCTCCAGACTTTGAAATCCTTCAAGGGCACCCCAAAATGCGCTCTCAATTTCTACCAGTTACCAGGCACTGGAGGGAATACTGGAAGCTGTTCGGGACAACAGCCGCAAGGCAGAGATCGGGATGTACTGGAGACTCATCTGGCAATGCCAAAAAAAGAAAACACTGCATTTTAGGAGGGTTTCTTAAGTGCTCACCAGCACAGTAGGCGTGGGGTGGTGGGCTGTCACCGTTGTGACGGTTGAAGCAAGTGGGTTCAGCCAGAATTAATCCACAGCTCACAATTTTGAGAAGGGCTGTTGCCTCACCACATTATCCAAAGGTGTGTTCGGTGCGTGGCAGTACATGTCACCCTCATTAAGCTTCGTAACGTCACACAGATCTGAAGCTGGTGATTTGCTTCTGGGACCACTGCCATGCCTCGGGGTGCCTGACGGGAGGATTATTTTTGTTCTTTGCAGAAGACACTGTTTTCCAAATGGATCATAAAAAGAAAAATGTGCTCGTAGGTGTTGAAAGAGCAAATGCTTTTGCATTTGACTGTGCTGTGCTTTTTCTAGTTTCTCCACTCTTTGGAAGCAAACGGGTGCTTTCATCCTAATTTTAAATTCTGGGTCCTTGCAGACTGGCCCAGTCCACATAATTACAGTGAGGACAGTGATTTTTGAGGGGAAGGCAACTGAAGTAGTGTACGGTGATTCACAAAACAGACCTTCTGAGATACTGTCTGCTCCCTTAGCCAAGTCTTTGCTTTATGTTTTCCTGGGTTTTTCCTTTTTTGTTTCTGGTTCATAAGCATTCATGCTTTCATACACCCCCAGAGTGTTTCTGAAGCTCCATTAAGGCAGTATCTGCACCTGGTTTGAAGTCCATTTCATCCTTTCTCATGGAATTGACGGTAACCCACACTGCAGTTTTCCATGAGGCAATCTGCCATACCGTGTCCTGCCCATGGCTCTCATTACACGCTCTTTCTTTACTCCATGTTACCAGTGACCCTGTCTGGACCCATTTGTGCTTGCCCTGGAGGTAGCTTCTGGTGCATTTTTTCCCCATGTCTCTGGCTTTTAGCACAGGTTTCTCCAGGTCCTTCCTGAGAACTCCCTGGCACCTCTTTATATACTGATTTTGAAGGATTCTGCCCTGGTTTTCTGCACTATAATGTTTGGATCCACTTGGAGACTTCTTGTTTGTTAGCAGCTGTATGGCTGGCCCCGTCTTCTACACCAGCATGTCTCTCTTTAGCCACCGTTTGACTGTGCAGGTCTGTTGTGAAATCCTTTCCCTGACTCATCCTTTTGATCCTTTTTAACTGCCCACTCAAAAAGCACGTTGTGGGCTGGGATGAGGGATTCACCCGGGCTTCAGCTGTGCTGGTGCCTTTCATCCAAGCATCTCTGAAGCTTCTGGAGAGGAAATAGTTCCCACCATGGCCCCACACAGAGTGGGCCATGAGTTCATTTCTCCTCTGGCTGCTGGTGAATTGTCCTGAATTTTCTGGACCAGAGAAGCCACTTCCTTCACGTGCTGGAAGGCACAAAATAGGACCTGGCCAGGCACCGTGCAGGTGGAGCTGGCGCTCCGCGAATGGCCAAAAGGAAATCAATCAGTAAGCACAGCCGACCCCTCTGGTGGCACAACTTCTGTCACTGGATGGGCAGGGTTATCAAATCTTACCTGCTGTTAAAACCGCATTAAAATGGAAACAGCAGCTTCAGATAATTTTGTCTCTCTGTCATTTCGTTCGCCAACCATCTGAGCTCTGGTTGCAGGGTCTGTCTCTTTGGAGCAGCCTTCCTAGGTGGATGGATATTGTCTCTTTTCCTCATGAATTCTTCATGACAGTGTTGATCTCCTGACTTAAATTTTTTATGCAATTAAGGCAAGCAGTATCATCGAACTGTCTGCACAGGAAATGATGATCAGTGACAGCCTGAATGTATCACATCAGCAACTTCCTACAAGGCGCTTGCTACCTCCACAGAAGTTATTTGCAGGTAGTTTTAATTACTCTTTGTCTTGCCCAGAGGGGAAAGTGTTGCTCAAAAACTAAAGAGGTCACTGGGCCTCTAGAGATTGCCTCGTGTTTCCATGTGGTCCTTGAAGGTCTTGTTTTCCCGGCCTGTAAAAGGAGGATGTTCTTACTGGATGGAGGTGGGAAGCACATTGAGATGTGCAGCGTGAGCTTGGTGGGTACCCAGCTGCAGGGAGAAACAGGCCCAGTGCCCTGCAGAGAACACAAACCACACGCGGTAGAGGTTGAGCAGAGCTGTCACTCCTGGGCAGTACGATACAGTTGTGGTCCTCCTGGCTCCAAAGTGAAGTCAAAGGGCAATGGGACATTCAGACAGCCATCTCTAGGGGACAACATGCTGCCTGCACAGAGGGCCGAGTGCTGCTGCTGTGTACACTGAGTACTGATGCTCAGCAAACTGCAGTTTCCAAAGTGGGCATTGATACCTGTCTCTGCCTTTTGGGGCTGGTCTGGGAGCAGGACTCTCCCAGCCTTCGTGCCAGGGGGAGGATGGCAGAGGTTTCACATGGGCACATGTCAGGGGGAGGAAATAAGTGACAGAGCAGCCTTGCAGAGAAATGTTATCACAGGTGGTTGTGATTGCGTGCATGTGTTGTTTTACTTAACCTCCAAACAATGTATTTGATTCCTTTTTTTCATTTTAAGTATTATTTGAGCCCAGCTTCAAAACGACTTCCTGAGGTAGCAGATCTGGCAATTCTTAGCAGAAAACAACTTCTGAGTAACAGCTAGAGCCTTATACTGAGGTTTTGAAACGTTGAAGCCATCACTTCATTTCCCCAGGTACCTGCATGCCTGGAGTACATTCTCCTTATACCCCTTTGCCTGAACACTAGGAGAGGTGGCAGAGGTATTAATTAAAACAGTGCCATGCACAGGGTTTGGAAAAGGAACAACAAATACGAAAGGCCTGTGAGCTATTTCCTCCTCTTCTCCTTCCCCTGCAATTTATTCTAATCCAGGTTTTCCATGTGATATCCCTTGCAAAAAAACCCAACCAACAAACAAACAAAAAACCGCCAAAACCAACCCACCTCCCCATTCAGACTTATTTTGGGAAGACGCTTGGGAACACCTTTTGCTTTGAACCTGAATCGTTGCTTTATTTCATAGATATGGAGGCAGCAGCAGGGACCCACACACACACTCCCTGGATCAGGCGTTGGCACTATGTGAATATAACACAAAAAGACATGTAGGCAGTAATCCCTTGCCCTGGTATGGGGGTATGAGGGAGGCTCCCAGAAACACCTGTTTCTTCAGGTTCACAGCCCTGTTTGAGTCATTGATGGCCAGTGATGTTGCCTTTATCTAGGTCAGGCTAGAAAAGATGTAGAGCTAGTTACAGGTGAAGACTGAAGGTCAAATCCCAGAATCCAGTGTAGTTGTCTCTTCCAGACAACAGTTCAGGACCCATTACCCAGCTCGGCATCCTTCAGAGCTCTGTCACCCCCAGAAAACCTCCTTTGTATCACCCACTTCTCTGCAACCTTCTTGCCACAGCTCTCCATCACTGAGGAAAACTGGTGTCCTTAGTGGCAGGGATGCTGCAAGGATAAGTACATTGTCTGTAGTGATGTCATTAAAAAAAATTAATACGTTAAAAATGTTTCCTTCCTCTACAATAATGATAATCTTAATTTTTGAGCTTCCTGCAGTGGAACATTTTCTTAATTGAATTCCTAATTCATTGAACATCTCTAATAAGCATGAATGACAATTTCATCTTACTGGCTGCATTCTTTGAAGGGATGCTCTTTGGAGACTGATGCATGAAACAAAACCTTCTTTCCCCTCTCAGGCCAAGGTTTTAACTCCAGTCTTTGCTCAGCAGTCAGCATCAACCCGGGGCACTCTGCCTCTCCGGGGTATGTGCTGGGCTCCTCTCATTGCTGTCTACAGCTTGAAGGCAGTAACAGTCCTGCAGGCACCCTGGGTTCATCTCTGGTAATTGAGCTGGGCTTCCCCTGCTGAGGAGGCACTGGAGTGGACATCCCTGAAGGTGAAGGCTGCTCTTGCCCCAGAGCACCAGCACCAATCAGGAATCTCACGTGCTCTGCTTTGTTCAGCACTGAATGAAACGCTTTGCTACATGCTGGGCAATCTTACTGCATCCTTTTTAGGCCTGCTTTTTTCCAAGGACCTGGGGAGCTGGAGTTCCTTAGCTGGCATATGATTAATCTGGAGCATGCTGTCACATTCTGGTGCATCTTCCTTATCCTTCCATTTCCAACACACAATTTTTTCCTTGTCCTCAACGTGGTAGGTCCTTTGTTGGAGATGAGCTCCTGTGTCTTGTTGCAGGATACAGGTACACCTCTGCAGGAGCTAAGCCACCACGGGGCTGCCTCTCAACTAGTTCAGCAAACGTTCTCCTGCCTGTACGAGCACAAACCCTGCAAACAACTTGCTTGAACCAGGCAATTTTTGCACCATTCCCTTGGCACATATCTCCTGATGCTGGCATGACTCCTGATGGAGGTATGCTCCACCATGCCCTCCATCCCAAGTGCATCTGAAGACAACCACATAGGTGTTTAGGTTGCACAGAGCTTTGCAGGGCTGGTAAAAATGTTTTTGGTGATGTTACAGTTCCCTTGTCACATTGGAAAAAAAGAGGAATGGAAAGAGAAAGAGGGGAAAGCAAGGGGAAGAGGATGGGAATCCTGCTGTCACAGTTACCTAGCTTCAATGTAACTGGTAGCACACAGACACGACTCCTTCTCCTTAGGGTTTTTTGAGCAAAGAGCCTCTCCCAGCAGCTAGTCGGTCTCTGCTGTACCCCAGTGAGTGTCGTTGGTTAGCTCTAGCCTTGAAGCAGTGGCATTGTTGGTTCTTTGAGGCCCAGCTGAAATCCAGCAGCACTCCTGAAATGAAGATGTCCTGGCTGCTGCCTGGATAAAGCATGGCAGCAAGCTGAGCCCATGAACCTGTGTCCTCAGATAGCTCGTCTGTTAAGGTAGCACTGCATTCTTAGAGTTAAATGGGTTCTCACAGCCAGAAGGTGACATCAGTGGAGTAAGGAGGTAGGCTCCATGTTTGCTACATGGAAAAAGGCACATCAGTTATGGGAAACAGTCTTTCGCATCTCAATTAGATGTGACACACACAAGTCTCATCTCTAGGACCATTTATTATCCTCTATCTTTGTTATTTCTAGAGCCGCCTTATTATTAATATTAATATTAATGTCAATATCAATATTATTATTATACCTCAGTGCTTCCCAAGATCTAAAGTATTTATTCAAGACCAACATAGGATGAATGGGCTATAAAGGGATTTAGGTTCCTTAGGGAGGAAAATCTCAGTCTGGCACGCACTGAGAAGCCAGCCCCATCTCTTCCCTTTGCAGCCAGGGCTGACTGTTTGCGCTTTGCCATCCAAAGCAAGCAGACGGTCCAGAGGCTGCAGGACGTTCTGGGATTGATTTCCAGAGTAAGCCCACATATTGCTGCTGGTTGTGCAGGAGCTAAATTGAGCAAGTATATATGAAATAGCTGCAGCTTTGTCAGCTTGTTGCACCCACAAAAGCCACGCTTACGACATGCAGAACTCCCCAGGCGATCTTGTGCCGTGCTGGGTCGTTTCCTGTGGCAGAGGCTTTTTGCATGATTACTTCTTAATTGTGCTTTGTGCCCGTTGTTTTGTGACTTGCCAAGCAAGGCTATGGATGAAGCGTATTTGTTTGAAGTGTTATCCTTTAGATCTGGCAGAGAGATGACAAAGCTGGGGGGGGGGGGGGGGGGGGGGGACGGGACGGGACGGACGACACACGACGGGACGACACACACACACCAATGGGAAATAATCCCCTCTTCACCGGAGGTCTGAATTCTTCTTCCCTCTTCTTCTCTGAAGGTCACTGTTGATCATGAGCCCAGTTACAGCACGGTTCCTGCAGAACATCTCTCCCTTGCTATCCAGCTTCATTACGGTTCCTATTTTCTCTTGCCTCTCAGGGCAACATTATACTGCACTTTCATTGCCACTCAAGAGGGAAGGGAGCCCTCCTAAGCAAACCTCTTGAGCAGGGTATAGTCCTGATAAAAAGCTGTTTATGTGCAATGAGAAGACACCGACCTTGAAATCACTCCACAGTCTTCCTCTCCAGTCCATTATAAACGTGACAGCAGGCAGGTGAAGACTGCTGGCTAGCAGAGAACATTTCCCTCCCCCCCAAAAAAAATAAAATTATCCAGCTGTTTAGAAGGAAAGCACCGATTATCTGCTCTCTCAGGAAAACTGCGAACAAGGAAAAGTGTAAAGCTATTCACACCAAGTCTACAGGGCCAAAGTGTGTGCAGTAACACCTTAAACTCCCAGGGCTCAACCATCGGCTGATAGCAGAAGTTGTACCAGGGGCTGTCAGGGCCATTTCACTATTCTGTGGTAATTTCACGGAAAATGAACTGTGCTGAAGATGCTTTTCCATTTGGGTTCACATAGGAATGTTCTCCAAAAACAGCAAACGTGCCCAATATTCTTAACTTAAAATGGCTGCTTAAAATGCAAGGAACAGTGTGGCTAATTAAGCCTCTGATCATTTAAAATTAGCTCATATGGCTTAGAGAATACAGCCCAATCCAATTAGCGCAAGAGTGCTTTGCTAGAGGCATATATAAAAAGAGGTCCTATGGAGGGGAAGAAAGATCTAGAGACTTTCCAACTCCCATCTACAGAATGAGACTGTGCCCTTTTGTGATAATTTCAATATTCTTCCTGTGACTGATTTGCAGCAGAGAAGAAACAGAGATAACAAACACCCATGGATCGTCTATGGCTTCAGTGTTGTATTTTCCCACTCTCCCGTTTCCACTGGTCACCTGAATGGAGTGCAAGATACACCTTTTACTCAAAGCCAGAGAAGATCGAAAGCACTCAGTATGTTCTATATATGTTCAGTTAGGAAATTAAATTAGGTTGTAGTGCAGTATTGTGGAGTGTGGCAGAGGAAG
Organism: Falco cherrug; assembly: GCF_023634085.1. Taxonomy (NCBI): domain Eukaryota; kingdom Metazoa; phylum Chordata; class Aves; order Falconiformes; family Falconidae; genus Falco; species Falco cherrug. The sequence continues at coordinate 6,943,989 of NC_073700.1, read as the reverse complement.
ATTTTCCTCCCAGGGCGGCCCAAGTGATGGAGCAATTGGTAAGGGCTCTGTATTGTCACCTCTTGTCATCCTACACACTGGAGGGGATGGCTTGGTAACACCCAGCAGTGACATCCCACAGGCTGGGGGACACATTTAACTACATTCCCTGTCAATTTGATGGCTTCTCTTCATTTTTATTAGCAACACCGATTTTGACTAAGGATAGAAACTTGTACTGATCATGCATCATTTAATTAAAGGGATGATGCAAACGTGTCTGAAATTTCCTGTGGACATTGACTTCTGGGAAGTTGTCCATATTTTGTTTGGACTCTGGCAAATTGATATCTGTCTAGTGCTTCCTTGGAACGATTTGGTTTGCTCTGAAAGCAATAGCTCATTTAAGGCCACTTAGTACATGCTCTAAAGCTGCGCTGCATCAAGGCTTCAGCTGATTTCAGCTCTCATTAAGGAAATGGACACATCCCTGTCTCTTTATACCAGGGGCCTCTCAATTTACTGATGTTTTTCGTGGCTGTGTGAAAGGACTCTGCCCAGAAAAGTGACCACTGCCCAAGCACCATGTTTGTTCCGATAGGTCTAGCCATATCCTCGGACACGGCACGTGCCTTATCATTCTCAGCAGATGAGCCTGCTATTAAAAACTCCCAAACTATAGATTTTTTTATTATTTAGAGAAGCTGGACAGGTTCAGAGGTGTGTGTGCTGATGTTTCAAACAGGACATTGCCATCAATGAGGAGCCTCCACAGTGTAAGTTGTTGTGCTGCTGGAGGATGTGGTTTGAAAAAAACCACGGTCACATAAAAGGATTGTATTGTCCTTTGGAAGTGGAATGAGTCGACTGCTTTTCTGGAGGCAAATTTAAGGGGTTCACTTAGAGGCAAGCCCACATCATCAGTCTGTACAGCAGTCGTGGAGCCTTCAGAGTGCCTGACAACTGTTGCAGAATTTGCATCTCTACACCTTAACCCAGAGCCCCAAAGTCTGTGCCATACACGTTGGGGGACAGCACAGGCACCCACAATTACCCCCATCAGTTAGTTATATTCCCTTTGTAATCAAACCTTTGGTGTTTCAGTGCATTCCTTGCTGCACTGAAGTCACTACTCTTCCGTGACGTCTTCTCCTTTCTGTGTTGTTCAGGTAGTTGCACTGCCTTGATCACAGCAACACCAGACCTCTTCAAGAAGTGCATCATCACAGAACTCACATTTATTTCCGTGGCTCTCCCTTCTTCCCAGTCCCTGAGATGATAACAGAGGTGAGTGTTCTATTTTAACGTGTTCCTTTTTTTACCGCTGCTGATAAACAGGCGTCGGCAAAGGAGTAGCTTAGCACTTGAAATGTGATTCAGTTCTGAGATCTGGTGGGCACTCATTTTAGGGTCAGTGCTTAGGGAAGGTCGGACTCCTCCAGAAGTGAGGTTCAGTCCCATGTTTCCCAACCAACTGGCCTAATGCCGGGGAAATAGGCCATCCCAAGCTTCACTGTGGCCTCAGTGAACTGAGCGTATTTAAGAAAATCCCAAGACCTGAAAACTGACATTGAGTAGAGGAAAATGAAGGGCAGGGTGGCTGCCCACCATACGACTGTGCAACCTGGCTGCCATCCAGGTCAGTGGGTGGCCCTGAAAAACACCCGGTAAAACTCAGATTTTCTGAAGAACGTGGGAAAGCATCTTACTTGGCTTATATCACCTAGGAATTAGAGGGGTGGGCTTCCTGGGTATTCATCTTGAGAGGGACGTGTCAGAGCATTATTCCACCCCACTGCGTTAGCCTGGGGAGCTGGGGGAGAGCGCTCTCTGAGCCAAAGGTATTACCCTGGTAATGCAAGTTGTATTACTCAAAGAGATTTAGGCTTGAAAATGTTGTGAAGGGCTAAAAATGTGCAGAGAGATGGTTACTGCAGCTCAGCCGTTTCCCTCTGACAACAGTCTGTAGGAGAAGCTGAGCAACCTTTTGCAGCTGTCAGAGGAATAAGTCTTTTATCTCAAAGGACTGATCCATAAAGAATTAATTGTCCAAGCCCTGCTCTCAGCCAGGTCATTTTTGTTACAAAATGTATATGTATTATCAACATCAGGACATCCCATAGACTTTCTAAAGGTATAAGAAAGCCCTAGATTATCATCCTCTCACATTAAAAAAAAAAAAGCCCAAAAAGAGTCAGTCATCTTAGTGCCACGGGCTGGATTCCTGATTTAAAAAAAAAAAAAAAAAGAGAAAATGCACATTAAGAAAAAATAAATGTGTACAACTGAGAGATTTAGGAGGGTGTTCCAACCCCCTGCAGCCAGAGAAAGAGACTGTCATGACTCTTAACTCTGGTACTCTGGCTCAGACCCTAAATAGTTGAGGCCAAATTATTAATAGAGAAGGTGAGTGACAGATTCCAGATACACAAGTCAGGCTGCCTCCTGACATTTTCTGTCAGTAAAAATAAGTAGCCTTTCTTTACATCTAACAGAAATCTCTTCCCTGGCTCTCCTTGACGGTTCCCCCTCCTGTCTCCACCTCCAGAGATGTCTGAACAGTATAATTTCCTTTTATTTTTAGCCATCTTTCATAATTGAAAGTATCTCTGTGTCAAAGAGAAAACGTTTCCATGAATTCCTCAACAGGCACTTACTGAAAGCAATTGATGAAAATGAAATATTTAATGGGGTTTTACACCTGTGGACTTGGCAATACTGGTGCATCTCAAAAGCAAAATTTTAATGACATCAAGATGGATGGGCATGGGGCCATCATCTCACCAGCTTCACTGGTGCATCTCTTTGGGGTCGGGATCTGGCCTGAGGGGTGTATGAGTCAGTGGCAGGTGAGCTGCTCCTCACTCCAGAGCTTTCTGCTTTTCCCACTGAAGACCCAATACCGCTGCTTGGGGCAAAGCTGATGTTTCTCACTTCTCAGTAGTACTTAGGGTGGCTGCAGCGCTCTCCAGAGATCCAGCCACATCCACAGGCAGTATTCATCTCATCTAAGGTAAGGACCACCTGGGATCAGACCCAGGGTCCAGCTTGCCCCATTCCTTCTCTTGCAAAGTGGCCAGAGCAGATGCCTCTGGAAGACAGCACAGGAGCTCCTCAAGTGATCTCCTGCATATGTGCTGCCCACCTGTATGAGTTTGTACTTGGGATCTTCCTGAGGCATTGTTTTTTCCTTTGCCTTTGTTAGTGTATGAAGGGTTTTTCTTCCCTGGATTAGCTCACCTCTTCCCAGGCCAGTTCTGTGTTCCTGTTTCGATGCTCAAGCAGACAGATCCTGCTCCTGCTCCTGCTCCTGCTCCTGCTCCTGCTCAGTAGCTCAGCTGGACTTTGCCTTGGCCCGAAGGGCTGCAGCAAGAACGTATCAAAGCAAGTACAGGAGCAGAAACAGCCTCTCAACAGCACACAGTGAGGGAAGAGGTGATTCAGTTTAATGCAACTACTAAAACCAACCCCAAGGATCCAAGACTTTAATTGCACCCACTTTGCAAATCAAGCTTTCTCTAATCAAGCTCTCTTGTGACTCACCACTAGCCCAGAGCTGACTGCTGTGGAGGTAGAGAGGACAGACCTCAGCTCTCGTCTGCCCTTTCTCCCTTCCTCACCAGCTAATAACTCCCCCTTGCTGTGTGCCCCCTTCTAGGCTGCCTCCCCTCTCCCTCCAAGTGTCACGGCTCTACCCCCTGCCACCTCCCACCATGGGCAGTGTCTCATGCCTCTCACAGTGTCTTGGGGGAGAAGGGTGCAGAGAACCCTGTTGCATCCTCAAAATTAAGGAGGCAGAACCCCACCCCACCTTCTCAGTGCTGTCCCCGGGCATGGGTGTCAGCTTAAGGGTCTCTCTTGCTGTCTATGTCAGTCCCTCATGGTTTTCTGTTGTGAAAGCTGCAGAAGAAAGTTTTCAGCTTACCGTGTCCATTTAGGAATGATAACATGGCTAGAATTTATGAATCATAACTAATCGTGTTGCCAGTACAGGGAGGATTATACAATGTGTGATCTAATAACCCCCGACTGTTTAATCACCTGTGGTAGGTTCTGAGCATGTTACACGACAGGTGACATACCTGACCTTTTAAGGTGAAGCCACAAAAGGTGTTTCTTTCATAGGTGTTTCCCTGCTCCACTTGGGTGGAGCATCCTTGCGAGTAGCAGGACCTCCTGGCCTGGCAGAAGCAGGTGGGAGTGTTGTCACACAAGTGTTGTTACATCTCAGAGGAGTTTCCCACTGGCATTCCTGCAGTGATTTCAACAGCAAAGGGAGGAAATGAGTCTGGATTTTGCATGAGGCTGTTGCTGCACGGGTGTCTGTAGGTGCCCAAAAGCCCCCATGGTCTCCACAGGAGGCTGGAAAGGTTCTGCCATCCCAGAGAAGACATCGCTGGGGCAGAGCTGTGGCTGTAACCTAGCCCTGCAGTGTGCCCTCATATGAGTTGTGCAGGTTCAGAGCTAGCAAACTCATGCCGTTTGTGCACTGTTCACTCACTCCTGTCCACCGACCTCAAAGAAACACTTTTCCCCTATGAAGAGCTGCCTCCATAATGAAGGTATGAACAATGAAGATAATGAAGATGGCCTTTGCCTGACAGTGACAGTCCCTTCCTGCTGCTGCCCCATCCTCAATAACCTCTTGGGTTAAGTTCAGCCTAACCAATACAAATATATCTGTCATATGAACATAATTGCATTTAATTGCTGAGATAAATTTAAAATAATTGCCCAGGTGACGTTCACCCTTCCAGGGGCGTTTGTGAATGAACAGGGGGTTTCTGGGCAACCCCACGCTCTGCCCAGGTGCTGACGGTGACTTTCACAGACAGCCACAGCACAGTTCTCGCTCTTGAACATCTTCCCTGCAGCCCTTGGAGTGGTTTCAAGTGAAAAACAGAACGGTGACATATTAAACGTTGCCTCCCACACAGTGTCTCTCTTCAGCCTCCGTTGTTGCTTGCTGTGGGTTCAGGAGTCTCTGGTGGATCAGCCTGCCCCCGAAAACGCATGTGTTTGCCAAAATAGAAGCATTTTTGCAGAAGGCAATGATTTGGCTGAACGTTTTGCCAGCATGCGTCTCTGGGTTTTGCAATTTGTTTCAGCATTTTGTGTTTGTATTTAATTCTGGATTTCATTTTCTTGTACAAGATACTACCACAACAAAATATTTTAATGTTTGCAAATACTTTTTTTGGGAGGGGTAGGGGAAAGACATTGATTTTCAAATATGTTTTGAAATGCCAGGATTCCCTACCAGGCAGTAGGGCCATTTTCCTGTCAGTTCACAGCACCAGCTCTGGTTACATAGAAGTTAATGCCACTGTGAGAGGACCTGAACATCTTTCCCACTAATATGCTTTGCTTCCAGGATGGTGAATTATTTAAAATGCTTTCTATGGCTTTAGTCTCTCCCAAGTCACAATCTCATATTTCATTAATGTCAGTCTCATATTCGATTATTCCTTTTCTGGTAGCAGCTGGGATCTCCTGTCAAGGACCAAGGAGCAGTTGGTACCTTCCTAGGTGGTGATGGAGAGCAGGGTAGATGGGGTCTGGCTTGATGCACTAATCCAGCCAAAGCTAGGGACAACCGTGACCTGCACAACGCAGGGGGAGTTGGAAGAGAGCAAAGCCAACAGCTGAGCAGAAAAATTACACAAGCAGGTGAAGTAGACCCTAGGGTTGGTGGACCTTAGAGAGCAAGCATGGGACAAAATAAGAAAAGGTATTTCAAGGCAGTGGGAAGCGTTTGTGTTTGATATGCCTCACATATGCTGTTTTCTGGCACCTGGGAAAACTGCTCAGTAGTAGCGAAAAAAAAGAGTGAAGAATAATGTCTCCAGTGCAAAATTCCTGCAGCTCTTGGCTCAGCAGAGCATAATTGCTGGTGGCTGGAGCCTGCTTAGGACACTGGAGCTAACACCTCTGTGCTTGCAAGAAGTGGGATCTTGGGTGACCACAAGCATTAAGTTTGGAGTATCATTAAAATAGCAACACCTGCAGGAGCACAGAGTCCTGAACTCCCTGCTGAGGAGTTTCACTGTGCTGCTAACTTAGAGGGAAGATGTCACCTACTAAATCACCCAAACCACTTCCTGCAGCACCTGCTTTTTCCTCATGTCTCCTATCCAAATCGTGGCTAGACCCATGTAAAAAATGCTGTCTCTGCTGAAATAGCTGGGCTGGGCCTTGCTGGATCCACAGCACACATTGCCAGAGGGATGGCTGCAGGAGGAGTGATGTATGGAAGGTGTAACACCTGTGCCCGTGCTACAGGCAGAGCCAGAGCATGGCCCTGTTCCATACTGGAGCCTGCCAGAGTACGGCTCTTCATCACAGCCCTCAATGGAGTCAGGCAGCACACAGGCACTTGTGAAAAAAAGCTTGCAGGCTTTTCCACGCGTGAGGATATTGCCGGATATGAAATGCATTGGGAATGGTCATTTAGGATTGCTGCCCAAGCATCTTTGGGGCCAAAGTGGTACCAGCTTTCGGATCCTGGATGCATCAATCCAGGTGGGGATGGACAGCCACCATGAACCCTGGTCCTGCACCAGAGGTCCCCTCTCCAAAGCAGCTCCTCCAGGAAGGGCATGGGTTTGGTCAGAACTTTCTCTCCTGAGCTGGGACCCGGTACGTTGGTGGTCCCTTGATTGCCATGGAGTTACATGCTCACAACTCATGTGCCAAAGACAAAAACCCCACAGTGATTCCCTCTGGTCATTATTTTCTCAACATATTGACTCTGCCAGGCAGTTAGTCAGCAACAGTGGGCACTCTTGGTGGAGCCAGGAACCCTCTGCAGTGGAGGTCCTCCCTTGCTTTCCTTCCTGAAGAAGGAACCTGAGTGTCCCACTTGCTCCCTGGCCTGAAGAAGACCTGACACAGCAGATCTGTAAGCTGTGGGCATTTTGCACTCCCACACAGTTCCCCAGCACCTGGTCAAGCTGATTTGATGACTGTTGTTTCTGGACGTGGACTGGAAGGCAGGCAGAGACATCTCTTGGGCTGGCTGGAACATTCAGCAGGGAGGAAGGCTGTGGCCCTCCCAGCTGGCTGCTCACTCCTCAGCTTTCTCTTTCTCAAGGGCTTCAGGAAGCTGAAGAGATTCAGAGATATGTTTTATTCCCTTTCTTGAAAGTGTGGCTAAAAATAAAGAGACTATTAAAACCAAGCCCAACCCATGAAACGGAGTGCGTAGGTGTGATGCTCACCAACACCTGGGGCTGTGGAGCGTCCTGGGGGAGCTGGCACCCATCTAGCAGACATGTTCTCTCTTTCTCCTCATTCTTTCTTTGGCACCTTGTCAAAGAGTTCACGAGATAATAAATCTAAAGTCATTTTGTTTGAAAGTGACCTGTGTGTTGTTCCAGTTATAAGGAGAAGAGAACAAGACGACAATGATTTTCATTTGTAAAACTGACCAGGACCCCCAGGCTGCTCCTGTGCTCTCTGCTTTTGTTTCCTGGCTGAAGGTTTCTAGAGGTGGCTGGTAGAAAATTACAATGGCAGATATTGCTTTGCGGTAGCAGAGCAGGATGTCTCTGAGGTTTGCCTTTGGCAGATGCGATAGACCAGCAGAAAACATGCAGTGCACAAGGGTGAGTTCCTGGACAGCCCTGGGTAGCAAAGGAGGAAGGTTTAATGGAAAGGAGTTCCTCCAAGCGGCATGAAACCATGGGACCTCAGCTCAAGACCTGAAAGGAAGGCTGTGCAATGTGGGCATGCCAGCCCCGCAGCACATCCCTCGCTCGTACCCTCCCAGCTTGCGTGTAAGTAGGTCTTGTGTGTGTGACAGGGAGATGCAGGTCTCCCCTGAAGATGGGGGATTTGCAGGGCCCTTGCATAGTGAGAAAAGTCATAAAATGTGTGTCACGCTACCATAGTCCCCCCAGAAGACCTGTGCCTCCACCCTGCCATAGCACAGGGGATTGGGGCAGGGTGGGCATTAACATGTTAATCCTTAGACAGCCTGAGGGCTTCAGCTACTGTGGATGAAGGGCTGTGGTGGACGAACATGGACTTAGTGTCATCTGTAATGCAGCAGAGATTGGTGTTTGGTACAAAGGGAATTTGCCACTGTTGGGTTCGGTAAATTGCTTGGTGATACCATGAACTTGGAGCTGCTCATATCCTCCCTTTGCATGGCCAGGAGGGTCTGTATGCAGCCTTAGGGGTGGGAGAGTTACCCTGTGATGCAAAACAGCCTAGGATTTGGTGGATTGAGGTAGCACAGGTGGGGGTGCATGTACAAGATGAGTTTGATTATCTGCATTAGTCTGTAACAGCCTACACAGGTGCACCTCTCAGGCACAGTGTCCCAGCTACTGCAGCAAGCTGAGAGGCAGTAATTCCCTTTCCCTCCCTGCCTTCTCCATCCACAATGCCTTTGGTAGGACTGGGAAATGGTAGGAAAGAGCAAGCCGTGCCAGAGAGCTGCAAAACTGGAAGGAGGGCTGCAAAAATCTGGTGGGAACCAAACGGGCTGTACTTCCAGTGGCAACTTCTCAGAGATGGACTTCCAGGGACAGCCTGGCCAGTGCTGCCTGTGGACACCAGCAAAAGAAAAAGCCACGAACATTGCCTAGACCCCGCATGAACCTCCCCTGCCACTGTCCACCACCCCTGGTGACATAAGTGCACAGCTGGAAGCAGTTTATTCCCCACCAGCCCTTTCCTGCTTATCTGGAGCCAGCAGCAAGAGCAGGAGCCGCTCTCGTAGAGGGACCCTGCAAATCCTCTGATGGACATGCAGACCAAGCGCTGTTTCCCAGGGGGATCGGGAAGGATTGGATAATTAATCACAGCTTGTCTGGGGGTGAATGAGGAAGTCTGAATAAAGGTGTTAACGGCTCTTAAAGGCTTTCCTGGTTCACAGAGGGTGCTGCCTCAAACAGATTATCTGGAAATATTATTAGCTGGGGTGGGAAAGGGGTTTGTTCCTTCTCTAGGCTCTTTGCAGCCACCCTAAATCTGCTTGAGCTGTGGAGACAGATTTTATTGTGTGGGGGGAGGTGGGGGAGAGGTGTTGGCTGTCAGTGGGTCAGCAATTAATTGGTTTATTCCTTTCTCACAGTTATTTTCTAACAAATGTCTGCTAAAACCCTAGTGCCCACTTTGTCCCAGCTCAGCAAACAAGAACCACAGGGATTTGCACTGGGGGAGACCCCAGGCCCTGAGATCAGCTTTCCAGGCACTGCCAGGAGGTCCCTTGTCCCCTGCCAAGCCTCTTTGCCTGTTGTCTCATCTTAGGAAGAGGATGTGATTAGTGTTTCCTGCCACGGGCTGTCAGCTGAGGAATGAGAACTGTGTGCCAAGAGGAGAAAAGAGCTGCCACAGATGGACGGTAAGTGAAAGCAGAGATGTGCCCCCTCTTTGCTCCAAAGGAAACTTTCCTTCCAATGTCTCCGTGGCCCATTAGTTCAGACAAATGCTCTTGTTCAGCCCTCTACCTTCTCTCCTAGCAGAAGTGGCCCCCAGCCATGTGTTTCTGGGTAAGGGTGGGCTCTACTATGTCTTCTGCTGCCATCTGGAAAACCGTTTCTCATGAAACCAACTTTATCAGAACAATGTTGCTGCCTACCCATGGCTTTGTCACAATTCTAGTCCCTTTGCAAGTCAGAAACAGGGGGTGCCATCAAAGCAGAAACCTTGTGCCCTTCCAGCTCCAGCTCAGCACAGTTTCTGCACCGCCGCCCCACTGCTGTAAATGAGGTAAAGTCAGTGGCGGGGCTGTGCTGGCACAGCTATGCCAGGCAGCAGGGTCTTGCTGGGAGCACCGCAGATGGCTTTCTTAAGGTAATAGCTCTGACAGTGCCTCTCGGGCTAGGGAATCACCTTTCGGAGCAGAGCAGGAATGGAGAAAGAACATGGCTTTGGCCTGAAGGATTTTGGTATTTGTAGCTTGACATCATTTTGGCTTGGAGTGAAAAGCAAATATTTTGAGCCCTAGAAGGGTGATGAAGCAGGGACTGTGAAAGTGCTGCTGCAGGGTAGTCCCCTCTCTGCTACGCCTGCCTGGCCTCCTCAAAGCCTGCTGGGCATGTGGAAAATCCCCTTCATGGAGAAATTAATTTGAAATCACATTGTGCACAGGGAACGTTCCCTGTTGCCGTGCTGCTACTTCTCTCCCAGCTCTTCCTAGATCTTTAATAGGCATTAGGCGCTCCGAGCAGGGTCCCACAGGCTGCTATCTTCATGGTTGTGTTGATTTCCAACAACTAAGTTAGCCCCAAAGAAAGCATAATGAAAGCAGCAGATTTCCAGGTCTCTCTTTTCCTTTACAGAAGCCTGTCCTCTTCAAACATGAAGCACAGCAAGTCCAAGCTGGATCCTCGTTCTCCTTGGGGATCAACCTGCCGTGATGATGAGAGAAACAGAGCAAGTCCCCAGCCCTCTCCAGAGGTAAACTGCAAAACCACAGGCTTCACCAAAGCCCTTCAAGCCAGCCCATCTCCCAGGAGAATCTCTGTCCCTTTTTCTCAATACAGGGCTGGAAATAATGACAGGTATGGAAAATCCATTACAAATAACTAAATAACCTTCCGCGCAGCGCTGCTGACTCCGTAAACGCTTCCCCAGCTGTTGGGAGACCGCAGGAGCACTCCCTGGAGTGAGCAGACGCAGGTGGTGCTGGCATGTGTCTGGAAACAGCCTGATGTGGGGAGGAGGCTGAACTTTCTGGTTGTCTGGACCCTTCCCCTCTGCGGCAGGACTTCTCGCCAAGCCCTGTGGCCTCTCTGGGGTTTCCAGACAGCCTGACATCCGCCCCCGGGGAGTCCTGCTGGAGACCGGGGTTCTGGGCTCCGTGATTTGAAGGCAGTGGCGGCAGAGCAGGGAGATATCCTGTTTTCCTCGAGGCAGAAATGTAGTTTTGCGTTAAAATTGGTTTTTTCCTCCCAAAAGGTCCTTAAGCATTTGACAAGCTGTTAAGAGTTAGGGGGAGGATCTGGCTGGCCAGGCTGCGAGGTAGCGGTGGGCTAGAGGGGAAGGGAAGGGACCAGGCGCTGCCCAGCTGGGTGCTGGCGACCAGCACATTAACCATGGGAAGGGAGAGATCTTGGCCAAGGGCTCCAGCGAAACCCTGCCATCAGGTGCAACCCACCAGGGGCTTTTTACTGTCTGTCTGCTGGTACCTGAAGCAACACGTGTTGTTGAATAGCTCCCACATGCCCATACTGAACCCAAGGGCTGTGTCCACACCCGACACAGCATGGTTTTTCCCCAAGGGTTCCTGGAAAGCATGGAGCAGGCAGGAACCAGGCGAGGAACTGGCTGTCTTTATGTAGACTCTTGTTACTGTGTTAAATAAACCAGAAAGCAAAGGGTCAGTGTTTCTGGTGTGCAGGCAAGCTCTTGCATGTTCCAGTGTCCCTTTCCTTCTTGAAGGACGTTTCTGGTAACGCATTTCTGGGGAAGGAAATCAGCCATGTGGTCAGCAGGGTGGCACACAGAGCTGTGAACTTGATAGTGCTAAGGGCAGAGAGACACTCCAGGAGGACCAACTGGACAAGGGGCTTCTCACAGGCATCTCCTACCATATTCTTCCAGTGCTCCTCACTTCCCTGCAGACTTTAAATCTGCAAAGCAAGTTGGATTGTAGCCACTGGGACTGAATAGATGTACCTGGCTAGTCTTGTGTTGCCCATTACCATGTTAAATGGGCATAGTGGGCATGATGGAGAAGAGACCGACTACTCATTCTTGTCTTGAAAAGCCTTCTATTGGAAGTGAAGGACCAGGGTTCACACTACAGCTTATGTTTCACCAGTAACTTTTCCTACTGTTAAAATTGCATTGTCTCTCTTAATCATGCAAGGTTTATTTTCCCACACTGGAAAATGAATTCAACACTATTGGCAAAGCTGGGGGCTGGGAAGTTTTAATTACTGTTTGTACAGTGCTTTGGGGCTCTGGAGTGAATGGCGCTGGAGGCCTGGGAAGGGTTGTATTATATATTGGCAGTTACTTATACTTTATTATAATATATATCTCAGGTCTGCAGTCCTATCAACAGCTCCTTCCTGATACCTAGATGCAGCGGGGCTTCCTACTCCAAGTAGTACAAATACCCCACTCCTATAGTTGCTGACCACTGCTGAGCATCACTGCATGGTAAGAGGACCCACTAAGGTCCAGTGTCCACCTCCAGCCAAAATAAACTCAAGTAGCAAGTGCCTGTGAATACTATGCAGCTGCTATGCAGGGGAGAAGAGCCCCAGAGCTCTCCTCTCACAAGGCTTTTCGCATTAAAGCATCTCTTCCGTAGGTGACGCAGCCACATCCTGCATTAGCCTTCTTGTCCCCCCTCCTTGCTCAGAACACCACCTCCTTAATTATAATCCATCAAATTCCTCTCTCCTCTACCTGGAAAAAAATGGGATTTGAGGACAAGGAACAAATGTGAAGGTATAAGTCTCTTTTCATGGGAAAGGAAATCTATGCAGTGCCCTGCTGGGAACCCTGCTTTGCCTAAACCCCGGCATAATGCAATAAGAAGTTAAGGCTCTTAGTGGGCGAACAGTGCAAGAGTCCTGTTAAGCACATCTCAGGTCTTTGTGGTCAAGTGCCCCGTGTTGCACCCGGCGCACCACGCTCTGCACAACAGGGCAATTGTGGCCCCACTGCTCTGGCATCAGCATCCCGCGCTTGCCCGGTGCAGGATCCAGAGAGGATGGGCTGTTCAACAGCCTCTCTCAGGTCAAAGCCAGTGCTTCAGAAAACGATTTTGTAGAGGACCGGAGTGTTTCAGTATCAGCAGTGTCCTGGAAAAAGCACGCATTAGCTATCAATTAGCATGTGTGTGCACATCTGTACAGATGTGGGCGTGTGAAGTAATACGGTATCTAGGCTTATGATACCATCCACATGAAAATCAGTGAGGGACTGTGATGACTTTGACCTAAAATACGATAATTTTTTTTTCCATTGCATTTGTGTTTTGGTGGCACACTTGGTTTTCTGATAGATCCTGCAGAAATATTCAGGTGATTACTGCGAGGGGCAAAACTGTAGTTACTTAAACTTTGACAAAGCTTCTAAAATACAAAAGCCTCCGCAGAAGCTGTGCTTTCCTTCTCTAGCCAGCTGTCACCCGGTGGTTCCTCCTGAACAGCGGCTCCCTGGAGCAGCGGGCAACCCCTCGCTGCCTGCACCAGGCACAGCAGGCAGGGCAGGATAGGCCAGGTAAGGCCCCCAGGGTGAGGGCAAAGCCCATCTGACAGCACTGGAGTCCCCACCCAATGGGTGACAGTGCCAGCACTGCTTCCCATGTGTCCCCTCCAGCCTGGTGTGGATGGAAGGCAGGAAGAAGTTAGCTGAGCCTCTCTGCCCCTGATGCTGCTGCTCAAGGGGTTTCGTTTACTGCCACGTACATTAATTGCTTCTGTTTGGTGGCTGCTGGGGTGAGACCTGCAGCTTTCCCAGGGCGATTGGTTCTAGGTTCCATGGGTTACCACAGCCACGTCACCAAAATCAGGTGAGGAAACTGTCCGCTGGTCCTTTCAGCAGCACTAGAGCATGTCAGTGATGGAGGCAGCCCAGCCCCACAGCAGGGAAGCGCAGAAAGGCACGGGGCTGCTAACAGGCTGACTTGCATCCCTCCAGCGCTTCCCCACTGGCAAGCAGATGTCAGAGGAATGTGGTTTGCAACTGGTTTATTCACTCTTGGGTAACTCCTGGTCTTTCTCTTTTGGGATATTCTTCCGTGCAGCCCACCTGACATCCAGCAGTGGCAAAGAAACAAACACATGGACCCAGGTACTGCCTGCTGCTGGGCTTCTATTGCAAGCACTCAGGAGTGGTAAAAAGAGTGCTGAGACCACAAATTTCAACTTTAATTTAAAACCCCCTTTTTAGGGATGGGGCCAGAGCTGGGCCCGCAAGGGAGAATCCCAGTTCCAAGCACTCCAAGGAAGTAAACAGACCTTTTAAAGACATTTAATGCTCAATAAAGCGGAGAGGGATTCAGCATGAAGCTGCAAAAACAATTCTGAGGAAGGCAGGCAGCTTGCCTGCTGCCCCCTGCCCCTGCGAACCCAAGGGGAGAGGGCATCCATTGCTGCCCATCGCTTCAGGTCAGCATCCCTGGGTGCTCAAAGGTTTCTTTGAACATGGTTCTGTTTAGGTTGGCTGTCGCTGATCCCAGCCTGCCTTTGGCACATGGACACTTTTAACCCCTCAGGGAGGGGTTGGCATTGCCAGCCGGAGTGGGAGAGTGCAAGCCTGCTGCACACTCTGCTCCATGGCTGCCGAGGACACTGCCACGATTCATTCATGTCCCTGCTCAGGGCACAGATGGTAAACATGGCAGGGAAGCCAGGCCATGTCCCACCCCGGCTTGGCTGCCTGCCTCGAGGTCTCCATCGCCCAGAATTTGGAACTTGCCTCTTTTTCCATTGCCTCCGAGGAGCAATGGTGAATGTTTCAGTAACATTTGCTAAAAATAAAAATGTCAACAGAAATAGCCGTTTAATAACACAAGCCTGTGCATCCTTGGGCCCTGAGTGATCTTCAAGCTGGGAGGAGAAATACTGAAATAGCTCACAAGTTTGAAGATACTCTGAGAAACTCCCTTAGTGCACATGGGCCAGCTCTCACCAGCATCGCCTGGGGAAGAAGAGCTGTCTGAGGACTGTTTTCCCTAACTCCCTAGGCAAATAGTCAGCCCCTCTCCAGAAACAGTCTGTCTGATGCTCTGTTTGATAGAAAAGGCTGTATCTGAGAAAAAGAAACACAACTTGTGTGACTGTGCTGAGATGCCTGTAGCGTGGCAGCATATGGACTGGTTACTGTTCCTTCACTTAACATTTTCTGTTATGGCTTTCACAGGGAAAGGAGTCAAAGGATATAGGCATCCCATGTTGGGCAAGGCTTTGCTACGCAGGAATGCACAAATCTGGTCCAGTTCATAACAGCCTTAAATATCAGGGAGTGGCTTTTGATGGAAAACTCAGGAGCTGTCTCAACAGCAACACTGTGCAGCAGCACAGGAGAGAAACCAGAGAGCAAGTATTTTGTGCAGCCTTTTGTGGAATGAGTGGTTGAGACAGAGTGTAAAGATAACAAAATTAACTCCTACTTGCAGTTCAGGCAATGTTAAACCCCTGCAATTCAGGCTTTTGGGAATGATCAGATTTGGCATCCTTGCTTGCCTTCCTCAGGCCTTAATCTGTCCCCATAAAAATCCCTGGCTGGATCCTGGAGAGGAACCAGCAACAGGGACAGGAGCTTCTCCCCACCAGCTGAGGGTGGATGGTGGATGCGAGTGGTTAAAGCACTAGTATAAGCTGCATTAACCCATCTTCTGTGCTCCATCTGTAGGTTTGCAGGTCTGACAGGTGCGCTGCATGGTTAAAGAGAGCAGTGCTCAGTACAGAAACGGGGCATGTGAGGACATCAGGAGGACAGTGAAAGCCCTGTCCTACAGCCTGAAGTCTCACAGCAAGTGTGCATTAATAAGCCATGCCTACGCTTCCTCCAGGTGTTTACAGTGTGCTTTTCCCCTGTTAGCTTTGAAAACCACAGCTCCATTTTGACATAGCAAGTCCTTTGCTTTTAGTGATGAATTTGGTACAGCAAGTGCATTTGGCTGGGAACATGTGTTGGTAAAACCCTACCTCATTTTGAGAAGTGAACAGGATTTCCCTCTAAAAATGATCTCTGTCTCCAGATGAACAGTTTCAGCCTGTCCTCTGGGAATCTCTCTGCTGCAGAGACGCTGGCTGGCTGGCATTGATGCTGGCTGCAGACGGGTGCCACCGAACCCATGGAAAATATAAAGGTGACAACATCAGCCCAGCCATCAAGGTCACCTCTCCTCTGAGCGGGTTGTCCCAGGGGAATGGGGGCAGGTAGGGATTCCTGGGTGCTTGGAAAGGGACCTTTGGAGGCT
The DNA here is from genome assembly GCF_023634085.1 of Falco cherrug. NCBI lineage: Eukaryota > Metazoa > Chordata > Aves > Falconiformes > Falconidae > Falco > Falco cherrug. Next base: position 6,928,112 of record NC_073700.1, on the reverse strand, counting down.
TTCCAGCATGCAGGGACCCCCAAAAAACCGTGAAAGGTGGCTGGTTGCTTACCCTCTCCTGGGGCAGAGCTCCTTGTGCCACGCTGGTTCTTTGGCAAACGAGCTGAAACTGGCATAACTGCAAAATGGGGCCAACCAACAACCGGGATGAGCCTGGCTTGTGAGTCAAGATGGGCTGGAAAAGTAAACAAAAAAGCATTTTCAGCCCAGAGAAACAATGGGGAAATGAACTGGAAGCTGGGACCTCTGAATTCCTCCACCCTTCCCCAAAGAGAGCAGTGGGGTGTAGAGGGCAGTACCCAAAATCCAGCATTCCTTGTAACTCAGTTGTACCCTCTGAGAAACATCTTTTTGCCGTTCCATGTGCAGCTCCTGCTGGAGCGACTTCCTCCTCTTTAGCTGGAGCCAGAGACAAAGGAAAGAATTGTTGGTAATGAGCTGTCTATGAAGAAATTCATCTTGATATTTGCATCACTAGTACAAGACAAGGCAGCACCACAACTTTCCTGCGGTGATTAAGGACAGCACTCGGAGGAGGCTGGGGGCCTCCAGGTCCTGCAAATGGTTAGAGAGTGTTTCAGCATTGCTCATTTGCAAGAGAAGAACCCAATTTGCATTGCTGGAAAAAACAGCCATGCAGAAAACCACAAGAACCTGTAGTTCTGGTCAGGCCTTTGGATTTTGACAGGGTTTTTTGAATACTCCTTCGCAATTAAAATTCCCACTGGGTTGTCTTGCTGTTTTCAAGGCCAGTTGGGACTGGGAAGGTGCAGGTAAGCTGGCAAGCGGGATTGCCCCGAAGCATCGAACTATGTTCCATTAGCCCACCTCAGCTGCAGGAACATGGTTAGCTGGCAGCACTTCACCCCCCTGGTAAATTAGATACCACACAGTGGCTTAGTCACACCAGAGAAGTTAATGGCTCACAACTTGCTGAGACAAATTCCTCCCAGCTTTAATTAGCCATGAGATGCTGGAGTGCCTAAAGCTCTCTCCCTGCCCCTGCCCTTGTTTACTCTCAGTGCATCAATCCAGTCTGGACTCGGGTCTCCAAGTATTTGTAGTGAGCAAATAATGCTAAGTTTTGCCATTGTAGCTTTCTGCAATCAGCTGGAAAACACAGATTTGTAGCCTCAGTCTTTACAAAAACACGAGGATGGATACCTGGGTCCCCGAACTTCAGCGAGAGAGCCAGAGCTGCTCATCCAGGTTCTGCTCCGCTGTGTGCTGGCTCAGTGTCACCCCCAAAAAGAAATGACAGGAGAGGCTGCCGGCACCCTGAGGATGGAGCAGGGACCACGTAGCAGGAGCTGCTAATATAAATGAAGGGGACCTTAATGCTTAAGACTTGATCCTGCCTTTACTGCGTGGTTTTCATACCGCGTCTTGTAAAATCAGTTGCAGGTCATGTGTGCTCATGTATGGTGCTTGGTTTTGCCAGCGTGTCTGTGACAAACAGAGCTGGCTTGTTGGGAGGCTGATGTGATTTTGACTACCTGAATAGTGACCCCTGGGTGTCCCTGCACAAGCTGGGTGCAGGAGTCGATCAGTCCTTCGGAGGGAGGCCCAAAGCCAGCACAGGCTGGAGGGCATCTGGTAAGGCTGGGGCTGATTTTGTTTTACGGTGAGTTTGAGATGAGATGTTTTCGTCCTGGATGGCTTGGGCAGATCTGTTTGGCAATTGAGCGTCTCTACTCAGTTTGTGATGTTTGAGAAAACTCTCCCCTTTCCACATCTCCTCCCCTCCCATCAATATTTCTCTTACTGATGTGATGACAGCCAAGGAACTGAGGTGTTTTCAAATGAGCCTACATAATTCTGATGGTGGCATGAAGGTTCCCAGTCCAGCCAGTTCACACTTGCCAGTGCTAGACTTGGCACTTCTTATCTGACAGCAGATACACTGGAAATCTTAAAAACAATCTGCATTTTAACCTTGATTGTGCTAAATAGCCTTCAGGATGCAGTGGTGCATGTTGCTGGTTGCAAAGAGCGCTGTTGGCTGTCGTTAATTATGTTTAATTTGCACTAACAAAGCACACAAAATCCATGTCCTATAAACTGTGCTAAAGGTAAGTGTGGCTTTTCTATAAAGATGTACAATTTAATTTAAAGATCTGAGGTCTGCTGACCCTCCAGCTTGTTGCACAACATTTCATACATATAAAAATGGATGCGAGAGGCAGTCTGGTTGGGTTTACCTGTTCATACCGGCAGCAGAGAGCTCCAGCTGCTCTGCGGGGATGGATGGGTTTGAACACGTATGGCACTAAGGCATGTGCTTAAAAACTTCCAGCTCATAAATACTCATTCTGTGTTCCAGAGGCACTCATCTGAACCTGACCGCAATGAGCCGGATGCCAGATAAGGGTTACAGCGCTCATCTTCGTGTTGGCCCTAACAGCTGTGGCGTCGGTTGCCAGAAGCGCTGGGTGGCACCCAGCAGCCGTGGCAGCAGCTGCAGAGCCCTTGCCGGTGGCAGCACTGCCATGGCACTGGCAAAATGGCCCCAGTAATAGCAAGGGGACAACTTGACTGTGTAGCAGGGGAGGGGAGGGGAAGAACCTGTTTGGCTCCAACAAATGATGCTGTTCTCCTCCAGCTAAAATGGAGCTTGAACTAATACTTTATTCCTCCCACCCAGGCTCAGAAAATGGGAGCCTCGGTTGCTGGGATGTTTTCCTTTGCCAAGCCTCTGCGCGGCTGCATTTTAGTGAAAAGCCCAGCCCCTGAGACATCTGTGTCAAGGACCTGATGCTTGGCTGAGCACATATATTTAAGCCAACACAAGCAAGTGAAGGGGGGGAGGAATCCCACAACATGTTCTTGTGGATTTCTGACTATGTTACAGCAGTGTGAAGGAAAGAGGGGCAGGAGCAAGAGGAGAGGACAAGAAGGTGACCCTGCTGGCAGGAAAGCAAAGGCCTGACCCTGTTAACACGGTTCATCGTGGTGATGTGCTCTGTCAGACCCTCCAGCCAGCATTAGGTCCAGCACCTTTGTGGATGGTGCTGCCCGGGTCCTCTTGCTCAGACAGGCGCTGTGTGACAAGTAAGCTTTGCTGGCCACGTGTCGCACCTTAGAAAGGCATTTGCTGGTTTTGGCACTGGTTGTGATGCTCAGGAATTGAGAGGGTTTTCTCTTCTGCAGTTGTCAGAGTGGCTGAAAGGCAGAAGTTCTGTAGTACCTGGCATTTTGTCTCCCGTCTGTCTCCGGGCTGGAAGACTGAGAAGCCAAAAAGGGAGTAGAGGATTGCCTTTACCCCTTCTTCCAGCATGGGTTAGGAGAAGCAAAAGGATAAATCAGGGGGCATTTCAGCACTTACCTCCTGTTTTTACAGAAAGCACTATACATTGCAAGTGCCTTTGCACATTTTATAGCACTTTAAAAAGCCAATGTAGCTAATCTGGAAGTTGGCTTGTTCAGAGAAGCACAAAACATGTTCAGCCATAAAAATCCCTCATTTGATGCCAAGTTATTACATTTTCAAGTGTCTGAAAGGCAATCACTATTATGCATCCAAAGAGTTCAGATGACTCCCCCCAGCTCCTTGTGGTTGGTGAGAACAAAAACACCAGCGCAGCATCTTGCAAAGTGGTGTTGTGTTGTTGCCATATGGTACAGATGTTTCGGTAGCAAAGGCAGCCTCCATCTACGGCCTCACCTTCGGAAGAGGAGCAGTGTGCTTTTGTGCAGTTGGAAAAAACACATAGCCTAATTGAAAAGGACAGAGATAAGCAAAACAATGCCAAAAGGTCAGAGAAGTCATGGTCCTGGAGCAACTGGCATACCTCTAACGAGGAAATGTGTTTCATGGGGGTTTTGTGTTGCAGAACTGTTGTCCCAAATCCCTGCGAACTAGTGAGGGGTTGGGTATTCATAGGGTTTCACTCTTCTTTCTGGTTCTTATTCCTACAAAATGTGTGGGACTTTGTTACTTTTGGAAAAGCTGCTTCTCTGCCTAGTTTGACCAGGATGTTCAGAATTTATCGGTGGTACCCGTAAGACATGTGTACACGCGTGCACAAATACTCAGTGTGGTCACATAAACCCTCTTCCCATAGGAAACCAGGATAAAAATGTGGCCTCTCCAAGTGCCTGACTCAATGCTCAGTCTTTAATGGCCGTTCCCGTGTCCCTGTCCTTTCTTCACTTGGGCATTTGATGTGTTTGATTGCTGGAGGGATGAGGGAGGAAGATAAGTGTTGGTGTTAATAATGGTAAGGGATGCTGGTTGTCTCCAAAGCTCTTGCTCTGCCCGGATTCAGGTGATGACTGGGTTACCTTGGCCCCTCTTCTGCTGCAAAGAACAGCTTGGTCAAGCCTAAGTATGTCATCCTCTTCAAAAAAGGTCCCAGCGATGGGAAGAAAGCCATCTTCAAACAGGGAAGGGGGTCGGACGTGCTGAGTGTGCAGGTCCAGCCAAGGGTGCAGCCAAGAGCTGGCCCACGTGCTGGTGGCAGCCTGTTCAGCTGGTGCAGAGGACAGCCGTGACCTGGCAGTAGCAGCTGGTGCATTTACCGACTGTAGCCTACTTAACGGGAAGGCTGAAATCTGTTGCAGGAGCAAGAAGCCAGGAGCATTGGATGCTGGTGGAAGAAGGAGCATGATTCAGCCACCTGAAGGCATCTCCCTGTAGGAGAATTACCTTCTCTATAAAGCAGCAGGCATTGCTCTTAAGTGTTATCAAGCTTAAATCGGTTCCCTAGGTGACATCCTGGTAAGTGGATTTCCCAATTAAGCACATCGCGATTAAGCGGGATGTACTGTAATTACAGTGCTCAGTGCTAGGAGCAAATCAGATCCGTTTGCAGCAGAAGGGCCAGATCGAAGCTCTTCCCCAGTCTGGAGTGGGTTGTACCAAAGCATTTCTGTAAGTGTGAAGGTGGGCAGGCAGGAGATAGGATTTTGCAGCCACCCCCGTCATGCCAGTCAGCATGTTCCCTACAGAAGGAAGATGCTGGAGAAGCCCTGGTGCCACGTCTTTAAACCCTCTGATACAGGAGCAAATTCCTTTTGAGGATGCGCTCCTCTGTCTCCTGCTAGTCCACAACCCGCTGGATGAAGCCTTTGCTCCTGCTAGAGAAAATATCCCTTAGCAGAGGTGGCTGTGTGGATGCTGCGCAGGGAAACAGTAGCTCTTTCCATGGAGACAGAGGCTGTCAGATGGTGCTGCCACCTGCCAGGCAGACATCACAGCCCTTCAGAGCCAAACCTCCTTCGCCAGCCCAAGAGAGGTGGTTTTCCTTGCACGGCTCCTTCTCCCCATCCCTCTGGCTTCCTCTACAAAGGTGCGTGTGTGTCCCCAGCACAAAACCTCATGGTCCTGGAGTCAGACTGGGGCTACATAAGCCCATTCCTCTAATATTTTGTGGTTCCCAACTTCTGTTGGGACATCATGGGGGAAAAGAAAGAAGATGCTCCTTTGTTCATTGTTTGTTAGCTAAAGGAAGAAGAACCGAGTGTTTACTGCCTTGGATTGCTCGGAGTATTTTTAGGTGGATGAGATGAAGTCTGATTAGAGACCTTATGGGAATGAACTGGTCAAGGTAACACTGAAATGCTGGAGATGGGACCTAAAGTGTAGATGCAGTGCAAAGGGAGGTGAAATCTGTGCCAGGAGGAGTGTGTGGTGCAGGAACGTGGCCACTTTGGAACTGGAGGAGGACACAAGACCTGAACATGGACACTCAGACCAGGCCAGCCTCCAGATTAGAGCCTGTTTTACTACTCACCATGTTTACCCAGCTGTCCCAGGATCCTTAATTCCCCCCTGGCTAGGCAGTGACATAAGTGTGATGCAGCATGCTTTCCCTCCAGGCTCTCGGTCCCCTAGGTCATGCTGGCTGGTGCACGTCTTTGGTGGCTGGGGGGCTTCTAGGGGTCTTGTGCCTACAAGCCAGATGACCAAAAAGCTCTTACACCTACCACACCTGTGTTCTTCGCCAGGGTTAAAGGGTGGGGGGCAGAAGCCTATCTAGCTCCCAGAGGGGAGACCTTATATTTTGGGGTGACATATTACATGATTTTTGGCTGCAGAAGGAATCTTACAGTAGGATAACAGGGGAAGCCGATGACTGCTCCTACCTTTGAGATGGTTAATTGGCTGTCCCATGTGGACATGGATTGATTCGAACTCCCACTTGCTGGGCTGACCCCCAGCGCCCACAGAAGGCACAGTGCAGCTAGCCTACACCACCGCGGCCCCTCAAACCCCTTGCTGATGCCTTCTCACCTCCCACTGTGGCTGTCCCTCTCCCAGCTCAGCAGCATCCCTCCTCCCTCCAGCCAGGCTGTGGCATCCCCGCAATGCTCGTATCCATCCCTCCAGCTGTGCAGCCAGAGGTGCGCAGCAGCCCGTGTGCAGTGGCTCTGCTGCTGTTCCACCCCGAATCCTTGCTCTGCTGCTTCTTCCATACTGCTGGTTTTGCAGTGCCACCCACTGGCAGAGGCTCCCCAGAAAACCTCCTTTGCAGCTTTTCTCTGCCACAGGTGATGCTCCAAAGATGAAATATTAGAAGGATGGCTCTGCTGGGTGTAATTCACGGAGCACGTCACATGGGTGCTGGTGCAGGACATCTGGAAACCTTCTGGCATCCTTTTCAGCATATCTCAGTGTATGCTGAGCCCAAGCTGCAGGGTCACTGGGTTGGCAGAGTCCCGGGTGTCAGCTCAGAGTGCGATGAAGGCAACTCACCGGCTTGCTCCTATGGGCCCTCCAGCCCTGCGTCCTGCCTGCAGCAGGCCAGATTGGTTTATGTAGGTTCTGTGGTCGTGCTTTCCCATGCAGGATGAAATACAAAATTCTGCCTGATATCAAACCCCATGTACAACCATTCCGGTTGGGAGCATGCTCCCAGGGATGCAGGCCGGGGGACTTGTGTGTGAGAGGAAGCTTTGGGATCACTTTATGGAACCGTCAGCCTGGTCTACCTGAATTTGCCTTGTGCCTTCTAACCACATTTATACTCTTGCCTCTGTCTCCAGTTTAATGGCCAGTGTGAGCCCAGCTGAGATGCAGGAGGAGAGATGGCGAAGAAGACCACGATGCACTTCTCGGAGTTGGTTCGCAGAGAGCTGGCGTGCACAGGAGACGGCTGCCGGGCTGGTGCCCTGTCGAGGCAGCCCAGCTCAGCTCACTGCCTGGATGCGACCGCCGTGTCAATGCAGCAGCAGCACAGATGGACTGCCAGGAGCTTTCTCTCCGGCCTCCTAATAGGCAGTGAGTGCTTGTTTAAAATAAAGCCTGACAAATGGCATGTTGGGGGCGTCAAGTCCTGGAGCACTGTCTTCCGAAAAGTATGAAAAGGCACTGGAAGGGAGCCTGGCACAGCCTTCCAGATGACAGTAATTAAAGGCTTTTGCACTCAGGCGCTGGGAGCTGCTCCTCTTGCAAATTTGTCTTGATTGAAGAGGAAGAGAATGATTAGGCTGAAGGGGACTGATGGGGGTGGCAGGCGAAAACATGGAGGTAAGTCTCTATTTGTCTTCTGGTTTGTTGGGTTTTTTTCGTTCTTCCTCTCTCCCAAACAGTGTCCAGGTGGGTGGAGGGAGCAGCACTCCAGCTCCGCACGCCCTGGGCTGGCTCTGCCTGAGCTGCTTAGGGGGTGTTCAGCTGCAAAGGAGCAGCTCTGCTCTGGTCCTGCCTCAGAGCATCACCCAGTGCTTTGTGCAGCTGACCCTCTTCTGGAAAGCTCTCTGGGCTGGGTGGCACCAGGGTCACCCATCCCTTTACAGAGCTGGCAAAGAGGTTAACCCCTGACCTGGGCTATACCCCTAGCTCCCTATAGGGGCTATACCCCTATAACCTCTATTAACCCCAGGAGTGAACAGCTCTTTCCCTTATTTTAATTATAAAGGGACTGTTGATAGCTTGTTCAGTCCAAGTTTTACTGTGTTATTTACTTTAAAGCCATGGTTTTGATGAAGTTGTCTGAATATATTTTGAGTTCAGGGCTAAGCCCTGCATCAGCATGAGCAGTTACTGCAGTGTAGCTGACAGCATTACAGAACCACGCTCCCTTCCCTTCCTAAGACTTTGTCCCTTTCAGACCTGTGAGCACCAAAGGCATCCTGGCTCTGGCTGCCCTAGATGGGGTCCTCCTTGGAGCAGTTTGTCTTGAAGTATGTGGGGAAGTCACCGTGGTGTGAGCTCGGATGCCACCTCCAAACCCAGCCAGCTGCTCCACAGTGCAGGGCCAAGGAACCAGTCCAAAATTCGACCGAGAGCCTCTTGCCCCGAAGTCCAGGCCATTAATAGTCAGGTAAAGCAATTTAGCTCAAGTTATGGCAGGATAAAGCATCTCTTTTTTTCCTGGTGTGAAGGACAGCTAAATAAATGGTCTGTATTCAAGCCACTGTAAAAACTCCAGTTCAGAGCTTCTGGGCAGCCATCCGCACTCAAGGAAGCTGCTGGACCAGCCTGCAAATGGATCCTCTTGTCTGGGTCCAGTCCTGCAACTGCTATACCCAGTGGCCAATCTCCCTGTTTGGGAAGATGGGGAAGCAGGCCCAGTGCCTTACATTTGGTGCTCATTAATATTTGGACGAGATAAGCGGTGTGCTTAATCTAGTGCAGCAATTGTGTTTGTTATAGAGCAATAACTCCGCAGGGTTACCATGAAATTCGACGTGGCTTATGAAAAATGCAGGCTGTTGCGGAGGCTGGGCTGCAAACCGCTGGCAGGAAAAAACCCTGTTGCGTCGAGGTGAAACGCATGTTTGAATGAAAAGCCTGATATGACCGAAGGAGGGACATACAATGGTGCTTTACCTGCCAACTCAGGTGAGACACGGTGCCTGGCCATCGCTGTGTGCTGTGGCCGAGCCCCTTCCTGGTGGCAGGGTGGGAGATGCTTTGCCTGGCCAGGCTCTGGCTGCTGCAGTGGCACTCAGCCACCCTAAATCCTCTCTGGCTTTTCAGAGGGGAAGCTGCTTGCTGAAGGGAGCAGGGTAGGTGAAGGAGGAAAAAACAAATAATTTCCTTCCAGCTTCTGCTGGCAGCGGGGGCGGTTACTATGTGAGCAAGGCTTGCAGCACTGGTTCATTCAGCGGTAGTGTCTGTGTACCTGGACCCCCATGCACGGCAGGCTTGGTGCCCTTGAGGTCAGCTTGAAAACCCGCTTGAGCCCATGGATGGTCCCTAAGCTTTGCATCCAGCCCTAAATACCCTACAAAACACTTGCAAAATGTCTGGCGCAGCCAGATCTGGCAGCTTTGCAGCTGTGAGCAGCCAGCTGCTAGAGGAGCAGCTAGATGTTGTGGGGACAATGACACCCCAAGTCCATACAGGCAGGTGGGATCAAACTGGCCCTGGGGGGTGATGGGTCATTCGAGTGGTGCCAGATGCTCTTCTGAGCAGCGTGTGCTGCTCGCAGCAGTCACACCAGGTTGCCTGCAAACATGCAGCACTTGAAGAGCAGGATCACACCCCAGGCTAGTTTTTCCTTCAGAAGGTGGAAAGGAAGAGAGTGCACTTTTTCCTCCAAACCAGAAGTAAAGCTGGATTCCCTTTCCTCCCCAAAGCATCCAGGTTCGGTCCTGACCCTACTCTGCATTACCAAGGCAGCAGCACCATCTCACTGCTCCCTCCCATTATCCCTATTTAAACCACCCTGAATCCCAGTCACAGTCAGGCTGGCCAGTGGGTTCAGCTGATTGTGCTCTGGAACAGCACAATAAAACCTCCAGAAAATTATTTTTTATTTCCACGTGCTCCCCCACAGCTGCCTGCAAGCCCTGTGCCATGCTTGGCTGTGAGAGGTTCCCAGGGGCTCACAGGGTTGGGCTGCACAGGGGGGGCAAAGCGAGGTCCTTAAGTCCCCCGGTGCCAAAAGGCACCTTCATGGCCTGGCCCTGCTGCTCATCTCTCCGGGTTATGCACTGGTGTGACTCAACAGCAGATGACAGGGGTTAGGAAAAGGCCTGGGATGGCTGGGATGTCGTTGCCATGGAAATCATGCAGTGTCTGGAATAGCAAGAACAAGAGCAACTCAAAAAGTAATGATCTGCCACATTGATTAAGGGGGAGTCGGAGGGATTTTGTTTGGGGAAAGCCTCGTGCTTCAAGTAATATGAATCCATATGCCACGGCTCGCTGTTCGCCTCCCCCTGAAGGGCTCTGTCAACAGGAAATAATCTGATTTGTTTTGACCAGGGGTTTCTCCGGGGAGTACCGACGCAGTGCCTGCCCATCAGCTGTGCTGCACAGCTCTGCCATCGCAGGATGAAAGGCACCAAGTCAATGCAATATTCATTCACATCCTCTTCCCTCCTTCATTCATTTCTTCATCCATTCATCTGCTTCATTCACATTTCCCCAGCGCTTTAATGAGCAGTGCTTAGCCTCTGTAGTCCTGCAGAGCCTTCCCCTGGTACGCTCGTTGCTGCAGATGGCTGTCTTCAGGCTTATTTATTTTGCAGGGCAAAGCTCGGCGTAGCTGGAGCGGGGTCGTGTTGTACCCAGCTGGCACTTGGATCTGCACACCCTGCACAAATCCACCCAGGTATTGCTATTCCAGCTTTCACGTCTCGATTTCTCTTTGTTGTGATTCCCGTCTCATCCAGGTCCTGTCCTCTTCACGGGGGAGCCCATCACGGTGCCGTGCCCGTGCCCATCGCAGCTGTCCCGGGGGCAGAGGGAGCCAAGCGTGAAATGGGCATCCCTGGAGGGCTGGTGCCAGCCGCTTGCTGCAGAGCCAGAGCCACAAGCATAAACCTCCTCGGGGCTGTGTCACCGTCACCTGTCCCCACCGTGCCGGTGCCCTTTGCGGTGCTTGAGGAGTGCGGGGTGATTTCTTTTTTTCTCTGCCTGGCGTCCTGCTCTCAGAAACCATTTCAGCAGGGGCGGGTGGGTGATAGCCCCCATGTGAGCCCCCGGCTTAGACCAGGGGAGCAGAGCCGTGGGCCAGCAGTTGCAGGGCGAGCGGCCAGACCCCCAGCGTCAGTAGCCTGGGCAGCGGGGGGTCACAAGCCACATGCATAAGCAGGAGGCACGCATACCCAGCAAACACGAGCCCCTGGTTTTAGGGATTTTCATCAGATGAACATGGCTTATCCCTCCCATCACCCAGTTTGGGGCACTGGAGGGGTACAGCTGGGGGGAACAAGCATGTCTGTATTTCAATGCCCCTTTTTAACCACCCCAGAGCAGATTTGGGTGGGTTTTCTTCCCCACCAATATGCAGACAGTTCTCTTGAAGAAAATAAAATGCCTGGAGAGTGGCTGGGTAGAAATCCAAGAAAGATTAAAAAGAGAAAAATTATTTTCCTGCCCATGATCTCATAGTGGAAAACAATCCTTTCCTCCCCCCGCCTGAAACCCACTTTTGCTGCGTGTGCGAGAGAGATGTACTCCTCGCTCTCCAAATAGCTAAATGCATTTCTGAACCAAAGGAAGCAAACAGAAAACATCCGTTCTTTGTATAATGGAGAGAGCTTTCTCTTTTGTTCCCTGTTTTTTATCAAGTATCTGCTGCCATTATTGTTACTCACTGGGTTATTACCTCCGAGTGGCTACTTCCACCAGTGTGAGCTGGTTTATTGTTTGCTCAGAGCAATTATGGATTGGGATAATTCCTGCCATGTCGTTTCATTGTGGAAGGCTCTGCTGTGCTCTGTGCCCAAGGTAACTTGAGGTGATCTGTGCTGCTGAGTTACCCATCAAGTTAATTAGGAGCGGGTGGCTGGTGCCCCACCGTGTGCTGGGACAGAAGGGTCAGCGGAGGCTGAACCCAGGCGTCTTTCTCAGTGTGAGAGGTTTTCAAAGGGAAGTTTGTTCAGTGGAGCAGAGACCAGGGTCATGTTTATTTCTAGGACTAGTTCATCTTTATTGACTGATGGACAAAACCTTGGCCAATGTGTCCTCCCTCCGAGGGTGTGGGACCCCGATGCTGTTTGTATGTAGAGGACAGGAGAGTCCCTGCAGGAGGACTTGCAGTCTTGGTGGAAGATGCTCACCGTCTTGTCCATTGCTGATGCCCAGGAGGTCATTTGGTTTCTCATCCTGTGCTGCAAAGACAAGAGGAGGAAAGTGTTCCTCGGTCCACATAGGATTTCCCCTTACGAATTGCCTCATCTTGCTGATTGGGGAGGGGAAATAAGATCAAAATGCTTCTCTGACGTTTGAAATTGAGACCTTCTGCTGGGCCTCGAGCATCTGCAGAGATCAGAGCCCCAGTGCCGTCGTGCTGCCTCTTTGAACCAGGGGTGGGTTTCACCCCAGGCAGGAATATACACCTGGCTTAATGGCAGAGGGCTCAGCCTGCAGGTTGCAAAAGTACTGAGTTATTTTTACCCCTTTGATACTTGATCTACTATCAAAATAACTTATTTCTTTCTCTTTTGCTTCCTAGGAATCCCAAACAAACCTGCCACAGGCAATAACATTCATTGATGAGGCACTGCCAAACCCCACCAGTTGTCCATGCACACATGGGGTCACGTCATCCCTTGCACAGCCCTGCGACTGCCGCCTTGCTTGGTGCAGCGTTTCTTCCAAAGCTTTGTCCTGCAGCAGGAGCCGTGTGGGGTTTGCAATCCGGATGCTCAGGTTGGTAACAATGTGTTTATACATGCACTTGCTAAGAAATAAATACAAAAGCATGACACTTTTAAGCGCTTGCTAGGGCTGTGACAAACACATTTTTCCCACAGTTAGTAACCTGTGGATTAGGAAGCCATGATTTTTATTTATTTTTAATAGCATACAATGAGGACAGATTAGCATGAAACAATAATGCCATCACATGCTCTCAAAATCCTTCAGTCCAAGACTCCATCCAAGTTCAGCACATGTAGCAATGAGCTTTTCTGAGGAGGCTTGATGGTAAGAAGAGTTTTTTCTTGCTACCTTAGAAACTATAACTAGCAGGGATGCATTTCTGGGGTTGTATGTAGACGTAAAACATCACAAAACAGCATTGTTCAGTTATTTACTCCATTATTAAGCTTGGCCCTCCATTCCCACAGAAACCTCAGGGTGTCTGGACTGCACCTGACACAGAGACGTCCTGCTGGAGCCACTTACTGGAGCTCCTCTTGGGTTTGATCCTAAGCCCATACCCTGGGCTAGGTCAATATTTCTGCATTTCCCAGTAGTTTCTTGTGCAGAGCATGGCTTCATGCTTGCTTTGCTATTCAAACCTGTCCCATCTGAACTCTCGTATATCCCCTTGCAAACAATTGATGATTCAAACTGATCTGAATGGACACAGAGGCTTCACCCCTTTCCTACACTCCCAGGCTGGACCCTGGATATGTAATTTTGAGGGTGCAGGAGCCAGGAGACAGTAGGAAACCACCTCTCTCCTGCTCCTCTCTGCTCTGTCACTGGTTCAGCTGAGGCTTTCAGGGTCTGGAAATCCATCCTAAAGTTTCATAGCAATCTTTCTGGTGTCCTCCCTTGTCAGGCTGAGTCCCCAGAGCAAAGGGAAACAGTGGTAGTTCGCAGAGTGCATTGCCCTCTGCATCATGGTGATGGCATCCAGGGACCTGGAGGACAGGTCACAGGGAGGCAGAGAGCAGGCAGGACCAGGCACAGTCCTGAGTCATGATGCTGTCCCTGCTGCCTTCTTTTCCCATCAGCAGTGTGAGACAGGCTCTCCTTTTCTGCTCAAACAATTGCTTGGATCAAAGTTTCGCAGCTACTCTTGCCATCCCAGAGTGCACTAAGGTATGGGTCATCCATGCTAATTTTCTCATAGGTAACTCGGTGTCTGAGTGGATCATTAGAGTCCAGAATGACTTGGGAGACACGTGGAAGCCAACATCTACCTGCCAGCTGCAGATGGGGTCCATCCACTTCAAAGCAGTAACATCTCAGGTCCAGACAGGCACCCAGGAGTGGCATCCTGGCAGGTGACTCCATCAGATGGTAAGAGATCAGAACTCTCCAGAGACTTTTCCTACACAAGGTTGCTGTCTTACGTCCCTATTCCCTCATATTTTTGGCCCTTGGCCTGCCTGCTCAACCTCTTTCCCTTGCCCCCAGCTCCCGAAGCAGCCCTGGGGGACAGCACGCTGTGTGCAGGTACCTCCTCACTGCCCATCTGCATTCCTGAAAATAGTCCTACCAGGACCCGAAGGCACTTGTAAATATTTTGTGAGGAAATACCCTGTTTAAACGTAGGGTGACACTAACTCCACCTTCTTTGTGTTCCCCCACATTCCCCAGCTCCGCTCACCAGCGCCGGCCCCTGAGACAGCTCTGCTGAAAGCAAATATGTCAGTCTTGACTGCACAGGGAATATTTTAAGGTTCTGAAAACAAAGTTTATTATAGCAAAGCTGCCAAAAGTGTAACCACTGCCATGCTAAAATATCCTCTGCCTCCTACATTTGTAACGTGGGAGTCTTTTATATCCTCTTTACTGCTGCTGAACCATACATTTGTATTGGCAGCAGATGTATATAGACTGGGACCTATTTCAGTGTCATGCAAAAGAGCTTTTAGGTTAAAAGATATATTACAGCTTACTGGAAAGCTTGAAATTAACTGCACAATGATGCCGCATGAAGATAAAGAACCAGCAATTTTATTGAATTGCAATTTTATCCATATGGGCTGAAGGTTTGAACTGTGTTAACATCTCCAAAGGTCTCCCTTTGCCAAATTAACTATTGCATTTGGGGCAACTGGTTGGAGACAGAAAAAAGAGACCTGGTTTAACGGTTTCCCGAAAAGCACTGCCTCCTTCTCCACTGTATCAGAGTAACCCAAAAAGAAGGCAGCTGAAGCAGAGCCCCTGCTCTGTGCTGGCCAGCGCGAGGGCTGCAGGGAGGGCATCGCTCTCAGCACCGTGGCAGGAAAGGCTCGGCCAGTGCCTGCAAGCTCAGCTGTGGTTATTGTTGATACCAAGCCCATAAATGTGAGTACTTCAGTGGTCAAATTCCTCTGCGGTGCTGACAGACCTCTTACAGGCGGCACCAAAGGTGTCCTCGGATGGCCTAGGATTTCCTTGGGTATCTGGCAGTGGCAGGCAAAGAGTTAACAATGGAAAAATATGTATAGGTTTAGGGGAAGGATTTTTTTCTAATATATGTTTTTTGCTTCACATCTGAGCTCTTGGCACAGCATCCCCCGCCTCTAATCACACCTTATAACTGCAGTTTAAATCAAAACCCGCAAGGCTGGACCAGTTGGATCCAGTTTCTATTAAGCCATTTGATCTGCGACTGAGCAGACTTGCTGTCACCAAGCCAGTCCCCTGCCTGCGCCTCTACATAATGAGGCTCCCGCGGCAGCCGCTGCTCCCCGCTCAGCGCAGGGAAACCATGAAATGCCGGGTCAGGATACACCCCCCCCGCACTGCCCCCCCCCCCAAGCAGCTGGATGATGAAGCATGGCCAGCCACTGCCCCAGCGCAGGGAGGAGGCTCTTGCTGGACACCTTAAAAGCTCTGGCCATTTAATAGGTTAAAAAAATAATAATAATTTAAAAAAATTAAAATTTCCAAGTTAAAGCAAAATCCCCTTTTTGTTCCTCACTGTAATTTGTTCAGACATTAAATCCTCAAAGATATTGGTTAGGGGTTTTGCTGTTATGTGCACTACACAGCCATGGATGGGTATGTGGCTGCCTTTAATAAGAGATGAGCTCTCATCCTCTCCATGGCGCATCGCTTCCTCAACAGACCGTGAGCTGGAGCCACAGCTGATAAAACCACACAGGCCCCGTTTTGCTCTCTGCTGATATTAGTAAGGGAGCTGATAGACTTCAAAAAAAAGTCACTGTTTATTCCTTAAATCACCATTCCCACTGATGCACACATCGGCAGTAGGAAGGAAATGGTCTCAGACACAATCTCAGCTGCCCCTGTCCTGTCAATCACTGCTCCTGGGATCTGTGTACGCAGGGCAGGAGGACGGAGGGAAGCGATGGGTCAGCATCCAGGACTGCACCACCAGGCTTCTGCTTTAGCTCCTTTTTGCAGCCATTTTGAACACTGGATAAAGCAGGAAAAATAGCATGCAGTCATATAAATCCAAGCCAGTGTCCTAAGTCAGATGTGTTTGAAAGCAGAACTGCAGCTGTGACAGGCAAGGAGTGTATTCGCTAGCATTTCCTGCTTTTTTAAATTGATCTTTTAAAAAGCACTGGTTTGAATGGGATATTTGCTTGGGTCAAACTGTTGAGGACTTACTCTATTAGTGGTATTTTTTTCCTTTCCCTTCATGTGTCAATGAACCGCACGAGATGGCTGCAGGCTCCGAACTCTGAATCCCCATTCATGGACTCTGAGCTCCTGAGGTTGATTTTACCACTTCAGTAACAGGGAAAATTATGTGAAGTGGTGACAGAAGCAAGTTAAATATGAGTGGAGAGAAATACAGCTCCAGAGCCAGGTTACTGCTTCAGACAAGGCTGCAGCAGGCGACAGTGCCCTGCTCTCCCAGCAGAGACGGCTGCAGTGAAATAACCCAAGAGGTCCTGGATAAAATTAATTGAGTTAATTAATTAAGCAGCTGTGGCATGGCTATTTTCTCTGCATGCTCTGGCTCTTAGTCCTCCTCTCCAAGGGGAGAAAGTGTCATTGAACCCATTTAATGGCAATGCTGGTTCTCCAAAACAGAGGTTGTCACCCTTGGTGTCCCACCAGCTCTGAGATACTCATTGCAGGTGCGTGAGCCTCAGCCAGGGCTGAGGACTTTTAGACCTTGTGGCAACACTTTCTAGATGCAGAGAATTGAGAGAAGGAAATATTCTGGAGAGTTTCGATGTTACTGCCTGCAGAGGGGTGGCGTTGCCTTCCTTTCGCCTGCTGTGAGCCTGGGATGGGGACACGGTGCTGGGTGGCACCTGTGAGGGGAGGGCGGGCTGGGTGCACACAACGTGCTTCAGACTCTCAAAACTGATGTAAACTCAGAGCTTCACTCTCCTTCTTTTACGTGCAGCCTGGAAGTCACTGAGTTGTGGATCAGCCACGTAGCTGATGGAAATGCTGCTGCTGGCCCATGGATGGAGGGTTTGGGGTGGTTTGTTTTTTTTTTTTCCAGCCAACCCATTCAGGAAAGAATAAGCTTTTATTTTCTTAGCCATCACTTTTTGCAGCATGTGTCAAGCTAACAATGGCTGGGTATTCCTGCGAGGCTGTAAAATAAGCTCATTCATCCTTTCTCTCTATTTGTTGTAGGGAGAACAAAACAAAAAAAAGAGGGGGGGGGGGGGGGGAAGAAAAATTCTACTGAGCTACTGTTTGCTTTCCAGACGGAGCCTGTGGTATGGCGCCAGTGGCCAAGCACTGCTCTGGGTCAAACATGAAGGCGACACGCCGTTTGTTCCCTCAGCCTCATGGCTGCAGAGCGAAGGAGAAGGCAGGAATGTCAGTGGGAGCCTCTTGTGGGCTCCTCCTGGCCAAGGGGAGCCTCCCTCCCGCCACCTTTGCCACAGCTCTGTAATTTCCAGCCGAATCATGTTAACCACGGACTGTGCATGGAGCAGGGCTGGGGTTTCAGTCCATGGCCACCCTCCCATTGAGTCAGGGCTGAATCACCCCCCCACATCAAGCGCAAAGGGCCACGGTGCTGCTGGAAATGCAGTGGTGGTGGTGGTGGGAGCTCAACCTGCATCAGCAGTGGGGAGGGACGGGGGATGCTGTCACTTGGCATGTGATGGTGTCCTGATGTTTCATGCACTGAGATACAGTAGGGGTTGGGGGGGTAGATAACAAACTGACATCTATGTCTCTGGAAAGACAGACAGTGAACAAGTTGCCTGACTCCCTGGGAAAGGGCTTGGTGGAGGAGTTTGGGTGCTACTCCAAAACTCCCTGCTGGTGACAGGAGACTGGTGAGGGCAAAATCTCCAGTGTGGCTGTGGGACAAGGACAGCAGCACTGCAAACAGCTTTACCTGCCAGGAGCAAAGTGCTAGAGAAAGTATATCCAAGCATTTGGAAAATCTTTTGGGATTTTCTGGGAAAAGTGTGGTTGAGTACGTGGCCATCCTGGAGAGCCACAGGAGCAGCAGCTGAGTACCTGCAGCTGCAGGTAGAGGTGGGCGTGCACTGACATGAGACCTGATGCACTTATGGCCCAAATTTCCAGCGCTCATGAGCAACCGCTGAAATCCTGATGGCCAGTCTTAGCTGAAAAGCAGACCTCACCAAAAATGAGGTGAACTCATGGGCATTCGGACTGAGGCACTTAAAACAGGGGCATCTTGTCACCTGTTAGATGTCTGCTCAGCTACCAGGTCTGCCTGTGTCGCTTCCCACTAGAGACTGTGCTGATGGGCTTGAAATTTCTAGGGGGAAAGGAAGTTGTGGGTGTTTAAAATAAAGGCAAAAGCCTGGAGAAGAAATGGTCTTGAGAGGAATTGGGCTAGACTGGATTGGACTGGAGGAGCAGTATTAATCTTCACCTGGTGATTTTCCCCCTTTCCATGGAGAGTCCAAGGAACACCAGCTCCCATTGGCACTGCAGCTGTCTTGAAGGTCTTGAGATGTCAGACATCAAACCCCACCCCACTTCTTTCCAGGTTTGAGGAGATGCTTTATTTTGACTAATCTGGGCTAACCCATGGGCTTTGCCACCAGGCAGGTCTGGCTGGAGCTGCTCGGCCTGGAGATGAAGTCCAAAAGCAGGAATCACACCTGGGGAGAAGGAAGACTCACAGGAATGGGTTAGGAAGGGAAGGAATGGAGCAGACATTCTTCCCATCTTTCCAGCAGGTTTAGGGCCTATTCTTTGGTTTTACTGGTCCAAAAGCAGAGCAACCACCCATCCTGCTGAATTCCTCCCAAATTCTCCCGTCGCAGCATGACCAGTATGAATGCCAGCAGCTGGAAGACTGAAATAGCAACTACCATTGCTTAGGCCCCACTGATTTGTCCTGTGGTTTTTCCATGTCCTTTAATCTCCAGTAAATAATCCCTCACTTCCTTGTGGTCTTTCTAATTCCATGCTCTGTGCCGGCACTTCCTGTAAACAGCGGGGCTGGTGGCCCGTGCGTGGCCACCGCCGTGTAATTGAGGCTCTCCCCAGCTGTGCAAAGGGCATGTGACAGGGCTGTTTTTCAGGCTGGATGTGGCTGTGTCCAAGGGCTATGTGATGGAAATGCCTGCTTCTCCTCTCCATCCAGCCGAGAGAAGTCAGGGCTGGCTGTGAGGAGGCTGGTGAATAATACAGGTGCAAAACCAGCACGTGTGAGAGCATCAGGTCCTGGCACCTGAAGAATTGTGCCGTCTGGCCTCCAGCAATCATCATTAGGCCAGTTCTTGGAAGCAAATTTGGACTAAATTATGGACGATGAGGTCCCTCCAGCACATTTGCACTGGTGCTTGCTCTCCTGTGCAGTAGCCACGTCCATGCAGAAGCCATGACCTGACCTTGCTGAGCCCTTAACTGCCACATCTCTGGTCTAAGCTTTTGAGTGGAGTCCCAAAATCAAAGAAAGAGATGAAGGGCCTGTACTGAAGGAAGGCCCTTCCTGATGTTTGTTGCCACACAGGCTTGATCCTTTGCACTCTTGTAGGTAAAAGGCCTCCAGATCCTCTGACAGCAAGGAGAAGGCATTTTTCCAACCAAAACATCTTCAGCTGCTTTATGAGTCCAGTAGCTGTAGGATTTGGCTATCAGATACCCATCCTCAAGTCTAAGGGAATTTTTTTTCCCCAGGTGAGTTTGTGTTAAAACAATGGGGGATCAACGAGGGTTGTGGCAAGAGCTGGGCAGCACTTTTTAGGTGGCACAGCTTTTCCTCCTGCCTGAAAGTTCATCTCTCTGGGTTTCTGTTGACCAGCGGATCCCTCCACAGATACCTGAGTGTCCAACAAACCATTTCTGCAGGAACATCTTTGCTCCCAAGTTACCTTGGCCTCTCACTTGTAGTTATCCTGGTCATCCCTGTGCATGGGGCACTTGCACATGCCTGGCTGGAAGATGATGGTGTGAGTGTGCTTGCAGAGGTGGTTCTGGAGACGGTTGGGTGCAATCCTGTCAGCCCTGCCAATATCTGCAACTTGCAACATTAATGCTTGCGTGTTTACACGGCCGTAGGAGGGGTCCTGTAACGAGACCCTTCACACGTGCTCCTTCCCACCATAGCTGCTTCTATCTATGATTTCTATCTCCAGGTTTCGATCCATTGGCTATGTCAAGTAAGTCCAATTTATTTATTTTCTTTTCATAAGCTCCCCACAGCCAACCGTGACAGCCAAGGGAAAACTGCTCAGCCTTTCAGCATTAAAGTCTCAATTATCAGAGCACTGACATCTTCCATATGAGGGCTGCACATGTGCGTGTTGGTACTCCTCAAAGTATTTCGGGAGCTGAAGCGTAAGCAGGGACTCAGTTTGACATTGTGTTGGGAGCACTGATAAAAATTCTGGGAGGGAAAGGCCAACCTCAATTTGTGTCTGTCATCTTGTTTAGGACGGGATAGTCAATAGCAAATATGTAGTAGAGCTAAGTTTTTCCATTAAATGCTAATGACCCCTTTGCATCTTGCTGTGGTGCTTGTATTACAGGGGATTGTGTGCATCCTGCAGCTGGCTGAGGCACTGAGACACGAGCAGTAGGTGTCCTGCTCCACATGCTCCGGTGTTGACTAAGGGAAGCTGGGATGGCTGATGCGAGGAAGCAGGTGGGAAATTTGGGGTTCTGGCTGCCCACACAGCTCCAGGATGACTGAATGTTGGCAGGAGCTATCCTAGAGCATCCCATGGAGATCAGATGGGGGAAGATAGTTTCCTCACCACTCAGAGGACTGGGAATTGTTGGCTTTTTTCATGACCACCCTTCCCTTACAAAGCAGATGCCGCACTACCACCAGGCTGAGCTGTTGGCTGAAACACAGCCTTATGCGAAATCAGACTAAAACAAAACTTCTACAAGCTGTTAGGTGGTTCCCTGAGCCCTCTTGAAAGCATTCACAGGTGGGGATGAAATTATCCCATTCTGTATGTATGTGTCATGGACATCCCTGGCTTCAGGCTGACCGTGTGCCTCCACCACTCCATTTTTTCCAACAGTGGGGATGTGAGAAGCCTCAAGAGGGGCAGAAAGGCTTTGCCTGGGCAGCAATAGGAGCCCTGGAGACCTGAGGCAAATAATCCCTGCCTGGAGCTGGTCCCTTTGGCTCCAGGCACTGCTGAGTTTGCTAGTGGAGAAAACCACTGCGTTGGATCAAACCACTGTTAAAGAAGACTTCACAAAAGTGAATAGCTAGTGGTCAAGAAGAGCTGCCAGACTCCTGCTTTCTCAGTAACTAATAAAAGTGCTTTTTAACACAATTAATGTGATGCCTTGCTAAAGACTGAAGGAAACTGGAATTGAGACATTTGTATTTTGACAGACTCAGTGGAAAACTTCTGTTCAGACCGGTAGGAATGAAACCAATAAATTTCTGAAGAAACTTTCTGAATTCAGCCTTCAAGATAATAGATAGGCTGTTCTGACTGCGGATAAATAAACTCTGTTTTTATAAGTGTTTAAAGACCTTCGGGATGACGAAGTGGAACATACTTCAAGTCTCCAAAGATGGGAAGTGGCTTCTGAGTCAAATGCCCTCCCGTGCCAGGGCTCATATTTTAGACTGCGATCACTCTTTTGTGACTTGTTGACAGGTTTTTTGTTGTACTTTGAAGAAAAAAAGGGAAAACGTCCCAGGCTGAAAATAGCAGTGAAACATTCCCCAACTGGCCAACCTGTTCTTCAAGAAAACTTCCCAGGGAACATAAAGCCCCAGCAGCAGCCCCGAAAATACCAGCTAAGAAACGGCAGGTCAAGTGATAATTGGGGTGAAAAACACTACTTCGAGTGACAACAGCCCCTGCCTGAGCGTTGCTAATCCTTCCTCTTGTGGTGAAGGTGATGACCTGAGGAAGGAAGGTTTGGTTCCCACCAGGAAATGCTTATAGGGTGGACTCTCAAGACGGGAAAGGTGGGAGCAACTCACTCCTGTTTTGCCTCCCTCTCTTGTGAGGAACATCCCTACTTGCGGTTCCTACCCTCCTTGGCAGTGGCTGCAGCCATCCCAGAGGCAGATGGTGAAAAGGCTGGACCACAGCTCATGGCCATCTGGAAAAGAAGGGCAGGTCTCTGCATCTGTGCAAGCCTGGGGCTTAATTCTGCCAACAAAACCAAAAGTGATGCAACCCAGAACCATGTGCGGCGAGCAACACTGAAGCATTAGCACTAAGCTTTGCTTGCTTTGTTCTCCTGCGTATCTACTGCCTGATGTGGACTGTTGGGTGCGTTGGACAGAGGCCAGCAGGATGTGCTTTATTTGAACTGAATATAAAGTCATGTTTCTGGAGGGAAAAAAAGATGAGTCACATATACAGGGTGAAGCCCAAACCAGGCTGATGGGCTCTGAATGGATGTAGGTGCCTGCAGTGGCATGTGGCCAAAGGATAGTCCTGGCACAGGGGCGGCAGCGATGTGCCTTGAGGTCAAGCATCAGTGCGACGGCCAAGTCACTGAGGCTTAGAAAAGAGGCACCAGAACATTCCAAGGGCTGGCTCAAGGAGCTCCATCTCTCTGGTTTCTCGAAAAGAAAAGGAAGGGAGAGCGGATCAGAGCCTGTGATGTACAAAGGCGACAGAAATGGGGGAGTAATGGGAGGCAAAGCCCTACAAGATAGCTGGAAATGGGCACCCAAGGAATCCAGCCTGTGAGAAAGGCTCCATTATTTAAAAGTCAATTTTAAATTGACTTTTTATTAATCATGGAAGTAACTTAGCAAGGCTTGTGCTGATCCTCTGCTGCTGAGAATGTTTTGATCAAGACTTGATTCGCAAAGCAGATGCTCTCATTCGTGTGGCAATAAATTCAGGTCTGAGCTACCCCAGGGAGGAGCCTGGATGGCTGCAGCAACCCACCCTGCCATCGCAACTGGATTAGGGAAAGGCAGGTTGTCCTTGCCAAGGAGCCAAGGGGGAGCAGCGAAGGGTCTGGAGGAGGTGCTGAGGCTCTGACTAGTGTGCGGAAGATTGCCCAGGAGCATGAAGACGCAGCAGCATCCCTCCAACTCGGCACGTGGGCCGCCCTGTGCCTCTGCTGCTGCCTCAGCAGCACCTCTCGGGCTCTGGCTGCTGGTGGGAGGGCAGAGGGGGTCTTTTTCCTAGCAGGGGGGGGGAAAGAAGTCTGCTTGCAATTAAGCAGCTCACACTCTGCCTGGCTGTGGGAAACGTGTGCTCCTGCCACCAGAGACACCACAGTTGCTACAGCAACTGCAAAGCACTGAGAGGCACCAACACCCTCCCTCTGCCACCCTCCACCCCCCCACCCCCCACCCCCAATCAGGCGGAGCAGGGAAGGTGATGATGAGGAGACAACCAGCTCGTTGGGATGACCCTCGGCAGTCAGGGACAGGGCTGCCACTTGCTCTGCTCCTGTCCTGCCATGGCCGGTGCCCCAGCACCGCTGCACTCCCATCGGTCCTGCTGAGTGCTTGGACTCCAGGTGGGAGCTGTCAGGGTGGGGATGTGATGCTGGGGATGCTGTGGGGACCACCGCACCCCACAGAGCAGGGGGCAGTGGCAGGCTCAAACCGAGCTGTGCCTGCAAGCACCTGCCATCTCATTACTATTTAAGTCTGTGGTTCCCAGCACTGTGCCATCCTGCCTTGGTAAAAGCACATGGTTTCCCCTGGTGCTCCTCTCTTAAATATTTAATGGTAGGAGGAAGAGCTGCTTTAAGAAACAGTTCAGTGCTTCCATCCAAACAGAAGGTTGATTCAGGTGGCCGGAGCAGACATGAAAAACCTTGAGCTTCAATTTTTCAGGATCCTTCTGCTATTGAAGCAGTGGCAGCGTGATGATGCAGGGGAGAGGGGAAGGAAAGGTGTTTCAGATGCCGGGACAAAGTAAGGACTCCCGGGGGTCTGTTCTGCATCCTCTTCCTGACTCTGTGCCACTGTGGCTTGATTTCTCACACTAAAAAAAACCTCAAAGAGGCTTCAGGTTTGGAGCTTTAGTGGAAAATGCTTGAAGATCACCTACCCCCAGATCTTAGCCAGCCATTCTGTCCTCCCCACCACCTCTGGATGCATCAGGTTTGCCAAGTGCCAAGGGTATAACACAGATATAAAGGCATCCACCTGCCAGAGACTTCCTAAGGATTTGTTGGAGTTCACAAAGTGGTTTGAAAAGCCTGGATCAAATCACTGTGGAAGGAAATGTGTTTTAATGCCAGCCAAATCATAAATCAGGCCATCCTTAATACAAATGACTGCTTGAGATGAGGATGATCAGGGAGAGAGCTGTGCTGCTTCGTTCAGCAGTCCCATGTCCCAATGCACCCACTCCTATGGGGACCAGCTCAGTTATTGACAGTATTCAGAGCAAACCTGTGTCTACCCAGATGCCCTGCACCTGTGCATCAGGGGGTAGGATGCCAGCAGGGCTAACGGACGTGTTGCTACAGCCCATGTTATCTTACCTTCCTATTAAAGCCCATTTCCCTGCAGGGCGGCTGGTGGCAGGCTGAAATCTGTGGCCTTAAGCACCATTTCCAGAACAGGCTGGGCACAAGCACTATTTAAACCAGTAAAATGTCCCAGGCACGATATACATGGTGGTCTGCACCAGGCTGGGGCTCAGAGAAACAAAGCCAAAAAACATATACAAAGTGGTGTTAAAATGCAAGTTTTCTTAGTGGAAACTGTGAACTCCGCAACAAAGCTGTTTGCCAATCCCAGCCCCTTGCCATGCAGCTGTAGTGCAATTAGGTTTTCATTTGAATTATGTGCAAATGAGGGTGCCAGTCATTTCTCAGCGCTGACTTTGTGAAAGGGCAGTGCTACTGGGCTGCTCAATAATTTATGTCCTTAATATCAGAGGACAGCATCTGTGGAACTTCCTATTGCTGCCACCCAGGATAAGAAGCAACCTTCCAGGACAGATGGGCTGATTGCAGTGAGCCCTGAGAGCATGCATGGAGCGCACCAAGAGGCATTCGCATTAGCGGTTTTGATGGAGATCTGATTTCTTAATTAGCACAACCTTCTGTAAAGATCCCAGTACAAAACCGTGGCTAAAATCAACCAGCAGAGGCTGCACCCTAAAAATCAAGCAGCAGATGCAGCTGGGCAGATTTCTGAGCATCTAAAAGCAGGAAAAGAAATAGCGCAAGATCTGCTTGGTACTGCAGAGGGGAGGATTTCACTGCTGCCGAGCGAAGCGTGCAGCTATCCGCATGCCAGGAAAGCCGAGACGGCCCGGTGGCTGAAGCAGGTAATCTGGCCAAAGGAAAGCATGGGGGGGTGCAGGGGAGCACCACCAGCTTGCAGAAATTAGAACTGATTTACCATCCTATCGATTTCTGGGTACTGGTCAGGGAAGGGAGATTTTTAACCAAATGCTTAGAAACATAATGGTAGCTTCCAACTAGGCTGGTGTTCATGCATTGCACTGCTCTTCTGCCATCTCCAGCAGGCAAACGGCTCCCGTGCTCACAACCATACCTGGTAAGACATGTAAGACAAAGTGCTGGGCGCAGCAGGTATGATGCCCATACTGGACCAGGTCTCACGCATTTTCCTTGGCAGCAGTCTGGTCGCCTGCCCAAGACTCCACCCGAGCTCCTTCTGTTCCGGGGGGTAAAAAACTCCTGAGGCTTTGGTGATGGAGCCGTAAGAGCAAGTCCAGCCATGTCGGGCCACATCCTGCCCTGCTGAAATCCATGAGGGAGCCACTATATTGACACAATCAGCTGTTCCTTAGAAAAATATTAAACTTGGGCAAGCAGCTTAGTAAATGCCTGAACTGCTAGAAACTGGTAAAGTGCCAAAAGGAAGGTTTCTTTTTACTCTTTCCCTAAATATTTACTCCCAGCAGGGACAGCGGCAGCAGCCACGTGTGGAGGGGTCTCTGCACTGCCCTGGGCAGCTTGGTAACTGCTAGCAGAGCATTGCGTATCACTGGAAATCCTGCAAGGGATGTCTTTGTCCCAGGAGGTGTTCTGAAACCCATCTCCTAATGCAAGTCAAAGGAGAATGCCAGCACATTAGCTCCCCTTCTTGCTTCTGTATCTTCTATGTTAACAATGGAAGTTTTGGAAGCCACCAGCTGGGATATTAGTCAAAAACCCCAAGCCACCTCACCCAAGAGAATAACCCACACCTGAACTGAAATGAATGTGCCTTGCCATCTGTGCCTCTTTGGGCTGGGGTCCGAAAGCTCAAGCCTTTCCCACGCAGAAAGTTTCTGGTCCTGGAAAGCCCTGACCCCCCACTCCAGGGGCCCCCTCGGCCACCACCCCCACACACATGTTCATTAAGCAACAGAGGGTTAATGTGCTTCATTTACTGAAGCTGTCGATATTGTGTGAGCATTATTTTAATGGCTGCTTCATTTATTGCAGTGCCCATTGGGCAATGAGCAAACCCTTCCCCACTGTGTGTGAGCTTCCAGCACGGGATCTCACTTTAGCTGAGAAAAGTATAACCCTGAGCATGACCTCCCACATCCAGGGCTGCTGCTTGGGTCAGGGTCCCTGTAAGCATCTTTCCCCCAGCCATCGCTGCGGCTATGGGCAGCGTACCCGCTGTGCCCAGCTGCATGGACAGCTGGTCCAGGCGTCATTTTAAATGTGTGCAAAGCCCTAGCGCAGCCCAGGGCAGAAAGGCTGGCACTTGCAAACATCTCTGAAGCTGTGCTTACCTTATCAGCTTAATTGTAGGTATTTTTCTGTCCCCATTCCCACTGCCCTGGGGAATTGCCCTGTGCAGCTCTTTCCCAACGAATGTCACTGCTTGACACCAGAGCTTTGGGTGATGCCCGTAACTGAAGTGCTGCCATTTCAGAGCCACAGCCCTGGATGCTCCAGCATATTGCCCTCCTGGGGAAAAGGCGATGGATGCCGTAGGAGACACACGTGTTGGAGCCACCAATGCCTGCCATCGTTCCTTCTCCCAGTGCTGGAGCCTTCCACCTTCAGCATCACCACTATGCCTGACCCACAACTCCTCAAATCCAGGCAGGGTCTTGCTGTGGGACCAAGCTCCCGTTGCTCCATCCATTCCCAAGCTCCCTGAAGTGAGCCTGAAACTCCTCTCATCCCAAGGCTGCACCACTTGTTGCTTTCTCAATGCATTTCAGGTCCCTGATGATTTAAAATTGTGTTTATTTATTTCAGCTTCAAATGGACTTGAGGAGGACACCAAGCTAGACAAGAGTCCTCAGTCCAGGACACACTTGCCGAGGTAGAGACAGGCAACTATTCAGCTCCTGCAATGAGGCCAGCGAGGCGGTTTGTCCCCACATCCACCCAGGCAATGCAAAGTGGGAATGAAACAATTCCCTAGGAGTAACCCAAAACCAAATGAAAAGTGGGTCTGCATGGAAAGCCCCCAGGGTGAAGCAAAATAAGGAGCCATCGCCTGTGTGTATCAACACATAAAATACACTGGCACGTAGCCCACCTTTAACAGGGGATCCCTACATTTTTAACATCTCAAGTTGCAGCCAGACATTCAAATGCTGGGACATTTTCTTGGGAAATGTCTGGAGCTGGGCCACAGCACAACGCAGTGCTGGGAGGGCTACGGAGCTTAATCAACCTGCTCAGCATTCTTGCTTGCTTCGATCCACATGCCATACAGGCCTACAATGCTTTTATTGTACAGAAAACAAAGCTCTTGTGCTTGAATGTAGCAGCTACAGTATCACGGTCTTGCCTTAACTGGAGGCTCCTCAAGTGATTTAAGTCATCCCCGTCTCTGGTGATAAAGAGTTGCCAGGGTTAAGAGAGATCTTCCTCTTTTTTTAATCTTTTTCTATCCTTCCGCTTAATTTGCAGCCAGAAAAAAGGAGGTGTTTACACGCAGGGCCTAGTTATTAATATCTTTTGGGGATAGCAGCCCTGGTTGTATTTCCAGCATGAAACCAATCGCAATTTTTCAAGGTTTTTGGTGGTGTGCTTGGCTGCTGATCCTGTCTCCGACCCCGATCCTGTCTCAGACAGAGATTGTCCCTCCCTGCTTGCCCAGCTTCTCCAGGGCGCCGGGGCTGCCTTGGATGGTGGATTTTAGAGTCCCCAGTTGATCTGGCCCCACACAATGCAGCCCCGTGCATCAGCGGTGGATTTCCAGCCTCCAGGAGGAGGTTTGCTGACTTACCTTGCTGATGAAAAACACCTCGGCCGCTGCTGCATCTCATCGGTGCAGGGCTTGGGACATGCAGCCCTCTTTTACGTGGGGTCATTAATTCACTCCCACCAGTGAAGCACTTTGAAGATGAGATGTGCTACATGAGTGCTAAGAATTATGGGGTTTATGTCTCTTGGTTAGAGGTGCAGGAGGTAAAGGCAGAGCTGGGGGCCCTCACACGCTGCCTGCTGCCCTGTCTCCGGCAGCATGGACAGCCCTTTCCTAAAGGTTTGGAAAGGGTTTGCATGCATGCTCTTTCTGAAACCCCCGAATCAGGCTGCCAGCCAGGGTTTCAGCCCTGCTCAGAGGAAGTGCAGGGTGCACAGCATCTGGCAGGATCAGGCCCTGCTTATCTCCTTCCCCCTCCCCAGCTCTGCTTGAGCAATAACCTACTTTCTTGCTTTGCAGAAAAAACATCTTGGATTACATTGCTGCAAATGAAAGGTTTCCGTCATGGTATCAGATGAGCTGCAGGTAAGCAGCAAGTTTAATGTCAGCTTTTTTGGCAGCTTCTTTATTCCCCCTCCGCTTTGCACAAACAAGCCATCTTTGTGTGGAAGTTCATTTTCCTTTTTAGCCACAGCATTTGTCATCATGGCTTCCCAGTAATCCTCTCTGTGCAGATAAAGGAGAGCTGGCAGCCAAACTGGATCCCTCACCTCGACCAGCCTGCTGCCCGCTC
This sequence comes from Falco cherrug, assembly GCF_023634085.1. NCBI lineage: Eukaryota > Metazoa > Chordata > Aves > Falconiformes > Falconidae > Falco > Falco cherrug. The sequence goes on along the minus strand of NC_073700.1, from coordinate 6,899,339 downwards.
CAAAACCGGCGGCCAGCTCTCCCCTCCGTCACAGCCCCCCGGCACTGAGGAGAAGGGCAGGAGCTGTGCCCACATGACAGATCCTAAATCCCAGAGTGACACTCAATCAGCCTTAACTACATCTTAATCAGCCCCATGCAATTAAGACGCAGGCATCAAAACCCCAGAGCCAGGAGGTTCTGGGATGGCATAGTGCCTTTCTGCTTTCATCAGGAAAATCAGGGGCATCCTCCACCAAACTCCAGACTGGGATATAGGGAGGGAAAAAAACTTCCAATCACTTTGGCTGCCTCCGTCCTTTATGTGTTCATTCTATTTTTGGCCTCGCAAGGCTCTCAGACCAACATATCTAAACACTGTATCACTTTATATTAAAAAAACCACAACGAGCCCCCCACAAAACCCTTTGGATCAAAGCCTGACACGGGCCAGGCTGTGCACCCTGTGGGTTGCCAGAATGGGACCCTGCTGAGGATCACCCTGCTCCAGTTTAACCAGTGAGGGCAGGAGAAGGGGCTGGCTGTGCCAGGTGCAGCAGCACCCACCTTCACAGCCCCACGCCCAGCTGATTCCCTTTGGTGCCTGCTGGTTTGGAAGACTTGGACTTGCAGCCTCGTTAACTGCCTCACTTCTGCTAATTTACACTATCCCACCCCCAGCGGCATCACAAAACTCTCCAGTGATGTGAAGGTGGCGTGAGCTGAAATGCCTTGGCTGCGGAGCTAAATAGCATCAGGGCTCGTTTTACTGCTTAGAAACCTTTAAGGAATCAAGCAGGCTGGTGAATAATCCATTTTAAAAAATCGTAACAGAGGTGCTGGGTAACTGGATACAACGCTGGCCTAAATTTATACATCAAGTGACAAACCCTGATGAAAAAACAAAATCCAAGGGCCCTGCCTGGTGCAGGCTGGGTGCGGTAGGGTTTGAACCCTGGTAAGCAGACACTGGGTGCAGGAGCAGCTCGCTCCGTACCCTCTTGTACCTGCGCAGAAATGGTGCATGTGTGCAGACAACCTGCACAGGCATCACATTTTTTTTTTCCCCCCAGCCTGTGGCTTTTAAACCTCAGCAGCGCTGAAACGTGCCGTGGGCTCGCAGAGGACACGTGCAGCCTGCAGGGTGAAGCACAGCCCCAAGAGCTCTCCAAACAGCTGGGGCTCCGTGTCCTTCTTGTAATAAATTCCTCCCAGACGGTGTTCCAGGGGATTGCTAGGATTTGAGGAGAGAGGAGGCTGGCTGGAAGCGAGACAGGCTCCAGGTTTATCCTTGAAAGCCCCCGTGCTGCAGAGCCCGGGGCTGCGTTTGGCAGCCTGCCCGGGGGAGATGACGGTGGAGGCTGAAGGCTGCCTCGTGCAGTACAAGCTCACCAATCCTCTCACCAGCCAGCTAAACTGGAGAGAAATCTCCCTATTAACAGCGCACAAAGCAGGGCCAAAATCTGAACACCTTCCTGGGCAAGGAGGTAAAGCAAAAGCTCAAAGCAACTTAAAATTTCCTGTGCTCCTAGTTAGAAAGCGGCTGCGTTGGAGCTCTCCCGTAACATGCCCGGCTTGCCTGATGGGAGAGGGGGTGCTGAGCAAGGCTGTGCTGTGCTTTTCAGCACGACGGATGCAAAAATCGGGTCAAAAATAACCCCATCCCAAAGTCAGCAGCAGAGCTGAGAGGAACCAGAAGTCCTGAGCTGTTTCAAAGTCGCGTTAAATAATAAAGCAGAGAAATGAATAAATTAGCTCAGCATCTATTTAGGTCAGCCCTCTCCATTTCTCCCAGCCGCCTCCATGTGCCTCCTCCCCACGGCGCTCAGCTGCTCCACGCATGCTGTGCCTGTGGACCTGCTCGCTCCTTCCGAACAGCCAGGCTCTCGGGGAGTGCAGGTTAAGCAGGTGTCCCATCGGCTGCACACTTCATCCCAGCCTTGGGAAGCGGCAGACATGCTTCCTTTTCCATTACTGGGGCAAAAAGTATTCTGGAAAATCCTATTGAAGCAATAAGCGTGGGCTGAGCACATGTAGCTGCTCCCTTCCTGGCATTATCCTCTACACACAGCCCTGCACAGAGCCGCAGGATCCTGCTCAGTGGGCTCGCAGCTGCCCAGGAGCCGTGTCGCTGTGCTCTGCCTACTCATCCGCTGCCAGCCCAGCGCAGCCTCTGGGTAGCCCTGGCCATCATCCAGCTTTATTCCATCCCCAGCTTGCAGCCATGGCAGCACCCCCACTTTTGCAGCCCATCCTTCCCCACCTCGCCGGTGCCCCAGGCTTGGCTTTGTGATTGCATTCATCCTTCGCTGATTTGGAGACAGCCAGCCAGATGGACCAGGCAGATCGACACAGAGGGGAATCAGCTTTTAAACCCCTAAGCTCCCCTCAAATCGTTCAAATGCCTCCAGAAAAATGCAACTACCATGCACTCCTCTATCTTTATTTACAGGTTTCCCAAGCCTGAAATGCCCTCTTTGATGTCCAGAGCATCTTGTGGGTTTCAGCTATCAGCAAGATGGATAAACACTCACCAAGAAGGAATTTATCTGCATCAAGGGCTGCTCCATCTCAGCCCAGCTCCTGCATTGCCAAAACTTAAAGGAAACACACTCGAGCTAGTCCCCCCTGACCCTGCAGGTAGCTGGAGAAGGCCTCCAGTGACAAACCCAGCCAGAAGAAGCATCCAGGGTGTAGGCAATGGAAAATGAGATGTTACTAAGTTTGGCCAAGCTTAGCTGGCTCCTCACAGGTCCCAGCCTGTGAGTCACCGGTACGTGGGCCACCAGCACGGCCTCCCCTCTGGAGGAAGGAGCGGAGGTGGAAAAATAACAAGAGGAAACCAGTTGTTAGTAGTGCCAGCTCTGGGGAGAGTGGTAGGAGGTGGCAGGCCTGGAGAGAAAGGTCAGGGCTGCATTGCCGGCTGCTGCCTGATTTTTCCTCCTGACTTCATGGTGGAAAGCTGCTTATAGGAACATGCTCATGAAGGATGGGCAGAAGGTCTGGGCTGATCTGAGGGATGGTCTCCAAGGGGGAGCGAAAGCCTCCGAGGGCAGCCAGGAGCGACGGAGCTTTTGTTCACGGTCTGGGCTCACCCCTCTTCTGGTTGTACCTCTGATGTCTGCTGGGCTGAGCTTGATCGCCCCATTGAAAGCAACTTTTGGCCCAGTGCAAACATTGCAAAAGAAGATACGCTTTGCAGATGTACTTGGAACAAACGCATCCATTTCCCCACTGTGGCTAAACACTAGTGCAAACCAGTGTTCCCAGTCCCTGCCCCACCATAGCACTGATGCCCATGTGCAGCTAACCCTGAGACTCTTGCTCTTGCGCTGGTCCTCGGTGACAATGGTGGCAGGGGGAGATTCAGACAACTAGATCATGAGCCAGTGACCCTGTTCCTTGTCCAAAGCCAATGCAATGAAACTTTTGCTGGGGAAAATAAAAGACTGCAGCTTTCCAGCCTCTTCCAGTGCCCCAGCTCTCCTACCTAGGGCTAGCTGGAGTGCACCCAGCAGAGCACACAAGCCTCAGCTACTCTTCCCCTGTCCCTGACATCAGCCCAGGAGCACTCACAGGGCTGCACCACGCTGCTCCCCATCCCGTAGGGATACCCAAAGCTGCAAATCGGGAATTCTGGTCCCCTTTGCCTTGCAAGAGTTCCTGCTCTCTTGAACCCTCCGGTCTGATGATCGCCACCAGTTGCCACTGGTTTTTCTTACATCCTACTGCAAACGCAGAGAGCCAGCCGTCTCCCTGCTGGCAGACCAGCGCTTTCTGTAAGTGAAACAGTATTTCTTCATGTCTGTAAGGAAATTGTAACAGATGTCAGGGCAAAAAAGCCACAGCCAGGTAGGATGTCAGGTCAAGGGGGAAACTGCTGTGTGTCTTGCTGTTATTCGTTGGAGATGTCCCTTCTCTCTGGCTGGGACCAGTGCTCCCACTTTGAGTCCAGAACGGGATCTGTTATGCTCAGGCTCCCCCTAGTGCCTCCACACGCTGGTGTCCCTGCTTCTCCAGGTGGCTTCTGTGGAGGCGCAGTGGCCGTTTGTCCCTGGGCACCGTCCATCACCCTCACTCCCCTCTGGCATCATTAGCTCGGGCTTACGGCACAGCCAAGCCCTGTTTACCCACAAGCTGGGAACAGCCCTAACACTGCCCAAAAGCCACCGCCTCCCGCCAGGGACCTCTCGGGCCCGTCAGCCGCCTCGGCCCTGCCTCCGCTCGCTGAGGGAAAGGAAGGTGACAAAGATGGCCATACCCAACAAGATGCAACCCTGCACACTGCAGCTCCACTTTGATGGTGTCTGCGGACCGTGGGGCAGGAAGGGTGATGGGTGGCAAGAGCCTGAGCTGCCCTGGGAGCAGCCCAGGCTGGGGGTGGGGGTGGGCACCTTGCCTGTGAGCCAGCTGGGACAGCCAAAAGCATCACTGCGCTCTCCCCCACTGCTTGATACCTCTCCACGAAGGAGCAGCTTTTAGGGACACCCCATAGTTCATGTCAAGCAAAGTCAGCTGCACTCCTTCTAATCAACACCCAAAACTGCTGTCACGGATTTCGTCCAGCCTGCAGGACACTGCGTAGTAGAGGCTGCCTGCATGCCGGGGCACTGGAGAGCTACGCTGTTGTGCTGTGTCCAGCACCCTCCATGAACACGGCCTTTCCTCATCTTCTTCCTGTGGAAACAGGGAGGAAATTTCCCAATATCTTGGGAAACGACCAGCCTCAACCTCAGTTCCAAACCCTTCTTGTAAAACTCAGCCTGACTCAGCCCTGGCATCAGCACTGCACTGGACAACCAACAGCCCTGCAAGCACCTCTGTTTCAGAAAGCACCGTGCAGAGGTGAAGGCAGCCTTATTTCCTTGCTTAACGAGGAGGTGGTTTGGTATAACCATGAATCAAGGCAGTTGCTGTAGCTGTATAGGACAGCACACTTGGCTGGGTGTCCTGGCAGGGTTGGTGCTACGCTGGGTGAGCGGAGATACAGAGCAGGAGGAGTGTGGGGTCCCACAGCTGTTTCCCAGTACCAGGGAGGTGGCAGCAGGCCACTTGTGCTCCCAGCTGCCAAAAAAGCCCTCCCAAGCAGCCTCCTGACACTGCCCCCTCAAGAAATGCATTGGAGCATCAGTCCCCAGCCACTGCTGGTCTGTGAGCAAGCAGTGCCCAGGGGAGGCACCCCAGGCACCCCATGCTTTGCTCACCTTTCAGCATGGGCTGTGATAGCTGCCTGAGCCCTGATACATGTTGGGAGAAGCTTCTCACATGTAACATCTTCCTTAAATGTACATACCAGAATATATAATACAGAACACCTCCAAAATATTGCACCAGATGTCAACAAAACCCTGCCCATGTCCTTTTGTGGGGTGGATCGCAGTGGTTCCCTAGAAATTAGTGATGTTTTCCTGGATTTATACCCATGGAGCACTTGGCCTGGGCACTGAGCTTCTCCAGGTCACTGACATTACTGAATGGTGGCAGCTACGGTAATTCATTATCCCAAGTCAAAATGTCAGCTCACAGGGAGGGAGGAGGCAAGATTAGTCGAGTCTGCTGAAATGTGGCGTCACCATGAAAGCAGTGACAAACCCAACAGAGATCAATCGGCATAAACGTGTGTGAGGCAAGGACATTGACTGAGATAAGTTGTCAAAGGTACTGTGAGATTTTTATTTTAACCTATGATTTTTTCATAATTGTTTTGCAGCTGGAGTAATTACCATCCTATTTAATGAACACAGCTCCTTTAATAGAGGACACTTGGGCTAACATGCACTAATTAAGTCTGTAATCACTAAAAGTATGATTCAAGGTTTTGAACTGGCCAATTGTTCTCCGTAATACCATAATTACAGATACTGCAGCTCATCAGAGCACAGGAGAAATTCAAGGGGTCTTGATCATCCAGTAGTGTACATGGGTCTTGATCCTGTGTCGGAACATCCTTTTTACCCGATATTCTGCATTGGTTTTCAGTGGTTTATAAACTACTCTGAATATATTACACTCAGCCCCATGAACTGAATGCACTTCCACAGCTTTATTATAATAAATTGGCTTACAGGTCTTGCATACCACCTGGGCATTAAGCACAGCTTTTCTAATCCCCACCAGTCTGAATGCTTCTCTCATGTGGACCCAGCAGCAGCTGTGAAAGACTTCTAGGGAGCTTCGACAGCAGTAATTGCAGTGAGATACTGAAAGAACTTGAAAAAGATAACTGAAACCGTATATATAAATCCTTGTTTCTTCATATGAATGAAGGCTCAGAAATGAGTGAAAAAGAACAAGAGTTTTCATCATCTAATGGCCAAGATAAGGGAACCTAAAAGTCGATTTCTTTCTGCCTTCTGCAGTGCAGGGAGGCAAACATACCTCTGGGGGTCAGTTTTATCTTCCGCTGAGCTCTGCTCTTTTGGTTATCAGGGAAGTCAGGCTTTCTTTTTGCTGTTGGCTGTGATTAGATGGCCACAGTGATGGCCAAATATTTTAAGACTACAGATCACTACAGTGGAAAGAACTTTTAAAAAACAGTATTTAAAAAGTCAGAAGTTTGCATATCAAGAAGGATTTTTTGGAGAACCTCGTATTCCAGCTGCAAAATGCCAGTAAAAGAGTATTGCTATTTTCATTGATTTTTACACTGATAAAAACAGCTGCCCAGAAAGAAAAAAAAGAAAAAAAAAAGCCAAATACATTTTGCAACTTAGGTCTTGCTGGAAATAAGAAAAATACTGAAATTAAATTGCATTAACTTTCTTTATCCTATTTTCATTTCAGATTCATCAGTGTTATTTGTCTATCAAGGATAAGCTATTTTTCGTGTTGCATTTTTGTAATATGAAAAGCTTGTTCACAGGTATCTGAACTTAAGGCAGAGTAGCTTATTGCTCTGCAAGCAATGTCACTGAAAAAACGTGTCTGGTTCTCTCTCCCATGTACTGGTCCAGGGGCTTTGGTCTCTGGGCTATTTTTTCCTGTCTGGGTTATTTTAGGCAAATCACTTGTGTCTCTCATCTTAAAATAAAGGCAATGCTATACAAAGATGGCAGTATTTTTCCGTTCTACCACAATGCAGAAAAGTGTGAGCCTTTTTTTGCTCATTTTTCAAAGGTTCCCATTTGAAAGCACAGCAATCCTGGACGGAAACGCTGCGGTTTGTACAAAGAGACATCCCAATGAGCTTGGGTGAGCTTGCCCTTTGGTTTGCCTTTTTCCTTTCGTACTTCACTGTGGGAGATGCCTTAATCCATAACCACAAACGCCTCTCTGTGGCACCACGGCTGGCGTCCGCAGCTGCACAGCCAGCACCGGGGCTCCCCCATGGCTGCATCACAAACCTTCCTGCGTTCAGGTACCAGGAGCTACCAGGAGACTTAATTCCATCCCTCAGGCGTTGGCAGCCCGATCCGCTCACCTCAGGGCTGCCCACACCAGCAAGGCCTGCTCTTGCTGTCACGGAAGGAAAACGGCCCAAGTGCCCTGGGTTAGTCGGCACCTTTGCGAAGTAGCTGCACTGTGGGCAGACGCGGCTTCATTTGCTCGCCTTCGTCACCACTTCAGTGTCTGGCAGATACTGAGGTACCTGAGCCTTGGCCTGTGTTTTCGCAGGAGACGCGACCCCCGCGGGGCAGCCCGGCCCGGCCCGCTCGGACACGGCTCGAAGCCGCCCGCACCCCGCCGTGGCTCTGCCGCAGCCGCAGGCGCGCCGGGCCCCGGGTTCGGCCGGCGTCGGGGCTGGGGCCGCGGCACAGCCCGGAGGGCTCACGGCCAGGGCTGGAACGCGAACGGCGCCGCCGCGGCCTCCCTGCACCCCGCGGCCCGGCGCGGAGCCAACACCCGCCCTGCGCCTCCACCGCCCCAGCGCACGCACGGCGGGGACACGCCGACCCGGTCCCGGTCCCGGGGGCGCGGGCCGAGGCCGCTCGCCAGCGGCGACCAGGCAGGGCCAGCACGCGCACCGGTGGCCGCGGGCCTCGGCACCACCCGCCTGCGCCGCAGGGCCCCGGGGTGGGCCGTGCCGCCGAGGGACCCGTATCGCTGAGGGACCCGGGTCCGCCACGTCGCTGCGGCCCGGGGGCGGCGGGGCCTGGCTGCTGCGTGTGTCCCCGCCTCGCACGGGGGCCGGGGCCGGCACGGACGGGCGGGGCGGGAAGGGGAGCTGGGCGGCTGCCGGGCGGAACCTTCGCGCTGGCGGCGGCTGTTGCACCACGGAGCGGCGCGGGGTTCCGGTCCGTGGGCCCCATTTCCCAGCAGCCCGCGCGGTGCGCCCTTCTCTTCCGGCCCGGCGACGGCGGTGAGGGGGGTTCTGCGGAATCCGGCTCCATCGGCGCCCCGGGGACGGTGGCGGGCGGTTCCCCGGGCCGAGCCCGAGCCGGTCCCACCGGGCTGGGAAGGGACGAGGCCGAGCTGGGAGGCGGGGGCCGGCGGGAGGCTCGGGGCCGGCGGGAGGCTCGGGGCCGGCGGGAGGCTCGGGGCCGGCGGGAGGCTCGGGGCCGGCGGGAGGCTCGGGGCCGGCGGGAGGCTCGGGGCCGGCGGGAGGCTCGGGGCCGGCGGGAGGCTCGGGGCCGGCGGGAGGCTCGGGGCCGGCGGGAGGCTCGGGGCCGGCGGGAGGCTCGGGGCCGGCGGGAGGCTCGGGGCCGGCGGGAGGCTCGGGGCCGGCGGGAGGCTCGGGGCCGGCGGGAGGCTCGGGGCCGGCGGGAGGCTCGGGGCCGGTAGCGCGGCCGGCCGTGGCGGACGGGCCGGCCCACCGTGGCTGAGGCGTGTTTCTTTCTTCCTGCAGGTGCGACCATGGCCAAGTCCAAGAACCACACCACGCACAACCAGTGTAAGCCGGGCGCGGGGCCGGGCCGGCTGCAGCGCCGGGAGCGGGGGGTCGGGGGCTGCGCCCCGCGGGGAGGTTTTAGCCAGCTGCTTTGAGCTGCTCGGTTACGGCAGCCCAGACGTCTTTTATTTTTTTGCAGTGAGAGAACTGGGGGAAGGAGGTACTGGTACGCAGAGACTGAATGGGGTGCTTAATGAAAAGAGTGTTTTGCAAGAGTTGGGAGATATTTTGGCTCAGTATGAAAATAATCTGTAACCAGAAAAAAAACCAAATTTTGTATGTTTGAACTAAGCACGTTACTGAATGACGTTCAGCCTGTGATACTGTGCCATCGAAAGGTGACCACGGTGATAGAATAGTTCTTGTTCAGGGTGTTGTCATCGATGCTCTAAGTAGCAGAGTTTGCGAGTAGATTATGCTTGGTCTTGCACAGTGAACGATCGTGCCTTTAACGCTAAACACAAGTGCTTGAATTTCTTCATGACTAGAATAACTTTTACTGAGCTGCGGGTGTTGCCACTGGTATATTATTAGATAATGAGAAGCTGGAAATCCTTGAATTTAGAAACTCAAACAGTGTGAATGAGCCAAGAGCACAGTGTGCAGCGGAATGAGAACAGAAGTTCATCTGTAATTTGCATTTAGTTTGGCTCAGAAGGATCAGAAAATGTTCTATTTTGCACCCTTTTGATAGGGTCAGCTGGACTTGAAAAGAAGCTAATGCTGCTGTTTAATACTAGCAGAAATAGTAATTTGAATTTTCTTGTTCTCCATATAGCCCGTAAGTGGCACAGAAATGGCATCAAGAAACCCAGATCCCATAGATACGAATCTCTCAAAGGGGTGAGTATTTCTATTGACGTTCTCGGGCTGTTAGGCCATTGAGGCTTAACCATGAAACAGTCCAGTACTTGTTTTATTTTGACTGATGTATTTTTTGCAGACAGGGGCTTGTGTTTCAGATGGTCAGAACCACTGTGGGTTTCTGTTTTTATCTTTTGCTTACCTGACATGCAGCTGTGGTACTTCTGACCCACATTAAATCCACCATTGTATGTCTGTAAAACTGTTTTTTACTGTAAAACTGGCCAATTTTGTCTCTGTCCTGCTCAGGTGGGTGTCAGTAACTGCTGCTTCCAATAAATAAACACTTGTCAGTTCAATAGTTCTTCTCCCTTCTGAGTCCTGCTGTGTCGTCTTCTTCTCTGTACCTTTCAATATTATTTTACTTATGTACTAATACAGAGAATTTCACTCAGAAGATGAGAGGAATTGGCATTTTTCTACAATACGTATGAAAATGACAGTATTTTTCTTTTTCTGAGGTGAGGCAAGTGATAAGACAGGATCTTTTTCCACACTTGGAAATGAAAACAGGGTATTTTTGATTTGGGGAGGGTTGTGATTCTGTTTGCTTTGTAGATGTGACTATCAGCTTTTTGGATGTGACGTGAAAACTTCTGTATTGCATGGTTCAGTCCTGCCCCCTTCTGCAGATAGTCTGGTAGTCTCAGAGTTTGTCTCCTTGCACTGAGCGTGCGTGAGTTAAAATGACAAAACCCTGACACTCATGTGCCAGTTAAAATGCTGCTTACAGTACAACAGCAAATGTTTTTCTGGCCAACAGTAGCTGACAGTTCTGAGAATTGGTCCTAGCTGTGGCAGGATGCATAGCCAGCTGTCAGCTGACAAAACTGGGAAGCTACTCTTCTGTGCTGGTACTTTTTTCCTTTCAATGTAAAAAGGAAAGGCCTGTGGAAGTGGCGCTGGTCTTTGCCCAACAATTCCATGTATATTTGCTCACCTGCCAAGGTTGGTTTGTGGTACTTCAGATCCAGAAGGTATTGTGACATGAAAATGAAATTTGTCTTGTTTACAGTTGTACTCAACTTGTTCTGTTCTTTCTGTATGTCAGTTGCTGGGGTGTTGGGTTTGGTTATAAAAATCAAGGAAAATAGCTAGTTAAAGGATAGTTACAGGTGGCTAAAATAATTTTGCTGATGTAATAAATTTAAAAAAATGAGAATTAATCACAGCCAACATTTAGGAATAATTGAACATTCTGAAGATACAGATGTTTTTACATATATCCCTTCTACAACACAGCTTATTTTTTTTCCTTATTTTTATAGGTTGATCCCAAATTTCTGAGGAACATGCGATTTGCAAAGAAACACAACAAAAAGGGGCTGAAGAAGATGCAGGCCAACAACGCCAAGCAGGCTGCTCAACAGAAAAAGGACTGACGTGGTTTAAGATAAAGAACCAGTTTTCCTGTTGGCATGCATGTTACAGCATTTTTGTAAAAATAAAATTGGATGTAACAAAGTCTTCACCCTCTGAATTTGAGGAGACCCCTCCAGAAGCCTTGTTTGCGTTGTTTTGGATGCCAGTTGTGCGTCAAGCCTGTGTGTAGTGACCAGTTGTGTATTTTTGTTCCCTGGCAGATCATGCCAGCCGGAGCTCTGGAGAAGTTTTGTGTGGATAGCGTCAGCCTCCACATGTAGAAAGTGAAACAGGTGCTCGCTCCTTGGTGCTGTTCTGCTGCGATCGTTGGTGCAGGTCATGAGCGTTCAGTAGTTCAAAGTCTCTTGAAATTGTGAAATGGTTATGGAGTGAAGCTCTCAAATTTAAACAAGAAACAACTTGTTTCTTCGTGTTCAAATTGGAGCCAGTGTTGCCTAGGCTTTTGGGTGACAGCGTTCAATACAGGTTACATTATTTTTGACACTGGCGTGCATGTTCAGAGTTCTCAAATACCATGGTTTTTATGGTAGTTCCTAGTGTCGTTACAGCAGGGTGACATTTCCAAGGGCTGTTACATGTCTGCTGTGTTGCTGTCTGGGTAAGGTGATTCTAGCTAGGGAGATGTGAGAAATGGGAAGGTAACAGTGCTAGCTGTGGTCATGGAAATCATAGCAATTAGTGTTAGATTGGTGTGTTGTGTTCTGAAATATGTGAAAGTACTGACGTGGAGCTACCATGGGAATGTGTAAAGTTTCAGGACTATATAAAATAAGTGTATTTTTCATAGTTCCTGTATTTTAGTGGATGTCTTTCATTCCAGTAACAAAAAAAGTACCTGTCTGATGAAATGCACTGACTGGTGAGATTGGGGGAGTAACATTCAAAAGCCCAAGAGGTGCTGTGGCAGGGGTTTGTTACTGCTGTGCTTCTGTAGATCAGGAGGGGGCTTCACTCCAGATCCCACCAGCCAGCAAAGCTGGTTCAGGAGGTCCTTTTTTTATTCCTGAAGTGAGCCACCTGTTGAGATGCACGGAACTCTTCCTGAAATTGCAACTCCCATGCTCGTCCACCTGATGGTGGTGTAAATCCACAAATCAACACAAGGGCTGGAAGTTTGCAAGTATCTTCTGACTTTGCTGTAGAGCAGCAAAACACCTGCTAGATTGGGATGTTTCGGTTGAATTTTTTTTTTTCATTAAAGTAATTGATTTTTTTAAATTAGTTTAGCCAGTTACCAAAATGCAGTTTTATTTTGAAACATGGTAAATACTTTGATTTCTTTGTGGCTTGAATTCAAAATTCTTTTCCTAGTTCCTGCTTTTTAATTGGTTTTGACTGAAAAATACCACCTAACCCTAAACCAAGCAATGTAGATTTACTAACATAAAGCTCAGGAGTCAAAGGCTTTTAAAATCTGAGGGACATCCGCAGCCCTCAGCTGTCTGGTTTCTGCTGTGTGCATCTTTGGGACTGTTGTGGAGGCTGATGTTTGTCAGCCAAAAGAACTCAAGTAATTGCTGTGTGAGAGCAGTGTGCTGCACTGGGGAGAGCGTACAGCCACAGCATTCATACCACCAGGTAGACAAGATAAAAACGTGGTCTCCCAGCTGCCTTCATTTATGCCTGAAAGCCAACTGGTGAGAGGTTCCTGGTGTTAATCCTCCCTGGAGAGCTGGGTGGGTTTTGTGGGTATGGGGTGTTGGGGTTTTCTGTGGAGTTTGTTGTTTGGTGGGGTTGTGGGGGTTTTTTTGGCAAGTGGTAGGTCACCCAGAGGCAGACACACAGAGCTTAAATCCCACTGGCCTCAGTGGTACCTGAGTGCCTGTGGGTGCCGGAGGTCTCAGCTGTGTGGCTAGTGCCTGCCCCGCTTGAGTGAGCTGTTACAAAGGCAGGTGTGTGTAGTGGTGGTTCAGGTTAGTGTGCACTTCACATCCTCAGCCACTGGCCCGGAGCTGCCCTGCAGCCCTTGCCAGAGCTGACAGCAACACCCAGCATGGGGAGAGGTCCTCTTGGGTCGCTAGTGGTGTTGGAGGAGATGGTGGCAGGAATCCAGCTGTGTAAATGAAGGTCAGTCTGCTGCACATATGTGTTGTGACAAGAAGAGTGAAAGAAAAAGCCTCTGGACAGAGCACATCGTGTTTGTCAGGCTACATCTTCACCTGCATGTCTGCAGATCTCCAACCTGGTTGTGTTTTGGGTTTTTTTAAGTTCTGCGTTTTAAATCTCTAGCACTAAGACTTTCCTACCTAAGAAAGGAGATTCCCTCTTTTAAACACCTGCTGGTATCTTCCCCACAGTGCTTGTGTTGTGAGTAGCTCACCCCCAGGATGCAGCTTAAGGGAAGAGGGAAGGAGAGGGGCAAGGGTCAGGCTGAGAAAGGGATGTTGGTATGTTAACAAGCAGGGAGGAAGATACAGGCTTCCTGTAGCTCCAGGCGGCTCCCCCAAGCCTGCCTTCAGAAGTGGCGTTTTCATCTCGCTGCCCTTCATGCTGCCCTTCAGCAGGACAGCTTCCCAAATATGGGCTCGCTGACTTTCTGACCAAAATAGCAGCTGCGTGACAAAATGCAGCACAGAGGAACGTAACCTTAATCCAGGCATCATTGTGTAGCAAGAGACAGGAATTTTGTAAGCGTCCACAGCAGCTTGGTGTCAGGTTTGTTGTCTGCTCCCTGCGTGCATGGTGGTCCCACAGGACACTGGCCCCAGATATCAGTTGATCACCTATTGCATTTTCTAAGCCCATGACAGCTCAGTCTGTGACTTTCCTTGTTGAGGTTGCCCCAGCCAAGAAGGGAAGGCTGCAAAGGGGAGTCTGCTGATGTGGCCTTGTGGTGGCTCCTCATCCTCTTTCACTTGCCTTGTGTAGTCATTTAAGTTCTGTTGGTCAAGCTGAAGATCCTTTTTGGGAGGATTACACATACAGAGCCCAGGAGACTGAACTGGCAGCTGTGGCCCGCTTGAAATTATTCCCGTTATACAGACCTCTGTCATCTTTGACATTTAAGAACTCCAAAACTCTTATGATAAGTCCTCGGTATCCTGCAGGAGGCCAATGAGCTTGAGAGCATCTCTCTGCTCACCTACTGCTGTATATCAGGTTCTGCATGTCGTGCTTGCTGCTGCTGGACGTCATACTTGCTGCAGATTAGTTCTCCCCTTTGCAGTTGAGGACTCCAGTATCAAGTTCTTGTTTGGCTCCTTTTTTCCCTCTGATTTAAAGAAAAAAAAAGAGCAAAGGGTGTGTAACCAAACACTGAATCAGCTCATTTAGCAAAGGTGAGCTGTCACGCAAAAGCCAAGAGCACAGAACTGGGGAGCAGAAATCAAAGCAGTACGAATTGCTCTGATGGGGCAGAGTATTCACCGGGGGCATCGATGTTCACAGTGAAAATGAAAAGTAGGGCTGGATACGTGTTGCTCTGTCCCCCTTTACCGCCTTTCAGTAGCGTGCCTAAGAAAAAAGCAGTGAAGAGAACTTGAGTTCGGCTTTGCCCAAGTTTTAAGGCTGTCACAGGTGTTTCTACAGACCAGGGCCTTTGGTGCAGTGAAGTGTTTGCCTGAAGTACCTTGGCTCGTGGTATGACTGTAGGCGAGATGCAAAGTTTTATTAGGGAGATGTGTACAAAGTTTCTCAGATCTTCCTGCAGTCACTTAGTTCACACAGCAGGGTTTTACTGGGGGCTGAAGAGAGCCCTCAAACGTGCTGGGAAATCTGCAAACCACGGCAGAAATTAAATCTACTGCCAGTGAAAGCAAGCAGATCAGTTGGCCTGAGAACTGTGGCTGTGTCTGGTGGCCTGGGCTGCTGTCACCTGCCAGCACAGCTCCTGGCTCAGCTGGGGGGTTAGAGCACACAGGTCTAGGGACTGTTTTAAAGAGCGGTAAATGGCTCTTTGCCTGATTTAAAAGAAAATTGTTCCAATTACTTTGGGTTTTTTTTCACTCCCAGTTAGTGCATGTGGACATGTCATGTTCTTAAAGGCTTCAGACACCAAAAGTTCACTACATATGCAGGGAAAACTGCAAATTTATTTGGAGTTGAAGAGATACATGGACTCCCGGGTGGTTTTCATTCACCATTAGCACATCTCCAGGCACAGTGGAGGCTTCAGCCAGGCTGATGCTGGTTGGTTACTGATTTTTCAGCCATCTAACCCACTCGCCAGCATGTCATGCCACGTTGCATTCTCAGTGCAGTTGTTCCCATGTTTTAGCCAACAGTGAAATCCACCCGCAGCGCTCGACCCTGTGGCATTTGCTGCCTTACTCTGGGAGGACAGTCAGTGTGTTAAGGCAAATTGGTCTCGCAGCCGTTTTTCTGACTTGGTGCAGAGCATGCTGATCTGCTGGCACCTCTGCTCTGAGGACTGAAAAAGCCCAAGCAGCACCAGTGTGTCTGCTCTTCTAGGGCCAAGCTTCAGCTGCTACAAGATCTTTGTCCTCTCTCTCCAGCCTCTGCTGTCCCTCTTTTACTCTCAGAAAAGAGTGGGCAGGCAGCGAGGTCGTGGCTTGCTGTTGCACCAAGGGGAGAGAGGCAAGGCTGCTTCTTGCAGCCATCCTTTTCCCTGGGGTCACAGCAGAGTCCAAGCCTCGTGACTGAAGGGAGGGAGTTAACCTTGTTCAGTGGGCCACAGCCTATGAGTAAGCAGTGGAGAGTATCTTGGAGATGTCTGTGTTGATGCTGTCGGTGGTGGCTGCCGAGATGTGATGTGAGAGTGCGGGTGTGGGGTGGCTGTGGGGAGAGCCGGCATCACCTTGGCTCGTGGCTGAAGTCTGGGTATTTGCAACTCTGTGGAGATTTCCAGGCCTGGCGTAGTAAAACGTTTCAGCTGTGTCCTCAGAAGCAGGTCTCAGTGGGACATGGCTTCTGCTGCTACGCTGGGAAGGTGGAAAATGATAGGTTTTGATCTCCAGGCTAAGGATTCATTGGAAATGGAAGATGGTAACACTCAGGAGCGCTTCCTGTCACAGGGTCGTTTGATCCAACACATTTCTGTGTCGCTTGTGGTGCACCTGTAGTTCTCCTGGCTCAGCAGGAGCTATGGCATTGAGGGCTTGGGACCCTCGGGGAGACCCCTCTGAGCAGGTCTGCCAGATGTTTGCAAAATTTCTGGGTTTTAAAGAAAATCAGCTGCTCTAGCTGACAGGGGTTTGTTTCCTTAGTTTCTCTGATGTTACAAGCCCTGGTTGAGCAAAACGTTCAGTGCTCGTTGTTCCGAGGAAAGACACAGCTGTGTCCTTCCAACCAGCCAACAACCCCTCTCACGCCTGTTTTCACCTCAAGCTCATTTGGTTTGAATTACAATATTTTGCTATTGCTGCAAATGAGGGTGTGTATCACATCAAATACAGCTGCTCGAGGTATTGTTCCTGCAAAGAGGGGAGTAAAAAAAGCTGGGTTTGGGAGGAGAGGCAGAAGGGTGCTGCAGCACGTGCTGCCGTGGCGGTGTGCTTGCCCAGGGTTGAGGGCATCACTGGGGCTTGCACCGACACCATCTCAAGCCTTGCCCTGCCAATGTTTGTTTTGCTTGGGTAAATGTTTGATTTTAGCAACATGACTGCGATGCACAAGCTGTGCTGGGGCTGTAATTCAATGGGAGGAGGCAGCTGTGTGCAGGGAGAGCTGCTAATGCCACAGGAATGCCACACTTCCTTGGGACGAGAAAAGATGGCACCTGGGGCCCTTGGTGACAGCACGGCTTGTCCTCCTCAGCCCTGCTGTCACGCTCTGTCTGGGGGCCAAGACCCAAAGCGGCGTTGTACCTTGCTAAGGGCCCGTGTGGCCCAAACAAACGTGGCTTCTGAGGGAAAATCGGGCGTTTCTGGTATTGCAGCGAGGCTCCTGCCCAGGGCTGCTGGAGGACCATGAGGTGCCATGGGGCTGCCACCTGCCACCAGGCTGGGTGAGATGGGAGGGAGGCACCCAGTCCGGCTTAGGAATGGCTTTTTATTCATGCTCCCAGAGGGAAGTGAGCTGGTCTTCAGGGTGGCAATCTGGATGGCGGGGAGGAGGAAGGGCTGTCCCTTTGGGACAGCTGGGGCAAAGAGCAGGGAGGAGAGGGACTGTCCCTCACCTGTGGATTCCAGTGATGGTATAAGTGGTTGTTAATTCACATTTTATTGCTAAAATGCTGCCAATGCTCCAGTTAAACCAGCAGGCACCAGTGCTGGCTCCTTAGCCTGCCCACCATAGCAGGGGTGAGGAGATGCTGCATGGCAGCTCCCCGCTGAGCACCCTTGGCACCACTGGCCGGGCTTTGCTGCTGGGCTGGCAGTGAAATACCTTCTGGGGGGCTTAAAGCTCCAGGTGTGGCGTCACCTCACCAGGCGCCGCTTGTGAGCACTCGATGCAGCCCCGTCAGTTGTGAGTACGCGACCAGGGTGAAGGTCTCACTGAACCTCCAAGGAACGACCATCTGAGGCACTCGGTGTTAACGTGTTTTATTTTCCCAGTGGCCACCCTTCTCAGCGCTCAGTCTTCATGCCGGTAGCCAGGGGACTTAGCCAAGGAGATGAGGTGCAGAGCCGGCAGGGTTTAGAAGATTGGGGCTGTCAATCTGGCCTCAGATTTATTCAACTCCTTTCATAAACTCCAGGAACTCTGCCAAGGGGAAGACATTGGAAGCAAGGGGAGTGAGGTGGGACTGAAGTGCCCTTGCAACTGCCAAGTGTGCTCTTGGCAGCTTTCTCCAGCCCTGTCTCCGTTTCCATCCCCCTGATGCATGAGAGGCGGAGGGGGGATGGCTACGGCCCCTCTGACTGTGGCGAGGACTCCTCGTGACTCCCGACAGAAACGTCAAAGGAGCCCAGCACCACCCTCGGCCTCTACCAAAATGCCAGAGGTGAGAGCCCAGGGAGGGACACAGCCACCAGCTCGGCTCAGAAATGGTCAGGGGGTCATTTCAGCAGCATCACGTTCGAAGATACAGCCCTTCAGAGATGGTGCTTGCGTTTAGGGGACGGGAGGGAATGGGCAGGTCTCTGGTGAAAAGCAGCGTTGCCTCAGTGCAGGCTGGCTTTCGCAGCATGGGGCCAGGTAAGGCAGCCCCAGGTGCTTGCTGCCATCTCACGAGCATAAGAACCCCCCCTCCCTGTGCAAACACCAGCTGCAGCCAGGCGTATTGCCCAGCACTGCCTGCATGAGCTCAGGCCTGTCCAAGAAGGTAGCCAGGACCATGGGAGCTGCCCAGGCAACACTCAAGGGCTCGCGACCAAACTGCATGCCAGGGGTCCTACCGTCATAGTCAATCCTGCCGTCGTTGTTTTTATCCCCATCTTTCATCAGTTCTTCTATGTCATCCTCGGTGATGGTCTCTCCCGTTGCCTGCAGCATGATCTTCAGCTCCTCGAGGTCGATGTAGCCGTCAGCATTTCTGTGCGAGGACAGAAGATCTCAGGAGCGGAGCGACACGCCAGGCAGGGGGAGCGGGAGCGGTTGCATGGCTCCCACCACCCTGCCACGCTGCAGTCGCGGCTCTTACTTATCAAACATCCTGAAGAGATCTGAGAGTTCCTCTTCAGTTTTTCCTTTGCTGTCATCTTTCATACACCGGACCATCATAACAAGGAACTCATCAAAGTCTACAGTGCCACTGCCTGCAGGCAGAGTGAACATCGTCAGCTGGCACTACAGTGGGTGGATGGGCAATGCCAAGCCAGAGACCACACTTCCCTTTAGTAACCAAGGACCAAAGCTCAGGAGAGCAGCCCTGCAGCGAGAGGCAGCTTTCAGGACACCGGAGTAAGTGACCGAGGCCCTGCACTGATTTTATCACTGAATTTTTACCTTCTGCGGTCATTCTGCCAAGGCAAAATGAACAAACAGTCCTACTGGAAGTGCTGATCAATGGAAATTCCTGCTATGGAGATACCTGTCCATCTCATCTAGGTCTTAATAAGAGAAGTTCCACAAGGCAGGTATTCATGCAGTGTGGTTTTGCACCAGCAGTACAGTACTGTTGTTTTCAATGGCACCGCTGTTGTCCCTTTTTGCCTAATACTTAACTGGTTTTTTATTTTCCAGTTAGTGTGGTGTTTCTGCCCAACTTGCACACAGTGGATTTTATTATGTGTGATTGCTGGCAAACTGATTTAATCAGTATTGACATTTGTGCATTTGTGTGTGTGTGTGTGTATGCGCTTGAGTAGTGAAAGACTTGCCTGATGATAGAATCCTGTAATTGTGGCATTTTCGAAATGGCAGTTGCTACATTCAGCCTACACTTTGTTTTTACATGGATCTGTGCAATTTCAGGGTACCCCCCACCACCAGTTCAAGCAATCTGATCAATACAGGAGTAATATTCTTTTCTAGTTTCTTTTTGTCTGGAAATTTCCTAAAGGAACCACACTGAAGTTTGGTGGGTCTTTAGTGTCCTTCAAAATCACAGTGCTGCAGGCTGCTCCCCACTGGCTGTGACTGTCCCCAGCATGGATCCTACCAGTGCTGCACAGATGCTGAGTGCTGCAGATCCACACCATGCCCACCATGCCTGCAGGTCTGGGGATGGTGCTTGGGAGAGTGGAAGGAACCCAGATCTCTCACCATCCTCATCCACCTCGTCTATCATCTCCTGTAGCTCCTCAGGGGTGGGGTTCTGCCCCAGCATCCGCATCACCTTCCCCAGCTCCTTGGTGCTGATGCAACCGTCCTCTGCCCCCAGCACGAAGATGTCAAACGCAGCCTTGAACTCTAAGGAGAGAGGGGAGAGGAGATGGGGGGGGGCGGCTTGCTCTGCACCTTGCCCCTGCAGGCAGGTGGCCCTAGGGCAGGGGTCTCATCCCAGGCACAGCTCCCCTGGCCATGCACCCCCAGCACTGCCCGGGCATGGCACGGTGGGGATACCCGGGCACACGCACAGAAACTGCCTGGCTTGAAATACTAGTGGATCAAAATCCTTGTGGTCATGCCCTGCTTTGGCCAGGCTGGCCAAAGAATTTTCCGGGGTGTAACGGCTGAGGCAGGCTGGGCTGCTGGCTGGGGATCTGGTCTTTAGGCTGTGGTGTCAGGTTAAAGGTGCACCTACCATTTTTTTGCTCTTCTGTCAGCTGTTCAACCTGCAAGGAAAACACAGAGACCAAGTCATCTTTCTTCATCAGCGTCAGTAATTGTTAAAGGGACACGTTACTTGTTCAACAGTTTTTGCAAATGTCAGCCAAGCCTCGCAACAGTCGCCTTCATGGACTACAGGGTGTATGACCAGGGTGGTTTTGACACCACAACTTTTTGTGGTGTTAAGAGATTCTTCCCCTTAAAAAAAATTATTCCCAACTTCTTTGAAGTGAGCATTATTTCTCTAGGGCGGCAGCGTCTGATACCCAGGAGAAGCAGCCTTTGCACAAGGAGGGGAGACCAAGTGGGAAAAGCATCTGCCTCCGCCCTCCATTGGTGGAGCGTTTTTGTTGCCGGCAGGCTTTGCGGCAGGACAGCTGTGCTGCTGAGGGCTGCTCCCACCTGGGCTGGGCCAGGTCAGAGGTGGGATGTGCTGGGGAGGGGGAGGCGGACAAGACCACCCCTAGTAGTTGTTTTTCAGCCCTAGAATCAGGAAACGCCTTGCACTGCACAGAACATTTAGAGCAGTCTACTGCTGCCCGAGTCGGTGTTTATTACCAAGGTTTCTGCCTCCGAAGGGAGCTGCTGGTCCCTTCAACCTGTTCGGGGCACCTCCCTGAAGAACAAGCCTGTGGAGCCATCAGGTATTAGCTGAAATGGGCTGGCGGATTGTTCCCGTATCCTACCCTAATTCATTCCCCACAGATGATCAGTGGGAGCTTCTTAGTAGTTAGCATGAATTAATTAATCAATGAGGAGAGCAAAGAGGAATCCATCAGCTCTGTCATGCCTCTAAGTGCATTTCTCTCTTTGGCTTCGTTCTTGCATGCAGGTACTGCTGCTGTGAAATTGCTGACCCCACCACCGTGCCCAGCTGCCCCTGTGGTAGCATCCGTGAAAACATTGACTCTTCCTTCCCACGCTGGTCAGCAGCCTCTCTGGAGTCAGCCACGTATGACCCCCTGCCGGACCACCCCTGGCCCCCGCAGAGGGTGACTGACCCCACTAACATCTCCTTACTGTTGTCCCCCGCAAGCAGTCCCCAGCACCCATTCCCCCCTGTGTTTTGGTTGGGGCAGAACCCTGCAGCCCAGGGTGGTGGCACCTGTCTTTGAGGGAAGGTAGGTGCTTTTGACCCAAAAAGCAACAGTTTTGCAAAAGCTGGCTGGAAATCCTTCCCATTTGCAGCAGGAGGCTCCCCTCTGCTCTGCCCTGTGAGGTTGTACCTGGAGTGCCGTGTCCAGTTCTGGGCTCCTCAGTTCAGGAGAGACTGGGAACTGCTGGAGAGGGGCCAGCACAGGGCTATGGAGATGGTGAGGGGACCGGGGCATCTCCCTTAGGAGGACAGGCTGAGAGGGCTGGGGCTGTTCAGCCTGCAGGAGAGAAGGCTGAGAGGGGACCTTATCAATGCCTACAGATATCTCCAGGACGAGTGTCAGGAGGACGGGGCCAGGCTCTTTTCAGTCTGCCCAGCAGAAGGACAAGGGGCAACGGGCACAAGCTGCAACACAAGGAGTTCCTTCTGAACACGATGGAAGAACTTCTTTACTTTGAGGATGTCACAGACCGGCACAGGCTGCCCAGGGAGGCTGCGGGGTCTCCTCTTCTGGAGACATTCAAACCCCGCCTGGCCGTGACCCTGAGCGGCCGGCTCCTGGGGGAGCTGCTTTCGCAGGGCCTTGGGCTGGATGGTCTCCAGAGGTCCCTGCCAGCCCTGGCCAGTCTGTGATTCCACGATTCTGTGAAAGTGCTCTTTCATAGTGGGACAAAGCCTGTGGGAAGTGGGTAGAGAGCCTTGGCCCGCTCCCCGCACACCAGGAGGTGAAGCCTTCCAAGGCAGGGAGCACTAAGGCCGGCAGCAGGACTGCCGTGGCAGGAGGAGACCCAAGCCCCTGCAGCCCTGGTGCTGCTGAGGGCAGGCTGGCCGCTGGTAGCCCTTCGGGGCTGTCATTTGGGCAGAGAGCCACAAGGCTCCCTCGGCAGAGGGCCACGGCCACTGTCTAGCCGCTGGGGTAACATGACCCTCTTGGCGCATTCACTATTTATAAGCTTGGGCGAGAGAGGTGCTGGAGATAAAGATGAGCTCCCTGATTGTTCCCAGGCTTTGGTATTTATCCTTGCAGCCCTTTATCTGGACACTTGTCCCTGGCACTGTTCTCAGCGGTGCTTAACAGAACCTAAAAATGTTCCCAAAATAGCACACCCTTATCTAGGCATGAATGGGCAAGATGAAAATCCATTGGGTTCCCTGGCTGCATGTAGGGAATTTGGCATAAATATAGTATTAATATGTGCCATCAGCATACAGCAAATTAATAAAATACTCACTTTTGAAACTTCCTTGACTACTGAATGGATAGATGTGCAGCTATGCTGTATGCAAATCAAATGTATTTGCAACTATAGGGTGAGGCTTGTCTTACAGAGGTGTCTGTTGAGGTGTTTATCGTGCCCTCTGGACTCGGGTGCTGTTTGTGGCTTTATTCCTCTTTTCCCTCCATGTCATTGCAGGGACAGGTTTCTCCGGCTGCGGTGTGAGAAGCCAAGCACAAAGCTCACAGCACTGCGCCAGCTGCCGTGATACCAGATCTGCTGTATTTTGCTTTTATCAGCTCCTCTCTTCATCCCATGTTTCCATCTGAAGTCAGACAGGGGAAGCTGAAGTTCTTGAATATTTTTTTTTCCAAGTAAATGTTTTCTTACAGTTAAAATCTTGGGGTGTAGATCCACAAAAAAGCTTTGTCCCAGCTGGTGCCTGGCTTGGACTTGCTTTGCCTCTGTAACGGAGCTGGTGGTTTAGGGCCAGGACTCAAGCTCCACATTTACCAGCGTGCCCCCACCTTCCAACCAGCAACAACATCCTTATGGGACATCGGATCTGTTGTGTGGCCCAGTTCCCTGGGCAAGGACTCTGCATTTGGGGCAAGTTTTTGGTAGTTTTGGGTTGTTCTCTATCGCTGCAGTTCCTTTTTCTCGGCTAAATTCCTCCATGTTCTAGCTCTGCTAAAGCTCACAGGCTGCAGTTAGAGATGACCTTCACCTGTGGATTTTTGCCCATTTCTGGGGCAGAGGTTTGGAGGGAGGCTGGAGCTTGTGGGTGGGGAACCCTTTTTGTGGGGGGCTCTCCACGCATGCTGCGGCCGCACTGCCCCAGCTGACGGACGGACCCTTTGGGCTGTGGGCATCCCTGGCTTGCAGAGAACTTCAGCCTTGCTCCCTGATTAAGGGCATGAGGTGCCCAAACAGTAAGGGGAGGGCCTGTGCCTTGAGTCACAGAGAACATTTTTGATTAAAAAGCTTAATTAGAGAAGCCTTGATTTTCCTTGATTTTCCAGGTCACATTTTCCTCCCATTTGGAGGTGTTGGTTGGGGGACTCAGCATTTCATTGTGCAGCCTTTCCTGAGCCTTCACGCTACTGGGACTGCTAGGGGATTTCCATTTCACAAGCGTCAAGGCTGACCAAAGGACAGAAGAGGTGTGAGCATTCTTTTTTCCTCTTCAATTACATATCAAGCACTACCTTTCTTCCCACTAAAAGCCTTGGAATTAAAATAAGACTTGTATGATGTATATTTTGTGCCCCTGGTTAAAATCAAACCTGATCAACTATATATTAACAAAAATTAATCACCAAAAAGCTCTTATTTTAATTCCAGTTATGGAAAGGACAGCAGCGATCCACACAATCCAAAATCTATTTTCATCCTTATTCCACATGCATATCACTGTCAGTCTGCATTACAAAATAATGCAGTGTTCTTATTACAGACCAAATAGTTCGGGTTTACACAGTGAGTGCAGTGTGCAGCTGTGTAAGTTAAAATAGCTGTTAGGATGCTCTGCGTTCCCTGAGAGCATAGCTGACATTCTGGATTTCTGCACAGCAGATAACAGGAGCAGGAAAGCAGAGGAGGATGTTTCAAAATAACTCACAAAAGCCAATGATTTTTTTAAAAATCTCCCAGGAAAATATTCAGTTAAGGGGGGAAACGGTGGCAATGGCAGAATTATGAAGCACCAGAAAGAAGAGGCTGAGGTTTAACTCATAGAAATAATGTTCATTTCATGGGAAACACTGCTCGGCTTTGTCTGGGCTAAAACCAGCAGCCACCTCTTGCACTTTCACACTTCTGTTGAGATTTATAACTTCACTTAAAGGCCATCTCCCTGCCTTACAGTGGAGAACCAAGGGAGTCATTGCAAATAATTTAGCAGCACAGTTGAGAGTTTCACGCTTACAAGAAGAGTGTGAAACCTTCGGAGCCGTCAGTGGGAAAGGTCTGTGAAAGGATGATGATGATGACTAAAAGTTGCCACTCGGTAATTATTTATTTGCTTTTCTCCATTGAATTAACTCCATCACAGCTTTGGGAAATCTACTATAAAACCTTTCAACACCCCCACTCCACCCCCAAAAAAAACCAACGTCGCCCCAAAGGGAGGCACTTACCGCTGCCTTATAAATGTCATCCATGGCTGGAGAGGGTGGGTGAGGGGCCGGGGGATGTCAGGGTCACGCTCTGCTGGCGCTGCCCCCCGAGCCTGGCTGATATAGGGGGCCGCCCGCCCCAGGGGATGTGACCAGCCCACCAACAGCCCCACACGCGTTCCCCTGTCCCACCCCCATCCCCGCAGGAATGCCTGGCCTGCGTGCCTTGGGATGGGGACACTGCCGAGCCCCAGGCTGGCATGTCCGGGGCCAGCCCCAGCTACCGCGGGGCAGCTGGAGGTTTCCTCGTGACCTTGATGTGGGAACGAGCGAGCCCTTGCAGCTGGGTTTTGGCAGGACCCTTGCTGATATATCACAGTATTTGGCTGTCCTGACTGGACATGTGCCACCATGTCACCTCCACCTCCCATGTGTTGTGTCCCCCCCGCCACCCCCCACCCCCCCGGGGAAGCTGCATTACAAAGATTATACTGTGCCTAATTAACTTGGGTAATACGGGAAAGGCATGCCTCCCAAAATATCCCTGTCCAGCAACAAGTGTCCCCTGGAAGCAGTGGGAACAGGGGGTGTTGGGGCCTCCCTGTCCCCTCTGCCTGCTGTCCCCAAACCCACGAGGGACACGCGGCAGGGGCTGATGCCCTCGGAGGAGCCGATGCTGTTTGCGTGTGGGTGCTGAGGACCAGGGGATGCAGCCTGGATGCTGCAGCAAGGAGAAGCTTGGAGGCAGCTGGAGCTTTGCCTCTGCTTTCTGCATTTAGCTGGGGCTGCAAAATGAGGGGCATGGCTGCTAACCGTGCTGGATCTCAGAAATAATTCCCAGTCCTTTAGGAAGCCAGGACTTGCTTCATCCAACCAGCGAGCCGATCTGTACCCACTGCAAATGGGGAAAATCTACACTCCCGGATTTATCCCACCACGGTGGAGAGCAAAACACACCAAAGGCCTCCAAGTGATGACCAGCATTTTCTCATTGCAGGGAAAAGCGTTTTAATCGACAGCAACCAAAGCAAAACATCTTTTTCTGGTGATTCAGGACTCCCTCTTGTGTCCAAAGGAACTACAGATGGCTCCAGTGTCCAGGGTGATGAAGTCTCGCCTCCAACTAGCTCATATTGGCATTAGTTAACACAACTGAAAATACTATGCGTGCAGCTGTTAGGTTTCATCTCTTCTAAAAAGCCCTTCTCCCTTTAGTAGTAATCACATTGCATGACAAAACCGGCTGTCCCTCCGTAACGCCTAGTCCAAGTGGCGTTAACCAGTGACCGGGTGATGTCAGCACTGTGAGGATGCAGGTGAGTGCAGAGCTGTGTCCCCACACCACATCCTCCCAGGTTCTGCAGTGCCGGAAGATTAACTTGCTGCTGAGCCTGTTAGGAGCTGCGGTCCTGTGGGTGCCCGCTGGCCGTGATGTACCCAGGTTTCTGGGCTCTGCCTCTTCTCAGCATGGGGATGGCAGATGTAATAAAAAGGAAAATAGTTGCATTTAGGGAATTAATTTTTGAGTCATGTTAGTCTTCAGAATTGGAACATATTTTGGTTGCCTTGAACATAGAAAAGGCAGCAAAAGCTGCAAAGGGAAGTATTGTTTTGTTAAAGACTGAAGCCTGTCCTTAGGTGAGGGCACAGGTTGCGACGAGGGACCTGCTGTCCCCCACCACCAAACCATCACCCAAACCCTCCTGGGCACCCCCAGGGAGACTTCCCCAATGGAGTGCTGCCCCGAGGCAAAGCCCAGCCTGAGCTGCTTTCCCCCCCTTGGGATTGATTCCCTGCGGAGCTGGCAGGGCGGCTGGTGCTGGCCTTGGGCACTGCCAGGCACCATGGCAGAGGGTGAGGAATCGTGCCTGGCCCCATCCCTCTGCCCTGGCAGGTGACAGCTCTGAGTCATCCCCCTGAAAACAGCCCCTGAGGTGCATCAGAATACATCTAGGGCCAATGCAGGGTGGGAGCAGGAGTCTAACATTGCCTTCAAAGGGTGGCAGCTGCACTTCCCAGGCAGCCGAGATGAAATCCAGGTCGGGATGTGGAAGAAGGGTCTCTGTCTGCTTAGAGAGGGGCAATCTGGGCCACTGCCACCATGCAGACTGGCATGGGAAAGCCACACTTCTGCAAATACACGACAGGAATGGAGACTTACAAAACACAGGTATGCCTAGAAGGGAAGGATGAAATCCATCTGGCAGCGAGAGGTGATGTTCCTCCTGCGGAGGGAGGTGCAGGCAAGTGGTGTCACGCCAACCCCTGCCTCCCTGCTTGCTGCTTGGAGCCAAAGCTTCCAGCATCCCCTGGCTCTCCGAAGAGGGTGAGTTACAAAAGAACTGGGGTTTTGTAGAGAAACCCAGAGCCTCTGTTGTGCAAAGCACAGGGGGAGGTTGCTGCAGCAGGTATGGGGTGTGCTGCGGAAAACCATCCGCTCCTACTGCTTCTCTGGCATCCCCATGTGAGACCCACGGCAGAGATGGAGCGTGGCTATCTATAGCCTGAGGAAGGCTGCCAGCACAAGTGCCCTTAATCTGAGCACGTGGCTGGCTCAGCGACACGCTGGCTGTCACTGTGGTTGGGTACAGCACATTAGCTTGGGCTTCAGCTGCATCCTGACATGCCATTGCACTTGTTAGTACCAACCCAAGGTACCAAGACAAGAGAAAGGTTTTCCTCCAAAATCTCAGTTCAGGTTTTCCTTGCCAAGCAGCTGTAACCCACTGCAAAACAAGCAGAGTCATCCTGCAAGTCACATATAAGGAAATATAAAGCAGAAGCCCAACTAAATTGCAACTTTATTTGAGGCTAGGGTGTTTGCAGGGCTCCTGGGGCAGTCTGTCATGGATCCCAATCACAGAAAAATGCTCCAGCATCCCCCTTCCCTGAGTGGGGCCCTCAGCCCTGAGTGGGGCCAGACCCACCAACATTGAGGCCCTTTAATTTATTGCTACCTAAATCCTCCTTGGAGGGTTTTAGCTGTACGAGCCCCCATTTGGCCCCTGCCCCAGCTGCATTGCTCCTGTCGACATCTTCTCCAGAAGCCAGGACGGGGCTGTGACACCTCGGCACCCGCAGGCAGAAGCTGCTTTAGGAAGAGGAGAAGGGCACCTATTAAAACCAACAGATGTGCAAGTGCTGCAAACTGTTATTTAATTAAAGAGACGGGACATTCAGAGGAAGCTTAATTAAAGTTCCTCTCCGAAACCACTTATTATCTCATCGAGAGGCTGAGCTCAGCAGCAGCTCCTGCTGATGCTGGGACAGCACCAGAAAATCCCTCTCGGGCTGCCTGTACTATATGTGTTTTCTCCTTGTACACATCATCCTTGGGTAAGTTCTGACCAAAGGAAAGCTTTATGCAATGAAAATAAAATCACAAGGGGTTTCCTCGGCTCCATTTGCAGAGCTGTGTTTGCTGATGTGCTGCCCTGGTCCTGGCTGCCCCTGCCAGACACCAGCACGGCCCCTGGTAGCACCACAGATCCCTTCTGCTGTCCAGAGGACTTTGAAAGTCACCTGGCATCCACACCCAGGCTATTTGGCACTTCGGCTACTATGAATGATGCTACACTGGAGCTAACTGCACCCTCCCCTAGGCAGCATATGGAAATACAGGGAGAGGTTACCTTCGTTTTGCTGGAAGGTGCTTTTTTACCCAAAGCTCCTGGGACTCCCCCCAGGGCAACTCGGGTTCATGGGGAAAAGGCCGCGCAGGATCTGCTCGCTGTCTTTAAGCTTCTCCAAAGCTGTTACAGATTTGTCTGTTACAAATTGCTGGCAAGGTCCCTTCAGCTTACGCAGATCCGAAGTGCTTCCCTGTGCTCCGTGGGGCAGACCGCGGGGGTAAGGACAGGTTGTAATGTGGGTGGTCACCCCAGCCAGCCCCCTGCGGGCTCACCCGCCAGGCCCAGGGCCAGGGCCACCCAGCTCTGGCCTAGGGTGCCCCACACCAGTTTCCCAAGTCCTGAACAGCACATGGTGGCCACAGGTCACAGGTCTCCACCAAGAGCTGCTGCAGCGGGAAGCGCTGCCCTAGGCCACCGCCAGCACTGCCCCCAGATGCAGCTGCTCCTCAGCGCAGCCACACTGCTGCTGGGCAGGGTGGCCCTCGGCAGTTCAACCTCAAATGCCCCGTGTCAGCATCCACCTGCGTTGCACCTTCCTGCATCACCAGGTCCCCAGCACGTTGCACACACCAGCCTGTAGCTGCTTGGACAGGCCTGAACCTCCCTGAGCTGCCTGCATTGCAGGCACCGCACAGCCTAGTGCTGTACAGCATGGTAGTGCCCGGCACTGTTAGCCAGCACAGCACTGCACATACGCTGCACTGCATGGCTCAGTATTGCAGGAAAGCGCGCCGTGTTGCATTTGCAGAGCCCCGTGCAGCACGGCATTGCACTGCGTTGCACAGCCCGCACAGTGCAGCACAGCTTTGTACGGCATTGCACAGCCCACGAAGCGCAGCGCGGCATTGCAAAGGCCTGCGCAGCGCAGCAGGCGTTGCACAGCGCAACACGACGTTGCAGCACAGCCCCGCGCAGCGCAGCACGGCGTTGCAGCACAGCCGTTGCAGCGCAGCCCGCGCAGCACGGCGCAGCACGGCGCAGCACGGCGCAGCACGGCGGTGCACAGCCCCCCGTCGCACTAGGCGGCCCCAAGCGCCCCGCGACAGCCCGCACGCATGCGCACCCCAACGCACCAAGCCCGGCCTCGACGGGCCGCAGCCCCGCCCCCAGCGCAAGCCCCGCCCCTGCCGCCGGCGGCTGCCAATACAGCGGCGGCGGGCGGGGTGGGCCGCACCCTGAGGGGGGGGGGGGGGCTGAGCCAAGATGGCGGCGGGGGGAGCGCGGGCCGGTCTGGGGGCCGGGGCGTGCGGCGGCGGCGGCGGCAGCCGGAGGGGAGCCGTGACGGCGTGAGCGCGGCGGCGGCGGCGGCGGCGGCTGGTCCCCTGCTCTTCTCGCGGCGTCATGGAAGCGGCGGCGGGGGGCGAGGACGGCGAGGAGCCCCCGCGAGGGGCCCGAGTCCTGGGTTCCGAGCTGGTGGAGACCTACACGGTGCGGGGTCGGGAGGAGGCGGGGGAGCGGCGGAGTCCGTGCGGGGGCGAGTGCGGGGGCCGTGCGGGCCGTGCCGGGCGGCGGGGCGGGAGCAGTGAGGGGGAGCGGGCCCGCCTCGCCGCCGCCTCAGGCCGCCGGCGGGGTGCCGGGGGGAGCGGGCTGGGGCCGGGCTTGGCGCCACCGCCGAGGAAGCCGAGCGGCAGCTCCCGGCCCGGTGCCGTGCCCGGAGCGAGAACAATTCGGCAGAAGTTTCCGAGCGGCTCCTGCCCCCGGGGAGGGCCGCTGCGCGAGCGGGGCGGGAGGCCCCGGCGGCTGGCTCGGCCCTGAGCCCCGCGCAGCCCGCGCCCTCCGGCAGGGCTGGTGCTTCCGCGGGGGCTGAGCGTGCGGGCGGGCTGGTGCTGCCCGTACCTCTCCATACGTGTGTGTACGTGTGCGTGGCTATGGAAAATCGTTACCGAGCAGACATGGCTTTTAAAGCTGGGCTGACTAGTGTGGGAAGGCTTTCCTTCTGATGAAAACACTGTAAAAATCCCTCTTGTAAAGCTAATCTTATTTCCAGAGGAAACCACATGATTTTGTATAGATAGTTTTTCTCTTCCCCTACGGAAAAAAAAAAGGGGGAAAGACTGTTAGCACAGCAGCGTTTTTGTTTGGGGAAGGAATGAAATTTTTGATGTGTAACTTGTTTTTTTAAGTGGTTGCATTCTACTGAGACTTAACTGGCCTGTTTTTCAGGAAGACGCTCATCATAAAACAAATCTCTGCATAATTGCAGGCAGAAAACATCTTAAGCACACCACCCTTTAGTTATGTAACTAAATTTTTTCTGCTCCTACCTTATTTTAGTGTGATTTGATTTATATTATTTTTGCAGAATGCACAGAATGGCATCAGGTTTCTTCCTGCTGTAGGAACCTAAAAGAGAAAGGGGAGCAATGGTCTATACAGGCAGTATTTGTGAAGTTGTGTAATAGTTACAAGTAATACTTAAGATTGCTGCTTTTGAAAAGGTATCCAGACAAAACAGAGCCTTTAATAGGACAGAGCATTTACACAGCTGCAGTACGTGGAGGGCCTAACTTCAGTTGATAACCCTTGATACATCATTGTGTGGGAATGGCTGTCAAGTGGTGAGTTTTATGCGTATTTGCAGGCAAAAGTGTAATGAGCATTCAGTGGAGGAGTTGGTTAGGAGCTTAAAACAAATTCTTGAAAATTGCTTCAGCTCTTTCTGTTACGCTAGTTACATCATGTGTACACATGGAAACAATACTGCTGCTGTTGAGCTGTTATCACTGCGTGTGTGAGGATGTGGTTCATCCTCCAAGCAAGTTTGTTTCACAGTTCTCGATCAGCCGAGAGGCATGGTGGCACAGTGACTGGAAACTTCCACTTCAGGTGTGAACCAAGACTCAGTGGTGTTAATGTTGGTGTTGAGAATTTTTTTAGTAGTGCTTTGCAATACAGCAAATGAGAAATTCAAGTGAATTTAGTTGAGAAAATGTCAAAATGTTACTTGCCCCCTTATTCCACTGGAGGTTATGGACACAAGAGGTGAAACGTTAGATACTTTGCTGTTTCAGCCTGCAAACTAGTATGGTACAGCCAGCCTTTGGAAATACCATTGATGTGCGCGATTGAGCTAACAACTCCAACGGGAATCATCACGGTTTTGAAAGTACCTTCAAAATTACACAGAACTGTGGGCCTCCCCAATATGTTTTACAGGATTTAACCTCACAGCTGTTAAATGGATGTCATTAAAACAAGTCTCCTTCTATTGAGATTTTCTTCACTTCTACTCAGGTGTATAACTTTGCTGCAAGTAGTGTTCAGCAGATATCTGATGGGGATTTTAAGCTGCTGCAGCCAAGCCCAAGGAAGCTTCTTTTTTCAAGGCCACATTTCTTCTTTAATGATTATGGTTCCAGGAACACCATGCTATTTTAATGCCATTTTTCTTGGGAGCTTTAAAAGTAGCATGTTTGAAGGGCAGGATTTACCAAGTATGAGGTCTTTGATTCTTCTGCTGCATTTTTGAAGGAGTTCTGCCATTAAGCTTACCTGTGTGTAAACCTCCAAAACCTGTTAACGGGACTGTTAGCCTGCAGCCAGTTTGTATGAAGTGGACCCAAGCCATTAAAAAGGTAGGAATAGATCTTTAAATGAAAATAAACAAAATTATTCACAAGGTGAAATGTTTCACGAAAATTAGCATTTGTGTTTAGTATTCAGAATTAGATCAGTGGCACTTAAGGCTGTGATAAAGACCTGTATCAGAGCAGAAGTGACGAAGTTAATCTCAATAGAAGGAGACTTGTTTTAATGACATCCATTTAACAGCTGTGAGGTTAAATCCTGTAAAATGTATTGGGGAGGCCCACAGTTCTGTGTAATTTTGAAGGTACTCTCAAAAATGTGATGATTCTTGTTGGAGTTGTTAGCATGGAAGGCAAAATATGGATAAATTCAGCAGGAAAAAATACTGCACTTGTTGATGTTTTTTCTGTTGAGTTAGAAAAGTATGAGCATTTTTACTAGGTATTTCTCCTGCATGTGCTGCTCCAGCTAGATGCTGACTGAAGACTGGCTGATTGCTAGAAGGCCTCAAGGCTGCCAGTGCTTCATTTGTTTCCTGCTATGCATTTGTTTGGCCTAAAATTGCCTTCCTGCGTTTCCTGTCTTCTGCAGCTGTTTTTCATATAAATACTACCTTTGATATTTAAGGAAAATACTGTGGCTTCCTTGAATGGGTGTAAACTGTGGCTATGTAGTGAGGCAGGGAGGAGATGCGGTTTCATCACTGCTCTGGAATTTGGGACCTACTGGCTGCAGACACACCTGTGTCCCAGTCTTCCTCTGGGCAGCACTGCTGATCATCTGTTGGGTGTCTTTTTCTTTACAGTACTGAAGTATGTGAAATTGGATGAAAGATGCTGTAGAACTGTGAGATAGAGATGTATAGGGAGTAAACAAAAGGCAGTCTGGAATCACCGCTGTTTGTTTAACAGCTGGTTTAAAAATTAAGTATCTTAAAATTTTAGTAAATATTTCACCTTAAATATTTAGGGGGATGAAGGCATGCTGCTTGGAGGTGTCAGCACCTTACTGGGAAGAGTTTGTAGCGGCTGGTTAGAAAATAATGAAAATGTACAGTGCTGCAGATATGCTAAACACTTTAACAAAGCAGAACTTAGCCAAAACAACAGGTTTATAGAAGAACATACAAAATTTGTTACACAGAAGGGTTTGGTAGAGACACGAGGAGAGGGAAAACCTGTGAATGTAAATACTTTTGCATTGCATCTCAATAGAAGTGCAGGTTATGGCGTAAATATGGATGGAGATTTCACATGGTATATTTATGTCTGGGAGACAGTGCAGTGTGAGAGAATTTAATCATTTATCCATGTGTGCCTTCTAGCAGTTGGCTTGACAGGTTGGCAGTCCTTGAAGATCTTAAACTGTCAGCTTTGTCATATTAGTGCACTCAAAATTAATTGAAGATTAACTTAGATATCTGACTTTTTTAGAAACTTAGGAGGGGGGTGTGGTCTAAAATTATTTCTGTATTGAAACCAGTCTTTGGAGCACATAAGCATATTGCATTTGTATTTCTTCTTAAAGATAATGACAGCTTGTGGATTGATTTGAAATTAGTTGCTGTCATTCTGCATACTGATGCTGTTTGAGGGGTGAATATACACTGCTAGCTCTGGCTGTGTTCAATGTGGGGAATGCTATGGCTTTTTATAAACTTAATTTGAGGAATTGTATCAGTGCAGGTAAACCCTCGCTTTAACAGGTAGTTTCCTGACCAGACTGTCTGGCTCAGTGATGTGTTTCTAGAAGTGGTCAGTGATTGCCATTTCAGAAAAAGGATATGAAGCCTTTATTATGGTTACTCTGTATTGTGTACAGAGAGGAGAGGCATTCCTTCCTCATCTCACGAGATGTGAAGTTCACTGCGTTTTTAATGTCTAATCTGAGGTTTTATGCATTGTGTACTCAATTGGCATTGCATTTAGCTATACTGTTTGAGCTGTTGTGATTTAGCACAGTTAGCTTTTAAAAAAACTGGTCTTTTTATTATGGCTTGTAAATGTAGTACTACTTCAGTTCTAACTTTAGTCTTCTGGTTTCTTTGAGTCTTCTTGCTTTCCTCGGGGTTATAAGGTACTTTTGATTACTCAGGTTATTCCTGTTTTAGTTTGTCACTGGCACAGCTAATAGTCCTGATCTGCTGTTTCCCAACACAAACAACATGACAGGAAAGCAGACGCAGGCCTTAATTGAGACTGTAATTTTGTGTAGTCCTTCATCTGTGTTTTCAGTACTCATCTGAACACTGATGTGTCACTTGCTGTACACACTAGTCAGACTTCTTTATTCAGTCCTCTGTAGGACTTGGGTTTTGTTCAGCAAGCTGGTGTCAGCTGCTTACAAAAATATAGCTGGTATATAGTTAATCTTTTTGAATGCAAGTGGTATTGTATTTAGTGTTTGGTGTTCTGCTGGTCTGTATTAACAGTAAATGAAAACTGGCCTTTTATGTAACAAATTGAAACTGTTGATGTTTTTTTTTCTCAAGTGGATTTAGCAACTAGGAGTGCATCATTCTTATAGCAGCTATGAGTCAGGTCTGTGTGATCTGTGGTAGTAAGCAAGTTCTCAACTGTATTAAATGTTTTCAGGATTTGATTATGAATTGGTATTTTCCCCAAGGAATATAGCTAGATTGGATAACACACTTTATTTAATTTCTTATTTTCAAGTAGCTGTAGAACTGGTTTTGCTGAGCCTTGTTTACCACTTTGTGTTTTATTTCTATACCTTTATAGTTTCTTTGGGGTGGCTTGCTTGTGGCATATCCAAAGGTAGATTGTGAGCTTCCTGCAGAACCAGTACTGTTCAATCTGGAAAGCTGGCTACAATGACAGTCTTCAATTGTTTGGTACCTGCATGGCTAAAAATAAATGGCTAAAATGGTTTTGTGTAAAGAAATATTGGGTTACTTTAGATAGTTGTTGTGATTCTTTGGGGACAATTGTAACTCTCAGGAAGCTGTCTTGTGTGCTCTACTCTAAAATGAATAGAATAGTTAACATCCAACCAGCCAAAGGATTTCTCTAGATTTCTGAAGGGTTAAGCTCCAGATTTCTGCTTAACTGTGAAGTGACAGAAGGATGCTTACCTTCCACCTGTAGTGGAACTTTGTAGATTGAAGAAGGGATATTGCTGTGTCAGGCTGCTTGTGGATAGCTGTGATACCAACCGAGCTAGCAGAAATCTTCAGAAAAAGAAGTTGCTTAGAGATCTTGTTTATTAACCTTGAGGTTGCAAAAATTAAAGCCATTGCTTTACATTAAGAGGCATTTGCATGTTTGTGTGGAGCAGCCTCATGAATGAGACTAGGCATCCTACATTAGCAAAATTACTTCAGAGTTTGGATTAGCTTTTATTTAACTATGATACTGAATGTAGAATCACCTTACAGTGCTACATTAACCAGCATGTCTCACTGTCAGCTTCTCTTTAAGACAAATGCTTTGCACTTCCCTTACTTTAATTTCTTCCTTTCAGGTATACATTATTCAGGTCAGTGTTGGCAATCATCAGTGGACAGTCAAACATCGTTACAGTGATTTCCATGACCTGCATGAAAAGGTAAGGGTATTAAAACTGTGGCCTCCGTCTCTTAACAAGCATTGTATAGTTTGTGTAGTTCTGTCGTGTGGTATGTAAATTCTCAATAAAAGCGAGAATATCTGCCAGATACCATCTGAACTGCAGACTAAATCCTTTTTGCATGAACTATATTACTTGCCCCCATTACCTTCCCCTCTTGAATAGGGGGAGGTTGGGCTGGACAACTTTTAGTCTTGGACAGAAGCAGTTTCTATCAAAGAGTGAAGTTCAGGCTAGAGTCATTACATTTTTTTGCCAAGAGAGATGTTTATGATCAGCTGATCTGGTAACCAAAAGCTGGATTGGAGCAAAGACTCTCTTCTGGGTAAAGTGGATGACAAAACTGTCCTTACATTAGCATCGGGTAGTTCCTAACCAGTGTTGATTAAAAACAGCAAGTGAAAATGAGGGAAAGTCCACCATATTCAAGATCGGGCTGCTTTCTCAAAACCACAGTGGTTATTCTGTTGTTTTATCACCTTAGTTACATTCTACCCTGTGAGTGATTTTCTGAGAAAACACTGTTACTGAACTATTACTTTTAATGATAAAACATTAAAATACCTAATATTTTGCAGTCAATAGCTAAATTTACTGAACTAGTTTTATTTTTGGATCTTACCAGGATCAGGCAACACGCTTTTAATGTGTTCCATTACATCTTTTTTGTGAGTTCAGATGGTGAGTCAGGTAGTAACTCTGGTCTCTGTTTTTCAGCTTGTTTCAGAAAAGAAAATAGATAAAAATCTCTTACCTCCTAAGAAGATTATCGGAAAAAATTCCAAAAGCCTGGTGGAGAAAAGGCAAAAGGAATTAGAGGTCTACCTGCAAACCCTGCTAGTCAAGTTCCCGGTTACTGCTCCAAAAGTTTTGTCACACTTCCTACACTTTCATTTATATGTAAGTTACGGTTTTAGCCTATGAATGGAGGCCCGAGTGTCTTTCCCTGGTTCTCTGACTTTGAGAGAATTGTATGGAATGTTCAGAAAATAGCTGAAACTGCTTTTTTCTAGCATTTTACACAATATAACAAAGCATATTTTAAAGATTTTTTTGACACCACTTTTTATTGCAGTAGGTAATGTGCTGGGAAGTAGTTGTGGGTAGGGATGCTAAAGAGAAGGAAGTAAGTGCTGGCAGGATAGTTGGAAGCTGTGAATAAATCTGAAGCTGAATTGGTTGTTAGGCTGAAGCAACATTGCATAATTGATCCACCCCCCCACCCCCACTTAGTGGTTAGTGGTTGGAGTTATGGTTCACACTGAAACAGTTTCCAGTAGCTCAAATGAAGAAAAACAGTGCTTCTTTGAGAAGCGCACTCACTGATGGAGTGGCCTCTGGAGAAATAGCTCCAGCCAGCAGACAGAATGTTACGGTAAAGGATGTTTGAAGAAAGAAGCAATGTCTTGCTTTCATGTTCAGATTGCAATTTGTTTGTTCATCTCTTGTGTATAATTAGGCTGTTTTTGCAGTATGGCATCATGTTGTGAGGGGGAGAATGGATTTTATAAAGAGGAAAATGCACTGGAGAACTTGGTGGAAAGGAGGAGCAGTAAATTGTGTTGGGGTGGGATGTGCTGAGATGGCCCTTCATGATTTCACGTAAAGACTTCAGAAATGAGTCACAAGTGGTCCATTAGGTGTGTTAATTAAGGTTTAGCAACAAAGAAAAAACTGGTTTAGTTATGTTACATGAACATAATTATACTGATGCAACTTTAGAGTTTGACTTAGATAAACAGTAGAAGGTTTACTTCAGAGTGTTGCTATTGCCCTGCAGATTTGAGTGAGAAGCACTAGGTTATTACAGTCAAGGCCTCTAAAATGGATTAGAGGTTTTTAATATATTAAAAATGTGTGATACTGTTAGGGACAATTCTGTTCAGATGGAGCAAACTTCCTGATCATCAGGAAACTGCATAATTTTTCTCTTCTCTATCTAGTCTGTCTTTTAAATGATGTCTGTTGCATTGGTGTTTCAGTGCTGTAACTTGAACAAAGGTTTTCATGCAGGCAGAAATTCTTCCTAGTCCCTCTTGTTTTTCAGCTAGACTGCTGTTTTCCTCTTGCTGTAATGCTCATGCTTTTTTACTTTTCCAAAGAACTGGTGTTATTTGGATATGAATGGTTCCCTGTTTCTGTACTGTACTTGCGTATTAAGAGCAAAGTTGTTGCTTAATCTGCATTTCTTTGCTTTAGGGGTGCCTGGGTTGAGGTGTAAACTCAATTGTTTTGCTTTGAACTTTAGAGTACTTTTAAATATTTACCAAAAAAAAAGATGTTATTCAGCAGAAAGGCTAAATATTTACCACAGCATTTCTACTGGAAAATGACCTTCCTGCAGAACTTTGATCTTTTAAAATATGTGTTGCCAGACAGCCCATGTGCATGCTTGAACCATTATGATCCCTGATACTGCCTCATTAGCTTATGTAAGAAGGCTGCAATACTTTTTGTCTATTCTTATTTGTAGTATTTCCAGTAGGGATTTTTTAATTTTATTTCTCAGCTGAGTAGAAATAACTGCCATAAATACCCTAAAACCACTTCAAAGCCTTTACATGTCACAGGCAAGAGCCAGGTACTGTTAGTGAAGAGAAGCAGTTGCATGTGACAGCAATGTAGAACATTATTGTTACTTGTGACATCAAATAGGATGTCTGCAGGGATATGAGGATGCTTGTATTGTTGTACCCTTACACTTTGTCATCTTAGAAGGTCTGGTTTGTTAACTTGGTTACAGATAGACGCTTTTGCAAGGGAAGTATTGAATTTCCCACAAACTGCTGTTCAGACACCTGCAAACAATGGACTTCTGTGGGTGTGATGCATATAAGTAGTCAGAGCTCGGACAGAGGTCTCTTGTAGATCTGACAGAGAAATAGAGTTGCTTTTTTTGCCTGCTAGTCACTGAACAGTCCAAGTCATCATCTTGTTTCAATTATAAATGTAGAAAAAATTTCTGCTGTGTCCCAGATGACAAAAGGGATACAGAGTATAGTTTTCAATTTTAAGTCTGTGCATGACAGATGGGTGTAATTGGTTTATTCAAATGTGAGTCAGAATTGTTGAGTTTTGTTTGAAATGCAGCTTCTAGCTTGTTGTTCTCAAAACTGTGGTATGGAGGCTTTGTTCATCCTTAGTGAGTGGGGTTTCAGTTATACTAAGAATGTGCTTTTCTAAAATGCTTGCCTCATCAGATGAGCTGAACTGTGCTGCAGATGTCCTGTGGATTTATTCCCTTGTTATGAATCATGAGGGATTTGTTGGCAAACTAAACTCATCAATTATTCATTTTGTGATGATCCATAATATTTGTTTATCCTTTGCAGCTACCTTAAAATGATATGTGTGTGTCTAGGGGAAGCTTCACTATTACAAATAGTTTTATTTTGTTCTTTCTGTGGGCCTTTGAGAGCGAACTGTTAGAAATGCTTGGAACTATTTCTGGGCTTTCACAGAGCATTTGCTTTTTGTGGAGGTAAGTATGCCCAGATGGGAGATACTTGTACTGACCTTTGTGCATCTTTCCATTTAGAAAGAACGAATCCCTGGGCTGAAAGTTTTCAGCCTTTTTCTTTCCTCCTGGAGCTGTCAGTGCCCATAATGAAGGTTGAGCAGCTCGTTAGGTCCAGGAGGGTGGAGAAGGTGGATGGTGGGGAAAAGGGGCTTTTGAATTACTTGGCAGGCAAGCATCATAAGGTTGAAGTCCAGAAGACTAATTACCATACTTATCTCTTCTCTGTAGACCTGTTAATCTAAAGTTTTATGTATATTGTGATATTCCAAAGAAATGTTCAGTGCTTGATGCGTTGGGTTAATCTTAATTTTAAAAATTAAAGAACACTATACTGTAATAGTTTCTTCAAAACCAAGCTTTCTTTCAAGTTGGACTAGTAATAGTTGTTCTAGTTGGCTGTTGCCCCTTCCTAATATATGCAGGATGTGATTATTTGAACGTAGTTCAATATCTTCCATCTTGGTAGTGAAAATCATATGACGTTAAATAATTTCAGGTTATTTTTGTGAAGTATTTTCAAGTTACAATGAAATCCGTAAGACATAATCACTGTTGCTTTGTTTAAAAAAAAGTCCATGTGGTCCATGGAACTGTAAGTATGTAAATAATACTGGATTACAACGGTTTATTCTTTGCAGGAGATCAATGGGATCACTGCTGCATTGGCTGAAGAGCTCTTCCACAAAGGTAAAGGACTTGCAAGAATTTAACTGGGAACAGTTTCTTCTGTGTGCATGCGTTCATATACCTGTGATATTAATCTCCAGACAATGAGATCTGAATCTTCTGTATCAGACTTTCTTTCCTTTCTTTCTTTTCACCACCTTCTTGCTGTTTGCACTTGGATTCACCCTGCATTTTGGGGGAGCTGTAACAGTAGTGCAGCTGCTTTTGGAAACAAAACAGGGAAATTGGTGATTGTAGATTTTGAAAAGGGCCTACTTGTCTGTGCTCTTAAAGGACAGGATGTAGTTACTGGTGAGCAGAAGCTTGTTAAGCTTTCTGTCTTGGTATGTAAGGAAGTTTGTTTTGTCAGTGACCCTCGATACATTGAGTGTTAAATGCAGGAGACCTATTGTTCTTCCACCTAGTCAGTTAATTAAGGATGTGTGTTTCTGAGGCTGGCAGATAAAATTGAAATGTACTTTACGTAACTGCAACAGCTCTAACTGGTCCATTAACAACAGGAGGCATGTGAAATGTGATTAACCCATGCTAATTTTGTTTAGAAGGACATGCTAGATGTTAGTGTATAATTCCAGTTGATGTGATAGGTGAAGCGTGTTTCAGCATGCCATTTCAGATTGTTCTGTCACAAAATCAACTTTAGGTGAAGCCATTTCAGAGGGTTCACTCATTGTAACACTTTGGGAAGCTCCTGAAGAAATCTTATTCTTGACTTTCTTGTCTGCAGTCTCACTGATACCAGAATCATTGATGTCTGACTGCTGTATATTAGTGTAGCCTTCCAGTAACGTGCAGCTGGACTCTTGGACTTACTCCCACTGAAGCCGAAGGGAATTTTACTTCTCAGAGCATTTTGGAGAACTCTGCTTATGACAGCTGATGCTCTCTTGTCTGTGAAGTCAAACTGATGTCCCTAAAAGAAAGAGGAGAAATATACTAATTCTATATGTGCATGTTCTGACTGCTTGTGGTGCCATCAGAGAGGTTTTTGGATGCTGTTTCCTACTGTTCTTAGAATGAAATAGAATTGTAAAAATACCAGATAATGCGTCTCTTATTCTAGGAGTTTGCATTGGTATTAGTTTGATGAAAGTCCTCATACTCTCAAAGAAAACGTACTTGCTTCAGTTCTGCATTTAGGCAGCGTAGCAAAAGATGTAAGGTCTGTTTTTTAGATGGCAGGTGCTGCATTTTCTGAAGAGAATAAATACTGCTATAGAACTTAGGGATATCTTGGAAAAAGTTTAGTAACTCTTACATTATGTAAATGGATCCTGTATTACATTATGTAACAGGATCCAATCCTGTTAAGACTGAGGGAAATTTGCCATTGCTTGCATTAGGAGATTCAGCCTTGTATGGTGAGTGTCCATTTGAACACCTAGGTTATTCTGGTATAAAAAAAAATAATTCAGCCATTCTGGTTTAAAGTGACAAAGGATGATTATTTGGTATCTCAGTCATAAGCTTAGAGTAAAATGAC
Organism: Falco cherrug; assembly: GCF_023634085.1. Lineage (NCBI taxonomy): Eukaryota > Metazoa > Chordata > Aves > Falconiformes > Falconidae > Falco > Falco cherrug. Next base: position 6,858,365 of record NC_073700.1, on the reverse strand, counting down.
AAACATTTAGTCTTTTAACATTACATCTTCCATGTACCATTTATTCTTTTGTAACCATTGCAGCATTGCATTTGACGCCATCGTACTCTTTTTCAGGAGAGCAGTTGTTAATGGCTGGAGAAGTCTTCACCATCAGACCCTTGCAGTTATATGCTGTCACTCAACAGTTGCTACAGGGGAAACCGACATGTGCTAATGGAGATGCCAAAACAGATCTAGGTCATATTCTAGATTTCACTTGTAGACTCAAGTATTTAAAGGTGAGCTATGCTTGCACAGATATGAGAGATGTTGTTTCTACCAGGCTGACATGATTCTTTGCATACTTTTGGAGTCTGGTTTGAATGTACTAGAATTTTACTGATAGTAAACACCTGTGAGCATTTAGAAGTCAATGTTAAACTGGTGTTTATTTCGCCAACCTTCAGTACACATAGTTCTCTCAAAGATGTTGATACTCCTATGTGATATGGTTGTTTCAGCAGTGCTGTCTGTAGAGATGCAGCCACAGAATCTTACTGGGTGTTAGCAGGAGATAGATAAATGTTATTCTTTTCAACTGTGCATTCTTTGTGGACGTTATGGGTAGGCCGGTGTATATGTATAGAAACATTTAGGTGGGAAAAGAATAGTCCAACTATTAACCCAAGACTGCCAGGTCCATCACTACACCATGTCACTAAGAACTGCGTCTGTGTTTTTTAAACTCTTCCAGGGATGGTGATTCCACTTACCTCCCTGGGCAGCCTGTTCCAATGCTTGACCACCCTTTCAGTGAGAAAATTTTTCCTACTATCCAATCTATCTTGGTGTAACTTGAGGCCATTCCCTCTTGTCCTGGCACTTGTTATCTGGGAGAAGAGACCTACCCCCACCTGCCTACAACCTCCTTTCAGGTAGTTGTAGAGAGCGATAAGATCCCTCCAAGTTTCCTCTTCCCTAGACTAAACTAACCCAGTTCCCTCAGCTGCTTTTCATAAGATGTCTTCTCTAGACCCTTCACCAGCCCTGTTGCCTGTCTCTGGACACACTCCAGCACCTCTGTGTCCCCCTTGAAGTGAGGGGGCCAAAACTGAACACAAGATTCGAGGTGCGGCCTCACCAGTGTACTCACAGAGTACAGGGGGATGATCACTGCCCTTGTCCTGCTGGCCACACAGTTTTTGCTACAAGCCAGGATGCTTTTGGTCGCCTTGGCCACCTGGGTGTGTTCAGCCAGCCATCAACCAGCGCCCCCAGACCCTTTCCCACCAGGCAGCTTCCCCGCCACTCTGCCCCCAGCCTGTAGTGCTGTGGGGGGTTGTTGTGACCCAACTGCAGGACCTGCCACTTCTCTTGTTGAACCTGTGCAAATTCAAATAATGCATGTGTATATAAATCCTTCCCCCTTTCTCACTGCTGACTGTATCTGAAAATTTTTATGAAATCTTAAAAACCTCAGTTTCATAGATGAGATGGCCCTGATTTTCTAGCTAAAATACAATTTCCGAATAAATGAAAAATGATGTCAGAACAGATCATATTTGTCTGGAGCCAGTTTGTTTTTTTTCCTCCGGAACAAGTGAATTGGAAAGACTTTTTCCTGAGTAACTTTTGTAACATTGCTTGCTACAGCTCAAAAACTTTTTAGCCCCTTTATTTACATGAAGAGTTTCCTTCTGTGTGGTGTGCTTAAAGGGGAAGTAAGTAGTGGATCAGGGGAAGCTTCACCGGAGGACTTAGGAAGTTGTGAAAGCAAAACCACAGCTGTACTGATATTTCTGTGGATCTTCAGTTGCCTTTACCATCCTCTGGATGCTGGAGAAGAGCATATTGTTTAGAAAAATACCCATCTTCAGAATTTCTGGCCCTTCTGAACACTTGTGAGCGGGCATCTTCAGCAAACATAAATGAAACCACCTGTCTTTTTATGCTACCAGCATGCTGAGGCCAGAATCCAATCACCATATGGAAATATTAGATCCGGTGTATTAGATGTGTACCAGTGTCTAATGTTTTCTTCAAACCTGTCTTGTCAGTGCCTTGAACTTCATCCTCTGTAGTGGAACTGAGGACAGTTCTGTCTTGGAGGATCCAGATGTGTCAGGGAAGTTGTTTTTAGTGAATGCAGCTCTGGCTTGGTCAGCTGAGAATGAAGCCTGAGTCAGTCCTGCCTGTAGTATCTTTTTTGCATGCTCCATGTGCTACAATATACAAGCACAAGGTGGCAGCTGAAGTTCAGTGCTTAAGAGTTTAGTGCACTTAATTGGAGCAACTAAAACATATTTTTTCCTGAAGAGTTAATCTGCAAGTTTCATCAATCATTCCATACTTGAAAAATTGATTGGAACTTTGTCTTTCCAAGCTGCTGTATTTGTGCTATTGTCTGTGTAAGACTATCTGAAATGTGGACCAGCTGGATTATGTGCACTAACTCTGTTCTTAAATGTTGATTACTAGGTCACTGGAACAGGGGGACCTTTTGGAACCAGTAACATTCAGGAGCATCTCTTGCCCTTTGATCTGTCAATTTTCAAATCGCTTCATCAAATAGAGGTATGACTGAGATAATGCGTGTCATTTTATGGAGGCTTTGTGAATGTCAGGTCTGCTGCCTATCTCCCAGAATTGGTAATTGTATGCTTTGATTTTGTGCTAGAATTGGGGCATGCAGTGTTTACAGGGACTGTTCCATTTGGGAAAAAATGTTTTTTTTTTTTTTTTCCACAAGTCTTGGAAATAAGGATGCAAAATATAAATGTTTAGAATAGCTTGCACTGTGTGTGCGCCTTCAAAAAGACTGAGATTTCCAGCATAGATGTAAAACCTAAAACCAGGGTGATTTTCCATTGCCTTGAAGATCTAACAAATGGGTTATAATGGGATCTCCTATTACAAAGCACTTTCTGTTTGGAAAGCACTAAATATTTGTGAAGATGTCCTGACATTAATTTTGCTTGTGAAAGTACATTTGTGTAGTGCTTCTTGTTTGATAATTTGCAGAATTTTTTCATTGGTTTGCTTTCACTGTGAGTGACAGGGTTTCTAGAAGTTGTCCAGTGAGTATTGTACAAAATACTTTCCTGACCACTTCAGATCTTTCTGGAGAGAGAATATTCCAATTTTGTTTTGCAGTCTATACTTGCTATCCACTTTTGGTGGATGCCATACCTTTTCTAGTGCATGAATGCTATGGTCTCATTGATCTGCGAGTCTGAGTTGGTTGAGAACTGAAGTGGATTTCTGAAGTCAGTGATTTATTGACATTTTAATGAGAGAAAGAAACTATAGTGGGCTGGAGAGTGGGAGAGTCTTAACATACTGCAGAGGGGATACTGCAGAATAGTATAAACTTTTCCTTTCCTCTGACAGTGGATAGTTTCAGGTGTAACTTTGCTTAATGGGGGGGGGAAGGTTATTGGTCTTCAAGACTTCTGTAATTGTATGTTCATTAAAAGTTTTGGCTTGACTGGTACCAGACTGACATTTTCATCTAGTAGTAAACACTGTCCAAAAATTAAGTAGTAATCTGGAAAGAATTTTTTCCTTTGGCAGGAGCTCTGTGTCTGTTTGGTGCCATTTCTCTGATACACCAGCAAATATGCTGGTTGTCATTGCACAATGTGTGTGACCATTGTGGGAACCTGGTTTCTTGACAGAGGCTGTAGCAGACCTTTGGCTTTGTTCCAAATTGGGTTACAGAAAAAAGACTTTGTAATCTTCAACTTAGTGTAATTAGCTCACTAGTGTATTAAATGCTTAGATTAGTATCCTCACTTCCTAGGCATTTCTTTTTTCTTATTTACAATAAAGAACATATGATACCAAAATAAACATGTCTGCAGGTAGAGCCATAGCTTGGGATACCTCTCCTTTTGATAGCAATAAAATACTGTGCCCTATTAAACTGACTGGGTAGTGTCACCTTGAAGAATACATGGGGCAGGTAGAAAGTCAGTGGAGAAGCAGCTTTGTTCAAACAGATGTTTGAATTTCACTTTTGTGTAGTCATGTCTCAATTTTTTGCTTTAGCTTTACCAAATGTAGGTATTTCTGACCTGATAATCTCAGGAGATTTTTAAGGGAGTACTGTAACTATTTTGAAAATTGGTAGAGAATCTGCTATTGAAGCTTTTTGCTGCCTCTTCCATGGCTCATTTTTGTCTGGTCTATCATTTCTGACTTTAACATTATTTTTTTAACAGATCAGTCATTGTGGGGGAAAGCTTATCAAAGGACTGACTTCATCAAAACATGCTCTGGCCACAATGAGCATTCGATTTTCAGCAACATCGATGAAGGTGAGAGTTTCTACTTCTGGTGGGTGTTCAAAGCATATGCAAAAATAACATGCATATTGTAGAAATAACCATTTGGAGTCCATGTAGTTCTCTGTACTGCCTATTGCAGGTCCTGCTTTTAAAACCGTGGAATTGAAAGGATTCTTTAACCTTTCAGAATCTCAACTTCAAGTGGAGGAAGTGTTTACATATGTCCCTTCACAGGGACATTTCTGATGCTTTTATTGGAATGTATGTTTCTGTTTTTCATCCAGAACTGAATGCATAAGTCTTACTCTTTTCTCTGGGCTTTGATTTGGCAAGGAATATCCAGTAGCATAATTTTCACAGTCCCTTTATTGTTTCTCCACATCCTCCAATTTGAATCAGCTGCTAGCGTTGGAACTCCCTCCCAATAGATCTAAAATAATTCTGACCCAGTCAGCTCACATCTTAAGATTTTACAACTTCAATCTAGGTGATTATAAAACTTAAATCTTCCTTACTTAAGTTTGTTTGCATTGCTTTCAAAACTATTACCTTTCGCTGAAGACTTAAGCATAGTATTTTAGTGTGCTTGTCTTAAATAGGAAATCCTGGTGCCTGAGGCCTCGGAGTTTGATCAGTGGGAGCCAGAGGGTGCATCTTCAAGTTGTCCAGTGACAGCAGTTATTCCAACGTGGAGAACCTTAACAACTTTGGATATGAGTCACAATAGCATCTCTCAAATTGATGATTCAGTGGTAAGAAATATTTTTTCATTTGTGGAAAAAGTATGACTGATCTCCAGTGACACGTTACACAGCAGAGATTTTGCATTTGCTTTATATATCTCTTTTCTGAAATACTCAGTTGCACATACTTTATGTTGATTAGCTACCCAAGTTAATGCTTAGGAGATTTTTCTTTTTACTACTTGGATATTTTCTTTGCTAAAGAAGAAACGTTTGTCATTCTATGCTCTGTAAGAAACACTTACATGAACACTTTGAAACGTGCTGTTACTGTTTGCATTGGCCTTAGTTCATGGGGCTAAACTGGGAGCAACTTATTTGTCTTCAGTGAGAAACCAGGTTTCAAATTAAAATTTAACCACACTCCTCAGAGTAATCTGGTTTTCTTAAGAACAAGATTAAATTCTGTTGTACTATGTCACTTGGAATGCTTTTTTAATGCCAAAAACCAAGAAGAGGGATTGTGCATTCGATGATACCTTTCCTTTGCTTGTTGGTCAGTTGATAGTAAAGCAAGTATGGCCCAATTTATAAGCTAAACGCATTTGAGATGCACATTTTTTCTTCTCTTCTAGAAATTGATTCCGAAGATTGAATTCCTGGATTTGAGTCACAATGGGGTGTCTCTGGTAGAAAATTTACAGGCAAGTGATGCTTTTGAAGGTGTTTTTGTTGTTTTTTTTAAACAGACTGCCTGAGACCTTGGAACACATATTCTTTTGCTTCAGAGTTTTGTTGATTATTTTCCTTCTGGAGAATAGTTTAAGCCCAAAAAGCTTGTCCTTCATAACGTCAAGTACTCTTAGTGGTTCATTTCTTACTTTGGATATTTTCATTTCTTTGCCAATGCTGACGTACAACATTAGTCCTTAACTCAGTTCATTCACTGTCAGCTGTATCTGTGGGTTGGTAAAAATGCAGTTGAGGAAGTTCCTTTTATATAAGCTTGAACCTGTATAATGACCAATTTCATGTTTTTCATGCTAGGCAGTGTCCAGCATGAAAACACTGTTGCACAAAAAAAGAGCAAGCCATAATGAAATGTCTTTTGTATTGTTTAATTTTAATGGATTGGTGTATGACATAGATTTTCTGTGCTTTTGTAGCATCTTTACAACCTTGTTCACTTGGACTTATCCTACAACAAGCTTACATCACTGGAAGGTGTTCACACAAAACTGGGAAACATCAAAACTCTAAATTTAGCAGGCAATCAGCTGGAAAGTCTGTGTGGTCTTAACAAACTGTATTCGTTAGTCAACTTGGATCTGAGCAACAACAAAATAGAACAGGTAACTTGATTTTGTTGTTGATTTGTGCTTTTGATCACAAGCTGTTTCTTTTACTGGGTGAAACTGCAAATAAAAGTGGCTGTAGCAATTTTTTTTTTCTAGTTATCACATGTAATTTATGTAAGAAAGACTCAAGTCTGTATGTTCGTTTTCATTTAGCCAAACTCTAGCAATCCTTTTATTCAAAAACTTTCAGATTGATGAAGTAAAAAACATAGGAAACCTCCCATGTTTAGAAAAGGTGGTCTTATCCAGCAATCCATTGAGCATCATCCCTGACTACCGGACCAAAGTACTTGCTCAGTTTGGGGACAGGGCCTCAGAGGTAAGCCACAGTGTGCTTCTTCCTTTAGAGCTGGCATTTGAAAAAATCTTTTTTTAAACCCTGGTGAGGAAAGTAGAGCGAATGTTCTAAAAACCTGATGCGTTTTTAGTGTGTGTTGGAGAAGACCTTTAGAAAATGAAACTATATTAACATTTGACAGTGCTGCTGGATGTAAATGAAAGTTTACCTGGTCTTCATTGCATAACCGTATGTTAATATTGAAACAGAGTTGTGCTAGAAGGGTGTTAAGCTTACCAAGCATTTCTGAGTTTGCATTAAACTCACAGCATGTTAATGCAGTGTCTGTGATAATTGTTTTTGTGTAATGGTTACAAAGGTGCATATAGTTTGCATTAAGCTAAGTTAATATTTAATTACATTCACGAAAATAAATTGCAGAGCTGCCTTGTTTTCAATATTTTTAGTTGTTTTAACATTTTTTTAGGTCTGTTTGGATAACACTGTTACCACAGAAAAGGAACTAGACACTGTGGAAGTACTAAAAGCTATTCAAAAAGCAAAGGAGGTTAAATACAAACTGAGCAACTCTGATAAAAAGGTGAGTTTGGTGCAGTGAGAGGAGTAGGGTGTGCTGCATACGAAAACAATTTTCTATGAATTTGATCTAGTGGAATTGATTAAACTTTCCTTAGCATTAAAGATTTTACACTTTCTTTGTGCTTTAATGTGGTATGAACTTTTAATGTTGCCTCTTTCCTATTTAGTTTTCAGTGTAATTTCAGTAATTATCTGACCTTCGTTTTTGTGCTGGCTTGGGAGAGAGGAAGTGGGAGGAAAAGATAAGATGACTTAATTGTGTACACAATGAATATGCAGTTGACCTTAACAGACATATTTTAAATATGATACAACTATTGCAGAAGTGTGATTTTACTGCTTGTGTTGCAGAGTACTGAAATGACTTTCCCAAACTTTATTCTTGTGAGTATTTAGCAGTGGGAAAGAATCAGAAATTGGAATCCTTCTTGCCTTCTCTTGTGTGTGTGCTGTGTAGTTGGTTAGTCTTGTTTTGGTAATAAACTTATATCAGGACCTATTCTGACCCTATAGTGTAGAAAACCTGTTTTCGCTTTCTTGTTTGTGAAACTCACTGCTGGTTTGGTCAATACAGTGACTAGTTAGTGATCAGAATGACCTTCTAATGGATTCTTAGTGGAATTCCACTTAATGTGAAAATAGAAACTTCAGAGGATGTTGCCTCCCTGCCAAAAAAAATAAGCTGGCACTAACTTTCCTTTTACTAAAATTGAGAAAGCTTGTAGACATTTTAGTTCAGGATCTAATGTGTCCTGTGTATTTAGGTTTTTTCTTTAATCACTGCATACTTTCTTTATTAGATCAGTGAGGACTCCAGGCTCACTGCTGCCAGCTCCAAATCAAACTGTTCTTCTCTTACTGTTCGTCCTTCCTCTCCCTCTCTGCCTCGTCCTGTCAGCTCCAGCCAAGGTAATCATGTATGTATCGTGCTGCTGGGCTGAGCCTCTTGGTTCTGCTTTTCTAAGCTGCATTGATATACATGAGTATTCCGTGCATGGATATAGGATTTACCAAGACAAAGCAGAAAGACCTGGTAGTATTGATTGGCTTAGGAAGTGGAGTTGTATGTATGTGAATCAGCAAAACTGACCTGTGGTTCACTGTAGTCTTAACTGTAGTGGAAGTCTGGGAACAGGACTTCTTTTTACTGCATCATCCTGCAGAAATCACCAGCAGAGGATTATGTATCTTTTCGTAGATTAGATACATGCATTAATAGAAAACTATGGCATATATAGACATGCTTTTAAAATTGCTTCTCTGTCTCCTTTTGGTCTGCAAAATGTGAGCTCAAGCAGCATATGTGCCATTATTGTTATTTTGTAAGAGCTGCATTTCTGTCAAACAAGGAAGAAGATAGAAAAAGGAGATGAATACAAGAATTGTGGGATTAGCATTCTGGCTGAGCCTGCAACTGTAGCACATCTGTTGTGCTTTACAGCACCTACTAACCTTAGGTGAAAATTATTTTTACTGTATGTTTCAAAGAAGTGTGCCTCTTGCATTAGGAACTTGGAAGAACGGCTTTCATCTTTTGCCAGGAGTGTGTAAGACTGATTGATGTGAACATTCATTTGTGACTGGGAAGAAGAGAGAAAGATACTTTTGTTTGGCTTTTGCCTGAGTGAAAACTTCAAGTGCAGTAGAATATGAATAGTGGGAGAAGACCATTTAAAAGAGCGGGGATTATATTCTCAATAATTCATGGTTTAACAGTTTACTCTTAAGTCAGTGGATTGGGGAGAAAAAACATGCTTGAAAAAACTGAACTTTGAAAAAAGTCCATTGCTGTAATTTCTACTATAAGTTTCTTAGTTCACTCTAAAAATGAAATTATTCTGACAGGTTTTGATTAAAGGACAGACAACTTGGATACAGATTTACTTGCTATGTATGTACTTCATTTGCCCTTGAAGCCCTTTCTAGATCATTTTTCATCTGCAGATAAAATGCCAGTTTTCCTAAAATGAAATCAGTGCTTGCTTTAAAGCATTAAACATTTAAATTACAGGATTGAGACAGTTTGTATAATAACCTGGAGTTTTATACAGAACTAGCTGTAAAAATACATGCTAGCAATCACTGTGACTGTTGAACAGTTATTTGTCAATAGTCTTTTTCTATTACAGTAAATGTTTAGGAATAAATTTTGAGAGAAAAAAACCCTAGATATTTCTTTCTGAAGTACTTGACAGTTTTGAAGAGACTGGTATAAGATTCAAGGTTTATTTACTGTAGTCCTTTCCTCTAAGTTTCCTTTAGTAGAATCTTGAGGAAGGGTTTTATCAATAGTAAGAAAATGAGGACTAAGGCAGGCTGTTTCTCAGCTTTAACAATAGAAATTATTTGCTACATATCTAGCTATCAAGAGTTGTCTTCAAAATACTTATTTTGAGAAATCTTTTTTAAAAAATGGAAATATGCTAGGCAATTAGTTTCACTGTTAGACTTTAAATCATGAATAATGGAATAAATTTCCTGATATGCTATTTCTATGAATTGTTTTCTCTGCAGCTTTTCTAGACACCATCTGTTTCCGTAACACATTATTCATATTCAATGTTGCTGGCAAATGGCTTGTGGAAAAAGATTAAATATTTATATAGGAAACAAACCCCCCCCAAAATAATGCTGTCATGTTCTGTTTTTCCTGTCAATTTATTTCCTCCTTGCTAACACAGTATTTTAAGTGATAAATACCTCTTATGTTTCCTCTGACTATGAGGTGGTTTGATGTAATCTGCTAAATTTACTATCAATCCAGAAAGATACATGCAGGAGTTCTTATACTCAAGCCAGGAACATATCTACACTGTAACTCTGCACATTGATATACTTGAGCTGGCTCAGTGGTAACACTGAAAATTGATGTGCTCTGTTGTGTCAGTGAGATGCTGTGAATCTCAAACAAGGAAGAAGTCAAATGTCCCTGAGAGTGTTGGCTTATACGCACTTGTGATGCAAGCTTTTACTCATGATTCAGCTTTGAACCCTTCTAAAGGGTTCTGAATAGGGTGAGATAATTGTCTTGAGTGGCATTTGAGGGATCAGACCTTCTGAGTCTGGTTGAAGATTTTACACAGATATACTCACTCCCTTGAAGCCTACAGATGTTTGAGAGAATGGTACAAAGAGTGCTTGGCTGTGTTGCCGGCCTGGCAATGTTTTGGTAAAAGCAGTGGTTAGTATTAATAAAACTGACTAGCAATGTTAAAACTAAACCATGTGAAGAATTCTTACACCAGGTGTTGAGATTTAAATTGTTAGCTTGAAAAATGAGCTTTAGCAGTCTTTAATGCAACTTTCTGTGCAGTTAAAGATATATCTGTAATTAGACTAAAATTCTGCTTGCTTTTGTTTTGCCCTGGCTATTACCTTCAGCTTTCTTAAGATCTGATTATACATCACTAGATTATACAGTTTTAATCCTACTTGTTTGGCAGAAAGTATTAGATGTTCATTTTGGTTTTACTTCAGTGATTTTAAGAGCTGGTTATATTTGTTCTAGGAATAATTTGTGAAGAAACAGTCCTAGCCAGCAGTTTTTTGCAATCCAGTGGTTCGACTCCTACAGACCATACAGTTCCCCAGAGATGCTTTGAAATACCAGACTCCAGATGTAAAAATCGGGTAACTGCATCCTTCTGCTTTTATTTTATGGTATTTTTTAAAAGGTGGTTTTGCAAGCTTATTTCTGATATTAAACTTCTGTTGTTACAGTAATCCATAACAAAATGGTTTTGATTCTTACAGCTATTATAGTGGAAAAGGAGGTAGTCCCAGATTTGAGTCAACGGGTTGGTCCACCTTGTAAATTAAATGCATAATCCAAATTTACCAGAATTGCAGAGAATTGTTGTCACTGTCATGACTTTGAGATGTTTACCCAGTATTAGTATTGCATCGTTTGATACCCACTTAAATACTGAGTGTAAGACTTCTATCTTTATTACAATATCAGTTTTTGGAAGGCAATTCTTTTTACTAGTAGAGCGGAAGAACCTTCTCCCTGTCAATAGGTCATGGCCTTCATTTGTCTTCAAAGTCCTGCTGTTTGATAACTTCTGTATTGTGATTTCATTTGTTGCACTGGAAACCCTTCATATGCATGGCTTCAAGGAATGAGACAGCAAGACTTGGGGGAGTCTCTTCCTTTTCTACCAGTGTAATTGGTCTTTGTCAAGTTCGTTTACTTTTTTGCCTCACTTTACAGTATTACAGTAAATATTTGTAGTGTGCTGAAGTGTCTATGGGTCACAAGTTGGATCTATGCTCAACTCTGAAGCAGAGCTCGTCCTTTTCCTGCCTTAATTGAATGCCCAACTGTAAGCAGATAGTATTTTGGGATTGTCAGTTAGCTGTTCAGCTGCCCATGAGTACAACAGTCAGGACTCAGCAGTGAGTTGGCCAGCTTTAAAAAGGGGGAGCCACCACTGAGCTTGCTTTTCATGTATGCTGAAGCCTGACAAAGCTGTAAGTAGGTGACAACTTCGTGATGGTGCTTTCTCCTTAGGCACCTGCCTCTCTCTTGGATTCATGCAAAGAGTATGGAAGTGGTCATCATATGTGGTAAGCCGGACACATAAGTTCTGTTTTAAATCCTTGTTAGCTTTTGGGTAATAGGTGGATGTTGCATTTTTAAACTTTGCCTTTAGGGCAGAACATGCTCATTGTATGCTGCCTCTGGGGGTTTTTTGAACCAAGATCAGTTTCATGGTGTATATTGTTTTTAACCTTTGACCCCTGTAATGCAGTTGGTAGTTTCAAAATCAGTGATAGCTGTATTATAAAGTCTTCTAAATTGTAACGATGTGCTTATTGTGGATGGGAAATGGAAGATGAGTTAAACATCTTAGGTTCTTACTTTCTGTAGAAGAATTACATGCTACCAGCCTTTAAAATCAGTGGCTGCGTGCAGTATGAAGATGTTTTACAAAATCACACTGACTTAATTGTAGTAACAAATGTAAACGTTGCCGTTCAGAGAAGCAGCACCATGAATTGTAGGTAACTATGACTTCTTTAACTCCAGCTTGTACTTACTGTGGCTTATCTCTTTTGAAGTTTGGATCATTCAGAGGAAGAACACTGTGCAGTGCTTGACCCCTGTAACACCGTCATCTTGCCTTTTAATTGTATGTCATACACTGCCACAAACCAAGATTTTATCCAGCACCTTTCTGCCTTGATAGTGCAGACTGTACAGAGATCACCTCCCTCCTTTACAGAGAATGAAGGAAGTCCTCCATCTGATTCCAGAACCACAGACAAAGAAGATGGATATTTTGAAATGGGACTTCATGAAGGAGATCAGACTTTTGAATTCAGCACTACTTCAGATACTCGGTCATCTGACAACATAGCAGTGGAGAGTGTTGACATAGTCAAAATTCTCTGGAGTTTTTCTATTCACATTCACAAAGGACTCAGGCAGTTTGCTTCCTGTTTGGTTTTGACTGATGATATGCTAGCTGTGTTTGAGATTCCTCATCAGGAATTGAGAGGAAATTGCCAGCACATCCCTTCTGTTTTGAAATTAATGCTGTGTTTTCCATATACTGATCTAACAGAATTTGGCTTTCTCCTGCCAGAAATCTGTTTAACACTGAAGCTGAAAAGCAGTGACAACTGCTTGTTTATTGTTTCAGACTCCCAGAATCTTCAAGACTTTTATTCCTGTTTACACACGTGTTGCTCTCAGCACTACACATCAGTGTTACCAAGCTCCACATTGTACTGTGGAAAAGCAAACCTTCAAGAGTTTCTCTGTCAGCTTATGGAATTGAATTGCATTTCAGCAGAAGATGTTGAAGTAAAAGGTTGTTTCCCCACCTATCTTGTTTATGGGACTAAAACCAATGTTCAGAAAATCTTAGATCAACCAGAGCCAGCTGGCAATAACAAAGAATGGTCAAAAAACGTTTTGTGTTCTGTACTTTATTCTTCAGTGTATAAATCTTCTGACCAGGGTCCCTGTGTGGTCCATCCATGTTGGATATTTCTAACACCCCAGCATTTGTACATAGTAAAGGTGGATTTTGGTTTACTGCCAGGTAAATGGGTAGGCACAGAAGAGTTGGGAAGTGTATTTAAGCTGAATAGGATTCCGTTAGCATCGCTTGTGTTGTATCCGACTCATGGTTCCATCCAGCAGAAGGGTTCATTTTTGGATGGACATGTGCTGCAGTTCCTTGTTGGATACAGATTTGTTACAGCAGTGTTTGTTCTACCTCATGAGAAATTCCACTTCCTAAGAATCTACAGTCTTTTAAGAACACTCCTGCAGGATGTTAAGACTATTATTATTTTCAAAGCTTCAAGCAAATCAGATGCTGTAAGAAATCACGTTGTGGAGGCAAACAGACATGGTCAGTCAGCAAGGTAACAATTCCCATGAACTGTCTGTTGCACAGTGTGGAAGTTAACTGTGGCCTAGCCAGTGTGTTTGCAGTGCTCACTATAATTGTTTTTGGCCCGTAGTATTGAAGTACTCTTTCATTCTGCTAGTTTGTAGTATGTGTGAGTGGTTATCCTGGACTGAACCTGTCCGCCGCCTTGTTTCTATTTCATTGTTGCAACATAAAGCGTATTTTCTTAGGAAGGAGACTTCCTATTTTGTGTGCTTGCAGGCTGAGGTCATGGCAGATTGACAGCTTTGCTCAAGATAATAATTTAAATTGTTAAGAATAGAAGTTGCCCATTTCCAATTTCTGAATGGAATATAAAGTATTAATTCTTGTAGGGGAAGAGACGTGTATTTCCTTAAATTTTGATGTGTTTTCTGGATCTCTTCTAGCTTTTGCAGGCCTCATCTGACGCTGTCATCCTTATATCCATCTGAATTTCTTATGCAGAAGATAACAGAAGACAACCAGATTCCTGTTCACCTTCATGTTTCTGTGTCTCTGCAGTACGTGGCTGGGCTGAAAGGAAATGCTCTAGTTGAGTTCTTCCATGGCAACATTGCAGAGGTATTGTGCCTAGCCCAGGTGTATAAAAAGATGCCTTGTGGCCCTTCAGTACTAGTCAGCATTTTAAAAAGAACTTTCCTGATCAAAATTACAAATAAGATTTAGGTGTTGTGAAATGTGGAAGTGTTTTGGTCAAAAAAACCTGTTTGCATTGCTCTAGTTTGGGTTCTTCACTGCAGTGATTGGGATCCTGCCAGGTGTGTTTTGCCTCCAGGATCCTTGATGCAGAACAGAAGAATACATTAGTGTGTGTCTTGAAGATATGATTAATTCAAGACTGTTCCTCTTTTTCTTTAGAGTGGCAAAAGTAAAACTGGAGTGGAATTATTTTGTGATGGTATCTATGTAGCTAAATCAAATGTGTTCTGAGTCCTCTGTGTGGTATGTGTGCATGAATATAACATGTGTGTGGCTGTAGGTACTCCTACATGAAACATGAGCAGATAAGCCTAATTTCTGAGCAGATTTATAATTTCTGGGGAGCATCGAATTTAAAACTACAAATCTTACCTTAAATTCATGTTGTGGCTTTGAGTGGTAAGTCATTGTGGTCCAAGTACAAATGTCAATTGAAAAGCTTATAGAGAAACAGACCTTTTTTTATTCCCTTACCTCACTTTGAAATCTTACAAGTAATCAGAAGTTAAGTTGTGTTTCTGGCTTTACACTGTGAGAAGCTGATAAAGCATGGGACTCATCTGAGGAGTAACAGTAAGCTCATCAAGCTAGAAGCTGGGAAGATGCCTAATTGGAATGGCAGTGGCAAGCTGTGCTTCTGCCCTCCCTTGATGGTCTTTGAATCCAGCCCATCAGCAGTGACTGAAGGCTCGGTAGACTTGATGAGGCTTGGGAGGGCAGTGCTCTTCTGTTGATTAAAATTTATCTGCAGCATCTGTTCTAGAAAGTCTTTCTTGTTGTGCAAGAGATGTTTTTCTTTTTTCTAGTTTTGGTCAGAAAACAAGGAATAACTGGAATGCGACAGAAAAATAATTTTCTTAGGGGAACACAAGACATTTTCAGTGAACTGCTATTGTGTTTACCTCAAACCTGCTGTGTTTAGCAGCTTTGAATTGAACTTCTGCTCTTTGATGACAGCATGTTCAGATGCTTCTGATTTTGAAATTTTTTCTAGTGGTCTAAGTTGCCTCTAAGATGATGAAACTATATGAAATATCTAAGTGTGCAGGTGATTTATAAAATACATTTTACATTTTAGGTGGAAAATGAAGAGTTGAGACATCTCATGTGGTCCTCAGTTTTGTTTTACAAGACTCCCAATGTGGAAGTGATGGCTTGTGTGCTTCTCTCAACAAAAGCTATTTACTTTCTGTTGGATGATTCTTTCATTCATGCTGATGAGCACCAGTCGGGTGAGATAGCTATTCTGATCCCTTGATAATGCTACCAACTTAATCCCTGTTTGTGTGTTCAGTTTAAGTACCAGTTTTGGCCAATACTCTTACTTGAATGTCCTAGTTGAGGGAGGGAGTGGCAGTTTGCTGTATGCAAAGCACTTGCTGTGAGGCTTTTATGTTCAAAAAAACAAGTTCTTGAGTCATGGCTGCTTCTCAAACAAGACCCATGTGCTGTTGTATCCATTGTTTTCTCAGATGTCATTTCATAGTCTGTAGCATCACCTGGGCAGCTAAAGGCCCTTTCATTGCTCTTCATTTACCATTTTGGTTATAAAACTAATCGTATGCATTCAGTTCACACAAAAGTGGTTTGTTAGTGAATCTGCTGACTTAAATCTGTGATACGATGGCTACTTCAAGATATGCTGCTAACAAGGACATGTAGTTGAGTGTGTTGCTTGAGAAATTACTAGCCACTATTCTCACTTTCTTCCTAATTTCTTCCTTCAAATAGTATATAGGTGTAAGATTTTAATATAAAAATATGCGTATAGAAAGAAGGATAGTATTTTCTTTTGGCTTTGTATATCCTTTTTTCACAGATTTTTGGGACAAAGACAACTCAGATTGTGCAAATAGTTCTTTCCACCTCTCTTGCTGCTTTGTGCTAAAACTCAACGAC
This sequence comes from Falco cherrug, assembly GCF_023634085.1. Classification (NCBI taxonomy): domain Eukaryota; kingdom Metazoa; phylum Chordata; class Aves; order Falconiformes; family Falconidae; genus Falco; species Falco cherrug. The sequence goes on along the minus strand of NC_073700.1, from coordinate 6,842,189 downwards.
CTGCAGTCAGTAAATGTTGGCTTGTTTGACCAATACTTCCGAATTACTGGTGAGTACATCTTGTGCTTTGTTTTTCCAGTTCTGTTTGGCCTGTTTAGTCTTGTCTTAGGTGGACTCATGTCTTAATTTTATTAGTGAAATGGAAGAGTGTATCATTTCATTGCTTCTTTTTTTAAAAAAAATGAAGCTAATGTAACAATGGTGCTGTACCAGTAGGCTGATAATACTGTCTTGCAACAGTAATTGAAGTAACTGGGAAGCTGAATACCAATGAATTAATTGGTCCCACAAGTGCTTTTAAAAATTCTCCTGTCTTAACAACACATCAAAAGGGAAATCTAAAGACTTTCTTGTTGTTCTGAGGCTTTGGCTTGCAATGAAGAGTAAAATTGAGGAACTGCCCATGTTGCAAACTGTGTACTTGATTATTGACTTTTTGGATGGAAAATGAGGTCTTAAAATTTTATGAAAGGTAATGGTGTCAACCTAAAATGGAATGGAAATAACGTGGGTAAAGTTCTTGGCTGGTGCTTTGCCTCAGTCCCACTACATGAGCACCATACATTGCCGTGTTCTAAAATGTCTTCCAATTTTGTTGAGACCTCAGTGAGGGTGGGGAATCTCTCCTGTGGAAATGATTTAAAGTGACCTTACACAGAACAAATTCACAAAGCTGAGGGCAGGTTTTTCTGTAAGAGAAATTGTAATAAGGTGATAATAAGGTTGAACCCCCCTGCAGCAATAGCTAAACAGTTAAATCCTAAGTGTATCACTTTATATTTATTTTTTGAGGAACTTGTAGCGGTTTCTGTTACTCTTTTTCCAAGGATTTGAAAACTTTGAGTAATGATGCGTGTTTTAAGGAGGAATAATCCTTGCAAGAGGTCTTTCCTGATGACAGTTGCATGTTGGTTGAAGAAGTTATAACACCACATACAGATTTGAGTGATTTGTATTCTGTCTTCTCTTCAGGACACTCTGCAGATCATATAGTCACCTGCCTGACAAGAGACAGTTACAACACTCACACTTTCATACAGCAGCTTATGGCAGTTCTGTCATTGCTTGCACGCACGCCTTCACCTGAACCGGTAGATAAAGACTTCTACTCTGAATTTGGGAGTAAAAACACAGGTGAGTGGTCTTTTCTATGTGTCATGAGTTATCTTGTGCATCATACTTAGGACATCATCTAGAGTATACTGATTAAAAACTCTTTTGAGTGAAACGTCTGCATCGGTTGTTTCCTATTTGATACTTTACCAAACTCCCTGACTTTAATTACCTTACATGGCTTAGCTGAACAGAGTTATTAAATATCAAGTCTTGCACATGTGAAGTTAGCGGTGGCTTCTTGAGTCAGCAGAAACAGCATTTCCTATACAGTATTTTGGGGTGTGTACTAGTGTAGCTTCCACTGCGAGTTTCAGCCTAATGTATAGAGTTTTGGAAGTCATCAAAAAGTAGTGAAGGTAACAAAGTCTGAAGGGTCACATTTTTTCCCCGCTTGGTCAAATAAGAGTCCTGTCATTCTGTGAGAATGTAGTGAAGTGAAAACTAGACTTCAGGTGTGTTAGGTTCAGTTCCACTATCAGGTGAAACTTTTTTGCATAGAATTCTGAAGCCAGTTGAAGGCACAAAATAAAATGGCATTTTTCTGAAGAACAATTGTTAACTGTTTTAAGGAGAAGCTGTGTAAGCCCAGAAAGTGCAAGGTTTAATGAGAAATCATATCTTTTATTGGACCAATTGATGTATGTGAAAAAAGCAGACGTGCTTCCTTCAAGCTTTGCTGTGTTGTATTTCAGCACTTACAGTAATATGAGACTGCAGTGTTACCTCCTGCCACTGCAGAACATAGCATGGAGCAGAGGATTGTGCTCATCCAGTAGGAATATAAAAGCAATTCATGTAGAGTCTTCTGTTTCTACTTTTTTGTTGTTTTAATTTTTGCCTTTTCTCTCAGCTTAAAAGAAGCAGGGATTTTATTTTTGTTCAGTGATCTGATAATGCTTTCAGTGAGTTCAGAACTGAGGAGTGGGAAGGAGGCAGAGGAGCTCAGCTAGTAGGGAGGTGGATAATCTCTGGTATGAGAATCCAGCTGTATTTCCTTTAACCTCTTCTGCCATCGCCCTCAACTAGATAAGTGGTTAGAAATCAGCACAAAAGTATGTTGGTAATGCAAGAGAGACTCCAGTAGAGATCTACAATAAAAAAAATATTATTCCAATATTGTGTAAGTGCAACCATATATGAATAGATACAAATCTTTTAATTCCTCCAGCTGCAGCCAACTGTCAAAAGTTGTCACTTATCCTAATACATTAAGAAAGTATTGTACTAAATAGAAGTGTAATGTATGTTTCTTGCAGGAAGAATGGAGAATTATGAACTGATTCACTCTAGCAGAGTAAAATTTATTTATCCAAATGAAGAGGAAATTGGGGACCTTGCTTTTCTAGTGGCAGAGAAGATGGATGGTTTGACAAATCTTCAGTCCCTCAACATCCTTCTGTATGTGTTGGCATTTCAAGTAAATAATGTTGAAGGATCTGCCCAAAACACTAGTTCACTTCAACCGAAAACACTTATATTAACCAGCTCTGATTTGTTCCTCTTTGATGAAGATTATATCAGTTACCCACTACCCGAATTTGCTAAGGAACCACCAAAGAGAGATAAGTACCAGCTTGCAGATGGAAGACGAATCCGGGATTTAGATAGAGTCCTTATGGGTTATCAGACATATCCACAGGCCCTTACATTTGTGTTTGATGATGTTCAGAATGAGGATCTGATGCAGAATTTGACACTAGATCACTTTGGAGAAACTAATAGTGCCCCAAAGGGAAATGCCAAACAAGAAGGCAGCAGGAATAGAGAGATCCAGTGGTACATTTTTATCCCAAGTGCAGAAAGCAGGGAGAAACTAATTTCATTGCTTGCAAGACAGTGGGAGATCCTGTGTGGTAGGGAACTGCCTTTGGAACTCACTGGGTAGTTACTGCACAGCTAAGTCATTTCAGTGTCTATCATAAGGTAAAGCACAGCATTTAAATAGATAGCACCTGTCATGTTCTGTTTTTTTAATAAGGAGCTGACCTGGACCCTTGCTTCCTAGTACTGTGAACACTTAATAGTACATAGAAATATTTTGAAGTGTTAACTGGGGACTGAATTTCTTGTAAAGTCTATTTTTTATGCAATAGTATATAGTAAAAAAACCACCATGAGACATCCTGGGAAACTGTATGGAAAAATTAAGGAGTCAACACGAGATACACTGTCGTCTAGGGCTGTTAAGGTTTCTGCTATTTTTCTGTATATATCAGTCTTGCTGTTCTATACAAATTGTAATATGTAAATAAGGGTAAATGCTTGTGTATGGTCAAGTGCAATGTTCTTTGTACAAGAAGTATTTTGGGTATGCTGCTAATGCTTATTATTTAATGATCTTAGTTTTACATACATTTTTGTTTGAGGCCAAATGTAATTATTTGCTGCCAGTCATGAACTTTAGCAGTAAAATTTGAGCCACAAGCAGGTGACAGATTTTCGTAAAGAACGGCCTGTTAAAGGTCCACTCAGTATCATCTTGAAAATGGAAATACCCAACATGGGTATATGAGCATTTTGTCAGCAAATAATGAATTTGTATCTCTGAACACAAAGTCTTTCTTTTGCCTATCTTGTCAATACAAATAAAGTGTAATTTGACAGTTTTCTTTTGGCCTTGTCTTTATTCAGGTTTGTCTTGTGTTTGCAGGATACCATATGGCAGTTCAGCAGCACATACTGCATTCCTAGAATATATTGTAAAGTATGAAATGTGCAGCAAGATGAAAGAAGAACATAGTTTATCCTACTGTAGCAAGTTTGTACTGGTCCAGAAATAGAGCTGAGTCATGGAAACTGAAGATCTGCAGCTTCTAAACAGAATTTTAGGAGGATTTATTTCAAGTACTTTTACTTCTCCATCAGATATTAGGAATTTGCTTTGCAAGCTTTCATCTTTAACTTGAATACTACTGTGCCCAACAAGTTTTAGCCTACCCCATAGCAGTAAAATCCCTACTCGCTATTATGAAGACAGATACCAGTACTTTGAAAAAGTGTTCTATGCCCCCTGGGATTAAGAAGGGAAGAACAGTTTTGTTACATGTGTCAGCTGGTGTTGCTTAAAACTGATGCTCCTTAAACACAGAAACATTTAGGTTGGAAGAGACCTCTGGAGGTCCAGCAGTCAAGCTCAAAACAAAGCAAACTTCAAACAGGTTGCTCAGGGCCTGGTCCAAACAAGTTTTGAGTTTTCTCAAAGAATGGCAAGTCCACAGTGGCACTGGGAATTTTCTGGTTCCTTGGAGTGTTTTTGCATGCTGATGGGGAGCTTGACTGTGCTTTTCCAGGCTCCATTTAACCAGGAATGCTGCAGTCGGTGCAAGGATGACAAAGGCAGCAAAAGTCCAGTTGTATTGCAGGATGCAGTGGAGTTCCCTAAGCAACTGAAGCGGTGAGGAGTTACTTGAGTGCTGCTCTGCTCACGGTTTAGCAGAGGAAACCTAGCCCCTCTCAAGCTTAGAGTGAGCTGAGCAGTTAAGGTAGGTCCTGTCGACTCTTGGGGAAGACTTAAATTTTCCTGTACTTCAGAGGTTTTCTATTCCCTGAAATCTCAAAGGTACTTAACATTCATTAAAGCTTAATTGTTATTGGGTAGAAACCCCACTAATTGCTAAAATAAAAATCCCAGGAATAGTATAATTGAAAGGTTAAGTTTTCATTACTACTTTCTGAAGTAACTGTGTTAATCACTTCATTGTAATTCCTGTAGGTAACACTTCAGAGGAACCTGTGGCAACTGGAGTAGTCCGATATGCAAACACTTGAGAACTTACCTGATGAACAGATCATGTACAAATGGTCTATGGTTTAAGTGAATGCAAAGGGAATCTGTAATAACTTCTTTGGAACTGCCTGGGATTTGAGCTAACTTGAACAGATATCTCTGCCTTTTATACTAGGGGTTATAATTGTCTTTGTTTCCGGGTAAGTCAGCCCTGCTTCTGTCTTATTTGTGAGGCTTGTCCTGGGGGATGCCTTGAGCTTGAGACAGGCCTGAGTTCTGTTTCTTAGCATCCCTCATAAAGTCCAACTGTTCAAATGTATTTCAGTACACTAGTGCATATCACAGAAACTTGTGTTAGAACAAGCAAAGATAATCCCCTGCTCGTTACATAGTTTGAGCAGTCAAGGTCTCTTTTCAGATTTTATTGTAGCAAGAACACAGCTGTGATTAAACTTGAAATTCTTCTACAGCTGTTTAAAACATTACATCTGTCCCTTTGGATCAGATTATTAATACAGAAAACAGGTATAATTCTTCCTTGAGATCTTGGTAAACACTGATCATATTTTAAGATTTACAATATGTTCAGTAACTCATTAGATACTACAGTATTTTTTGATTCTTCCATTTAAGCATCTCATCTGTGGTGCTATCAGAATTGTTTATTTTCAAGGCATTTTTTCAGTATATAATCTTTTATACTCTAAGTAAAGCTTGGGCTGTGTGAAGCGTCTTCCCTGATGCTTTAGCTCTTTTTCATTTTTACCTGGAAAAAACCTCCATCCGTACCCAAAACAAGACATGCCCCTCTCCTGTGCCACCAGATGGCTGATCCCCTGCTCTTTTGCCTGTGTTAAAACCTGCTGGAGTTACAGTGCTTTGTGGGTGCAAATTTCTGTTCATTGAAGTGCAGTGTTGAGCTGAAAATTTTTATTCACTGTCATTCCTCAGCACCAACCTGTTGTCTTTATTGTCTATTTCTAGTGTAATCTTTTTATTTCTAAATACAGCGATATACTTAAATTAGTTTTCCTTGAAAAAGCACAGTCCATCTTGAACTTCATGAATTGGCAGATTGTTTCATTTCATAAAGATTTCTCAAAGCTTTCCACAATTATTTTCTACAGAAGGTGCTGTGAAATTATTTTTGTAACCATTTGTGGTCACATAAAACAGTCTTGATTTTTTCCTCTCTCTTTGCAAGGGTGCTACAAAGCCCTACATGCGTATTTCTTTAGTAATCAGACTGGTCCGGGCTGGCAGGGACCTCTGGAGACCATCCAGCCCCAGGCCCTGCGAAAGCAGCTCCCCCAGGAGCCGGCCGCTCAGGGTCACGGCCAGGTGGGGTTTGAATGTCTCCAGAAGAGGAGACCCCGCAGCCTCCCTGGGCAGCCTGTGCCGGTCTGTGACATCCTCAAAGTAAAGAAGTTCTTCCATCGTGTTCAGAAGGAACTCCTTGTGTTGCAGCTTGTGCCCGTTGCCCCTTGTCCTTCTGCTGGGCAGACTGAAAAGAGCCTGGCCCCGTCCTCCTGACACTCGTCCTGGAGATATCTGTAGGCATTGATAAGGTCCCCTCTCAGCCTTCTCTCCTGCAGGCTGAACAGGCCCAGCCCTCTCAGCCTTTCCTCCTAAGGGAGATGCTCCGGTCCCCTCACCATCTCCATAGCCCTGTGCTGGCCCCTCTCCAGCAGTTCCCAGTCTCTCCTGAACTGAGGAGCCCAGAACTGGACGTGGTACTCCAGGTACAACCTCACAAGGCAGAGCAGAGGGGGAGCATCACCTCCCTCGACCTGCTGGCCACACTCCTCCTAATGTGCCCCAGGATCCCACTGGCCACCTTGGCCCCAAGGGCACGCTGCTGGCTTCTGGCTGATCTGCTGTCCACCAGAACGCCCAGGTCCTTTTCCACAGAGCAGCCTCCCAGCAGGTCAGCCCCAGCCTGTACTGGTGTGTGGGGTTGTTCCTCCCCAGGTACAGGACCTTACACTTGCCTTTATTGAATTTCATTAGTTTCCTCTCTGCCCAATTCTCCAGTCTGTCCAGGTCTCGCTGAATGGCAGCACAGCCTTCTGGTTCATCAGCCACTCCTTCCGGTTTTATATCATCTGCAAACTTGCTGAGGGTACACTCAATCCCTTCATAATTCTTTATACTCAGATCTTTTATAGCTTCCAACCTTTGTTTGGCACTGAAACAGTATCTGAATAGCTATAAAGCTATGACCAGATGCATGTGTAGGCAGGTGGGGAGACCTTTTTCAGGAAAGTTATCGTCTAAACCATCTTAGACTCCCATTGTCTGGCTTTGCAGCTTATGTGGATGTGTGCCACCCTAACAACCCATGCAGTTACGTATGTTCAGTGTCATCTGCTGAGGTTCTGGTTGAAGGTTTTAAAATCTCCCTTGTATTACAATTGAAAAATTGTAAATGAATCTCATTAGGAAGGAAAGTGAATGAGATGCTGACCTGAGCTAAACTGTGTTTTCTTTGCAAGAAGAAGTGATGGTGTGACCTACATCCTGTCTGTCCTGTGTCCATACCCGTGCTGCTTTTACAGCACTCTGTGATCTGCCTGGCTGTAGATGTACTGAACAGCGAGGTATTTACCTCAGCCCCTTTGACTTGTCTTCCTGTTCTTGTCAGCTTTGATAAAGAGTTGGTTTTGTTTTTGGTTGGGTTGGTTTTTGGTTTTTGTTTTTTTTTTTTTTTTTCAAAGAAACCCTGAAGTAGCACAAAATGCTGCTGCTTCTTTCTTGATTGTCTCTAATAAAGAAGTTTAGTTCTGTGGTGTTAATCTTTAAGCATACCACGTATTAAGTGGAGAAGCAACAACGCAAGGAAGAGCATGAAGTTGTGGTTCAGAGCAGATAGACTACAAACTTCTGTTTCCTGCTGTCTTCCTGATAACGAAGGGCATTTAGTAACTTAGCTAAAAATTGATGTGGAAAAAGGGGGGAGATAAAACTCCAACAACAGACCAAGAAGGTGGTGAAGAAAGACTGTGGCCAACGCAGGAGAAAACCCACCCGAATAGGTGTATAAAGAGTAATAGCTAGTGTCAGTAAGCTGGGCACTATAAGCCCTCATGCTTCAAACTTTAAGGCCTCTCAGAGGGATGACAAGAACTCTCAGCATCTCTAAAGTTGTTGCAAATGCTGATAGTGGGATCATCTCAGTCACGCTTTTCTCAGGCAGGCACTTCAGTGCAATCCTTAGCAAACAGCTATAGCTTTAGTCAAGTATGTTATAGACTGTTTCTATCCCTTGCAGATAATATGTGAAGCATAAACAGCACCACCATGGGAAAACACACTGCCTCTTTGGTCATGCTGATGTCAGCAGGTGCTGAGTTTCAGTAGCTCAGCCTGTTTGTTCAACCAGTTTTACTCAGACTTCTGATTCATGTGGAATATCTGTGGGGAATTTCGTGCCTGACACTCTCAATACAATCCCAGAGTGCTGCTTAATAGATGGGAAAGGTACAAAAGTAAAACCAAGAGATGGGAATATGTAGCTGGCTTTCACTGCAGGAGCATGTGTAAAGGAACTGGGAGTGAATAGCAATAAATAGACCAGGACTTAACAGCATTTATGTTCTGACATTTGTACTGCTGCCCTTCGAGGTTTTGAACTAACAGGATATAAGCAGCTGGAATAATTTCTCCCTGAATCGCATCACAACATTGCGCTCAGGCAGCTCTGTCTGCTTGGAATTGGACCATTGCATGTGTGCATGTGAGAGAGAGAGACTCCTGTTTGCCATGTGACCCTTCCAGGTTTTTTTTGTTTTTATAAGCAAACTTTAACATCCCTGTTTCTTCCAACTTGCCAAAAGAAAGAAATCAAAAAAATTAGGTTTGTGTCCTAGCCTCTTCACCCAGAGCCTCAGGGGTGTGTTCAGTAAGTATGGCACAGCTGGCTCTCTTCCTACACACAAGCACTTCTGGCTTGGTCAGTTTAATCTTTTGCTAGTTCCTCTTCAGACTCGCAGCCTTCTCACTGACAACTCACAGCAAGGAGACTTTATGTTCTTTCCCAGTTTTCCCAGAAGAGTGGAGAGAGAGTCTGTTTCTCTCTGTGGATGTAACCAAATGGTTGGCTTTCACAGAAGCTGTATGGCAAGGTAAACTGGATGGTAAAGTATTTGTCCTGGCTCTGTACTTTCTGTAAAGATTGCTTAAACAAAAGATTTCAATAGCAGGAAATTGCCCAAGCTAGCCAGGGCTGCACGAACTTCAGAGAGAAGGGCTGGTGACCCAGCGTTTTAAAATGCAGCATGTGACACAGGCAGGGAGGCTGGAAGAGTTTGTAGCTATATCCTTTGCCTTTACTCAGGCAACTTTTCTTCCCATGGGACAGATTTCGCCAGCAGTTTCTCAGCTCTGAATAGGAATGTGTTCACAAAAAAACCCCTGCCAGATCTTAGACAAGTTACTTTAGAGGACCCAACCTTTCATCAATGCATAAAGCAAAAGACTGAGTGAGGAAAAAATCCTGAGCACTGCTGCTTGCCAACAGTCTGCTGGTGGTTTGGGAAACGGAGACAGCAAGGTAAATTCTTAGTGTTTTGTAGAAATCGTCTGTGTCAGGGCCAGAAGTTGAAGATGATGCTTTTGAGACCCACATCTGACTGCAGCTGCTAAACCAGCCACCTTCTGCCGTGTGGGCAGGAGACGCTTGACTGATAAGTCAGCCTCCATGCTTTCCAAAACAAACAAAACCCACGTGCTAAACCTCACACATAAACACACAGGCCAACAGCTGACAACTCCTACTGTGTATTTTGAAATGGGATTTGCACAATCCTGTTTCAATGAAGCCTTGACTAGGATGTGAATGAAAGCCCTCTACCCTGCCTGCACAGGGCCATTTGCATGCTCTGTCACCAAATCCTTACAAGTCTTTTCTATAAATTTTCCCTTTGATGAAAGGGCTTTTTCCTCCAGTTTTCCTGTCCCATGTATTCCTTTAATTGCTAGTGACATAGCAAGTCCTGTGGCTTTGTTCTTAACTCAATACTGGGTATTTTCTCTGTAAATTCTGGACAGTTTAGAAGCAATCAGATGTTGAGCTTTCTGACAGATCTTGGGATCTTGTTTTGTGGGACTTTGAGGGTTTGAAATGCTTTGTGCAGACACGTATGTATATGAGGTGGTCTCGTATAGAAATGAGTGAGGGAACCTTACTGACAGTTTTGAAGGGTGTTGGACAAAATCGTGGAGTAAAAAATTGATCCAATTAGAGGCATTTTGCTTCTAAGGCATAAGCTTTTTATTGATGTCATCTATGACAAAATCCATCTATCTGCCTAGGAGGAATTCATCTATCAGAAGAGAACAGGAACAGTGTAAGTGAAGGAGTTTTTTGTGTTTATTTTGCCCCATTTTGCTCCCTGTGCTCTTTCCATGCTGGTGGTGCCATCTTTGGTGACACTGCCAACTGGGCCGCCACTCACAAGCATGCTGGCATCTTTTTGCTTTGCACTAAGCATTATTAATGGCTCTTGGCCACCCTTTAATTTGGAGGTTTTTGGTGCTTCACCTTCTTACTAATTTCCAGAATCACACAGATCCAAAGTTGATGCAGGTTTTGGTGTTCCACATCCAGCAGCAGTGATCGGCAAAGCAAGTTTCCATTCTCTCGGAGCAGTTCATACGCAGTGGCTGAAACATGCTGCCTATGCTGCTTGATCAGGAAAGGAGCATCTGATGATAGGTGACCTTTTGATTTTCAGTTTATGCTCTGCTGCTGTACAATGGCACCACTCAGTGTTTGCATTTTTAGCCTATATTTCTGTTGTATTGCTTGCCTTTAAACGAGGTATGGTCAGATAAGGAAGCTGGCTTTGAACCTTTTGAGTTGCTGTGAATCCGATTTATTTAATTCAGAGAGGAATTTCACCAAGCCTTTCTCTCTCCTTCCTAGTTTCCTTGCAGTAGGTCAGATGATGATAAGCAGCAGTGCAGCAGTGGAAAGCCTTCAAATCAGTCTTTGTGTGTCCTTTTTCCCCTGTACCATTTTCACTGTTGAGCCATTTAGAAAAGGGCCTGAAGGTTGATTGAAGATGCCCATGCTTCTTCAGGTGCCTCAGGGTAAGCTGTTTTCACTCTAAAAGCTTATCAGCTCCTCGTGGTTGCCCAGTACTGGCAGCTTAATCCCCATGTCATATAGCCAGCTCTTGGAAAATCCATCAACAAGCAGTCAGCATCCTTCTAGGCTGCCTGTGCTAGCTGTGTATGCCTAACAGGTGACATGGAGCAGAGAAGCAGTCTCATTCTTCTGTTTACATGGTCAGTCTATTACCATGACTGTAGGTAAAGCAAGCATGGTACAGATTCCGTACTAATATCCCTCTGCAAGAATGTCCCCACCGTCCATGTGCGACTTTGACATCGCCTCTCCCTCGTTCCACAGATCTGCAGGGTACCAAATGGTTTCTGGAGCTGCGTGAACCCTCTGAGCTGGACAGAGTTGCCATCTCTTGGGCAGCAGTAGTCCTAGGGCTGCAGTTGTCCTGGAGCAGGACAAGGGGGCTGAGTCGTCAGATAGAGCTGTGGGCTGGTACTTCTCTACATGGGTTGCAGTGGATGGTTGTGTGCCTTATCTGCTTCCTGTCAGCGCAGGATATAAAGTGGTGCTGGCTGTTCATCATGCTGGCTGTCTCTGTAGGATGGAGGAAGAGGTAAAGCACAATTAACGGCACTAGTAAGTACAGCAGTTCTTATATACTTTATATGTTAGCATGTGTATCTTTGTGTGTATGCAGAGGGCAAAAAAATATTAATGGTCCCAACTATTCATGTAAACACAAGAATAACTTCCTATCCTGGTTTGTTTAGGCACCTTCGTGTACTATTAATGGCTCAAAAATTAAAAGATCCCTCATTGCTCAGTAGGATTTGTTACTAAAAGAAATGGTCCTTCGACTGCTCAGTACAGCGGGTTCTCTTAGCAGCATAGGGAGACAAAGCCCATGTAAAATCTGTCAATAATCAATTATTGGTTGTTTGTAATGTTTAAAAGGAGAAAATAAATTGCAGACCATACCTCAGGGTAGCATGTATTTTTTCTAATCCCATTTTGGGACTCTCCTATTCTGAGTGGTATGAAAGTGCACCTTGGATTCATCAGACTGTCAGCAGTGTTTGGAAAATTATGTATTCTGCCATTGCTGCCATAGCACCTGCAAAACGTGATGCTTTTGTTGCTGAGAAATTCAAACATTTTAAATAAATATCAAAGCCTACCCAAAGTGCTCGATTGGTTGATAAGTGTGCTTACATTGTTGCTCTGAAGCACAGCATGTCGCTCACATCGCTTTGTTCATGCATGCTTTGGGACAGGCAGGTAGGCAATGGTCAGGTCTACCTTCTGTTTGAGGTGGTGTGGACATAGTAACATCAGTGGTAAAAGGAAATTACCTTACCCTTCATCAGTTCATGGTATTTGTTTGCCCATTGGATTTGCCTTCAGTTAAGCATACAGTTAACCTCTTTTCATTCCAATTAGTTGAAAACTAAGGATTTCCTTCCTTCTGTTTTGAACTGATATGTAAGAGGAAATCCGTAGATGTTCCTGTTTTGAGTAAACCTTATACTAAGGAGTTCTGCTTCTGCATTTAAAAAAAGAATAGAAAGAAAGAAAAAGGTGGTATTGGTTCAGACGTAATACTAGAAGTAGCAGATCCACTTCTGAAGGCTTTGCAGCCAAAGAGTACAGTGCGAAAATGCTTTCTCCCGGTTTACTTTTAACCTCTGGTTTGTCTTGGATCTGATTCTTAGTAGGCGGTCTTATCTTACAGAAATTGCAGCCTCTATCGCCACCCCTTTGTGGAAAGGGTCCTGCCTGTAAAAGCATGAAAATGCATCCTCGTGGGTTGCTGTTTTTCTTCTTAGCAGCATGCTTCACTCCCACAGCTGACTGCCAGAGTCAGAAGGTAAGTCTGTGAGTCTTTGTTTAAATGTTTATTGAATGGTTCTTCATATTTGGACGGTTGCATGTTATGAAATAGTCTTCCCCAAAACTCCTGTTTTCATTTACATTTAGTTAGATGCAGAATAGCATCCATAATTAAACTTCAGGACTCTAAGGTATCTTCTTTGCTTATGTGGGTATGTGTGTAGTCCAAACTGAGGAACTAAAAGTAAGGTTGAAAGGAGCTGCTTGAGTTTTAGATCAGGTTAAATTTGTATTTAAGTTCAGCACTGAATGCAAAAGTAGCAGTATGAAAGGAATACATTCGGCGTCTTTGTCTTCCACTATTTTCAGTACATGTGATGGGAGCTTAGCATCTGGCAGGACAGGTCCATAAGTTTCCCAGAGGAATTTTCTGAAAAAAATGGTTTAAATCTCCTCAAATTGTTGCTTTGCAACAGGGTAAATACCTTTGTTTCAAGTACATTTCCCAGCAGCTCCCCAGTGAAGAGTGTGGAATACTTCTCATTTTGTCTCAGGTTTGTTGATTTGCTTTTGATTCCTTTATCTCTGTTCTTGTGTTTAGCAGCAGCAGCTAGAAGAATGTGTGATGCCTTTGTAGATCTGTACTCTAGGCTCAATGGTGAGGCAGCACATTTTCGGTAGGCTCGAACTCATTTATTTGTACTATATTGTCTTCTGCCATCGCCCTTCTTGCGTCCTGCTGTTGGAGGAATAAACTGTCCTACAAAGTCAGAAGATGTGTGGGGCATTTGGAAATCCTATTCCCCGGGGACCCGAGTTATGGCAGAGTTGTCTTGTCTTGAATGACAGAGGGGCCCAGTGGGGAGCAGACAGACTTGTGCTAAGGAAGGTGCGTGTCAGCCTGTGAAAGACTTGATTTAGGAACAGCCATAGCACTGAAAAGATGCTTCAGTGTCAGAACTTTGGGTGGAAGCTTTTGTCTAGACCCTTTCATAAAAGGGCCACAAATGACGAATAAGCATACAAATAAGCTAAGAGCTTCATGAACCTGTAGGCTTGTAGGATCATTGAGGTGACCTGAGCACAAACCTGAAGTGGCTCTTCTGGTAAGTTTTGTTTGCCTGGAGTCATGGGCTCCAGCCAGATGGGTTCCGGTATAGTAGTGTGATCAGAGGCGTGGGCTCACATCTTCAGCTGGTATAAGTGGAAATTTCAGTTTCTTCACTTTGAGATGCTGTGTTGATTTCTGTAATCACTGAGATGTCAGGCTTGGCATGAAACAGTTAAAATATCAGGTAATGAGTACTTGCTCACGGAGAAGTGAAATGTTTAAATCACCTCTGCAGCACTTTATTTAATCCAGGAAAAATAATTCCCTTTTAAGAGTTTTTTTCCCCAAAAGGTTCCCTCTTTTTGGAAAAAGAGAGTAAACATTTGAAAGGTTACAATGGGAGGTAAGGAAAAATAAGGGTCTAATGAAATCTTCTCTATTTAGGCCATTGAATCTGATTCCAGTAGAGGTGCTGTGGTTCCACAAAAGGCCTCCACTGGTCTGCAGGAGCCTTGTAGGGGCCATCAAGAGAGATTTTGTGCTAGCTGTTTTTCAGTGATCTTACCCCGGGTCTCTGATTTGATGGCTCAAACAGGACAGCAGATCTGTTAGCCTGATTTGGGTTGTGTATTCCTCCTGCTATGGGCTGGGGAAGATGCAGCAGATGTCAGAACCATGAAAGTTTTTCTGCTGGGAGGAGGCCAGTCCCAGGCTGTGCTAGAGGAGGAATGGAGGCAGGTGGGAAATGAGGGGAATGTTCTCTGCATCCTCCTGCCTTCAGCACTCTGCAGCTGAGGTGGTGTGCAGCACCCAGGGCAACAGCTGATCTTGTGTTAAGTGATCTCTGAGGTCGATTGTTCATCCTCATGTTGAAAAGTGTCTTCCATGGACAAATGCAAAGGGTTTGTGTCCGGGAGCCACCGGTCTGTTCAGATGAAGTGTTACTGAGAACTTCTTGGGAAGGTGCGTGACTATAATGACTCCAGCATGTGTCTACAGCTCTGTTTTGTAAAGGGCAAATGCACTGGAAACTCGGTGATTCATTAGATAATGTCTGTTTCCAGAACTGACTCCCAGGATTGTTGGAGCCAAACACTGACGTCCAAATGTGTTTTTCTTTCTTCCTTGAGATTTTGCCATGCAGAAGGATTTGTGTTATGATTTAGGAGGAAAAGATAAAGGGTGAAAATGAGGGGAATTAAACTAGCCCTTCAAAGAAAACCTCCCCAGCTTATTCTCTTGAGGTGGAATAAGATAAATATGAGCACTTGAGAAGTAAGGGACCTTTGTGTCAGAGTGAGGGGGAAGGAGACACTGCAGCATCCAGAAGCTCAGATATGTCTCAGCTAAGCAGAGAGAGCAGTGGCTGCTCTTGCACGTGCATGTGTTTGAGTGCAGGGAGAGAGCCCAGCCCAGCCCTGGCAAGGCAGAGCTCGGTGTGGATGGACAGAGGCACCCTGGCTCTTAACTTCTTTCAGTCTTAACTTTTTTCAGCTACAGCTAGATGTCTTCTGCTTTCAAAGTGTCCTTTAATTTTGGGGCTGCTTGAGAGTGCCAGTCTTCCTTTTCTGTTGCTTTGTTCCCAAAGTGTGATACAGTCCAGGCTCTCAACATCACCTGATCAGAACAGGGACCGTTTTCACCCCCTTTCCTTGACAGATGTAGCCACCATGCACCTCACTGACTCTTGGCCCACCAGGCATCACAGGGCCAAGCATTCCCTCTTGCTGCTTCCCCTCCAGTGGCTTGTAACTTGGAAACAGCGGTTACAGATGAGCCCAAGGGAGCAGTGCATCATTGTTTTCCATGAGGCTGTGCCCCAGGAGCCACCTCTGACTCAAACTCCCATGTATTTTTCATCCTTTCCAGAATTCGAGTATCCAAACTGTTGAATTTCATGTCCCTTGATTCCCTCTTCTGCTTTCCTAAGAAGCAAAACACTTCAGAAAATGACTGCTTCATCAGTTCTGTCACCCAAATAAGAAGGGAAATATTTTTTTTTTTATTATTTTCCACACAGATGTTTTCTTCCTCTTTCCTCCTGCTTCTGGCTGCTGACACAAGTGTGTTTCCTTATAAAAAGGGGAAGATCTTACTGGATAGCTGCCTAAAGTTCATGAAGTGTCCTAGGAAGGTAGGGTCAGGGGGGATTCCACAGTAACTGTCTTGTCTTAGAGACCTGCAAGTAATTAAAGATGCCAAATGGGAGGAGTGACAGCCCTTCTCTCCCGGTGTCCATCTCCATTTAGAAATGGAGACATATTGATGAAAGAAAGAGAAGAAAAATAGAGTAATGTGTGAATAATGGTGTCTTCCTCCACCACCATGACAGAGAATACATTTAAAGGCCCAGCTGTGTCTGGCAGCCAACTCCTGACGTCTGAAAGTAAAGCTGAAGTAGAAGATTGGAGTTTCAGTTTAGTGTTTTGTGCTCTACTGTTTGTGTGGTCTTTTTCATACAGATAGGGTAGCTCAGACACCTGATAAAGGTTTGTTGGGTAATTCTGACAAGGTTAAGATCATAACTCATGGGAAGGCATCCACCTCTGTGTTTCTTCCTTGGGCATCTTCCCTTTCCTCTTTCTGAGGTATTGTGTCAGTGAAGGTTAAAGCTGGGATTTGATGGGACTAGAAAGGCAGGAGATGTACTGTTCTGTCAGAACCATGTGCCTGGCTTCAGCTGGCTCATTTCAAAAGCCCAGCTTTGATCTGTAGACCTAATTTTTACTTGAATCAACTGGTTGGATGGACTTCTTCCCTACCCCATCAATGGCATTGCCGTGTTTTGCTCCATGAAAAAGGAGACATCTCCTCTAACTGCACTGTGTGCCCGTGGGGTGGATACATAAGGAACAGCAAAACTGACCACTGTGCCGGTGGATAAAATTAGTAAAGCTGGTGCTCACAGGACGTGGATAGGTGGATTTGGTGGACCTCAGATTGGTTTTGTGCCATTTATAAAGCAAGGGAGTCCTTGACATGACAAGTTCCTTGGGGATTCTGCCACCAAAGGAAGTGAAGCTGACTGTACGGTAAGAAAAACCCCAGAGGCACAACTAGAAGTTAATATCCATGCGGATGGCAACCACAGACACAGCAATCACTTTCTTCATTGGGCAGCATTCTTGCGTGGATGGGTGCAGAAGGTGAATCCATGAAGATGGGAAAAAGCTCAAAAACTCCAAGCAGAGGGAAGGGGGGTGTGAGTCAGAAAACCATTCCAGGGAGATGTCTCTGTGGACCTGGGACTTGAGGGTTATCTCTCAGGAGGTTTTCCTGACAGGGTCTGCTGGCTATCATCTGGGAAGGCCTTCCTGAGCTGTTGATAACTAATGGGAAGCCATGAGCTTCCTCCCTTGCCTCGAGGCAAATGTATGCATTTGGGCTTAAGTTCGTAGGAAGCAAAGCTGAGATTACTGATGGGATCCGAAATGCTGCTGCATTAACAGCATTGTTCAGGATTGGTTTAAAAATTCCCAGATCAAGGCCTCCTCCCAAAATTTGATCTAATGTTTTTGTTTTTAGAAAATACAGTGCCTGTAGAGGCACAGTTGTGGTGACCTGTGTGCATTTTTTTCCACCCAGTGACCTTTCAGGGCAAACATAGCTTGTGCCTCCCAGCTTTTCTCTGCCATCATCGGTGAAAAACATTATCTCTTTTTAAAACAAGCATGAGGTTTCCATGCAGTTGCTTGACTCCAGGCGTTCAGAAGTTCAAGGAAACACTTTTGGGGTAAAATTGTGAGCTTTAATGACAAGTTTGCATATAGTGATGATTATTTGCTCTGAGGCTGTGCTTTTTTTGTCTGCTCTGGCTGTGTTTCTTTTGGAGATGCAGGGTTGGTGGGTACAGGGGTACAGAAAAGCTCTGTGAGGAAACCTGAACCGTGAAGTTATTCTGGTTAGATGGAAGGGCTTGTGCTGGATTTATCACCAACCATGTGAATTATCCAAGTCTCCTACCTGATCTTCTTGCTAATGTTCATGGAGCCCTTCTCAGCTAGGGTGAAAACATCAAGAGCCATCCAAGTAGACAGAGAGGTGCAGAGCACCTTTCCTTTTAATCCACCACCACCCGAGCTGCCCCTGCACCTTCTCAAAGACAGCTTCCCTGAGAAATACTTGTGTTAGCAGCTCCTGGGTTCTGGGAAATAGACTGAACTAATGCATTTGGTTCTTCAGACCCCTGGAACAGCAATGAAACCACCAGTGAACTGGATCGCATCAACGGCATGGAAAAGAGAAACCTTTGTTTGCTGTGTTGCATTTTTATTCAGTGTCTTCTGGCAAGGGTTATTAATTTAGGGCTTGTCCTTACATACCACTACCATGTGTTTGTAAAAGATCAGCTTAAATTAACAGTGTACTGTTATGATTGTTTTAGAAATGGTTGGAATTTTTGCTGAGGCATAGGGGGAAGATAAGATAGCTGTGGTCTGCCCTATTGCCTTCTAGCTGAGATGCAAGCAAAGTAGCATGCAGCAGCATGACATGATGGTTTAGTCCATATGAGTGTGTCGTACACCTCCCAGCAGCTGCACTGGTCACTGCCCTCCCCAGTGATATCTAAAGAATGGTGCAACATTGATAAAGAAGTTAAAGGTTGGCAAGATGAGTGGCTAGGGTAACAATTTAATTTTTGGCTTATTTCCATTCTGTTTTTTCTTTTCAAGTTAAAATCCATGCGATGCAATATCAAGACGATGTTTACCTTGAATACAGCATGTACTGCTTGTGCTGCAGCGCCTAAAATGTTATGTCCAAGAGGCTGGTTAAAGACCACCCAAGGATTAGGAGTGAGGGACTGCAGGTAAGGCCTATTTCCTAACTATGTTAAGGTTTTGATGCAGCCCTGCTATGCAAGGAGTAGTGTGTATGCCTTCAGGAAAACACACGTGGGTTTTGAGCTCTAAAGGTCCAAGGAGTTTGGTTTTCAGATGCATGAAAATGGATTTATGGCCCCTATTATTGTTGCTTTAGTATCCTTCCAAATCCCAAGGACTTTTTGCTGGGCATAAGGTTCTGTATACACAGAACAAATTACATGATAAATTACTTCTAACTTGCCCTAAACAGCCTGAGTTTGCTAATCCTCCTGTAGCAACTTAATAGAGGTCTGTCTAGCATAGAAACCTGTTTAAGATGCAGAATTTTGTAGTGGATTAGTAAGAAAATAATGTAATGACAGTTCCCTTTGTATATCCTCCCAGCCTCCAGCAATAATCATCTGAACTTTTTACCTTCCTAGTTCACTTTATGACAATTGCTTGTTCATGTGTTCCTTGCTCTTACTCTGTTGAGTATGGCTCTAATAGGAAAAGGGTAGAGGAAAACTGAATTAACCAGGAAGTTTTTGAAAATGAAACACTATAGATTATTGTTTGCATATCTATTCAGTAGTGAATGTTAACTGTTAATATATAGCTCCATTGTCTACTGTTTTCTGTGATTCACTATTCTGTTGAAATACTTCAAAAATAGCTGTGGCAGTTTTGCAGTTTGTAGCAGTTTTTGCACAGACACACGTAGGAGTCAGATTGAAGCCAAAGCAGCAGTGCTATTGAGACAATTTCCAAGTTCCTTTGGGGAAGGATGTTGTGCCAAAAATAAAATGAAGTGTAAGAATAATGTGAGTGTATGCAGCTTTTCTGGATGTTATCTGCTCTTGTGGTCGTTGTTGGGCAGACCCAAGAATAGTTCTGTACTTCATACGTGCAGAACAAGAGGCACTGCCACCAAGGGCTGTAGAGGTGATGGATGAAGGGTTGAAAAGAAGATGCTTCTTTTGGGGATTTAAGATGTTTGTCCAAGATTGAATAGAGAATCTGTGAATAACACAGCTGTTATATCCAAATTTCCAGCATCTCAATCTAGAATCTTTAGTGCAAGACAGAAAGGGACAAGTCCTGCATGGAGATTCTTTTTCTTTCAAGGTTATTTTAGGTGCAAAGCCAAGTGTTGAGTCACCCAGGAGTTCCTAACTTTGTTTCAGTGCTGTCAACCCGCAACCCTCCAGCATCCAAGGGTTCTGTCCTGATGTCCTCAGACTGCCGAAGGTCCTGTCTCATGTCCAGCCGCTGACAGATTTCACATAACCAATTAAATCAGTGGGCATCCTTAGAGAAGACATTAACCCAAGTGCAAACTCTTGTGTGCGTGTGTGGCAGAGGGAATGAGTGCCCTTCCTTCCGTTCAGAGTCCAGTGCGCTGCAGCCTGCTTGCTTAGAAACCCTCCCACAGGCATGTGGTATATTTGTGCTGTAATAATGAATTTTGGGTTATTCTTTTTAAGATACACTGTCAAGTTAGGAGAAAATACCCTTTCCCAGCCAGGGTGCCATCACATGTGTAAGAAGGAAATAGAGGAGAAAAAGTGTTGTCCAGGATTCTGGGGTACAGAGTGCTATGGTAAGTTTTTCCATCTTTTTATAACGCTGTCTAGCTGTTGAATAAGTCAAACCAGTTTTAGTAGCAGGCATTAAATATGCATTGAGGTGATTAATCTTAATTATTCTTTGAACACTCACAAGGCCTCCCGTTATCTGTCTGGGAGGTTCAGAATATAATGGGGAAGGAATCTCTCCTTCAGATTAATTGAATCCTCTTACATTTAACACATAACATAACCTCCTTTGATGGAACTTCCTTTTGTCTCTTCTTTAAAAATAAGCTTTTGGGAAGGGATGTTTTTGTTCCTCTTTAAGAAAGTTTCCAAAGGAAGAGGAAGATATTTCTTTCTGATGTCCCTCTAGTCTGCAGTGTGTGTGCCATGTGTCCTCCTGTATAGTCTGGAGTTAGTCAGCCATTCAGCCACAGAAAATACTTAGCAATTCCAACCCAAGGTGAAAATAACTGTCCCAAAGCTCCCACTTTGTCCCAGGTTTATGCCAAGTACATAAGAATTTGGTTTTTCTTGTCTCAAAAATCCCAAAGTAAGACCTGCTAAGCTAAACACTTCTCGTATGATTGACTGATTGCTGGGGTATGGAAAGGCACTCTGTAGTCCTGCAGAAAATGGGAGGATGTTTGGGTGCTTGAGCCTGTTCTCACACGAAGTGGTTTGAATAAGCAACTAACTTGGTCAGAGGAATCATGTGCCTAAAATGATCAGAAATAGTCTCCAGAATTTAGAGGTACCCCACTCCAAAGATGTGTGGACCATGTTTTTCTGAGCACATTTGCAGCTTTTCGTGAAGTCAAGAGGGAGCTAAAAATGCTCAGTGTCTTTGCAAAGCAGGCTCCTGTCTGTCCTGAGCCTCAGAACTGCCCTCAGATGTTTGATACCGCCTTTCACTGATGCTAGCAGCAGTGGTTCAACCTCAAAACATGTTTCAGTGCTGTCACTGAAATGTAGTTAGTTATGGCCCATTGGGACTTTGCCTTAGACTTTTATTAAAAGGCTTTTCTTAGATAGCAGCCAAATCGCTCCTTGGTGCCACTCCCTGCCAGATTGACCAGCTCTGGGCTGGTGTTAGGTGTATTGGATAATCAGACAGGGACTTCGCTGGTGAAGAGGCCATGGCTTTCGCACAACTGCAAAGTTTGGGGGAAGAGGGGATGGGGATAACGTGCTGGTGGTTCAGTCTAATCTTACCTGGTCTGTCTCTTGCCTGCTAGAGTGTCCGGGTGGATCTCAAAATCCCTGCAATGGCCATGGGACATGCTTGGATGGTATACAGCAAAATGGGACCTGCATCTGCAAGGTCAGTGCATGATTTATTCTGAGGGTGATGTGCTTTTGTCAGAGGGAGTTGTATAGCATCGGTGCAGATGCTCTGGATGAAGGCTGCCCTTCTGCCTGGAAGGACATTAGCAGCTTCTGTCATTCCAGCATCATTATGGTTTTCCTGGAAGGTCAGTGTGGTCTACAGTAGCACTAAGATACTCTTTGTGAGAGTATGGAGTTGGATCTCTAGGGAGAAATGAAGACAGAATTGCCTGAATTTAACCCTCTGATCAGTAGAAACAATCAGTGTCTTTCTTGTCTGTGGCTGCAGGAAGCCCTGAGATACTTGCCTCTTAATGAGCTGCACCTTTTCCAGACTTGAATGATATATTTCCCAAATGAACTGGTCCCACGCCTTGGCAGGCAGATCCACCCTCTCTCAGGAAAAGCAGGAGAGGTCAGAAATAGAATTTAGGACAGATGTTTATTTTTTTTCTTTACAGCTCCAGACTTAGTACAACAAAAGTATAAACAATTCCTGCACGTTTGAGTCATATAGAACAGTGATTCTAAAATTTTTACCTTAATTAATGTGTGAAACTTGAAACTTTCTCTTATGAACTCATGTTGTTACAGTATCCTTAATTATGTAATTGTGAGCTAAAATCCTACTTCTTGGTCCCTTCTTTAGGAAAAGTTGATTTTGGATCTAACTCAAAGTCACCTTATATCAATTAAAATATATGCTGAAGGTCCCCACGCCCTCTAAAATCAATGTCAGAAGTCCTGTTGGCATTAGTGAATTCCATATTCCCTTTTCAGAGGTATCAGAAGCCAGCTGGTGTGTTCCTGTCTGTGATCAGGATGTTGCTTACTCAATGCCCGCCAGAGTTTTGCTGGCACTTTGCACGCCCTCTGTGTGTCAGCTCACACTGTGATCTTTGCCACGGGGGCTGGTTAATACTGCTATTATTAATAGCACTGAATATAGCACTGAACATAGCAGTTTTCTTCACTGTATTGCTTCAGCTGTCACGGAAAATAAGAAACAGGGAGAGACTTTAAACTGTAACAATGTGTGGAACAGTGCAATGATACGGAAAAAGTAACACCTGGGACATTTTGGGGCCCTTCTAGGAGCAGTACAGTGGTTTTGCCTGCCAGAATTGTCGAGATGAAAATCGTTTTGGCCCAGACTGTCAGTCAGGTAAGAATGACTGATTCAAGTGAAACCTCCACAAAAATAACTGAAAGCAAGGAAGGAGGAGGGGGTGGTTGAGTGAGGAAGGGTGCTGGAGAGGAGGAGAGCATGCCAGCTGGCAGCGTTCAATAGCAGGTGTCTTGGCATTTTGTCTTTGTGCCCTTCACTGTTCCATTAGACAAATGATCCTGTCTTTCACTCGGATCAGTCCATTTTTCCTATTGTAAATCTCTCTCCCCTTACCAGGACTATCCCAGTTTCCTCTCTTTTTAGCCAGGCTGTTATCTACATCCCTGAAGCAACCCACACTCACTTCCCAGTTTTTCCACACTGCTCCACTTGTCTCCCAGCTTCTTCCTTGTTGCCCTCTCTACAGAATTAATACACACAGTGCTGCTTCTCATGTATGGCATTTTTGGAAGCGATTTATGACCAGTGCAGCCTGGCTGTTAAAGGAGCCCTTTTTTGTCCAGCTCCTGGTTCCCTTGTATCCACACAGGTGAGATAGGTGTGATCTTGCTGGTTGTGCTCACACAATGACACCAGTGCTGGGCTTGCAGATGTGGTAGGCTCTGGTTCCTTCCACGCTGGCTTCAGGAGACTTAGAGAAGTGGGAAGTTAAAACACGTGGCTGAAAAGCTGCTCTAGATCTTGCATTCAAGGCTGCTCTTGCAGGGTAGTACTTTGTCTTCTTGAGCCCAGGACATGCGGTTTGCCCTCTGTAAGCTTTGAGTGGCATGACCAATTTTTAAAAGGAGCTACATTTGCTGTGGATTGTTGGTGGGAAATGAGGGTGCCAAGTCCCAGGGCAGTTGGCCAGCGTATGCCTGAATCCTTATGTACTGCCTTGTAGCTGAATGTCAGGTTTGCTTGGACTTCCTTTGCAGTGTGTGACTGCGTGCACGGGGAATGCAACAGCGGCGTCACTGGCAATGGAAGCTGTACGTGCTATGGAGGCTACACTGGCCCCAGGTGTGACCAAGGTAAACAAATTGGTAGCTGTAGAGGGCCTGTTAGTACTAAACTATGATACGGGCTTGGATGCTTGTGTCCCAAAAGGAGCTGGGGAGCAACGAATAGCTTGGGAATGCAGAGGGAAGATGATCTGAGCGCTGCAGATCTAGACAGAGGGTCTGGTGCCCACTCCATGGCTGTGGCAGAGATGTACCATCTCTATGTGCCTCTGTTCTTTCTCTGGAAACCAGACAGGTCCTTTCTTCTCTCTAAGCCTTGTGGGACTCGACTACCCAGGCTGCCAGTGATTTAAAACTGTCTGTACTGCTTATATCCCCTGGCTTTTGCGCCCACTTGGGGGCCTCGGGAAACCACATTTGCCTTCATTTCCAGATATTTCATAAGGTAAGTTGTACCTTCCGGCAGTGCCCTGCATGCTCAAAGGGAAACTGTCTTTGCTGTGTGATTCCAGAGCTTCCCCTTTGCAAAGGTGTGACATGCGAGGCCAACAGCGAATGTGTGGTAAGGGATGGGACAGCGATGTGTGACTGCAAGCTGGGCTACAGAAAAAGTGGGAGCACTTGCCAAGGTGAGAAACTTCTCTGTGACCCTAAATAGTCCTCTCTTTGGAAAAATCTTATTGCACTGGTATCTCTGGATGAATTTGATCACTGTGAATACAATGCAGAGGCTTAAGAACCTGTTTTTTAGGTACCCCTTTAAGATTAAGGGCTAAGTTTTTGGGTCTCTTCTCACTTGGTCCTGAAAGCAAGAAATTAATTAAGAGTTGCAGGTTCCATCCAGCACTCACTTGTAAGTATGTACTAAATAACTGTGACAATGGGATATTGGTGAGTCTGTACCAGTCTAAATAGTAAGGTATGTAACTGAAGGATTTCTTCACTGATTTCAGATTTAAGTGTGCGAATTGGTTTTGTTAAAAGAAAGTCAATTAGATATGCATGTGATTAGCTAGCTGTGGATACCTCTGTTTTCATTGGCTTTTTGCAGTTTTTGCTGACCCAACTGCAGTTTTATATATCCTCAGATATGATGGAAATTCAGAAGTAAATCCAAGCATCCTCTGTCACTCACACTTCCGTTACTGAAGTAACATGAAGAATGTGTCATCCAAACTCCTCAGATTAAAAACCCCAAAACATCTGCTGTCTGAAATTATTTTATTTTCTGGGAAATTTTAAAAGTTTAGTAGTATAAATTCCTTATAGTCCATTCTTTCCAGGCCTTTTGCATTCTGCTGTGCTGCAGTAAGTCTGTTTTGAAAAGAGGGATTTGGCTACTCTCACCTCTCATCTCTTTAACCGCAGCTCAGGATCCTTGTGCTGCTTCTCCATGCTCTCCCTTCGCCGTATGTAAGGTTCTTGGACCACAAAAGAATCAATGTACCTGTAAAGAAGGATTTCAAGGAGATGGGAAGATTTGCCAGCCCATAAACCCTTGTGTTGACAGCAATGGAGGCTGCCCAGAAAACTCCACCATTTGTGTTTACAGACGTCCAGGAGAGGTAAGGGCAATAACGGCATGTCAGCAACCTGTAAGGGTCTGAAAAATGGCAGGGTGCCAAGCTCTTCAAATGAGCTTACCATCGTGTTGGTCAAATCTGCTGTCCTCACCTTAGATTTTGCAAAGGGGAACCAGACATGTCTTTTGTAAGGTAACTTCTTTTGTAAAAGATGCTGAATGCAGTTCTATAATCACTGTGTTGCCTTCCCTTAGGCATCTTGTGTTTGCAAGCCTGGGATGCGTAGGAGAACTCCTTCATCTGAGTGTTCTGTATTTCCCAACGATTGTCGGCAGTATTTTTGTGATGTGACTTCCACGTGTGAGCTTGATTCCCAGGGGAATCCTAGGTAAGCCAGGTTAAAGAAGCTTATTCTGCAGCTAGAATGGAAACTCAGTTTGGATGAGCTGAATTTCGAAGAAAATGTGAGCTAACTGAGGAGAATGGGCTAGAGCCACCGTTTGAGAAGAGCCTGTTTGTAACAAGTGCATTGAAAGTAAAGAGTTTTACATCAGTCATTGTAAATTTTGTCATGTCACAAGACACTTTAAATCTAGGGCAGCAGCCTTCTGTGGTGTGAACTGGAGACCTAGTTCCCCAAGTTAGTGGTGGCAGTGGGGTATTATCAGTTAGTAATCCGTTATTAAAAGGGAGATGTGTGACTTGTTTGCTCCCATTTGCCCTCACGTGATTCTGAGGGCTAAGTCTTTATCTCTCCTCCCACTCAGACCTGTAAGCGAGAAATGCTTCCAGATTGACAGGGAAGGGGGAAGTTGAGGGAAGAAACACCAGACCTCATTTAGTCCTCTGAAGCAAAACACCTAGAAGTTGATACCCCTTAGATGGGAAATATTGCCAGGTCTAGGATCATTTTTGCATAATGGCCTCCCAAACACCAGAGAAAGCTTCATCGAGGATTTTGTGTGTTACCAAGAAAAGGTGGAGCTTCCCTGAGAGACTGAAGAGGGCAAGAGCAGTCCCACCTCCTTGACCCTTCCTTCTCCAGTGCTGCTAAAACTGTTAGCATCCACCTGCTCACTGTGTGCTTCAGGCCAGAACTGAAACACAGCCGCTTCCCTTTCTGAAGATACGCTAGCAAAGTGCAGGACGCGGTGTTCAGCACAGTCCCTGCCTTAGTATGTCTGTTCCCCAGCAGCTGGCAGTCAGCCCTCTGACACTGGAGTAACGTCAGATCCCTCCCCTGTGTTGCATGTCTTTGCATCCCTGAATCAGAAATAGCAGAGCCGATACTTCTTGGACAAAACCCAAACGGAAAAAAACATGGTTATCAGCCAGTGATCTTAAGTAGTCTCTGAGTAATGACTATAAATCCGTGTGAATCAGGACAAAGATTTTCACATGTAGATAAGCTTTTCTGGAAAAGTCATTAGCCTGACTGGGGCCCTCATTAAGTCTTAAGAGAAACCGTAGCTAACTGATGTGCTTGAGCTGGCACTTCTCACTGAAGCTGAGGGGTCACATTGGAGCTGTTTGCTAGATTTTCACATAGGCTGTGCTTTTTAGGGATTACCTCAAATTGTCTGATGCTGAATATCTAGTTAGAAAGGTGTGGATAATTATATCGTGGCTATCTGTACCTTGAACTTTAGAGCAGACAATCCTTATGTTGATTGTATCTGAGAAAGCATCTTCATCCTCTTCGAGTAGGTCCAAATTTGCTTGCACTCCAGAAGTGTGCATATTTTTTCCTGTCACTTAGTTTAGGCAGAAGTTACTAAGCTCTTACCTACACCTTAAAGCTGAGATTTGTCTTTCAAGTGTAGATACCGAAATGTTCTACTCATATTTGTTGAGTATGTTGGGAACTGTTTTATGATGGTTTGTTGTGTTTCATTCTTGTCTCTTAGCTGTGTGTGTAAAGAAGGGGAGATTGGAGATGGGAGAAGTTGCTATAAAGATCTCTTGAGTGAGATAAATCGGTATAATTCACGAGGAAGGTTTGCTAGGAACTTAAACGTCGCCAGGAAGATGTTTGGTAAATGTCTTTTGAATTTTTGGGGGGAATGGGACAAATGTGGGAGCAAGAGTGTGTCAGAAAAGGCTCGAAACCTTTCAGTGTAATAGAACTATTTTTCAGTGTATGACTCCGGGGAGATGATATGGCAGCCTTCCAGTACTTCAAGGGGGCCTACAAGAAAGCTGGAGGGGATATTGTACAAGGGCATGTAGTGATAGGACAAGAGGTAATGGCTTTAAACTGAAAGAGCGTGGATTTAGATCAGATGAAAGGAAGGAATTCTTTACTGTGAGGGTGGGGAGACACTGGCACAGAGCAGCTGTGGGTGCCCCATCCCTGGCAGTGCCCAAGGCCAGGCTGGACGGGGCTGGGAGCAGCCTGGGCTGGTGGAAGTTGTCCCTGCCCGCTGCAAGGGGGTTGGAAAAGGTGGTCTTTAAGGTCCCTTCCAGCCCAAATCAGCCTATGATTCTGTGATTCTACAAAATTAAACACGTCACATCTCCAAACTCAGATTACCAGTTCTGGATTGTCAGTTGAGGAGACTGTTAAAGAGAGTACTGTGGCTGAATGTATTAGGTATTTGACAGTCCTGGTGAAGGATGTACCATATCTGCACAAGAAGGAAAACGTGCCTTGGAAGTGTGATTCAAACCTGTTTGTATCAAACCACCAGTGTGCCTCCACCTGCAAGTATCTGTATTGAAGGCTCAGCACTCTTTCAAGTGTCGTTGGTTCTTCGAGCGGTGATGCTTGAGGCTGGTGTGCCATGGGTCCTCTACTTAGTAGAACATCTACTAAGCCCTTAAATGGCCTTCTTGCCAGCATGCGCGTGTGAGTGGCAATTATGGAGATGAAAAGGCCTTATTCTATGCACCATGGTAATTTCTGAGTGAGCAGTTGCTTTGCAAAGGTAGCAGACTGGTTTAGAACCCAGGTACTGCAGGTGCGGGGAGTGATATCCACAAAGGTTAATTTTTGCCTCACTGTAATACAAGGAAAGAATAAGAACCCTTTAGCTCCCATCAAAGCATGTTTATGTTAGATACCTTCTCCAACTCATCCTCTACACAGTCTTCTCTACCTCTGCTAACTTGATGGGAGCATAGAGATAGGGCTCAAAGCTCAGCTTAGCTTTTGTGAATACCCCTCCCTGCTACGTATCACTGTTGCCAACACTTGTTTTTTGCATATGTTTTCCATAACGATTTGTGCTATTGGCAACCGCATGAAGATCTCTGGGATCTTAACTCCTATGCAGTGGGACTTAAGAGCTAATGACCTTTGTTGATGGGCCATCGATGATCGAGTGAGGACTGACAACTGTGGGTTCATAGCAGCTTCTCAAGAAGTATTTAGTCTTGATAAATCCTGTTTACACCCAGAAACTAGTTGTTTCAAGGAGAAGACAGAGGACACTTGGCCCAAGAACAAGGCAGTAAGCATGTGGGAGGAAAATTATTATGAATATTCTGCAAATGTCAGCAGTGATTCAAAGTGGACCGAAGTCACCAGTGATCCTTCAGAAATCTTGTGGGCAAGTGCTTAAAACTGATAGCAGCCAAGCTGGGCTGTGACAGAAATACAAAACTCCTCCTTATTCCTTGTAAACAAGTACTAGTTACCTGCATCAGGCCAAAAATGTGTAGATTGGATTGTGCTGTTAACAAGAGGAATAATTATTGCTGGAGTTAAACCGTATGCCAAGTAACTACTTCACGTTGCCACTCTTTTTACAGCTTCTGGTTGCTCCACACTGCTGACTAAATACGGGCCTTTCACAGTCTTTGTACCATCCCTTCTTCCGGTTCATGACAAAATGGAATTTAACGTAAGTTTTTTTGGTTTTAGCAAAATTGGTCTTAGGATTCTTTCCTGCCTGAGTTCTGCAGCCTGTAAAAAACTGATGGGCACACGAGAGAGGAACTTTGAAAGGCAGTATTTATAGAAGCAATCTCTTGGGAAGACTTTTCATTGTCTGGTTAAGTTACAGTTTCATAGAGGATGTTGTATCCCTTGCATTATTTTTAAAATCTCTGTCTCTCTTTACAATATTGACAGAGTTTGTCTGTTTTTAATGTCAGGAAGTGTAAGTTTCTCTACCCAGTCTTCATTTAAAGCTCTAACCTCCTGGTTGTGACTATTCTCAAAACTTTAGGTGGCTTTTCACTGCTTGAGGGT
The DNA here is from genome assembly GCF_023634085.1 of Falco cherrug. Classification (NCBI taxonomy): domain Eukaryota; kingdom Metazoa; phylum Chordata; class Aves; order Falconiformes; family Falconidae; genus Falco; species Falco cherrug. The sequence goes on along the minus strand of NC_073700.1, from coordinate 6,812,896 downwards.
GGGGTTTTCAAAAGGGGCTGAGATTTGCATCAAAGTATTGGATTTTGGGCCTGTGGCCATGGTGTCAGCTTCTTGAGAAGAGCTTATTTTATTAATGGGGACAGCGAGTATGGCAGGGCTGGAGAAAACTGCTATGGAAACCCAGACAAAGGTCTGAGAATTCTAAGCTTCAGCAAGTAGGTCCTGCAGGTCATATTGGGGGTTTTTATTTATTTATTAGTTAAATTGTATTCTTTTGCGGTGTTTTTTGCACAGTTAAGCCCACAGCCAGGCTACCCATCATTAAGATGAGAGAGTACATAAGCTGTTTTCCCAGGACAGAGCTAAAAACCAGCACAGTTGGAGCTCATGCAGTAGGGATTTTAATTGCGTGCTAGGCAAGGTGCCTGTTGTGTTTCAGGTGGCAGCTAACTTGCAGCTAGCAGTTGGTTATGAGAAGGTAAATGCCTTAAAAATAATCCGTACAGACCAACCCCGTTTGAACATTACATTTCCAATGTCTTAAAAAACTGCTAGTGATGGAAAGCACAGAAAAGAAAGGAAGAAACTAAATGTATATTCAACAGCTTAGACCACCTACATGGTCCAGCATAACCAAAGATACTGTATGGGGAGCTTCAGCAAGTTTTATTATCTGGAGCATGCAAAGATAGTTTTTATATTGTCCAAGTCAGTAGGTTTCTCTCTAGCGGTTTCCTCTGAAGTAGGTCACTTGCAGGTTAATCAGTCTGCCTGTGTTTGAACGTATACACAGAAGTAAAAGACTTGCCACAGTGCTGCTCCAGTGAACCAAAATGAAGAGGGGAAGCTCGGTCTTGTATGCTAAGAATTCCTCTATGTGTTAGCTGGGAGAAAGGTAATGTTATGGCTCTTTCAGTGAATGAGGTTCTTGAAAGAACATGTCCTTTATCTTCTTTATGTGGTCTTTATTCCCCAAAGGATACCACTGCTGAGCATTTGTGCAGAATGCACATCGTTCCTGGTCTGCATCTGATAGAAGACATGGTAAAAGCCAAGACTCTGTGGACCTTGTCAGGACATCAGCTAACATTCAGTAGCCAGGTAAAGGATCTCCTGAATTGAAGTCTTGGAGCGTTGCTTTCATGTAGGACAGACTGGAGGTTGAGCAGGGTTTCCTTGGTGCACTTTCTTAACCAGAAAACCTTTTTCTCTAATCAGCCTGCCTGCGATCAGAACAACAAGATCCTTTGTGGAGTCCAAAGCAAGGTGATTTAAGACCAGACACCCCAAGCAACCACTTCTCCTGTCCTGCAGACAACCAGTTAGTCAGAATCTGACTTGTGAATGGTCTTTCCTTGGTCTGTATGTGTATTCCAGAGAAGAGACCTTTTCCCTACACTGCTAGCAGCTGCAATATCTATGTGGAAGAGGCAGCAAAGTCTCTCTTCAGACTGAATGCCTCTCCTTGGAGATGGTGTATTTGGACACAGCCACATGCTGAATATTTTCTCTTCCAGTTTCCCTTTTCCCCTCTTTCTATTTTATTTTTCTTAGTCATCCCCGCAAAGGGTTTTTCATCATTATGTTTTGATATGGAAGGCTTTTTATCCCTTTTCCCTTTTCCGATTGACTCATATTTTCCAGCATCCACTGTTCTCTCTCCATCCTGCACTTTTCCTGCATGCATGCTCACGGCTGGCCAAGGGAGAGCCATATGTTTCCTCTCTGAGGATCCAGCCTTGGCCCTGAGGTCTAGGTTGTAATACATGCACCCTGCATGCATCAAAAGGACAAAGCACTGTTTAGAGCCAGGGAATCCGAACTGAGCTTGTCGATGCTCCTTTTAAATTTCTCTCCTGTTTGTTTGCTCAGGAGTCTTTTGATCTGGGAAGTCTGCCCTCCCCTTCCTTTGTTTCAGCCAGAATCCTCGGTGATGTGAACTGAAGTTCAGGGCAGGGAGTTCAAGAGATGCATGTGGTGAAATAAAAAGCACAGGGAAGCTGTGGTTGCCTGAACTTGGATTATGGCTGCAGCACCAGTATCTTGAGATGCTTAGTCTGCAGGTTACCATTGGAACACCTCCATACACCCAGCTTCGGTGCATGGTTGTGTACGGTATGGAAGGACCAGATACGTGCCTTATAATTCAGTGAGCCTGACTGGTTTGGCTTTGTTACGAAGACTCCTTGTTGGTGTTATTAACCAATAAAAGTTGCAATCAAAGCTCTAGTTACAGAATTGCCTCCAAACTCTGTACTGCATTGCCCAGGAGGCACTGTGCCTCTCTCCTTGTATTTGGCAGACAGATGCAGCTGCAACTTGATGGTCAGGGCACCCTTTTGTGATCCCGAGCTGGGATCAAGCACTGTTCATACTCAGGCGAACTTAATTCTAGAGCTGATTGTCCTGGATTAGGTCTTTCTGTAGTAAAACTTAAAAGCCCCCCCCTCCAGGATCAAAACGTTACCCAAATTCAAGTAGAGGCGGGATGTTTATTTTACACCAGGCCACCCCTTAAATTTACTTTCTCCAGAGTAACTCTGGTTGTGCCTTCATCCTGCTGACCCATAGGCAGAGAACACTGAAGGGAGCAATGATTTATAGCTCTATTATGATAGCGCAGATATACCACAAGAAAGTAACCCATTATTATTATTATTATCCAGACGTACATCAAATCATTTCGATATCAAGACCTGCCAGGGGAACTGTACAATGTTTTGCAAGCGAACCTACCAGCAGCCAATGGCATCATGCATGTGGTTAACACCCTAAGGAAGAAAACCAGCGCTGACAACCTCAGAAACCCACAGGTACACAGACGTTTGTATTTCTTCTTTATGGGACAGTGGAATAAACACTTCAAAAAAATCTGTTTTCATCATTAAATTTCTGAATCGGTGAGGCTTTTTATTTAAAGGGAAAAGGTTATTTATTTTGTTTCTAGCTCCTGATAAAGCCTGTTGGGCACTATTATGTCAGTGTACCATTAAAAGTAGCTAACAGCATCACATAAACCTGATACAGACCTCACAGTAATGCTTTTACAGTGCTTGGAAGCACAGAGAATTCTGCTTTTATGAGGAAGGTCACTGCCTTCATAGCAGATGAGCTCTTTTTCAGTTGTATCTTACAGAAAATATATCTTGCAGGATAAATATCGAAAAAAGCTTTTTTCACATATAAATCAAATGAAGATTTTCTTTAATTGGTCTGTGCTGCATTCTGAAATTGTAATCAAAAATTTGTATTTACAGTAAAAATATTTAAAATGAGGACAAATAATCATTAGACTTTTGCATTTTGAAGTAATGTCTTGAATTTAAGACACTGGGGAGGGGCTTCAGGTTCAAGTTCTGCTAAGCACTTTTCCCTGTTAGCTGAGAGAAGTTTTTGCTACATCTACTGCATAGATATGCCTGAGCTTTTTTATATTGTTTATATATGCAGAAAGCAGGCCCTGTTACCTCCTACCTCCTTGCAAGTTACTGAGAGAATGACACAAACTCTTGGGTTTGGTAGGATTTTGGTAATAGTTTACACTTTACACTGTTGTAATTAATCTATAAAAATAGACTGTGTAATATCGTGGGTTTATTTTGTGTGTTTAAAAAACAGCTGGAATGTTGTGTTGAGTATTAGTAGCACATGGCTGAAGTGCCCTGAGGATAGTGTATAAATTGTACATGTTCTGGGTTTTCATATGGATTAAATTGTGCCCAGCACTGATGTTTGTCTGCTGTCACTTAAGATACTCTCAGTCTTACGACCTCCATGAGGATGTTTGCCAAAAAGGAGAGTCTGAGGTCCAGAGGAGCTGCAGCTCTGTGTTTGTGTACTCAGGTACCTGCGGAGAAGGATTTGCAGCTACTTTGGGATGGCAGGACAGTAAGAGAGCTCCCTGCAGAGCATGTCTTTCTCTGGACTTCTGACACTCCCTTGTGATGTTGGCTTTGCAATGAAGGCTAGTGATCACATCAGCCATTTTTGGCATCAAAAGCCTTTGTACTCGTGTCCCTTGGAAATAACGTTCTGTGCCTTTGTGTGTTCTACGGGAAGCACCTTCTGCCAAAAAGCGTGCAGATTCCTGCAAATAAAGGTCAAACTAGTCCCTTCACAAGTTTTGATTCTTGAAGGGACATTCCTCCTTTTACCTTTGTCTTCATGGGCAATGTGGCAAAAAGGAAGGCATCTATTTCCTCTGTGTTTTCACAGATATGTGTATGTATTGTATTTTCTCAGTGGTGGGGCTCATTTGCAGGCGGCAGAGTGAACTCTTGTCCTCAAAGCAAAGGGACACTTGAGGTGACAGAGCAGCTCCACTGCCTACCAGAACTGATTTGTATATCACTGGAAGTAGCGTGTCTCTAGTTTTACTGATAGTGAGCAATTGCCTCTTCATTTAATGTGATCTGCAGATGGGATTAGGGAAGCAGAAGGGTGCTCAAGTGCATGGTACCTTGGAAAATGTGGTTTGTTGTGCATAGGAAGGGCTTTGTGCCTAGGTTGCTGCAGGCTCAGTCCTTGCTAGGTCAACTGGTCAATATAGAGGGTTTGAAGACTTAGAGGATGATGGTTTCCTGTAGACCTTTACATCCAAATCACAAACATAAACTGGCCAAGGGCATTCCAGTATGTGCTCAGACCTTGCTTCAGCCCCAGGCATTTTATTCTTCTTTGTATCTTCTTGCAGAAAACCATTGGTGAGATCCTTGCGTCAATGGAGATCTTCAGTAGATTTGAAACTATACTGGAGGTGAGCATGCTTGCATCTGCCCCAGGAAGATGTGGCCTTGCTGCTGTTGAAAACCCCGCTACTATTTTTGTGGAAATTTTTGAATAACATTTAAATGCATCTCAGTGCTTTGGCTTGCTTTCTGTATGCTTTTTTCTGTGTAATTTCTTATTTTGTGTATTTTACATAAGCAAATTAATGGAAAAGATTGGAGCTTTCACATCTACAGGGGATCTGGCATAAGCAGCAAGCATACACGCCTCTTTTCCATCTGCTTCCCCACCTCCCTTTCCCCTCTCCCCTGGAGAGTTTGTTCTCCAAAGCATGTTTAGTTCTTGACCACTCTCCGAACGAAGAGTGAAGGTTTCATGACCACCCATGCCAAGCTAGATTGTAGCGACCTGTTTTGGAGGGGTTGAATAAAAGCAGTTTTCAGGTTATAAACCCTTGAGGCTGCTGCCCAGGGTTCATTGCATTAGTATTTTCACCAGGGACAGACTGATTTTCCTTTCTCTCCATCAGAGTCATCTGAATCTGCCCTAGCATTGCTCACAACAGTCTTGGCCTGCCTGTTTTCAGCTCTGTGGCTGTTAGTTGTTTACAAATCTCACTAACTGCAGTTGTGATTATAGACCTGATTCTCTTTTTCTTCTCTTCAGGCAAAAAGATACGGTTTTAGTCTGTGTATGTGTACTTTTGTGTTTAAAGCACGCAGGGAGCATTAGCCCAGCACCCCCTCGTTCAAATTGGCTGTATTCACACCAGTGCCTTCATTGTCTAAGCTATGTTTTTGTGGCATTTATGCCTTTGTTATATTACTTACCTATCCTTGGTGTCCAGTTGCCTCTTGTATACATTCGCCTTTCAATAGCTCGGTCTCTAGTGGGTTGCTTAGTTTCCACTCCCTTCCTGATAGACCCCCCCTTCGCTAACTCGTGTTAGATCCACGACGAAATCTTTTATTGCTTTTGCAGAACTGCGGCCTGCCTGCAATACTGGATGGACCAGGCCCCTTTACTGTATTTGTACCCAGTAATGATGGTGTGGATAAGTTGAGAGATGGAAGGCTTATTTACCTTTTCACAGAGGTGAGAGCTCATAGTACTTGAAGCCATCCTGAGCGAACTGTGTTGCACTAGGCAGTGCTGGAATGGCTTGTGCAGCGTATCTGATCGTTGCTTGAAGTTGTTCTTCCTGGGGGTGGCTGAACCATGTCTTTGTTTCTGTAAGGCTTTGAGAAAGAAGTGAATGCTGATGGAATCTGAAATGAGAACTATGGTTAACCAGATTGGTTAAATCTGATGTTTGGCTTTCTTTCCTCACCCCAGCTTTGGGTAGGGGAAAATGAAGGAACTTACTTGCCAAGTGATTTCACTGTTACAATACGTTAGCACTGTCAGTCATTGGTTAAAAGAAAATACAGTTGCCTCCTCTTACCCCTGAGCAGTGACACGTTATCCAATTCTTATGTTCTCTTCTTTCCTTAGGGCATAAATAAGCTTCAGGAACTTGTGAAACATCATATCTACGCTTCAGCAGCGGTAAGGCAGGCAGCTCTAATTCCACATGATTGGGGTCCTTCGAGCCAGCATGTTGTCAACTGTGTTGTTTGGCATAGAGGTCGGAGGGTTGATGACTTCAGCTGCTGCTTCTTGGACTCTCCTGGAGGAGCAGAAATGTGATTCAGGATCTGATGAGGCAAAAAGTTTACCATGGAAGTAGTTGTTGAAAGGGACAGCTTGTGCTCTTCCATCACGCAACTTGAGTTTCCTGGGAGTGATGGTTCCTCTTAGTTGGATGGCCTTTACAATGGAAATATTGTCTGGCAGTTTGCTGCAGGCAAATGCTCTTTGTTATCACTTTAATTTATTAAACTATTAATTAAGAGTTTACCTTAATTATGAACTCTCCAGCCTACAGTTCCCCTAAAACACTAATAGCAGCAATACAAAAGCTATAGCCAAGCGAAGAATTGGTCCAAACTTCCTTCTGCTTTTCCTCAATCCTTGGGCTTCACCAGTAGCTAAAGTTAGAGATGGAGAACTGGTGCAAGTGAGCCTGTGCTCTGACCCAGTACTGCCAATTTTGCACCAGCATTGCTGTGTACTATAATGGCAGGGTAAATAAAATCAGTGCAGTGGACCAGCAAGACGTTTTCCCTTATATAATAAACAAGATAAACGTTTAAAGTTAGACACAAAACCTGCGGAGGAAGTGAATACTCAAGTATTATGGTATAATGTCATGTCCTTCATTAAGAAACATCAATATTATTCCCATTCTTTACTGAGAAGGAAATGTCAGTCCTTGTGATTTTCTTAATGCCAATAGAGAAAATAAGCAGCACTTTGACAAAACGTAGTCAATGAATACAACATGGTGACAAGCTGAGCTACTTTTTAGTAACCTGATGGACACAAAAGTAGCAATTTATCTTGGTTCTTTTCTTACAACTTCTCAAATCACGTTTCTCAATACAGTATCTGCAGCTTACATTTTTGCTGCCTTTAGAAATAAGCTTTAAGTCAAAATGTATTTCCTATTATGCTTCTGGCCAAGCTTTCATCATTTATTGACCATGTCCTGCAAAAATCCCCTTATTATTCTGACCTTACGTGTAGCTGTATTACTGAAAGACACTATTCGTGCCTTTCCAGCACTGTGGCCACCAGCACTGTGTTTGTGGTATTGCAGACAATTCAAAGTCTTGTTTTTCCTTATGTCCGATTGTTTGCGGTTAAGGTATTTACATGAAATGTAAATGTTGAAGTCACGTCTGCTTTAGAATGTTTTTCAAGTGGTGGGAACCATGGAAGGATTTTGTAAGCTCTACTGAAATGATCTTGCTTTTTTGTGATACTGTCTCCTTGTGTTTTTACAGGTGACTGTAGAGAAACTGATAATGATGCCACACATTGTTACTATGTCTAACCAGATAGTTACCATCAACATCAGCGCAGATGTAAGTATGAATCAAACCCCTTTTGGGCAAACCCTCCTGTGCAAGGAGAAAGTCTGGATGTGGTTCTGAACAATGTGGTTTCAACCCATCTGTGCTTCCTCCTCTACTTAAAGAACTAGACTTAAATGAGATCATTGAATTGGTTTGCTTCTTATCCAACCTGTGACTCCACGAAGTGGCTTGACCATTTGTGTGGTTGCACTTGATGTTGTGTGCTGTCTGTTTTCTGTGTTGGCTTTATGTAGTTGATGCAATGTAATGGGCTAAAGTGCAGATAAATTATTTGTGTTTCTGCATCAGGGAAGAATTCTGATGGATGAGTCAGGGATCCCCTTAAACATGCGAGACATTGTGGCATCAAATGGTATTATTCATACTTTGGATGGCATCTTCATCCCTCCTTCAATAATTCCCATTTTGCCTCACAGATGCAATGAAGAGCAACATAAAATTGTGACAGTAAGTGAGCTTCTTCCATTCTCACGCTAACGGTTGCTGTAGACCCCACACTTACCCGGAGGGACAAAAGGCTGTGTAAATTGCATTTGGGAAATGTGTTCTCTTTGAGAGGTCCCTTGATGTGAATTTAGGCAGTATCAGCACCACCAATGTTTCTTCTGCTAGCACTTGGCACTGCTCTCCTGGCAACCAGCAGATGTTTCTTGCAGATTCTTCTTTCCTTGCACCCATCTTGCCTTTGATTCAGAAATACACTTGCCGTATATGATCTTCACACCATAACCCAGCTGACAATGGTTTGTTCCCGTCGCTGTTAGCATTGGTGTCCTGTTGTCTGGACGGGAAGCAGTCATTCAGGAGCAGGAGCTACAAATGCGGTGCGGTATTCTCACCTGAGCAGTTTTGAATGCCTTACTTTAAGTGCTTATTCCCCAGTTTGATCATTGGTAGGTAACTGAAGGAAGAAGATGAGGCTCTGAATAGGCAAGAGGTACCTGATTTGGAGAGACACAGTTAAGCCCAAGTGGCCAGAGGGCCCACACAGCTCACTGATGTGGTGAGGCGTGCTGCATGGGTGCCCAGAGTGTTTTCCAGCATAGCTGTGGAGCAGCTGTGTGGCTGATAGACTCACAGGGTGAAGACAGACCCCATCTTGCAGTCAGGTGCAAGTATCTCCTTGAGACAAAGGAGTCATTTTATTTAAGTGATAAACTTACCCCATTTCAGAGTACGGAAACTCCTCCCTAGAAATGTTTCTGATACATGTTGTGATGTTTTGGATATATACTGGGAGTGGTAGCTCTGTAGTGTTCTTGGCATGGGGAATGGGTTCCTTTAAGAAGATTAAGTTTCCCCCTCTTGTTTTCTTAACAGGGCTCTTGTGTGGACTGTGAGGCCCTCAACAACAGCATTTGCCCACCTGGCAGCAGAGAAATGGTAAATATTTTTGATTGTTTTGGTAATTTCTTCTTTGCATGATGACATACACTGATATAAGGTTTCTAACCCAAGCCACTTCTAAATAAATGGAGAGCAGGAAAGGCAGCCAGTAGAGAGGTTTGTTGGAGGATATGTTCTCCCCACATATCCCTGCTCTGTGATCCCGGACTGTCACCCGCTAACTGCTCTGTGCTGTTTCTTATTCTGAAGTCTGGTTGCTGAATCAATGGAGAGAGCTGTGAGACAGTCTGGCTAAATGAAATTGCAGGCTTGCAGCTCGCTCTTAGTGCTTCTGCTCTGCTTAAGGCAGAGTTTTCCTGCTCACATGCTGAGTCTGCTAGCTCCTCCAAACTGCTAGAACCCAGCCTGATCCCACCAGTACCATCCAGTATTACCATATCACGGCAGTACTGTATCACAGCCTGTATCACGGCCAGAGAATCACAGCAAGCTTCCTGTGCTGCAGAGGGTGAGAAATAATTTGTTCTTGGCCTATGCTCCCTGTTGGTTCGGAGATAAGCAGAACTAGCTGAAGGTGAAGTAAGGAGGAGTCTGGGGGCTGGTGTTTGAGTTGTCCCATGCCGAGTTTAGCAGAACAGCAAGTTCCAGGAAATCCCCATGTAAAGGCCAGGCCCAAGCTCTTTGTGAAAGCCAGAGAGGTGTTCACCACTGTTGACTGTTGGGCGTCATCTCAGAGACCTGACTTTCAGAAGAACTTGCTGATGTCTCAGCATGAACGTCTGAAGTAGAGCTCTGCAAAATCACTAGTCACTCATTTTCCTCTCTGATTGAGGCAGGTGAAGCCAGAATCATCTGGAGCCCAATTAGCCTGTGTCTAACTCCATGACACATCACTGAGCATTGTTCCAAAATTACTTGCAGTTCTTTTCCTCCCCCTGCTCTCTCTTCCCTCTGTCTCACCTCCCTGTCTATCTCACCTTCCTCCCTTTTTTCCATTCCCTCCCTCCCTCTCTCATTCTCTCTCTCACTCCCCTCTGCCCCACTCTCCCTCCCTCCTTCTCCCCTTTCTCTTTCCTCCCCTCTTTCTTCCCCTCTTTTTCTCCACTACGCCCTTTTCTCCCTTTTGTCTCCTCTCCTTCCCTTCCTCTCTCTGTCCCCCTACCCTCTCCCCCTACTCTCTCCCACAGCGTACTAATTTTAGAAAAAAAGGGCAGCACCTTGGCTCAGACCTGGGGACTGCTGGGAGCAACAGGAAGCCACCATGTGCCTTCTTTCGTGATAGGCATGCCGTAACAGTATCTTGTTCACCTTGGCTCCTCCGTGAACTTCCTCAGCTCTCAGAGATAAGCATAGTTGCTCTCTGCAGCAAAAAGAGCAAAGGGCAAGGTTACAGTGCTGACGAGTTGTTGTGTTTGTACAGGAACCAACGCTCTTCCCAAAAGAATGTGTCTACATCCATGATCCACAAGGCCTGAACGTCCTGAAGAAGGGGTGCGCCAGGTACTGCAATCAAACTGTCATGGTGAGTGTGATGGAAGACCACGCGCCCTTTGAAAGGAGCGCAGCTTTGCTCTTCCTCATTCATCAAGAAGAGCTCTGACTCCTTGAGCTGAGAGAGGGCTGGATGGGAGCGAAAGCAAAGCTGTCCCGTGCAAGGGCTGTCCCCAGGACCATCACATAAACTGGCTACCTGCGTTTGCCTTGGCAAACAGAAAGAACACAGGGTACCAGCCTGCTGCGAATGCTAGAAAACAGCTCAGTTAAACCCGAGTACAATAATAAATAAAATAAAGGATGGATGCCAGTTGCAACCATCCAGCCTGGAGGAAGCCGTGAGTCAAACGGTGCAGTGTTAGCTCTGGCATGTTTTCTCTGAGAGTGCCCTGGTTTTAGCATTTCTCCCAAAGGAAACCGAGGGAAAGTGCTGTGAGCTGTGAAGTGATTGCATCCTGTTTAGGAAACATTGTCAGACGGTTCAGGAAAGTCACTTTTAGCAAGTTGATGGACCTTATGCTTGTGTCTGCAGCTCCTGAGCTCTCACAGTGCTGACTATATGAAATGATTTGTGGGTGTCTCATTAAATACTGCTGATTGTTTGTCTTGTGATTGTTCTTCCACTGGTCATTCATGATGAGGCGTGTGATCCAGGGCTGATACATCCCTCCAAAGAATGCAATCCTCAGCAAAGATCAAGTAGGAGTGAGTGGGCCAACACTGTTGAACAAATAAAAAATATGGACCCTACTCGTTGAAGCCAGAGACAGCAGAAAACAGTGATTTATTATGAGAAGAGGTTGTGAGCAGAAAGAGGGGTTTTGCTGGAAATTAATCTAAGTGCCAGAGCTGTTAGAAACGCAGATGCCAAATGAGATGGTCCATTTCAGTTCATGGCAGAGAGGAGAACCAGGATTTCAGAATTATGAGGCAGGATGACTCCAGGCAATTCTTGTGAAGTCACGTCATACCTTTGCAATTTTGCTTTTGTTTCAGAAACCTGGATGCTGCAAAGGATTCTTTGGTCCAGACTGCATGCCGTGCCCAGGGGGATTTTCCAGTCCATGCTATGGCCGGGGAAATGTAAGTACGGAAGATCCTGCTGCGTTGCAATGTGCAGCTGAGACAGTGTGGTTAGAGAGTGTAGCTGTAGACAACTGTAATTCAGTTTGTGCTCCAGAGCTAAGCCCATAGCAGTGGCAGCAGAAGATCCAGGGAGAATGGCATGTACTCGGTGTGTTTTAGATATTGAGCTCTAGTGTGAATCATGTCATGACTGCTGGGGACAGCTCTGCTTATGTGAGACATTGTATTACTACCACCACTCTTCAAAGTCCTGGGTTTTATTGCAAGTCCCAAAGTACCTTTGATAGCTACCAACACCTCAGCTTTGCCTTGGTTCTGTGAGTTTCCATCCCTCTGTTTTCCTTCTAGTGCAGCGATGGCATACAAGGGAATGGCAACTGTAACTGCTTTGAAGGTTTCAAAGGAATAGCCTGCCACATCTGTTCAAACCCGAACAAGCATGGCGAGAACTGTGACGAAGGTTGGTAATTCTGATAGAGAGACTAGAGGAAAATGCAGGGCAAGGACAGAGTGCAGGGTCATGTATCCCAGATTCCCTTCTGGCAAAACCAGCATCGCAAAAGAAGTGACGGAAATGTCATCGTGTTGTCCCTTCAAACAACAGTGGAGAAAACACAGCTGTTATGACAGTGGTGACTGGGGTCTTGGAAACATCAGCCAAATCTAGGTGTGGGGCTTTGATTTAGATCTGTCCTGCTAGGAAGGAAAAGACAGTTGACAAGGACCTTGAGCTTGATAGCCTAAACTTGAACCTGTCCTTACAGCTTATAGAAAACATGGACCCAGGCAGTCACAGGAAGTGTTCCCTCACCAGGTTTCGGGTTATGGTGGATGTCTCTCAGCAGACATCCCTCTGTCAAGAACAAATGGGGTGATCATTTGGTTCACAAGAGGTTGTGAAGGAAAGTTGGGAATCTAAAAAATGCCTCGCTGTGCCGGATTCTGGACTTTTTGTAGTTACTGATCTTACTCCATGTACTTGTCAGATTGTGGCTGTGTCCATGGTGTCTGTGACAACAGGCCTGGCAGCGGTGGTGTGTGTCAGTCCTGGTCCTGTAAGGAAGGCTATACCGGCAAGTTCTGTGACAAGACGTCCAAGAACTGTGGCCCGAGCGGACTGTCCCAGTACTGCCACCAGAACGCTGTCTGCAGCCTCAATGACACAACAAGGTCAGTCTTTTTGGCGTGCCCGTTCAGGTGGGCACATCGTCATTGTACAGGCACTCAGCAGCTGTGAATTGTGTATGTCTGTCTGCGTTCTTGTTGCACAGGATAGATAAACGCAGCCAACCTCCTAGAAGTCAAAGCTAGGTTCTTGCTTGCTTGAGGGGCTCAAGCTGCCTTTTTGCTCTCTGCTGGCTTGCAGAAGGGGCTGCTCTATCTGTGTCCCTTTTGTGCTTATACTTTAAGGTGCATCTGCATGGATGGGTACGAAGGTGATGGGTTTTCCTGCCAACCCATCGACCTGTGCGGTCAGCCAGAACGAGGAGGCTGTTCAAAGAATGTAAGTGGGGCCAGACGGTACCAGTATGGAGAAGCAGCTCCTGTCCATCAGAGCAGGAATCCAGGACTCCTGGGACTGTTACAGATTTTGTGTGCTAACTTTCCCTGTCTGTAAGATAAGGTGAAATAACAGGAACCTTGACACACTTGTCATAAGGATGTCAGTCGTTTGGGTTGGTGCCAAAATGCAGCACCCCAAGGAGAGTTGGGCTGGTTTGCACCAGATGTTTGGGCAGCCATGGAGATGAGCGGTACAGACAATTTTTGGGTTGTATTGATCTTCCCAAGTTCTTGTAATGTGTGTTAGTTTCTCTGTCGCTGTGTTTAGGCTGTAGCTTAACTGTGAGCTCCAGCTTGTATTTCCAGTAGCCATCAACACTACATTATTATCCTTAGTAAAAAACTCTGGTGTTTTATAATGGAAACGACTGCCAAATGGTCAGACCTCATTATAATTTAAACCTCTTAGTGGCAGGAACACATTGGGCTGTGTAGAAGGAAATAGGATGGCACTGGATACGACGTAGGTCTTTCCTGAGAGAGATCTGGCTTCCATCATTGATTCCATTGAACATTTCCAGGCAGGAGATTGTGTGAAGAGAATTCCTCTTCAGGGAAAATCTCTTCTATAATGCAAGAGCTTTACAGGATGGTAGGGAATGCCCTGGGAGTTCTGAGCCATCCTAGACACAAGTATCTGCCTCGCTGAAAACACAGAATGTTTCCAGAATCACTATATTATGAAGCTGTCTGACTTTTCTGGAGAAGATGCTTCCACCCCCACCCCCAGCGCTGGAGTCAGAGTTGGTCACTCATAAGTTCTCCACAGTCTGATGAAGGATATTTGCTGCTGTATTTGCATTGTGCTTCTATTTTGCGCTATTTGCATTGCGTTTGCATACCTTCTGCTGAGTGTCATTTTTTTCCTCTCCCTTCTCTTGGAGGCTGCGTGCACCAGTACGGGCCCCGGCACTGCCACCTGCCAGTGCAACACAGGCTGGACTGGGGACGGGAAAGCCTGCGTGGCTATAGACAACTGCATGCTGGAGAGCAGAGGGAACTGTCACATCAATGCTGACTGTGTTTATATTGGCCCTGGCCAGGTATGATCATGCTAAGCAGGCTGATGGTGGACTTCACATTTACTAAGCTGCTCTGAGATGGCCCTGGCTTGCCAGCTGTGGAAATCAGGCTGGTCAGCTGCAAAGGCTGCGTGGCTGCTGCCAGAAACACCGGTTGCAGCTAAACCCACACAGTGTACTTGCATGTGGTGAGACGCAGTGACGTGTTTGAGGCTGCTGCTCTACTCTCAGAATTTTTTGCAGCAAAGGGAGGAGACTGCGCTCCATAACACATCTTGGTATAAGGCATCAGTTGCTGTGTCCCTCTTGTTCCCAGATCACAGCATTGTCTCTGGGTGATGCTAAAATATACAGAAAAGCGTGTCTGTGGAGGGAGCTGGGCCGGGAGTCAGGCATCTTGAGATAGGAGGAAGGCGTGCAGGAGAGGTGGCTTCTCAGGGTGCTGCTTCTCAAGGTGCTTCTTCCCACTGAGCAAGGAGGGCATTGGACAATGTGCTGAGAAAAGGAGCCAAATCTTTAGCAGGTTTTAGTGAGATGAGATGTGCCAGTGCTCTCCTAGCTATCCTGAAAGCAGGAACTTTGGAGTTAACCCCTCCTCTCTTTCTGCCATTCACAAAGTCTGTGTCATTCCCTTTGAAAAGCTGAAATAGAGATGGAAACCATCACCTTCAAGTGACCACACACACAGCCAAGCAGTGCAGGGGATCACTGTGCTTGAGTAACCAGGCAGTGTGCGGGCTGTGATAGAGGATGGTGCTCTGCTATCTCTAAGGAAATATCTCCACATTTCCAGGTCTCAAAAGACCGGGAAGAAAACTTGGGAAAATAAATTAAGAATAGGTTTTGCTGCCTTAGACCTTTCCTGGGTAGCAAACGAGGATGCTCTGATAGGTCTGTAAAATTGAAATGTCTCTTGCTTGCAGAGCAAGTGCGTCTGCAAGAGGGGTTATGCTGGTGACGGCTACAACTGCGATGCAATCAACCCATGCCTCATGGACAACGGTGGCTGCCACGACTTGGTGAGTAGCTGAAGAGCCGTCCCAAGGCTGGCGTGGCAGTGGAGGTTCCTCTGCTCCCTGACAGAGGTTTTGCAGCCATGGCATCGAGAGAATTGCAGGGTTTTATGTTATGTCATCTTACTGGCATACCACTGAGGTGTTATAAAGGTGGATCCTCTTGATTTTTGTGAGTTCACACAACCAGAGCTATCACATAGGCTTAGCTGCATGAGGTATAAATCCAGCGTCACCATAAAGGCAACAGGAGGAAGGTGCCTGCCTGTGTGTGTTCCCATAGCCCCGGCCACGGAAGGCCAGAATTCGGTTCGCAGATAGGTGTAACACTGCATAACCTGTGTTTCTGCTCTCTCATTTCTCCTTTCCTCGTATTTGCAGGCTACGTGTGTGCCTCTTGGGGGAGGAGAGAGAGCCTGTGCTTGCCCTGAAGGCTACGTTGGGGATGGCATGACATGCTACGGGGACATTCTAAAAGTGAGTAAAAAGCAAGTATC
The DNA here is from genome assembly GCF_023634085.1 of Falco cherrug. Lineage (NCBI taxonomy): Eukaryota > Metazoa > Chordata > Aves > Falconiformes > Falconidae > Falco > Falco cherrug. Next base: position 6,797,204 of record NC_073700.1, on the reverse strand, counting down.
TGAGGTCTTCTTGAGATTGGAGAGAAGTGGCTCTGCTCTCACATTCCTTTCTCTGTTACCTGAGTTGCCTCCTCCTCTCAGCCACCAGCCTGACAGCATGAGCATGTCCCAAAGCGACAGGGACAGAACTGATGCCAAGGCCAATTATTGCCAATGAAACCATTGGCAGTGGTTTCTAAGCTGCTTCAGCCCTGTCTGTCCTGTGCAATAAGTCATCTTTTCTTTGTTGTTTGGAAGGTTTTTCAGGTCAGAGCTGCTAGGCTCATTTTCTGTCATTAGAAATATCAAAGGCCGTTGTGGATTCAATCCGTCCCTGGTAAACATGAGCAATTGCAGAAGAGTTGAAAAGAGTTTGGGTTTTGGGGATTTTTTTTTTTTTAATGCCTGAAGCTTGGGTTTAGAAGTACCCATCCCTCCCCACGATACGTGGTGCCGGTACTGGTTGTGGGGTGAGGGGCATGTCTAAGTCATTATTGCCAGCTTTGATATCGCATAGGGCTCCTTTCCCACACCCTGGGTCTCCAGCCCTGCAGCCTCCGTGCTCAGCAGGGGTAACCCTTCTGTTGTTTCTATTTGGAAGGAGCTGGCCAGGAATTCCCACTTCGCGGGCTTCTACAACTGGATTAAGGTAAGAACAGCCATGGGATGCCGGCACAAGTTCTGAAGAAGTGAAGCCTGTGTGAACGCTGCTGTTAGAGGAAAAGCAGCTCCATTTATCTTTTTCATTAGAGAAACACAAAACAGTGAAGGAGAAATCATTACAGAGCAGGCATGTAGAAAAGCTCTGAAGTTTGTGATAGTGTGAGGGTCATGAGTGTGTTTTGGGAGGCCTTGTTTCCAGCACAGGAGGAAGCTGGAGCTGTGCTACACTTAATTTTGATGATTGTATCATCTGTAACTCCTGGCCATCATAAAATAGTACAGAAGGGAAAGAAAAAGAGGTAGCATTGTAATAGCTATTTTTCAGAAGAACGTGCTTTGAGAAGTCAGACTCCTCGTTCCTTTTCTTGTTACTGCTTCCCAGTCTCCAGTGTGGCAGTAACAGAGATGTTCCACAGACACCAGCAGGTCTGTGGAAGCACGCTATGATGTACGGCAGCTAATTGAGCTTTAGCTTACCTGTCCTGCTGCGTACCGTGCTTTTGCCAGGAATAATCTTGGTCCCTGCCCCAAAACTGATGTTGTGGGTTCAGGAGGGATTTATGGATATGACTGAAGGGGGTTTGAAGATTAATTGAAGCGTGAAAGTAGGGCTTAAAGCAGCAGGTTTTCCCTTGGCAAACAGGTGTCACCTGTCTTGCCTACACCACCTGTGGCATTCATTGATTGCCAACAGCACTTCCCTGCCGTGCCCAGGAGAGCCTGCTGTGCTGCCGAGCATATGCCGTCTTTCTGCACATCCCTTTCATGCGACTGCAAGAGCAGGATGGCTGTTGGTTATGTGCTGTGGTATAGATGTGACAGTGTCACGTCTTACTTGTTCATTTTTGTGCTTTGGACAACAGAAATCACTCTTCAGCATCCCAGCAGGAACCAATGTCACTGTCCTGGTGCCATCGGAGGAAGCTATCAAAAACTTGAGCCAGACTGAAAAAGATTTCTGGTTGACGCCCTACATGCTGCCATTTTTAGTCAGGTACGAGGAGACTCCTGCTTTTGCTTTACTATGCCAAACAACAGTAACAAAGCCATGAACTGGATTTCTGCTGATACAAGACCAACAAAGAGTCATCTTAAGATAAACATAGAAGCAAGATTAAATATCTAGCAGGCGAAGAATTTCGTAGGTCTTTAAAACATAACGGACCACAGGCAATGGGAAGCGGGTTTGTTTTCCATGTGTTTGCAGAGAGAGATTTTCCCAGTCATGTAGATGCAGATGGCATCAGGACAAGTAATTCCCTCCATCATTCTCTCCACATGCTTAACTACTTCATGTGAGAGACGTGAATGTTGGGTGGTATGGTCTTGTCTCTCTGTTATTGCAAACAGCGCCCTAATCTTTTCTTCACCTGTCTTTGTTCCCTTCAGGGCCCACTTTCTTGAAGGTGTCTTCACTGGTGAAAAGCTCAAAAAGTATGACAGGCCAGAATTAGCCACCCTCAACCCACAGACCAAATGGCAGATAAACACCAGGAGCGGTGTAAGGGTTTCTTACATAATGCACATGTACCAGTATCAAACTAAACTGCTCGGGAGCTGCTGTATCCAGTGGGGAGGCTGGATGGGACACTGATGCCCTCAAACTCAGACATCTTTCAAAAATTGTACCCGGATCCATCATGTGCAATCTTGAACAGTGTATTTGTTTGGAACTTGCTTGACAATTTCTAATCCTTTTACTTCTCCTGATACTTTTGCAGGTGTTAACCATCCAGAATGTGAGTATAGTCATCAGCGACATCCCTGCCAGCAACGGTATTATTCATGTCCTCAGTAAGGTACGTCAGTACATGCAGTACTAGGAAATGCTGCGGCTGTAGCAGCAGGTTTGTGTTGCAGCATCTGTGATGGGGCCAAGGAGGAATACATGTGTGGACCGTTAGGGATATGATGGCAAAGATATATTTGGTTATCACAAGGTCCTGACAGATGTTTCCTGTGCAGCAGTGTTTAATGTTTAAAATACTTGTCTCCAGGACAAGCGAGAGGGAAGTTCCTCTTCTCTTGGCTGACAGAAGAAGAGTTAAAGCTATTGCAGAATTGTGTAAAATGAGGCCTTTTCTAACTGCCTTTCTTGCAAGCAGGGCAAGAGTCTAGTGATTTCTCCCAGAGCCACTTGCCCAAACTTGCTTATGAACTCGTTGTTTCCACAGGTTTTGTTGCCACCTGCAGGAGATATCCCACCAAGTCCTCCAGGTCTGCAGAAACAGCTTGACTCAGTTGCCTCATTCAGCACATTCAAGGAGTTGCTACAGGTAAGCAGTTGAGGTGAGCAACGTTGTGGTTGTCAGAACTGTCTTTTGAGTAAATGCCCACCTTACCCTGTACTGATGGACCAAAATTTGGACTGCCTGGTGAGAAAAGGGGGACCACTTGTTTTCTGCCATTCATGAGGGATCTTCTGGGAAAGCTCTTTTGAGCAGCCCAAGAGTTAAATACTTACAGGTAGTTTACAGTGGAAGCCAGCCTGTCTGCTGCAAGCACATTCATGCTTGTACAGGGCAGAGACACCTAGAGGAAAAGGAAGGCTTGCTCGTCATTGGGAAGCTGCACTTATGTCAGCGCAGGAGGAGGAGCAAGCAATTAGATGTGTGTGACTGAGCAGAAGCCGTGTATCCCGTTTTCAAGCGTTTCCTCTAGCGCTCTTGCCTTTGTAATTGATTTAATGTGTGGTTTGGTTTTTAGTGAGTACAAATGTAATTACTAATGTTCCTGTTTGGACATTTTGTAGCAATACCAACTCATTGGAAAGATCGAGTCCTCTGAAGAATATACCATTTTTGTTCCTGGAAATAATTCCATTGAGGAGTACTGCCATGCTGCCAATGTGACGCAGCTGGTAAGGTCGCTGCTTGCTTACAGTTTGAATATGTATTGCAGTAAATGCAGGGACATGTATGCTGTCAGATCATAAACTTGAGTTTAGTAGATTTGAGCGTGGAAAGGAAAAGCATATCTGGTGCTAAAAGTTGGGAGAAATGTGGCAGAGAGAAATGAGAGAGTTTCCTGGCGTGTTGCAGTGGGATCTGAAAAGAACATTTGGACCTCAAATGCAAATTTATGGGTAGATTTGTATGTGGGTAGATGGTACAATGTGTTCGCCTTCCTGGCTGGCTGTGGCAATTTTCAACCTTTGGAAACATTCCAAAAAGCATTTATGGCTTCATCCAGTAACAGAGTCATCAGGTGTGATCAGTCATCTGTGAAGGGAGTTAACTAGGTTCTGTGGGCTTAGTTAGCCGTTACAGATGCTTAAGAACTCTTCTTATGCCATACCTCTGACTGAATTGTAGCCTAAGAAATCAAAAGAGTCCTAACATTTGGGGTTTTTTGTGGATTTAGGACAACGAGACAGTGCAGTACCATGTTGTACTGGGAGAGAAGCTCTTGCCCACGGACTTGAGGAGCGGAATTCATAAGAACAGCATGTTAGGGCTCTCCTACTGGCTCATGTTTTATCAAAACAGCACCCAGGTAAGGAAGGAAGACCATTCTGCCATTTGAGGATCTGGCTTGACCTATCACTTTCTAAGGCTGGTGGCTGGATACACCTATTTCTGTTTTGCACACGCTTACAAGTTTACCTGCTGTGATTGACAGCTGTTAGGCATTCCATGCAATGGGAGTTGAAGGTTATCGCATCAGCCATTTTCTTCTCCTTTGCAGAAGTTCATCAATAATATTCCTTTGGATGGAAAATTTCTTGAGACTAAGAATGGCATGCTGATTGGGGTTTCACAGGTCCTCCAGATACAGAAGAACCGCTGCACCGCCAATACCACCACCATACAAAAGGTAATGATGATTACCAAGGAGCTGACCACCGTTTCACAGGGTTTCTCCACCTGCTGAACCAAACTGATGAATAGCAGACACCCTACCTTGCCTCTTCCACAGGGATGAGACAGTAGCTTGTGGTCTAACCCCAGATGAGCCCCACGTGAAATGGGGCATCATGGAGAGCTGGTACCTCCTAGCCTCAGCCTGTACTTCCAGTGCAGCAGATCTGCAGCTCGCGTGCAGGTCACGTTCAGTTCCGTTGCTGGGGTGCTCCCACAGTGCCAACCAGGGGGCAGGCAGACACTCGGACTCCCAAATACTCAACAGTAGAAGGAAAATCCAGCCCAGTTCTTGCATGGCATGACCACAAAGCATTCCTAGAAAATGCTGTGGTCTGCCTGGGAGTCACGGCCAAAGTCCAGTCCGCATGTATCCTGTAGCTCTTGGCCATCTGAAGATTGCAGGGTCAGACTGAGGTATGATTAGAAAAAAAAGTATTTGCAGCCTTGCATGAAGGAACTCCAGGCCTACAGAAAGCCCTACCTCATCTCAGAGACTCGGGAGAAGTATAGCGTGTGATCTCTTGTGGTTTGTTTTGTGGTGCAGTCTCTGGAGTGCAGAAATAAGACCTTGTGTACACCACTGGAGTGCAGGAGTAAGACCTTGTGCGAAGCCTTTGATAGCAGCCAGGACCTGAGCATCATGCATCATGATTTTTCTTCTTTTGGTGTTTGGAGCCACGGAGATAAATACATCTTTGTCTTTGTCCCAGCCAGCAGCCTGTACAGCACCATTTGTAATTCAAGATTAGTGTCTTGGTGTGACGTGGGTTAGAGGGCACACATGTGACTTGTCCTCTTCTCTGTGCCCTAGTCAAGATGCGGGAAATGTGAGAAGGGGATCAAGTGTCCTGGTGGATCAGTTCTTGTGGTGAGTCTTTGATTCATGTGACATCTCACAGATAGTTTGCAGATAGTGCTTTGATGTCCTTTTATTGCTCTATAGATGTCATCTCGATACCTGAAAAAATGCGCCCTTGAGTCCTCCGTGGCTCGTTCATTAGCAAGGTGCGTAAGAGAAAGCAGAAACCAAGGGAGGCTTACACAAGAAAAACACCAACATGAACCATGAGGCTTCTTACAGAGCTGGCACCAGCCTTTCCCTGAATTTCAGGAGCTCTTTAGAGCGTACAGTGCGGGGAGTTTCCCCCCGTATCAGGGAAGAAGAGGTGGTTTTTTTCATCTTTTACTCTTTTGACATTATCACCAGGGAAAGCCAGTTTAGGGGTGCCGATAGCTATTTCCCAGCCTGGACTGTTGATTTGTTCACACAGATGGGCTGGTTGTGCCTGCAGCTTGTCTGTGAGTGAGTGACAAATGTTTCCAGAGCAGAAAACAACTAAGCATTTCATCTCCATGCAGGCTATGAATTGCCTAGCAGAGACATCTGGCTTCTTAGGCTTTATTACTATACTGTATGCCAAAAATTTTCCAATTACTTTTTTTCAGGATTCATACTGACATACATACCATGCATTTGGCAGGTAACAAAACAGGCTTTGTGTGGTGACCTCACATCTAGAAATGCTTCATTGGTCTCGGCTCTCAATACTCCATATTTTTAGGGCTGTTCCTGAAGCATAAAAAGCATTATTCCTCTGTTAGGCAAGAACGCTGCCATATGCTCCACAACGTACAATGTTTGTCTAAATATTGTAATATCTTCTATCTTTTTCTGTGTTAATTTTAACCGCAGGAATTGCCAGGAAGCAAGAATCTCGCCCGCTGTGAATTACGCTCTGAGGGTACAAGAATACTTGGCTGCCATTTCACCTGTGCAAAAGTTTCTCTGGTAAGAAAAACATTTGCCTCTGATTCATTTTGACAACAGCAAGATGGGTATTAGAAATCCACCATGGAAACACAGCCTGTGCTGGAGTCCTGGCTGCATTTGTGCCATTGTGTAGCAGAGAGTGGGCTTGTCCTGAGAGGCACTCTCCATCCCGGAGATAGCGGGCACTGGAGAAAAACCAAACCTGCAGAAATGTCTGCACAGTGATGGATTGCGGTCTGCTGCTTTGGCATTGTTGCTTTGGCTTTTGTCCTGCAGAGGAAGAGGAGTTGAATGTTTGTAGTCTGGTTTCCTAAGGAAATGAGGCAAGAGTGATGGTATTTTCCTTGTGCATGTGCCTTCCCGAATAACTGATGACTAATTGGAGCTGAACCAACGGGAGGAGCAGAAGGTCTCACGGCTATTACGGCTCCTACCAGTTCTGTGAAAATGTGTGGCTGGAAAGAAATGCTTGAAGAGGAAATGGTGAAAGAAAGACTTGTGTGAATTTGAGCTCTTACTGATACTGAAGCACTTAGTGGGAATGAGAGACTGAGGAAAAGGGAGAGAGGGAGCTGGGCGTACCGTACTCACATGTAGAGCGTCAGTCAGCTTCTGCGTCCCTTCATTAGACAATGTTTCTCTTCATCCGTACTGTCCACCTTGGTCCCATCATGGTTTCCTCCCTCCATCGGTAGATGGAAAAAGAAGTGAGAACAATTAAATCAGGCTTCTGAACCAATACATCTTCTGGGAGAGCCTCTCTCTGCCCAGCAGAGTCCCTTACTGGTGGGACGCACTAGGGACACAGGCGGGAGGTAGGCTGTGTGGGCACAGGACTGAACATTTACCTCACCAAATGGCCAGTGTTGCTCGAGGGCAGTGTGGACCTTTGTATGAAGATCTGGGCAACAAAGCTCCCCATTTTAGGGGGTTTACTCCATCCCAGCTGTGCACACCTGGCCCTTTCATGCATTGCCAGGTATTATGGCTATCGCATGGTCAAAGGAGTAGAGTAGCTTCCACAAGAAAGCTGCACGAGATGGCTCACCCCAGCTTGTTCTTGTTGGTTTTCCAGAGGTCCGTCTGCTGCCCTGGCTACTACGGACACATGTGTGAGATGTGCCCAGGGAAGCCAGGCCAGTGGTGCTCTGGGAACGGGGAATGCCAGGACGGCATCGAGGGCAGTGGAGAGTGCCGATGTCTGGAGGGGTTCCATGGCACTGCCTGTGAGATGTGTGAAGTGGGCCGATACGGAGCTGACTGCAAATCAGGTGACACTGATGGCTACCACAGCTTGTCCTGCCCTTGCAAGGGGGAAAAGTGGTCACATCTCAGCCCGTGGGAGGGAAGCAACGACCCAAGACCTCTGAGATAGGAGAATAGCTGACACGCCACTGAGAGAGGGACGGTGGGAGCGAGTGCTTGTGATCAGCCAGAGGGGTGGCCCCATTTTTCATCCTTAAATTAAGGCACGTTGACTGTGCTACGCTGCTCATCCTGCTGCCACCCAAACTACAGAAAGTAGAGGCAGGTGGTCTGGTCCTGGGCTTTTTGGCCTGGTAGTGGGGGAACGGGAGCTGATACTCTCGTGATATTTTCCTTATGGCAGTTTGATGCGTTGGATTGGGAACAGAGCAGCCAGCAAAGTGGCAGCAGAACTGCTTGTGAGACCTGGTTGGTTTGACAGTGATGAGTGTTTATATTTCCCCTGCAGAATGTGCCTGTGACAATGGCATATGTAACGATGGACTGCAAGGGGACGGGAGCTGCGAGTGTTTCCCAGGGTGGAAGGGCCCTACCTGCCAAGAAAGTAAGTGAGTGTGAAGGGGCCTGTGGTGTAATACTGCCTTTTTGGCAGAGAAATCTGTGTGATCCTCTTTAGTTGCCAGAGCAATTCTGTGCTAGCCGAGTGAGGTGACCACAGTCACAGTGAGGTGACCGCAGTGAGGCTGTTTGCAGGGTCCTTTACTCTAGACAGCAGAAATGGCCCCAGCAAGTGAAAATACCAAGTCACATTTGTGTTTTCTCTTGCAGGAATCAAGATTGACTTATGCAATAACACTTGCCATCAAATGGCCAAGTAAGTACAGCCAAGGAGCTGGGTCGTTCTGAGAAAGCCGTGTGTGTTTGTATGCGTTTTACACACAGGTGATTCGGTGTTCAGGGCTTCGCAGATGGCTGGGAGAAGGTACTCATTAAAGATCATGAATGTCAGTTCCATTCTGGGAACTCTGGTGCTTAGCCGCATCCAGTTTCCCCAAGGATTTTGTCTGAGCATAAATTCTTTCCAAATTCCTTCTGCTTGTGTGGATGGGAGAAAGCAGAGACTCCGAGGTCTGGCCTTATTCAAGCCCAGTCTGGCTGTATTCATGGAGCAAATCAACCAGTATTTACAAGCCCTTTCTGCCTTGCCTGCCCTTGCCAAGGAATTAAATATGCTGATGGGCTGTGATAACTCCCTCTTGGTGCCTTCTCCATCCATTATCTGGTCTTCTATTTTGTGCTACCGGGACCCAGCCGTCTCCGTTGTACCGTGCGGAAGCACGTGGGCATGGCGAAGGTGCACTGTGTGAGGTGTGAAGCCTGTGCCTGGGGGCCAGCTCCCTGGCCAGCGTGACTTGAGTATTTGGTGCGGTAAAGAAATGGATGGCAGCTACAGGCATCTTCCTCCTGTGGTCATTGTGGTCTCTGATTTGCATATGCCAGGCTCATATAGTGTTTCCCAGTGGCCAAGCGAATCAGGAGGTGTCATCTGTGATTGTTTATCCCGTTCTTGTTTCAGCTGCCTCAATAGTTCTGCAGATTCCCCACCTATGTGCTTCTGCTCCGCTGGATACACAGGGAATGGGACCCATTGCACAGGTACAGGCAGCAAGTGTGGGCAAGGTTCAAGGCTTGAAACACCTGCTGAAAGTTCGGGGGGAGGGTTGTTTGTGAAATAAATGGCATGGTATTGCTAGGGGAAAGATCATTCAAACCTTTTTCCTCTCAGCTATCCACCATGAACTCTGCCATGCTTTGGCAGAGAATTTTTCCAGTCTGGAACTTAGTATGGGATGCTTTTCATGTTGCTAGAGCCTGTGAGAGAGGAATAAAAAGGCAGGCAAGAGTAGCAGGGCAGTTCTTACTGCTTGTGGAGTGAGATGCACGTGAAGGGGTTCTATTAGTTCTGAGATCACAGCAATGGTGGCAAAGATAAAGCAATTTTGGCCATGAATCCTTGGAATACCGATGCTTCAATTTGCCAGAATTTTGTGCTCCTCCTGTTTGTTGGCTATGCCAAGATCAGGTAGAAGCAGTGCAGCAGTTACACCAAAATGAGGTAGGATTTGGGGATACTGCTCTAGAGCTACATACAAACCTGGTCTACGTCAAAAGCAAATGGACCACAAAAACCCACTCAGAGTGATAGACCTGCAACGGTCAAAACACTGGCAGACATCACAGTTTCTTTTTGGTATTGCCGTTGTTTGAAAAGGAGTGAGGAGGGGGGAGGAAAAATAATATTTACATTGTACAGGAGAATATTTTTTTTTTTCATCTACCATTCATCCTCAGTGAGCAAATGCTGTGACAGAAAGACTTCTCAGACCAGTTTGGGGGTTACTTGAGCTCAGCATGACTTTTGGATTGGCCTCTCTCAGGTCCGGGAGAGGCCCCATGCCTTTAAAGGACCTACAGTTCCATTGAGAAACAAAGGGACTTTAATAAGATGTTGTGATTTTGTTAAGATGGTCATTCTGGCACAGTTCATCTTTCCTAAATGCTCGGAGCTGATTCTGCTTCTCTTGTCCGTGGTCACAGAAATAGATCCATGCGTTAGCGACCACGGTGGCTGCTCCATACATGCTGTGTGTACTAAAGTGTCCCCAGGAGAGAGAACCTGTGTTTGTAAGGAGGGCTACGCTGGAGATGGGACGCTCTGCATGGGTGAGTGCTCAGCGCATGTTTTGGCGATAGCAGTGAAGCAAAAGGGAATTTCAGGCTAAAAGCATTAAAATTTCAGGTCCAAGTATTGAGCAACTCAATTCTCCTTTCGCTTTGCTCATGCAGTGGTTATTTCAAAGCAAGTGATTGCTGGTTGATCTTGATTCAACTGTCTTTTTGCTTTTTGTTGAGGTGTATGCACACATATGTGTACATGCATGCATATGTACCTGTGGGTAGCTGCTCAGCGTTCTCCCAAGTCATGATTAGTGAAGTGGTCACCACTGTCCCAGCACAGCGCCACACAAAACTGGGCAGAGAGCCCATGCTGCCCTTGGAACCTGTCTCACTAGATGGCCTCAGACCAGTGTTTTGGTCTCAAACCAAAAGAGCCCTGAGAGGTTTCTTGCCCTGATGCATGTCGTCAAGAGGTCCAGAGACAGAGGGTAAGAATAGTCTCCCACAGAGATGCTCTGGGATGAAGATGGAGATGTGGGAGTGTCCAGTCCTTTCAGATCCTTGAAAGCACACCCAGGCAGGCGTGGGATTTTCTGTGGGCAGATTTATCACAACTCAAGAGACCCGCACGTGGCAGGAGTAGAACTTGCGGTCGTACCCTATTCCTCTGCCATCACGAGTCACTTTTCCACCAAAATGTTTGCCAAACTGGGAAGGTCCTCCCTGTTTGTTTCCTGATACCTCTTTGGGTCACCCGTTCCCAGCTTCCTTAAGAAGCCCCCAGCAATAATGTGGCCTTATTTTTTTGCTGCAGAAATTGATCTCTGTCTCGAAAGCAACGGGGGCTGTCACAGCAATGCAGAGTGCGTTAAAACAGGCCCAAGGAAGGTGAGTATTTAAGAAGGATGTCAGGGCAAGGTTATTATGGAGGTTATCACAGCTGTGTAATTTGCTTAGAGACAATCCTTTCCACTGCAGTGCGCTGCTTTGTGCTTATTACCTTCCACGTAAAACATTTGCCTGGAAGGGCATGAAAAGATTACTGTTTCCTTGAAAGCAGATGCCTTCTGTTGGCCAGAGGCTGGAGACAATCGCAAGTTCTATTTGTTGTTGACACAAGCATGGTTATTCATGAACGCAGCAATGGGTGCCACACCACATGCACTCCACCCAGCTCAGCTGTTGTGTGTTTCCTTTATCGGTTGGAGTTTCAGCCTGAGCTTCTGTCTGTTCTGCCTGCAGGTTGCCTGCAACTGCCTGCCTGGTTACCGTGGGGATGGTGTGAGCCAGTGCAACCCCATAAACCTGTGTGAACAGGTATGTCTGCATTTTGCTGTTACCAGAGGTGAAGGCCACTGCCTTGAAGCATTCCTTTCTCCCAACAGTTAAGAGCAAGAAGAGGGTTAGCCTGCTTGTTTAGAGCTGGCTGTCTTGCCTGTTCACCTACCAAAGGGATTTCATGGTGTGTTTGGTTTCCATTGCCTCTCGCAATGACCTGCAAGCATGTGAGCCACCTGGCACTCTCTGTTGTGGGAGAAGCAGTGTGGAAACCGTGACAGGGCTGGAGGCATGTGGGCTTGTTTCTCTGCATCCATTTTGTGTAGGACATACTAAAAAGCTTAAGAGTAATCTGTGCCCACGGCATCGCTGCCGTGTCAAAATGTCTCTCTGAATCATGGGGTTTGTCATCACTCTGTGTCCCAAAGTGAGGTCTGAAAGTCTTTTTTCTTGGGAGGATTTGGTGCTGAAAAGCCCTTGAGGATTTGGGTGAGGTTTAATCTAAGGCACTAAACAGATGGGAGGAATGGTTTCCTTTCCACTGGACAGGATGCAGTTAGCAGCTTCCACATGTAAGCAGCCGTTCAAATTGTTGGCGATGCACCTCCACGCAAGCCTTTTGCTTTCCTTGCTAGAACAACGGGGGCTGTAGTCCATTTGGGCTCTGCAAGTACACAGGCCCTGGCACTCGAAACTGCTCCTGCTCTTGGCACAGTATCGGAGATGGCTTCATCTGCCGTGGCAAAGTGTATCAGGTGAGAAGCATGACAGCGTCTTTTGTGTCTGGGCCCCTGCCCTGCAGCAAACCGCTCCCTCCCCTCGAGTGTAAGCTGCAGGTTAGCAGATCTGTAGTATCACATTGACGCGTGTGGTGTAGGAGTGGAGACAGGTACTTTGAGGCAAACTATCCATACATTGTAGGTGTATTTGGTGTGCCGGCTGTGGGAGAGAATCACAGTGAAGCAGCTTTGCTCCAAAGGCAGTCATAATGTGAACACTCAGCTGCTCTGGCCATACCTCTGGGGTGCTATTTTCTTAATGTTATAAGCAAATGGGGATAATTTTTTTTTTTTCCCCCAAGGGAGCTCACTTCTCCCAGTTTGTGGGATCAGGGCCGGTGTTCCCTGTGGCCGTGTCAGGACTTGGGAGCCGGTCTGGAGGGCAGCAGGCTATCTCCAGCTCTGTTGACAGTACGGCAGCTGTCCTTGGGCAAGCTGGTGACCTTTTCTGGTAGTGGCAAATAAAAGCTATAATCCCCACATCAGAGCTGGGAGAAAAAATGACTCTGTTCTGTGCTTCTGCTCTTACTGAAAGTTAGTGTGGAGAGGAGAGGACATTTGCCCTGCCAAGCCCATGCCTGCCCCTCTGTACAGCATCCCAGAACTGGCAGTGGCAGCACAGTGAAGTTAAAGCGGAGGTTTCGTGAAGCGCTCGAGCTCTCCCATGAGCACGGGGCAGTTACACCTATGAGACCGCTGCTGCAGATGCAGCCAGCTTTCATCTCTCTGTCTGCTCCATTCTGCATCCACACCTGCAGTGTGAACGGTCTAAGCAGAGGTCAGTCTGCTTTGTAACCTCCACATCATCTGTGCCTGCAGTGCTGGCAAGGGAGGGAGGGAAAGGTCACTGTGGTGTGTCAGGAGAACTGGTGTCTCATTGGGGTGGGACAGATACCTGGAGCAGGAGGAGTAGGTCACTGCGCTGGCTGGTGGGGAGCAAGTGGAAGGGACTCTGCTGACACCAACTGTTTCTCTTTGTTTAAGGAGCTCGGAAGGATCGAAGATGCATCCATGTTCTTTAAGATGATACTGGTTGGTGACAAACAGCTTTGTCCTTGTCTCTGTGTATTAAATCCCACTTAGGGTTTTCTGCAAAGGGTCTCGCTAACTGGAACCACGTTTTCTGTTTCCCTTCCCACAAATGCTCTTCTACCACAGGCAGAAAACATCAAGGAGCTCAGCGGGGTAGGGCCTTTCACTGTCTTTGTCCCACGCACAGATTTCGTAGGGAACACCACAATGGTAAGTGTCCTCCCATCCCAAGTGCCCCCTGCCTCCGCAAGGCAAAGTGCCCCCAGCATTACCTCACTCTTTTTCTGTGTCTGCAGTTTGAGGAGTGGAGGAGCAGGGGTCTCCTCCGGGACCTGCTTCGCTACCACATGGTGGGTTGCCAGAAATTGCTGTCTGGTGACCTGGAAGCCCTGGAGTCTGTTACTTCTTTATCTGGCCACAAACTAAAGATCACAGTGAAAGAGGTAGTTCTCTGCCACGGTTCCCTTCCCTGCCCCCCCTTGTCACTTTCTCTGTCATTTGAAGTCCACTGTGGTTGTGACAAGTGACTTGCCTAGGGCCCACAGATGCCTCACAGGGCCATGCCGTGGGTGTGAATACCTCATCGTATCCCTTCTCTCTCAGAATAGCATCTATCTCAATGAGGAAGCCAAAGTGGTGGTGAGTGACATCATCGGCGTGAATGGGGTCATTCATTTCATCAACAAGATCCTCATTCCAAGTGACCTGGTGGACCGTAACATTTCCTCAAAGATCTCACGGGTAAGGCTGAAGCCGTCACTGTGCCCTGATAACTGCTGTGGTGAGGACAGGGCTAGGATCTTTTTCCCAGCAGCTGTGATAGCGCTGTCCCTGAGAAGCCCTCAGCCCAAGGCCACGTGGGATGCTCTTCCTCCATGTTTCCATCTGCGTAGGGATTGTCTGAAGGCACGGATTTAGCTTGTGAAGGTGACAGCATTTGTGGCGTAGCCGTATGTGGGACAGAAGGACCCTTATCCTTCACTAGGGAACAACAGCACTGGATGTGGGCAGGGGGATCACGTCCCATGCCAAGCATCACACTCCTTTTCCAGTGCAGAGCAGATTGCAGCATGAGATTGCCAACGTCTCTCTGGTACTCCTCAAACACGCGCTAGGAGCTTATAGATGCTGTGTTTTACAGAAGATAACACGTTTTCTGTACAGTGCAAGAAAGCGCTGAAATTCATCCCAGCTCCTGCCATAGCAGCGTCTACCCAGGATGAATCAGCAATGTGGCAGGTGCTGAATGCTGCCAAATCCATCAGCATGATGATGACGGAGATAAACTTGTGTTTAGCTACTGTAGTTGTTAACAATCCGGTTTCTCCCCTGCATTGCTGCTCCAGGTCCTGGAGGGGGACCTCTTGGTGACAGTTGTTTGCTTTCTTTTCTCTGCAGCAAAATATCACGGAAGTGGCAGAGGCCTTTGGGTACACCATTTATAGCAAGCTGCTGCAGGTGAGTGACCCGACTCCTGCTGCTCTGTGGGGAGGTGGTGTGTACATGTGCACGTTCAGTTTTGGCTTGTGGCTTTTTCTTTGTATCCCCTCTTATCTTGGACAGGATGCGGAGCTGCTGCCACTGGTTAATGACCCCCTGCATAGACCCTTCACCATGCTGTGGCCCACAGATGCTGCATTTAATGCCCTCTCGGAGAAAAGGCAGAAGTGGCTGTACCGCAGAGAGCACCGGGACGTGCTGGCCTCCTACCTCAAAGCACACATGATCAGAGACACAAAGGTAAATGTGACAACAAACAGGCTCGTACATCCCAAGGCCACATGTGGTGCCACTGCCTGCCTATGGTTAGGCCAGAGCAGCCCCGTCAAATATTTTGCTGCTGTAGAACATGCAGCATATTAGTTTTCTTGAGAAGACCCAAAGCTGTTTGAGCATTTGAGGAAACTGCTGCTTCATCGTGAACCTCTGCTGCAGCGTGGCTGAGCTGCAGCTTCTGTCATCGGCTTCCTGGGGAGGCCACATCACTGCCAGAGTGTCAGTGCGGGGCTTACAAACGGGCTCCTGCCTGCAGGGGTGACGGACAGGGGAAGAGTCCAGCTGAGCAAAACAAGGTCCTGCTAATGCACACTGGTCTCTTGCTGTTCAGAAATCTGGGACTAACCCACCATAGTTATGCTGACCCACCTCCGCTGGCTTCATGTGCTGACACATCACACTCCCTCTCGGTGTGGCTGCTGACCCCTGTCCTCACCGGGCAGCATCCTGTCAGAAGTATGAACTGCCAGTTTTGCCCCTCTCTCCCTTCACATTCTTCTTTTTCCCTTTAGATTGTTGCTGGCAATGTGCCCCAAGTCAAATCCACACGGACCATGCACGGCTCCACCGTCTCATTCAGCTGCAGCGAAACGCACGTGGTGAGTGATGGCGATGCTGGGCTCGGCTTTCCGCTAAATGTCCCTGGGCATTGGCCACGGGGCAACTGACGCTCCGTGTTGGTCACCGGCAGGAAGCGAAGGCAGAGCTGGGGTGCTGGCAGGCTGGGACACCCCCTTCCCCTGGCTACAGCTGAGCCTGCAGAGAGGCTCAGGACTCTGTGGCCAGCTGGCAGGACAGTGCAGAGCCACGTGGTACCTGCACGTGCGCTTCATGATGACCGGGTTGCAAAACCAACCGCATGGTGTCATGACCTTTACAGAGCAAATGTTGCAAGGGCAGAGGCCATTTTTTAGGAGAGATGGCCAAGAAAAGTGGCGATCAGGAAGAGTGGTCAAGGACATGAGCACAGAGATTTTGGGGAGTTTTTGAGGTGATTGAGAAGCTGTGGCAGCCAGGAAAGGCAACTTTTGGGTGGTGCAGCCAGGATTTAGGAGATGCCAGGACCACAAACTGCTTTCTTCCTCTGGTAGGGGGAGCTTCTGGTGGGGAACGGCGATGCCACCATCATCCAGAGGCACATGGAATTCAACGGGGGCATTGCTTATGGCATTGATAGGCTGTTGGAGCCACCGGATCTGGGATCTCGGTGTGACGAGTTCATCTTTGTTGAGCTGCAGGTGAGCACTTGGGATGAGGCCAGTGAGGACCTGTGCCACCTCCTGAGCCCCGTGCCTGGGAAGAGGGATGTCAGGAGGGCTTGCTGCTCTTCCTCAGCAAAGCTCCGAGCAGCTGAAAGAGGCAGAAGCACGTACTGAGTTGTTGTGAGGTTTCTTTCTCCCCTCCACAGGGATCTACAGAGAGCTGCGGACTCTGTGGCTTCGAGCCACCCTGCCCTGATGGCTCCATTCAACGGGTAAAGCTCACAGCTTTGTCACCAAGGAGGCCTGTTACGGGGCTGATGACAATATGTTTTAGCAGCAAAATGAAGGCATACCGGCCCGGGGGAGTCCCTCAGCTTGGTCACGTTGCCCATGCCTTGCCCCAGGTCACGCAGTCCCATAAGGCTGGGGCTGGGCCGAGTAACATGGGGTCAGGGGCTCCAGTGGTCTTTGGTCCATCCCTACGTGGGTGACAGTGGCTGCAGGGGTCCCTGCGGATGCACTAGGGGCTTCCCTGGGTGCTTTACAGTCAAGTTGCTCAGCCTGGCTGCTGGAGATGAGCCAGGGATCAGACAGATCCCTTAGGGGGCAATGGTTGTACCCCACTCCCAGTGCATCGCCCATTGTCTTTGCCGGGCTTCTGGCATGTCCGTGAGGTACATCTGTGGCTCCTCTGCCACCAGCCCCACTGCACGTTAGGAAGCCTCTGTTACTTGTCATAAAGCTGAATGAGCGACGCAAGAAAAATCAAGGCGAGGCATCAGTGACCAATGTGGCAAACTCTGTATTTTGCCTGTTTCCTCGCAGGGGGAAACCAGGCGCTGCTACTATTATGGAAACCAGCTGCTGAGAAACACTTTTCTGTTTCACCGCAACTCCCTGTTGCGGCCGTCCTGGCCACCCTCCCCGTGGGACCCCTTCAGAAGACACTTCTCTTCCAGGGGGCCTCTGAAACGAGGCTGCAGGAGGAGCTGCGTTTCCACCCAGTGGGTCCCTCAGTGCTGTGCGAACCACTATGGCCGTGACTGTCGGGGTAAGGAACCACACGACCCGTTCCTGCCCCGGGACCTTTCTCTTGTGGGAAGGTGGCGTAACTGGTTCAGCACAGACATCTGGTGTCCATGAACGTGCTTCCCTGGAGAACGCTGGTCAAAACCTCAGGCTGGGAGCCCCAGTCTTGTGGAGCGTGCAGGGGACGATCCCCCGGGAGTGCACATGGATGGTATCGTAACAGGGAATTCCCTTTCCATGGAGAACCACTTGTCTGCACGGAGAGCCCTGGGCACAGGGCTGCTGGGGGTGGCTGTCAGACATGTCACTCACCCCTCGACGTTCCCAGTGCTCCTCCGTTCCCTGGTATCTCTGCTTTGAGCATGGGCAGGTTTCACACCCTTGGATGAGTCTGCTGCCGGGTTAGCATGGGGCAGGCCGGCACAGACTCAGCATGTTGCAGCAGAGGGTCTTCCCAGGCTGGAAGCTATGCCAGATTTGTCCCTCTTGCCCCTGTTCCTAAGGTTTATTGTCACGAGATGTCCCCAGCACTCACTCCCCAGACTGCCGAGCAGGCACTGGTCACCCCTGGGCACAGGGTCACTTTGTCACCGCAGCCTCACTAAGGTGCCCCATTTGCAGCGTGCCCAGGAGGGCTGGAGGCACCCTGCAGTAACCGTGGTACCTGCGATGACAAAATCGGTGGCTCGGGGAGATGCAACTGCAGCCAGGCTTTCATCGGGACCAGCTGTGAGCTGTGCGCGCCGGGCAGATACGGGCCAGACTGCCGAGGTAAGGGGGAGGCTGTGGGGCGGCAGCGATGCAGAGGGTCTGTGCAGAGGTGGCTGCGGCACA
Organism: Falco cherrug; assembly: GCF_023634085.1. NCBI lineage: Eukaryota > Metazoa > Chordata > Aves > Falconiformes > Falconidae > Falco > Falco cherrug. The sequence goes on along the minus strand of NC_073700.1, from coordinate 6,779,113 downwards.
TGGTGCTACTTGGAGAGGGAGGAGGTGCTGGGCTGACCTCTTCGCAGCGTAGAGCACGGGAGCCAGTGCTGCCACTTCGGTCCCCACGATGCTTGGGTCAGGGCTCTGGGGCTGGGGACATCCCTTCCTGGGCTTTTGGTTGGACAGCCGGTAATCCAGCTGTAGTTTGAGAAGCCGGGGTGGCACGTGCCAGGAGCTGTGGCCAGTGCAGCCACGCTGCTGACGGCCTCACCTCTGTGCCAGGGCCACGGGGTCAAAGACCCCTTGTTTGTCAAGTACAGCTGAGAGCCCCAGTCTGGCAGAAAGTATTAAGGTGTATTTTGAGCTGTGGGGAAAATCTGTATGTTGTGATGAACCCTATTCAGAAAGAGCATCTCCTGGGACGTGCTCAGCAGGGACCTGTGCCCCTGTGAGGCAAAGGGAAGGAAAAGGCAATCCCCCATCCCCCCACCCCAAGCTGGATTTTACGAGGTCTTCAGGAATGTTTTTGATGCCTGTGTGTTTGCAGGGACTCGGAGTGGAAAACACATCTCTAGAAATGCCGAGAGGAGGGGAATGACAGGGGTTTGTGGGTGCAGAGGGGCTGCCCCTCCTTCACGAAGGGTGCATGTTGCAGGGCGGGGGGGCCAGGGCTGGCAGTGCCAGGAAGGGATGTGTGTACCGCTGCGCCTGCCTTCCCGGAGTGCCCACACAAGCCACGTTTCTGCTGTGTGGTTGTCCCATGGCCTGAGCGTGGCCTTTCACTGCCACCAAGGCAGATGCTGTGACAGTGTTTTTATCCATTCCTCACAGAGTGTAACTGTACTGAGAACGGCGTGTGCAACGGAGGACTGCATGGCGATGGCTTCTGCTTCTGTGCCGAGGGCTGGACTGGAGACCGCTGCGAAATCCGACTAGGTGAGGGATGCCAAGCCCCACCGCCCGCTGTTCCCTGGGACCGAGCGCCATAAGGCTGCTTTCCCAATAGCTGGATTGTTCAAGCAGCTGCTCAGAAATACCTCCAAAAAGGAGTTCTCAGTTGTGGGGCTCATCCTGACATCTGGCCCGTGCTGATGGATTTCACAAGGGTTCGGGCGATCAGGAGGAGGAAAGCTGTATTTGATCATGAACAAGTCCCTGAGCTCAGAGGTGCTCCAAGAAGAGGGTGAGGTGAAGGCCTGAGGTGTATGTGATGGAGTAACGGTCCTCTGCGTTTGGGCAAGGCATCTGCAGAAAAGCACAGGGGGAGAGAGGGGGGAGCGTGGGGCAGGTGGCCTGGGGCAGAGGCTGGGGAGGGCAGCTGTGCCCATGTTGCAGCCCTGGGATCTTTCTGAGCTGTGTGCATTCTGGTTTCAGTGATGACGCCCACCTGCTCTCCACCGTGCCACCCCCATGCCACCTGCCGCTCCAGCAACCTCTGCGAATGCAACCTACACTATGAAGGAGACGGGAGAATGTGCTCAGGTAGGGGGGGGCACGAGGGGCTGGGGTGGACGGGTGGTGAGCGGAGGGGAAAGCAGACAACACAGCAAGGCAACAGGTGACCATCTCCCGCTGCCATATTGGTGTGACAGCTGGCAGGACAGACAGACAGACGCCCAGGACACCGTGTATTTCAGTTACCCTAACACTTGTATCCCTGCAGTGATTGACATGTGCAGCCAGGACAACGGGGGGTGCGCCAGGCACGCACAGTGCACACAGGTTGGTGTGAATGTCTCCTGTGCCTGTGCTCCCGGGTACGGAGGTGATGGCTACGTCTGCGACCCCATAGACAGGTGTGCGGATGGGAGGAATGGGGACTGCAGCCAGCACGCCAGCTGCATCAGCACCGGACCGGTGAGTACATCCCCTAGGTCAGGGAGACCCGCACGCCTGGGAGAACAGCACAGGTGGCTGCTGGGGGATGCTTCAGGCTGCTGGAGGACAGCAATGGGACAGTGTTCCGTTACTGCGGTGCCCTGGCCTGCCCCTCCTCTCCGGTCCCCTCAGCTGCTGCAGTCACCCTGCGGGTCGCTACTGCCAGGCAGGGGCCGTGCCTTCCGTCTGCTGCCTGGCTGTGGGGATGGGCCTGATGAGGCCATTTGTTTCCCATTCGTCTGTCTAAGGGCATAAGCTGGCAGCTGTGGCGTTTTTGGACTGTTTGGGGTCTCGGGGCTGGTCCTTCAGGGACAATGCTGGCCGTTTTTACAGAGGAACCAGAAGATGGGACCGGGGGCATGATGTAGCACAAGAATCATGAGCCACATACCTCGAAGCTCAGTTGTCTTTCAAGCAGCATGGGACAAGGATTCAATGTGACATTTTTTGGTTTGTTTGCAGTTAGACAGAGGCCGCGCAGCCTTTTGTACCTCTGTCATAGTCCCGGCATGCTGTAGAGGTGTTCTGAAGGCTCATCCCCATCTTCACAGGGATACAAGGACCCCCCAGCTGGCATCTGCATGTTGGCACTCACACAAATGCCATTCTTCCTTTGTGCTGCAGAATGAGCGGCGCTGTGAGTGTAAGCGGGGCTACATTGGTGACGGGATCCAGTGCCTTGAAGAGGCCGTGCCCCCCACAGACCGGTGTCTGGAAGACAACGGGCAGTGCCATCGGGAGGCCATTTGCACCGACCTGCATTTTCATGGTGAGTGTCCTCAACCCCGCAGTGCCAGGGATGATGTTCCATGGAGAGGTCACACTCCCTCATCCTTCACCTTCTGGCTGGGGCACCCCTCGGGAGAGCTGGAGGGTGGGAAGATCAAGAGGCCGGGGACTCACCTCTGTAGCTTGGTCTGGTTTTCACGTTCCCCTTTTCCCCTACGTGTCATACGGGGAGGACAAGCCATCCTTGTCCGCTCCTGTGTGACGTGTGAGATGGCCTCTGGGGGGTTACACTGCCAGTAAGCACTGACTCCCTGGTGGAAGGCGAGAAGCTCCGAGGAAGCCACGCGGCGTCCCACCTTGCCCTCACTTGAGCATTGTCCACATCCCACCCTCCCATGCAGCAGAGCACCGGCAGCGCCGTCTGTGCTCACGCAGGGACGCATGCAACCGCCCCAGGGAGGCTGCTCACTCTCTATACTGTACTGATGCTCCCTGGCCATGGTATTTTGCAGATAAGACTATGGGCGTATTTCATCTGCAGTCACCCCGAAAAAAGTATGACTTCACTTACGAGCAGGCTCAGAAGGCCTGTGCCGCAGAAGGTGCTTCCCTGGCCACTTTCCAGCAGCTCTCGGCAGCACAGCAGGTCAGGACAGGGATGCAGAGGTCGGGCAGGGGCTGGCTCCATCGCCTCGTGGGATGGTGACATGCAGTGCTTCTCCCTGGGCTCAGTCCAGCAGTAGCAAGTCCGTGACATGTGGGTGGGTGACTTTTCATCCCCTGGGCCAGGCCCTGGCAGTGCCCAGCCCTTTAGGTGATGGGGGGATGTCGGGTAGGGCTGCACGATGGGAGTGTGCGTCAGGGCAGAAAAGCTGGCCCAGAGATACTATTTTTAATGTAATCATTCATTTTCCTCTGCTAGATGGGATTCCATCTGTGTTTGGTGGGTTGGCTGGACAACGGCACAGCCGGGTACCCCACAGCCTACCCCAACCCCAGCTGTGGGGCTAACCGAGTGGGCATCGTGGACTACGGCTTCCGAAGCAACCTGAGCGAGACCTGGGATGCATTCTGCTATCGGGAGAAGGGTGAGTGGCACGAGCATATTTCCTGGGGGCGGTTCTGTCAGGCATAAGTGGCACGTCAGGGCAGCAGGCAGAGAACTGCCCTTAGAGCATGAGGCGTGGGCGGGCAGGCAGGCACATCCCCCTCGCCATGCCTGTGTCAGGAGGGAACATGCTGCGGGGTATCCAGAAGTTGATGGAGAGGTGATCAGTGTTGGCAGCACCGGCGAGTTAAGTCGCATCTTGGTGTTCCTGTGCAGATCTGATTTGCACCTGCCGTGACGGGTTCGTGGGAGATGGGTATTGGTGCAGTGGCAAACTCCCCGACGTGCTCGCAGACCACGCTCGCTTCTCCACCTTCTATTCCGTAAGTGATGCCCTCCTGGTTCTTCAGTACGTCAGCAGCCAGCAACAAGGTGGAGGGAGGGATCAGCCGTAACAGGGAGAAGTGCACGCATGGCTGAGAGAACAAACCCAGAGGCATTTTCTTTCCAGGGCCGGGGATGTTTCCTGGGCTGGGGAAGGTAACAGCACTGAGCTGCTGGCAATGTGCTGATGGGGAGGATCTCCCATCTTTTCCAGATGTTGCTCGATTTTGCCAATGACACAGAAGAAGGACTGGATTTTTTCACCTATTTGTCTGACGACTCCGCTCCCAAAACTCTCTTTGTCCCTCTGAATTCTGGCTTCGCAGACAATGAAGTAAGCAAGCAGGGATGAGCGGCCACTCGAGGGCACATGGGATGAACTATCGGAGCCCCAGAGGAGATCAGGAGTCCGCCAAAGCTGGCATGATGGCGATGTGAAATAGCGTGGGGAAGGAGGAAGAAGTTAGGTCAGAGGGGACTTCTTGTGGCGCCTAGTCCTACCCCTCACCCAGAAGAGCCATTTAGGTCGGGTTGCTCAGAGCTTTCTCCAGTTGAGCTTTCACTGTTTCTGAGGACAGCGGTCCCCCTTCTCTGCACAGTATTTCTGTGCCGTGTTGCCCATGAACTGAGTTGTCTTGTGGCCATGGAGAATGCCTGGGCTTAGGCCAGGGGGGGGCTGCATACAGCAGGAGGGAAGGGCTGAGAGCCAGCTCAGCTGTTTCTCTTCCCTGCTCCCTGGTGCTTTTTCAGACACTGACAGGAGAAGAACTGAAGCTCCATGTGTCATCCAGCAATGTCATCCTCTTCAGCTTCAACCTCACAACGGGCACCATCATTCCATCCCAGTCAGGATATGACCTCCACGTGTCGGACCTCCCAGCGGGCAACAGTACAGAGCACTCAGTAGGTTTAACCTCAGCAGAGGTCAAAGAAACACCCACAGGGTTTCACCAGAGCTCTTTTGGGACAGGGAACAACGAGGAGGCTTTCTGGTTGGGTGACATCATCTCTGTCCTGTGCTGTAGAATGCCAAGGGGATCAATGACACGATGATTGTGGAGTGGGACATCATAGCTTTCAACGGCATCATTCATGCGATTGCAGAGCCACTGAGGATCCCACCACCCATCATTCATCTTGGTCAGGTGAACGTCTGAGGGCATGAATGGGGAAGGAAGGTGCTGAAACAGGTGGTGCTAGGCCTGGGGGATGGGGACAGGGCCACCAAGTCATCCCGAAGGACTGGCCTCAGCCTCTCTGCTTTCCTGGCATGGCTTGCGTTGGCTGGGCTGCCCACGGTCACACTGGGGAGCCGCAGCAGGATGGCTGTGCGGGAGATCCCATCGTGCTGCCAGGGCCGTGCCCTTCTGGCTCAGGCTGGAGGACGCTGCTCTTTTTTGACGCAGGTGAACGGTGTGGCACGGGCTTCGGGCTCCGTGGCCACGGGGACACTGTCCGCGCTGTGCTTTGCAGCGGTGCTAGCCGCCAGCGCCGGTGCCGCCTACTACTGTGTGAGGCGGCGGCGGCGGGAGGAGCAGTTCGGGTATTTTCAGGTAAGTACGGGCTAGGGAGCAGGCCGTGGGGGCAGCGGCCGCGCTGGAGGGATGGCGGCGGGGGGGGGGGCCGGGGGAGCCCGGAGCAGCGGGGGCATGCCCTGAGGGGCGCTGGTGCGGTGGCAGGGGGTGGCCACGTGTGGGAGCGGTGCTGGCGGCAGTGGTGGTTGTTCAGGGGAGCTCCGGGGGGGGAGGGGGCGATGCGGCAGGTGTGCTGAGGGGGGAGGGGGCGCTGAGGGGGGGAGAAGGGGGGAGGGGGCTCCGCCGGCGCAGCAGGGGGCGGCCGAGGGCCAGGCGCAGCCCGGGTGCGCGAGACCGAGGGAAGGGTGGGAGGGACGCCCCAGCGCTCGAGGCCCCGCCCCTCCCCGCAGGCGGACCTCCGCGCGGACGAGGAGGAGGAGGAGCAGGAGGCGGGGCAACAGCAGCCACCGCCCGCCCCGCCCCGCCCCCAGCGCCCGCTGGTCGCCATCCCCAACCCGCTCTACGGCGGCCACGCGCCCGACTACGAGCCGCTGCACGTGAGCACTGCCCCGCCCCCCCGCCCCGCCCCCCGCCCCGCCCCCCCGCTCACCCCGCTCTCTCCCGCAGGACTCGCTCCTGGCAGACGCCGGCCCCGCCACCCGCCGCCGCCCGCAGTGAGGCGCCGCGCCCGGCCTCGGGGGCGCAGACAAATAAAGAGCTCAGCGCCACCGGCCGTGCCCGCGCCTGCCCCCCGCCGGTACCTGCCGCCCGCCAGCGCCCCGGCAAGCCGGGCCCCCCTCCTGTACCCTTGCGCTGCCCGCCGTCAGTACGAGTCACACCGGCCCCAGCAGCCCTTTCGCCCCATCCAGCCTCCCGCCCCGCCTGCGCTACGGCCGCACGGGGCACAGACTGCTCCGGCCCGGTTCTAGACGCCGTTCCCAGCTGTGCCCCGGGCTCCTTCCTGGCGCTGCACCCCGAGGGCAGGCAGAGGAACAGAGAGGAGCAGCACCCCCACAGGGAGGTGGTTAGTCCAGTTAGTTACACATGCTGCAGACTTTTATTCAACCTTCACACTACACGCAGCACTAAGACATCAAATGCCACATGCACGTACTACAACTACTTGATTAGAGCAGCTACATTAACAACAGTTGTTCAGGCCACTGAGTAGAGAGCAAGGCATTTTGAAAGTCTGCGACAGGCTGGCACATAGCACAAAGATGAGGCAGTGACACACAGGTGACAGACTGATGGGCCAGCCTGGCACGCTGCCAGGGAGGAACATGCGGGAGAAAAGACCTCTGTGTGTGTGCGCGTGCGTGTGTGTGTCTCACGGAGAGTTGCTGACACTTACATACTGTACGTACTTCCACACCTTTCTCTGAGGAGTTTCCTGGCAGAACATTCCAGCTTGGCTCCTCCCCCTCGGCTGCCCCACAATACTGACAGCACAGCTCCCACAGCAATTGCTGCAGCCCTGTGCTCCGAGCAACCACTGCCTGCCCCCATGCTGATCCTCCAGCCCCCCTGCAAAACCGGCAGCCCTTACCTGCCACACAGACACGCTGTGCACCCCGAAGACCCAGCACACACACTTTGCAGCTGCTCACCCACTTCCTTGCCAGCTCCCTGCCAGAGCACAAGAAGTGTGTCCATTCTCTGTTCCCTCTTTCCCTCCAACACCACTAGCCCCTGCGAGCAAGCTGGCACCGTTGCCCTCTGCAAAGGGTGCAGCAGTGAAGGGAGGAGGGGGCAGACTGATGCAACCAACACCTCCAGAGCCTGCACCAAGCACTTTGCCGTCAACTGTTCCCTGTCTCCAGTGACAGCAGTGACAGTCATCTGCATGCTTTGGGGACCACACATTCCTCCACGGGCACCTCTTACCACTTCACCCCCTAGCCATGGGCTTCCCACACACCCAGCTTTCCAACAGTGTGATATTCTCCCATTTTCCGGGCCACCAGAGTGGCACAAACTCTTACCAACCCTTACCCACATAACTGCCCCTCCCCAACACCCTGCCTGTCCCTCGGCACAGTCTGAAGCCTGGCCAAAACCCGCATGACCCCAAGCTGGGTGAAGAACCTACTTTGTCCACCTCACATCTTAATGTAGCTCTGACCTGCCTGGGCCTCCAGGCTGCCACCCTTGCCCCCTGTCCTGTATGCTCTGGCATTGCTATTGCCACCTGTCCCTCAGGAGCCACCGCAGTGCTCTGCATGGCCACGTTCCCCTTTCTGACCCCCCCACACCCAGCAGCACTTCATACTCACCCCGGTCCCAACATCTTTACCAGCCCTGCCATAACACCTTAGGCCATGTCTTGGCAAACAGGTGGGAGGCCACCACCTCTACTGGCAGCCCTGCACCTTCCCTGACAGCCTGAACACTGCCCTCTTCAAGTTCCAACAGCTCATACTGCATCAACTGGCAAAATACCGATGTCCCATGGCACCAAACCCAAAAATACTGACAGCGTGTGGCACTAAGCTCACTTAAGCAGGCATGTCACCAAACGCTTGTTTTTAGACCTTCTGACCTACTCCCACGCATCTCTCACTCAGGACTCGCACATCCTGCGTGTTTAACTGTCACCTGCCAGAGTCACCGGCTGGACAGCCCAGTCTGGCAGAGAGCGGGATGGAGCCAAGGGCTGCTGGTACCAGTTCTGGATGGGTAACACTGTCAATGGTTTGTCATACGTGATGCAGTCACTGATGCACTTTGCGGGTTGCCCAGTCAGCAACCCCGTCCCCTCAGTGCCCGCCTGCAGAAGCCTCATGCCGTAGCACCCGGGGATTGATATCCCTGCAGCTATAGACCTGCCACACCTTGTCACAGCCCGCGTGGGAGGCTGCATCGCACTCTCCAAGCACCAGAGACCCGGGGCTCCATTTCTGAGCCAGTTCCCTTGGCACAGAGCAGGGAGTAGCAGCTTCCCACTGCCAGCACTGGATCTCCATCTCACCTACTCCTACAGAGGACTCTCTGTGGCTCCTTTATGGTGCACAACAAGCACCCACGCTCTGTCCAGCCTGCAAAGCACCTCAGGGAAAGGGATGGAGCCAGTGAAGGGGAAAAAAATAAAACACACCATCTACACACATACTTAAGTGTCAAACGCCCTTTAGTGGTAGACAGAGGTGCTGCTGGCCGAGCAGCCCGGCCCCCCGTACAGACTAGCACCGTGCTGTTGCCCCGAGTACCTGGCCCTTCACCGGATGTGCACCATCTCCTCCAGGAAGGGGGTTTTCATGCAGCCTGTGCAGAGCTGATCCATCCAGAGCGGAGCCTCGTGCTGCAGAGGGGTGCGCCGGGGATAGAAGGTGAAATTCACATCGTAGTTCAGCAGGCAGCTGATGGATGCCATGTAGATGTCAGAGAACCGCACCAGCCGTCGAGAGAAGTACGTGGGGTTGTGGAAGGTGCGGAAGATGCTTCCAAACTGGGGGTTGAATAGGTTCTTCGTCAGCGACCTGAGGAAAGAGAGAGTGCTCTGAAGATAAAAGGCCATGGTCGCAGAGTCTTCCCCCTCCAATCCCTTAGCCCGGGCCACCCCACTCCCAGGAAACATTTTGCTACCATCCCACACAGGCTGTGATGCAGACCAGTCCCCATGCAGTGAGGCTGTGATGAACTTTCAGTGCACTCCTACAGGAGTAAGTGAGATGCGGTGTTACTGTAGCTGTTACGGACAGGGAGGACAGGGACCCTCCTGCAGTGCCAGGAGCTGCAGTAGCAGCCGGCCCATCAGCTCCTCCCAGTGCAGGGCGACACCTCCCCTTCCCCACCTTGCCTTCAAAACCAGTCTGACCTCCCAGGTGCTGGACTGCACTGCTGCTTTCCCCCGCCCCAGACAAGCAACGCCAGGGAGGACCACAGGCCAACAGCTGCAGCACCACTGTCCCCCAAAGCAGGTCACAAAACAGACCCAGTGCAGTCCTGGGAGCCCCTGAGAGACCTCATGAGTGAGGGGGACAATACTCACCTGATCTCCTGACGTTCCTTCATCCATTCCAGCAACACTTGCTTTGACTCCGCATCCTGATACATCTGCAAAGACAACAGCAGAAAGCACCATGTTGCATCAGTCCTGCCAGGCCACATCTCAGCTCTCCCAGTTTCCACTGTAACTCCCAAACCCATGAGCCCACTGCACCAGGAGGATGAGATATTTTTGCTAACGCAGGCAAGGTGGTACATCCCCCAATTCCCATGCTAAGTCCAAAATGCTGGCTCTGAAGGCAGCATATTACCCATCCCACTCAGACAGGAGCTGTTTACCTGCATTCTCTCTAGCAGCCCTGTCAGAGCCTGCTGCCAGGTCAGGGAGTGCATGTACTGCTCTGTGTTTATGATCCGAATCTCCGTCTCCAGTTCAGGAACGATGGCTCCAGTCCTCCAGCCGTGACGCAGCATGAGGTCCTAGAGGTCAGGGTGAAAAAACAACAAAGAATTCAACATAAAGACTGAAAGCCAAGCACAACCCTGTTTCCTAGAAGAGTGGTCTGTTCCCATTATAGATTCTCAGGGGACAGGCATCCATGGCCCATGCCAGGTCATACCAGTAACAGCCATCTCCTGGCCACCACAATCAGCTGCGTGAAGCACCTAGAAATGTGGGATCCAGACAAACTGCTCTCAAATTCAGAGACCAGCAGATGTTCTTTACCCACAGAAAGTACTTCAGGAGCCCTTTCTCCACTGGTTCCTTCTGCCCGACAGCAGACTGGAGATGCTTACGTGTCATATGTATGCCCCGAAAGCCACAGCCTGCATAGAGCACCCAGCACAGCATAGCAGAGACCTGAGCACATACATCAGGGCCTTGCCTTACACTCCAACACCGCTGCAACCACAACAATCCCACAGGGTTGCTCCCACCTCACCAGAGAGCAAAGACCTTATCACTTACCGCAAGGTCACTGTACAGATGGTCGCCAAAGTACAGCACTTTGGATCCACGCCAGCCTGTCAGCCTCAAAAAATCAAAGAGGTTACCCTGCAAGTCAAAGGAGCACAGAGAGCAACACGGTTACAGGCTGAATGCCTCCATCCTCACTGTACGGTACTGGGCAGTCACCCCAGCAGTGGTCTCAGTGCAACTGGACGTGCCACCTTACCACATGCAGATGGGAGCACTCTCGTGAAATGCCAGCCTGCTCACTCCCCCGCCATCTAAACCCAGAGGTTTCTGTCATTCCACACTTTATTTCACTTTCTTCCCATGTGACAACACCCCTTGTACATCCCTCAGTTTTTCTTAGGCTACAGAAAAAGGCAGAAACTCTTCCAAACCCAATAGGCAATTCAGGGGAAGTTCTGTGCTCTAGGGCACAGCAAGTCAAGAGGACTACGTGGACTAAAAAGGCAACGAAAGGAGGCCATGTAGAGGCCAAAAGTGAAAGACACCTAAATTAGAAAAGTCTGAGTGATGGACAGAAAGAACCCCAGGTGTTCTGGGTTTAGAAGTTGTTGGGCTCAGGCGATAATGACTTCACCTCGCAGGGTGCATCAGAGGCAAGGTGAGCACCATCGTGCAAGGCTCACTGAGTCAGGAGCACTTGAGGCTGTTCTCACATCGCTGACCGCCATCCCAACACAAAAGACTAACACCACCCATGCGTTCACAGGAATTGCTTCAGCAAGCTGAAAAGCCAGGCAGCTTGGGCAGACTCACAGCTAAGTAAAACAAACCAACCCCCAAAGCACCAGCTAAAGCACAGCACAGAGCAGCTTTCAAGGCCTTCCAAACACCCATCTGCACACAGAGGAGATGTCAGTGACCCCCCTTCCATCTCCACACAAGTTTTCCACATGAGTCACAACAAAAACAAAACCCACTAGGAAAGGAAAAGGCCCCATCAACGCCAGCAGTCGAGACTGTGCCAGCACAAGCAAGCAATGCAAACCTGCAAGGCACTAAGCAGCAACCTCTCCACCCAGTCTCCAGTGCCAGGAAAGAGCTAGCATGCCTACCCAACAGCACCAGCCTGGACAGAAAACCCCCAAACACAAGCCACAGCCCACAGCGGCCTGCAGCCCTGCATCTGGCCACTGGCACCACACTGTATGCACTGCAAAGGGTACCCAGAACCAGGGTGCTGGGCCTCCTGTTGCTCCAGCGTCACTGAGGCTATCACTGGAGCTGTGCAGGCTGGCCTCTGCGTTTCTTGCACATGACGTTGCTGCTGCTCTCTTGACCGTTGCTCAGGAAGCCACTGGCAGAGCAGGGAAATGGACCACAGCCCTGGGTGGAGGATGGTCCTTTTGCTGTGCTCTCGTCACCTCGAACAGCAGTGGGCCTGACAACCTGACAACCAGGAAACTTGTGCTTGGACCTCTACTGAGCCACAGACCTGTTAGGTGACCTCCAGGAGCTGGCTGTCCTCCTCCCCTCCTGACATCGCCGACTAGGGGAGCGATGGGAGTACATACATGTCACAACCAGAAAACCCCACATCTATCAGAAAGAAGGGACTACAGGGCCATCCCTTGAACTTCCCAGTCCCCAGTGCAAAACACCGATTTGTCCCATTTGTATGAGATACCCACAGCACAACCACCACACAGCTGTGCTTCAGGGGACAGGAACAAGTCAGCTCAGAGGCCTCTAACAACATCACCAGCACAGCAAGGTCCATGGCCACTAACACTTGCCAGAAAGAAGCATACTGTGGCACTCAAGAAACCAAAAGTGCTGGGGACAGAGTGGCTACAGCCAGGATACACGCTCTGTGACGTTCCAAGAACCACAGATGGGCCACAACCTTGAAGCAGTCAGATGAACATCGTAGTGGTGGGGGGAATGAAGAGAAGCCCCAAACCCTACCCCATCTCTCCTTCCTCCTTCATCTTTTCCCTTCCTCAACGCACCATTCACTTGGGTGAGCAACCTGTGGCCACAAGACACAGGTGGCCAAGAGCAGGATTTAATTCAGCAACAAACCCCATGGCTGAGGTGCACCTTTACTCCTGGGGGAGCTGCTAACCCACTGGGAAAGCTTGCCCATGGGACAGAGACTTTGTATGAGCTCTATTTGCATGTTCCCAGCTCGTAGCTCTTGGCAGAGGATGGGATGCTAGCAGAGCACTTTGACAGACCCACCGGACAGGCCAGAGGCTTCCCAACAGCACTACTCAACAACATGACCTACTTTTCTATTACCGGTCAGGTCCCAGCTACTTGACCGCTGTCTCACTAACAGTTTCTTCCTGTGGGATTGGACAGCTCACACAACCAAGAACAAACTGTCCTAAAGCCGGAGGCAACGTTTTCTCAGGGGACAGACCAGCTACAAGAACACCCCAAGGCAGCAAGTTCACCAGAGTAACGGCCCATCCTTTGGACATGCTGGTCCTTCAGGAAGGGGAGAGCGCCAGGAGCCAGGCTTTGTGCCCTGTTTGATCGCCCTTGTTACTCTATTACCTTCTCCAGCCTTATGGAGGACAGTTTGGAGTGAGGTGTGGAAGATCTTGGCATACACATCAATTGCAGAGAGGTCTGCCTTCTTACCCTCAACTATCTCAATCTTGGGGAACCCCTCTGTCACGAGTGAGTGTGAAACAGGACAAGACTTTCAGGACCAGGACATCAAAAGAGCCAAGGGAAAACTGCACTATCGGCCACACTGGACAATGTCAAAACAGAGATCCTAGGGTGAAGGTTTCATTGTACAGTGGGGCAGGGGGCATTCACTGACCCCTGCTGCACGTGCAGAGGATGTTTTCCTACCACTTCTTCTCAGGAACTCAGCCTGGCAGAGATAACTCAGCACAAGTCCTCCTGGGCAGAAAGGCAAGCACCCAACACCCTGAGTTAACTGGCCTCACTTTGCCTTTTTGCCCCTTATCCCTGTCTTTCCACCTCTAATGCCAAGCCCAGTTGAGCTGGGTGGAATACATCGCTTTTGTTACACGCCTTTCTACAGCATGGCCTTCACAGAACTGGGCAGGAAACTGTTTCAGAGCTGCAGACAAGTTTTCCTACCAGTCAGCTCTGCTGCACCTTATTTCAGCTCTGCTTCCTGCAACTGTGAAAAGCTGTGATTGCCAGGAGAGCAGCCTTTCCTACACTACAGCATGAAGCACCTCTCACCACTCTCAGAAGTCGGTTTATCGCACACTGACAGGCAACGCAGGCCTTGGCAGGGCTTTCCAGTATAGCAAAAGACCCTTTATGCTAATGCTTACATCCCAGCAGAAGCTGAAAGACTTTTCAGAGGCATGCAAATCACAACGCTATTGCTCCACAGCATGTCAAGAGAGCAGGCTGGAGGCATTTGGAGGGACAGTGTCCTACCGGGTCAGCAAGAGCTCTCTGCATGTGGACAGAGAGCATCTCTCACTGCCACCAGCCACTGCAGCACACAGATCTTTGAGCGTGCCTTCTTACAAATGCCCTCTATCACGGGTGCTCTTTTCAAGGACTTCTATTTTTTGCTTTTCAAACATCAGACATCCACAAGTGACCTACAGAAGCACCCATTATTTCCCCCCACCCTGGCTAAGAAGATTCTCCTGTTTTCCAGTGACTTCCAGGCTTTTCCAAAGCTGCAGATGTCTTGTAAGTCCCTACCATTTCAGACTCTTGCTTCGTACCCCTTATGCATCCACACACTTTACCTCTTTGTAGATCTTTCCTTTCTCCAGCTGGTTTATTTTGTCCCACTGCAGTGAGCCTTTATCATCCAGTTTTCGAAAAGGTCTGGAAAAAAAACCAGGGGAGACATCAACTTCTTTTGATTTTTGGCGACTGTTACCCAGCAACCACAACAATTGAATCAGAAAACTTGTTTACCTATGTAACAACTCGTAATAAAAAGCCCTACACATGAAGCGACCTTCTGCACTATTTTCTCAGGGAAAGTGAGAGAGAGAAATATCTTTTCAAAATGCTTCCATTCACTGTAACCATTTCATGCCAGTATCCCTAACAACTCTTCTCGCTTTTCAGATACAGAGAAAAAGGAAAAAAAATATAATAACATGACTCCCTCTGAAATGCTATGGCTAAGAAGGCCTTGCCATTTAACATTTTGTGTCCTGTTCCAGTCTGGCTACGCCCCAGCCCAACAGAGTGTGGAATGCCTTAATAGGATAAAGCAGTCTGCAGAGTGGATGGAAAGCAGCCTCTGTGTTGATGGTGTCCGCAGCCGACCCAAGCTGGCTCCCGTTGTTCCCGAGGGCTTGACTCATTACCTTCCACTTGGACAGATGAAGCAAAACAAGGCTTAAGTTACTTGACCCCCATGAACATTCCTGCTCAATAGGAACATTGCTCCCTCTTGGGATAGAAGTTCCAAACTGTGAGTTCCCAGATCAAAAGCCTTGGTATGAAGCTGCTCCTGCTGCCAGCAGAGCACAGTCTTATCCAGAAGTATCGTATGATTCTGAGCTGCCATAGGGCAGAAAGAGTCCAGCCTCCCACCATGAACTCTACAGCCTACCTGGGCAAGGGGCTTTTCAACCAGACGTGGTCTCCAGGGCACACCTGCATTTTCCCTTGCGGCAGACACTTCCCAGTTCACTACAGCTCGCCATCAGGAGTTCCCCTCACCTTGGATGTATGTGCCCTGTCACTCCACTGGCCCAATACACGAGTGGACGTTAGGCACCATGCAGCCATAAGATTTATCTCCTAGAGGGCCAGGTCATCACAGCTCCAGACTATATTTGTAAGACACTTCCAACCCACGAAGTAAACCTTTACCAGGTCAGCACAGCTTATAAAGCCATTTTGTAGGTTTACTCCTGTTTATGCTAATGGCCTGGAAAATGGGGGAAGAAAAGAAATAGAGAGGAAAGAACAGACCACTCTCTTAAGGGCAGTAAGTTCTGGTCAGTCCTAAGTTGAGACAACAAAGCAGACATAAGTTCCCAGAGCAAAGAATCCAAAGAGCAAAGCGAGGACGGCAGCTTGCCTATCAGCTAGTCCCTTGGCAGCTCCTAACTGACCACAAAACCCAGCCGCCACGTACAAAGGCTTCCAGAGCTGCCAATTACCAACCAGTATGTATCCAGTAACTTAACAACAAAACAAACAAAAAACCCAAACCACACAGATATTTGCTGTGGGGAACAGGAAAAGGGAAGGTTTTGGCATACTCTCAAGAGACCTAGAGCCAAGAAATGGCCAGTTCTCATACATACCATTCCACTCCTCTTTTCTTTCTGAAGATTTAAGTATATTATTACCCCTAAAAATCTAAGTTAAGCCCAGACCATGACAAAACTGATGAAGCTTAAAGACAGTCAATTTTAGAAACATGCCTTCTGCGTGGCAGTACCCATTCTATCCACCTATTCCCTGACCAGTCAGTTTTCATCTCCTCAGAGAGTATCTGAGAAGACAGCAGAAGGCTGGATGCCTGCTGGACCTCGATTATGCTTAGAAAACCACTGTTTGCTCTAGGGAAGGAGGCCCAAAACCTCAGGCCCACATGCAGCAGCGCAGCACTGCCCCAGGACACGTACTTCCGTCGATCAGTGAAGAAGTTGGGCTTGTCAGCTTGCACAATGACCATGTCAAATAAATCCCGCCAGTTCTTGCCAACCATGTGTTTCATTCCTTTGTCCCTAAAGAAAAAAGAACAGAAAAGTTAACAGAGCCAGTACTCTTTTTTTTCACCCAACACACTGCATCTTTACAGCAGTCTGTCATAAATTTACTCTCATTCCAGTAACAAAGAAGCAGCATAGAGATTTGTGAATCCTCCAAGGCTGTCCTCATGGCATGGAGTATTGATGTAGCACTTTGACTGTTTCAAGCTGTCCCACCCCTTCTCCTGTACCATGGTAAGTGCTGAGAAGTCTGTGATGCAGCAAAAGCTGCTGGAGGTGATCCAAAGTGGCAGCTCGGGAACACTGTGCCCTTACACAGCTTTGTACCTTCTTCAAAAAGTGAGAGTCGATGTAAAGAGTGCTGCGGGGTGCAACATTCACCACAACCGGTTCCCAAAGAGCACTCTTGTGACTGTTGCCACAAAACCCTCTAGCGCACAACTTTCCGATGGTCACAGCAGAGACCGCAGTGCACAGCTCTTACTGTGCTGAGGTGACCCATCAGTGTGCAATAATGGTACTTACACAAAGCTAAAGGGACTGTTTGTAATGAGGAAGAGTTTCTTCTTGTGGTTCACCAGTCGGTTTAGCACAGCATAGATTTCATCCCCATGCAGAATATACTGTTCTATATTGGAATAAAACAGACATCATAAATCAAAAAGTTTTGGCGTAAGTCATGACCGCATTTCTTTACAAACAAACCAGCCTAGCCCCTCTACCACAAAGGGATGCAAAAAGCCCGAGTTAGATCCACCTCAGCAGGCAGATAGTGAACCATCCTGGTGACAAAATGGCCTTCCTCATCCTCAGTCATTGCATCTAGAGGAAAAAGACTGAGGAACAGAAAATGCTAGCAAAAAAAGAGGGCTGAAAGCAAACCCTCACAAGGGCCAGTCACAGCCACTCCAGACCATGTTGCTGCCAGGAGCTTGCTTTCCCCTGAATGACCAGGAAGCCTTCCCAGATGGCACCTTTGCATGTTCACATCACGTCAAGGACCGCCATCCCTCACTTACGAGCTGAAGGAAACAGAAACACAACCAATGAAGTAGATGTTTCCTCCATTAAAATAGATCCTTCACCTGACCCTAAATATCATTTGGTTCTTAATGCCACTCTACCCCTCAGCTGCCTTTAGGCCAGCCACGATCAAGTTCTGTGTCCCCCGGACTCCTGTGACTGTGTGTGGGGCCTACACAGTTGTCTTACACAGACTGCCACATAGTACGAGACACATCAAAATGGATTTGGCACCAGAGCTCCATTTAACTCACCCAGATCTTTTTCAATCCATTTGTACATCACTCCTTTCACATGTACATCTCTAATAGCATCCTAAAGAAAAGGGCAGAGAAAAAAAAAATTCAGTTTTACACATGGCATTCCTGTTTCCCAGCATGCAAACCTACTGTCACCACTGAGGACCAAACCAGTAATGACGCATCCCCGCTTCTTGCTGGATGAACAAAAGCTGCATTAATGCTCAAGAGAACGAGAACAGGCTCACCAACATGCCAAAAGGAACACCACAGTGGCTAGCTCAGCTGATGCAGTACAAGGGGAAAAACCTCAAAACCTATCTGTGAAAGCACAATTGCCTTCCTGCTACTGGAAACCAGCACATGTCAACACACTGTTATCAAGGCAATCATGACTGCAACTCCAAAACCATCAACTGCCCCAAAACTGTACTGGCCCAGACACTAGCTGGCTTTTCTTCCTCCCTGTGCCTGTGGAAGCTCTGCCAAACGTGACCCAAAGGATGGGAGCATGGCCAAGGTGAACAGCAGCAGAGGTGAGCATCTGTAATTCCAAAACGCTCCCCACAAGCCAAGGAGGGCTACAGCTCCCAGCTCCGGATGGCCAGTGGGTACAGGCAGAGCAGAAGCTTCCACTAGGAGGCTGAGGGCTTTTTGCAAAAACAGAGATGCTGACTTTTCAGGAGGAAGGCAAGTTAAAACAGATTATTTTCAAGGGCATCCAAATATCCTCTATTTTCCAGGCCAGAGGCCAAGATGCAACACATTTTTGGACACACCCAGTTGAGATTCGTCCCAAGTCTCCATCCAATGAGATATGCCAGATACACAAAGACATTGCCAGAGCAGCAATACATTTTGCTTGTTTTAACAGTACCGTTTTCATCCCTGACAATTTAGATAGGTAAAGAAATGCTGCCTTTCCCCAGGACCCTCAAATCCCTGTTACACTACATGTGCTCCTTCAGGAGTTGCCCTTTCAGACTGGACTCCCACACTCACCACTGACACTGCTACAGCGACACTTGCACCACTTGCACACAACTCCCCACAGTCACCTGGTCTCACAGCAGTGCTGCTGAGACCTGCTTATCACCCCAAAATCGCTGCCTTCAAAATGGGGAGAGAACCAGAATTTACAACTTAGATGGGAGATGACAAAGGAGGAGGTGTCACCTCTTCAAAACAGAGTTTTAGGAGTCTCCTTCCACCATGTGGATTTGAATGGTAAAAAGGCAGAGGTCACATCTCATTCACCAAGAGACTGCCTTATTGAAAAGAAACTGAACAAAAAGCAAAAGCACTAACAAGGTTCCTGCAGATAAAACTGTGGTAGCCTGGGGAGGTGTCAAACAGGGCTCAAAACCTCAAAAACTACGAGAAAGCAGGGTAAAGAGGTTCTTACTCTCCAATATGAAGCAACCAAACTGGTGTGACCAGACTACTTGGTTTACAAGTCAGCTTCAAACTTTACCGTTGCCTCAGGGTCTGCCCTTTTGACTCAGCGCAGTGTCTGTATCACTCAACCTGCTCCCAAACACAAGGAGCTGCAATCAGAATTACTACTAAGAATTACAGAAGAGTGTCAGGTTTAGACATGTCTTAGCCCCCTGTTAGCCTGTGTTGCAATAACAGTTGGGGCTATGCAAGTCCTCTCGGACACCTGTCTGTGTAAGCACAAAAAGATCTCTGTGCTCATGTCTGCAAACCATCTCTTCCCACTTGCGCTCACGTACTGTCAAGGGGAAAGTTTTGCAAAAATGTTATCCTCATCGTACAGAAAAAAGCAAGAACTCTTGTGGTGAGAGCACAGGACAGCCACCAACTTTCCAGTATAGATTTCAGGCACTGGCACAGATTTTCTGTCATAGCTTTCTTCCCTGCCTACCTCAGCCACTCCTCAGGAATCACCCATCCCTCAGCAATGGATGTGAAGACAAATGCCAGGATTAGCACTCAGGAGTTTGAGGGTTTGAGCACACCATTTGCCCTGTATTGAGTATATATTAGGTGGTGGCGACCACCCACGTGCTTTCAAGAATTCAATTAGGAACGTGTCCATTTAGACCTCAAAAGAAGGTCCAGAAGACACTCTTGATAAAAGGCCTCAGGAGTCAGCTGCATCCCCTCTTCCCAACTTCCCCACCCCAAGAGCAAAACCAACAACAACTAACACCCTAGAAACATGTTAAGGTCTTGTGGGAAACTGGCTGGCATGCTCCTATCCAGCACTAACAGAAGGTCAGAACGTAAGCTGTAATCTCTGGCTGCAGCAAAGCTGACAAGGATCCTTATCACAAAAGCAGCAGCACTGGCGTGGTGCTCCACTTCCCTCACAAGACGACCGAACAACATATGTATGGGCTGCTACCAGTGGATGAGCGTAAGTTTCCCACGAGGTACAAATCAAAAACCTCTCTCCATGGAAAAAGGCGTGCAATAAGGCTTGGCTACCAGGGAAGATGCATCATCTGTCAACAGAGGTCACCCAGGGCAGCAATATCAAGCACTTACATCTTGCCTGCAGCATTAACTAAACTGTCAAACAGTACTCCCTAACAATGTTGATAATCCCAAGCAGCCATTTCAAATGCTGGGAGTGAAGCTGGAGGGCACAGGTAGCAGCAGCACCTTGGAGTAACTGGCTCTTTAAAGCTAGTCACCCACTGGAAAACATCCCCAAAGGATCAGACAACTATGTAGCTGCAAAGGGAAGGGGTGGATTCTAAGAGCAGGCAAGGACAGGTGCTTCACAACAACTGCTGTATAAAGCAAACTGTTTGGTACGTGGTCAGACCAAGCCTCTTTGAAAAATGAGACATTAACAGGAAAACATAGAGCTTAGAAGTTTGCAGTACCAGAAAACATTTACACGAGCTTTGTGACATATTTCCTATGGAAGGGCCTTCAACCTAACCAGTCTAGGCACTCCTGCAAGAGATAACGTACAGCAACACCAGCTCTGTAGTACAGACAGAAAATTAACATGTTCTGAAAACACAGCTTTGAGTATTCCCTGGTAATTTAATCTGAAGGGGCAACAATGCTGTCATATTAGGCTACTCATCAACAGCCCCTTAGGTTTGGGTACTGCAGAGCTCACCAGTGCTACCAAGCCAAAGGGCTCACAATTCTGATGAGATAGGAGCTATGGGGCAGCTGCCATTTTACTTACAGATATATCTTTGTAAAGATGCACCTGGTCAAACTCAATACCATGAGTTATGAAGTAATCGATGACCGAAGAGAGCAGTGTCATTTCAGGAAGAGAAAAAATGTCCATAAACTGCTTAAGTGATGGACCCTGGAAAACAAAAAATGAAAAAGACACATTAAACAAAAAATACTTAAAATTATAATGCAAAGCCAAACAAACTCACTCACATCACCCAGTACCGTCTAACAACAAAAAAACCCAACAAAACACTCATGTGGGAAGTCCCAGCCACCCAGCAAGCAGCCCTCTCTTCTCAACCAAAACACTCACCTAATGCGTTAACACTTAACAAGAGAGAGGCTTCTGCTTCACAGAAATCGTTAAACAAACCCAGAATTATAAACAACATCAGATGAAGGTGCAGGAAGTAGGGAGTAATAATAACTTTGAAAATACACTAACTTTTATTACAAACCCATGCCCTCTGCTTCCCACCTGGCCTCTTGGTGTTAAAAGAGGTGCCAACAGACAGCACCCTGCTACAGAAGCAGCTGTGGCCCTTGCTGGAGATGCCCCATTGCTCATCTAAACCAGGCTGCAACACTGGACACACGGGCACCAAAGCTGCCTCAGCCTAGTGAGGTTCCACACAGCCACACAAGAATCGCTCCAGCAAGCAGTTTGCCAGTGCCTGTCTGGCCTTGAGTCACTACGGAAAACCCAGAGCAGGCACAAAGGAAAAGAACTTCAGCCCGCCCAGTGGTCAAGTGGAAATGGGCAATTAAATCCCGACCGAGCAAAACTCACCTTGCATTAGGCAAGGCTGCAGCTCTCCCATATTTTTGCTATTTCTATTGCCTATCAATCACAAACCTATCAGCAGGTTAACAGCCAACTTTGGCTCCAGAGAGGAATTCCAAGTAAAATAAAGACTGTTTATTCAGTCTGTACCACCTGTGCAGAGGACTATGGTGAGTCTCACTGGTAAGCTGAAGCTGGAATCAATCTTTTCATCTTGCTTCGCTCAAGTGCCAGAAGCCAAGGGGACATTTACTAAGCCCTTGTGTATGAAAAGCAGTTCAGGAGGTGCACAGACCTCTCAGTGAACCTGGTCACCAGAGGTGCCAAGGCAATCCAGTCGTGCCATGCCTGTCCATGTGAGCTTTGAGCAACCCATGACTGAAGCCACAAAACTGCAACACTCTAGGATAATACTGGTCCACATCAGAAGGCAATTATTATAGCTACGTGAAAGAGAGACATGAAAGCACCCCCAGAAGATCACACAAGGTACACATCGTGGAAGCTGACAGAGGGCACACGCTGTCTAATGACCAACACATGCCCCTCTCATGTCAGGATGTAATAACGGTAACATTTCCCGTTTAGGCCGGTCTTGGAAGGGTAGAACAAGAGATGCACTCTCTGCAGTGCTATCTAAAGGCAATATTGGGACAGCACAAATTGGGGTCAAGAAAAATGGTGCAAAAAGGGCAAAGGAATAACAAATGGCATTTTTCTTGAGGTCTATTACCAAAATATACTGCAATCAAAAGCTTTATCAGTGTGCTGAGGGTTACAAAATTTCCACCCAGCCAGCGTAGGACAACTTGACCTACAGCCATAGTAACACAAAGGACCCCCTCTGGTTTGGGCCACATACTGCACATGGCGGTGCTGCTTAGTGGTACTGAGTCCTTTCAACAGACTTTGTCCGTTTTGATGCTACAGGAATATTTCTCCAACTAGTAAAATCAAAATTTCCTGCAAACAGCCTCCACCTTTTTTTCCTGCTCAGGGATTCTGGGAAAGAAGCAAGAGGGACAAAGACAGGCAGCTCCTACTGAAATCACTAGATGTGGGACTTAGAGTGCAGCACATCAATGACCTGTCCCACCTTTCAAGACCTTAAGCATAGAGGAGACAGTGAAATGTTCAGTGTTAACAGCAAACCTTGTCAACTCTGCTTTCATTTTTGTGCCTTGTGTCATTATCCTACAAGGCAAGTCCAGCTTCCCCCCATTCCCTTTAGTAGCCTTGACTTCCTTGCAGCAGACACAGCGACCAAGTCAGGATGAAAACTGGACAATCGTTTTAGAATGCTACATACGCTTTTTCCACAACATCCTAGAGTTCTCCATTCTTCATTACAGGCCATCACTAGTTCTGCCAGCAAAAGCCACACTAGCTGCATTGCCTAACCCCTGTCAAGATCTGTGCCTACCTATTGCAGGCGTTGGGATGCCGATAGCTGTCCACGCACTCCTTCCAACAAAGGATCAAGATAACTCTTAAGGGAGAGTATTTATATACTTCAGCTACATCAGTCCCACTTGTCTTACACCTTGTTGCCTGGAATCACCCCCTGGCAGACCTTCCTCTTACCCACACAGGTAGCAACATCAGCATGACAGACTAAGGACAAGATTAAAGATCCCTGCTACAGCCTCATTCCACACCAACCGCACTGCACCTGCTCACACCAGCAGTCATCTAAACCCAGATGCCTTCCCACTAATACGTTTGTGGCACAGGCTGAGCAGACATTGCTGTATGCAAATGCCATTAGTTGTATATACTTTCATTCTCTTTGGGATCCACCTGTTAGTTTACGAAGTTCATTATACTACTAGGAGAGGAGATTTACCTCTTGGCAATGAATAACTTGCTATCCTTACTTCTGTGGCCAAATGTTATACGGAATTTTTCAATACTAACTACAGGAAAGAAGAAAATATCTGGTACATACAAAGCAGCAAAGAATGGCACCTTGGCATGAGCACCCGGCCCTACAAAAGGCCACAATTCAAAGCAGATTTCATACTTAAAATTATTTAAAAAGAAAGGTGAAATCATCTCAGGTTTGCCAGGAGTGAGGAGAGTTGCACAGTGGGAGGCGAATGGAGTGCAGTTTACAGAGAGAGAGCAAATTCTAAGCAGAAACATCCTATTTCAAAGCTAGAAACAACACTGAGCTATAAACAGTATGTATTTATGCAGAAAGCAACCGCTCAGATAAAATCGTTCCCAAGAGAGACAGAGAAATCAAAAAGTGACCTTCCTGGAGACTTCACACAGCAGACTCAAAGGGATATTAGCAGAGGAAGCTTGCCCTAAGGCAACAGAACTAACAAAGGGCAAGAAACAAAGCAGTTCTGGAGGGAAAGGGATGTGAATGGCCCCGCTTGCCCACTGCACCGCACGAGGCACTTGAGGAAGAAAAATGTCTCCTAATTTCCTCTAGTTCAGACAACTCAAGGATTTCTACAGCTCCTATGGACAGAATTTCAGTAATTTACTGTGACAGTAAACTTTTCTGCCTAAAAATTCCCCAGTACTCATGGATGCCGACCCTATGAATAACATCCACTAAGTAGGTCTGAAGAGGCATGGAGGAAGATCCCTTTCATGAAGGAAAAAACCCCTACCCAACACCAAAGAAAAGGCATTGCAAGCACCCTGCTGCTACACACACGTACCCCCTCTCCTGCACAACTCACTGCAAACACCATCGCTGCAGACTGCTTAGGTAGTAGCTTAGGAGCTAGATTTGGCCAAGGCACAAGCAGGGACCATCTCCCTGTCAGTCTCCAGAGCCATTCAGATCTAGGCCAATAGCCCTGGGGTGTTTAGGAATGCTTAACAGATGGCTTTCACATGCTAAACTGCTAAATAACCTCTGGGGCAAATTCCCACTAGAACAAAAACACACACTGCAGCTCACTAGGGACTGAGCCTTTCCCAGTCCAAGGGAGGCTGGAGTCATTTACAAGCTCATACAATTCATTCTGTTTTCCCAGCTGTTAAAAGAGCTGCTGCATCATAGCAGTAAAGGGCTTACAATACCTTGCCATAGAAGTCACTCATCTGGTACAGGGGGATGTGCTGCGTACCACCGTAGAGTTCGATCACCTCTTCGTCAGGCACCGGTTTGAGCCCTCTAGATGCAAACCAGAAATAGTTTGTCAACAATCACCAGTCTGCACAGAGCTACAGAAACTGCAGAGAAAGGAGGTGGGACAAACAGGTTCCTCTCTAAAATTCACACATTCCTCTTGCACAAAAGAAACAGCCAGAGAGCCTGACAGCTCCATGGTTTCTTAAGATTCACATAAAACCTTTCCCCGACACATTCTTCAGACACCTTGTTTGCTCGTTCAAGTTAATTGAGGAGCTTTATCCACATTCCAGCCGGGAGTTCAGACAGAGGCTTCTCTCTGCATGCTGTCAGCCTGCTGACAGGACTGTCCCAGCAAATCGACCCCCCCCACCCCCGGCCCCGAGTTGGCAGCACTGGGTAACTGTCAGTTTGGAGAGATTGCTTCCACGAGGTATACCACCATGAAACGCAAAGGTGTAGGAAAAGAGCTTTCTGAAAATGAGGTTTCCTTCTTACTCGGTTTTTCTAAGCAAGACAAGTTCTTCACTAAGACCTTTCAACAGAGGTCACTGGTTTTCCCCAAAACACTATAATCACAGGTATGGCTATGAGCTGTACCCTTCACAAACATCAAGTTATCTGACTGCTGCAGGTTTTGCCTCTTGCACAATTTTTGATGGCTGTTTACTCAAGCAGTCAGCAACTTTCTCTTTCTCCTTTCCTATTCAGTCATGGTACAGCCTCTAAGAAGTTAAAAGTTGCCTCAGTTGCGCTCAAAAAGCAAAGGACAGTTTAGGAAAAGTATACCCCAAGAAGGATAGTTACAAAAGGACAGTAGGAGGAAAAAAAAAAAGGTTTAAATGTGTTTTCACTAAGAATCTCTTTATGAAGCTGAAGTGAAATATGGGGCTGTACTAGCCCCCTCTGCCCTCTCCACTCCCCTCCGCCCCCCAAAATCCTAACCAATTCAAAGAAGCCAATTCTCTCTGATTATGCAACTCCCTTCTTAATATTCTTTGAGTGTTTACTGCAACTGAAAGCTTAACAGTAAAAGGGCATAGTTCAAGAAAAAAACACACATTGGCTTCCATGCTCAGGAAATAGAACATGGATTTACAGGAGCTTTGCTACCGATATCTATGAATAGACGCTTCTACTGCTTCTTACACACCAACCCCACTCCACATTGGGGCAAGGTTTTCTCCAGTCTCACAACTTTTTGGAGACAAGTTTACTCTGCACTGCTTTAGCCACTCACTTCAAAGCATGCCCAGCTCTCTTTGCACAGTAACAGAAGGAAAAATAGGACAACCTAGGCCTTAAACTGAGCCCAGATTCTGATGCATCATTACTTCATTGATATGTCTGCGCTGCTTTAAGATTTTGTTTGCACATCCAGACCACCCTCCTCTTAGCTTTGTGACAAGGCACAGCAGATGACTGCTGGGATACACTCCTGCCTGGAGAAGACAGGGCCATATGTGGACCACATATGGAGCGGTGCTTTCCTAAGTGGTGCTTTCCTAGTCACAGTTTGCTCACAGACATTAACCCAGGCGTGCTGTAGCTGCAACTCAGACATCATGCAGAGTACGTGATCAGATGTGTTATTAACCATTACAAAAAGCTCCAGGTCTTCCCACCCACACTTGGCTTGAAATGCTTGAGGAAAAAAAACTCCCTGCAATTATATGCCAAGTAAGCATCTGAAGCAAGTGCAAACAGGATAAGCCAGATGAGACTGTGCTCTGCTCAAACCCGCCCCCCCCCCATTTGCCACAAATATACACTCAGATTTAGCCATCCACTTTTGCATATATGAGCATTTAGAAAATAATTTTCAAAACTGACAGACCTATACGCTGTTCCTAGCTGGACATAATGGAAAGCATCGATCTTCATGAGAAGACTCTGTGATAAGACATAGATATTTACTGTTAGAATTGAGTAGGTTTACACTGAAACCTTATGTAAGTTTCAAGTTTGACACAAATGACATTAAGAAAATAAAATCCAACATAAACATCCCACATTATGTACTTTAAGCTGCACTTAACTCTCCAGCCACTTTTACACAGGCTCACTCATACCGTGACTTTTTATTGGCCTCTCCAGTAAAAGATTGTCTTTCTATGAGCCAAAATATCACTGTCTCTTACACTCCAAAGTTTGTGGACAGGGATGCAGTTAAAAAACAGAGAGAACAAGGTTTCTGTAACTCAGACAGTCTCTTCTTATCTCCTTTTCAAAATCACATACATTCCAAAGGAGCTTTGTGTGCACAAGAGATCCATTTCTTGTCACATTCATGTTAAGCAGAACAAAGTGGGCAAGTTTTGGTTTAGAGTGCAGCTGCACCCAGTCATTTTCTTCACACAAGGGCTCTCCCCTCCACCACTTTTTACTCTCCCCAGCAGACATTTAAGGAGGGATGTTTAAGAGCACATAAGACTGGTAAAAGAGCTTTCTTTGCATTTATTTTTTTATCAGACTCCCCTATTCATCAGCCATCCCTTCTCCATCCATCATTCTGACGCCATAACACAAATCATCGGGGCACGGAAAGCAGCCTCACACTAAACCCATATCCCTCTGCAACTTGAATAAGGACAGAGCATCAAATTATTTGTACTGTTTCTACCATAGTGCAAGGTAATTCATTACACAGAGCATTCGCAACCTTCAGGCACCTTCTTTTACCACAATACCATATTGCTGCAACTTGTTACACCGTGGGCAGACCTCCCACTAGTTTGTGAGGAGTGCAGGCAAATATGTTGAAAGATTTACTTAAGATAGGCACTACCCAGTTTTTTGTGTGTTTTGCAAACTCTGCTCCTGAGAAAAGAAGAGTTCTCATCCTCTACTCACTCAAGGGGTGCTCTGCTTGGTGAGGCTCTGTGTTTCTGTGATATATCAGCCAGAGATTTAAACAGGAAAAAAACCCACTTAAGTTGTCATAGATTTACTCCTCACTTTGTAAAGTCAGAGGCATGAGCAGTCTGCTGCCATGCCATCACCACAGGTAGGACAAAAGACATGGGAAAACTCTATATCGGGTTTTTTCTTCATTTTCTTTGCTTCCCACTGCTGGAGAACAGCGCATACACTCCAGCTTGTACTGCCTGCTTCCCTGAATGTGCTCAAAGCTCAGCATAAGAAAAGCTACTACAGTGAAGCAACTTTCTCTTCTGTGCTTACACCTGACTGCTTGGCTGCAGCAGCCAGCATGACATCACTGGGCATCAGGCTTTCAGGGAATCAGTCCAGAGTACTGAAAAGGGTTAAAGCTAACGCTTGCACTTTGCTTGCCCGTGCTTCTAAGAAGCATGCATTTTAAGTAGCTTGGATCTCTTTCCAGGCAGTCCTATTATTTGGGGTGGGGGTGGGGAAGGCTTCCTAAAGCATTCTCCTGACAAGTCGTTTCTATTATTAGTGTTAGACATAATGCCTCTGCTCCTGGCCTGTACTCATAGATGCAGGATTGAGGTTTGTTGTTTAAACTTCAAGAAAGACAGAAATGATCACACAAACAAGGCTATGTTTTCTATTAATTAGCTTGTAGAATTAACTGACTTTTTAATTGGCAAGGCTGTTTACCAGATCTTAGCTAGGATGTCCCATTCTGCTAAAAGCTATGCAAACACAAAAGACATCTCTCCCTTGGAAGGTTTATAAGCAAGAAGAAGCCACACAATGAAAAGCACAGCCACCTGGACTCACTGACAGTTTGGTGATCAATGTTATTGCATGCAATGACAGAAAGTATTGCCACTAAAAACATAACGCAATGGAAGACAAAGCCCAGGAGACTGGACTTTGTACAGCTTACCTTTTGTACATCATAGTGAAGTCCCCGTATGGCAAACCCTGGAATGTAATCATACTTCCCAAGCCCTTCTGGATACTGGGAAGACAAACAGTGACATCGTTAGAGGCATAAGCATTGGGTTACCAACAAAATTATTTCTCCTGTTGAGCTGGATTACTTTTACTCATAGTCTTAACCCAGGAGTAAACCAACCAAGGAACAGATGCACTGGCATGTTGCCCCTTCAGTGAAGAAGACGGATGAATGGAGGAAGACATAAAGGATCAGGATCCCCAAACTAGTTTCTCTCATGTAAGGGACACTAGTGAAAACGTAACAGATCCGCTCAGGCAGTGAGGACACATCTAGTATGCTCTAGTCAGTGGATATATTTGGCAAAGCAACAACACTGCAGAGTCCCTCTAAAAAGAAAGACGTGATGAGAAGAAAATGCACAGACCAGTCACCTACTGCAATCAGGGTGCCCATTATGGGGCATTCTATACAGTGTCATCTATACTGACTTGCACATGTCAAGTCCTGTACGGTTTCAGTGTTGGCCCACGGTTCATGTTTATCCACCATGTGTACCTCAAACCAGCAATTCTGTAGGCATCATTTCCATAGTTAAGTAAAACAGACCAGACCTTTCTAGACTAAGGTTCCTGCTACATATTTATAAAACCTCAGGAATATAGAGCACAGTAAGTTGTCTCAAAGGAAACCGATTCCATGTACAGACAAAACTTTCTGCAATCAAAGATCATGAGACACAGAATTTATCTCAATTAAAACAAGTAATTGACACATGCGCAGAATGCCATTTGGCAAGCAGTCTGGGGCATCCCAACAAAAGCAGCAAGCTTAATTGAGTGGAAATTCTTAGCACATCGTTACCTTGAATTGCTCTATTAGTATGTCTCTGGCGGTGTTGAAAATCATAGAGTGTAGTAAATTAGAATACTGTGCCAATGTGTAATCGTAGTCAAAGCCGTATATCTCCACATCTCCCAGGCTGATCTCATTGTTAGCGTAGATAGCGGCCGGGTTGAGGAGATTGCAGACTCCTGGTGGAAGGAGGTCTAAGAGAAGGGAAAGGGGAGAGGTTAGAGAAACTGAGAGAATCACTGAAATGTCAACTTTTTGTTCTGGACCTGGCAGCAGCTGGAAGTACCACACAGCAGCAGCAAAGGAGCACAGTGCTGCTGTCGAAAGCTCCTGCCATTAACTCGCTCAAATAATCCTCCCCGTGAAAAAAACACACTGTGAAAGCGCTGGCTGCCTCTGTTGATGGTGCTAACCACTTCCACAGTAAGACTGACCTTTTGTGTCAGGAAGATGCAAAACAATGTCCTGGGGTCTCTGGCCTACATGAAGCAAAGCAGACCAGATTCCGAAGTGTCCGATTTCTAGCTCACAGCAGCTGCAGTTCAGGCAGGCTCAGCAATGGGAAGGGTAGCTGCAATGTATCACCAGAAAAACACCCGCTCCTCACAAAACTTGCTGGAGACAAACAGGTTAACTCTCTTCTTTAAAAAGTCTAGATGACTTCAAATTAGGAATTTTGAGGTTTGTCTTTTGGCATTTTTTGTTTCTCACAGAAGCAGCCAGACTTCACAGAGCAATCCTGCAGGTACTGTTTGGGCTTTTTTTTATTATTATTAATGGGCTGGATAAAACAATGTTTTGTACAAACACCAACAAAACGTAAAAAAAAACCCCACACTAAGCTACGCTCTTGGAGCACGTAATGCTGATAGCAACAAGTTCTCTGCTTTCCTCTGATAAACAGCTGTGGAAACCTCCGACGCTGCGTGTGGTTTGTCACTTCAAAACAGGGCTACTCTTCAAGATGCTTGTGAACAACATTTTGCTCCCCAGAGCACTGGGAAAATGGAGGTTAAGTCACCTGGAAGCTGAACTACCTGTACGTCTTTTTTTCAGAGCTAGTCTAGAGAGCAGAGAGCTTTAGCTGCAGTACAGTGGGAGAGACAGGAACAGATCCTCCCCAGGCTTCCTGCCCCACAAGAGCTGCCCATTGCAAGATGAGAAAGAGCAACAAAAATAGTTCCCTGTAGTACGTTGCCTAGTCACATCCACACTGGGAGACAGAGAGGGGAAGGAGATGTTTCCTCCCTTCTCAAAGACGGATAATTTTCCCTCTGAATCATAGGAAAAGTGTAGACGTTTTCCAGATCCTACACAGCATCTGCAGGTAGGATTTTTTTTTTTTCCCTTCCTACCTTAACTTTTGGCTTTTAGCAAGAACCCCTGTGCCGGTTCTTTAGTGCTTCCTTGCTATAAAACCAAGTTTCATCTGAAACTAGAACAAAAAAAAAGCATTATTAGAAAGAGACACCAGCCATTCCCAATAAAGACTCTGTCTGGAATGATTACAGAATTTAGGTTAAAGTCCAAAGTACATTTTCAAGCACTAATCCAAAAAGGTGACCAAAGAAACAGGATCCAGATATATAATAATAGTTATTTTTCAGAGGAGATGCATTACAAAACATACCCATCCCTCTCTCCTAACTGACTTTGGTCTTCAGATGCAATTCACCAGATCAGCTACAGAGGAATGACTACAAAAGCAAGCAGTATTTTAAGGCAGAAGGGCTGACAGTGACTCTGCTGGTGGCAAAGTTTCTGGAAGAGGCTGAAGACAGCGGACACAATCAGAGTACTTCCCACTGGGATTTTTAAAAGACTGGAAACATAAATAGGGTTCAGATGATCACAACTTTCATCTTCTCATCATAAATGCTCTTTGCACCATAAACAAACAGAGCTCCGCTTCCTGCCCTCACCTCCAGATAACTTGTGGGAAGATCTTTTTCTAAGCATACTCTGGGATTTGCAGGGTGTTATTTTTCTTCCTCACAAGGAAACTGACACAACCATAATCACATCACGGTGCAAATACCCAGAGTTTTCCTCTTCTAATGAAAGCACTATTTGCAACCCACTTGCTGCTACTGTATCCCTACAGAGAGGTCAAGCTCTTCCAACATTCACCATCTGCAAACATTTATGACAACACATTTTGATAGACTGAGAGCAGCACAAAATATCGTTGCCTGAATCTCATCTCTCCTTTCCTAGGAGACATGAGACCCATCTAGATTCAACAACATATGCCAGCCACAACTTTTGCAAAACTACAGTCAGGAAAAGCTAAGGGAGCAGTATGATTTTGTAACAAGGAAAGGGTAGCCTAAGATTTGCCAAGCGCATGAAGTGAGTCTTATCTGTGATCAGAAGCATAAGCAGAAACTGCCACAGTATGATTTATGACGTATATTTAGACCCACTGGATGAAGCAATATTCCTCCCTGCCAGCCTCAAACGTACAGAGCCTCTCCACTGTTCGCTGACAGTCTCCTGCCCAGACCATTTCACCCCACTCGGATATTTTTGTCACTAACTTACACAGCATGTTCTCTCTTAACTTCGTAAGAGCCAAAAAAGGCTGCATATGCTAGCCAAAACACTTTATCACCATTGCCTCACACACAGCGTGTTCCCTACGCACACCTGCCGGAGCACCCCACACCTTGCTGTGCTTCCTATCCACACATCACGGTCACCAGACCAACGCAGAGCAGCTTGCTGACAGCTTGCTCTTTCCACGCCGTCCTCCTCCATCTTAAATTTACAGTAGTTTCAAAGTCACTGATCTGCTAGAGAGGAGGAAAAAACTCTGGGTTTCAGTCCAGGGACTCATGCTGCACATTTGGCTCAGTGTAAATGTCCATTTGCAGCACCCTCCTCAATAGAGCGGCAGGTGTCCATCTCCTCTTTAAGTTCACACAGTCTCTCCGCAGGCTCAAACTAGGGCAGGGAAGAGACAGAAGCTGGGAACACATGCAAGATCAGTTTCTATACCAGAGCCCAACCATGCTTGCCTTCCTGAGCCAGGTTTTAAGAAGTTTGGGGTTTTGTTTGGTTGGTTTGCTCTGTTTTTTTTTTTCCTCTCTGCCTGGGATCTTTGCCTCAGTTTGCATGGCAATTGTCAGGTCATAACAAACCGATGACACCTCCAGAGGCCCACAGAGATGCCATTTTTCAAGAATGATAGCTTTCGGTTTTTCCTCTGCCAAGACACCGTAACAGATTGCTGGACAGATACAATAAATTACAGTAAGAAAAAAACAAAATTAAATCCATTTTTGCTTATTAAAAAAATATAATCCCAACTATTCTTTCCATCTGGGTCCTAACTGGAAAAGGGAGATGATACCAAAAGTTAGTCACTGTCTACTCAGCACTTCACCCAGGAAGTATGATCTAAGGGAGAACCGCCATGCGTACATCTGAGGACAGTAGGAAAAAAACCTGCTCTTGCAATAGATAGAAACCCCTGGAATCTGCACACTTGCACAATTTGCTCCGGTTTGCAACTCTGATGGTTTTAAGGGAAGTGTCTGCATATCCATGGTACATGATGAAACTCAGCAACAAAGGCAGACCACAAGAAAGCGTGTTTGATCTCATGCATTTTTTAGACGTGGGTGTAAATACAAGGTGAACACACATTGCCTTCACCTTACCACTTTAAGGGCCCTGAACAGCTGCTTAAAACCAGAATATCTTCATGACAGCACAAGCGTCTCTTCTCAGGCAATAGCCCACATTGTTAGAAAGCAATAACACTCTATTTCCAACATGACAGCAGAGACGGAAACAAAAGCAGGTAATTAACTGTGAGCAATGGTTAGAGATGCCAAGACACCATATGGCCCTTTCTGATGTGAAAAAGCTCCAGTGCCAAGCACGTCCCATGCTTTTCTGAGCTCTCAGGGGTACCAACAGCATCATGCAGGAAACACTCCATTTCTCTCAGCCTCAGATGCAGCATGTTAGTGAAGAATAATACACACACACAAAAAAAAGGCAACTCACACCCACCTCTCACACCCTTTGTACTCCCAGAGGTCTAGCACAGCAGACATCGCACTAATTTCTTTGTAAGACTAGCAAGAAAAGGAATGATACTGAAAAGCAGATGGCCACCATCCTCCACATTCTTCATGAATCAAAAAGTTCCCTTTGCTCACACTGACTTGCTTTCTAAAGACAAACTGCCAGTTTTCCTCCCTTCCAAGTACCTCTTTATCCTTTTTTAAGTGTTGTTTTGTACCATTTCCCGCAAAGCCCTCCAACCCGCTGAAGACGCCTCTACCAAGAGGGTAGGGAGAGGGAAATACTACTTAAAAGAACATTAAATGACAGAGGAACCATATTAATAGAGTGCTAAAAATTACTCTGGAGCATACTCTTGAATTTATGCCATTATGCCTAAATATTTTGGCATTTCTCACCAAAAGTGAATGAACACCAAGCAAAAGTAGTATTAAAAAATATTGCTTCATGACAACTTTACATTTTTTATATACACAAAGGCACTAGACAAATGCTGCTATAGGAGTTCTTTACAAGAAAAAGTGTTTACATTTAGGGAAAGCAGGATTGGGAAGTTAACATAACTGGTCGCACCTCCAGTTCTGGTTGCTAATTGTCATTCCCAGTCCCAGCTCAATCCATAGGTGCCACAACCCGTGAGACATGCACACTCCCTAAGCAATTTGCAGGGCATTTATTATCATAGCACTAGACTAGTTTACTAGTTTGACAAGGAGTGAGTGCTTCAATCTTTG
Organism: Falco cherrug; assembly: GCF_023634085.1. Lineage (NCBI taxonomy): Eukaryota > Metazoa > Chordata > Aves > Falconiformes > Falconidae > Falco > Falco cherrug. The sequence continues at coordinate 6,745,263 of NC_073700.1, read as the reverse complement.
TGCCTGCTTGAAATTAGCAACACAAGCAGAACCAAAATGTGCTGAACTGTAAAAAACACCTCTGCACCACACCAAAATCACTAATGCAATGATCACACAGGGGTGTCATCTCTCCCACTTCCACATGTAATGGGCACATGTCGCTGACTGCAGTTTGCATTATTTAGATGCAAAGGTATCTCTGGATCTACACGACCTAAAAAGAGTAAGGACTACCTCCGAGCTACACCCTCAGTATTACCAATGCTTAATCAAGTTCTTGCTGTCTGCGAACTTGTCTCTATCCTCAGTAATTCTCACATTTAACCATGATCAAGCTTGTCATGCAGAGGCAATAAGTTATTTTAAAGTTTCCTTAGGAAAGCTGTTTTGTAGCCATGTTTACAAGTTTGAAAGATCTAGAAAAAAACATATATACTTGCTTACAGCCAAATCCTCACTCACTTGCCCATTCCACTGAGTTTCAGGATTGGATGCTTCCTAGAGTACAAGACTTCAAGCACTGCTTACTGAGAAAGCGTATCAGCCTTCCTTGACACTTCAGATATCATCAAATCAGAATACAACAAGTCTTGCTCAACACCACCCTTCTGACAAATGCGATTATAGTTTTCTTTTTGGCAGAGAAGGAAAAAAAAACCTAATAAAAGCACATTAGGTGGAAATAGTAGCCTCAAACTCTTACAGGTAATGAAATTTGGTCCTAAGAGTCAGTGTTGCAAAAGACAGGGGGAATAATGAAGAGCATGGCTTCTCCTGAGTCAACACGAAGGGGAGGTTTTACCTCAGCAGCACCTTTTGTATAGCTATGTTGTGCTGTTGTTTGTATCACCACACAAGCCTGGCAGAACACAGACATGTTTCTATAAAGTTGAGAACTTCTGGTGCCTGGGCTCTGGCCACCAAACCTGTACCACTGCTGAGCTTTACTGCACAGAAGCTCTTGTCCTACACATCCTGCCCTGTCCAACCTGGTCAGCATTTATCACTGCAATCACCTCTGCACAAAAATGAAACGTTGCTCTACAAATCAGGTCCTAAGCACAAGCTGGTTTGAAGACACATCGTAAGTTCTCCTGGCAGAGATCTCTGCAAAACCAATATAGGACAAAGGACTTCCTAAAGGTGGAGCTTCAGATAAGGAAGGAGAAGGTGGCACCACAGGAGCCTTCTCAAACTCAGTGCTGGTAAGTATTGAGATGTGATGATGTTTTCAAATCCATAACCAAACCATAGACTTTCACTTTTATATCTGAGTTTGAAATCAAGAACAAAGGAACAGGCTGATGCCACGTTTTGCACGTCTCAGTGTAGTTGTCAAACCAACAATTAAAACCAACATGGACCAAATCTGTTTATGTCTCTTCTTGACAGGACTTGAATAACAGCACAGTCTTGAAATTTTGGTTTGGGCAACTATTCTTTAAACAAACGAGGGCTGCCTTATTCAACATGTCTAATAGTTACCTGAAGGTTTGTAAAGAGTCTGCTCTGTAACACATGGGCTACTTCACCCAGCTTCATTTGACCTTTAGTCCTGCTAATTAGTTCTCCACTCAAGTAATTAATAACTGTATCTTTTGCATCCCAACAAAGTGCAACTGTGTGAACACAAACTTCATAATCTGCCACACAGTAAACTGAGAATTTTCCCAAGAGATGATGATGCAGCCTATTAACAAATTTGCATTTATGGTTTCAATACTGTTATGGAAAAGAAAAAAAGTGCCTTTGTGGGTATTAATGTCCAAACACCATGACAAGTCTTGCAAGCTGGAACTTCTTTCAAGCAGTGGTGCTAAAACCACAGCTCAGTCTTGGAGCAGGGACTTAACATGAAGCTACTGTCCTCTGTCAGCACCTTGTACTGCCTTCGACAGCTCAGGCAAAGGAGCTCACATCCTGCAAAAGCTGGAATGCAAGGATTCAGTGGCCAGTTCCTTCACATTTCTGCATCATGAAGGCCTTTTGATTTTTATGTCAAATCTTGTCTACTGGAAGGTGGGGAGGAAGACATGACAGCACTTGTCAGTCTCAGAACAGTGAGACGGTTCTTCCAGATCCCTATGGCTGGCTGCCATCCTTCTTCAAACCCTTAGAGAAACGAAAGGTAACGGAGAGCTATTGAACAGCAGACACAAAGTCACACTTCCTAGCTCTCCACAGTGCTTACCTTCAGCATTCCAAGAATCAAGAAACCAGCAGGAAAGTTTCCTGCCCTTCTGCCATGAAAGCTTTTCTTATTTTTTTCACATTTTTAGGTGAGTTTAGTACAGTGGAGGTCTGCTGCTGCCAAAAAGGCCACAGCCCTGTTTTACACATGGACAGATGTGGCTGGTGGCATGAGTTTTCCCCTTGCTTAGCAAGATTTCCATGTACCCAACCGAGCCAGTAATTTCTTGGTCTAAGGACCAAAAACACACATGCATGCACATAAGTAAAAGGTGTTTTGCATCTGTAACACAAACTAAGCTCAGGATCAGGAGACATCCTAGCAGCTACAGCATCAGCCCTCTCCATGCACACCCTTCTGCCAACAGTGAGTTACAAGCTGGACCCTGGACTCCTCACCACCTCAGTCAGCATCACTAGACAGTGATGCTGTCCTAGTCTAACCTCGTTTCCACATGGCAAATTAGAGACAAATGCAACAAGCCCTTTATTTAGCCCATTTGCCACGATGACACTCGTGTCAGGGAGGCCAGTCGTCAAGAACCCCACTCTGCACGTCCTGCAACGCTGAGACCAGGGATCTTCCCAGAGGGAAGCCCAGGACGGGGAGAGGATGATCAGGGCCATGTTTCGGTAGAAATAACAGTCCCCGAGGGCCCGGCGGCGGCGGCAGGCATTGCCAGGGAGAGGGCTTCCAGCCCGGCGGCTGCACAGCGACGGGCACGTCCCCAGTCCCGCAGCGCGGGGAAGGCGCCGAGATGCAAAGGGGGGGGAGGGAGAAAAAACAAGGAGAGAGGCGGAGCGCGGCGGGACGTGGCAGCCGGCGGCCGAGGCGGCCCTTACCGTAGACCAGCTTCTTCATCTCGTGGTACCTGGCCCACAAGTAGGTCTTGGTGTCGGCGCCCTCGGCCGGGAGGGGCTGGCTGCCCGCGGCGGGGCCAGGCTCGGCGCCGCGCCGGGCTCTGCCGGCGGCCGGCGGGTGCTGCTCCTTGGGCTGCCCGTGCCCGCCGTCCCCGGGGCACTGGCTGGCTTTAGGGCGGCAGCTCTGGCAGGAGACGGCCACGGCGAGGAGCCGGGGGGCCGCGCCGCCGCCCCTCCTCAGCGCCGCCATGCCCAGCGCAGCCATGGTCCCGCCGCAGCCTCGGGCAGCCCGCGCTCGGCCGGGGCTGGCCCCGCTGCTCCGCTCCGCGCCCCGCCGCCCCGGCCCGCGGCGGCACCCGCCGGCCGGCCAATCCCCGCCACCCCGTGTGCGAGGGGGCCGGGCGCGCCTCGGCGAGGGAGCCGGGGGGCGGCGCTCAGCGCCCGCCCGCGGAGGGGGGCGGAGGGGGGCGGAGGGCGGCGGGGCCCGGGCGGGCTCCGCTCGCCGCGCTCCGGCCCCTCAGGCGGGGGGCGACGGGGAGAGGGGCGGGGAGGGGCGGTGGTTCCTCACTGCGGCCCCGCCCCCGGCCTCGGTCCCGTTCCGCCCTGGCCAATCAGGCGAGGCGAGCCGCCCCGAGCGCTGTCACGTGAGCGCCGAGACGACCTTCCCGTTCGGCTGCTGGGGGGGCCGGGCGGCCCGCGCTGGAGGTGAGGGGCGCGGGGGCGCGGCGCTGATTGGCTGCGTGGGGGCCGGGCCGGGGGCGGCCGAGGGCTGCCATGGTGGCGGGGGCGAGGCCGGGCTTGGTTTGACCCCCGCTCCGGGCGGCTGGGGCTGCGGCACCGCGCCGGGCCGGGCTGGGCTGCCGGGGGCGGTTTGGCCGCGGGGCGCCGAGGGCCGCTGTGCGTCCCGTCCCGTCCCGCCGCTCACACGCCCTCCCCCCGTTTCCTTCCCCGCCGAGCTGAGGGCGCCGGGCCCGGCCATGCTGGTCAGCAGGAGGGTGAAGCGCCTCTTGCAGCTGGTGCCCGGGAAGCGGCGCTTCGGCGTTTACCGGTTCCTGCCCTTCTTCTTCCTGCTGGGGGGAGCCATGGAGTGGTTCATGATCAACGTCCGCATCGGCAAGGAGACCTTCTGTAAGTGAGGGCCCGCGGGGCGGCAGGAGGCCCCCGCAGCGCTGCCTGTGCGCGGGGGACACACCGGGGGCTGCAAGGGGCACGGCCACGGCCAGCCCCCGGCCCTCCCGCGGGCCTGGCACCCCCGCTCTGCCCCCCCCCGGCGGAACACACCGGGCAGAAGCCAACAAAAAAACGCAGCTGGGTTTCGAATACTAAATTAAAATTATTATATTTTTTTTTTTACACTGAAAAAACTCGCCAGGGTTGTCAGAATGTCGGTGTAGGTCAGTCCGAATGTGACCGTGTCAATTAGAAAGCGGGAAAACGAGTCGCAGGAACTTGGCTCATGGCGCTTAGTTTCCAGCAGTTAAAGCCTTCAGTTTTAATGTGGCATTCCTCCCTTTGAGGAACCGTGCTAGAAATGTTTCTGTACTTGGGGGAAAAGGATCGGCCCTACCATGTTTCATGGGAAATCTAGCTGAGTCTCCTGGAGAATAAACCGGGTTGATACAGTTTTCGTAGCTGACAAACTCACTGCAAACAGAACTGCTGCCCTGCCGGCTTCTGAAGGCTGGGGTTTGTGGGGTGGTTCAGTTGATTCCCGAAGCATACCTGCAGGGCAATAAAGTCCAGTTAGAAGCTAAAGCACAACATCTGTGTAGCAGCTATGATATTTCAGCTTGAGACTTATCTCAAAAAAATAACTGCTATGCCTAAATGATACTATGCTGCAGTAATAATTGTGCGGTTTAGCCTTATTGCTGCTCCATGGTCCGTGCGAAATGACAACACACAACTGATAACCTTTTTTTTCTGACAGATTTTGGTGATAGATATTTAGGAGTGATTGGGGGGCCTCGGGCAGGAAGAACAACTAGGAAGTCTATGAGGGTGGTTACATTCCTGTTTTCTTTATTAAAAAAATAAAGCTAAAATACTGAAGCCCTGCTGGCAGTCCCCAGGCATTGACTTTGTGCCTCTAATTTAATTTCCCTTCCGCTTCAGCTAGTTTAGGCATTTGTACTTTTAATCACCCTCATGGGAAAGTAGACAAGGAATTGACTGTATCACATTGGAAACTTAGTTTTCCTATAAAAACATTTCATCAGGACTGATGTGAAGAACTTTAGCCTGGATGGGAGGGAGAACATGAGCTATTTTTAAATGGTAACAAGGATTTGTGTTGGCTTGAATTTTCAGTTCCCTGTCAGTCAGTGTCTGCAAGAGAAAACTGGAAGAGTTTAAAAAGAAATGAAAGGCTTCAGGCATTTAATAGTGTCTTGCACTTGGAAAATGCTAATATAAAAAAAAAAATCTTTTTCTGGCAGATGATGTTTACCGTAGGAAACGATCTGAAAGACAGTACGAGGCAAGGATGGGAAAAAATGAATTTTAGCAGAAATGTTTCAAGGGACAGGTCCTGAATGCTTCAATTGTATTAATACCAAAGAAGTGTTACTGCCACGTGGACTGCAGGAGAAGATTTTGTCTCTGCAAGATAAACTGTAATCTACAAGTCTGTGTAATACACTCTCAGATGGTTTTGGAAGTTTTATTCTTCTTCAATCTACTTCCTATCCTTAATATTTTGTATTTAAGCCAAATACAGTAGCAAGAAGCTCATTGTGTTTAGGCCTCTGCCACTTATTTAATGTTTGTTTAGTACTTCTAAATAAACTACACAGAATAAACAGTCTGGCTACTGCTTTTCTTTGCTTGATGAGACACCATTCTTGCAACAAGACCAAGGGGAAAGAAATGTTACATATTGCATACATAGTATCTCAGCACATTAGAAACAATGGAGAAATAATATTAGAAAGAATAGTTTCCTTTGTAATGAGAGAATGTATGCTGGCATCTGATTTGTTTTCTTCCCGATGTGGCACAACTTAAACTAGGTAAAAAGAGGACAGACTCACTGCTCAGTGTTTACTCAGCCCACACTGTTTGGAAAGTCATCCGTGCATTCAGGCTCCAGTGCCTGCAAGTGCTGTAATACTCTACATTGCTACTCTAACAATGAATTGACCTGAGGGCGTTGGGGGAAAAAAGTCCCATGTGTACAGGCGCCAAGTTCAGAGGAACATGCAATGGCAGTCCCAGCAAACCTGAATTCTGTTTGCAGGACTCCTGTCTCCCCAAAGAAGAAAAAAAAGGAGAGAGCTAACTGCTGTACCCTGCACAGCCTTCACTCCCTAACACAGTGACACTAGCTCTTAGGTGCATGGGAACACGTCATGACTGTGCACTAGGATGACTGCTGCAATGTAATCAGTGAGCATCCTATATTAATGCAATTTTTTTTATTTCTGATGGTATGTGTATATCCCAAGGGTTCCACAAAGAAGCTGATTCTTAAGATCAGCCTAAAACCAAACCCAAGGCAGTTTGTATATTTAACGTGCATTCCTGTGCTAATTTCCAGCAGCCTTTTCCCACAGAATTAAGTTTTCATCAACTGAAGAGATGATGGCTGTTTTGAAGATGTTACAGTGCAGGTACTCAAACTTGCAAGTAGAGGGTAACTGCTGTACTTTGTGTTGTGTCTTCCAAGGAAGGACTTGATCTGGAGGAGTAGCGCTACTTGTGTTTTCAGGAGACAAAAAAACTGTCAGAGAATTAATGATGTCACCGTGCTGCTGTGTATTTTGACAGCAAATGAATTACTTGGAAAAATCTTCCATTTCAGGAGTAATAAGAACCTAGATTTTAACTTTGGTTCCAAGGTAGAGCCCAAGTTCAAAGACTCCTGCACAAGCTTCTTTTTCCAGTCACAGATTGTTGCACTGAAGTAAATCCTGACTGTAGCAATACATTAAAGAATAAAGCATCAACAAAAAGCTGGATTCTGAGAACTGCTGAGCTTTAGCTCTACCTGCCTTTACTTCTTGAGCCTTCTGGATCTCTCTTGTGCTTGGCTTCTATAGAACAAGTAAGTTTTTCAGTATCTTTGGGTTTTTTAAGAGCGAGCTTGTGCCCTAGTTCCTTCTTAGTACTTCGGAGCCTGCTGTGAAAACCGCCTGTGGCTTGGCTTAAGCACTCCTGTAACAGCAGCAAGTGTGTTTCACAGACCTTAGTGAATCGAGGTCCATTTTTTCACTTCAGATCTCTTGCTCATTTTGCAGCAGTGTTTCCCATTTGCAGCAGAGAGTACCAGGCATCTCTGGAAGATATTTGTCTTGGGTGTCTCCAGCTAGGTAAACATAGAGCGAGGCAGGCTGCAGTTGCTCACAAGAAGTCTGGCGTCAGGGAGTTGTATGTCACTGTTCTTTGTGACCAGCGCAGGAATAAAATCCTTCTCGAGGCTGGCATTGTATCATTTCAGGCAACACAGATCTGTTACGACAGATGAGACTTGACATTTAGAAATCTCAACTGTGTGTATTTTTCATTCCACAGTGTGTTTGCTAGTGCTGATCCTTTGTTATTCCGTGATTTTGCCAGTCTCTCACTAATGCTGGAAGTAAGACTAGCTGTAAGGCCCCAGTGCCCAGCCATTCCAGTACTGAGCACACTGGGTGATCTAGTATCAATTTTTATTTACACCCAATCTTCAGTGGCCAAGGTCTTAATTTGGTTTCTCAGTTTTATCCCCGCTGACTCCTAGTTCTGTGCTTTTTGCCTTCCCCAGCGATCTCTTTCCCACCATCTTTCTGGCACTCGTGTCCCCATTTCCTCCCCATCCTCCCCCATCTGTCTGCTGCAGTGGTGGGCAATGGGAGGAAGCAAGAACTCTCCCTCGGCTCGGAGCTCAGGCCAGCACTGGAAACACGCCGCCGCTGCTGCTACGCACTGGGAGCAAGCCAGGAACACAGCTTTCGTTTTAAATGCTGCTGAGCCCCTGCCAGCTCTAGGGTTGAGCGCATCCATTCCTTCTTCAGGGAGTTCATCTGCTGTCAGCCCAGAACGCAGCTCAGCATCTAAGAACAGTGGTCTCGTGTTCATTTGCAGCAGGCACAGCAGGAAATTGAGAATTAGCGAAGCATTTCTCCTGAAAGCTTTCCAAATTGTAGCAGTCAGGCCAATACAGATATCAAGCATGGAAAATTTCAACGCGGGCAGCAGCGGTCAATAGTCGTCACGAACAAACAGCAACACTTAGGTACGAGGAATGCCGCTCACCACTCCAGCATTAGAGGGGACAAATCTACTGCAGATTTCAGAATGATTTTGTGGAAAGAACAGATCTTTCATTGATTGTTTCCCCACTGTTGTGCACCCAAGGATGCTGCCTGCTGAAAGAACTGCAGCAAGCCTGGGAAGTACTGAAAAGTTCTGGTAGAGGAAGCGTGTAGGTGCCCAGCCTGTACTCCTGGCACAGGGCTGCAGCAGTTCTGTCCCAGCTTTGGAAGGGTAGAAAAAGGCCAGTCATCTGTTATGTGCTGGTGAATTCTTCCCTAGAGCAAAACTTTTATCGTAGTCAGTGGAGATGAGCTCCCACTTCAGACTTCATACACAGCTACAAAACCGTACCTGTGCTCTGGTTATGACCCACCCCAGCTTCTTCCCAGAAAGGCACAAAAATCTGCATGCAACAGGCACTGGCAGGATGACTGGTCCAGAGGAACTCCCTCATCCCTTACTGGGTGTTGGTGCTTTGCACCAAGAATGAGGATTAAATCACAGTCCTCCCCAAAATCACCCCATGGAAACTGAATTTGAACCCTCCCGGTTGAGAGCTGCGCAGACTTCCCGAAGGGCTCACCCTCCCTCACCATTTTTGTCCAAGGCTTTTATCGCACTTACCTTAACCTGAGCTCAGCCACACCGGTTATTCATGCTGCTGGATAATTCAGCACATTCTCCTCTGTTTCTTTTCCTGTCTCTCCTACGCTGCCTCCTTTAACAGATGATAATCTGCACAGCCAGACTTCTGCACTGGATTTCTGATCCCTCTTGGCACAGGGAAGACCGACCGTGGGAGACCACCACGTCTCCAAGGCCTGACAGATACTGGGAATCTACCCAGGATCACCAGATCCTAATGCATTGCAGCAGCTGTCGTTTTATTTCTTTGTATGACAGTCGAATTAGACTTGCTGGAAAATGCAGTAAGCAAAAGGAATATGAGGTTTAGTTTATTAATCAGAAAACGTCACGTTATCAATTAATCAGATCCCATTTGTTACATGACGTTCAGTACCCAGCCTTTTTGAAACACCACTCCTATTTAGTGCATTTGCAGCCAAGAGGGGGGCTTCAAACTTCTGTGGATGATCCTCAGTACCTCAGACTGAGCCAACAAGATGTGGAGGAGGATTAGAATTAAGTCTCCTCTGTGCAACTGCACCATCAAATTTTAGAAAGGTGGAAGGTCTGTAAAGCTGGCAGCCTGCGTGAGAGGCAGCATTTATCCCCCAGGTCAAAGACATGAATGCGTGTTAATTAAATATAATGCTATCTGTTCTGGTTGTTTAAATAGCTCTTTGTAAATTTTATGTCAGAGGCCCCTTGAGAGGTTGCTATAACTTAATTTTTCGTGCAGACTGTGGTATTAAAATTTCTATCCTGGTTTCTAATTTTATTGTATAAAAGATGCTTTTTCCGTATTACTGGTCTAATTTCCTTTATTACACAGCTACATAAAAGAGAGTCCTGAACCAGGTTAGCTTCCAGTATTAAATAAAGGCTTGCTATTTATTTTCAAAGCAATTTATGTGCGGGCACCTGGGACTGGCTCAGTCTTATCATATCCACTCAGCTTGTTCCCAATGCGTCACATGTTTTTCAAGGTTTACTGTTCATACTCCTTATGGCTCAATTTGCAACCATATTTTTCAGCAACACTGTTCTTATCACCTTCCAGGCACAACTTGCAATACACAGGACAATATAAAAAGAATTCTTTACTCACACACAAGCATGCACGTACCATGGACTCGAGAAAACTTGGATCAGCAACAGCCAGAATTACTTGAAATAAAATCCTAACAAGAGTCTTGATGGGACACTCAAACCTGGTTAATCCAAAACACTTTGCAAACTATTTTTATTCAAATTAAAAAGACTCAGGTAAACAAAGTGATGGTACATACATGTTATAAACCTGGTTAGCAGCTTAACCTTCAGGAGTACAAGAGCTAATGAAAAGCCAAGCATGGATTAACCAGGTCCGAAAACATACACTGAAAAAAAAGTCACCAACATCAACGTTTTGATTTTTTACACAAACAGTAAATTTTCTCATGGAAGGGAAGGACTGAAGAAGAAAACAAATAATTATTAGTCATCTCCAACTGGTTTATGAAAATACCGGTCCTAGATTAAACTATTTTCCACTCTCACAGAAGCCAACCATCTCCCATACATACTTTTTAGTTTAATATGAAAGTTTTCTTTACGCCAGTACAATGAACGGCAGTGGAAAACAAATGAGGGGTTCAGACACCCACAAAGAGAGACAGACAGATACGTCTTCTTTTTTTCTTTTTTTTTCTTTTTTTTTTTTTTTTTAACCAGAGTCAGAAAACAGTTTCTTTTGCTGGTTTTGAATTCTAGACTGTAGCCATTATATCCTAAATTTCACTGCAATTGACTGAAATGCCTCCAATATAGAGACATGATTTTGAAATAAATAAACAAAGCTTACAATAATTGATTAGGGCCAGCCCAGTGGCTTAGTGGTAGTGCTCTGCACTGCCTTGCGGGAGGACCCAGGTTTTGTTTGCACTTCCAATCTCTTGCTCCTGGGCCGAGAAGAGCAGTGTAAGTAGGGCTTCAGCTGCTCGGGCAGGAGAGAGCCAGTGCTGCAAGTCTGCTCATCACTGACCTTCAGATAAATTAAACATCTGAGTTATACAGGCTCCAAAGGGAGTCCCATCCAGTCCTCAAAAGAAAATAAATAAAACAATAACTTAACTAAAGTCCATCCCAGGTTCTTTGGTGTAATTTTTGTTCATGCTGAGAAGTAGGAGAATCTGGTGGTGTATTAGTACAATCCATGATAGTTCCAAATACTCAAAAACTAGGGTTTGCTGCCTGATTCACTTCAGCGTCCCATCTTTGTGGCTAAAAATTGCAAAGCCTCTGGCAATTTGAACACATTTTAAGATGACACTGTATATATGGGGGTAGTTTAAGACTATTCAGTTTCTACTTCGTCAAATAAAACTGATCATTTACAAAGGCCAGTAAGGAATTTCTGTACCGCAGGTGTGCTACTTGTACAGTCCAAAATCGTAATTTCCCTATATGTTGCTTAGCTCCATTTGCTTCATATCCATTGCACATTTGACTTAAACTGTCCTTAAGTGCCTACTTGTAATTACATGGGTTTCTGTGCAATGACTGGAGGATTGCAATAGGAGAGGGAGAGGAATTAGCCAGTAAAATTAAACAACAGTTTATACTTGCACATGTCACTTCCCTCATCAGTATTAATTACATCAGCAAAACAAAATCCAACGTATCCAGTATTTGAAGGAAAATATTTAACCCTCTGCCAAATACACTGAAATGAAAAGGTTCTGTACTATTAAGACTTTAAAAACCATCCCCACATGATGAACATTTCTAACAGTAAGATGATGTGTACCAGTAAATCAGTTCTTTTGGACTGAATTGCAACGACCACACTCCTGCCAACAATTTTTTCAACTTAACATAGCTTTCTCAGTTACTTGATGCAATCTAAAAGTATTAATTCTTTTTCTAAAATTAAATACATGAAAGGATTTACCTTTAAAGAAACAACTCTGCAGTCCAAAAGGTTGGTTAGTTAGGAGGACAGGCAAGTCTTTAGCAGAATGCAGCCACAACCCTGAAATTTGGCAAGAGTCTATACCTACCTTACATAGCAAAAAAACCCCCACAAACAATCAAACAAACAAAAAACCAAAAAAGGAAAAAAAAAGAAAAAGAAAACCCCCAAACCCTCTGAAGACTGCAATGCAGAAATTCTATTTCTCCAATGTACTTGGTATGCTGAACTCATACATACCATACATTTAAATGTCAAAATTTTTCTCAAATTTTGCATTGCAAAACTTTAAGGTGAATCAATACACTTAAAGAAAGCATGTCTTACGATACCCAATCATTAACAGAATATGTGTGAATTTAAAAACATCATGTTACTTCACTAAGAAAACTACACCAACTCCCTTCTCCTCTAACTTACCTTCCAAGACCTGAACTGGTTTGAAGTTCTGCATGCCTCTTCCACATGCAGACAGAATTGCTTAGGGAGGAAACTTCCCCCTCCCACTGCTCGGTGTTGGGGACATCGCAGAACCCCCAAAGCAGGCCATGGTACATGAAACATTTCACCTTCTAAGGGCATGCCAGCACATGTATTCTGTTACTGATTTAGGATCACAATGGCCTTGGCTACACAATTAAATTACTGGACAGGACTGGACAACATCAGCAGTCAAGACACCCTCGTCCCATCCACACTAGTACTTCCACAATTGCTGTGGCCCACTCAGCTGCCTTGGTATTGACTTGAAATGTCATTTTCCCTAGTGTCAATCACAGCTTACCTTCAGCTTCTTTTAAGAGATCCTCCCTGTTCACATCCAAGAGAGATTTCTGCCAGAAGTGGCTAGCACACACAAGCACATGTACACACATCCTTCTAAGATGTAAACTACGACTAATTTCATATTCCACTGTATCAATCTGTACTTTTTCTTTTTTTCTTCTTTTATATAAAAACAATGGCATCAGATTCTCAGCAACAAAGTATAAGAAAGATGAATCCTTGACTACACTTAACCAATTATGAAATTGCCTTTCAAACAAAGGAAACATATGCAAAAATCCGTGTATTTGATAAAGTCAACTTAATATAACAAAAAGTGAAATATGCTTATTAAAAGTGTCCTTATATAAAAATGGTCTTGCAATGTACAGTAAAATGCAATACAAATTATTGTTGATTATCTCTTCCCACCCAGTAACTAAAACAGCTATTGTTCCACAAAACTCCTTATATGCCGGTATCAAAGAAAGAAGCAATTATGCGACTAAACATTTTCTATGTTGTACGCCTGACGGATGTTAAGGGTGTCTCGTAGCATCAAGTCTCGCAGACGCCATAATGCATCGGCCATTGTGCTATGAGCCCCTTTACTTTTCAACCAGTGTGAAGGGAGTCGGCTCTCTTGTTCTTTTGATAAGTGGACATCTCGTCTTCGTGCTAGAAGGTCAAGAAATGGTCTTGTTATCTACTGGCTTTGATATTCACCACAATTTCTCTAGAAAAAGGCAAATATAATTCTACAGTACAACTTTTACCCTAGTAATTTAGCACATACGATTCTTAGATTTACCCATCGATGGAATTAGCCTGCTGATAACATATATACTCCTAGTCTGTTTTTAACAATTACATTTTATTAAGTAAGCAGACTTATTCAGCATTTTCTATAAAAGCAAAAAATATTAATGGTTACAAAGAAGCGTGTTCTGTCTGGAAAAATCCCACTGTATCAAAAGCCTTACCTGCAAGTGTCTGGTCCCACTTGCTAATACTATTTGATTCAGCACTAAGCCCCTCAATATATTTCAGATAGGCTTCAGAATGAAGAAGCCTCTGTGTCTTTGGTGGAGGGGAGACGAACATGGGAGTTGTGGGCTGCTGCATAACCGGCTGACTTGCTGGGCTCTGGCCGGGATACGGAGGGGGTGCCTGCTGTCCCGGCGGGCCAAGGATTCCCATCTGCAATGACAAAGCAACGGACAGGTCACAGCTGGGGGAACTGCAGGGTAGCTGCTTTGCATCTGTGCATCAGGTCACCCTTGCACAACGGAGCTTCAAAAGAGGTTTATGAGCAAAGGCATTATGAAATATCCCTGCAAAACACTCACTTCAGCCAGGGCTATCCATTGGGGTCACCGAGATGCACAGAGAAAGTGCAAACAAACCACTCGTATCTAGCAGACAACACTGTTCATAATCTATGTAAAGATACTCTAATTACCCACCATTTTTCCTCTCTCCTCTTAACCTAAATTACTCCTTTTGCCTCCTTTTTCTTTCATGCTTTCTCTAATTTGATCAGAAACTGTGTGGTCTGTAAAGTGCAGGGTTTATCTCTAAAACTTCTAATCCAAATTGACCCTGATCCTTGGCTGTCTGGGATACTTGCACAGAATAAATGTTAATTACTGTCAGGCAAAAATTGCAGGCAGGCCACAAAACCCCATAAAAATCACAGTCACACAGAAGAATTCCCATCACTGTGATTAAGTAGCAGTACTGAGAACTCTTAGCACAGATATCCTGTGGTCTGGAATAACTTGATGCCATGACATATACACTTTACTACTTTCTCACTCAACTTCTGGTTTTCTTTACGCCCTCTAGTCAAAAATCACATTTCTCTTTATGATGCAAAAATTTAGTCAACACAATTGGAAATGTACTGAACACTTCTTCTGCATCTATCACTGAGAAGGAACATCTGATCATCATTGTTATCCAAACTCACAAATTATGAACTGCCAATAAACATTTGCTTCATCAGTTTGTGAAATACGGGAGTAAACAACAAGGGAGTTTTTACCCACCCATCAACAGCTGAGAAAGCAAACAGCATCCTCTCTGCATCACCAAAGCATGCAAAACCTAAATTATCAGCAGTTTAACACTGTGTTGAAATGACTCAGTTTAGTAGAAGGAAAAGGAAACAAAACACTGTCTTGCTTATACTGCACAGGTTATCCCACTGGACAGAACCTCATTAATTCCTCTAATAACAATTTGACCAACAAATACAGACATACACTCTTAGCATAAGATATTAACTGGTTCTAAATACATTGGTGTACATATGGTTTGTGTTCTGCCTGGGAAAGGCTATGTCCATCCCGACATGCTTTCACTGAGATGTTGTTCAAATGCTAATTCAGAGCCTTAGAGCCTCATAAATAATGCAAAAATGACTCACCTGCTGTCCAAAAGGACTTGCTCCAGGTGCTGGAGTGCCTACCATGGGGGACACATTTTGGCCTATAACACCTATATTCCAAAATATAAAATAATTAGTCTTATTCCAGAGCAGTGACAAATACCTCTTGGGTCTTCTACAGTAAGAAGTTATACTTTGATATCATTGCTCACTTTAAGCAGATGTACAACATTCAAATACCCCCCACTCCCCCAATAAAAAAAAACACTTTAAAAATTTCTGAATGAAAAAAAAAAAAAAAAAAAAAAAGAAACCAACAAAACCCCCCAACATGACAACCACCAAGCATTGATAAGTGGCCTATTGAATTAATTTAAAGAAATGCAAAGTGAATAATTTTTGGTTTTCAGTTGGGTTTTTTTTTCCACGTTACTTAGCAATTGCCTAACTAAATCTTTTAATTTATAACACACATCTTTAGCTTGACAGGATCTTCCTGGAATCCTTTAAGAAAGGAAATGCTGATTTGCTTTAGCAACATTTAACATTTCCTTGTGTTCAGTTTTATAAAATGCATTCACATCTGGAGAAAATCAAAGCCATTGCACAAGTTCTGTTAGATCTCACTAATATAAAACTCAATTTGTAGGTTAAGCTTAAATAGTCTTATACAAAAGACTGATGAATATTTGAAACACATTTCAAAAAAATAAAACCTGCTAGATTTTCTCAAACATATTGAGACTTTTCCCTATTGTACAGAGTGCAGCAGAAAACACCCATGTCAGTGTTATATACAATAAGTTACAAATCTAAATGAGAGTCACGCAGTTCCTGATATTTTACATACAGATGCTTTGGTGTGAAAAAATGAAAGTTATGTGAGCTGCTGCTTTTCTTTCTGTTTATGCCACTTCTCATATTCATTCACTGGAAAAGCTGCAAACTAACTGTGCTTTTCCTGAGGGTTTAATTTGCATGCAGGTTTCTGTATCAGTGATGAAAAGACGTGCTACTGCATTTTGCACACTAAAGCATATTTCAAATGCATTTTCCATTTCATCACAGCCCCATTTTAAATGCATCTGTACTAACAGCAAGACAGAAGTTGGCAAAAACACTGACGATTATAGGTTGTGGAATATGGCACAGATTTTGGTTTTGGTACCAAGTGAGGAGGTCTGGATGAGGGCACCCTCACCTGTCCAGCATCAGAGCATGGCTTCGCCCCTAGCCCACCCCGCTCAATTTAGCACCACTTCACGTGTGGTTCTGCATTCCCAGGCATTATTTTTCCCCTAATCCACATCCTCGCAGTTTTAAACACCATCCATAACAGCCCACTTCTCTAGTGGGAAAAACTCCTCAAAGAAATGCATTGTCCTGGATTCACCTCCCAAACATTTGTATTGGCTGGTATGTGCTGAATGTCACTGCCTTGGTGAGTCGGAGCCAGGCTCACAGACACACAGCTGTTTTCCTACTTGCTCTGTGTGACATTATGACAAATCTTACACACCTGCGAAGCTGCAAGCTGCACACCTAATACTGCTGGACTTTAAAAATGCAACAAGCAAACAAAAAAACAAACCCACCGCAACCCAAAACAATTTACATACAGATGAAAATCTTAATAGCGTTTCCAATAAACACAGTTGCAAGTGGGGTAGGGGGAGGCAAATGAGACCACTTCTGTCCACAGCTTGTTTAACTGCTGAACATATGGGATGCACATCTTTTAAATAGGAGTTATCAGAGGTAAAAACTGAAAGGATCAGCAGAAAACAGGGTCAGAGGCAGATGAAAATTTTTCCCCATAAAGAGGGCACCTTAATGGCATTAACACTGAAAAAATGTTTGTTTCATTCAGCCACACTTTTCATGGAAAGCATGGCAAAAAAATAGCAAACATGTAGTAGATAATGCTCTCAAAAATCAATTCAAAATTTGGCCAACAGTACACTGAGTTCACCTTACCCCCACACGTTTCCAGTTGCTGTTGTATCAACAAGGTTTAATCTGAACGTTATTTTATAATGACACACATCAGTGCCCCAATGGCCAAGGGGTCTTACATGACCAGGTTCATTTAAGTTCAGTCTGGCTACTGATTAATATTAACATATTGAAAAAAAGTGTTTGGTAAGGAATGAGAGCAATAAATTTCATTTATAAGCCCACTTTAAATAAGAAAAGGAAGAGTGAAAGGATGCTGTTCAAATGACATAAGGATACGAGTAGGCTGATTTCAGCTTTTCAGACCTCTGAAACTCAAGCACAATTGTCATGTTTTTTGGCTGGAGCAAAACCACTGCTGGAACAGCACTGCATTTCTCCAGTAACCGTTCCTTGCTGGTTTACTGAACATGCTGTTCTGTCAGCATCTTGCATATACCTCATACATTCAGCAGTGCATCGTGTGTGCTGCAGCTACACAAACCTGCAATGTTCAGAAACAAAAGCTATGACCAAAACAAGCTGCAGATAATTTCTGTAACAACTGGTTAAACGCCAAGTACATGAAAATGAAATAAGAGCGAATGAGGATGACATTCTTACCGGGTGGTGGGATGCCTGGGATGCCTGGCATACCTGGCGGAAGTTGGTGGGGTGGGGGCACCCCTGGGTGAAGTGGCTGCATGCTGCCCATGCTAACAATGCCATCAACTGGGCCCTGCAAAGGTGGCAGCACCGGTGGATAGCCACTTATCATGCCTTGAAGGACACAACAAATTTCAAACATGCATCAATAACATGCAATATGATCTACACAATCATGTAGACATGCACTATCCACAAAAAAAAAAAAGCACCTTTAGTACAGCAAGACGATACTACAATTAGTATCTTGCAAAATAAACAAAAATTAAAAATAAAGTTATAAATATGAAACACTATACTTCTGATGAATTAGTATTTAGTGTATTTATATGTTTCTCATGGGGCAATAAATGCTGAATATTCAGATATGTTAACACAAGGAATAAATTCAGCCACAATTAAATGTTACTAACACAAGCAATTTTAATACAGCTTAAAGCTCTGCCATCTGCATACAGATTACAAACACAACACTAACTACACAAGCTTCACGTACAGCCCTGCTACTTGGGCTAGCTCAGAGAGCAAAGCCAACTGGAACAAAACCAAAACCCTGTACATTGTTCTGCAGTGCATATGCAAAATTAACACGCACAAGCCCTACAGCATTCATATACTTAAAACTAACAGCAGTGACGGGTGATTTTTATTCAATTATCTCCAGTGTGAGCTAAGAAAGTAATTCAAATTTTAAACCCGACAGCACTGGATGTGCTGGGCTGCAGTAGCTGACACTCATGGCACTAAACCAAAGTAAAAGGACTTACAAAGAGCACCTGCAGTCCCTCACAGATTTTCACTGTCAGTGTCTTTGAGATGTCTTTATAAGAAAATCAATGATACGACAAAGATGGTATTGTGCTGCTCACAAATTTAGTTTTCTGCACGTGAGGGAAGACAATTTAGAGCTTATTCCGGTTTTGGCTCAGGTTTGCTGCTACCCATGAGGTGATACTACAGGATATAGCTGCGCTATGTTTATCAGGTCCTGAAACGTAACACGCTTGTCCTTCACCCGTTTTCTAGGCTTTTTGATTTGAATGGATGTGTTGTTAGGTAACCAAGGAAAGGGGCTGGAAAGACAACGGAAAGATGGCAGAGGACAGAAGCAGGTCTAGAGAGATGAGATAAGCCTAGAAATGCAAGATTGCTGGGGCTTCTATAGCAGGTCCCAAGAAACCACCTACTGAGTTATGCCACACTCCCAGTAAGTCATAAAACAAGCTCTGAGAACAGGGATTTCTGGAATAAGATTGGCCTAAAACTCATATCAGTTCTGACTGGAAACAAAGCTGTCAGAAGCTCAGGATCGAAACAGATCAACCAGCTCCAAAATAAAAGCTAAATTTGTCAGTTCCTCAGGAAGGGTTACAAAGGTAAGAAACCTGAAATTCCAAAAGCCTTATATGCAGGAAACGACGAGAAAAACAAAGAAGTGATCTCCCTCAAAACTTCAGTTTCCACAGGACACCTAGATTGACACTTACTAAATAGGTCTTAGGTACCTATTGCAAATACTGGAAGCTCATCTGTACCTCTTTATTAACAGAGTGAAATCCATATTTCTAACGGAAAAAGTAAAAGAAGAAAAATAACGAAAGCATCCCTAGCATAAGGGGCTTTCACTGTAGCCACCGCCCGGTACTTCCAGCGCACCCCGAACTGTAACCACATCTTCAATGTATTTACATACACTTTTGAAGCTTTAAAACAAACAAACAAAAAAAGCTCCAATGAAACAAACCCATATTTATCAATCATGAAAGCTCATTTCTACATTTCCAAATAAAATACTCATTCAACAACTGGCTGCATTAATAGTTATTGTCAAATCTCCATGAGTAATCAGTTCCTGTAGCTCATCACAAGGTTATAAGAGCAGCCACTTTCATACCCCATATATGAGTTACCACTTTGATTTTAAACTAGTAAACATGGGCAAACTATCTCCAGCTCCCACAGATGTGATTTATGAAGTCTGTCAAATTACTTGTTTTCTCATTTTTTATTATAACAATGTAAGACTAAATAAACTTTCCTAATGCATAAATTTACAAGTACCTAGAGTGCTGCATGCTAAGAGAAATGCATCTCAGAAGGCATCCAGACTTTTTGGACCCATGGGCCATAAAGAAGTTCCATGAACTTCCGTGATGGAGAAGTTCTCTGAACTAGAGAAGAGCAATGAAATGATGGAGGAGGATGTAAAAGAGGTCTCAACAGAATAAGATACCTCTAAGTCAGACTTGCGGAAACCAAAAGATGAAAGACTGTGTTTTTCAAATGGGCCACAAAAACAGAAAGAGCGTAAAAAGATCCACTCGATCATCTACTTTAAGGAAGTACTTCACAATGCCAAAGTGAAGAGACTTGAATGTCTAACTGCTCAAATAAGATGATGGTCTTAAATACAGCTTGGCTTTTGAGGAGGCTGCCACAGGAAGTGAGCACGTGTAGTTTGCAGAATGCACATTTTTGGAAAGTTTTAAGGAAGTGTTAATAGTAAGTATTACTGCCCATCAACACCTACCTCCAAAAAATTAGAAAACTGACTCAATGCCAAAAAACCAAGAACCAAACCAAGAAAACACAACCACAAGAGGATGACATTTCTACACACTCTAGATTGAAGTAGATTACTCACTAAAGAGAACAGCATTGGAGACTTTTTTATATCCCTTTTTCTTAATATATGCACAGATGTGTACACAACACACAGACACATACCAACTGCAAACAGTTCAGAGGAAAATTATCCAGAACAAAGTGAAAAAAACAAAAGAAAAACACAACTCAGTGTAAACAAATGCTTTGTAATCTGAAGACCATGAACCAAGTAAGGAATGTGCCTTCGGTTTAAACATCCATGCAGCCTATTTACTGAAAAGGGATTTAGAGACCATGATGAAAAATGCCTCAGGCTTCAGCTTTAAATATGGCCACAGCCTGTGAGACGGAAAAGAAAAAGAAAAATGACAAAAGAATAAATGGAATAATTGGAATGCCTTAAGGTAAAAAAACCCCAAAACTCAAAACAAAAGCCCTCCAAATACTTATTTTTACCTACTCAGCACTATTTTGACCTTGACTGAAGTAATCTAATTTTTTTAATTAGAAAAGGGGGAAGGAAAACAACCTATCAGGTCATAGCTAATTCATTTTCTCACCGATGTATGGCTGATTCCCATACAAGAATCTCCAGTGGAATCTACATCGTCTTCAGATCTGATCCTGAAAAATACTTACTCCGAGCATACCCTCTATGAACTCAAGACAGATTACAACTGGTAATAACCACACACCAAACAACAGGAACCTCGTGGAAGAGTCCTCTGAGCTCAGCTCTATTCTGAAAAATCACCTCATAAAACTGGCAATGTTGGCATCTCCTATTTGTTTCTGCAACGGCTCTAGATCCTAGCCTGCTCTGCTTACCGGTGTCTAATTGGCAATTCTGTAAAGCTTTTGCTTGGATTTAAAATCTAGTTTGGATTCTGTTTGCCTCTTACCTTCCTGACAATAAATAAATAAAAAATAATAATAAAAATCGGCTCCTACTTTACACTTCCACTGATGTTGCATGCACTAGAAGAGTATTTAGCTCGCTTTTCTCCTGCCACAGCAGGGCTAAATATGAACTCTGCAAAGCAGAATGAATAAACACGACTGCACACACAGAACAGGACTACCGCACAAGGAGGACCCTTCTTCCCTGCATTTTCAACAGGCTACTCACTACTGGAGCAAGTAACATGGGACTACCAGGCTACCGCTGGCGTTATGTATATAATGAAGAAAGACTGAAGAGGCTGAGCTTTTTCTTCCGTAAGAACAAAGTGACCCAAGAGAGTGTTCAGAGTTATGAAGGGGGTTGATATAGTGGATGAGGAAAAAATGGTCATAGCTCCTACGTTTTACCTGCAACGGGTGTCAACTGCTGATTGAGCATTCCCATTGGTGTTGGTGGCGGCACCACCCCCATAAGAGCCCCGACAGGAGTGCCTGCCCGGGGGGAGGAATTCTGCTGCTGTGCTGCTCGCTCTCTCTCCTGCTGCTCAGCAACTTTAGCTGCCCGCTCTGTAAAAGTATTTTAGATTTTCAGTTCTGTTTTGTAACCCAGAATTTCAAAATATTATCTGTTCATTAAAAAGGACTAGTCAAACACTGGCATAGTTTAGTCAAATATAAAGTAGAACAGATGAATCTTTTTATACAGTATATGATTTGATTTCATGTGGCTGCAGCTAAGACTTTTAGAGAACCTTTCATGAAAAATATTCCACAAAGTTTTATCTCTTTCTAAAAAAAAATAAAAATAAAAATAAAAATAAAAATAAATAATAAAATAAAAATTTTAAAAGTCAAAGAACAAATTTGATAATAACACCAGTGTTACCAACATGAAGCAGCAGTCCAGCATTAGGCTCAGTCCGCACTAGGAAAACATGGCAAAACGTTCCCTCTGTTGACACCACTGGCTCAGCTAAACCAGTTGCAGCCAAGGCCGGCAGCAATCACGCAGATCCGCTACCAGCTGCTGCGGGAATTCTAAGCACCATGTCTACCAGGCGTGCCCTAAAGTAAGACGCAAATAGCAGATAGCAGTGCCAGCCGGTGGCCCGTTCCTTCTTGGGCTCCTCGGGTATTTTTACTACTGATGCAGCTGAAAAGTGGTGGCAAAGTTGGGAAGCATTTGCAAAGTTTCCCTAGTGTAGAGAGGTCCTTAGTGTTTGGAACATAACAAGCAGCAGTTTGATGAACCAAAAAGATTTTTCTCTGCCTCTTTCTGTCATTTTCCCCATTTGGCCCCCTTTGAGTTATTTTTTTTCTTTTTTCTTTTCTTTTTTTTTTTTTTTTTCTGAAGATGTCTAACTCACATTGTGCTGCTCACTGGAGGTCATGTGTGTCCTTTGTACGATGAATCTGGTCATTATCTCAATCAAGTTTCTCACTGTGACTGCAAGAACAAAAGATCTACTGCAGGGGAATCTGACCAGAGGACAATTTTATATTAAGGGAAGGGCAAAGGGTCATGGGAAGAAGAAAAAAAACAAACCAAAACCCAAGCAAACAAAACAAGGAGATATACTGAATGCCTACTCAAGGTGTGTGGGGGCATGCAAGTTGCTGATTTGTTTACTCTGAACATTGTATCTGACTGACGCAATGAGGAACGACAAAGAATAAATGAATGCAGCATACATCTCCAGCAATTTTAATAACAGTGAATGCAGGGCTAGAAGTTCTCTTGCAGTTGGTGAAAGATGAAAACTGCCACCAAAACAGCAATCAAGGTCCTCTGTCAAACAAAGGCTAAGAAGAAGTTCATCAAGGAGATTAAGTTATGCATCCTGCCAATGTTACTCGTTTTCTCTAGTGTATGACTTCAAATGTCTATCACACATTTGTCACCTGTAGAACCTGTTTGTGCAGCTTCTAGCACTACTTCCATACACTGAAAGACCAGTTTCATTTCTAAAGGCGTTTCCTTCCTTCTTTTCACTTCTGTCATTTTGGAAAGAGATGACGACGCACAGAAACTCCTAAATGTACTACAGGTAACTTACATGTGATCGAGCACAAAATACACAAGACACTTAAAGGTAGATCCTGAAGTAGAAAAATGATAATTTTCCTCTTTAAGAGCAGAGCAAGCATCTGGGGACAAGATGAAGCAGCTGTTCTGACTCTCACCTGCTTCCGGCCAGCTATAAAAAAATCGTCAGACAAAAGCAAAAGTTCTGGAGACACTCTGATGAATGAGAAATTACTGTTCAGCATCCAGCTTTATCAGACTTCAGAGTGCTGAGCTTTGAAGAAGGACCTGATGTAGGACAGCACTTGAGTTTTACCTAGCCTCTGCCCATGCCGTGAACTGCCACGGAACTAACAGATGAAACACCACTGCCAAAGGGAACTGTAGCAGGTATCTAAAAGTTAAGCCTTGAGCATTCACATAATACTCAATACTAAACCCAAATCGTTTAGGCCAAGACTTGAGATCATTCAAACAACATTTCCAATACATCTCAAGAGAGACAAAAGAGACATTCTGCTTGGAACAGAGCTTTTCCTTAAAACAGGCCTTTACTCCAATCCCATGCATTATTTTTATTTTATTTTGAGGAGTTTTCACAGTGCAGTTAGCCACGCACAACGCAGCCTGTTCTTTGCCCAGCTATTGCTGAAGAAACAACTATTATCCTGCACATACACCAAATGAAATTTTCAGTGGGTCAAAACGGATCTAAAATGCAAACTCGTTTTCACAAGAATGTGGGAAGGCACTTTTTCACTGGGGTGTCAAACCGTGCCTGTTCCCTGCTTCCTGCTGCACGTCCACACTAGAGAGCACATGAATTCTGACTTGCCACAGTGGAAGGACAGGAGCTTCTTTCCTTTCACACATGCTAAGCAAACACAGTTTGGACGCTTTGTAACCCCATCCCAATCCCTCAAAATCAAATAAAAGTAAGTCTAGTTCTGGGCAGACACCAAGCCAAAGAAACTGCAACCCAAAACGCAAAAGCTTTGGAAAATTTGAGAAACAGGATTAAAATGGAAGTGCAGAGGCAATCATTAACACAGCGGACAGACACTGTCGCTACCGCTACATTACAGCTGTGTCTTCCTGCAGAAGTGCAAGACATCAAGCTGCTCTAAGCTAGGAAGCGTTGACATGCTAGCCATCCTACTGCTTAAGAACTAGGCTGTAAGGAGGGGTCTGTCAATAAAAAGATACCATGTTCACCTAGAAGGGTGTTAAAGGGAACTACAACAGGAAAAAAGTAAGGCCATAGTAATTTCACAAAGAAAGAACATTACCATTCCTCTTCACAGCACTTGCAAAGGAAACTTGCACATAGCCAAGTGGTGCTATATTACCCTCCAGAACTGCAAAGAGGTACTACTGCAAATTCAGAAAGGATT
Source organism: Falco cherrug (assembly GCF_023634085.1). Lineage (NCBI taxonomy): Eukaryota > Metazoa > Chordata > Aves > Falconiformes > Falconidae > Falco > Falco cherrug. The sequence continues at coordinate 6,720,730 of NC_073700.1, read as the reverse complement.
GAGGCGGCTGAGAGTGGAAAGTGACAGCATGCAATTCTCTAGTTTGAAGATCAAAGCAGCCTTTAAGTTATGAGTATGCAGAAAACCTATCGAATCTCATTTTTAGAAAAAGCAAAGGTATAACTTAATTGGGCAATAACTTTCCAGGGTGTTGAAATTCTCCTATCCAAAGTAGCACTGTCTTCCAATAAAATTGCAACAATTGCTTAAAAAAAATGGGTTTAATATGGGAAGCATTGATACATTATTAACTACTACTAACTATGGATGTTAAGCCAGTGTATTTGGGTTGGGTAAGCGCCTGCTGTTAAGGATCAATTGTGTTTTAATTTAATCAAATCAAGTTGAAACACAATGACCAACATCAGGGGGGAAGGGGGAAGGGGGAAGGGGGAAGGGGGAAGGGGGAAGGGGGAAGGGGGAAGGGGGAAGGGGGAAGGGGGAAGGGGGAAGGGGGAAGGGGGAAGGGGGAAGGGGGAAGGGGGAAGGGGGAAGGGGGAAGGGGGAAGGGGGAAGGGGGAAGGGGGAAGGGGGAAGGGGGTCTCATGACTGTGAAATATTCCTAGGCTTACTTCAGGATATGAAATGTCTCAACAAAATCAGTTACAACAGCTAATTAATATTGACACTGAAGAACAGGTCATATTTACAGTATCGTAACAGATTCTGTATCCTTGATTTCATTCTATCAAAGCTTTTTAGGACTCTATGTACTGCTAATCAAAAGAACTTTTTCCCGCTGCGCTGTAAGCCTTCTTACCTGCTGCTACAGCTCTGAAGAGCTTCTTGTCCAAAATTCCCCCCAGTCCTCGTTTAAGGAAACTTTCATAAACCAATTTTTCCAACTGACTTCCAGCCCAGGGGCTTCATGGCCCTTTACTTCTAATTTGTCCCCATTTTTCTTGATCTTTGTTAATTTGGTTATTCGCGGCAAAGACATTTAAATTATCAGTTGTGTACTACATAACTTAAACATGCTCTTTGCTCCTCTTCAGTCATCTCTCAATATGAACTTCTCTTTAAGGTACGTCCAGAATACAAACATAAATATCTTCTTTTATTAAACCTGTCATCTGAGTAACAGTAATGAATGTGTTGAGAAAGAAAAAAAAGCAAAAAAGTTTAGCATCTTAGTTTTTATTTACCTTCATATTCTGCTTTCTTTGTTGCTTCCAAGTTTCTCCATTCAGTTCCTACAAGCCTGCTGAGCTCTCCAAAGGAGTAGTCTGGGTGCTGAGCTTTAATCACAGCTCTCATCTCGCTGCTAAATAAGATGTACCCACTCATGTTGATCTTCCTTTTTGATCCCTCCTTCTTGGTGCTGCCCTTAACAGACTTGGGAGTGGACTGTGAGAAAAAGCAGTTATGACCACAAGTGTACAAAAGAGAAGCTTCTTGACATACAAAATTCAAAGCTGTAAGAAACAGTATTTTACAACATTCCTGTATTTTTCTTGAACCTAGTCCCACAAGGACCATCCAACCTTACAGCTCCTAAAGGCAGACTGCATCTACTGATGCATGACAAGAGCACACGCAAACACTTATGAGAAGTACACGGGGCAGGGGGAAAATCACAGTGTTTTGATGCTTTTCAACCCACCCACATGTAATGCCACCTTTATAACTGAGGCTTCAAAAAATTCTCAGTAAGACAACATAGAATGCCCACTATCAACTAAAACCATTCCAAGCGGAACAAGAGGATTAAGAAAGGCTGAGTAGCAAATAAGTGACTACTTGGAAGGCCAAAACAGAAAAAAAATAATTGTGTTATGTTACAGATTTCATCCATTGTGCTATTCAGAAATATTGTCAACACAAGTTGAGTAAAACATTTTTTTCACTATTGCACATTTCAGGGAAACGCTTCCCTATTTCCTCCTCGGCCTTTGCAACCCCCACCCTCCCTGGCTCCATCTTCCTCTTCACATCCCTAAACACTCTCGGTTTTGCCTGCCAGACCTTCCCTTCTCTCTAGTGTTCACCTTGATTACACAAGCTGCCATTTCTCCATGAAAAACCCAAAGCTCTGTTTTGCTAATCACCATTTACCTACAGAGCGGGTTCACATCACAATTCTTACGTTGATAGGTAACAAAAATTCTGTTCCTTTGCTTTTCCCACTGTGGACGCTCCTGTTGAGAGCTCCTTGATGTCTTAAGTCATCAAAAACTTCAACCTATTAGATACCACTGCATTTGTCTTTTTATTTATTTATTTATCTAACCTATTAGATACCACAATTACAATCACTTAGATCCTACAGCTGGAACTCCCTTTTTGAAGGCTCCTTCCACCTGTATTTGAAGGCACCTTCCACCTATATACCAAAACCCTCAAAACGCCCTTCTCATATGCCAAACACAAATTTATAACATCTTGAAAACTGTAATTGATTCCAAATACCTGTTGAGGAAAAAAAGGAAAGAAAAATACATGCAACTGTTTTCTTGCTATCTTGACATTCTGGTCACGTTACTAACTTCTTCTAATTATCACTTTGACCCTGAAGTTCAGCGCTCTTCTCTCAGCTAAAAACAAAGCTCCAGTGGTAGTAAGATGCTTACAAAAAAAAATAATATATCTTTCTCGTCAATTTAAGCCAGGCACTGGATAAACTGAGGTATACTTGTATGTTACTCCAAACTTCACTGGATTAATTTCCAAATGGCAACCCACCCTTAATGTTTTCAATATGAACCCAAAGACAATACTTGTCTTTTGGGGAGAAAGTCTTCTAGGTTTGTCTCTAAGATGGAGGAAGTGAAGAGAACTCCATGCAGGTTCTGGGATGACACACAGGGCACGTACAACTCATCCTGGCTTCTCAGGCAAGCCCACATTGGCAGATGGAGATTTCTCAAGTCAGAAACAGGAAAAGTAATTATGTATTCGGCCTCTTACACATCTGCACTTAGCTACAAGTTTATCAGCTGGTTTTGCCTTTATAGTGCTTGCAACATTTTCAGTAACAGTAATCTAATGTAAAAGCCTACCCATCAGTTTGGAAGGGCAAATAGGACTTTGAGAAACTGTAAGAATTCTGAATTCCGTTCTTGTATTCTCTGGTCTTTTATATATATAACCACTTCTAAATGAACAGAATCTTTTCCATTTGAGTTAGATACTGCATATTCCGTTTTAGATGTGTTTAGAGAAGAAATAAACCAGGACCCCCCTTTATGCCTTTTCTCAGCCATATTGCTTAATCAAAAAAAGGAAGTTGCACATCTTTTTCTTTTGTAGGTTCGACTCAATTCACAGCAAAGTGCAGCAGGAGAGCATCATCCATGTATTTGTCAGGCCCCACAATATCACATATTAATTTGTCTTGAGTCCTTTTATCCTTAGATGTAGTAAGAGTTTCTTTATCAGGAGAAAAAAAAAGTTTAAAAGTTCTGGGGTTTAACAGTTCTTAAATAAAATTCTATACGTTTAAGAGAAGATGAAGCAAACACATGCCTTTTATCTAGGAGCTCTGTTTAAAAAGACACTTTTCACTTGGGATATAAATAGAACAGATTATCCGAAGACGAATATTTATGTCTGTGCTGTATGTTATCTCTCCACTAGAGTTAAATTGTGCTCTGAATGCCAGCTCTCAGACACAATTTGCCTCTTCTTTCCAAATCACCTGTGTGAGGAATCTGCCAGGGCAGCTATCAACCTGGCTTCAAAGAGATATTATATATCAGTATTTAAATAAAACTTCTTAAGGGAACCTGAGCAAAACACAGCTATGTAGAAAGGCGGAAAGCAAAGGAGATCAAAAGACAGTGAATGCTGCAGCAGGCAGTTTGTGAACATCTTTAACATCTAATAATCCCTATTTAAACTGCTTTCAGCAGCTGCCATGCTTAACAATGATGATCTTTTGATTTATAAAAAGTTACCCTCCCCTTCCTAAATGGTTATATTAGTTGGCTAATACATGTAACATGCTTTCTATTTGTAATACTCTGCAAGAGTTTTCACAATACTTACAAAAATTCAGCATGTTAAAACGAGAGCAGCAATGCAACCTTGCACAGGAAAATGCATTTCATGGTCTGCCCACATGACAAAAAGTCGGAATCAAACCAAGCTTTCAATTTCATCTCTCTTTCGTGACATCCAAAGACAGTTATTTCTATCCAGGGGTCACATTCTTTCTTCCAACTACCAATGAGGTTGAATGTAATGCAGCAGAAATCCATACAGCTGGTTACAAAAGTGTCTGAAACTCCCTCCTGGTCCCAGCAGGTCATTCCCACTGCCTCTTTAATGCCGGCATTACCTTGGATGTGGTAATGAGATAGACTGATAAAGGGTTCAAAAATTAGTGGCAAACAAACTTTTTTTATTTGGTCAATTTCCAGATGAAGCAGTTCCTCACCCTGCTTCAATACTCAGTTACATAAATACCAGAGCTTGTGTAAGTAACACAGCATGAGAGGGAAGGGGATCTAAAGTCCCCCCATTTGAACAGCAGCAATAATTCATGCTGCATTGAAGCAGCATATAACCACACAATTCTTCTTTCACTTCATATTTATTTATCAGAAAATTAATACTAAAGCTTCTAGGACATCCAGTTCTTTTTTAACAAGTTCTTATTTCCAAGTAAGAATGGTAACTCAATACTAAAAAAGTGGTATTTTTTTCTCCTTTGAGGATGATGCACAGCATTTTCTAAAAATGTAGCAAACCTGTAACCCCCAAATGCTAGATTTTTTTCAAAATTTAAGGAAGATCTTACAAATGGGCATTAGTTAAATTGAAAATTACAACTAAACCCTTACATTCCAACATTATATTTAACGTACAGAACTGGTATTTCTGAACAAGTGTCATAGAAAACCTACTAATCTGAAATAACACTAACATACGACACAAAAACGTACCCTAGATTTTCCTCAACTGAATGATTTGTTTTAAAAATATTTTAATGAACTTTAATATTATCACCTTGATATCATATTGGATATGCCAAAACTGCTCTGTGTAATTCCATGAACTCAAACTGAAGTATAAATCTATTCTGTGTATATGATAAAATGTTACTGTTTGTTTATTTGGGTTGGGGAAAGAATGCGGAATATAAAGGTTTAAAGGTTTCTCAAGGAAGGTCCTTACCTGTGGTGGAGTATAAGGCATTATATCCAATTCACTAGCTAACGGAGTCTGAAGCTGAGGCATAGAAGGTGTTTCCGTCATATCACCTTCCTCTTCTCCCATCTCTTCCATGTCCTCATCTCCTCCTTCCAACTCAGCAAATTTTGCTTCTAGCTGCTGAATTTTCTTTTCCAGTAGTGGAGATGGCTCCTTCTGAGGAACTATGGGTTTTCTGAAAGGTGGAGGAAGACAAAAAGCAGATGAGAATACACTCACACTTTACAGGAGACAGCATAGGTTTTTGAAGATAAACCCAGGTTTTTTCCTTTATTATTGATCAATATGGAAACAATGGTGACTCAGGATGTGCCTGTGCTTCCTTCCAGAACAAGGAGCAGAAATCACTCAGTGTCTATGGCCAGTATTTCATTTCAGTCACTTGCTAGAAGGAATTTTTTAAAAAAATTCGTATTTTTCATCAGTTAGAAGGGGATTTCAATGCAACGAATACTTTCATTTCTGCAACAGAAGGTAGTTAACACCACATCTTCCCTAGATTTTATTAAGTTAGAACTTAGTTCTTTTATTAATATCAGTGTTCAACAACTGGAAAGCTATTTGTAACCCATAATGGGGACTTAAGTTATTTTAATGATATCCAAGAGAATTTACCAGTCTGATAACATAACAACTTTTCCTAAAGTCAGAAGAAAACGAAAATATCCACTGGTATTAAGACCATGAAAAGACTGATGTTACCTGGTCTCCTTCCCAGAAGTGTGATTAGTCAAAATTGATCTTCTCCTACAACTATGACTTTTATATATGCACAGGGTCTGGCTGGGATGGAGTTAATTTTCTGCACAGCAGCCCGTACGGTGCTGTGTTTTGGATCTGTGACCACAACAGTGTTAGTAACACATCAATGTTGAACTGTGTTAGCACATTGTCAGGGCCTTTTCTTTTTGCCACTCTGCCCCCGCAGCAAGCAGGCTGGGCATGGGCAATAAACTGGGAGAGGAGACAACCAGGACAGTTCAGCCAAACTGACCAGGGATATTCCATACCGTATGACGTCATGCTCAGCAATAAAAGCTGGGGGAAAGGAGGAGGAAGGGGGGGACATTCAGGGTTACGGTGTTTGTCTTTCCAAGTAAGCATTCCACATGTCAAGGTCCTGCTTCCCCGGAAACGGCTAAACATCTGCCTGCTGATGGAAAGTGGTGAACTAATTCCTTATGTTGCTTTTTTTGCATGTGCAGCTTTGCTTCACTTATTAAAACATCTTTCTCTTGACCCAGGATTTTCTCCTCCTTTTGCCCTTCTCTCCCCCATCCCACTGAGGGGAGTAAGCAAATGGCTGGGTGGGGGCTCAGCAGCCAGTCGGTCAGTCCACCACAATACAGACAGTGTGCTCAGGTGACACCCTCATTCCCGTGACATTTTTACCTAAAATAGTATATTTCGTCATCTACAACTTTTGCAGAGAGTGAAAACCTCTTCAGCCCTTTAAATTTCTTCATTTGTTTGTCGCTTTCATTGTAGCGGCTCTCACAAAGAAAAACATCGTTTTCAGAGATTTCTGTTGGTCTGCAGGAGAGGAAGTCTTTGAACGACAGAACTACACACTTTCCTGCAGAAATGAAAGAGCTGGGTAAGAAGGCAGCCACGCTTCCAGACATTTCACAAAAAGTGTGGAAACTCAAGTTTTTGCCTCACGTAAGTCAGAAGTTTCCCAGTATTTGGTGCAACTATGGAAAATACAGCAATCAATATCCCTATTCAATAACATCACTCAGGAGAAACCTACACAAACTTAACGTAGCTTTTGGATTTTTGTAAAGAACACGAAAACCTGCAAGATAACAAAACCCCGTGATCACTAGTCAGCTATATTCCGTACAGTACCATAACTACAAAATTAAGTACATAGTCATCATCTTAAGCAACAAACCAAATTTCAACCTCCTTCTGGAATAACTTCCAGGTAACACATACTGGAATAATTACATTAATAACTGAGAACAACAGAGTTTTCTGTTCTCTGGCTGTAGACAACGTTCACTTTGATATCACACATGTAATCCTCTTACTATAAGAAAGCTTTCTTACAGTGAAAATTCTCACTACAGGTCCCAAAGACAGGAATGCATATTAGAAATGGACTGATTAACCTCTCCTCCCCCACTCAATATGAAAAAAAAAAAAACTTGGAATCAAGCCTACACATAGCTATAAATCACTTCAGAATGTGTAGGAAAAGAGTGTCCATTGGATTTAAAGTTGTTAATAACTACCCAAAATGCAAGTCATCGGACAGGTCTCCTCCAAGTTACTCAAAAATACTTCCTTCTTGTAGAACATTTTAGTTGGTTCATGTTCAGTTTCTTCAGGATGTATAAAGATTGGACCAAAGAAATACGCAGCTCCATCTCGCACCCACATCTTTTCAATTCTGGAAAGAAAACCAAACGACTGACATAAATGAAAGGCCATCCCTCGCAATCAGACAGCTGAACACACTAGGTTGTTCAGGAAGACTGTCAGCACAAAATGAGTACAAAGAACAGCCTATTCCAATTGTACCACTGTATCACCTTTTTATTAGTGGCTAAACTTCGACCTCAATCTGTTAAGATTTGTAACGTTTAACTTCATTCAGAAGGTATTTTTTTCCCATCCTCTTTTATACTTTTTGCAACAAACCCATCTTTTGTCCAATTTCTTTTTATAGACACAAACTGCAAATAAAGAAGTTGCACCTACCGTCCTACTCGAGGTCGCACTAACCCATGTGATTTTATGAAGACACAGTCCCCAACCTTAAGCCACATATCATTGTAGCAGAGCTGTTCAAAGTAATGGCAACCAGGTTCTCCATTGGACATTTCTACTGGAACATCTTCTTTGTCCTGCAGAAGAATATGCATTTAGAAACTTGTGGAAGAAGGAAAATCAAACACACAAATAAAAAGATGCCAGGTGCAAGTAAAAAAAAAACCTTTGCTCTATCTTCACATTACCAGTAATAGGTAAACACTAGACAGTTCTGTACGTGCAAAAGTGAGAAGCCTTGAAATTTAAAGATGAAATAGCAAACCCAAAGATACCTTCCTTGTATGTCACAAGCATTCCTATTTCATAAAGCTGCAATTTTGCCAGAACAGTAATTTACAGGTCCTTTGTTCTGCTGCTTCGAAGTTAACTGGCCATGCCAAACCTTGTCAGCTTATTTTGATGGTTTGTTTTAAAGCACCATAACATGCTTAAGAGACAAGAATTGAGTATATGGCCAAGTTAACATATATGGAACTATAATGACTTAACTCTCATATACAATAATATGAATGCTCCATGTATTGCTTGCAAAATCATACCATTAGCCCCACTTAATTTCTTACTTTTTAGTCAAAAGTCACATTGTGCCTCAATTTAGCCTTTTAGCCTAGGATTTCAGAAAGCCAGTGAGAACACAGGCTATTTCCCCATGGTGTGGAAGGAAAAGACCCTACAACTTTTCATTCTCTTGGTAGAAAGAATTCCTTCTTTTGCCATGATGTGACTAAATACAATAATATATACTAAGCGTCTGGTTAAAGCTGACAATGAGTGTGCTGGGTATTCTGTTCTGAGGTTCTGTTTGAAAAATAGATATAAAGTGGATTTATTTTATGACTTAAGTTTATTTGTTTATGGCTCAATTTTAGATTAATTTAATTGAATAAATTAATTTATTTCTTTTATGACTATACACAACAATATAAGCCATTTTTACTCAGCACGTCGGACAGAAATATTCTTAAGCATTTTGACAATAAACCAGTTATAAACCATAAACAGGTCACAAGCAACAGAAATTATGTATTGCTTACTGCTGCCTAGCTACTGACTATTTTACTGAAATACTAACTAACAAAGCACTTCAGCATTGCCATGGACTAAAATTAGGCTTTTAGTTCTACTGATTCTTTAGGCTTCAGACAGGCTTTACATTAAAAGTGTAATTTTCTTTTCTGAAGTGTTAAAAAACCCCAAACAACCCCTTCACATGATCACAAGAAAACATTTCTAGAACCTAGCAAGTATGTACACAGTTTATTTTCTGTTTAGTCTATTTATATTGTTTGCATTTATTTACAAATGTGTGTAACATAATATGTAACAGAAACATATTTTTATGTATTTTATTGTGTCTGTATGCAGTGAAACTGAGGTCATGAGGACTCATGTTTTGCCACTCTTTATCTGTCAAACATAACTGATGTTCCACTTGTTATCTTACATACCTTTTCAAGATGAAGGATACTTTCTCCCACCTTACTGTCTTCCAATGTTTCAGCATGTTTCTCCTCATCTACTTTGTCTGTATTAGCAAACACAGAAGCAACACGGACCACAGGCAGGGGGACATCTCGTGGGACAAATCTTACAGAGCTTACAGGCATAGTCCACAGTTTAATCTTTTTAAAAGATTTTGTCTTTGCAGAGTAACGTGACTCACAGACATAGACATCCTCATCTCTGAAGTTTTCAGGACACAATTTAAAATATTCCTGAAGATTGAAGAAAAAAATATTTAATATTCCAGCAATACACACACACAACCCCCACAGACACACTGCACTCCCTCTCATGCTTTCTGGTTTTCTTTTTGTTTCCGTGTCAGTAACACTTTTAGACAAATATAGCCCTTCTGATGAGTTCTTTTCTTCCAGTTTGGCATCAAAGTTACATTAAAAATAAAAAGCAAACAACAAGAAATTCCACCCTTAGAGAAGCAGCTAAATTCAGTACAGGTTGTCATGTGAGAAAAGGTAGGTTTTCTTCATTTACCCAAACAGTACATTAACAAGTACAAGATCTGCAGCCTAAAACCACCTTTACAAGATTTCTGAGCTTTTACTTAGAAAGAGGACACAATCACAAAGTTGTTTTTGTTTTGTTTTGGGGGAGTGGAGTAGGCTCCATGCTCATTGATATGAGACCATGATATCCACTCATGTACTCAGCAGCTGTAGCGCTTTGTTCCATACACACTACCTCCCAAAACCACTGGTTGAGATAGGTCTGTTGCAAACAACCCAAAAATCCTCAGCACAAGGATGGTGTAGACTCAAATTTGAGAAAGAGATAAAAGACTTCATCATCTTACCAAGCCATTCAAGTCTCCCTCTCTGCCAAACCTAAATCTACAATGCTTTTATGGAAACTTTAAGAAGTTACCTGCAATTTCTCTCTACGTGCTCTGAAAAATCAATTAGCTTATTATCTAATAAGCACATGATTCTACAAACCTATCAGCATCGGCATACGCCATCACTTGGATGAACTACATACCTCATGAACCAAATGAAGAATAAAACCAGTACACAGGTACAAGTAAGTCCTACTTTATTTAAGTTATTAGCAGAATGTCTCTGTTAGAATGCCTACAGCTTTTCAAGAAAATAGCAGAGAACATATTATTTGCTTAACAAAATAGTCTGAATAGTCTCTCACCTTGACAAACATGACCACACATTTGCCTAAAATTTTGCTAACAGGAACTTTATTGTAATAGTCACTTTTAAAAACTTCTTTCTCCAAGAATTTTCGTGTTGCAAGATGAAACGTTTCATTTGGTCGATAAAACCAACATCCGTATAGCCATTTCTCTCCTTTGGGGCAGGGGGGGTGGGGGTGGGGAGGAGGAGAAAAAGAGAAAAACCTCCACGTTAAATAGCATATTCTCCAGTGCATGAGCCAGAAAAAAATACTAGAGATTGATTTATTATCAAATAGCAATGTAGTAAGCTATACTGACAGTAAGTTGTTTTTTAAAACAGGACAAGATTCCTTAACTGTTTCAGGTAAGGAAAACTAGGTTGCTTAAAAAGCCTGCCAGTTGTTTTTTCCCCAGTAAAACCTGACTCAGCAAAATAAAGGAAGAATCATTTCTTATTTATAAATCTTGACTTTCAGGCCTTCAAATGGCTTCAGCATCTACACAACAATCACCTGATTATTTGAAGAACCTTGGATAACTCGTTTCAAGTTCTTTAAAGAAACATTTCTTCCATGTTATGCTGTGACAATTGTTACAATTGTTAACAATGATTTATAAAGTAGTTACAAATATGTACTATTTCTCCAAGTCAAAGAAAATCTGTACCTGTACACTAAACCAGAATAAAAAAAAAATGTTATTCACTTTCCCCATCACAGACAAACAAACATAAACATCCAACTGGCCAATGTTCCATCTACCCAAATACACTGCATCCAACTGAGTGAGCAGGACAGGCTATTAGGAGAACACATTTGATCTTGGCCACTCTCCCTAAAGTTGTTCCACTCCTACAATCATTGTATTGGGGTGTTAGAGAGCTATTTTCTTCATCTGTGTATTATTTACTGGTTATTCCCCTTACTATTTGGTTTAGACCTGTTGTACATGGACTTGTCTCACCCATTTTTTAACCTGCAGATATAATCTGCCTCCGCAAGCTCCTGGGGAAGCCAGGAGGTTCACTACCCACTGTATTAAAAAGCCAAAGACTTTCACATGTTTTAGCAACAAGTGATTTAACCTGATTTATTGGTACCAATGAGTGCCCTCTAACTCTAGTACTGCTGGATTTCTTGAACAGCATTTCCGCATTCACCTTATCTACCCACTTAAGGATTTTGCAAACCTTGATTATATCCTGCCTTACATTTCTCCTCTCCAAATCTAAGTCACGGTCTTCTTAAACTGACCTTGTAACGCATCCATTCCATCCCTTTTAATAAAAAGTGCAATCAAAATTGTTAATTCCACTATACCCCACTGCAGTTCTCAGCAGCTGTAGTTTCCAGGATTGCTGAGAGTGCACCATGTTTATCTGATACTCTGCCACATCTCTAGCCTTCCTTACACTTAAGAGAAGAACCTGCTGCAAACAGAAGGCATCACTGCTGAGAAAAAAAAACAAAATAGCACTTGTTATGGCTTGATTTGGCCTAGGAAATGCAAGGTTCAGCTCAATTCTGGAATTTAACAAAAGCAAATTCTGGAAGTGAGCTGTTCTGCGGAACATTTGCAGTTAAACACTCCCAACTTCGGTTCAGATTTCTCAGCAAAGATAAACCCCATGTGTTCTTTTGCACCTAAATTACAAGGACCCCATCCCACTTAAAAGAGCCTGTTCTCTGGGATGCTTACAAATTGAGAGTAGGTAGAGATGAACAACAGAAAAGCATGTACTGATCCAAGAACTTTGTATTTGTAATGTCCTTTGGAATAAAGCAACTCAGAAACAGGAAAAACATACTTGTCCACAGGTACTTCTGGAAATAAAAAACATCTACACAGAAAAAGCTCAAACTGGAAGCTTTAAATAGTAGTAAGTTTCACCATATTTCTTTTCCTATAGCAAAGACATCCTTACCAGCTGAATCTTCCCACAGCCTCTCAATACAGACTATGTGAGGTTGCAAGTTGGCTTCAGCAGGCTCCACATACACATAATCTCCTACGTGGTACATGCTGTTCTTGAAGCTGCAATCCTGGCTGTAGGTCCGATGCAAGCTTGACAGCCCAGCTGATCCAGAAGAATCTTCACTCTTTTCAGCTTCTTATTTCAAGATGGGAAAAACCCAGATGTTAGTAATGTCACATTTACCATGTTAGCCAAGATTACTGACATGAATGCCCTCACCCTTCGCTGAGTGCAGAAGTGCCACATGACACCTGATGAGTCCCTCTGCCACTGACTTCCAGCATAAAGGATGGGTTTAAGCATGTTTTGTGCTGCTAACTTTTCTGTTGTGCTGCTGAAGGTTGGGTTTCCCTTCTTCAGTTGAATTTTATTGAGTCCTCCCAGTGAGTGAAGAGGAACTCAATGACAGCACTGAGCTCAGAAGCCTTCAGAAAGGCATGTTCGCTTTCTTTGGGGTTTTTAGCTCTCAAAGGAAAACAGAAAAAGGGCATCACAGCTGTTGTCCCCTTATAACATTGAGCCTGGTTGGAGCAACTAGACTTTACTGCTGCTGACATCAGTGTTATGTGGGAAGATGAACCATGTTAGAAAGACAATTAAGGACAAAAAGCTAACAGCTCTGCTCCCGCCTGCTGGAAGGAGCAATGAAAGCTCTTTATTCATTCCCCTAGACATGCCTCACGATGATTATGTGGACAATAATAGTCAGAAACTGTGAAATGCAGAGGACCTTTCAGAGTAGGTTTCTTGCCCCACAAAATACTGCAAGCCCATTCCTCTTCACATTCACAGCAGCCAAGTAAGAAACACAAAAGGCTTACTTAAATACCATTCCTTTACTAGTGTTAAAAGCATGATTGTAGAGAACATCAGCAGCACATCAAGAAACTAGTATTTATCAAAAAGGAAATGGTCAATTGGAACAGTCATTGCTAAGTTTGTTAGCAGCAGAAATCTATGTAAAAAAATTATTATTTTCTTTTGTAATATCCTTGAAATAAAACTACTGATATCCCAATGTGTTCTGATTAAAGAGTTTACATAAGGTATCTAATTATATCTCTTTCTTAAAAGCCAACTGGCCTGGCTGATAAGGATCAAAATAAAACAAATATCTCATAACTTTAAAATACAAGACCCTTGGTGGACAAGTAGACTATTGAGGTCTCTTCGGCAGGCAAAGCTGCAGCAACAGCAGGGCATACATTGCATAGCTACATTTTCCAATTAACACACTCAAAATTAATGAAAGTAGCTACCTCTCTTCTCCTCCTCTCTTTTGAGCTTATCCTCCTCTATTTCTTTGGGCAGCTTTTCCTTCTTTTCCTTTTCCACATCATTGTGAAGATGCTTGGTGGTATAGCTGAGAGCAGGTGACAGAAGAATCTCTCCATTCTTACAAAGTTCATCCCGAATTTTAATAAAGAACTGCTGAAGTTCAACTGCATCCTCGTAAATCTCCGAATCAGTCCTGTATAAAAATACATACAACAAGGAAAAAACATAATTTTTGCAGACTCAAACAGGATCCTAAACACATACCCATCAATCGCCACACCTACTGATAAAACTAAAGCTTCTCTCTACTCATAGATTTCTGTGCTTACTCATAATAAGCAGCAGCAGAAATTGGCAAGTCATGTTCCACCTGCTACTCTACTGTCAGTTTGCAGTAGAGCTCACTCAAAACAGTATTTTTGTATACAGCAGTCCTGAAACACCTGAAAAATCAAAGGCAACTAGTTGCGAACAAAACGGTTTCCCACTGGACCTCTATAAACAGTTACCTTTTGAAAACTTAAGTAATAATCTTATTAACAAACCTGACTTACTCAAATTACCCATACTCCTGTTAGTAGATGTTTAACATAATGTTTTACCTTTTCTCCTTCAAAGTCAAGATCTCACCCGCATATCCCCAAGTATGCTACCTAATTCAAGTAAAACACTGCAAGAAGTTGCAAGCATTCACAGTTTTTGCACAGTATTACCATTGACTCATACAACTGTGACTGCTCCTATAGAGTAATCCCCTGGTCAAGCAGTTAATGAACAGTTCCTCCTCTTCATCTTTCAATTTGAAAGTTAGCACAAACCCGGTTTTCATGAGGTCTGCCTTTGGAAGATTAATGTCAAAATTATCTCATAGCAGAAACCTAACTTTTTCCTTGTTTTTAAAAGAAAGCATACATTCCACGGAAGACATGACAAAGCTTTTGAGATTTTCTAAACACACATAGCAAGCAAAGCACACACGTTAAAAGAACTTCAGCCTCTAACATTAACATAAAAAAATCCCACGATAAGACAAAGAATACCTGAAAAATATGGCTCTGCTCACCTGTTCATTCTCCTTGCCCTTTCCAGTACCTCAAACATATTCTCCTGGAACAAGTCCAGTCTTCTATAGCGATTATTTTCAACATTTTTTCGGATAATATCGAAAGTCAGAGGAGGTTTATTTGGGAAGTTGGGATCAACAGCAGGAATCTCAGCTAAGGAGTCACTGTAGCATCTGCCCTCATCATCCTGGTGGCTCATAACAGATACAAACAGGTTATGGATAAGTTCCTGAATTAGCAAAGTGACATTGGGCACATGAGAATCCTCATCTCCTTCTATTTCTCTCCGAGTTTCAAGCAAAACTTTATGCAGAACCAGAGCATCTTTATAAATCAAAGATTCTGGCTCATTATATGTGCAAGCGTTATTAAACATCATTACAAAGTCCTCTACCATGGAATCGATATCCTGGTATTTATTTGCCATCATATGACTTCTGATCTTCTCCATGTCAACGGGCTTTTTAATGGTTACATAATAGTCAGGAAGTTCAGACCGAGATGGCAGCCTCAAGAAGATGGCACTCAGTCGCCTGCCTCGTTTATCCGTGTAATTCTTAACTGCTTCATACACCTCATTCAATTTCTGTTGCATTGGAGTCATGTATTTTGATTTTTTAGGAGAAATGCCACTTTTTCGACCTAAGCAGACAAAAAGAAAAAAAAAAAAAAGAAAAAGAATCATTACAAAACCAGAGCTTGCGTGCTTCTTTGTCCACCTTCTCTCCATTGGAGAATTGCTTATTGAAGAACCACTTTATGGTATGAGCAGAAGACTCAATACGGAGCCCATTCCAAGATGCAGCTTCCTTTGTTTTTCATAACTGTGTGAATATTTTTTAATGTTATTTTTGGCAGACAGAATCAGGTTACTATGTGGTCCACCTGGTGAAGGTCTCTTCAGACTTAAGCATGGAAAACACCTTTTCCTACTTAATGTTATTAATAACTCTACTAAATTCAATTTCTTCTTACTAGCTCTACGTAAATTTCTTTGTATCGCTGTTAAAAATCCAGTCATAATGGGGGTTTTGCCATCACTAAAATTAAGCATTCTAAATATCATCAGATTTCTTTTTGACAGATTTTATACTTACATTATTTTTATATTTAATATATAAATATATACAATTTATATATTCATATTATATATTATATATTTATAATATTAAAATATATTACCTTTAATACTGTAATAATTAGAGAGGATTATTACAGGTAGAATGTAAAGGAAGGCCTTTCATGGGACTATCCATCAGATTAGCTTTTTTATTAACTCAGTATCTCTGTTACTGTACTGCATAGTCTTTGCCTGTGAATTCTGTGCTACCTGTACCTTACCTAAGAGCTGCACATTTCTGTTTCCAAGAGGGCTGTGTGCAACTATTTTCTTTAAGCCTTTCTCTACAATTTTATCCTTCTCTCAGTTTGCTAAGTCCTGAACACATATTAAAGGGACATAAGATCTGAGTAGCAGCAAACCTAGTTTGCATGGGCAACAGCTCTAGGAACAGACATTGTTGGAAATTTCACTTCTGTGTTTTTCATGGCTTTCAGTAATTTTCCTAATTACTTTTCAGTAATTTTCCAAATAAAGCTTGCATTTCTTTTATCATTCTGTGGAAATCTCAGACATTTGACCAGGGAAATTAAGGGCTTTACTCAGTTTGAGAAGTACCTTATTGTAAGCAATCCCAGTAGCACACATTAAGTGTGCTGATGAAGTGTTACTGAGCACATAATGCAGCTTCTAACATTTGGACACCACCACATGATTAAATGCCAGCCATTCCAACCATTCCTAAGTTTTCTTTCTAAGTTACTTTTCTGAGAAAATGTTATATGCAACAACTAATATTATATGCACAGATAAACACACCATTGCTGTCATGATTTTGAAAATATAATACTACTTTGCATGTCAGTGTCAATTTGCAGACCATATCTTCTATTCTAAAAGGAAGATCCGTTAATCTGTCTTGTTTGGTTTTCATCAAGTGTTGAAATGAGACACAGCAATGTATGAGGTTGCCTTACTTAGCTTTAGTTTAGGGGATGCAACATCATCATCTTCAGCTAGGGGTCCCAGTTCTTTCCTTTTTTCTTTAAGGATCTTTTCCAGCATATGGGCATCATTGTATACCTATTAATCAGTAAAGTAATCAAAAAGCAAAACAAAACAAGTTTTACTGTGTTTAGACTAGTTTAGAACTAGTCCCCAAGAAACATTTAAATGTTAGTTTGAAAAAGCTGAAAGCAAAACCAAGCACTTGATTAAAAAGACGGGCTTATTTCTCAAATGTACACCTTTAATAGACTTACACAGGTAAGCAGAACCAATGAATACCACCTAAATCAGGCAGATATAAACCTTGAATAAATTATCCAATTAAGCTGCATTTCTATTCCAAAGACTACAAAGTCATCAAACCATTCTGCTGAGCAATGAAAGATCTCTTGAACTTTTGTGATTCCATCAAGGTACAAAGGACTAGAACAGGCCTCCTGGGTCTTCAAATCCAACCCCGGTGAACACAACCTCATCGTAAAGTCCTGCACAGTAGCCTATCAAGTTCCTCGTTAGAAATAGCTGCATGTTTCTCTGTTCCACACATCATGCTCGCTGGCTGAGAAATACCACAATACAGAAATACCCTACAATGTATTTGTGAATGAAAAGCATATTCCTTTCAGACTCCTTTTGCTACACTAAACAAGTCAGGTCTTCTAGTCTGATCTCCCACACACTCCACTTCCACAAGACCATATCTGGTTTCTTTCCAACTACTACCTCCCTTTTCAGAGGTTCTGATCTCCAAATCACAAGCTGATGACTACTCACTGTGCAAATACCTTCATGTGACTAACAGAGGATGAATAACAAGAATTTAGTAACCAGCTTATGTTTTTTAAAAAATATAGTAGGAAACATTCAGCTGACATCCTTTGTAGTGGAAGAGGTTTAGCTAACAGGAAGTAAGTCTAACCTTCGCAAAGGAGGATGTTGCATTTCATGTTTCTACAATTATAGACGAAGACAGAATTTTAAATATTAGCAGAAAGAAAAAGTCATATTTCTATTTCAGTTCAAAAATTATCATAAATGATGTGAGTAACAGTCAAAGCTAAACCATCCTAACATAACATATACATCTGCAAAGAAGCAGAGAGGTAAGGGTGACTGCAGAATCAAAGCAGTACCTGGGAGCCCTCCTCATTATAATGCCTTGCATTTCGGAACATGAGCTTCATGTCTTCAATCATGGCTTCTTCCCCCACGTACTTGTCATTGCGGATGTTGTGTTCTATCATTTTCAAGTCCATTGGCTCCAAGATAATTTTATAATAGTCTGGATAGTCTTTTTTGGATGGCTTAACCATAAACAGATCACAAAGCCGTCTGCCTGTGCCTGGTTCTCGTGCTTCCAAAACTGCATTATATAAGATCTTCATTCGTTGCTTTCTTATATTTTTTTTGCTGTTAGATTAAAGAAAAGAACAAAAATGTCAGTGGCTTTCCCCCCACTTCCACCACTAATATCAAAATGACATTATCCTCTGCCATGAAAAAACCACCACAACCACCTAAACACACACACACAAGAAGTTCAACATTAAGACAGTGTATTAGAAACACAGGTCCATTAGCAAATAATGACAGCATCGTAACCAGCAGCCTGCTAAATAAACAGGAAACCAACTTTAAGGTATGCTTTTTCTCATTCAGTTTAAGTGTTCTACAGCGTAAAACAAATAACTAGTTTTCAGATGTGCAAAGGTCAAAAGGACCTCTAAGCACGGTCCAGCTGCAGACAGAACAGAAAAAAATTCAGGACTAGGCTTCCGAATCCAAACCCTCATGGTCCAGTGTGAACGGGGAAAAACCCCTCAGCCAGTATCTTCATGACTACCTCTGCTGAATACAGAATAGCTCAAGTCTTTAATATTCATCTCAGAGTAATTATTTATCTTCTTCAGTACCAGATACAAGAAAATAAGGATGTCAAGAATATAGTAGGAAGAAGGGTCTGAATTGCTTAAATATCTGTCTACCACAGTCAAATGAAGTTACAAGTCAATAAAGCTCACCAAAACTGCAAACCCAAGTAGAAAACGGCCACGTATGTTATCACCACAAACTTGATACTCATCCTATGTGCAGCTATTATTATGATTGTCTCAAGAAATCTGACAGCACAAGACACAGGTTATCAGGAAAACAGTTATGTATGGCTCCCTGTACATATACTACTTGATCTATAAGTAAATCAGATACGGGAGAGGAAAGCTTACGTTAATAATGTGTAACCTCAGCTCAGATGCCAAGGGCACTCTTAGAAATGCACTCTCTACAAAGTACTTTTAAACCAGCTTCCAAATTGCAATCTCTAAGACTTATTCAAGTAGTTGTAAGTTTGACTATATTATCTGTGGAGACAGCAACAACAAAAACTACCTTCATTTGCAGAATGTGCAAAAGATCACTGTGCAACCTGCTAGAATTGAAACTGCATCCATCCATTCCACCATCTAGACCTTTTCCTCCTACATTTAAAATATACCTAATCTAGAATAGCCTCATGCCTCAGATACTTCTTGCTCCTTGGTGAGGTCAGCAAATTAACTGATAAAAATTTATGTCACAACACGTGAGAAAATTAAAAATGTATAGAAGTATAGGTTAAGAACCTTTTTTCTGCATTATCTTCACTGCTGGAAAATGTTAGTCAGTGGTTCACAGTAGCAGATGAGCAATGCCAGAACAGAGACATGCTTCTGCATTCCACATTTTAACAATCTTTCCAAGTTTTAACATTCAGTTCAATGGAAGTAGGTAAAGCAAAACCAAAGCAGAAATAGTGAAAGGCCTGCCAATAATCAAGGTTCAGGTCATGCATCTGATACACAAAAGGGGACATTTAAACAACTTTCTTCTGTGTCACTATTATTTTCCCAATGGGATTAATTTTGCCTGGGTTATTAGTTTCCTTTTTCAGCAACATTTTGGAATTCCTCTCATTGCTTCACTTCTGCTCTCAGCAGCATTTACAATCTTCTTTTACTTCCTATCATTCAGCAAGTGAAACTGGTAACAAGTATTGAACCGACAAAGTCAAAAGCATTTCTAGGTTCACTTCAGGCATGAATCATTTTGATTTCCCTTACCTATGAACACCACTTTTTCTCTTGTACTGTTCTTAGATGACAAAGTCTAACAGCCTTTTTCTTTCAAACATTTCTGTATTCTCTTGCACAAGGTGATCAAAAGCCACACAGGGTTAAAACGACACTGATGACAGTCTGACTTGCTTCATTAGGTTAGTACTTCTTGTTGAATCTGAAGATCACAGAACTAGCAATTTTTGCAATTTGATCCTTCCTGATCTTCATTTGGTACCGTGGTCTTACTGTTCCAGTACATTTCTTCTTCCTAGCATCCCTAAACTGCACCACCTTCCAATTCCACATAAACATTTGTTCTCTGCAGATTTTTTCTATGAGTGTACATTGTTGCACTTCCTTGATTGCTCTCAAGTGAATCCTTGCTGATGCTCTATTTCACTCCTGTTCTCCCTCCACAAGTGTCACTTTGACAAAACAAAGAACTAAAAATACAGGAAGCTGAAGATCATAAGCAACACCAAAGAATGATGCTGAATTACAGTTTTATACTGGCAGTTGCTACTATTGCAAGAACATCAGAAACTGAAACTTATTTCAACTCATACCACAAGGCAGACTAGAGAAACCATCCCTTGTTGGAGTGAAATACATCACTAATATTAATTACAGAACAGCTACCACTGTTAAAGAACATTCCACAAAGCATCATTATTGTTCACTAAAAGAATGTATTTTAAATCATGAATTTTGTTTACATTACAGTATCCAAAATAATCAAACTATTATATCTCCATGTGTCAAATGCCTTCTTTGGCCCAGCTGCTGACAGGTAAGTCACTGAGAAGTGCAAATTTAGAAGGGAGAGAGAAACAATTCTCTAACATTAATGATGAAAACTCCTCAAGCAGAGTTCAGGTCATGGAAAATGAAAATGTTTATGCCAGGAGACTTCACCAAATTAAAATATTTGTAGCGTAATACTATAAACTTCCAAATAAACTACTGACCTATAGTGTTAACTTTAATTATACTCTGCAATCATTACATATATGGTCATATATATTGGAGAAGTAGTAGAAAAGAAGTAATAAATTGCCAGCAACCTATGAAGTCTATACAGTAGGCTAAAAAAACCACAACACATACAAAAATCTGGAAATCCATTTGAAAAAATTACCTAATTCAGTGGAACTACCTTGTCCATGCCACTTACTGAAGTCATATCGACAACTGCCAACTAACAGGCCAACAAAGGAAAATAAAGTCAGCAAATAGTTTTGTATTAATTAGAAACAACACTTAATGAGGTTAAGTTTCAGAATTACAAATCCTTACACAAATGCTAAAACCCATGGCTTAATATTCTCTTTAACAAATAGAAGATGTAGCAATGTCATGGTCTGCAGGACCTGCAGAAATGCGTACCTTTTCCTTTTTGAGCTGCCAGTATCAGATGTAGCAGAAGAAATCATACTGTCCCCATCCTCAATATCATCTCTCCTAGCAAGCTCCTTCTTCTTTGCCTGAAAAAAGAACAAATCCCTGAAGCCAAACTCACTGCTGGACATTGCCAGAACAGTATTAAACATCAGAATAGAACAGATGCACAAAGAAAGATGCAATTACAGGTTTTGAGACTAAACAACCATCAAAATATTTCCAGTGATTTACTTAATGTAAGTTGGCCAACTAAAATAGCACTATAATTCTTTTTAACTGTCAGAAAAAATCTTGAGGAACCAATTTGAAAACAATGCCATTTCAGACTGCAGCACTTAGCTGGAACACTTCATGAAAATTAAGGTGTTTTAGATCCTCCAATTACCTGAAAACCCTAAAAAAACCCTCACATCATCAATTTTCTTACAACTTAATTGGGATAAGTCTCATAGTAAGGAATAAAAGTGATGAAAAGAAATCACAGAAGACAGCAGGTGTGCTGAAGAAAAATCACCCTATGATGCTCTTCATTACCATACTTCCCCCTAAGGAAGAAAATTCTACTGCAAATACAGGTCTACTTAAAAATTATTTTGGAAAAAATATTCACTAGGGAAATACATTCATGTGTGAAGTTATATCCTTTTGATTGTTCTACTCCACATACCTGCATAACCTGCTGCATTTTCAGTACTCTTTTGTAGATAGCAGAATTGGGAACATTGTAGCGCTTGGCATTTTCAAACATCAAGTTCAGATCAGCCTCCAACTGATCTAAAGTTTCATATTCATGGTTCTTCAGTTTGGTTCTGCACAACAGAAACAGCAATTAGGTATTTTACAAATGACACATTACAAAGGAGTTCTTTAACATCTTCGTTTTCATGCTAAATCAATATCCAAAGAGCTCTAATTATGGGAACGTGTTTTCTTTTTTTCTGATGCTGCAGTAATACCTTCCAGTTGCAATTATATTAGAGAAATGTATCTCCTCTTAAAGAATGCTTTTAATAAATCTGAAAGCTGCCCTCTTCAAAGCTGTGCAAACTGAAGTCCTGTTTCCATACTCAGATGAGATGTGATACAGATGAGGCACAAGTACAACCTGCTGAGACTACTCCAGTATACCTTAGCTGTGACCTGTGGGGCTTGGGTATGATGTCAGTGCGACAAGTTAGCCTCACACATCCACAAATGCTGTCTTCCCTACATGTCAATTCTACTCATCAGTGAGAGTCAAAAGTGACCATCACCTCCCATGTTAACTCCCTCCAATTTTTGCCTTCTCTTAGAACCACCTGGTTGTTGATTGGTGCTACCCACAAAGTGCACTTCACATGAAAACAGTTTAGAAAAGGACTAACGACCAAAAAAAAGTCATTTTTCATACGGTGAACAGACAAATCAGTGCACCAAGTTTGCCAGTAACTTAATCTGTTTTCTCGTATTTCCTTGCTCAAGTGCTCAAAGTTCTAGCCAACTTTTTTACGACTTCCAATACCTCATTAAACACAACAGAAAACAGCCATCTGCAGCAACACACAAAAAAAACCCCCTATCATAACACAAAATGCAGTCATCCTCCTTCACATCTCCTTCCTTGCCCGCTCCCTGTCTCGCCCACCGGTTATACAATGCCTTTAAACCTAGTCTGGTTTCTACAGGACCTAGCAGAATGTGAACCTGCCTGATGCAGCATAAACACTACCACAAAATAAATCTTTTAGTCCCAAACCTCGCCTGCCTATGTGACCTTCCAGCTGAACCAGTGAACAAAGAGTTAACAAATGTTCAACTTCTGTTAAACAGGACTCTTTCTCTGGTCAGCCAAGGATTAGGAAATCACGCTTGGAGAAACTGCTATAAAAACCGAGAAGTGCATGTGTCTATAAAGCTGTCACGATGCAAAAGCATTTTGCAGGAAATATCCAACTAACTGCATGTTGCCAGGACAGCAGCTGCATGCGCCTTACTGAAATGCAGCCTACTTCTTTTTCATTTCTTTCAGATCTGAAGCACTAGTGTGTCCTCAATGACTATGAGAAAAGCAAAAGACAATTTTGGACAAATATCCTAAATTTAAGATGTGGAGAAAATTACTTGTTCCATTCTCACTTAAACCAAACCATTTTTAGTTCATCTGTCTTTTTTAAGACTTTTAAGACACCAGCATCTTGCAAACCTTTATGCATTATTTCTTAAATTATTTTTGTTTCCAATTGAAGCAACAGATAATTGAAAAGTTTCCCTGTCAGTTTCACCCACTCTGCAATTCCAAAAAACAGAGTTACCAATATAATTTTTGTTAGATTAGTAAAAACCATGAATAATAATAAAAACCCAACCAAAAACACCCCGCAAAAGCAAAAGAGCATGGGTACCAATTAAATTACCACGAAGAAAAGGCCAAGTCAGCCTGCATTTCTACCTTGTAAAACTCCAAGAATTATTTGTATACATGATATACATGACTGGTATTAAAAAAGTTAAAAACAAAATAAAAAGCCCATTAAATTCAGGATTATTTTGCCCTAATCCACAGGCTCAGAAATACCGAGGATGTAAAACACTGAGTCTACTTCACGTTCTTGCCACTGTGACAACACCAAAGGCCACCTTAACGTCATCTCCAGCTAATCTGAACGCTCTCTAGTACAAAAAGCAAGATCTACAGAGTAAAATGGACGTAATTAATTCTTGTAGTCCAACAAGGATGTTGACAAGCAATTACAGGACTTCAGCACACAAACACTTGCTGGTGTTAATAAAACACACACATCATTAAAAAGAATACTCAAGAAAACATTGAACAGAAAGGCTTCAAAGACTTGCATCAAAACCCCCAACTAATAAGCTCATATTTATCCAAAACATCACAAGTGACTTTTAATTTTTTTCAAAACAGATTAAAGAACATTCTAATTTTTCAAGGCACACAGGGTAATTAGGTGTGTAAACAAGCTGTAATTTCCTTGTTTGATGATGTTATTGCAGATGTTTATAAAATAGATTCAAACTTTCAAAGGATTATTAGAAAACAAAAATCATATCTAAAGGCAATTCTGCATCTTAGAAAAAGGTACTCAGGTCAACTACATTACTTTAGAGGCTAAGAACATTTAAAAAAACCTCAAAAGCAAGTCTTGTGCAGAAATCAATTAAGGGGCAGCACTAGAGAGAAATGCTGACCAACAAACTCCAAGGGGAGAAAAAAGTCTGTTAGTCAATGCTTTAAACTGATAAAGACAGCTGCTAGAGGGCAAGGAATCATGCTTCAGAAATCCTACCAACAAAGCTGGGATAAAAATATCTTTTTATCCTCTCAAGATCTACTCAGTAGTTCATTCTCTTGCAAGTAAGCAAGTCTGCATGCAACAGTTCTGCTTTTCAGCTCCTGGCTCAGATTTTGCTTAACTATTAGTAGCATGGAGCTCATAAACATTCTCGTGCGACTCTGGCATGTTTGCCTTCTTCCAGAGAAGTAAAACAAGTTTGGAGAGACTAGACAGCAGGAAGAATAAAAACTGTAAAAGTTCCTAGTCCTCCAATTAATTTACTAAATTAGAATGACAGAATTGCAAGTTCACATTTTGACTGCTGTTGCGCGAGGTCTGGATTCAGCTTTCTGAAAGAGTAACCTAAAGGACCACATCTTAATTGAAGTACCACTTCTTCAAATTTTTTCTCCCTCCTATCACTCGATACTAACTCCTCTTTTATTTGGAGTTTTTCTGTACCAAACTTAGAGCTGCCCTGAAAGGTCCAGTATTACACTGGCTAAAAAACTCAACATCAGTGACCACCCTCCTGAGATATTAAAGCCAACAGACAACTCTACTCCCTTATCACCTCTAAGTTCAGAATCTATCAAGTAACACTGTCAGCACAATACTATAAATCAGATTTACTGATAAGTAACATAACCTGAGCAATCAAATTCTGTATGTTTAGGTGCCAGTTTTATCAAACTGAGGAAAGGGGGAATTTACCATATCCTTTGAAGCAGAACAAATTGAGAGCAAGCTGCAGGCAGAACAAGCAAGGCAATAGTGTTTCCTAGGTACTATTATATCCTGTCTGAAACAATTTAATTTTTACAAAAAAAAAGAATTCTGAACTGGTGCTGTACAATGTCATGATATGGTAAAAGAAACTGATGACTCTGCATATCAGCAGATCCCAAGCCACCTGTCGCTAACAAATCTGGGATTTGTTTTACCCTTCCAGTCAAGACAGAGGTAGCTCATGCAGACCCCAGAACACCACCATCACATGCTTCGTCTAAAATTAGACCACTCTCCACATAGCCTTGATATCCCACACTAGCTTAATCCGTGTGTATTCACGTAGTGACCTATGCACATTACAATGCAGTCACCTAACCCTGAAGCACCAAAAAGCAGAACAAACGTATGAAGTTGCCATTAGCCTTAAATATACCGTTCTACGTGGACTGATTCTCTGCTCTCTCGTGGCCCTGTAGAAACAAAATCTTTAAGTTGATGGAGAAGGCAAGGGCCCTGACAGTAGCTCAACAAGTGAAAAAAAGCAGCTTAATTATATCTTAGTCCTTTAAATCTTAACCTAGAGCCAGAAGACAAGAAGAAGAGGAAATGTCTTACAAAATAAGAATGAGCTGTCATTCAAATTATCTTACCAGGAAATAAAATCCTGCTTCTATCAGCATTTATTTATCCACAACCAAACAATCAAGGTGCGGGCCATCTGATTTGAAGTAAACAACCTACATTCACAGTTGTATTCATGAAAAGATTGACAACAAAAGTAAAAATCCAGACTTAGCCCATATGGTTTGGAAAGCTAGAAAACTTCCAACCACACATATGAAGAATGAAAAAATGTACTGGCACAAAAGTAATCCTGTTCTAGTCTGCAAATAACCTCCTACTTTACCACCCTCTCCAATACACTTGCTGTCAGCAAACAATAGGATGATTAATTAAGAAGGCTATTCACAGAAGTACTTTGAACAGACTCAATTATACCCAAACTCAGCAGAACTCAAGTACCGTGCCTTTTCTGGATTTAGAGTATGAGTTACAGAGTTACTTAGAGTTACAGAGTTACAGCTTCACAATGCATTTTTAAAAAGTCATCTCGCCAATCTTGAAAGAATTTTATAAGCATCAGTTTATTCCACAAAACAAGGTTAAAACAAAGAAAATCCACGGCTCAACAGAAAGCCAGTGCCAATATAATACAAACTAAACTTACAGGCTAGAAACTAAGAAAGATTTCTGTGTAATGACTGAGTGATAGAATTGTACCTAAAAGCATGAGTACAGCTTGGAAGAATATCCTTTGAAACATAATGACCTTTGCAAAATGAGGGAAAAAAAATAGTTTAAAAAGGTAAGCTACAGTTTCAGAAGGCCACTAAGCCCAAACTAACACTGGCATGACAGTTAATTTGGTCAAAATTAGAATACTAATTAAAAAAACATACAGTAAGCTGGCATTGAACTCCCTAAAAGGTCTGCTGGAAACTCGTCAGCCCTTCCAGGTGAAATATCTGAAAGAACTGAAGACAAGCAAGATATTCTCACCATATAATCAAAAGATCCATCTTATTAGACACATAGTATGCCTAAAAAAATTCCTAGAAAGAAATTCAAACACAGGGCTAAAACCAGTTCCATGTAACTTCTTTCCTTTCATTCAGAAATTACGTAGTGCTAGTCCTGCCTCCTTAAGGGAAAAAAACCCAGAACAGTAACAAAGAATGCACGTGATCAGGAAAGGCATTTGACAAGTGCCCTATTGAGGGTCATCTTACACAATACATCAGCAAACTTGTTCACTTGGACCTGTGATTTTATACAGGCCTTACATACAATATGCACTGACAGTACTTGCTAAGGTAGGAAAATTATACAGACAGAAGATTTAAAAAAAAATGTACAACATTCAGCAAATATTAAATTATTTTAACTGCAAAAAGGAATGAAAGAAATGCCAAATCTCACATGAAGTGAAAATTTACAAGGCATTCTAAATATTACAGAGACATTTTCTCTGTAGCAAGTATTTTCCCTATTGGCACATTCATAAATCAAGCAACCTGAAACACAGTGTCATATCATTTTTCCAAAGTCACTGTAACAATAAAATGTTAATGTAAATGTTATTTTTCTTTAACTTTAGAACTTATTTTGTGATGGGCTTAAGCTCTGTTATTAAAAGAGAAAACAAGAAAAAAATTCTCTACAAACCATTCAGGCTTTAATCCAGACACCTTGAAGTAATGAGACTGCTAAGTTCCACTCCTTTATTCGTCATATTATTAGAACTGGTTAAATTATGTGGCAAAATAGGCTTGATATATACTGATACTGAATT
The DNA here is from genome assembly GCF_023634085.1 of Falco cherrug. NCBI lineage: Eukaryota > Metazoa > Chordata > Aves > Falconiformes > Falconidae > Falco > Falco cherrug. The sequence goes on along the minus strand of NC_073700.1, from coordinate 6,692,907 downwards.
GATGATCATATTTACTTAAATGTATTTAATTATTCAATATTTATTAGTCAACTCAAATAATTAATATTTGATCCAAAGGCAAAAAGAGCCACGACAAATCTCACAGCTTCAGGAGAACCTCAACACATCCCAGTGCAGTGAACTGTAATGTTTAGATTCCTGTGTCACAGACCATTCTCCAAAAGAATGCACATTTCTAAGAAAAATGCATTTCAAATCCTCAAATAAGTAGACATCACACAAACCCCCCTGCGTTTTACACTAGATCCACGCACTGTTTTACAATTCAACTATAACCCCAGCTTTCTGGAGTGCAAGACAGAAACGTGCCAATGAAGATACCAGTTTCAGTGCCTGTACACCCACACCACTCTCTCAGATGTGCTTTAGGAGAGAACTGCTGCCTGGCAATTCCCTGGACCACTTCCCTCCTCTGGTGTAGAAAAGCCTGACCCACTTGCCTCAGGGATCATACTAACGCTGTAAAATTTTATAAGGAACACGGTTCTTGTAAGCGTGCCAGGATCTAGCGCTTATGTAGCAGGTAACTGAGCACATTCTCCCGCATTAGTTCCCAGCTACTCCAGTAATTTATAATTACAGAAAGACTCTTCACCAGCAACGTTAACCTTGCAAACTAACCTCCACACCACACGCACTTTTAGCACAGCTGAAAGTCACAGCCTTCACATGGTCATACCTTTCTTTTTAAAATAGGATGTTCTTGTTCTACAGCTCTGAGTTTTGTCCTGTTTGAGGCAGGAGAGTCTCAGTGTGTGTATGAACACCTAACGGGAGGGAATGAAAAAGTAGCCAGGCTCCTCTAGCTGTGCCTGCTGACAGGGCAAGAGGTGACAAGAACAAACTGAAACACATGAAATTTCATCTGAACACAAGAAAAAAAACCCAAACTTTTTTTTTTTTTTTTTTTTTTTTTTTTTAATTGTGAGGATGGTCAAACATTGGCACTGGTTTCTCAGGGAAGTTGTGGAGTCTCTGTCTGTGGAGATAATCAGAACCTGGACAACTGGCTCTAGGTGACCCTGCCATAGCCAGGGGTTGGACTGGATAGTGTCCCTTCCAACCTCAGCTATTCTGTGATTCTGTAAAGAGCAAGTCAGGAGGAGAGTCGCAGAAAACTAAAACCATCAGCAGGATTACCTCCCACATCCAGGAACAGCTTGGGATCAGCACTCAGCTGAAATGACTGAGGTTCATAATGCTCATAAAGTGACTGAGAGGCTGAGATAGGTATAATGTACATCTAATTGGAACAAAACACACCCATACTCTCCCTCCAGAGATAATACATTATTTTGTAAGGGTTTTCCTGTATTTAACACACACAAAACCTCCTGAAATCTACGACTAGCTGTAAAATTTGCAACAGCCACATATTTCACAGTTCACTCCGGCAGGATAGCCTAGGTAGCCAGACACCAAAGCAACACAGATATGAGACAGGAATGCCAGGCTTTATTCCACCATCTTCAACTTTTCACTAGGACAATTAACTTTTCTGTCCCCATCTGTGAACAGAAGATATGCTCTTTGAATGTACATCTCGAAAAGAACCAAAACCTGCAAAACACAAAAAACTGCACCACCAATAAAAAAAAAAACACCAAACACAAAAAACCTCCACCCCTAATAAGTGGCAGCTTTGAATACCAGAAGACCTATTTGCAGTATCAATAAAACCATGCTAGCTTCTATTTTCCCTAAAGCACATCATTTAAGTACACATATGCACAACTTCAAGGCTTTGTAGGTATAGTAAGAAGTGAAGATTATGTAGTAACTTAAAGAACTGCTGAATTTCATAATTTGCTAGAAGTTGCACTATTATAAATACTGTACTCTTAATGTGAGCTACAAGACTGACTGTCCCTTTTTATTTTCTAAGCTATCAGGCAATAAGAGAAGTCTTTTTTTGTCTATAGTTCTTCATACATTTGCATGGAATTTCTGTACTGCTCACACAGCCAATGCAACCTGCCTGCACTGTAAGGAGAACAGAAGTGCAGCAGCCTCTCTATGGCAAATTATTTGTCCTATAACTGATATCAAGTATATTTTTAATGGAAAGTCTCTCTCAATTAAATCTGTTTATACATAATTTGTGCTGGTACTCTTTGGTATATTCAGACAAAAAGCTTCCTGACAACTGTCAATAATTTTTCTCAGTTTCACCTTTCCCCCCACCCCGCCCTCCATCAAGTCCATTTTGTGCTTTGTTCAAAACAAGACAAGACACTTTGCTGAGCCAACAGCTCAGTACTAAGACAAGAAAAAATGCTTTAAAGTCACTGATGGATAGATAATCAGTGTGGCAGCTCCATACTTGTTCTCCAGCACATGCAAAACACCCTCTGACAGGTTAAAACAAAAACAGATTAAAAAAAACCAAACCAACAACAAAGCAGCTTTGTCACTTTCTGTTACTTATGATTTAACAAAGACACTGCTTACTCAACAACTATCCCAAGTCTAGCAGATCATGTTATGGTATAACTAAAATCTACAGACCTCTGTATTAGAGTGGATTACAAACCCATGAACAGTGTTAGAGTCTAGTCCTCACTCACTAAAGCTGGAGGACCAGAACTCCCACAGTGTGGCTCAGGCAGGGACAGGAGCCCCAGTGGCCACTGGGCAGGGAGGCCAGGGCCACCCAAGGCTAGCCAGTGCCATTAAGGTCTGTTAATGCACTCAGGACCCTGACACATGTTCCTCATATTAGCTTATCTTGGACCACTAGAGAAAAAATATTGCTCACTTCTTTTCACTCAGGTTAATCTGACAACTGCGCGCTAGCAGTTGATGAACCTTTCATGGCTCAGATTTGTAAACGGTGTAGTGCTTACTTCAGTCCAGACTAGCTACATCACGAACCAACACAATTATTCTCCACAGTTACATTGTGACCTAGACAAAAGGAATGTAATGGCAACTATCTTTCTAAAGTTCACATTGCTGAAGACTATTAATTTAAAAAACATGGCAGTAAAGAGGTAACCAATCCATCTGGGTCAAGGGAGGAGAATAATGGGGGATTCTGCAGAAACTTTCATCTCTAATGCCCACCTAGCCTTCAGATTTATTGATATGGCAACTCTTCAGGCACGTTACAAATGAAACTCCACGGGAAATAAACCAAACAGCAGCCAGCTATAAAAAATGATTGGAAGACTGATGCAAATTGACTTGAAACAAGAAACAACCAAATATAGAAGATGGCATACACTCCATTAGGTATTGACAACTTGACCACAAGATAGGATTGAGAAATAAAAAGAAATAGTTGGATAGTTTCCCACCAGATGTAGTTTGCATTGTTTTCTTACCTGATCTGCTGCAATGAAATAGGTGCTTTAATTTGCTGATAATAATCAGGATATTTCTTCTTGGAGGGCAAGTGGAAAAAGGGTTCAGATATGAGCTGGCCCTGATTATTTCGGCAACTTCTAACTGTGTCATAAAGCTGATAAAGCGGATTAGAAGTGTCCATGAATGAAGTAATGCTCTCAGCTTCAGATTCTCCCTCTTCATAACGAGCAGCAGCTGCACAGAGAGAAAAGATAAATGGAAAACTCAGCAGGACAAATCTGAGTCAGTCTGTCTGTCTGTCTGTCTGTCTGTCTGTGTGGTGTGGTGACTTTTCACATGGATAAAGATCTAAACCAGAAAAGGCAGTCCCTCGCTCCAGGGTATTCAGCCACTCTCTGCCAGTCAGATTCGTACCTCAGAAAAGGACATCACAAATACATCTTACAAGCCTCAAGCTGACCAAAAAAAGCACTTTATCTAGGTATTGCAACCTCTCTTATCAGATGAGATCAGTTCTGTCACTGGTAATGTACCCTTGCTACCTACCTACAAATGCTGACAAGTGTTCATATCTGAGACTACATAACAGGCTTATTTAACCACACACTACCTACACAACAGCTGTGTCCTTATTTACCCATCAAACCATACCAGTATTTGCACCAAATACACTTGTATATTGAACTACTGCCATTCTGCTACCTGACAAGAGCTCACTACAAGAGTACAAATTGATAAACTATGTCTGGAATTTTCAAAGATGCCTAGCCTGTTAAGCAAAATGGCCAAATTAAAAATGATTTTTTGCATAGATATCAAAAAGGTGACTTCAAAACTTCTGTAATCCTTTCAACCGTATTAATCACAGCTCAATTCAAAAATTGTGAAGTTTAGCAGAAAAAAACCCGACACTAAAGTCTGAATGTGTGCCTCTCATATGCAGCAAAATGAAGGAGAAATAAATATTTTAGAATTATTATATAAGTAGGATAATCATTTCATAATAAAATACTTAGAAATTTTATAGCAAACTTTCCTAGTCACCTACACAAAGCATACATTATGCTTCAGGATTAGGACGAATGAAAGAAACGCTATGAAGAACTAACACTTACTGCAAATAGAATTAGGAGAAACAATACATAAGCAACAGAAACACAACAAGAATTAAAAAAAAACACACTGGTAGTGGAAAAACAGGATGGGAAGCAATAAATGGCCTTCCATGCTTCTCAGTGATACAAATGATGTAATTTGTACCTTGCAGACAGGCATAACGTCTATGTGGTTTTGCACATACTAGCAAACTAGAGTTATATTATTCACTCTTTACCCCTCTTATGAGGTAAAGTTTGAAGGAAAGCTTGGCAGATGACACACTGGGTAATTCAGCTGCACAAAAGACAGCTCTCCAACACTCACGCCAAGTTTCCAGCTGGCATTTTCATTATTGCTCAGTGGAGGCTGGCCAAGTTTCAAGCTTTCTATCCAAGTTCAGTAAAGACATATTGAAATGCCAACAAAGCTAGGGGACACTCTGACTGCATAATAACATAGTACTATCATTTTCCCTCTGCAGTCTGACACTGCAGCTCTATGAGACTGTATGATGTGTGGGACCTACCAGACAAGTTAGATGAAAGCTAAACCAAGCAGACCTCAGTAGATGTGCAAACACATAACAGACACTTGTTACTGATTCAGGGAAGACACTCAAAATTATCCCAATTATGTATTTGCATGCCAATCAGCATCACTTATTGCCCTAGCGTCTACTACACAGTAGCCAGCAAAGCAGGAGCTGGACAGAACAACTCAGGCAGAAACAAGATGGGAGGTAGCCCTACGTTTTCCTGTACCTAACATATCAACGTGAACATGGAGATAAATGCTAACAGCTAAGAGAACGCTATCAGGTAAAGCAAGTTTCCAAAATAAGATTATGTAGCAAAATACTACTGTCTTTGGTTTTGTTTACTCAAACAGTTCAGTTCCAAGTGCTCCATCAAAATGTTAAGAAACAGAATAGAAAAAGCAGAATCATTTGTTTTTATGAAAGAGAAAAAATAAGACACTAGTCAAGAATATCGCTGTTCTCAGACACATGGCAGCCAGCAACAGAGCAGTTCAAGACCCTAAATATGAAACATATGTCCTGTGTATTAAAAGTAGAACACAAGGTGTTCCCTAAAATAAAAACCTAAGTAAATTAAAGAGGCACTAAAAGGGAAGTGTTTACATAACACTGTAATAAAACTATAAATGTTTTCATTATGATGTCTATATTCTTTAAAAGTGATGTGTCAAACATTATATATTCTCACTTATTCAGACAATGATAGCGTTCTAGTATGCAACCTGTTACCTTAAGAACTGAAAGAGAATGTATTATTCAGATCAGAAGACACAAAAGTCCATATTTTGCTATGGAACAAACAATCTAATATAAGACTGTAGATTTTTTTAATGTGCAGTAGCACCAGGTCCCAGATCCCCACCAAGCCCATGCTGGCTGTGCAGAGTAAGAGTCAGTTATTCCCCTTTCATTCAACTGTTACCACAACTACAGCTAGCAGATACAGAAAGAAAAACAAAACCACCCACAGTAAGCCATAACCACAAAATAAACATCATTCAGCAGTCCCCCCAAAAATGTATTTCCTGCTGTCCATCCCATGCCACAGTGACTGTTTCCTAATGAAGGAAGCCATCTAATTTACAACTAGAACTGAGCTTTATTATCAGATATAAATGTATGTATCATATACACATACTCTTACTCAATGATGAGGCAGAAAAGGAGCAGGGAGAGAGGGAAGTATTTCAATGTATATGAAAGAAAATTAGTCTTTACTCAATCAGTGAATTGCTTTAAATACGGACTCCTTTGTGGTCCCAAAGCACCTAGACAACAATGAATGCTCAAAGTCTAACTGAAGACATTAGTAAAACCAAAAGCAGCATCCAGTCTTAGGACATCTCTAAATGAAATAATCATAACTAAAATAGCTTTGTTGACAAAATGAAATACTTCTTTATAAGCAATACATAATGACCATCTATGCCTGCCTTTAGAGACTTACAATGAAGAGCAAGTCAGCTGCAGAAGCTGCTTATGTTCTAGTACATTTGACCTAGAAATCTACAAGCTCCATCACACCATGACCTCCCCTGAAACTGTGAGGATAAACTCCAAGTTCGAAACAAATAGTGTTCATTGACTGTAGCAGCTGCCTAAGCAAAGAAGCTCATACAGATTTAGTTCTCTGCATCAAGAAGAAAGTCCTCTTAATGTTCAGTCATGCAGCCTACTTCTCATTTATTTTAACAAGCATTAGAGGAAGGAAAAAAGACAGGGTACCAGAGCAACTAATAAAAAGACTACTTCGTTTAAATAAACATCATTTTCATCCAGAGACTGAAAGCATAAGGATGTCCAAGCAGTATGCTGGAAGGACAGAAAATCTTGAGGGTGACAAAGGTTTGCCAAAAAAATTGACATTGCCTCTTAGGCGAAGGCAATAAAGATAGGAGAGCTTCAGCAGCAGCAAGGCAAAAAGCTCAGATGCATATGAAAGGCACCATGAAAATGACAGTGATGTCTATAGTAAAGGTGGCACCTGAAAGTGCTTAAATCACTTCAAGAATTTAAATCACATAAAGACATAAAAAGCTATGTGTTTTTACAGAATTACAATTTGCAAAAACAGCAGCTAATGATCATGCTGAACCAAGCTAATAAATACTCCTCAACTCCCAGAAAGCAGCTGCTCTGCATCAGTAACTGAACTCTGGGCTAACCAGGAATAAAAATGCTTCTGCTTCCAGCAAAATCTAAAACGATCCCAAAAATTCTACAGCATATCCATCCACTGGAAAACAGTGCTCAGTACAATTCAACTACCAAGTGTGAAAGAAATGCCAAAAAGAATATACATTGAAGAGATGCATCCTTTCACATCAATGCAGGAATAGCATGAACAAAAAAATAAAACAAGGGTATACGTACAAAAACATTTCAGAAACTGCTCTGAGATGAATGCAAGGAAGTTACTGAGAATGTAACTATCAAGACAGGCTAACTTAAAAGACAACTTACAACAATTTATGACTGATACAGAAATATCTGATATAGTGCATATATTATGGCATATATGTTTACAGTACAACGCTAAAGCATGCTTATTATGAAACTAAGGATGCTGTACAAAGGCATGCCTTTTTCTGTGCTTCTGTTTTAACATAAACTTTCATGCAAGATTTCAGGATTGCTAGTCTAGACCAAGTATTTCTAAATTAAGTTCTAATATTTATCTTTCCTTATACCTCATATAGATTATCTTCACCTTAAAAAATTAAAACCTGACCGGTACTTAGAAGACCCAATGACACAAGAGAGCAAGAGAGAACAAGCCAGTATGAGCAAGATTTCTGTCAGACAGCTGCAGCACTGTAAATCTCTTTTACTGCAAGGAGCACCCAATGTCTTCTCCAGTGTCTCGTCTTCGGTTTCGCATTAGAAGGAATGAAAATAAGCTAGTTTCCTAAAGCTTGAATAAGTATACTTGGAAACACACACACTGAATTCAAAATGTGCAAGCAGGTTTGGCCTACCCTATCTTACCAGCAGTACATTTACAAACTTGTACTTTGAGGAAACAAGGATTGGATTTAATAGAATAACATGCTGAGTCTGGAAACACTGCAAAATATTTTTAGATACTTTTCAGAAATTTTATTTAATATATGTTTATATTTTTACATATTTAATATAGTATATAAATTTGAAATTATATTTTGAAATAATTTTAAAGGAGCTCTACAGTTTTTCTTATTCCAAACATTTTAATTAAAGAAAATATATCGAGAAACTGCATTTCAGTTCCTACCAGCCAAAGCTGCATCCTCATCACTTTCTGATCCATATTGCAACGCCATGGTTATTGCTGACAAACGATCACCTTGGGCTGATCTTTTGTTACTATAAAAGAGAAAAAAAAAATTTGCAAAATTAAGAAAAAAAAGAAAAGGGTTATCATGTTAACCATTAACAGTCACCCAGGGTGTGTAAGTAAACAAGTGAAGCTCCCAACGCTTGCCTACATTATCAGGAACACAGACATGACTATGCAAGAGAAGACCAGAGCCCTTAACAAGAGAAACTGTTAACGAACCATAAGTCTGCCTCTATTTTAAGCGGCAGTCCATCAAACTGAAAAACCGGACACAATTAGAGAGCCAGAGCTCCAGCTAGCTATCTTCTGTCCTATTTTGAATACTTGAGTATTTAAATTATTGGGGCAGAAGTGGGATGATAACAAGTCTCCCTCAATTAGTAACTTTGTTACTTGATCCTGTTGTATAGGGATTTGTCTACATGAAGAAATTCAGAACACCATAAGCTGTATAGGCTATCCTCTCACACTCCACCATGCCCACCTTAGGCATTTTCAGCACTCCAAAACAGTTTGCTGTTGGGACAGTCCAGTAAACCCAGTTGTCCCTCTCCTCCACACGGCTGGAGGCAGGGCCCCTCCATCTAGTCCTGGTCATAGGATTCACTACTCACTTCCTACAAATACAAATCAGAAGTCCCTTCATCAAGATCAAGAGTAAGATCAGCCCTTCCACTCCATCTGGAGAAATGCCCACCCGAGACTTGGGGCAGCAATTTTCCTGGAGGAACCTCCTTTTGCAATTGTTTTTCCTTGCAACTCACGTACCTGTGCCTCTAGGGTTAAGGTAGATTTTCCATTCCTCTTCATGTCCTGTCCATTGGTCACACAGGTAAAACCACAGGGTGGCCCATGATGTGTACCCACTATAACCTCACTTTTGAGCAGAGGAACATTTACTAATAGCTGAGATAACTGGTCTGTACATATGGGGAGCAGGATCTACCCTCTTTGGCTGGACCAGTTTCTCCACAGCTGAGGTGAGGGAGGAAGAGAGACGTTCTTCATGTTGCCAGAGTTGGCCAGCCAATTCATCCACCATTTGTCCCTCTCAGTCTTTCCAGGCCATTACTAGCAATGAGTTGGCATACGATGGGGCACTCCATACAAACTTCCGCCACAGGGGTCACATGCACCTGACTTCATCTAGGTCTCTGCGTAACTGTTTGTTGTCCACGTCATCATAAATCACTTCCAGCATGGCTAATTCCCTCAGGTACTGAATACCTCTCTCCATGGTGGTCCACTTGTCTGGGTGACATGTAGCATCTTCCTTGAGGGGATACCTTTCCTTCACGCCTGACAGGAGTCACCTCCAGAGGCAGAGGGCTCCTATCCCTTTTCCAATTGCTTTGTTAATGCCCCCTTCCCTAGAAAGTGATCCCAGCTGTTTGATCTCCTTATCCTCAAATTGCAGGCTACTGGCCCCATTATCGCTACATCAGAGCAGTCAAGTGACACTGTGCTCACCTGGATGATGGCTGAAATATTCTCACGTATCTTGCAGCTTACTAAGGGATAGGGACCAGGTGCATACCACCTTGATTAAGAGTTCTTGCTCTTCCTTCTCCCCGGTCAGCAAACACCTCTCTTACTCCTCCTGTTCTCACAATGGCCCTGCTTTGGAGTAGTCTGCCTCATCCGCTTCTTCTTCCTGCTCCCTCTTAGAAGAAGCTCCTTCATCCCTTGCTAAATGAGACTATTTCCAGTATTTCTTCTTATGTATAGGGGCGACTGATACTGGTACGGGTTGGTTATTCGGTTCAGCTGCAGTGCCTGTCGCAGGGGTTGGAATAACTGTGGTGCCTGTCACAGAGGCGGTGCCTGTCACAGAGGCTGGAGTAACCGTTGTGCCTGTTGTTTTGTCATCGGATCCAGAGACCTTCTCTTCTCCTTGAGGGTACTGAATAGTGTTAGACAGGGGTCTGTAGGCATGGGCCAGACCCCAGCACATTGCAGTGGTTCGTGCCTCTCTGGAATTACCAGGGTGACAGCATGCTTTTTCCACATATTTTACTGTTTTTTCAGGATTCTGCACTTGTTCAGGGGTGAAATTCCAAAACATTGGAGGTGCCCACCATCCCAGACACTTGCCCATACCCAACACCCTGCCACTCATAACTATCCGCCCTCAGGGGAGCTCTGTGGGTGATATTCTTAAATAGTTGTTTAACCCTAAACAAGATCTGAAGCATGTTCAGGAGATACAGCAATAGGAACATGCTGGTTGGAACATCCCAAGGATATTAAAAATTCTCAAGAGCTATTGTAATCAGCCTAGAGGACAAGGGGAAGACGGAAGAAGGCATCTCCCCCACAGGTGGGCTCTCTGAGAAGAGGTGAAAGGTGTAATTATTAATATTTTCCAATAGGTGGCTTCCAAAGTACGGTAATGGTGGCAATGCCAAACACAAATACCCGATTGGTCTCCTGACCAGTAATTTTATCATTTCATAAGCCTGTGTTACGAAGTACAACAAAATGATAACCTTAACCCAGTCCCCAGAGGTGATAAACAGCACAGCAGGGAACACATACAGCAAGTAAAGTGTTACAGAACGCAACTCTGAGAGCAAACAAATCAACACTGTGACCAGTGACTATTAAACTAATATAATGGATGTCTATAAAAAAATTTAACACACTCTGGTCAGACCTATCGTTATCGCAACCCTTTGTGTTCCACATTGGGTGTCAAAAACAACTGTTGCACTTCAGCCCAGCAGACAGCTAAATACCACACAGCTTCTTGCTCACTCCCCCACCCTGCAGTGGGATGGGGGAAAGAACTGGGGAAAAAAAGTAAAATTCATGGGTTGAGATAATGACAGTTTAATAGGACAGAAAAGGAAGGGATAATAATAATAATAATGAAAAATTATAAAAGAATTAGAATATGCAAAACAAGTGATGCACAATGCAATTGCTCACGACCTGCTGACCGATGCCCAGTCAGTTTCTGAGCAGCAGCTTCCAGCCAGCTTTCCCCCTGGTTTATACACCAAGCATGACGCCATATGGTATGTAATATCCCTCTGGCCAGTTTGTCCTTGACTTAGCCAAGTCCTTGACTTAGTGTAAGCACCGCTTAGCAACATCTAAAACTTTAGTGTGTTATCAGCATTATTGTCTCCTAAATCAAAAATGCCATCCTACACCAGCTACTAGGATGAAAATTAACTCTATTCCAGCCAAAACAAGGACAGTACCTTAAAGTGACACCAACTCTATACACATGCTCAATCCCTTAAAGACCGTTGTAGCTGCTGTGTTAAACCATGGTTTCAGAGTATACACACAGGGAATTAGCAAGGAGCAGCACTGTTTCAAGACAGTAACCCAGAGACTGTAGGCATGAGACCTCTGCTAGGTACCAAAATTCTCAGCTGATGACTGAAAGAACAAGCCAGCATCCAGTAATCCAGTCTACTCAGCAACTTTGCCATAAATGCATCCCAAAGTCAATACTTTCTTTTTACTGGTTTCACTGGTTTCCACTATCCAGCTCTTAATTATTTAGTCTAACTTACTATTTCTTTTTAGTCTCCAAATGTATTTTTTCTAGGTTTACAACACATTTCCATGAGGTTTTTTCACCTGCTTTATTTCGTAATGAAGCTTAACATATTGCTCTTCAGAACATTTCTAAGGAGATAATTGCATAGAAAGTATTTCATGGCAGGTGTTTTTAAGTGTTAAATATAAAATCAAACATGGAAGAGTAATTACAACCAAGTAACTTATTACATCATAATAGATATTTGACTGGAATATATTTGAATCTCAAAAGTATTGGAGTCAATACTGAAGAGCACTAAAAAGAAAACAAACAAACAAAAAATCCCAAAACAAACCAGAAAAAATTAGTATTTCCATATGATGATGGCCCAGCTTTTTGTCCAAGTCCAATTTACTTACCGATAATATTTGTTAGAAGAATTTCTCTCATCACCAACACTGCCTTTACCCTGTGAGGAAGGACCTGTCAGCTTGGAAGCAGTCAAATTTGATGGAGTCCTTAAGGTAGAAGAGACAAGCCAAGGAAAGGGAAAGGGAAGGGGGAAGGGGGGGAAGAAAAAAAAAAAAAAAAAAAAAAAAAAAAAGAGGTCCACCTTAGACCCAAGAAAAGATGCAGCAAAGACAAAGCTTTTTACAGAATTACTTTGATAGATCAGCCAAAAGGTTTGGAGACAGACATAACATGTTTTAAAGCTAAGAGTAAAGTAATACTAAGATACATTTAGTGCCCCAGCATTGATAACAGTTTTGTTTATAAAGTCAGAGGAAGGTAACACTTAGATTCAGGATTAATAGCTATGTAAACAGCTCAGCCTACATCAGCAGTGAAAGCAGCCAACAAAATGTACCTTAGCATCCAAACAAAGCTAATCATACAGATTCAATCATGTTTTATCAACACTTAACAAAATCACTGTCCAGCTGCTTGACAATGTATATTGTTAAGCAACTTTATTTTGCCACTTTATTTAAGGGAGGACAGTTAAACACACCAACAAAGAGCAATTTAGTATGACTAAGGATACAATGAAAGCTGCAATAGAAAAGCATTATTTTTGACACAGAGGCAACATGTCTGCAAAAATTAGGTTAGTAGCGTTATGATGAATTTGAGCCTGATCATCAATGACAAACAGATGTAAATTTAGAAGAAAAATATAGCAAATTAACTTTAAATGAACTTATGGGGGTATTTTACCAAAATCAACGATACAGTAAAGGAGACCCCTCTCTTTGAGGCAATTAAGCAGTTAGGAATTTAATTAAAAAATAATGATTCTGGGATGCAGATGCAGCAAAAGAAACAAAAAAGAATACTGGTTCAATAAAAAAAGCAATCACTGAAATGCAGAACAGCAGGTAAAAGGTTTGGACTTTTCTCTCACCCCATATTTTTTTGCATTCAGCCCAATATTATCGTAGGCTGCTTCAGGTTTGCGTTTACTTTTTTTTTTTTCCTTTGCCAAGTTAGAGAAACAAAGAAGGGAGTTGTCAGTTATTCTGACATTCAGATTACTTCAGGATTTGCAGGTCTCTAACAAACACAGTACATAAGAGAACAACTAGTATAAGGTTAACTGAGAAGTAGAAATGGGTTGGCAGTGCAAGAGAGGAATTCCACTAACAAGTATCAGTGTGATTTATCTGTCATCCCTTCTTACGCAAGCAGCTTTATTTTGAAGAAAAAATGTTAATTCAAAGTTAAACGTGACACATACATGTGACGTCCTGAGCTGCATCAATGGCCAACACAGTGAGAAAAATAAAATAAAATCACAATAGAAAAACCTCTATGCCTGTATGTCATTCTAGTTACTGCAAAGCCAGCATATGTACATTCAGTGTTTGTAGAATCAAGGTTTTCTGGCACTACACATACTTTTAAGAAGGAAAATTACTAAAATGTGTCAGGAATTACTCCCTAACAGTATTTCTGCTTTTATATTTTTATATACTCCAAAAATGATTCACCCAAACACAGGAAACGTGCTAAAAAACCCACTACACAGGTTGAACATCTCGAAGCACCAAATGGCAATAATCCATCAGGTAATAAGCCTACGCAATACTTTTAATACTGACACCATCTACACATTCTTCAGACAACAAAAAAGTTTAAACTGCGTTTCAGTAAAGTAAGGGAGTGCTAGTGTTTTCAGTAGTACCATACAAACCTTTGGAGGAAATGAGAGGAGTTATTTTCCAGCATCAAATGCCAGTGAATGGTTCAAATCTTGAAGAGAGTCCACCTTGTAAAGAGTTTGCTAACCATTTGGATTACTTGCAAGACATTGCTTTTATTTTTTTACATTGTCTCATATGGGCAAATAATATGTAAGCCTACTTTTGAGTGTTACTTGTAAGTAAAAAGTTTATACAAGAATACAATTGCATTTCAGGTAAGAAACATCTAAAATGACTAAAACATCTAAAAATGGCATTTCTCTGTACACTATAGATTTTCACAGGAAGAAAATGCTGTTTCCTAAATAAAATCATTCCTTCAAACAAACAGAGATATCAATCAGTGGTTTATACTTGCCTGTTCAAAACCAAATCTATACTTCACTGATTAATAAATCCAGATCTTATTTCTAGCTATGAAAAGAGGAACAGGATACCCGTTTTCAAACAAGAGTTTATATAATGTGGACTTCCCTCTAAATATCTTTTGCCAGAGGTCTTGTTCCTATGTTTCTGCTCCTACCTAATCAACTGTGAGCTCTTACATTTCAGCTCCTAAGAAGGTTCAAGAATATCCAGCATTTTTTTAAAGCAAAACACAACAAAGCACCTTGTTCCTCCCTATTCCTTTTCTGTTATTAAGTTATAAACACGTGGTAGAAGCTGGCCATAGCTTAAGTTATAAAAGATCCACTGACACTAGTTTTCATAATCAAATACCTCACAGAAATATTTCACCACAAAATTATTTAAATAAAAAGTTTCCTTCCAAAAACTATTTTACAATTTATAACTTCTAAAACAACAATAAACTAAGTTTTCAAGCAATTATTTCCCACTATACTCTCCACAGCAAAATTCAGGGAATGTCTACAGAGATTTTTTATGTGAGATTATAAAAAGAACTCTATTCGCAGTACCTGATTCGGAGACTTGATTTGGCCAACTCACTGTGTTCAATTTCAGCCTTTTTCATATTAAATATTTTCTTAATCGCATTTGCATCCTGTCAATTAAAAGAAATTTTTTGTTTAATGTTGAAAGTGAAGAATGTTCTAGTCAGGTATATCCATCTATCTAAAAATCTAAAACAAAAATGAAGGGCTTTTTCACTTACATATAAAAAAATTCTGCATGAGAAAAGAAGCACAGAACAAAGGCTACCTGAAATAGACCCACAGTGGTCTGTAAAAACTGACTAGAATGGCTGAGCAGCTTCAAGGTCATTTTTTATCACATCTTTACAAAAAAAATATCTGCATTATGCAAATATACACGAACACCACTTTAAAAAAAAAAAAAGAGGCAAATGAGTTTCTGGGCCTTTGCAATCAAGAAGTTTACCAAGCTTTACAATGCTTGCTGATTCTCCACCTGTGGAACTTGATACTCGGAGTAACAGTTCACAAAATAGAGACTGCAAGTTTTGAGTGAGGTTACAAGTGTGTCAATATCACTAGGAACTGAAACTACAACCCAAACAGAAGTGCAATTGGAAAAGTCCAAGAACCACTTACATAATAGTGTTATACATACACAAGGTCTCCCACTACAAGGCCCTTAAAATCCGAGCACACAAAGGAATAATTTGCCACTGAAATTCTCTTACTTCCAGAGCACATGGAACAGCAATGTGGTAATTCATATACAAAATGCTATTGAACCAAGTATGAAAAAGATAGGAGATGCAATTTGGTCACAAAAATATGGCTAAAAGGAAAAGGAACTTCAAAAACTATGCAAAGAAGGCATGACTCGTTTAGAAGCTTGTGATGAAAACCATAACCTGTTCCTGCAATCTGGAAAAAGATAACAGCTGGTTACTACTGCTATCCCTGGAACCTGTAGTTTCAGCCATTTCAATGTCAATCGCAAGTACAGGGACCCTCCATTCCTCCAAAGGAGTCATGTAACTCATATCCCAAGATAAATTTAATTGGAAAAAATCATGTAACGCAAGAAAAAAAAATTACATACACCCCAATTATACTAAAAGCAATATATAAAAAGGAAAAGCCACCAATAGCTATTTTTTAAAAAAAGATAAAACAAGAGTCTAGGGCCTTATGCTAAAGATTCATTTAAGTATTAATCAGCAGGGAAAGTAGTAAAGAAAATCTGAACTGAAATCAAACTATGAACAACTGAAACTAACCTTGAATACTTGTGATCCAGGCTCATTGTAGGTTTTAGCATTCTTTGCCAGAAGATCTATATCCTTGGCCATTGCATGAATGCTTTTATAGGTTCCGTTCTATACAACAAAAAATGGAACTGGTTAAAGTGGCAGCCTTCAGATAGCATGAGAACTAAGTCAATAGTGAAAGGCAAAGGGAATTCATACAGAATAAAGCGAACATTTGCAGAAAAACAAGAACATATGCATAAAAAAAAGAGGACAGCTAAGTATCTGGAAAAAGTAATCAAAAAAGAAAGTAACAAACTTAACTGCTAAGGCCTTAGAGCTCATGAATGCCAAGTAAAAGATTGAAAAAATACTTAATATGTTAGATTACCACAACTTCAAAGGTAAAATGACATTTTGTCAGAACCCTTCATTCTCCAGTTCAATTAGTCTATGTGCTATCCCTCACTATTATACAAAATGCTAGAATTACACAACAGTATTTCAAATTACTAGAGAAGTAAGATGAAAAACACATCAGTACAAAACATCTATTTATGGCACCAGAACAAAGGTAGGTGATGATAATGCACGACCAAGCTTCAATACTTCAATGTTTTACATTAGCAGTACTTGCCAAGGAATGACTTTAAACCATTAAACATCAAGGAACCCAAGATATTCTGGCTTAATGCCAGCACACTACAGTTTACAATGCTGGATCTTCAACACAGCTACTTCTGCAGCATTAACCCAGGAGAGAACATTAAATCAGCATAGTGTTCAGATTTTTAAATAGCAGGGGAAAAACACATTGTCTTTCCTACTGCCATAAACTCTGGTTTCTAATAATTTCAGAATGCTTTCTGTTGAACAAGTCTATACTTTGACACGTTAATACGCTCATACTGTACCTGTATCCTTTGGGCAATAGTTTTAAGATCTATGGGCTCCTTTATTATTGCATAATAATCTGGATATTGCTGGAAAACAAAAATAATTTATATGTTACTATAAACAGTCACAAAGCTATTGTTCTAATAGCTCACAAAACAAGCTATTAGATGAATTACAGGTAAGAATAGTGTAAGCTTCATAAACATAGCATTAGGCTCCAATTTGGGCAAGCCAGATCATAAGGCAGATAGAAAGAATTCTAATTCATCAATAAATTGATGTAAAGGAACATTTCTGTCTGAAAGCCAAATACATGGTGACAGTTTTCAGAGCATTTATTTTCCTGGTTAAACTTGTTATGCCACACCCTGAAACAGGACAGTGAAATCACACATCTTTAAAAGAAGATTAAAAACTCTGCAGCAAAAAAACCAAATTACCTAAACTGGCACAAGAGGCCAAGCCCCAGTCTGCAATGAAGGGCTGGGAACAAGTGGATAGGAGCAAAAAAGGGAAAGAAGCTCTAAAAACAGCTGGAGTTTGCCACCAGTGAGACAGTAACAAAAAACTGCATCCTGAGTGTGCACATCACAGCATTTAAAATCTGTTGTTATATAAATGTTCAAGTTTCTAACTTAGAACACAACCAGTACTATTAAAATACTCACCACTTTAGAAGGAAGTTTCTGAAACAGTTCACTTATGAGGCGTCCTGATGGGTTTGTGGCAACAGCTACAGCTTCAAGAAGCTGTTCAAGAATTTCCTTCAGGTAACCTGGCGATGACTAAAGTAAGAAATGAAATGGCAAGAAGTTTTAATAGCAGCCATAGTGGAGTGTTCTAAGTTGCACTGAAATATATGAATTAACTTTTCAAAGACAGAAAAGAATCAGCCATAAAACACAGATGCAACTTTTGAGGACAGCATTGTTTATGCATCAAGGTAAAGCACATGAGAAAACTTAATTTCACATTAACACTGCAGACTGTCAGACATACTTTACATACTTTACATACATAGGATAGACTTGGTTATCAACATTAATGAAAACATGCATCCCTACATCACGAAAACCAGACAAGTCCAAACTTCCTATCATCATATCTGGCTTACAAAACACTCCCAGAACAGCTGCGCTGAGTGGGACACATGCTGGAAAATGATGTCATTAGACGTGAAGCTTGCTTGCATCGAACCTCAATGTTGGCATGATATCAAGCACACATACTAGTTTCCACTAAATGAGAACCACATCTTATCCCTATCAGAAAACCCTGTAACATTTTTATTTGCTAGGCAAAAGTGAAACACACATACAACGCTGTGAAATTACTGACTAATAAACTTGTATAAGAAATACTTTTTGGGGCATAACTTAACTATGAAAAGACTTAATGCTTTTTCACATATGGAGGCCAATCTCCCTCTCAGAGTCAGCTGACATACACAGCCATGGCCTCCTCCACCTGCAGCTGTCGTGCCCACACTTACTAATTCAGAATTTGTGCCTTGATTGTCATGTCCTTCCTCATCTTCGTCTTCCTCCTCAGCATCACCTTTTTGAACAAATTCATTTTTTGTGCGCAAATACAACTCCCATAATTTGCAGGCAGCTTTATATTCAGGAGAATCAGGCTGCAAAAACAAATCAAATATTTTACTCAAAATTCAGACCATTCTAATCTGAAGGAAATTTATAAATTACTGGTTGAAAGGTATTGAATGCATTAAATAAATAATAGAAAACCTGGGAAATTCCTGTTCCAGTCGTTCTTCAACAGTGATGTTAAGAATTGCAATCAGAACTAGAAAATATCACCTCTATCACTCCAAGTCTTTCAGAAAACTTAGCAATAAAATTACTTGAGTTGAGGCTTGGACAAGCCTATTAGATAAATCTGGAGAAATAACTAGGTTTTGTTGAAGCGTAACACTATCAATATCTAAAATAGACTAAATATCAGGATGCCAGAAATGTGATTTAAGCCAATATTGCTGCCATTGTGTAGCACTTGAAAATTACTTTCTACAAAAGAAGAATGCCAATAAATGAGCCAGTATCTCTGAAAGCACTGCAATGATTTACACTGAGCATTAACTGTGAAATTCCAAAGAACTTGACAACATGCTACCACCTGAGTACACATGTAGGTATAATTTTTGGAAGAGCTAGAAGCATTAGTCAGCAAATTAAGTTTTGTAGATACAGAGTTGGCAGCGGCAGACAAGCGTGTGCCTATTAACATTACTACTTAAGAACACTACCCAGAAAAAAAGACAGCTTTTCCACTCTTCTGTATTTTTCTTTCCCTTTCCTCTGTCACTTAACCTCTATTTCAGGTATTCCTGCAGATACGCCACTTTACTACTGCTGATTACGCTCTTCTTACTTCACTCTCAGCCTCTGATGGCTTGTAATACAAATGAGAAACTAACATGAGAACTGTTCTTAAACTTGCCTTATTAGGCTTAAATATTCTCAAGACATTAAGCCAGGTGTCAATTATGAGGACCAGAATACCAGAAGGGTCTTCTGCTCCGCTAGCCTGCTTCCTTCCATGTTAATGCAAGATGCTCAAAAGTGTAAGACTCGAACCAAAATACTAAAAAACCAAAGGCTTCCATTTTAATGTAGCACGGCTAACAACACACCTGATGCAGTAAAGACCTTGACAATGAATCAGCCATCCTTGTCTTACATGCATCACTGGAACTGTGTGGGTAAGGTAAAAAATGACAAAAGAAGAAGTTATGTTTGTGTGCCATACCTCCAGCTCAGAACTCACTATTTCTCTAGAAACATCAACAGTCCTTCATCCTAGAAGGATGGCTACCTACTTCTATTCTACACACAAGAGTTTTACGATACAGGCAAAATTATGAGTCCACTACTCTGTAGGCAAAGGCAGCACACATTCTGTAAAACTCATCATTCTTTCCTGCCCTCAAGTCCTTCTCCCTCATGTAGTGACCATGAGAAAGCCAACATCAATGGGCAAACGCCTTGCAAAGCTTCAGGAGTACAGAGCGAATTCTGAAATCTTTATACTTTTCCTACTGTAACCAGAATGTGCAAATGCATTAATCCATAAATATGATAGCTTTTCGAAAAGCTACACACACACACATACAAACATAAACAAAATAAACACTGCTTTTCTGAATGTCATCTGGTTATGCCGATTGGATTATTCAGAAAGCAGTCATTTGGATCATCTCCAAAGTCAAAGATATATGAAAGGTAATGTTAGCAGTTTCAGATTTGCTGTATCATCTCAGTCACTACATACAATTTCACTGTTCTGTGTATTTAACATAGCCTTCTATTAAACCAGATTAATCCAATTTTTTCCCACTTCCTTAGGGCAACTGCAATAAAAACCCACTAATATCTAAAATAAAACACACACAGTTTGGGGGAATGGACACAGGGGCTGCACCCTTGATGAAATGCATTGTCACATACACTCACAATCTATCATCGCTGACCACGATAATCAATGTGCCTTTTTTTCATACGGCCAATGAAAAAGAAAGATTCAATGCTCCTACTGTATGGTTGCTGTTATTTATAAACTCTTCTTTTTAGGAAAAAAAATAATCAATTTCTATTTCAAAAGGTTACACAGAGTGTGTTGTAAAATGGAAAGGCTTTGTTAGAAGAGTATTCTTCTCAGTTTACATCTCTATTTTTGCTTTCCACCTCTTTTGTAAAAATGCATGAAAATCCTTCCCAAGTTAATTTATCGTTTTCCAAAGAAAAATTGCTATAGTAGGACATCTTACAAAGACACAGTCAACCTTACAGAAATACATGCAAATAACTGCAATGCGTGCTCTTCTCTTACCAATAATAAAGACTAAACTGAAAAGTTTTTCGGCCAAACCAAGGAAGAATTTGAACAACTCTACCACTTTAACAATGAATTTAAGCCTTTGTATGTATTTTCCTCACCTTATAGTAAGCCTTCGCATTGTTAAAGAGAAGCTGAAAATCAGCAGTCAGCACATTCACATCATCATACTCCTCCATCTTTAGCTTCTGCTGGATTTTCATTAAATCAATTGGCTGAGAAACCACTTCATAATAATCTGGCTGATTTCTGTTGTAATGACAAAAAAAAGGCATTAAATTCCAAGCAGTAAAATCAAAACTACAGCACTAAAGTTTGTACTTGTCTATGACTAACACAAAGGAAGTTTCAATATGTTTTTGTTACAACTAAAAAATCTGACCCTTGGTCTAAGAGTAGACTTTATTACACGTTCCGTTATCATCCTCTGTTTTCCGAGTTTAAGATAAAATAAAGAGACTGATTTTTACCTCCTGCATTTTCAAAGGTCACTTGATTCATCCTCCAAAGCTATGCCCTTAGTATTACATTCCACCACTTAGGTGGAATATTTTATAGTGAAAGGCGTAGATGTTTTAGGCAGGTGTCACAAGAAACATTTTGAATTGATTCAGTGTATCCTTTTTTGACTGAAAAAGGGCACCAATGTTAGCATGTGTCATTGAATAATTACATCAAAAACTTGGATCAAACACTGGCGTGAAACTATGACAAACTTAGCTTAGCTTTTTCACAGCTATTAATGCTGAAGTATTCCTCAATAAACACTTACTCCCTGATTAAATCTCAGGTTCAAGGCTTAACCAGAACCATGGTCTTACCTTCGCTTCGGTGCCCTAATGAAAAGCTCACAAAGGAGCCTGCCCTGTTCATCTTTGTAATCTCTGATGGTGTTGTAAAGTTCATGGCATACAGCAATCTAAAATGCAAGAACAATAAAGTAATGAAAAAGGAGAAAATTTTAAGGAGGTAACAAATCGAAGCCTACTAACAATGGGACAGACAAGCTGCCAGTCCACAGCATGCCTTAAAGCAGAAGTGTGACAAAATTGGTGCATCTCATACATTAGTACAGTACATGACAAGTATGCCAGGTACTGCAGAATTTTAATTTATTGTTTTGAACATAGGGAGCCTTCTGTCAATGCTAATTCTAAGTAAAACACCCAAAATTTAAATTAATTCAGTACAATTCTTCCCAAGTTATAGACACCTAAAACAACGACAGGGGTTCTTCTGCCCTGCAATTAATTAAAATTAGACTGCTAACTCAAAAGCATAAGAGAGACATTGTGCACTTCAGCAATCACTGTCTGTGCCGTTCCTCACTTATGTCTCTCTGCATTTGCTATTCAGACACAGCTTTCAACTTCTGCACATTGTGATTTCATCTTCTCCAAGATCCTTCCATCTGCTAAAATCATCAGCAAAAAAAGGAAAGCAGCAAAGGGAAAAAGGGAAAGAAAAAGATGAAACTGGGGAGATAATAACAAGCTTAGCCAAGGCAGCAAGAGATTCAGGGCCAGCGTATGTGCACTACATATGATCATCCATTTTACAACCCAGCATTTCCCAGGCAGGGATACAGTAACCCTAAGAAAAAAACCTGTGCATAATAAGAAGGTACTAACAGGATCTACAGTTGGGAGATTGGAAAGTCTCCTCCTCTTTCTGCTTGGGCCTGGTATGTTTGTGGAGTGGTGGCCATCATCAAAATCTCCTCCACTGACGCTGCTGGAAGGTGAGGTAGCTCTTCGCCTCTTGGAACCCATGGAATCCAACTTCTTCTATAATGAAGAGAGATGTTCTTAAACTCATGGCATTGCATCCAAATTCTCTGCTGAGAGCTAACTACAAAGCTAGCAGCGCTCAGAATGAGTCACATACATTTGTAATATACTATCGTTCAGTTAAGCCATATATCTAAACACCAGATTTTTGAAAATTTGCAAAAGTAAAGGGAAATCAAAATGGTTCTACAGTTTTATAATCACTGATGACAGCAATGTCGGAAAGCCTAGGCCTCATGGTGAAGATTAATTTAGCAGCTTTTACTAGGATATGCTCTTGAACTATCTACGTTTTGGTACCTTGTTCCATGCATGATAACTAAGCAAGAACTGCTGTTTCAAAGGAAAAAGCTGTACAGAGAAATGTTCTGGTGTAAACGCACATAATTCCATGTCAAATTAAGAAAAACCAAACACAACAACCAACCAACCAAACAAAAAAAACCCACAAAGAAAACAAATAAATGAAAATGGCTACTGAATACCCTGAACTAGATTCAAGCCAAAAAAAGGTCTGGACCATTGTGTGACCTACCACTCCCACCTTCTGTGTAGGACAAATGGCTCAATAATCAAGAAGTAGAAAAGGCCACCTCCTTTTCTGGCCATCGTTTTCCATTTACCAACGCGAACAGTGACAAGTGAATAACCACCATCCAACAACTACAATGATTTACAAACAAGTTGTTGGGTCTTTCCCAACTTCCAGTGACAGCATCAGAAAAATACCTTTATTTGTAGCTGTCTCAAAGGCTGAAGACAGAAGAGATCCATCTACCCCAGCCTATACCTATTTTCCAACCAAACCAAGGAATTTCTTCTAGGAAGCAGCTGACTTACAAGGTACGGCAGCACAACATAACCGCATTAGAGCATTTATGTTAGGGACAGATTTAGTTTCAAGCACACAAACAAGATGAATAAAAATAAGGTAGGAATAATTAACAGTTAGGATAAAAAAACCCGAAAGGCTAGGCAGAGGAACAGGGAGAATGGTGCACATACAATCAATAATTTACCAGATTTACCAGAGTACAACCAGCACCTCGAAAAGCCAGTCTCCTCATAGTGTCTGATGGCCAAGTACAGATATCAGGAGAAGGTAACACTCTAAGAGTAGCAAACCAGCAATGGTGTTAGTACAGTCAAAACTAGAAGACAAGAAAAAGGAAAGAGAGAGAAGAAAATTGAGAGTAGATAGATAATTGAAGAATATATTCAAAGAACAAATTGAATAATTACAGTGACACAGAAAAAAGCAAGAAAGAGAGGTAACTTTTTTACGCTAGCAGAAACTCTACAAAGTAATTCTGTACACAGAATGCTAAACATTTCTGTCATTTTTACAGTAAAACAACATTTCTCTACTGTTCCTAAATACATACTGCAGATTTCACAGCCACTTGCTAGAGAATGATTCATCAAGCAGAGCAGTGAGTAAACATAAGTGATATCTGACCTGAGAGTAAAAACCAGTAAGCAGTAAAACTTACTGAATATGAAGTAATACAGTGCTTATAAGAATAAGAAAATAATTTTTAAGGTCAAGAAACATTTAATAGACTCTCTAATGATGATGCATCTCCATCAGGCTTCAGAGTAGATTTTTATCCTCATAAGTAAGCAACATTAAGTACCCAGCCTTACAGGTTCGCTAAAAATATACCCCTTTCAATTTCCAAGCAGTCTCCAAGTCTGATTTTTTTCAGAAATTCCATGTGAAATGTACAGAACCATTTTATGATGAAATGACTGCTTCTATGTAGTTCATACAAGTACTCTCTTCAATCAAACCCCAGAGAGATTGTTCCCCTGTTCAGAATTCTGGACGTTTTCAAAACATGCACATACACAGAAACTCCATGCTTCATTAGGTAGCAGTTCATCTCAGGAACGGACAACTAGCCTGTCACTTTTGGCACTGCCTCCAACTTTTATCCGAGAGCTACAGTATCAAACTGCTAACATCAGGCGCTTGCTGATGTGGAGGCTGCTAGAAAACACAAGTTCTTGGTTGTGAAAGAAAGGCAAGAGGGAATACTGGAATCAATAATTCTGGTTCACCCAGGAACCTGGAAGTATACTCAGTAAAATCCCACCCTGAAACAAAGATTTGGGGACACCCCCCCCACCAGCATCTGCCTGCAAACTGCATATAGGCTTCTCCACATCAGTTATCTGAGGCACGCACACTGCAGCTCTCAGCCACACACAGATGCGGGTTGCACTTGTACAATCAAGACATCTGGCCATTCCGTACATGGCCTCCAAAACCATTTTTCTCCTCTAACAACAGAGGAAGGTGCAAAACATGCACCAGTCTGAACAACATCATGAATACTCAGTGAAAGAACTGTTTATGTAAAACTCCTTCTGAATGTCAGGCCCCAAAATGCAAACTTCTTTCTAGATCTCCACACTTACAAACAAGACAGTCCTACTGTGGACAGAAATGTATTTTGTTTTACTTAAGAACACTCTCCTAGACTTTCTTCTGCAATCTAACTGCTAGCTCACAAATCTCTCAGCTATCACACCAAGAATCTCCACCGCCACAAACAAGCCATGTCCTACACAACAGGAGCGTGAGCGTCTGCTTAATAACTGCTCACACCACTCATTAAAATGTCACATAAGCACAGATATCTCTGTAAGAAATGCTTTGGCCATTACTAACATGCATGTATATTGATATATACACAACGGGTAGAAGACTGCCTCTCCTGAAAGTTGTACTAGACCGATCACCACAAGTATTACTCAGTTCAACCTTATTAAATGAACAGTTTTACGTGCATTTGAGGTAACACGCTTAAAGCAAGGCGACGAGGTTCCAGCACACGTTTCATGTTCTTCCTCCAAGAAGAAAAAAGCTAAAAGCCAACGGATATCATGGAAAGTATCTTACCGCTATCAGATCTCCCCCATCTCAACAGAAATACCCACCAAACCATGGTAAACTTCACAAACGAACAAAGGAGGGAAACACAGCCAGACCCCCCTTCCACCCATTACCGATCGCACTGAAACCAGCTACACCACGGGAAGAGGGGGCCGGCAGCAGCCAGGCGCTATAAAAGGACAAAGTTGGTGAAGCAGCGAGAGCCGCAGCACCGTGATCGTTTCACCAGCACCGGGACGGGCAGCAGAGGCAAAACATGTCACGTCCCCCAGCCCCCCGCAGGCGGGCCCCTGCCGGCAGCCGGCTCGCCCCCTGCCCGGTTTGTGAGGTGTTACTGTCGGCAGGGGAAGGAGGAGACAAAGAAAATCACCTTTTCGGGCGCGGGGCCAGCCCGGCCCCTCACGGCCCGGCAGGACGGGGCCCCGCTCCCGCCCCGCGCTGCCGCCCACACCGGGCGGGGCGCGCCCCCTGCCCCGGGCCTCACGCCGGAGGCCCCGGGAGCGGCCCTCAGCCACCCGCCCGCCGCTGTCACCGCTGCGAGCTCGGCCCGGGGCCGGCACAGCGGGGAGCAAAGCGCTGAGGGAAACACCGGGGCCAGCGGGGTCGGGACACTGGTGAGGGACAGCGACACCGAGGGGGCCGCCGCAGGGCGGCCCGCGCCCAGGGCCCGGGCCGCTGCGGGAGGCGGGGACGGGGGAGGTGACAGAAGGCGGAGGGGCTCGGTGCCCCCGGGCCCGGCGCGGGCCCCGCCACGGCGGAGCTGCTGCGCGGCCGGGCGGCGCTGCTTCCCCGCGGCGGCCACACAAAGGGAGGCAGCGGCCTCCTGGCTTCGGCCCGCCGCCCCGCCTGCGCGACCTCGGCGCCGCGCCGCTCACCCAGCCGGCTCCGCTCCGCCTCCGACAGCCGCGGCCGCACTCGCCCTCCGCCGCCCGCCCCGCCACCGCTGCTGCCGCCGTCGGCGTCGCCGCCGCCGCTCGGTACCGCCGAGCCCGCCGCTGCCGCAAAGCCCGCCCGGCCGCCAAACGCGCCGAGCCCGCGCGACACCTCTGGCGAGGAAGGGCCGCTTCGCTTTACGGCAGCGCCCGCCGGCGGGAGGAGGCAGGAGCGCGGCCTTCCACGTGGGGCCGCGGCCGAGCGCGGCCCGGCGGCGCCATGAAGCGGCCTAGTGAGCGGCGGGCGGGGGCGCCGGTGGCCGGTGGCGGGGCGGGGCGGGCCGAGCCTCGGGCAGTAGCACCGGCGAGCGCCCTGAGGCGAGGGGACGCCGGGGGCGAGCGGCGGCCCGGGTCCGGGGAAATGGCCGCGGGCGCGGAGGTGGCGGCAGCGGCCCGGGGCGGGGTAATCGGACAGGGGGGCTGGAGGGAATGGGTGGCGGTGGGAGCTCGGCTGCCCCCCGGGCTGTCCCCGCGAGCTGAGCGGCGCGATGTCTTGCAGAGCTGAGGAAGGCCAGCAAGCGGCTCACCTGCCACAAGCGCTACAAGATCCAGAAGAAGGTGAGTCCCGGCGGGCGGCCCCTGCCCGTGGGGCGCGGGAGAGGGGGTCCAACTAAAGCTCCGTGCTGATGAGTTTAACGCTAAAAGCATTTTATATATATTATTACAGAACCGTGTTGTACCTATACGTGTACGCAATGGGGATGTTATATTGAATGTGAAGGAGTCGGGACTATGGCGAGCAATTTGCTTTCCAGTTACCTTTGGCCGATGATGTAGCAGGGAGTGTAGATGTTTTACAGCGTTACATTTTGTATTATTCTGGGCTGGTACATCAAGCGTAGCTTTACGATGAGACATTATGCAATCGACACACTGCAATCTAAAGTCAGAAATATACTACTTTCTACTCTGTATCTTTAAATAGGAAGGATACATCCCATTTTTCTTTGCCTTAGACTGAGAAAATATTCTTGTGCCCATCTTCAGATCAGAGAACACCACCGAAAAGTCAGGAAGGAGGCCAAAAAACGTGGACGCAAAAAGCCCAAGAAAGATCCCGGTGTTCCCAGCGCTGCACCATTTAAGGAAGAGCTTCTACGGGAAGCGGAGCAAAGAAAGCAGAGGGTAAAATAGTTTGTGGTAAAGAGGACAAGAACTGAGACCATTCCTATCTTCAAGGAAGCTTTGCATGCACATGCGCACACCAGAGGTGCAGTCATGGTAGACTGCAAATTGTCCTAGCAGACGTGTCCTTTGGAAAAATAATACTTTTTATTTCCAGCGTTATACAGTGTGTAACAATTTACTCTTTTATTTTTAACCTCCATTTCATCACTGTGTTTATTAAACACGCTGCAAGTGTTCTTTTTAATGTAATCTGAGTTGTCTGTGATGCTAAGATACGTAGATGTCCCATCAGAATACTAGAAGTTAAGTCCTGGCATTACGTGATTACACAGAAAATAAGGATCTACTATCTGCAGCATGGAGTAATGTGACATGAGAGCAGCACCCATATGGGTTGTAATGTGGTTGCTGCACGGCTGGTTTTGGGGTCTAGCTAGCGGATGTGTTGCCTCTGGTTTTGAGGCAATTGGAGGCAAAGTATTCTTTTCAGTGTAGAGTGCAAAAAAATGTTCCCAGTGTCACTTGGACAGATGTGACTTCTAAGATGCCTCAGGAACTTTGGTCAGAAATAACTAAATAGGGAGAAAGAACTATCTTCCTTACCACCCTCAAATATGTTTTATCTTGCTTGGGTTTTGTTTGCAATCAGCTTGAAGAACTAAAACAAAAGCAGAAGCTCAACAGACAGAAAGAACATGAAAAGAAGAGGAAGCTTGAAGCTAAAAAAGCAGCCAAAACCAAGGAAAAAGCAGAGGGAAAGGTAGGTTATCTGGTATGATTTTGATTCTTCAAAGCTTATAGAAGCAATAAAAGTCATCTTGAAACTGTGTCGTCTTAAGCAGTATGTTACGTGTTACATTTTCTGCTGTACATGTGCACAAGTATAATACACTAATTCTCAATAAAATTGTTCCCTTTCATTTTTATTTGCATTCAGGAATCCTCTGCCAAGTCTAAAGCAAAGACTAACAAACTGCTGGATAAAAACTCAAAGAAATCATTCTGCAGGGAGCTCAAGAAGGTGAGACACTTCAGCTATTTCTATGTATTTTGATGACAGTCAGCAATGAGACCACTTGTTATTTTCCTTTTTTGCATTACTGTACAGCTGCTAGACAGTATAAAGGTTGCTTGTGATAAACTTCCAACACTAAGTAAGGGATTTTACGACAGAAACTGTGAGGGTTTCAGTTTTACCTGGTATAAGCTACTAGGATATACAGCACTTTGAGGCATTAAGACTTTTTTGGGCCAATGTCAATACATAATGAGTCATCAAAGAGCTCTTATAGTAACGAGGTACTGGTATCTAAGGATTTCTTACCTTTAGAGGAAAAAGATGAAAATTGCTTCAGCTTTCTGGTTTGTAGTTCAGAAGAAAGTTGCTCAACAAGAACACTTGCATGAAACCTCCCCTGCTATTCCAGAGTTGTCATCTGTCAAATGGTCTCTCATGTCCTGTTTGATAGTCTTCTCTCTTCTTTCCTAACCTAGGTGATTGAGGCCTCAGATGTTGTTCTAGAGGTTTTAGATGCCAGAGATCCAATGGGCTGCCGGTGCCCTCAACTGGAGCAAGCTGTAACTTGCTGTGGAGGAGACAAAAAGCTACTCTTGGTTCTGAACAAAATTGGTAAGCAGCACAGGTTTTCTTCAAGTGTTACTTGGTCACTGTGTGGTTCTATAGTAGGTGAGCTATGAAGAAGGTTTAAAGGAATCTGACATTCCACTGAAGACATGAGATCCAACTCTGAGCTCACTGCCCTGCTGAAGGGGTCACATTTCCTCCACCTTTAAGTCTAGTTTGCTAAGAAACTACCACAGACAGGTAAATGCACATTAGCCCCTATCTTCTGCAATAAATTTTGAAGGCATCGGTTAGTCTCAGCTAAATTTGACTAAATCAAAGCCAATTTTTTTAAAGTAAAGATCTTGGATTTTTTAACATCTTTGTGAATGTAAGCCTGTAAGCAGAGGCCACGATGGTGAGTTAAGGATTAGCAAATCAATGCAATAGCTGGATTTGAAGTTTGGCATTGGGAAGTATTTTCTCTCTTCCGTTGCTGTATGAAAGAATCCATGCAAAAGCACGTGAAACCAGCTAAAAAGGCTGCAAGTTTCTGAGTTACCAGCAGCAAAAAAAGAAAAGAAACTGCCAACAGTGACAGCAAGAGCAAAGGGACCTTTCTGTTAGAGAAGCCTTTGCAGGGATGATGTGATAATCCTTCACAGAACATCACTGTACCATAGTCCTCTAGCAAGACCCCAGTGTTAAAAACCTAATACAGGGGCCAAAAGTCAAAAATGTAATGGTGGTATGTTCTGCTTGAGGCAGAAAACAAAGACTAAAATTTGTAACACGGGTTCCTTTGGGGAACATACCCACTGCTTTACTAGAGTTTTTCAGCCAAACATCGTTATAAAGAAACATACTCAATGGACAAAATACAGCCTGGCCCTGATTCCACATGAGATTCCCTCCACACAGTGACAGTTATGATTCACAGGAGTAAAACAACTGCCCTCTTTTTTTTCAGATTTAGTGCCAAAGGAGAACTTAGAGAAATGGTTGAGTTATTTAAAGAAGGAGTTTCCAACGGTTGCTTTTAAATCAGCAACGCTGATGAAGGACAGGACAATGGTAAGAGCACTGCAGACTGTCTCATGGCCTATATGTTTGCAATCATACACGCCGAGAAACAGGAATTTTTGTTCTTTGAAATTCCTTCTCTTGTTCGAATATACCGCTGTGACTGGTGGATATGCCTTTGCACTGTGGCTAAGCTTTGCAGTGCAGTGGGGGAGAACTTGCTATTGAAATACGTATGGTTATTTGTGCCCAGGATGCTGGACTTGAGTAAAAGCAAGTGGGCTTTTTTACTGTAAGGAAGATGGTGAGGGCAGGAAGATGAGGCATTTTTCATCTTCCGCACAGGATGGTTGCACCAGTTACATCTGAATTGTTCTGTAGGTAAAGTGGTGCAGGCTATACTACTGCAATCGTCCTGACTGTGGCCATCAATAAAGGTGGCACCTGACATGATTTCATGAAGAGGATAAAGGTGTTAGCTCCCTATGTCCTAGTCTCAACTCTAAAGATGCTCATTTGAGTCATACATGTATTAATACATAATGCTTCACATGTCTTACCTCTGATAACAGCATAGTGAAATAGACCCTCCTGCAAAACGACGCAGAAACCACAATGCAGAAAGCAGGTTTTGAAATACTTCAAAAAAATTGAAGTCTCTTGAGAGAATGTGAAGATGATTCTGCCATCTGAATGTACATGGTTATTTTATGGTCACACAAGTCTGTAGCACAGCCTGAACTGAAATTGCAAGCCCTTTAAGTCAGTTCATTCCTTTTTCTTGTAGTAGTTGATGGCTACCTAATTCCTTCTGTCTAGAAGGACACAGTAACATCATCTAATAGAGGATAGGAGTTGGAAACGTTACAGTAGATAAATAAATCTATGCATATATATTTATCTTCCTAAATAGCTCTTGACCATGTACCATGGTGGTTTTTTTTTACCTTTGAATCCTGTAGCAGGAGCAGGTCACAAAAAGACGTGCACGTGTTGATTTATCAAGAACCACTGAATGTTTTGGAAGCAAATGCCTTTTGAAGCTTCTTCAAGAGTATGGCAAGACTCAAAACAAACCCATTCACGTTGGGGTAGTAGGTAAGCAGCTGGAGACGCAGAAGGGAGTTTTCTTCTCCTCCCATAAAGCTTTGGTGTCCTGTATTATAGATTTGGTGAAACAACTAACATGTGACTTGTTAATTGGCTTTTTAGTGATTGTTATTGCTTTCATCATGCAGCTTGTGTTGCCTTCCTCCTACCTGATAACTAAAACACTATATGTAACACCACAAATCTTATCAGTGTGAGAAATGAGGATACAGACTTTGTCTTACTTCTGTAGTGAAGACTTCAGATCCAACTCTGATCTCACACTGAAGATGTACTTTACCAAAGACACGTGGAAGAAGCAGTTTTGATCAGTGTTACATAGGCTGAGTTTTCTTACCTAACTTACAAGGTTTTATGTGGTTTTCTTCAGGTTTCCCTAATGTGGGAAAGAGCAGCATAATCAACAGTCTTAAAGGAGTTCGTGCTTGCAATGTTGGCCTAGCAAGAGGTGTTACCAAGTAAGCCAAGTCTGATAAAAGCTGTTGATTTCCCTGTTTGTTGTGATGATTACTTTGAGTTTGTGTACGATTTCCATCCATTAGGGGTGAAGTATGCCCCTGTGTGCAGTTTTAAATGCACGCCTGTATTTGCTAGGATAAAAGATACTGATCTGTGTGATGCAAGCTGTCACGAGAAAATGCAGTGTATAAACTTGCTTTTTTTGTACATTTAGAGTTGTCCTGCACAAAGCATGTAAGAAAACACTGAAGCTGACTCTGTATGAAAGTGCATTCAGTCCAGTGCTGAGCTTTGTGTCTTGCACCCCTCACCATTACCAGTCCTTTTGCTCGTTGGTTACCTTTACTCACTGTGCCTTTCTCTTTGAATAGGTCCATGCAAATTGTGCACATTGATAAACAGACAAAGATGTTAGACAGTCCAAGTATAATTGCAGATCCTTCCAACAGTGCCCTGGCTCTGGCCTTGAGAAGTATCATAGACACTGAAGAATCAGACTCAGCAGATGTGCTTGAAGGAGCAAATGCCATTCTAAATCACTGCAGTAAACAGCAGGTGAGCTCCATCTTTTTCCACACCTTTCACTGCATGTAATCTCTCTATGTTTCTTGGGCCAATAGCAAAAGTTTGTTTCACTTTAATTCTGGTAGCTTTTGAACTGCTTTCCCCTAATCACACAGGGTGGCAACGTAAGTGTGATCTTTCATCCTTACAAATGGAAGGCAGAAACAGCATGCCATGATCCTGTCAGCCAGTCTGTTTTCCCAATAAGTTTTCTGATCTTCAAAACACCCTGCTTTTAAGATCTCATCACAGTATCACAGAGTGAAAAATGAAGATATTCTGACTGCTTCCTGACTCCTTCAGTGAAGACCTCAGATCCAACTCTGATTTCACTGTTTCAAGTAGATCAGCCTAAGACTAATTCCCATTCAGTGCTGTGATGACCCTGTTTTCACAAACCACTGTGCTGTCTCTATACACCCACTACTGTGGGTGAATGGCAGCTCAGCTGAGTTTGTTGATGAAGTAGGCATTTTGCTTTGTAATGTTTACTCCCACATGCAAAAGAAAACCAGCCCTTCACTTACTAGTTCATCCTCATTGTAATCCAGTTTGATTTGCTCTTTTATTCCTAGAACTGAGAGAAAATTGGGTATCTCTTTCTGAATGCACCATTTTCTTTTGCACTAGGTAATGATGTACTATACTATCCCAGATTTCAGGAACACAGAAGAGTTTTTGACTTTACTTGCTCAGAAAAGGGGTATGCTGAAAAAGGGAGGTGTTCCTGACATAGAGAATATAGCTAAATTACTACTTTGTGACTGGACAGGGTAGGTATGCTATGAATTTTGCTTTATGCTGCTCACCTTTTTTCACGTTGTTAATCCAGCACAGCAGAAGCTCTGAGTCCTGTGAAGTACACAGAAAGGAGGTTTCTAACATTTTACTTTGGTAAAGACAGCTGGATTGGCTAACAGATTTAGAGAACGCTATACATCAATAATTTTATAAAGTAGTGAAAGATACATGGAAAGAGTCAAAGCATGTTGCATCTTACTACATAGCCTGTTTGCTGACTTCTGCGAATACTGAGTCCATGTAGTCCTCTTCTAAAGACAGGAAAGAGTAAGGCACATTTTCTGTGGAAATTTATAGTGGTTCCTATATTCTGAAGGTGGGAATAAATGTAATTCAGAATCAGTAATAGTAATTGAGTGTGACTTACTCTCCTTGCTCAGGTGGTTCATCTGCTTTCACAGCTCATGATTTTACAGTTCATGATTTTACAGGCAGATGATTTATGGTGACAAAGTGTGCCATTTCTTTTCCCTCTCAGGAGCGAGCTATCCACTTAAATCTGTTTTTGACAACTTCAGGGTCAAATTTAAATAGCTATTTAACTGCTGTTAAACAGATATTAATAAATTAGTAGGTAGGCAGAAGAGTTTGAGAACTTTGTGCTCTGGGTTTTATTTTTAAATACAGTGATTTAACTATGTTGTCATTGGTTGTTTTTTAATGCTGATTATTTTATTTTCCCAGAGCTAAAGTAAGCTACCACTCGCAACCTCCAGGATCTCAGAGACCACCACCATATCTTACAGAAGACAAAATAGCTGAAATGCAGGAGTGCTTTAATTTAACGTACCTAGAAGAAGAGAACAGCAACACTGTTCAAGGTAGGACTGTTACTGTAATGCACTGCTACCATTAGTAGTTTTAATGGGAGATTTTAAATGCAGCTCCTCCTGGGGTTTATATGATAGCTTTGCCAATATGCAGTTAAAATGAACCTTTTAAGAAAGAAATGGATTCTGATGCAACAGAACAGTGCATCTGTGTGCTGTCTTAACACAAAATTACCCCTGCTAGTTCTTAGTTTCTAACCCTCCTAAATAGGAAATAAGGAAAAAGACCATTGAAGAGCACACAAACACTAGCTAATTAGGCCAACAAAATACATTTCACTCAGTACAATCTATACTCGAATCCAAGTCTTTAAGCTCCTAGCAGTCTTCTGTAGGTGCCTCAGGGAAAGCTACTCTCAGAGAATTGTCCTTTGTTCTGCCTACTTATGGGGGCGTGCCTCTTGTGAAAGGGAGTAGGCAGGACGGGTTTTGGGGGTTTTTTTTCTAGCCCTGACCTAAAATGGCTGTCCTCTCAGGGGGTAGGCGTTATATCTGGTGCTGTCTAACAGTGACTTAAGAGATGCTTCTGTGTTTTTCCCAGCTTTAAAACGGCGCAGTCTGGCAAGCAGCATCATTTTCCAGTCAGCTGGTATGGCAAATGGGACAATAGAGGAAAATAAAGTGATAGAGGAGGCATCAGAGTGGGAAGACTTGGAAACAAGCAAGGAGGGGGAGGAAGAAGAAGAGGAGGATTTCACAGAAAGTGATGATGAGCAAGACAGTGTGGAAGAAAAAAAAGATGTCAAAGAGGTAAATCAGGGTTTTGTTAGGCTGGGTTTACCTGTTTAGATCCTGACACCAAGTGTACCCACTCAGCATCCTGCCATAAACTGAGAATGTGTAGGCACTGTAGAGCCCCCAGGAGTACTCAAAAAGTCTTTTCTTCTGGAGATAAGGGTGGGGCTTTTTGCATAATTAAGGAAACAACCTTGCTCTAACTCAGTTCTAAGGCAGTGTGTTCCTGACCAGCTATACAAAGGGACATCCATACTCTCGTCAGTCCCTGTTAAGCTTCATTTGCATGGGAGACTTCATTAGTGATGTCTGAACGAACATATATCTCTGACCTCTGACTTGC
Organism: Falco cherrug; assembly: GCF_023634085.1. Lineage (NCBI taxonomy): Eukaryota > Metazoa > Chordata > Aves > Falconiformes > Falconidae > Falco > Falco cherrug. The sequence goes on along the minus strand of NC_073700.1, from coordinate 6,657,861 downwards.
AGGAAGGCAAAGCTCAGGTCACCAGAAAAGCAAAGCTTGGAAAACGACAAACAAGTCCTACAAATTCAGAAAAGCAGAGAGCAGGTCTGTATTACAAACCCTGGCCTAAAGGATAGTCTGTAGTACTCTAGCACTTGCACTGCTTTCACTAACATATCATTTTCTTTTCTCAGAAAGCGAACATTCCCATTCACTATCATTCAGCTTGGATAAGGCAGCAGATGAAGATGATGCCTACGATTTTAATACAGACTATGTATAATGAATTATGTGTGAAGACACCATTTGGAGGTTCTTATTACTGGCTTTCAGAACTGTCATGAAGACTTGTGTTGCAGCAGAAGTTGGAGGAGCGCCGCATACCAGAGCTGCTGCAAAGATTCACAATTATTGCTGTGTCAAATAATGTACTTAATGGCATATCACATTTGATCGTTACAGATTTTATACGTCCAGCAAATTCACTATTTGGCTTTAAGTCCTAAACTTTATTTCCTGTATTAAAGTCTATTTTTAAAAATTTCTAATAGATTGAGTTAGTCTGTTCAGTTTTGCCTTATAGAAAGATGTTTCAAGAAGATAATGCTTTGGTTTTTTTCTTTGAAAAACAATGGTAAATGTTTAATTCTAGTAATGTTCAAACACTTAAATGTCAAGGTAAGTTTTCACCCTCCCTTCATAAAATTTAATTGTTTTTCCTAGAGGATTATAGACTGTACCCCTAAAGCACGACTTAAGTCAGTAACTTTTCAGTATACTTTTGCAAAACTTGTAGAACTTTCATAAGTAGCATTTTCTAGCCAACCTTCACATATTTCAGCTAGATAGACAAGTTGTATCTAAGTACTGCTCTACATACCAGCACTTTCACTTGGAAGGGCAGCAGATTATGATATTAGTAATCTGTCTTCACGGGGGAACAAGCTTCTTGTTCTTACAGTGCTCTTGAACAAAAAATGTATTTTCTGATGACACCTGTTATACACGGCAACAACTGGTAACTGTAAAGCGAAACACAGCCCTGTGCAATAAGGATGCATTACTGCACTCAGCCTACAGCAGAACTGGGTTACAAGAGAATTCTAACCAAGAGGCCCTGCAGCTGTTCAACAAATTAAGCATTTAGAATAAACACCTGACAGAAACCATCTTCTTCCTACGCATCTGTTTTCTTCCTATTAAAGGTCTGATTTCTGTGTTCTTTTCTTTAATAGATGGTTTTATTTTTCCCCTAAATGTATGTTGAAGCACAGTCCTCCTAAGCAGAGTATCACATGCAGACTCATGCAGTTTAAACCTGCTAAAACAGCCTAGTCATCAGAATTAAGCTGACATCATCTGATCCAATACAATCTTTGAAAGTCTGGTAACTGAACTTCATTACTCCTAACCACTTCAAGGACAAGAATGGTTCTTCATCAAAACCCAGGAAAAGAAACTATAGGTAACAAACCACAGCTCAGCATCCACAACAAACAGACATACAGGCAAAGACTGCAATGAATCAAGCAGTTGGGAATCCTTTTAAATTAGAAAGCAGTAATAAACCCATATTCATACACATGTATCTCTGACCATGTAACACTCAGCCCGTCACTACATTAACATAAAGCCCTTTGTCTAAACATCTTACACTGAGGACCATATACAAGCTGTATTAATAAAAATGACAGCTTGAGTTCAAACCTGTTAAAAACCATTAAATGGAACAGCTGGCACAATAGCTACGGGGATATATCAGCCAATAATAACCAGTACTCAACACTACAACTGTAAGAAAAAAACAACTTACCTATAGAAAAGGCGATGGGCAGCCAGCTATAAAAAGGCACAGGAATCTTGATGAGTTTTAAGGGCCAGACTGGGAAAAGCACAGTAGGAAAAACTAGAGCACAGCCATGCCCATGCTCACTTGAGGGAGCTATAAGGAACTTAACAATAACAAAATTAATGTGGAAGTCATACAGTCTGATCCCCAAAATAAACATTTTGCACAATTTTAGAATGAGATTGCTTTTGCAAAGATGGGATCAATTTACCTTAGTTTCAATCACTTGCTATGGTATTTACGTACAAAGGAAACACACTTCATAGATCAGGACTAGAATCATTGCCATTTACCAGAGGTTTGTGTCAACATGTTAAAATCAGCTTTTATTTTTGAAGTCCACCACTTTAAAAAAACGTTTTAGTGTTCACTGGCAGTTAGAACGACTTTGCATAGTGAAATAATACTTGAAAAATTCATCTTTCAAAAAAAGATTCAATTTTGCAGAATTCTGCAAGAAAGACTTACACAAAACTGGTTGGGAAGAGTTTTCATGCAAGAAGGGGTAGTTGAGAAAATTAATTCACAGGATAAGAAAACAAACCCAAAAACCCCGCCCCAGAACAAAACCCAAGCAGCACTTAATTACAGTACATTGCTGGGCAAGGTTTGCACGGTGCGAGCACCAGCTGAAGTTGTATCTTGTTCTTAGAAACTGTTTCTTTCCGTAGCTGATGAAAGAAACTGTTTCTTTCCGTAGGATCCTCCTCCAGAAGACTTGTAGCGAAGAGCAGAACCCCCAACCGGCAGAAATGAACTATTAAAAGTGCTACTTTGTGGAGATCCTGGCTTTCTGTAGTGCTGCTGAAGTAGCATCTTCTGTCACACAGGTGAAGCGAGTCTCGTTTGGACCTGCGCATTTCAGAACGGCACCTGAATAAGTGTATCACCTTGTGCTCCAGAAGGCAAGGACTGCTCTGTAATACAAGTTGGCTAAAAAAAAGTTCTGCTTGGCTCCAGAAGTTTCCTGAGAAAATGCCATCAGTTATTGAAATTGATTCTATTTTGCTTCATAGGCTTCTGAATGTCTGCGGATCAGGCTGAACTTGCCTGTAGGGTCAGGGACATACCACTTCTCCCAGACTTCAGCGTATGAAGCTGTTCTTCCCCATGGTTTGAAATGTCCATTCCAATGGAGCAGCTTGGCAGCTTTCACAAACTGGGGCGAGTACCTTTTTCCAGCACTAGACCCTTTTATTTAAAAAGAAGCATTAGTGTCTGAAATAAAGGCAGCAGAAACACCAACATGCAATATTTTGACTTCGATTTTAACAAAGAAAATCTTGGCATTTATGGAGAAAGGAGGTAATATAGGAGGCAGACATCAGGGCAAAGGGAAAAACATCATAGCTGCAAATGAATGTCACTTTGATCTGTCTCAGTACTGCCTTCACTTCCAGGTTCTTTAACAGCACACCCACCCACCCACCCCCCTTAACACCCAGATGTATTCAGCAGCCTGTGTACTGTTCATTGGAAAGAAAACCCAAGAAATCTCTCCCAGTATTGGAGTTTCACCAGTATCAGAACAGAAAGTCTGTTCCTCTCAGTAGTCTTGGAAGAAACACCTAGGATCATTTCAGATACAATACTATACGCAGAACAAGAAAAAGAAAATGAGAAGTCATTTGAGAATAAGTCCATTCAAGAACTATCCCCCTAGCAGTTCAAAAATAAAACAGAAAGGATCAGGCCCCCAAGCCCCAACATGTTATTGCAAAGCAGCATTTCTTAAAGAACAAGGTATAAAATAGAGGAAGAAAAGATCCATTTCCTGCATCATCAACTAGGTGTCCAGCTACAGATGTGTGGAAAAAAAACACGCTGGGGGAGCAGTGTCACAGATGTTTCATACATACCAAGATGCCGGACATTCCACATGGGATCAATACTGGAATGTTGCTTGTAAAATACAATTAGCAGTGGAGGTGTCGTGATGCTGCCAGCCAGAGTCCTACTGTAGAGTTCCTCTCTGGAAAAGATGATGAAAAGAAGTTGGGAAAGGATGATTGTGTGGCCCTGAATCAGTTGATTTTTCACTTGCAGCTGCATGACAGGAATCCACAGATACACACACAGCCCTTCATTTAACATGCCATCACCAGAACCCAACCCTTGACCTGCTGTCGCCTCAAGCTTGAAGCTACTTACGCTACATTAAGTGCCATCCACTTCTCCAATTGCTTAGTGATGTTCTGTAATTTCCATTCTGTCAAATTGGCAACAAAAACTCCTGGATTGAAAGAGCAGGTATTGGCTTTCATGGCAAGCTTTCGGATGGTTTCTTTTTTGTAATCTAAAAACCCAATGTAATTATACTGGGGGGGGGGAAGGAAAAGAGAGTAGAAACTGGCTTAAAATATGGTCAAATTACTAGTTGAAGAAAAATTTTGCACAATTCCCAACAGACAAGCATTACTTGAAGTTGTTAAAGCAAATGCCCCTTCCTTTAAAATAAGAGAAAGCAAGCCTACAAGGACTAACATTGTTAAAATATGATTTTATAAACTACATATTTTAAGGAATGCTGCATGGTCTTAATAATACCATATTAATAATATAGCACCACTCCCAGAAAAAGTACTTTTTATAGACTCACAAATGAAAAATTCTCCTTCTGATGTTCTAAGATCGCCTGCTGTTCCACACTAGGAACCGCTCTCATTATAAAACACAGCAAAAATCTGAAGTGCCTTTACTGTGCCTAAACAGAAACTGCAGGTGGGATTTGTAACACAAACATCAGAGTAAATTTATTTGGGTAGGGAGACCCACACCTTTAGGTTCACTGCATTTGGAAATCAACCTGCAAGAACATCAAAACTGACTGCCTGTTTCCAAAGTCTGGGATCTATAGTGTTGTCACTGCAGAATCAGAATAAAACTAACCTGATTGCCTGCTCCACGGACAGCAACTTTATTAGTGGTTGAGTCACAATCATCTGAAAATGCAGCTGCATGTCCAGGTTTCAATGGAGTGTTGTAAAGTTCAAGAATATCATCTGGAAAATGAAAGTAAGCACAGAAAAATTAAAAGCAATCCTGACTAAGTGCTGAGGGACTTCTTGTTCAGGCCATGGCTACAGCAAATAAAACCACTCAAGTTTAGTCCAACTCATTCATCTTTACAAAGGTTTTATATCTTTCCTTGAAGCAGAAGTGTTTGATTACTGTATGCGATTACATACCGACCTCAGCATAAAGCCAGTGGCAAAAGGCTAAGAAAAGGTCTCATACCTTGCACTATTACATCATCATCCACATAGATGGCCTTCTCCACATGAGGCACCAAACTGGGCAAGTAGAATCTTGCAAAGGTTAACTGTGAGAACAAGAAAGCAAGAGGAGGGAAGAATTAAATGAAAAATTGTCCAAATAAATATGAAACTGACTGATACTCCTGGCACTTAACTATGGCCCTGATGTCCAAGACAACTTCTATCAAGGAAGTAAAATAGGCAGCGATATCCTAGAAGTTATTTAAAATAAACAAATTCCATCGGTTCTTGGTTTCCTATGAATCTGTGCATTGGATAAACTAACTTTAAAACTATATTAGAATTTCTTATTTCTCCACGTGTATCTGTAGTATCTCTCAGGTGCTGGCATGCTTGACATGCAAGCTCCTGTGTCTCACTGCAACTAGCAGCAACAAATGGTACTAAGCATGCATACGTAGATATTCAAATCCATCTCTTACTATCTGGAATTTCTTCTTACTGAAATTTAGGATTTTGATTATAAAAGACTGCTTCTATGCTAACAGATTTGGTTTTGATCTCTAGTTCCTTTCAAAAGCCAGTATCAAAATATGTTGTTGCTAACTAATAATTGCAAAAAGTAATCAACATCATCCTCACTGGTTTTAAGGTGTCTGCCTTTTGAGGATCCACTTGTACTTTTCCTTCTAAGACACGAGGGTCAAAATCCAAAATTCGGTATCTCAAATTTTTCAGAGCAGTGTTACTCAGCCACAGCCTGCAAACAGAAGAAAGGCACAGATCTTGTTAAATGAGACAAAAATCAAATGAAAAGCAAGAGATCTGACTGACAGTGACACAGATCTTGATCCAGCCACTCGCTTCCCTACCCAAGAAACACACATGTAGAATGCAATGTATGGCTGATTGCCCTGGTTTCAATCATGATAGAGTTATTTTTCTTCTTACTAGCTGGTGCAGTGCTGTGTTTCGGATTTGGTATGAGGACACTGTTGACAACATGGTTTTAGTTGTTACTGGGTAATGTTTATACCAAGTCAAGGACTTTTCAGTTTTTCAGCCCTTGAAAGCAAGAGGGCTGGCAGGGCACAAGAAACTGGGAGGGGACACAGCCAGGACAGCTGACCCGAACTAACCAAAGGGGTATTCCATAAAAAAAAAGTGGTATCAGAAGTGGGATTTGAACCCACACCTCCCCACGGAGGCCAGAACACCCAGCCCACCACAGGAAGGTACGGAGGACAATGAAACATCACGCACAGTATATAAACCGGGGGGAGCTGGCCAGGCCCTGCCGACCACTGCTGAGGGACTGGCTGGGCATCAGTCAGCAGGTGATGAGCAGTTGTATTGTGCATCACTTGCTTTCTTCTTTCCCCTCCCTTTGGATTTTATTCCTCTCCCCTTCTCCCTCCTTCTCATTATAATTATTGTTAGGGATTTTTTTTTCCCCCTGCTATTTTATTTATTAAATTGTTCTTATCTCAACAATCTTATCTGGAGTTTCACATTCCTTTCTGATTCTCCTCTCCATCCCTCTGGGGCCAGGGGAATAAGTGAGCGGCTGTGTGGTACTTAGTTTCTGGCTGGGGTTAAACAACTGATGTCGGCGGTGTCCTGTATGACTGCAGAGGCATGCCCACTATCAGCATACCGCACAGCTGTGATACATGGAAGTATGATATTGCTTCTTATTTTACTAGAAATACACGGTGCTGTTATCACAGGTCCTTCACAAAAAATATCAGTGTGAACAAATGTGGGTAAAATAAAAGGATCAAAGAATAACCTAAAAAACCAGAGAAACTTCATTGCCAGCATTTGAATTGCTTAGATGAAATGTAGGAAGTAACTTTTACAACCCCTCCACCACCAAACTGCAGTCCCATTGGTTGGATATAACCCCACCGGAAAAGATGGCTCTCTTCCATCCCTGAAACATTACCGTAGAGAATGACCGAAGGACTCCCCACACCAGCCTTGTCAAAAAGCTGCACGCAGCAGCAGCAGATAGGACTGCAATTTAGAGGAGTGCAGTTCTAGGAAAAAGTCAGCTCTTCCACTTTTCAGAGATAAGTTTTACAGTATTGTGGGAATCAAATGAAAAGATCATTACCTCAAGTGATCCACAGTATCATTCAAAGTAACAATATGGAAAACCACATTGGATCTGGTGTGTTGGTAAATACTGTTCATGGCTGCAATTGCACCCCCAAGCCTCTCATCTGATGCTGCAATGACCACAGAAATCTCCTTATCATTCCGTTCATCTGCCAGCCTCTGGGGAACCGCAGGTATGAAATCTATGGGCTGAAGTCCTAATGGATTTGAATCTGTGGAGTACAAATGGCATCCCATACTTGTTTTAGGCAAATGAAACACAGACATTATTACCACACTAAAATTCCCAACACCTTCAATTATTTCTACTATGCAAGCACTTGGATGTCTCAGCTGAGGTGTGGATTATAGCACCTGCTCTTGAGAATCCAAGATGTCAATGAATAGGAAAACATCACACTTGCAGATAAACTACATACATTTAACCATACATATTCACACAGCACAAGGTACTAAAATGAGGCTTAAACTACAGCAGGTCCCACTTGCCTTTGGTCCCCTCTGACGTGCCGATAATCTCACTGACCTCCCCCTCCCATTTACCCTAACCACCTTCTAAGTCTTGTCCACATCACCCTTCCCTCTTTTTCTTATACATTCTTTCCCTCTTAGGTAGGAACCAATGAAGAAAACAGAAATTCTAAATTAAAGTCACTGTTGCACATTTTTTCCCAAAGATCATCAAGGCACAAAGTACAGCACAAACAGCCCATGTTTATTTCAGGGATCACAGATCACACTACATTATCTAAGATGAAGCCACAAAAATTTACACTCTTAGGGTGCAGATAGGAAAATGAGAGATCAGCATTGAAATTTATTACTAGACCACATGACATGTAAAAGCTGGCAAACTGCCCACTACCCACACTTTTTATAACACCACTGGTACCTTTCAGATGATCTAGACTATTACATATTAGTTGATTTCAGGTAATTTGAGGAACATGGCAAACAGGGGCTTGGCAGTTTGTGAGCAGCAGTTTGCTGTTCACAAAGCAGGGCTTATGCATCTGTTTGCCATTTCCTGATGACAGAGCTCAACAGCTTTGACTTCAACTGATTCCTGGTTAAGGCCTGTCAGGCTCCTATTCAACTGCTGTTGGGGTAGGAGTTGTACAGGCGCTTTCAGCAGTGACAGCTCCCAGGAGTGGCAGACTGGGACTTGGTACTTAATGGGGACATGGAAAGGCTCTGTGAGACCAGATGTGGTTCTTAAAAGCAGACTCCCCAAAATGAAAAGGCTGTTAAGTAAACTGAAACATATCTTAATGACTTAAAGCCAGAAGGAATCCTCACTGCTATCTCGCCTGGCTTCCTGACAAAGAAAAAAGTCACAGGACAGCAAGAACAGACAAGCCATCAAGCTGAAGTTTCTTGAGTATGAGAACAGGAAAAGACGCAGTCATAAAAGAGTACAAAAAATATATCTTCTTATGCAAATGACTGATTATTATCATACACGCTATTTTAGCAATGTGGTGGTTTCTGTCTGGCCAGCACATGTGCTTTCCCACCAATCTTTTTAAAAAAAGGAAAACTTTAAAAAAATTAGAATAAAACTCAACATACCTGACAATTCCCGCTTCAAGAAGTCACTGAGGCCTAGGAAGTTATGATGAAGAACTAGCAAAAATATGACAACAGCCACTATAAGGATGGAAATGTTCACTGAAAATTTAGAAGAAAAAAGTTTATCAATATAACCAGAGCAAGATTGGGAAACTCGGAAAAATACAACAGAGATATATTATTTTATATGCATTAGACATACACACATACACATACCTTTCCTTAATGTCATTTTTCTCTTATTATTTTACCTATTAGCATAAGGTTCCTGCAAACCTGCAAGAGAAAAAAAACAGCAGTCACCCTCTACCTCCAGTGCATGCCTATGCAAGGCAAAACCCATGATCACCAGAAGTGTGAAAACAAATTCCGAACGCCATGTATGTTTCCTTCTCTTAAAAAGATAAAACTGTATGTCACATTTGAAAAATGTGTTTATTCCTCTCCCCTTCTCCTTCCTTCTCATTATAATTATTGTTATTATTGTTTGGGATTTTTCTTCCCCTCCTATTTATTAATTTGTATATAAAAAAAGTACGGTATCTCAGTAAGTACGCAGTGACAATGATGTGTCTAAAGAAAAATTCAGAGATAAAAAGGGAGACATGCAGATCTTGCCACTTACTTCACTGACAGAAAAAAACCCCACCAAACTCCTCCTGCCAGTCAGAAGTGATTTGAAAAGAATCTGGAAGATTACATCTAGTTACTTTGCTGTTGAACTGATTTAATTAACTGAACCAAAAGCATCCCAGCAATAAGGCAAATTATATGTTTCTTTCCACACTTAACTACCAGCAAGATTATGGTAGGCTTGTAAGATTTTACCAAACAGCATTACACACTTTCAAAACCATTAAATCCCCTACATAAAATGTAACAGAGTATCAGCTAAAGTGCCATCAAAAGAAAATAATCACAGAAGTATGAAAGAAGGTACTACACCACCATGTTATAAGAGGTGGTAAAGCCACAATACAACGATGCAATTTTGGCATGCACCTGAACTCACTTATTATTTAATGTTGAATAATAATCATAATAGTAACGTTTAATAATAAATAATAGTAAGATAAAATAGTAACATAAAATAAATAATAAAAAAAATAAATAACGTTAAATAAGGGAAATCTGAACAAGAACTACGCATCCTGGCGCGTGAAGTAGCTTTCACATAACCCACGGAAAGCACACGCACCATAACAACATTCCAGCAAGTGGCAGTTCTGTATTAAAACCCTTGCAAAATCTCCCCAAACTAAACCACCACACACTGTGCTGTGGCCGTTAGGTGCGGCCGACTTCACCACCACCGTTCCGCTGTTGCGTTTCTCCCGGGGGAACGATCCATGCGTCGAATGTAAACAAGCGCCAGGGGCACAGCCCCGCCGGGGCCGGGGTTACCGCAGGCAGCCGCAGCGCTCCGCAGAACGAAGCGCGCAGCGCGCTGGCGGTGCCGGCGGCAGCGGTGCGGAGGGTGCGCACACACCTGCGGCTCCTGCCCACACTGCAGCCACCCGTGCGGAAAGCGCCGCCGGGGGCTGTCCCAGAAACGGCTGCCAGCACAAACCCGCGCCAAGTGACTCCGACACCTGCTCACGCTACGCTGCCGCCGTTCGTTACTCCGGTGAGGCGGCTCGCAGCCCCCAGGGGGTGCGCAGGGCTGTGCCCCCCGTCTCGCCGCAGCCCCCTGAGCCCCCGCGCCCCCTCGGGCCTCAGGCGAGCCCCCGCGCCCCCTCGAGCCCCGCCAGCTCCCCTCACCGCCCGCCCCCGCGGCAAGGCGCCCCCGCCAGCTGCCCGCCGCGATGCCCGCCAAGGTCGGTGCCCCGCGGCCCCGGCGGGGTGCGGCAGCGGCCGGCCGCTCGCGAGGAGAGCCCCAAGCCCGGGCGGGGAGGGCCGCCAGCCCGCTGCCACCTCAGCACCCGCTCCGGGCAAGCAGCCGCGCAGCCGCCCCACACCTGCCGGCCGAAGGCCCCTCAGGCCGGGGGCCTAGGGCTCGGAGCCGCCGTGGCCGGGGAGGCAGCGTCCCGCGCCGCGTCGCGCCCGCCGTTCCCGGCGACGGCTCAGGGGAGGCCGAGGCTCAGGCGCAGGCCGGCAGCGATGGCGGCGGCGGCAGGCGGCCGCCCGGGCTGGCGGAGCAGGGGAGGAGCGAGGGGCCGCGCTTCCGGCCAGCTCAGCGCGCGCCTTCCGCCGCTGCCGCACCGCCGCGGGGTCGCGCTGGGCCGCGGGACCCGCCGAGCCCGCCCGCCGCCACCTCGCAGGGCGCCGCGGGCAGCCCGCACCCGCCGCCGGGCACCGCCGGAGACCACCGCGCCGACCAGCAGAGCCAGGGCCGCCGGGCGCCGCTCCCCGCCGCCGCCATGCTGAGCATCTTCCGCTCCATCCCCACGCAGATGGTAGGGCGGCCGCCGCCGTCGTCGGGCCCTCGGCCCTGCTCGCTGCCGGCGACGTGGCCCTGGGCGGGTTCGAGGGCCCCCCTCCCCCTCCCCCCCCGGGGCCTGCGTGCGGGGAACCGCGCGGGGGGCGCCCCGTGTCGTTCCGGGTGTTTGCTCTGAAAATTCGAGCTTGGAGGCGCTGCCCAGGGAAGGCAACGCGCAGCCGGGCGGGGGGAGCCCCGCACCGCCCTGCCTGAGCTGCGTGAGCCGGGGGCGCCGTGGCCTCCAGGGCCGCCGCGGTCTCTGAAGCCACGCTAACGGGGGCGAGGCCTGCATGTCCTTTACCTCTCCAGAGAACGCTCTTCTGCGGTGTTAGGGCTTTTACATAGTGCTGCTGAGCCACCTACAATGGTATTTTGAACTTGCATTCCTTATCCCGAACAGGCAGTACTTGCTTTTGGGTTTAGGTGATGTTGTTGCAAATTGAAAGTTTTACTGACTCTTCCTATATTTTGTGTTTGTGAAAGTTACCTATAGGAGCATCTTGATTTTAAAGAATTAACCTCCATGTTAGAATGAGGTTAGTACTTACTAACCAATGATGTATGAGTTGCTGTGCTGCTTCTTACCCGAGACTGTGTTACGTGGAGTCCCTATGCTATAGCCCATAATAACCTTAACCTCTAGACAACAACCAGAGCACCCAGTTCTATTGCTTATAGGATGAGTTATTGGACAGCTTGGCAAGGCCGCTATCCAGCCTTCCAACTTGGCAACAAAACATCCTTTTAAGGTGTCCTGAAGCAAACTACCTTCATTATAATACTAAAAAACACACCCACAGGTCAAGCAGACCCTTGCCCAGGTGAAGACCCTTCCCCTGCGCAAGTGTAGTAGCAGAAGAGGATGACACAGCAGATACTATAATTATATGCAAATTACTAACCAATCATTGTAACTGGGAGTGTACGACCTTGTGATTTTGTGTATAAATCTAACGGTGAAATCTACACAGGTGTGCTTGATTTGTGGAGATGCCACCGAGCACCCAGCGCTGCAATAAAGGAGCGTCTGCCTCTTAATACTGCATTGGTGTTAAGAGGTTTGACTCCCGATTTCAGTGACAGTGTGGTCAAGACTGTAGGGGAGGTGTTACATGAATTAAGAGTTTAGTGCTTTTGTAATTAAAATCCACTGTGAGAAAACTAATTCCAGTCTGGTTTGAAAGTTGCACAAAACAGCTGAGAACCTGGGGTGAGGCAGACTCTAGGTTCAAACTCTTTCAGGTTAAACTGGTAGGTTTATGTTTTGGTTAATTGAAAAATGTCTCTTTCCAGGACTACAAGGGCCAAAAATTAGCAGAACAGATTTTTCAAGGAATCATTCTTGTCTCTGCAGTAAGTATACTGTAACTTACAAAGTTTTTTTTCTGATTGATTGGCTTACCTGAGTTACTAAAAGCTTTGGACAAAAATCAGAGGGGCTGTCGTGGATTAAGAGTTTTTCTTTCAATCTTTTACTTTCATTATTAGCCTACAATTTTGACAACAAGGTTAGAAAGATGGAGGGACAGATGAACAGTGCTTTTGATACACCTGCATTTTTCTACTTCCCCCCAACCCCTCAACTTCATCATGGCACAGGAAATGGCTTTGCTTTTTTAAAGCTTGATTTTTGTTTTTTTCTTCCCCTCAGGTAATCGGTTTCATCTATGGGTACATCACTGAACAGTTTGGATGGACTGTCTACATAGTTATGGCTGGATTTGCTTTATCATGTTTGGTGAGAATTTTTTTGCCCCAGCCCAGAAAATACATGCACTATTTAACCTGAAATAATAGCTACGTTAAGGTGCTGTCAGCAGAGACAAATGTTTGCTATATAATTCATACTGTTACTATATATTTGCACTTTCTTGGATCTGTAGAAAGTGCCTTTTCTCAAATGCCAGTAAGACTTTAGAGAACGCTGCAATTTAATACTGCTTTTTAATTAAGTTTTTCATTTCAATTAAATGTTACTTTTAAGTCAAGCCGATAGCATTGATAACAGAAACGCCACAGTGAGGCTTTCTGTGCAGTAGTGGCTTGTCAGGGAAGTTTTGCAGGTGGGCCATACCGACCAAGAAGAGAGGCTAGGGCACAAAGTATAGAATTAAAAGAGTAATTCCTTATTCATGCACATGAGGCATCCCATTCTAATTGGCACACACCGAATGTGGTTTTACACGTGGTTCTTGTACCTTTCAAGCATTCAGATACAACTCGATTTGACCAGTCGCTACCGAACATACACATACTACTGTTTGGAAAAGCCATTATAATTCTACAGCAGCAGCATCCATCTGCTGCTTTCTTGATCTAAACATCCCTGGAGTCAGCCTTGCTACCGTTTACTTATCTGTGATGCCAGATAATGAATGAGGGGGTTTCACAGAGGTGTTAGAGGGGCTGGGATGCTGGCATTGCCTTGCTGGACCACGGGTATCCATTCTTCTTCAGGGTGAGTGCTGTCATCCTCCTCCCTGCAATGAGCTGGGGTCCTTTAGCCGTGCTTACGGAAGCATGACTACAGAGTATACAATATAAACTATATATCTTTATAGTATGAAGTTGTATGAACTGTAAGACTAATTGATACAATAGTTAACAAATGAGTATTTTCCCAACAAGCTGTACAAAACACTTATCTAGCATCTTGATTTACATGTTCTTACTTCATTCCTTTTCTCTAAGCTAACGCTCCCTCCATGGCCTATGTACCGACGCAATCCTCTGAAGTGGCTACCTGTCCAAGAGATGGGAGCAGAAGAGAAGAAGCCAGGAGACAGAAAGCCAAAGAGACATTCTAAAAGCTAAAAAATGTTGGCTCTTCATGTTGTTGCTTTGTTAAATTTTGTTAAATGCATTTCTGCTGGGAGATAATTCTTGGCTTTTTCTTACTACTTTCTATACTACCATGAGTACTGCAAGATCTGCAGAGAGCATGAGGCCTCTCTGAATTTTGGCTGGAGTTTCTATGAAGTCATGAGGAAGGCGGGTTGGGGGGAATACCTTTAGAAGGTTACTGGAGTCACATCTCAAGTACTTTAGTAAAAAGAACAAAGCACATCAAATAAAGTACTGTTGCCACAGCCTAAAAGAGAATATACAAGTGGACTTCTACATTTTTTTACTGTGTGTAAAAAAAGCTGTCAGTAGTGTCAGGTTGTAACAAGTCCTGCAAAATGGTACATACCCCACAATTCTGAAAAACGCTAAGAACTGGGAACTGTTCCAGGATAGGCAATTTCACAGTGGCATTTTTTTTGTTTAAAATACACTTGCCTGGGTAGAGAAAGTAACATCTTGACTCTGCATAATACGGCAGCTCTTGAAACCTTGTACCTGGCATGCAGCATCGAGTATGTGAAAGGCAGCAGGATCCATGAGTATTGCACTTCTTCACTACTGTCATGTCGGTCTCCATCATAGGTGCTGGAGGTTACAATATTTAAGCGAGAGGCAGGGCATAGATGGGTTGAGCATTTAAAATTTTATTTTACAAATCAAATTCCCTTTGATTTCTTTATCCTTGAAAAAGAACATGTGTTTTTTTCTATAGTGATGGTACATAGCAATGCCTGGGCATGTGTAGCAACACAATCTAGACGCATAAAGAGAAAAGCTAAGAGGCCTATTTCTTTAAGCGACCCTGGTCTTGGGCACTTGTATTCCTAAAAGGAATTAGTATTTGTAAGGCAAAGGGATTTCTCCAGCTGGGACCATGGTAACCATGGCTTTGTTCCTTTCAAACATTTTCAGACTTATTTTATCCAGTTTTACCAAATACTTTCCACCACCTTGGTGACTGCATTAGCAGTGAAACACAAAAGCAAAAGCTGTAGTTAAAAGCAGTGCAGCCACCCCCTTTAGCCCTTTAACTTGGCAATCTTCAGAACTTGGTGGGCTTTTGGTGGTACAAGAATTAGTAATTGTTTCTCCCTTCTAAATTTTCACAACTATTTGATGTAACAGCTTATAGCCCATCACACCATAACCTCGGCATAGATTTCTTTTAGTATGCGACCATTCCAAAACCCTTTTGCTATGACAAATTCAAATCAGTTTTTTATTATGCTCCTTGGTATGCAAAACTTGGTATCCATCCCTCATTGCATCTATAAAAAGCAACTCCTTAAAAGTTTCATTAAGAGAATAAAAACTAAAGTTTCCATTCTGAGAAAGTGATAGCCTGGTTCACATTCTAATATGAAAAATACTACTACAAACTATAACTTTTTTGCAAGTTCACCTTCTTATTCCAGCAAAGGAGGTCAATGGATAAACATGCTTCATAAGCTGGTCCAGTCTATCAAATGAGCTGTAAAGTCCTTTTATTTAAGAAAAAGGTTCTGTTCAGAGCTTCACATTTTCTTCAAGAAATTTCAGATGCCGTGCCTTCGCACTGTAACTTGCATACTTGTCTCCCATCTGCTCCCGCAACTGCAGCTATTAGAGCAAAAAAAAAAAGTCACAAAATGTAGTCATTGAAAAAAAGTAGGAACTACCAAAATATTAACAGAAAACCACCACCAAAGCACTCCACTGAAAAGCAGCATATGGAGTTTGACAACATAGATGGGAGGGAAGAAAAATGGAGGAGTCTGTTGTCTGAAGGCAAGAAAGTTCCAAATCCACCTGACAATTTAAAATGTAAATCCTATCTTCACGGGTTAAATTTGTCTGCAGTATTTCATTTGTAACCAAGTTTTGAATCAAATGAGCTGGAAGTACTGCCTACTCACCTCTATTGGGAACAGATATTAAACTGTTCCTCACTTTGGACATAAGGGGCATGAGGCAAGTAATGTGAAGGCAAAAAATTACAGGTGAAAAGAAATTCCTATTGAAGAAACATCACAGAGTAAAATTACTCACATCCCTTGCATTTTCCACAAACTTGGGGACCATGGTATAATTCTAAAGCTCTCCTATGCTTTCTGAAGAATTTGTGGTTGAACATAGTCTACATTCAGAATCACACTTTTCATCATTAAAAATGATAATACACTTGGGCCCTTGCTTGCCAATGACTAGATGAACACTTTTTGAATAGTAGTTTGCACTACTGAATCAGTACCTAAAAAGCAGGGGGGAGTAAGGACCCTGCTCATTTATCTAGGTTTATAAAGAAATTAAACAATTTTATTATGAAAGACATTCACCTCTCTCTTCGCCTCATCATCTTCTTCCATGATGCTGTATGCCTTCTCAAGAAGTTTCACTCCCAATCCTTGCACCACGTCAGACCTCAGGACTTCAACCATTCTCCTGATCTTGTCAGGAACTGATAACATATCTATTAAAAAATAATTAAAAAAAATAAATGCAGTAATTACTTTCAGTACAGTCTATTTTCATACTCTATACAGAAGAATATGGGATGACAAATATTATCACAGAATTCCAACGGACCATTTGCATGAAATAAGTTTATCTGAACTGGCTAGCTAAAACTACCAACAGACATGCTGAAACAGAAGCACTCGGGTGCTAACACTGGATGGTACGAAGTCAATGCAGACAGTTTGCACAATTACATCCCTGTAACTTTGTTTCAGGTGGTTCCCATATATTATATCGGAAATACTATTTCAATGAAAGGTACTATTCTCTAGTACTACACCAAATATTTTAATAATGCAATCACTTGTACTTAGAGCAAATATAAGAAAGTTTAATCACTGTAAAACACCAATGGCAACATTTCTGCCATCTGCCTGTTTGTCTCAACAGTCTTTGAATCTTTTGCTCCTCAGCTGAAGCTGCCAACAAGGCCTCCATTAGGAATGAACTGAAAACACTAGCTTGCTTTTTTAATCATTGCAACACCCAACACTTCTTTCATTGGATGGATCACCTTCTGAAAATAAAGTATCTGTTCTCATTAAATTTCAGCTTAGAAATGAGTAGCCCTGTCATCCCAAATGATATTAAGTAAATAGCTGGAGGATCTCTCTATAGAATACTTGAGAGAAAAACTGACAGCCAAAAAAACCCACCACCACCACTGAAATTTGTACCTTTACCATTCTGCCATACCTGTTTAGAGACAAACTCTTTCAATGTATTTTACTTCAGCTATGTGGAATCAGCTTAACAGTGTGAAATCCAGTGTTCTCCCATTGCTTTGCCCATCACCAGACTAGTTACAAGTAGAATCCTTATCATTTAAAACAAACTCAAGAAGGTCTGAGACTTCAAAAACATACCCTCAGCTATTTCACTTGTTCTTGTTGCATAGTAAGTGCAATCACAGCAAATAAATTTTTTTCTTGCTTTTTTGGAATACATATACATAACTTAAGGTCTAAACCAGACCTCAAATATGAAAAGATACTCAGTTCTTGCAACTTGTATCTGTAGGAAAAATAAGCTTGCCCAAATTCTGCAATGAGGATGAGCTACTATATTTGTGCAAACCTCCACTGTGTTTAATACTTCGTATACGATTTCAGCTTTATCCATAATTCACAAAGCTTTACAGCTATCAAATCGCTTGAATGCCTTAAAAATCTTATTTCAAAATACTTCAACTGTTCATTTTGGAAGCTTCTAAGTCACAGGGGAAGGGGGGAATCATATTGCAGACCAGATTTCTCTCTTCATTAAAAATTAGAAAGATCACATGTTGCTTTCATTGGCAAGTAAACCACTAGAGCAGTTTCACACACAAAATTATTTCAAAAGATGTTTACTTCTGTAAGCATTGTTGAAACTTGCGAAGAATTTTTTGTAAGAGTAGACTGCCTTCTGTTGCCCACTAGCAGGTTTTGTTTATTAGCAGTTGACAACCATTCATTTAAAGCAGTAACAGAGCAACAGACCTGAAGAGATCTCTTCAAATTTTAATTCCTCTGATTCTTCAGGTGATTTTCCATGTAAAATCAAAGTGTCTCGGTATTTTCTATGAAGTTTAAACTCTGGGGCTGGAGTTGAGGTTACACAGTATTCAGAGTTCTCCTTAGAGTCCATTTTCAGTGTCCATGTCATTAGCTGCACCAAATCATTCATTTCATTCATAGTGCTTTTTCTAGTAGAGGAGAAGTAAGACATAATTCAGTCACCATTCACAATGCAACTCCCACGTTGCACTCAAGAGGACTTACAGTAAGTTTAGTGGGGTCCTGCTAAATATTCCACGCAAATTACTTCTCATTGTGCATTTTTATCAATAGCAACATTAACAGTATTTCATCTAACCAGGGCTCAGAGGCCATTCACCCAGCAAAAAGTCACAATCCTATCAGCTACTGCCACCTGTGTAGCTGCACCTGTAGTAATGCCACAAATAGTATTTTTTTGAAAAGTTGCTTGCACTGACAAAATCAGACATAAATTCAGCCTCATTCACAGTGGAAAGGAAGCATATTGGCACCTTTTAACTCAGACTTTTAATGCATCCTGACAGCATCCTTTGATGCTGGAAGACTGGTTTCCTGCGAAGCTACAGCTGACAAAAACTAGAGGTACACAATCATGTCCCAGGAAGTTCAGCATGGGCAGTTTATAGTTACAGAGACAACAGTCACATGGTTTTAGTTTTCTTTATGCATCACATACTCCTTCAATCACTCACTATGAGGAGATAAAGTATGAAAGTAATTCCTGCCATTTTTTCCCCACTGCAAGTCAAGGTCCAATATAGCAGTGAAAACTCTTGCACAGTAGTGAACAAAATACTTACCTCTCCTTGGAATCACCATCAGACTTATCTGTGGAGCTTGTGGAAGAGCTTAACTCATCATCAGACAGGCAATGGGTTTCTCTCGTTCTCTATGTGAAGAGGGAATAAATTACAAAAATCCTAATAGCCAAAAGTGATTTATCAATATGGCATGAATTACTGTTCTTACATGGAAGAAATGCTTTCAACAAGCATACGTTTACAGACTCAGCTTGGTAATACTTAAAAGGTGTAACCTCTGGTTTTAAAAAGAAGCTAATACACAAGACATCATCAACGCACTTTATGAAATGCTTTTGTGACTAGCATTACATCTCAGTCATGCAGTTTAACCACTATAAATGCTTCACCAAGTGCCTCTATTAAAAACAATTAAATCATGCACCTGTGTCAGTTCTTTGCCAACTATACTATAAAGTAATTACCTTTAGCCTGTCTATTGGTCTTTAATACACACTTAAAAATAATTTTTCAATAAATTTATATCAGTTCAGTAAGTTCCCAGCATTCCATAAAACATACAGGGGTTTCAATCCCTTGTGGGTCTACAGTCTTACGTTCAGTGCATAGCACAGCATGCAGAAACTCCACTAGCATATGAGTATACAACTAGTGCGTTATGAACCTTGTGTAATCCCAGTTTGTGGATGCATATGAAGTTTTGCATTTAGGTATCAGTTACAAGCATACACACATAGATAAAACATGCAAAACACTGTATTTTCTTTTTTTTTTTTTTCAAAAAGAGCGCTTGCTTTGAATTTCAGTCTAGAATTTCTTCACTGTTACTCTTCTGCATTTATTAATAACATTCCCCTGATGTTGTAGGAGATTGTCAAACATACGCTTGAGACATTAAAAAAGACTTTCTAATTAGACAAAGAACAGAATGTTAACAGAAAGTATCCACTTTTCATCACTTCCTGATTGCCAGTACATAAATGTATACACCTGACTACAGATAAAAAATATAAAAATGTTCAAACACCACTATCAGAGCAAAATTAGATGTACCAGGCTAAAGGCAGTGTGCTGTTACAGAAATTTAAAGCAGACTATTGAGCTGTAACTAAAGCACAGTTCCAGATATTTTTTTCCTTCCAGAATAAAATAAACACTGCAATTTAGAGAGCCCCTAACAATCAGTAAAAGATCCCCAGTTTTCATCTCTGACAAGTGGAGTGAAAATGCACAGTGAGCCTGGAAAGGCTGATCTAGCCAAACAAAAAAGTGCATTAGAGAACCGTACTCTACCCCAGGACTTGAAAGCAGTATTTACAGCAAACTGTGCACTCTCACTGACCGAAGAGTTTCTTTCACACATAATTTTTTTTTTTCCTTTTTAAAAATATCACTTTCTTCCAAAATTGTGCCTGCATTTAAATATTTCAAAAGTAGATGACCCCAGTTTACCTGAGAAATACTGGGATCTGATGAGGACTGAGCAACTTTAACATGATTTTCCATATGTGATTTTGCTTCAACTACTGCACTATTTGACGTTCGTCTTGCTGGAATCACTGGAGGGATGACATTTTTACAATATTTACAACTTAGCTGTATGTAGTTTGAATTAGTTTCACGCTCCTGCAAGAAGTCTATCACCTGGCAGAAGACAGGCAGGTAGGTATTCTGCTAAGAGAAAACACTGAGGCTTCTATGTGAAAGGTGTCTATTCTGTGCTTCATGTATGTTTCAAAGACAAGTTGTCACCCCTAAACATAATTGAACATAACCAAAAAGCTTAAAAATACAGACACATTAACAGAAATTTTTATTTAACACATAACTAGACCCTTACTGCATCTTTTTGAAGATGGTAGTAAAGAACTGACAAGTTATAATTTCTTCACAAAGAAGCTATTAGCCTACTTACACCTAAAATGTCAGGATGCAAACATAAAAATTACCAGAGGGAAACATTTCCTCCCGAGACTGTTTTAGCCTCCTTCGTTCTCTTGCTGACAAAGGCCGCTCCTTCAAAAGAAGTTAATTTGGTTTTAATTAGCAATCATCATAATGACTTTTGTTATCTAATCACCTAAAAAGCAAAAAATCCTTTTCAACTGACATGGAAAGGAGAGCTATTAGAGTAGACCTTCTGATCATCTGACAAATGTTTAATTACTTATTACAAAATGGTCTTGATCAATGAGACTAATACGGACTCTAGAGAAGGAGCTTCTGACCTCCATGATTCAGCAAGGCATCTTCTCATCCCACTGACCAGGTGCTTCACAGGACTTCTATCAGGTAGGAAGCTATTATACATTTCTTTACTCACTGTGCATACACTCAGAGAACAGACTGCTCAGAAGGAAAGACTGACAAAAATAAGCTGACACAGTATTCAGCACTAACCTTTGCAATGGCACCTTGACTGGTTTGGGCGTTATTTACAGATGCAGAGGTTTCAGCACCACGCTGCTCTGCACACCTCTGTGCTGTCTCTGCCTTCATATCAGAAGGAAAAGGTAAAGGTCGAGGAGCAACTGTTCTGAACTTGAAAGAGAAGGGAGCAAGAATTTGTACCATTTTTATTTGAAGCACTCTGTAATCTAGAAGACATTCTTGCATGGTAAGACTGGATGCCAGAGGTTTTGGATCCTACTGTAACCTCTTTACACCTCTCAACTTCACCCCTCCCTCTCCAACAACTCAGCTTCCATCCACTTCCCTTCTCTCTGTCCCTACATCTTGTCCACTATTTTTTCAGCCAATGCCTTTGCAACCCTCAAATACAAAACCCTGAGCGAAAAAACAGGCTATCAATCACCAGTCTCCCCCTTCTCTATCCTCATACAGCCAAGTGCCTTTCCCCAGAGAAAGCTCTCTGCTCAGTGACAGGAGCCCTGTCTCACATGCATGCCAAGATTTTCTTCCTAGAGTCTGCACTCATAAGCTCAGGGCAGCCATTACACATGTCTGTTCTGAAGTACAAGGAATCTGCTACCCACTACAAGCAGCCTTATCCACAACGGTCAGGAAAGGTACTGCTATATATTTTGTAGTCACAAAGAGTGAGAAGTCCTGATGGAAACTGCCAGGAAAGATTGTAGCACGGCAAAGCCCACAGTTTACTGTGTTTCCTCGCATCCGCCTGGCACGCCCACCTCACACTTGTGAGGGTTATTGAGATTTTCAAAGATTTACACAGACAGCTTCTAATTTACACAGACATCTTGCATGTTCTGCATTTTGTTACCAATGAAGTTATACAGATCCACGTGAAACAAGAACAGCATTAAAAACCTGACCCTTTTTAAAAAAATAGGTCCTATTTTCAAAGAGCAAAAAAATGCAGGCATCTTAAGAAAAAGGAAATTTGGTTTTTAGTATCTGCACCTCCTCTGAACAGACTTCAGCCAGCTCTCTTCTCTTCTGCCGTTGCTGCCGTGACAGAGAGGGTTCACTGACAGAACTATGAGGCTGCAAGTGAGAGGCAATTTTTTCCTGAGCATCACGCGAAGCTCCATCACAGATGCTATCCTAATAAGTAAAAGTATTTTTAAAAAATATAGACATGCCATTTCCATATTTACACTTACACACTTTTCAGAAAAAATAAAGCCATACAGTCCACTTTACTATTTGGACTGCATCCACCTTAACACATCACAGCTAGAACCACAATAAAGTCTTACTCGATACAGTCAGAATAACTACCTGAAGTACCAGAATTTTTAAGCTACTAAACCATCGAAGAAGGACCCTTACCTGAATCACAACAGGAACAGACGGTGCTAGCAGCTTTTCAGTAGAATCCAAGCTCTACAACAGATAATGATTTCTCATTAGAAAAGTGGGTAGAAAATGTCATTATAGACCAAAATACAATGAGAAGACAATCACCACTTATTAGCTCCCCATCCAAATCAGGTCCAACTCAAGATTAGCCAGGCCTATTTAGAACATAGAACAAGGACGTTACAAAACTATTCTTACCATCTCTCTTTGCAGCTGGAAAACTGTCGTTCCCTGTAAAAACAGAATATCCATCGTGTACATGCAAGCCTAGAACTACTGCACCATGTTTCCTTTGCAAATCTGAAGCCAAGACTCCTAACCACTCATTAGTATCTCATCATCTCAATAATTGCATCAGCAGCATCTCACTTTGACAGAAAAACGTGTGCAGCAGCTCTCTAAATTTTAAGAGCTGGCCATTAGTTAAACCTATTTCAGTGTCTACTTCAACTAGGCATAAATGCATTACCAGGTCAGTTTGCTTTTGGTCTTTTGATACAGGCTGCAGGAGTTTCAAAGTGTCACCATCTTCTTCTATAGCATCAACAGAAGACTGCTTAGACTCAGTATTTTCAGCTTTAAAAGCTTGCTTTGCTCTTTGCTGTAGTTCATCTTCCTTAATCACTGGCCCACCAGATGTTATTTTAGAGTTCCCTGGAATATTTAAATTCTTTGCTTTATTATTCTCTGGAATATACTCGCTGTCACACTTCTCAATTCCATACTTTATCCTTTCAGATGGTAAGATATCAATATTGACTTCACTAACTGTAGCCAAGGAGTCTCCCAGGTTGTTCAAATCATTATTGCTCAGTTTTCTTTCCAGCTCAACAGCTGGTTTCTCTGAAGGACATAATTTGGTGGCTTTGTATTTGATGATGCGATCTTCTTCATTCTAGAGTTAAAAGGAAAACAAAAAAACTAATTACCTTTTGAGTATGACACAAATATGAAAGAACAATCTAACAAAAATCATTAACATACCAGAGTTCATAAACTGCAATGAAATTATGATAAATAACAGACTGAGAGCCTCAAAAAAGCCCAGCCCACATTTTTAAAGAGATACAGACCGTATTTGCGCAGGACCTATTTTCAGGCATTGGTTTATACACATGCAGTACACCTAGACCATAAAAGAAAAGTTGTACTCCCTTGGCTCTTCCGTAAGGGAGAAGCCAACAAGTACCAACAGTTTTTAAGATGTACTACACCATATACATTTGGTATTTCAGCACTGAAAGGCAGATATAGCAGACTCATCACAGAAAATAAAAAACATGTACAAAATTAACCATTACAAAAGACTTTTTCTAAGCACTGGAAAGAATTCCAACAATAAAGAATTTTTGGTTGCAACTATAATCAAATTTTTCCAGTCAAAAGCACATATTTAAAAATTATTACCATTTGTCATCAAATGTTTGACCTCAAATACTCCATTAGTAATTCACAGTGACCCACAGATGAAAAACTGGATGTTAACACCTTATAGTTCAGACATTGCCATTAGTTTCACTGATCCACAGCTGTTTATTTACTTCCACGCTTGTCTAAACACAATTCCTTCTTTAATATGAATTTTACACATTGCTAAGAATCAGATCTATGTTCTCATGAACACTCAAGGCACTTCTTATAAAACTGAGTTTTTTCTCTAGGAAAAGCAAGTGGGTTTTGTTTCGTTTTTTTAAAAGAAAAAAAAATCTGTATCTCTCAACTTTGTATTTCCTGGCTTGCTCAAAGGAGTGATTCTGGTGTGTAACATTCCTGCTATGAGATTCATTCTTTACTGAGACCACAGAACAAGGATCTTTTGGCTTGGAATTCACTGTTTTCTTATGACTTCTGGATGCCTTCCTGTAAAGAAAAGAAAAGTTGCTCATTCAATCACCATCAATAAAACCTTAAGACATTTTGTTAGATTATACTAATTTAAACAAAATCCACTCCACTAAACAGCTTACATAAAAATACTGGGCATGTTCAACAGACTGTACACTACATACCTATTTTCATTTCTGTAAAAGGAGCTGAAAAAACACCATTCAGACTCTGCCTGCAATGTATACTTGTTCTGCATAGCACTAATATCAGTGCTATCCAGAAGTAGTAAAAGACTTGACTAAACCTGACAAAGAGAAATAATTACATCAGTGAATATTAAAAGGAACTTGGCATTACACCTCTCAGCTGATAAATGTCCTCAAAGAACCATATAGAAAGATGTACATTTTCTATCATTTCCTTGAAGATATTGGTGGTACTTTTTTTAAAACTCTCTGAATAAGATGTGCAGTTCTAAACATTGCACAGTTTTATTCTGCATTTTCAGAAAAAAAACTTAGTTTCCATTCTAACTCCCTCCTGTTTCTCCAAGAATCTAAAGAAACGCTTATGTTCATATGCCTTGTAACTGCAAATAATAGAACTTATTTTATCCTGCTACAAAAATTAGGAAAAATTGTAAAACAAAGACCACAATAACGTGAGTATTTTGCACAGAATCACTCAAATGGAAGTATCTTACGCCTTTGTGGCTTCCAAAAACAAAGAAATTTGGTGCTTGATATACGGCTGTCGTAGTATGCTTTTCACACTAGGTCTTTCCTCAGGTTTTTTACTGAGCATAGTTCGTATTATTTCTACCAACTGTGGGCTGTAATCCTTTGGCATGGGTGGCAACTGTAAAAGGGAAGGGAATAGTCTGATATTATTTAATATATTTGTCATTAGGGGCTACTGCTAGATTATTTATGTATGACAGTTATATTCAGCTACATACTTTGCATAAACAATAGTCCCGTTGTTTATTTGCTGAAAGCTACTCAAGTGCTTAACATGAAACAGAATACAGAATTCCTAAGTGTTTTCTCTAAGAAATGTTCATAATTTTTTAATATCAGCAGTTAAAGTTCCATGAATAGGCTTAAAAAATTATACAAAATAAATTCATATTAACTTCATTATATGCCAAAGACAGACAGATACTTAAATAAGCTAGTCATACCTAACAGGAAAATGGCATCACATGAATAGTGATTTATTTTTTTGCACAATATTTAAATCAGAATAAAATTAAGAAAGTAAGCCACCTCAGAACTTTGAAAATTAATCAATACACTAGTTACACAAAAGGGTAACAAGGAACTCTAGCAGTACCTACAAATCGTAACTCCCTGTGTCTGATACTGCATTGTATACCACCATGAAGTCTTACAACATGCATGATGATGCATGTAACATGCAAAATATTTTTAACTCCATGCAATATTTTGATGATAATAATATAACCTTCAAGTTATATACAGAAAATCCAAGCACAGATAAAAAATAGTTTATAAGTTTTTACCTTTCCTTCAATAATTCGATAAACCAAAGAGTTCATGTCTTTAGCGTTAAAGGCATGTTTCAGTGTAGCCATTTCATAAACGCAGCAGCCTAATGCCCAAACATCAGACTGAAAAAAGGGGAAAAAAAAAAAGTTTGGGGAACTTTTTTGTTAATTGTAGTTTATCTTCAGACTTAGTCACATGCTTTCAAAGAGGCCTTTAATGACAATGAACTATTAAACTCCATTGCAAACTTTCGGCTTCAGTCTTACTCTTTTACTTTTGATCAACAATTATTTTCTTCCAAATATCACCAGATTTCTCTGAAAAGTGTAGAAAGCTGCTGTTTGGAGCGGGTTTGTTTTGTTTTGTTTTTTTTTAAGTACAATATTGATTCTAACTGGCAAATGAAAATATTTTGATTTTTCATTGGAAGAACAGCTTCCCCTCAGCTCTTGCTCATTGCAGACACTCATGGTGTATGTGGCTTGCAGCAAGAGCTGAACAAGTATACAAGAGCACATTTGCTTTATTTTGTTGCATTTAAAATTCACAGCAACACTGCTTACTTCTCTACTTAAAATTTCTTTTTGTTTAATGCTGCTGTTACGTCTAATACAAACTTCTAAGAATAAAGCTTCTTTCTGTTATATAATAAATTTAGAAAATGTAGCTATCTAACATAGACTGGTATTTTTGTTTATATTGGCCTGCTGTGATAGGTACAGGCAGGCAACGTGCTGAACACCTTGGCTGTGCTAACTCATCATGTGCTATGAATTCCCACTTATTGAAGCAAACACAATTCCAGAAATAAAGGTTCCTGCCAATCTCTCCCGTTTTTTTTTTGGTCTTTGGGGACGTTAAAGAGTGTTGGAAGCAGTAAGAACTTAAAAACAATAGATAAGATTGTAAAGCTCTCAGACAAAGCAAGGTGCCTAATGAAATGGAAACATTTGCATTAACATACTCTACCTTGTAGTTGTAGGGTTTGTTAGAGAAGAGTTCGGGGCTCATGTAGTATGGTGTGCCTATGAGAGTGCTGGCCATGTCACACTGGTTTTCCAACACTCTGGCTATTCCCAGATCACCCACTTTGATTATATTTGTTCGTGTCAGAAAAACATTTTGAGTTTTAAGATCTCTGTGCAGAATGTGCTTTTCATGTAAATACTGGGGGGAAAAAAACATACAAATAGAGTTAAGTAACTCCTAATTGGTTCTTCTGCACTGAAAAGTAAAATCACGTTACACAAGTCAAAGAGGGAAAATGCAAATACAGAAAAGACATATGCATCATTATCAAAGTTAGGAGCACCCATCTAAAAACAGTATCTGTGAATTAATATTAGGAATGACTTATACAGGCACGGCCCCAAAACTTGGCACCGCTTTAGCAAAATCTCCCTGTGTGGCTCTAACAAGCCAGCAGAAGAGAGGAAATACAAACGTAAAGACAAGACCTCAACTCACTTTCAGTGCCTCCATTTCTTGACAATCATTTCTTAGTCTTAAGCATAAAATTTCGGTAGAAAATACAATGTAAGCTTTGTGTAAGCAGGGAAAAAAATTAGTCTTTTAATAAAACCAACGGGCAGTACTGTAGACTTGCATACGTCTGATCACAACAGGCAACGTTAAAGATAGAATTTTCTGTCCAATTTCTTATTTCTTAGTGTTAACTTTTATATATCTGGTCTTTATTACAGTAACAATTGCCTTTAAAGTCTGATCGCCTCCACTTACTAAATTTTAACAGAGTGAGATAAGATTTAATAGAAATTATTAATTAGTAGTCAAAGCTTACCATTAAAAAACACAGCAAAACCACAGAATACAAAACGCTTCTGAAATGACTGGGTTTTTTTTTATACTACATTTTGTACATTTAATCTAAAATTTCAAACCAAAGAAGCATTTCAAACTAGCATTACAAACATCCTGGAGGTTACCACTGTTTACCTCTGTGATACAAAACTGTAGACATAAAATGTCACAGCAATTTCTTAACTAAAATAGTTAATTTGACTGCAATGACCTGTGAACATTTTTAATGTACTAATAACCATTGTAGTTAGATGCTAACCATGCCAAACTGGAATTCAGACTGCAGCCTAACGGTGGGATTTTTCAATGCAGAAAGAGCCAAATTAAATTTGTATCCGAAGGTGACAAAGCTGTAAGTTATTTTACCTGTAGTGCCATAGCAATCTGGACAAACCACTCCACCACCTGATTCTCAGGCAAAAGCTTGCCCTTCTGCTCTTTAAGTTTGTGATACAGATCTCCTCCCTCGCAGAAGCCCATAACAATATATAATAGGCCATCTTCCCCCTGCCAGGACTCTCTGTAGGTGACTATGTTTGGGTGTTTCAACTGGGATAACAACTGTGCCTCTTGTTCTGCTGCTTTCCTCTCTCGGACAGATGCATTTTTAAGGTTTAACTTTTTGATGACATACTGTAAAAGAAAAGGCAAGGTATAACATAAGAGATTAAAATAATTATACAGAAGCCCTAGGGAATTCCCCAAATCTAAAGGAAATACAGTATTTGAAATCTCCACACATTATTCTATATGGAGACTGCAATTTGTCTAGCAGTTATACGTCATTTCTACCATTACACCGTGAAAAAGGAGAAAGCGTGGCTATTCTGTTCATCTCCCTGAATAAAACTGCACAGGAATTTTGTGGTGTTTTGCTTTCTTTTGACTAATGTTCGCATTTATCTTTTTTTCCCCAGCTCTCTTTCTCCATGTGTGTCATTTGCCTCCTAAGCCTGAAATACCTGTTCATGCATCACAGTTACTCTCAAAACAGGCCATTTCAATAGCAACTTTAAAAATATAACATTAAGGAAAGTATGCAGTCATATGCAAATAATGGCAGTGGATGTCTAGGACAAAAGTCACCTGGCTAGACTTAATTTGTCCTACTCTGCTAGGAAACCAAACCTAACCCCTTTCATTTTATTTTAAGGAAAAGAGAGAGAAACTCAAGAACTAGCATCTCACAGCTCCGCCAAACATAGATCACACATTCCAAGATCAAAAGAATTACTAAAAACCTCAGTTTCAAGGCTTAGATTACAAATTCCCCATTGTCATATTCACAAGAAATACCCAGCTGAATTGCTGAATGCACAAAATAACGCTGCTGAACTCTTCAGGTCTGTTCACTCTTTTCTTACAAAACTTGTACCTGGCAGGAGACCCCCAAGACAGAACTGACTTGGGATTAATTGGTATGTACAACAACTCTACAAAACAGTGAAGCATGGGAGAACGGGAAAAAAGCTTCTATCAAGAAAAGAAAGGTAGCAAGTGATGCACTTGGAGGGCTGGTACAGTTAGGGGTACATTGAGAAAATACTTTCACAAACACCTGAGAGCAGACACAATTTACTTTTTAAAAAACTTGCCTTAAAACAGATTATCTGTTGCATTTAGGAGTTTCTGCATATACAGGCTTAAACTTACTCAAGAAGAAATGAACTACTCCTGGTCATACTGAAAGAGCCAAAAGGTCTTATGCTCATTTCTAAATTTCTTTTACTCTGTTTTAAGATGGGTTATGAATTTTTTAAAACTACACACGAAAGCTGCTATTTACTACCCTAATATGTATTACACTGAACTTACTTCTACGAAATGTCAGGCTCTAGAAGAAGTATAATTGAAGCTCAAGATGAGACAATAAAATCCATAGTACATGTTCATCATACAGAGCACCAATATTTAGGTCTGATCTGCCCCCCTTCCTGATACAGGTTTTGTGGTAATCACTTTCAGGGCATCATCCTTCTCTAGAACAATCAGACCCTGGTATACACCTGACCACATTCTTATCTGGAGAGCTTTTACATTGAAACATCTCAAAAAAATTTTATTTATTCAATTTCAGTGTCCTTGGCAATTGCTTAGGGTGACTACTTCCAGGTTGGCCCTATTACTTTAGCTCAGCACATTCAATTAGTGTTGAGGAAGACTGCTACCCTGTATACCAAGGCAACCAATTATGCAGAAATCAAGAGCATCTTTTGATTTTGTGTTTCAGAGGTCTGTCATATACAAGCTCTTCAATTCTTAAAACCTGTGACAATACACAGCCCCCAAGAGGAATATAACAAAACTAATGGCGTACAGCATCACTCAAGTTTAAAATAACATAGAAATGCTGTAATTACTGTGTTCTGTGTGACAAGTCATCATTAACTGTATCCTTGGTCATGGAAACCGAAAGCTTTTAGCTTTGTATCAGCATCTATCTTTAGACAATATACTACTAATATGCAAAAAGCATACACATAGCCTAACTTTAAACATGGCATTGGTTATATTTGGTTTAATGAGCACGTTATCTTGGCAAGATTCCCGTGAAGTCTATTACAATGCTCTTCCACCTTATCTGATACTGAATTGTGTACTAATTGAATTTTCTTTTATTTGTTTGTTTTAAAAATTTGGAGCCACTTGACCTTCTCCACAAAAAAACCCCAGCACTCTGTTAACAGCAAATATACTTAAATAAAGTATTTATTTTGAAGAAGACATAGCACTATGTAAGCCACCACAAAAAAATCCCTGCTACAGAAGTTCATAAAAGTTGGCAAAAGATGAGACATAGCAAAACGCATCAAATATTTAAGATAAAATAACAACGATAAGGAAAAAAGGCTTTTGCCAACGTGCATGACAGCACGGTTTTTTGCCAGCATGACAAAGAGGTGAAATCCAAGGACTTGTATACGGTTGAAAGTCACCTCAATGCACTGTTGACTTTTAGGACAACAAGATTAGCAACTCTTTGCAGACATTGGACTATGCACTGTGGTGACTGGCCTGGAGGGAACAAGTGCTACCATCGCTGCTACCCAACCCACAGGTTGCTGGGATTCACTTCGGATTCCAGCCTCATCCCTGCCTTCATCCAGAAGGCACGCACCCTCTGATGACCACTGGGCACAAACACTTCTCCCATCAGCTCCAGTCAAATCCTGGGCACAAGGCTCATAAGGTTTCTGCAGTACTGGTCTGTGGATGTTCTCCGTCCCCATTTCTTTATCCTCTTGCATTTGCTATCAAACACATCTGCTTTGGCCAGATAAGACAGGTTATTTCAAATTTCCAACAAAAAGGCAAAGAAAAAAAAATGCGTACACTTAAATACTGACAATAACCAAAATTTTGCCAAGTTCTGCCACAGCTGATGCAGCAAACACAAAACCTGTCTTCCCCCAGCAGAGCTGATGCCAGCAAAAGCCAACACCAGCTGCTTTTTCCATCCTTGCTATCACTTTTATCTTCACACACGCACAGCTTGAAGAGGCTGCACAAGCAGTAACAAACCAAGGGCAACCTCTTCTGCTTCACGCTAAAAAAAGCAGGCTGTATTTTCCTGTCACCCAAAGGAATACCAAACCTAGGCTTTCCTCCCCAAAACAC
Organism: Falco cherrug; assembly: GCF_023634085.1. Lineage (NCBI taxonomy): Eukaryota > Metazoa > Chordata > Aves > Falconiformes > Falconidae > Falco > Falco cherrug. The sequence goes on along the minus strand of NC_073700.1, from coordinate 6,626,492 downwards.
AGCATTAAATGTCTTAAAATACCCAATAAGCAGTTTTATTTAAATGAAGAAAAAAAAAAAGTGAGGATTTCGGGGGGTTGTTTGTTTGGGGTTTTTCTGAGATTAAAAAGTGTGTGTGTGTGTGGATGGGGGGCGGGGGAGGCGGGCGCGAAATCTTCTCCACACGTTAATAAAAGTCTTATAGATAAGGGACACCAGGAATACCTCGGCAGGGACGTGGCTGCAGTCGCACCCCAACGCCAGGTCACGGCCACGGCTGCACCCCGACACCGGGCTACCGCCCTGCTCGTACCCGGGGCTGCCGTGAGGGCCACACACAGGCCAAGGCCGGGCCACAGGTCGCGCACCCCGCGCAGGCCCCGGCCCCGGCCTCAGCGCAGGCCCCGGCGGCACCCCCGGCCGTTCTCCCCTCACACCAACCCGCGGCCGCAGCCGAGCGCCCTAACGACCAGCCCCTCGCTACCTGCTTGCTGTCCTGCTGGTGCCGCACCAGGCTCACCTCCCCGTAGCTGCCCTTCCCCACGGCTCGGAGGAAGCAGTAGGCAGCCAGGGGCATCCTCCCGCCGTCCGGGCCCGCTCAGTGCCCGTCAGCCGGCGCCCCCGGGGCCCTCCCCGCTGCCATAGAGCGCGGCGGAGCGGCGAGCAGAGCGGCGAGCAGAGCGGGCGCCAGCGCTTGGCGGCGCTGCGGCGGCCGCTGGAGGTACGGGCGGGGCGGCCATGTCGCGGGGGCGCCGGGAGCCTGAGGGAGGTGTGAGGCAGGCGCCGAGCGCTCGTCGTGAGGCTGCCGTTGCCTCTGGTCACGGCCTGGGAGACAAAAGCCGCCCCTCACAGCCGGTGCCTGAGGAGACCGGTGTGCTGAGCCCCGAGAAGGCCGGGGACAGCCCCGCGGGCAGCCGTGTCACAGCGCCCCACCACAGCCCACCGCCCTGCCCAGCTGCCCCTCACCTTTGGAGGGGGCAGAAAATTGCGTTTTAAACTCCAGACTGGTTGAAAAAGGAGCCTCGGAGCCTATGCTGTGTCCTTCACAGGCCTGCGCATGTCAGAAAGCCGACTGCGGCACAGAGAATACCCCAGATTCTGTAGGCTTGGATGTTTTGTTATGACCAAGCGTTTAACTCCCAGTCCTCAAGGTTTGTGTTTCATGTAACAGAGGAGATGAAATGGGTTGAAAAGATTAAGAGAGAATTAACACTGTCAAGGTAATGAATAAAACGGGCCTTCAGCAGCGGGCTGAACGGGTATTAATTGTGCAAGGTGCAGGACCCTGGGAGCTGGAACCGGGGTTTCAGCAATGAAGGTGAATAAGAGAGGGTGTAATAAGAAGTTTTAGACTAGTTGGGACACAGGTTAAATAATGATACCTAAACCGTGCACCTGAGCGATAGACAGGATTACAGGAGGCAGTTTTTGAAGAGAAGCATAAATGGGTTAGGAGACTGCAAGCTCTGTTACAGCTGCAATACATTTGAGCCAGGGACAGGCTTTAAGAAAGAGTTAGAAAGATGACAGGTTTCATTTGGAAAAGTGGGTCTGGAGCAGAGATCAGTCTCAGTTGCCTGTGCAGAAATGGCTGTTGAATTTCCGTTTGGAGATACTACATAGTAGAGACATTGCTGAAATATTCTGTAAATACTGTAACAGTATTTTGTAACAGTATTCTGCAGATTATGCAAATTTTAAATTCAGTATTTGATTTTTCCCAAACGCCTAATGTTTAATCCCACTGTTCACACTGGGTTATATATTAACTTTTGGTAAACAAAGCATTATATATATTTATGCATATCGTTCAAATTGGAACCTTACTTTTTTCCAGAATGGAAACCCACCTACTGCTTTGTGTTTTGTTACTGACTCCTGCCTTTGCATCATCATCCTTTTGGGAAACACATGTCAGAAACATCAAGGTAAGTAGTCAACCATGTATGGGGCTCCTGTTCTTCATAGATTAACTTCCTGGCCTTTATCAACATTTATCAGAGAGTTCACACAGTGATGCCACCAGGAGCTTTGTGTTCTCTGTTACCAGTGAACACAAGATCACACTTGGGGCTTGAATTAGTTCACCTCCAATCAGCCTCAGTTTTAAATCGGCTCTGAAGAGGCTCTCCTATCTCTCTTAAAAGCATCACTTTGTTTTCCCTGTCATCACCACATAATAGTAAAATGGTTTAGCAGTCTTATATTTAAATGTGTAAAACAGTTGGTGCTGCCAGGGAACTGACTAGCACCTGTGAAGCAAGGCAAAGTATCAGTGAAAAGAGGCCTCCAGGACGCAGAAAACAGAGATGTAACATGGTATCCAGATAAATATGTACACTACCCAAATAACATGGTAGAATTTTTCTCAAAACATTTGCATGTTAGCATAACATGAAATATATATCTGCCCCTTAAAGGGGCCATTCTGGTTTTGACTGGATCCCCGAGTAAGGCCCTGCTGCCTGATGTTCTGCCAAATATGCTTCATTGAAGTTGCCAGCCACTACTCCTCACCTCAATAGATTATTTTCCTCTCTCTCAGTAGTTACATACTATGAAAAGTTACAGAGAGCAAATCTCTCTAGGGAGCATTGTACATTGCTGCGAGGAACTGGACAAAGCAATTTACTGTCAATTTCTGTTGATTAGATTATGGTCTTCGCCAAGACTTTTTCTGTGAAAAATCAGGAAAATACTATATCTAACTTTAAAAAAACAGCCTGAGATTTATGGCTGCAAATTGGAGATGCCATGGATTCTTATTTAACCATTATGTAGCCCTGATATCATTTAGCTTTGTCCTCCCAACTACCACACTACCCGTTCTTTGTATGTCTTGCAATGCTAAAACCTTTCTAAGTGGAAAATGACCAAATTGTGGTGCAATGCTTCATCCATACATGCAGAAACACTACAGAAAAGTCAGCTGATTCTCCCATTTTTATATACTTTATATTATTTGAACGAGGAACCCAGAGAAATGTACACAGAATTTTTGGCCAGACTCTTACAAGCCTCCCCCAAAACCTTTGCATTACCATAGATATATTATAGTGTCTTGAAAAAGACTCCAAAATAAAAAAAAATAATTCTGTTTCACTTTCCAACCTGTAAAACTCCTATGAAAGATTAAAAGTACTGGAGACGTGTATCTGACTTGATACTTCATTGTGTCTTTACCCCCCTATTCGGTGGAGCAGGTAAACATGCTTGCACAAAATATAACCCATGAGGCTCTTAGAGCCAAAAGAGATAAGGTATTTGCAGCCAAGCTTACGGGAACAGAGTTACACAAGCTGTTATTTTAACATGATGCAGTATGTACGTTCTAAGCCTGTTTTCTCTTTCACAAGAGAACATGGTATTTTTGTGGAGCTTCTGATCTTTGCACCTTCTTTTAGAGCAAATATGCCAAAAAAAGTTCTAACAGCTTCCCCCCCCCCTTGATGCAACCTTTCATAGCTACTGCCTCTTCTCTGTGTAAGCCTGCTGAATGACCATCTTACTATTTTTGTTAAAATGAGAGTCTGCTGGGGTCAACAGGAAAAATTTAGGCACAAGTCTGAAAGTGTACAGATGGGTCTGACTGATAGTTTGGATAGTGTATGTGACTGGAAAAAAGTGTACAAACTTGGTTTTTTATGCTTTGATACAACCTCCTTTTTTCTTCCAAAGGGAAATTAGTTTGAAAAGGCAAAACATATACCACAGGACCCGGAAGTAGGAATTTCCAAGGAAAAGATGCCACCCTCAGGATGAGATACTCTGTTTTTACTTTGATGTCACCACACAGCCAACCTATGCTCAAGGAAGCCATATTAAGAGGTTTTAGTCTGTTCTTTAGTCTCAACAACATTTAAATATCAGTGGCACTGAACATTCAAGTCTTTTCCTCTCACTCTCCCCTCATGTCTCAGATGGTCCATTACTGTTTTTCAGCTGAAAGAAGATAACTTCTTGTGTCACTTCAGCAAAATACAAAATCAGCAACATTCAAGATTTAACATATCTTTCAAACCCACAGTATTTAAAATACACTAACATCAATTGAAATCCAAAAGATTCACCAGAACTGTGAACGCTCTATAAGCAAAGTAATTATACCTGCCTCAGATGCCTTTACTTGCTCTTCCCTCAAATTTACTTCAGTTTTCTAATAAAGACCTTTCTCAAGCTTTCCTTCTCCTGGACAATTTATTTGGACTTGGAAGCAGAAGGTAACTACATAGGTGCTAAGTGATTTATTTCTAAATGCAGCTTTCCTACCGTAGTCATGATTTTTTCCTCTGTTTTTCTCTTTACAGAAGCGAAACACTGATAATGACTTGGTGAGTAAAACCTGGTTTTGTCCAGGCTACTGAGAAAGATGTATAGTGACAAGTATGTTCTTACTGCATTCACAACATGTTTCTTTGAGTCCAGTCTGAGCAAATGGATATTTCTGAGTGTGTAGGATGAGGGGAGTAGCCCACAGTTACTTGTTTTAGGTAGTTGGACTAACCAGACAGTTCTTTTTCAAGCTCTGATGGAAACTCCTGGACAAGGAAAGAGAATGAGCAAAAGATTTTTAACCTTGTTGTATTAGAATAAATAGCAAAGTTGTTTGAAGTCAACTCTATAACTCTAGCAGACAACTATTCTATGTCGGCTTTATTTTTACTCTTATGTTGCAGTTATTTCTAAGGAAGGTAAGAGACCTCACCTGTGAGGCTGATTCCACTGGGCACCTGGACTCCAGCAATGCTTTAATTCTTTGGAGACCTTCTTAATCAATCAGTCAGAGATCAGGCCCACTAAAAAACCTCCAAGGTTCTTTCCAGTGCTGGTTTTGCTGCAAGAAACAGACCTTGTTGCAGAGTTGCCCAAGGAGTCACATTTGTTGTTACCTATGCTTTCATGCAGTGTCCAGCAACATTGTACCTGAGCATTCCAAGAAATTAAGTATTGCCCTACCCATTTCCTTGTTTAAATGAGAATGAGCCTCAGTAGTGAAGAAGTTAAGAGTAACATAAAATGGAATTTTGAGACGCCTGGAATTGTTTAGGTCTACTTGTAAACAGGATGACTACCTATATCCCTGCTGTAGATATCATCCACTTGGCTGATAATTACAGTCACTAATACAGTGAGGCAGCAGTAGGCTGTTGTGCTTTTTGACTAACCATAAAAAAGTTACAGTCTCAGTAGAGAAAAAAAAAATATTCTTATAATGCAAGTATCTTTGCTGTGGTGGTAGTATTTTGTTAAAGAGGCTATGTGTCACAGCACTCTCAAAACTAGCCAGCTGCAACAAGGTCTTTTACCATCACATACCAGCATACTCTTTGTGCCAGTCCCTCTGCTGCCTTCCCCAGTCTCTCCTTATCCAGGGCACACACACTCTCTCTTCTCTCTGCCTCAGCTGCTCTCTCCATTGGCTCTCAACCCCTTAACAGAACCAGCCACAGCTGCACCTTGTCTACATCGGCCAACCCACCACCCCAAAGCCAGCCCACACCTGTATATTATCAATGTTAATTAACCCAGCTTCATTCCTCTACAATTCCCATTCCCACCCCCTTTTTAACATTTCATACCTCATGTTTTTAACAATCATTACAACCTTTTTACAAATAAACTTTTCACACAGTCCTCTATAATTCCTCTACACCTATGGTTATAACTTGTGGGATAACACTGTGATGGCAGTGTGGTAGATATCCAAGGAAACCCAGTTGTAGGTCTTTCCTGTTTTGCTTTGGAGTGATAGAATGTTCTGCTGCAATTAGTTTTAAAAACTGTGGTTATGGCTGATCAACACAATCATCATTGTAACAGCTAGCTCTTCTTTTCTTTTTTCAATTTACAGATTGTCAACGGGATAGAAATCTACAGCATGAAAATTGATAGTAAAGTAACTTCCCGATTTGCCCACAATGTCATCACCAGTCGAGCTGTCAATCGTGGAAATGTGCACAAAGAAGTAGTCTTTGATGTTGAACTCCCTAAGACAGCCTTCATTACCAATTTCAGCATGTGCGTAATTTTGACATTATTGTTGGAGAAGACTAAAAATCTGTGCAAATGCAACTGGGAGAAACTGAACCCAGTTGCTCATTTTTACATTACCATTTGATAGATTTCTAAATGCCTCCTAGGCAATTTTCTGGGATTACTAACTTGACATGCAAGACACTTGGAGAAAGGCAAACATTGGCACATCTATAGAAAACATGACAAATTTTCAGGTATTTCTTTTCATCATCATGGACCTTAGGGAATGGGGGATCTTCTCTGGAGCTCCATTTACCTTTTCCAAAATACCACTTACCCTGGTGTTATCAAACCAGAAAAGTTCCGTTGCTTTATTTCCCTGATGGCATTATAGCTTAATTTTTCTATTCATTGAAAAACCATATTTGAATGAAAGGCAGGAAATAGAGAGAATTATTCCTTTACATTCATACCTTTAGTTGCAGTAACATGCAATTCTCACACCATTATGAGATTTAATTCAGTTTAAACAAGTCCATCTCTGCTAATCACACAATGCCTGTTTTATTTCCAGTGAAAAGAAACAGTAGCTTTTAGAGCACAAGTACTCTTAATGCATGCTAGAACTTTTATTATAGGATGAGATGAATCCCTTATGAGAAATGCCCGTTTAATGGTGTAGAGAATCTAAGAATGAAATGCTCTGCTGTGGACACCTACACTTGGACCAGTGAGTCATGTAGAGAGGCCATTAGATGAGATGAGATAGTCAAGCTGCTGAAGTGTAGGAACATGGCAGGTGTAAGTAGTGTTGCTATCAGCCCTGTTTTGATCAAATTAACTTTCAAAGTAAACATTTGTTCACATTCTCTTAAGATACTGAGCACAGAGCTCTTCATTCCAGCTAAATTCACTGAGAAGACTAGCTTCAGTGAAGGTGCTCAAATCTTGGCAATATCATATTCCTGAAGTGCGTTTTAGCAAACCAATCAATAACCAGAGAATTCCCTGCAGTAACTTGTCATGTATTGGTACAAATCGTTCAGCTAAACTAGGACTTTTTCATCTGCAGGACAATTGATGGTGTCACTTACCCTGGAATTATAAAGGAAAAAGAAGCTGCAAAAAAGCAGTATGAGAAGGCTGTTTCAAAGGGACAGACTGCTGGTCTTGTCAAGTAAGAATTATGTCTTGTGTGGGTTCCACACCATCATCCCAAATTGTGAGACTGGAAATACTTTGTACTGGCCTGTTTCTGAAGTTTGCTTTTTATGGGACCAAACAACAATCATTAAGTTAAAGAGTTATTGTACTATAGATTATGAAAAGGAAATGCAACTTCTGACTATGCAGGCAGTATCCGTATATTATGAAAGACATTTTCTGAAGCTTTCACTGACTTTGTATGACCTGTTCCTGGGATTAAGCTCACTGGGAAACTTGAATAAATTCTAGAGTTTGAGTATGATTTTAGCAATAGATCAAAATTCCTAACTTTGTTTTACTCTTTTTTTGAAGATTATACTCCACCAACCAAAACAATAAATGTTGTGAAAGAGGATAAAGATATTCTTTTTCTTACTCACTTAAATACAGAGCTTCAGGAAGAAAAACTGAAAAATTCACAGTCTCAGTCAACATTAAAGCAGGCAGTAAAGTCACTTTTGAACTCACATATGAGGAACTGCTGAAGCGACAGTTTGGAAAATATGAGATGTTCATCAAAGTAAAACCTAAGCAGCTTGTCAAAGATTTTGAGGTAAATGGCAAACTGTATCAAACTGGACTATAACTTCAGAGATGATGAAATTCTGTACATCCATTGAAAGCTGAGTACCATGGTCATTCCCATGGGTTCCCATGAGCTAAAGGGCCATGACAGTTTTTCTAATGAATCTTGTGGGGATGGCACACCAGTATGCTTTAGTGCAGGTTTTTATTGTAAGCTTGACAAATTGGCTCAACTACTAAGCCTCCAAAAGAAGCCATGTATGGAAACCTGAAAAAGCCATTATGATGCCTTGAGGTAAAATAGAAGAAGAGCAGCTTTTACAAATGCCTTTCCAGCATAAACTACACTTTTCTCCCACTACCATGAAACTACATAATCTTAAATTACAGCAATACATATATCACGTTCTAGAATACCACACCTTTTGCGTGACAAAACTTGTCTATATCACTCCTATCTGCCTTGATAAAACCCAGGTCTAAGGCACATTTTTTTCTCCTTTGTATGCCCAGAAAATGCTGTGTAAGAGTCATTACAAAACTCAACATCATAAATGTTTATGCAGCATTATTTTAAACCCACTGTGGTAGAAGGCATACTGAAATATAGGTCAAAGTTGGGCACAACTCACAGCTAATGGCTGGGTTATATTTTTGAAGGACTATAATATTTATTGACATTTTGCAAAATTCCAGTATCTAGCTTTCAAACAAGTTACATTTCTATTAAGGTTTCTAGCTTTATTTTTAATTTCTATGTGTAAAAAGACCTGTTTGGCTGATGGGGTGTCCACACAAGTGTGGATTTGGACTGTTATTATGAATTACAAAAGTAAGTTGTTTTGCTTTTATGAAAATTCCCCTGTCACATCTGTGGTTGCCTGTTGATACTCCTGTAAATGGCTATGTTTTTATATTGGGCAGTAATCAATGACAATGAATTTTCAATTAATATTTCAGATTGCAGTAAATATCTTTGAGCCCCAGGGTATCACTGAGCTGGAAGCAGAGGGAACATTCATCACCAATGATCTACAAAACATTATTAAAAAAACTTTTTCAGAGAAAAAGGTACAGTGGCTACTGCATTCTGTAACTTATTACAGTTATAATTCTGAAATAATAATGTCAGTGGTAGCAATGGAAGTGAGGGGGGGGGGGCGGGGGAAAAAGAGAAAACGCAGTAAAGGTTAGTCTGAGCTCTGAATTCCAAGCTAGCAAGTTGAAGGCCATCTCCATGCCGTTCAGAAGCCAGGTAGCTGTTAGCATGGTGTTGTACCCAAAGGAGTAGGCCTTGTCCCACAGCAGTAGTTGGAAACCTGGATACTAAGACTATTTCTTACAGAAGAACCGAACCAGTAACAGGTAGTTTTCTCATGTATGGAGGTAGCAGAATTCCTAAGACATAGGCTACCCAACAACCTTATCAAAGGTGTCATTTGGAACGGAGGGCTGAACCAAGGAAGATGGGGGAGTAAATATACGAAGGAAGCTCTAGATAGCAGACTTCATATATCAGTTACCCATCAAATACCTGTCACAGCACTATCCAAACTAGCCAGCTGCAACAAGGCTTTTACCACCCCATACCAGGTTAATTTCAGTAAGTAGTTCCCATGACTTGCCCTGGCACAGCTACCAACCCCCCACAAGGTTTCAAGAGTTCACCTACCAGCCATGCTGTTTCTCAGTCCTCTTCAGGTCAGCCCACCCTGCTTCTTGTCTCTGCTGCATCTGGATTCTGCTTCTTCCAGGTCTCTCTTCATCCAGGGCTCCTCTTCCATCCCCCTTAGAGCTATTTAACTGCTTAGCAGGAACCAGCCACAGCTGCACATTATCCATGTTGGCCAACTGGCCAACAGCTGCCCCTGAAGCAAGCCCACAGCTGTATATTATCAATGTTAATTAACCTGCCTTCATTCCTCTATAATTCCCCTACAAATACCGATTGATATAAATTAATACCTACCTGATAAAACAGGTTATTTTTATGTGAATATCAATATACGAGTTTTTTTAAAAATGCAAACTTCTTTGTGTTCTGTAGAAAATTTGCAGCTCTCAACATTCAGATCTAATGACAGCTTTTCTTTTCAGGGGCATGTCTCTTTCAAACCAGCTCTTGATCAGCAGCGAACCTGCGCAAATTGCTCACAGTCTGTCTTGGATGGGGATTTTACTGTTAGATATGATGTGAAGAGAGCAACTCCAGACAGTTTGCAGGTAAATCTGACAGCTGGGAATTTTGAACTGTTGAACCGCTTAGCTTGCATGGTAAATGTCAGGGAGCAACAAGGGATAACTGTTCCCTAAAGGGCAGAGAGCTGAGTGTGACAACTCAACTGGCAGCCCAGGGGCTTTGCCAGCCATGAGCCCACTCCCTACAGTACCTGAGCACACAGACCCAGAGCTGGCAGTCAAATTCAACTGAGAGTCCAAGCCATTAGGCAACTCTGTGGTGATGAGGCAGCCCAAGGTCAAGGTGGAAAGTCAGTCTGCAGGGCAGAATCTAACTCAGTGGAGTCCATGGACAAGAACAGGTATGGCTGTGACACAGCTGGAGGCAGGTATTCTTACAGTGTAGCTCAGGCAGGGACTAAAGGCCCAAGCTCATGCTTAAATGAAGCTCCTGGGCCTGGACAGAGGTGAGGCTAGTCAGGGCCATTAAAACCTTGTTTTCCATTCAGGGGCTAGAAACTAAATAAAAGTAATTTCTTCTTTATCCATTTTATCTTTATAATATGCAAAAATTTATTTTTTTTCCTTTACATTTTATTTTTCAGATTGTCAATGGCTACTTTGTACACTTCTTTGCACCGACAAATCTTCCAAAGTTGCCCAAGAATGTTATTTTTATAATAGATATTAGTGGCTCAATGTCTGGAAGAGAAATACAACAGGTAAGTTCTTACATTACTATACAGTCCCAATAAAAGAGCCTCTGTTGTGATGGAAGGGACGGGATGGCTTATAGTGCATACACGCTGCCTGAGCTACACCAAGTGGTTTTATGCTGTGACCTTTCTAGTGCTCAGCACCATAAGTACTAGTTTGAAGTGTTAGTGTAGAACAGAATTCTATACATTTAGGCTATGTTTACTTACTCATAAATATTATTAGTTCAAAAGTCTCAATATCAACATTTCCAGAGAGTTCCATCACAAGTACTGAACAGCTCCAAAATTAAAATGTGTATACAGTATTATGTGCATTATCTATGTTATTCATTCCATCTCTTCTGGGAAGCAGCAGTTCTTTTTGTAGACAGGACTCCTCGTTCGCAGAGATTTCAGGTTTTGGTGCTGCATCAAGATATCCATGCTTGTTTGCATATGAACCTTTCTGCCAACCTGTACCCATTTCCCATCGCTTTCAATTTGCCATGCCATCTTACCTCAGTGTAAGCAATGATCCATGATGCAAGACCTGAGTTTTCTTTCAGCTAAAAAGATTTACCAGTTGTAATTGCAACTGGCTGACTTCACTAGAGTGACTCTGAAATAGACGCAGACTGGCAAGGACAAAACAAGCTCAGAATTTTTGCAGGACATACTGTATAAAAGTTGAAAATATCCAAATGCTGAGACATTAGTCATGTAAAATCTGCAAGTGCCGATTTCATTAAATGTTGAACCATACATTTAAATCTCTTTGTCTTATAGACAAGAGAAGCACTCCTAAAAATCTTAGATGACATTAAAGAAGATGACTTCTTCAATTTCATACTGTTTGGTAGTGATGTACACACCTGGAAAGAAACATTAATCAAAGCCACTCCTGAGAATTTGGATGAAGCAAGGAAGTTTGTTCGGAGCATTGACACTGAAGGCAGTAAGTACTTTACTGGACTTGACATTAAGTTGTTTTGTAAGTTAATTTGTCAATTCAGTCTGTGAAGACAATGCTACAGCTTTTTTTTTTTTTTTAATTACTGGTGAGACAATCCTACAGTTGAAATTTATCAGAATGCAACAGCTATTTTTCCTTATGTTTCCAAAGTCCAGGTATTTTTCTGTCTAAATATCCTCCTGCTTGCAAACCCAAATATTTCATTTTCATACTGCAATGAGATCTCATCAGATTCCAGTGAAAAATGGGCCTGTATTTTGACTGTCTGTGCTGAAACCAGATTTCTATGTCTACCTTGCAGTGACAAATTTATATGGTGGTATAATGAGGGGAATTGATATGCTGAATGCTGCTCATGAAGGAAAGCTTGTGCCCAAGAGAAGCGCTTCTATAATTATCATGTTAACAGATGGCCAACCAAATGTAGGTAAGTTTCTCTTGGATGGAATAATAGAGTGAGTTAACTAACAAAAAATGCAAATTGGCCTCCATCTTTGACTTACGGATGTTTGAATGATTTAAATGCTACTATACCAGCATTATACTACTAAACCAAGTTTTTGATAAGAAATTTCTTTCCTAAGAAATTCAAACAGGCTATATGATAATTTTATCTATGAAGAAAAACCGAACTTTTTCTGGTTTGATGCAGGCATATCAAATACACAGGACATTCAGGCACATGTTAAAAAAGCCATTGAGGGAAAATATACCTTATACAATCTTGGTTTTGGCTATGGTGTTGACTACAACTTCTTGGAGAAGATGGCGCTGGAGAATAAAGGATTGGCTCGTCGGATTTATCCTGACTCTGATGCAGCCTTACAGCTCCAGGTACAGCAATCACCACCTAAATTAGATGAGAGATAAATTTGGAAAACTATACCAATGTTCTTATTTTGAACTAATCAAAATGTAATCTGTTACTGAGATAATTAAAAGTCTTCTGTAATCAGAATATTAGTTGTATTTAATTTTCCCTTTCCCTTATATAAGCAGAAAGTAGGAGGACAGTAAAAGGGAGATGCTGTGGGCTATGGAAGAGGGTTCAAAACTTGGCATAGAGTGACACAAATCATGGTTCTGGAGGACACTTCCATGTGCAGCACAATTGCTGCAGTCATCATATCTCCCATACCTCACAGATCATGTAGTTAATGTCACATCAAAGGAAGGATGACAGAGCATAAAGACTCTAGATATTTTGTTTTATAGGAACTTACTGCAAGCAGGTGTATCTTACCATACCATGGAAGCATTTTATAGTTGTATAAAGCATGAGGAGGGGTATATGCAGTGCAGAGTTGACCTTTGTTACTTCTCACATTCCAATAGCAGCCATTTGAAAAATTCACCAAAGAATTTAGATACCAGATTTCATTGCAAGCTCTGCCAAAATCAAATACCTAGTCTCCTTTTGTCATTTCAGTCTCTGTAGGGAATGGATCTAGAAACTTACTTCTATCAAACAGGGGGAAGCTTGGGATCCCTCTTGATTAACATTGATAGAACTCATCATCCACAGCTTGCTGTTCTCAGATATTTTTCCTCTTTCTTAATGAGACTGAAAAGTTTGAATGTCCTTTCTCATTTCCATTATTTTAGATTTTTTAGGCCTTATACTCTGAGATTTAACTAAATATTTAAATATTTCTTCTAAAATACACTTCTAGTTTTCATTGCTGAAATAGCAGGGTGATTCTGGGTACAGATCTACTTATTAATTAAAGAAACAATGATAGCTAAATGTTTTCTTTCTTTCTTTCTTTTTTTTTTTTTAATCCTGTAGGGGTTTTATGATGAGGTTTCAAATCCCATGCTCACAGATGTGGAGTTGAACTACCCAGAAAATGAAATATCAGACCTAACTAAAAACAGTTTTAAGCATTTCTATGATGGGTCTGAGATTGTGGTGGCTGGGCGTTTTATAGACAACAACCAAAACTATTTGGCTGTAGATGTGAGAGGTGAAGGCGTAAGTATGGATTTCTTTAACTTCAGTAAGGTATGCAGAATGTTCAAACCTGGCAATACTTAAAATATTTACTGGAATTTCTTTACCTCAGTGGCAGGATGCATTACTGTGTAAGTCAGAAACTAAACACACTAAAGTAATTGCTTTTAAAACTGCAGATTACTTGCCTAACTCAGTCAGGTGTACTAGGGTCAGTCTGGGACAACTTTGTGCAGTGTGCCTGGATTAGCTTTGCTAACAGATTTTTTGTTTGTTTGTTTGGCTTTTGTTTTGGTTTGTTTTTTATTAGTTTATTCTCTAAATACCCTACTTGGTTCTTTCAGGAGCAAAATGTTCAGTGCTCACATACAATAGTCTTCATTGGGTGAAGAAAACTGATGGATAAGCCAGCTGATTGTTTGAAATGCCTTTCTCTTAAAATAGAAGTTTACTTCTAATACAAACCAAGTGACCTAAATACCTCTCCAGAGCTGGATTCTGTAAAAGTATTTGCCCCGATATTCAAGAAACACAAGCATATTATAGAGCGTGTTATCATAAATACTGTGAACTGCATATATGTCCCATGCACTGTGGTGTATTAAATATATTATATAGAATTAGGTATATTTCAAATACAAATAATGTATTATTAGTAAGTTAGCCATATGTTCCTGTATGAAAGTGGCGTCATAATCAAAGTTCTTTAAATCCTGAGTAGCCAAATTCTAACGCACAAAAATGCCACGTGAATTTGGAAACCTCATTACGTCCTATAGCTACACTACTAACCTTCACAGAAGCAATGGAACAAAGATCCTGACGCAACACTGACAATTTCCTGGGCAAGGGGCAAGTGCTGTGCAGGACCAGACTGTTTTTCAATTTAATAAGATTTTCAGATGTGAAGGTCTTGATTTTGGGAGGTTCTGAAGTCCCTGGCTGCTTATGATACAGAAAAGTTTCCTTATTCCTAACAGGCTAATGATGCCCTGTCATATACTACACACCAAGATGCTGAGCAAACAGCTAAAGCTTTCCAGGAACAAGAATACATATTTGGAGAATACATTGAAAGGCTCTGGGCTTATCTCACCCTTGAACAACTCCTGGAAAAACGGTAATTAGAATAACATCTTAGCTATGAAACTGTTAAGCCATCTGACTGGTGCAACTTCTCAGATGTGAAGCCGAAATTCACATCATGCTGAGGTGCCAATGGGAAAGCATAAAAAACAGTAAGGAAAATCCCCCAACATATTCTCCTCCCCGATCACAGTATTCCTGGCCCAAGCTGCAAATTAAACAATTTTAAGTTACTACAAATATTAAGGACAGTTTTGCCTTTTTCTTGGATAGCCAGTGGAACCAGATGTGCTCTTAGACTGCAACAAATATTATCCCTTACGGATGTTAGCTGCAGAGAAACAACTTCACTTTAAAGAAAAATACCTAATCCAGAGTTCAGCGAGTAATTTAGCAATCATTGATGCTAGAGTCTCTATTCAGTATTGCAGCTACAGGAGAAGAAAAGGAGAATCTTACAGCTGAAGCCCTGGATCTCTCACTAAAATACAAGTTTGTAACACCACTGACATCCATGGTGGTAACAAAGCCAGAAGACTATGACAATCAAGATGGGATTGCTGATAAGCCCATTGAAGGTAAAGTAAAATTGTGAAAATGTCTATATTTGAGAAACCAGGTGTTCCTTTCATGTTCCCCTAAAGAAAGGCTTTCACGTGGGTACAGGTTTAAACATGTATCTGAAAAATCTACCTTCCAAACCTTGCATGTGTATGGTTTATGCAAAATTACTTTTCTTTGTAAAGCTCATTTCCATCAAACCATTCTTCATTACTAAGTCATACAGACAAAATACTATCAATTCAAAATAAGTATATCTTAAGCTAATTATATGAACTGTTACATAAAACCCCCTGAAAATCAAAACCCATTTCTAATCTAATAATCCAGCTATGTTCAATTTGGTTCACATCATTTTCTACATATTTCAGTTTAGGGGTAGATGTAGTAATTTCTACATGAAAGGGAAAAACGTGCATGAGATCTTCCTTGTGCAGGATGTATCAGGTGGTGAAAAGATGGAGACTGTATCTGTAAAACACAGTATTCGTATATATTGCAGAGAGAAGCGCAATTATCTTGAAAGTGCACAATTTGTTCTCAGCTCTGATACTTTGGCTAATTATTAATTCCTTGCTCAGCAAAACGCTGCGCTTATGTACAGTTCAGCCTCTTTGTTTGATCTGTGTGAAAAAAAATTATTCCTTTTTAGCAGAGTAAAGCAAATGCTGTCTGCTCAGTGCAGCCCAAAGCAACCCTGCCCTCATCTGTGTGTGTTGTTTGGGCAATCCTCATTTCTCTCTTATTCAACAGGTCAGACCAACCTCTTGTTAGGCTTCTCAATTGCTTCTGTTCACATCCATTATTTTTTCCCCCAACATTTGCTTAGTGCCCCTAAAAGTTCCTCCCAGGCTCTGTGTGGGCTCTCTGCTGGCTTCTAGATGAAAAACTTTCTTGTCTGAATTTGGCATAGTAACTTAAGGCCTTTTAGCATAACAGAAATGCTTACTGGAGGTTAGTGGGTTTTTCTTTCAGCGGCGCTAAGTCCTGAAACCAGTTATTGCTAAATGCCCTTCAATTCTAACTAATTCTACCGTCATTCTTCTGATAAAATTTTTGCAGTATTTTTCATAACAATCATAATGGGATACTGACATAAAAACATGTCATGTTTCATTTAACATTCAAGTCACAATACAACATAACAACTTTAAAGTTTACAGCTCGACTCCTTAAGATGGAAAAACTTAGCCAAACATCTGACAGAAGCGGCATCCACTCAGTGTGATCTTCAGCTCTTTTGTTTTCCCTTTCCAGGTACTTGTAGTACAAAGGCCCTTTTCTCAAACTCTTTCCAAGTAAATCCTCTTTGTATATAGAGAGTATAGAGCAGCAATAGGAGAAAATACTCAAAAAAGTGCTGCTGTTTAAGAAACAAAAATAATTTTTTACACGTGCTAGAGCCTAGGTTCACAAATAGGATTACTGAACCATCCGGTCAGTGTTAATAGAATGATGCAAATGCCTTGAAAACTGTAAAAGAGTAAAACCAGTAAGGAATATTTTGTAATGTGGAAATGGATAACAATAAAACAATTACTAATAGTGCTCTTGCCATATGCATAATTAATTGCAGTTTTGCTGCCCCACATAACAGCTTTTTATTTTCAGTGTGTTTCTGTTTGATCTGCAAATATTGAAGTGTATCATTGGGAAGAAATGGAACTGTAAAATACTGAAGATACCTGGTTCAATTGTTAAACTGTTTTAATTATTTTTTTTTATTAGAGTATGTTTTACACAGGGTCAAGATCCTTCATGTCTAATCATACAACTGAAACTGTAAATTTCTCTTTTTTCTTCCCTTTACTTCTTATCTGCCCATGGTAACAGCTGAAGGTATGTACATTTCTTATCAAATTTACTTACTATTTTTGACTGTTAGAGATGGATTTCCTGAATCGCTTACTTGATCTAGGACACAATATTTTCATAAAATTCTTGGTGAATCCCTCAAGCTGGAAAAGTTTGTTAGTACCATTTTCAGTGTGGTTCCTCCTAATCTGATAATTGCAGCGTTCCACCATCACAAAATTCAGGCCCAGTACAAAGGAGTTGCTTTCAGGGCTGCTGGCTCCCAGTTACTTGTGAGCAGCAGTCTCGCATCCAGAGACAACTTCAGTGATGATGTGATTGCTCCTTCTTCAGCACAAAGCCCTTGTCTTCAGACACCACTCCATAGCTTCAGACATAGAAAGAGAAGACTAGAAAACTGTGGAAGCAGGTGGTAAATCTCACTGACTTCCCAGCAGTAGTTTAGAACAAGATGGCATAATGGAATCAGAGAAGAGCAGGTTGTCCCAGCCCCTTACAGAGCAAACAACATGCCTTTGGAGAAGTAACAGTTTTGTTGAAAAGTAGGGTGTGCTTTCTGCCTGTTCATCACATTTGCTTTGTTGCAGTACTAAATGCAACATATATATAAATAAAAACTTTTGGCTAAGTTTTTCTTTTTTTAAATATTTAGAATAATTACAAGGTTTTGGTGGAAGAGGGGAAGTGGGAGAGCTTGTTTTTTAGTCTGTCTAACCTCTAAAATAACATTTTGTTTCATTCACAGCACAGGCTGACACACATATTATACCAGGTAAGTAATTAGTTTAATGACAATTTCTGAATGAAGCATCATCTGTCAAAGGAAGTTGATTCAGACAAATGAAGTTACCAGAAAGGGAAAAATTGCCTTTTCTGGGTTTACAACTGTATTTTAACAAAGATTATCAGATTCTGCTCACTGCTAAAATAGTGCTCGCTGCTAAAACCACTCTTAAAGGTTGAACAATACTAGATGACAGAGTGTCAGCTAAACAGCTTTTAAGCAGTAAATGCCAGTTCATCAAAGGACCATTTTTCCTAAAAGCTGTTTCCCAAGAACAGAGGATGGACTTGAATTTGGAATCTCCTTTGGAATTGCATAAAGCAAGGGAGTATGATGTCAGCATCTCCGGCTAAATGAATATTTTCAGTTACTTATACAAAAAGAAATGGTTTTAGTCGAGAGAGAGACAGCAGCTGACCCTTCAGATGGCTGGTTGGGCAGTCTTGGGAATGGGAGAGTTAGATTTCAGCTTTTGCTCTGCAGATTAGTCTCAGTGTCTCTCTGTCTAGTTTTCTCAAGTCTCAATTGAAAAGACTTAAGTTCATTTTGGAAAAAAACAAATGTCAAAACCTCAAAAGTTTTCAATGGATGATGCTGTATTTCCTTGCTGATAGACAGCTTAATCCTTAAGTCTGAGACATTTGTGTCCTACAGATACATGACTTGGGCCCTGTGGAAACCCTCAAAGCAATTTAGACTATGAGTGGTATCTGTCTCTATCCTGAAGCTTTGCTTGATTCAAAAAGGGCACAAACCGACATTCCATGGACTATATGCTTTAAAAACTAGGAAGGAATTAGCAATTTACCTAGCACACCAACTTCCTAATATCTTACATGAGCTGTGCAGGTAGTGTGTAAATATTCCATTTTGATGTGAGCTTTTGTAATATATTTTTTCTTTACTTTCTGCAGTTTCACAACCATCTTACCTATATACAGCACACCCCACATGGTATACTAGTGGTGAGTAGTTTGAGTAGCATCTGCTTAGAAGGAGAGCAGAAGAGGGTTTTTAAGACTACGTTGCACTATTAAGAGTCTTTTAGATAATTTCTTTCTACAAAAGCAGTCATTTTTCATCTCCAGTGTGCTAGTATTTTAATTTACTTTAAACATATTTAAATGTCTTTTAAAGGTCAAGTCACTGAGCTTATATATAGTCATTTTCTTAGTCCTCCCTCCCGTTGCTAGGCTTTGTGTTGATAACTGCCTGTTCTCTGTTCAGATGAACTTTCTGCCCTCAGCAATACTGTCATGGTCCTGAGGGACAAGCACATAGAGGTGGCCATCTTGAACCTACAAGCCGTGTGCCACATTTTGCAATGGTGAAGAGACCCAGGATATATGTCACGTACCTGGGAAAGATGAGGGGGGGGGAAAGGATACGGTTCACTTTGGGGAGGTGGTAGCAGCTTCCTTGGGACCCCACCACTCCTTTGGAGTATGGGCTGGACTAAGCTGGGCATAGAGCTTGTGCAGGGACCAGTTCCTGCTGATCCCCAGCATCAGCAGTTCCATTGCCACAGTGTTAAATGTTCATGTGGAACTTTGAACCTGTGTATCACTATACAAATACCAGTGATTTACCTTTACAGTTGATGGAGATCCACACTTCATTGTACCAGTGCCACAAAAAGATGACGCCATTTGTTTCAATATCAATGAAAACCCGGGTACTGTGTTAAATTTAATAAGTGATCCAGTTACAGGTGAGTTTTTAGGTTTTTTAAAGGCAGTAAATCAGGATACTTACAACAAAATGTCTTGTGTTTAAAGGCTGTTTCTTTTATACTGTGTAAGCTTTTTCCCCAGCAAAGTTAATAAGAGTTCCTGTAGCTGTGATAGCATACCATTACCATGGACTGTGTTTTCACTTCTTGGAGCAAAGTGAACTTTTAAATTTTGATTTAAAACCACTGTGAGAGTTGAGTGACATCATTTGTCTCAGTGAGTAGTAGTACAAGCAATAAAACAATCCTTAGGTTGCCATTTCATAGAATAGCTGGTAAAGAGAGACTGTTGTCACACAGGCTATTTGTGCCCATCACAGACTCTTTGGGCTCTAGGTAATACTAAACTTTTTTCAATAAAGTGATTGTTGTCTTGTGGAAATCCACAGAACAGCACCCAGAGCTTTACCCTACTTTGGCACAAATAGGCACAAGTAATTTTGATCTATTTTTCAACTCATATTTGTTTCCTTGAGTTGTTGATAAAATTTCCATGACACTCATTGACACCAGTTGATCAGGTCCTATCTAAAAACAATACTTGATGTTTCCTATTTATATTAGGCATCACAGTCAATGGAGAACTCATTGGTGATAAGAGAGCAAATAATGACACAAAGATCCAAAACACATACTTTGGGAAAATTGGCATTGCAAATAAGTACCTGCATTTACAACTGATAGTAACTCCTGAGAAGATCACAATTAAGAATGGCAATGAAAAAACAGGTTTCACCTGGCTTGACTCAGTCACCGTGCAACAAGATGGGTAAGGCTCATAGAAAGAATATCAGGCTCCTGTATTACTTTCTACGCTTTCGTTAGTGTTGATCAATAACATACTTAAAAGATTTGCTGTCTGAATATACAAAAGAAAATAATGTGAAAAATGCCTGAAAAATGCAAAAGAAACCAATTCAAGTCCCGCTGGATTCTGCTCTCTGCTTTGTTGTGTAACTGCTGAATGGTTAATCATAAATTCCTCTGCTTGGAATAAATAAGTAAAGAATTTTCCCTGATTTTCTATTACTATGACTAAGGTAAAGCTAGATGTGGTATTGTGTGCTTAATGCAACACTGTCTTGCAAATATTTAAAGAGTAACTTTAGACATAGTGTGTAATCTTTCACAGACATAATAATGTGCTGTAAAATATCTCCTTTTTAAGAAATGGAAATTGTAGTATTTCTAGAACAGGTACATTTTGCCCTGTCAGCAGGTATGTTTTTCATGAGATGTATCTATCACAGAATCGTTTATACCTGTGCAAAAAAAAAGTTTAGAAAAGGAATGGGCAGCAACTCCTCATCATTATCATTTACATTTTCATTGTGTACCTGGAACAGAATTACTAACTTTTCAAAGCATGGCACTGCAACAGGAAGAGCACCAGAGCAAAACTCTTATTCGTACAGCATGCTTATTTTTTTTATTATGATAGCCAAATTGGTCACATCACTAACACAATCAGAAGCAAATCTTTAGCCCAGCACTAACCTAGACAGTTCAGGAATTGTCTTTTGTGAAAAACAAAGGGAAAAGGTGTCAGGTCACATCTGGGCAAGGAAGTGATGTTTTTATCGATAACACTTTTATTATTGAGCATGAGGTGCTGTAACTACATATCACTAATCTGTGATGAAATGCACAGTTATAGGATGAGTGTTGGTAGAAATATCTTGCTGAAATGTTGGAAGGCTGCATAGCCTTTTACAGTGTAATTTAGTGTGAGTCTTGGACTGTTTGTGTACACACACAGATTCACACGGACCAAACTAGGCAGCAAAACCTCTATTTTAAAAAACATGGAGCAATTTATAAAGCCATATTTGTTTGTTGGACATGTTTCTTCTGAAGTTGTTTCTCATTGCTGTAAACTCTGGGAAGCACAATGCCCTAAGTCAAGTTTTTCTTTTTTCCTCAGTTTAACTTTGACAATTAATAGAGAAAAAAATCTGGTGCTTTCAATGGGCAGCGGTGTCTCATTTGTTATTGTTTTGCACCAAGTATGGAAGAAACATCCTCTCCATCAAGATTTCCTAGGACTGTATGTATTGGAAAGTGATAAACTGTCTGAACAGACCCATGGATTATTAGGTATAATTTCATTCAGTGTTTTCATGCTTGTCTTTCTTTATGAGGCTACATAATTATTTAGACACAATCTTGTACTTAGCCTTTCTGAACCGAGGTAATGGAGGAAACTGAGATGATATTGATCAGCTGTATTAAGATTTCTGACAAAATATTCTGGGCTCAGACTTTATACATTAGCTTTTCATAAATTCCTCTGCTGCTGCTGAAACCACTAGATTGTCCTCACCGGCATTTTTAAAGCTCTTTATCTTGCTCAATCCCACCTACAGATTTATATTTTTTTTCTTGCTACACTATTCCTCCGGTCTCTTGGATGGTTTGATCTCTCCTTTCATCTCACCACCTTTTTTCTAAGTACTCAGAAAATACACGTGTTTGCTTGATCAAAATTTGCCAAACAATTGCTGCATCCTTGTAAGAAAAGAAGTTTTTAAATTACAGCTTGATTTACTAGCATATATTAAAATGACAGAATGGCTTCTATCATCTAAGATTTTCCCCATGGTAACTAACATTCTTTATTCTAGAAGGTGAAGTTGGTAACTCAGAGATCAAAATTTTGACCCCATTGAATCCTTTTTTCTGCCAGTGTAGTGGGTTTGGTGGTGTGCATTCTCTGTGGGAAAAGGCAGAGGTAGCAGCCATTTTCCCTAGCCTTCCCATTTTGACTTAGAAAATCAGGTAAGGGCAGCAAACATTCACTTTGGGTCTATCAGTTTACTCACTGTGGAGAAATATGAATTGCTGTGAACTTACTCTTCTCAGTCTTGGTATGCACTTCGAGGCCTGAGGAGAGCAAGTCAAGGTATCAGTGCTAGTACGTTAGATCCATGAGTCATGGGAAATGCTGTAACAAAACAGAAAAAGAGCAGATTAGGGACAGAAAGTTACTTATGCTTTCCTGCTCTGGTCTCCTCAGGCTAAAGGACTTGTCCACACAGAAGTTGCTCTGCTATGGTATGGACTCTTAAGTAGCAAGAAAATTGCAAAAGCCCACATGACGTGGGGATACCATGTTACAGTTCACCAGCTTACACATCTCATCACTATTTTCATTATCTTTGACTTTGCCTCGATACTTCGCTAAGTAATCTAAACACCATGCTCATTAGAGTGCTCAAAGCACCAGCAGCATCCTGCACCAGCCCAGATAGGGCAAAACTGTGCAAAAGCTAATCCTGGCAGGAGTACAAAAATTCCTTAGATGTCAGCCTTGTTCTGAGCGTAATCACATCCAAAAATTTCAGAGATCAACACATGCATTATTTGATAAAAAAAGGCTAAAGACGTGGAGAGTATGTGATAAATACAACTGAATAGACAAGACACAAGGTGAGGATATCTTGAAGGATATTTAGAAAAGGCTAATTTTACTGCATGCTCAGAAGTCGGAACTTAGATCCAGATGATATGCATATGGTTTATAAAAAGAAAATAAGACCGTAGGCATATGTTCAACCTCGCATGAAACTTGGTGTTTGCTTATCCATTCAAAACCCTGAAGGGATGTGCAAAAACAACATGGGAATGTGGAAATTCCTGGGTTTCTGTTTGGTTTGTTTCTGTTTTAATGTGTGCAACATGCCTGAAATGGTAATTTTGGCTTCTATTTTTAGGACAGTTTTTCCACCGCATTGACTTCACTATACTTGAACTTCATCCTGGGTCTGATCCCAAGAAACCAGATGCTACAATGATTGTTAAAAATAATGAACTGACGGTAACAAGGTAGAAAACTAATCAAGTCTTTAGCAAAGACTTGGGAAAGATTACATTGTCGAAGTGCAGTTTCTGCTTTGATACTCCCATGACTGTGTTTTCCCTTACAGGGGCTGGCAGAAGGATTACAGAACAGATCCTAAGCACGGCGTTGATATTCCTTGCTGGTTTGTTCATAACAATGGAGCTGGGCTGATAGATGGTGTTCATACAGACTATATTGTTTCCAGTCTGTTTTAAACAGCTACAACTTCCTCCAAATTCATGGGCATACAGAGTATTTGTCTGAAAGAATAGTATTTTTCGTGTTTAAAAACTATTAACATTACATAAACTTACCATGTTTGGCAATGCCAAGATAAGACGGGTTCTCACAGAGAGTTTTGCTGCATATTCGATCAAATCTCAAGGGCTAAACAGCTATTCTCCTTGTGGACAGATAACACTTATCCCCCGAAATATCCTCATTTTACTGAATTAATCTACTAGTTTTAAAACTGTGACTTAAAATTCTACTTTGTAAAATGTAACAGAAATGTTCTAACCAATTTTAAATCAAGAATTGAGTGTCAGGAGCAATTTAAATAAAAAGACTAGTACTTAATGCCTTGTTCCGTTATTCCAACAGCTATCAATGTTTTCATTTGGTTTCACAAAGCCCAGGATGAAATCCAACACGAGGACAGCTGACAGACCAGTGCATATTCTGGGACAATTCAGTGGTCCTTAAAACCATCTGAGCACGTGACTGCGTGGTGCTGAGGGCCGGTGCAGTGCCATCATGCGAGATGGCTGTTAGCATCCAGGGCTTCCGTACTTTAGTGTTTTAATTTGCACTTAACTTTTGAATGCCCAGATCTTTATAAATCAATGAAATATCACAGTTCCAAACAGCACTCGGATTTAAGTAAGAGTAGCTGTCTTTTGGACAGTATCTTTTTCCTGTAAGACCCTTTACTGGAATGCCAGCAAAATCTTCCAGTAACACTCCTCCCTCTGTTCCCATAACAGAATTTATGTACATGTTTCAGGGCAAGCAGTGTCCCAGTTATTTATATCTTAATTTTGCAAAGTTTAAGCTATTAGTTCTAAAGCAAAAAATAAGTAGGTTTCTTTCTTTCTTTCTTTCTTTGAGCTGTTTTTCAATTAAATCAGCTGTAGCAAGGCAATCATAGCCTTACATGGCAAAGTAGAAAATGTCCATAGTATGGTAAGACAAGGAGAGAAAGTCAGCTTGTGGGAAACTAGAATGCAGGCACACATGAGGGAAGAGAACTGTAGTGGGAAAAACAGAGATGACATCAGATGCGATGGATTAAATTGGAAGAACAAAAGTAGAGGTGAACAAAAATCCAACAGAAAAATCAGGGAAGAAAAAAACAGAGGAAAAATATACTTACTGTTAAATTTATGGGAGAGACAAGCCTCCTGGAACCAAAATCTTTTACTAAAAGCAGAAGTTTTTTAGAAAAAGAAGAAAAACAATCCATTCTTGTGGGTAGGGGGGTTGTCACGGTGGCTAGATATCTCTGCCTGCTAAATTCAGACACAAATGATGAAAAACCAGTTTCTATAGAAGGTAGAAACTGAAAAATGGGAAGGTAGGGAGAGAAACAGGCAGGAGTGAGAGAAGACTAGAAAATTGAAGCTAGTAAGGTTAAGTTTACATGGTTCTGAAGTTTTATTCTAACATAATGAATTAGTTGGAGTACGATAAAATAAAGCAATGATCCATTTTGGATGCTGAGATAGGAGCTGTGGGGCTGCTCCTGCACTCGCTTGCTCCATTAACACAAAACCCCAGAGCAGCGGACGCAGACCTCGACCTACCCGGCTAGCAAAGTTTAGGCACGAGGCAACACTGAGCGCAGCCTCAGCCAGAGCTTTCCTGTTTAATTTAGGGGGGCGAGACAAATCTCTGGAGCTGGCAGGAGTCTTGTTGGCTTCGACTGAATTGTCAGCCAGAAGCTGACCTCGGGGGCTCTGGCGTCCTTTTGTGTGGCTTCTGGGGCAGCCTGAAACTCCCACTTACACCGGAGGAGACAGCAAAATCTCCTTTTTAGTATGTAGTTCTTCCAAGGTTCCTGCAGCCTGGGAGATAACTGCAAATATAGCTCAAGGTAACAATAAGTGAGAAGTAGCAGATGGATGCTTACAGTTAGATAAAAGTTTTACTCCTGCAATATTGGTTAAAAGAGAAGAGTGTGAAATATACTGTGTATTCTGCACTGGAATTAGAAATTATAGAACGCAAAATATTCATTACTGTGTCTGCCTTCAGCTTCTTGAGCAAGAGAAAGGAGCGTAGGAAATCAGAAGCCCATCAGAACTCGCTTCAGGGCTTGGAAAGGACAGCAGGTGAGTGACTCGACCACAAATTAAGATCCAATTCAGGTGAAAAAAGGGTGGAATGCAACACATGGAAGGGAAAGCGCACGTGTAGAGGGGAAGAAGCACTGCAGAGAGGAGCTGGGCATCGCAGTAGCCAGGCACACCAGTGACACAGGGCTGCTGTGGAAGAGACACCCCTCTGGGTACCGCTGAGACCCGAGAGGCCCCATCAGCAGGGCTGGCCGCAGTGCGGATGCACGTTTGGAGGATAGGAACAGCTTTGCAGAGCTGTTATAAAAAAAGGGGGAAAACCCACCAACTGCGTAAAAAGTTGCTGTGAGGAAGGCTGAGAGCCGTTTTGCTTCCAATCCATCGAGGTTAGCAGGATCTGCCTCTTTGTGGAATCTGCCTCTTCGCAGCAAGGGAGATGCGGGTTAGCAGGGCAGCGGGCTGCCGGGGCGATAGGGAACGGCAGGCATTGCAGGTTTTAGGGGGTGGGTTAGAAGAGCAGCTCGCAAAAATGGTCTGCACACACCTGAGCCTCACTTAAAGCAGTGGGGACTGAGTGAAATATGCCCTCTGGCCATGCCTCACTGCTCCCTGACTTCCACACTGTTTGCTGTGCCTGCAGTTAGCGGGCAGGTGGAGGAGGGAACACGTAGACATCCTAAAACTGAGAGCAGGGAATTTTTAATTTGCAGTAAGTCTGCTGGTAAAACCCGGCATCAATAGCATGTAATTCTAACACCAAGTTAATTTATAGTGGAAATAATCTCCTGCCTTTCAAATTGGTAAGCCTGTTTACGATGTGGTGAAGCAAGTGATCCAGTGTTTCCAGTTTCCAAATTCCACATTGTTTGCCATGTGATCTGTCCAGCGACACCTGCATCTCAAAGGTACAAGCAATTCACGAAAACATGCCTTGGCAACACGTCTACACAACTCTTTCAAAAACCGGGCTTCTAGTTACATAGTTTGTTTTATCTTACTGACTTTGGCAAAAAATTGCTTCTCTTTTAGTCCATTGCTTTAAAATAATAAGTTTTTTCCAGTTATATGTTATTGGCAGGATAGAAAGCAATTTTTGTTTAACCTTCTGTAGTGCCGGCATATTTATAGGTCAAAGGTAACATAGGAAATTCTAAAACACAAAATCATTTTGGAATTAAAATTTATGAAAAAAACCTGAAGACTAAAACTACAACTTGCATTCCATGGGCAGAAGCTTCTGTGCGTATGTCTCCTCTGAACTGTTACCCCTGTGCACCACGGGCTGTTTTGAGTCATTTGTTATATGTAAAACGGCTTCCAATGTCTGCAAAATCTTGTATGAAACGGCACCAAAAAAAGCTGCGAAATTTCAGGGTTGAAATGCTGGCTTTGGCAACAAGCCAGAGGTCTGTTCTGCGGATGGATTTAAAGCAGAGCCTTGGGAACTTTGCAGCACTGAATGGGACGGTGTGTGCCTTGTCCTCCCCACGCGTGGTCCTATTGCCGATTTCATCAGCTTTGACCACTGTTGCGGATCAATCTCTAAAAGAACCTTCTTAATGCGGCAAGGCTGAGGGGTTTTTCTCCGTAAAATAAAAAAATGAGAGAAATGGTAAACTAATACTCCTTTAGCTTGTGTGACACATTTGTTGGACTGGGTGATGCCATGACTTATTTTCATTTGGAAACCTAGGTCTGTGTGTCCATATCAAGCTGTGAGCTGAAATTATCAATTTTATTCAGTTCATTCATATAAATCTTCAATGACATAACCACATTGAGTATTATAAACCATTTTAAAATAACAAACAAGCAAGCATGTACTCATCTTGGATATAATTATTTCAAGGTAAAATATTTGTGGTATTTGTATATAGTAACAGGTAAGGCTTTAACTGTGTGGTTTTCTTGATGAGCCAAAGTATCAAAAACATTTGGAAGCGCATCATTTGCATAGTTTTCTGTTCCAGAATACTCTTTTCTAGGGAGTTAGATCTATCGACCAGCAGGGAACAGGATCACTGGCTGACTCAAGCCTGTAATCTTTCTTGTATTGCCTGAAACAAAAGCAAACCAAGAGAAATTTGTGATAAAATAATCAGAAGGCAGGCCCAGCATCAACCTCTGGCCTGCAGATGGTACAAGGAGTCCGAGGGCCTGCGTGTGCCGGGGCTGGGGGCAGCGGTGGGGGGTCTGTGGGGACAGCGAGCAGAAGCCGCGCGCTTACAACATTCCTTCCACATCCCAGGAACTTGCTACAAGCAATGGAAATGTAAAAAAAAAAAATTTCTCATGGTAAATCCAACTGAAGAAACACCCTCCACGTAAACGTGCAGCAGAACCTTACTTTATCAGGCATTTTTCACACAAACCATAGCCCCAGGGAATGATTTTCCCCTCCCTATGAAATAGGAACCTCGAGCCCTGTAGCATCACTGAACAAGCAACAAATGCAGGCTGTTAGAGAAAAACTCAAGCACAAGTTCCTATTATTTACACCAAAGGGGCGTATTCTTACAGGAAAACACTCCCTTTAGTTTCATTTTGTTTTGATCTGCGCTGTTTGGTGACAAAATGCATCTCAAAGCATGTCCGTCACTCATCCCAGATCTGTTACCTGGTAACTTTGTGCTCAGATCCAGACACACTTAGGAGTCTTTCGTCCGCTCGCTGATTGATGTTGGAATTGTTCTCAAATCGCACTTTTGAATAAAACTGACCTAAGCAACACACAGAGAAATAATTTTAAAATACAAAATATCTGAGTATTGGTGTTCATTTAACCGTAATGGCAGCTATAACACCAGGAAAGCCGCTGTCTGCCTCAGAAAACAAACAAACAAACAGACCACATTTGGAAGCTCCCTTATAAGTTCAGAATATTCCTGTGTTTCTCCTGTTATCCCTAGCATCCCTCCACAGAGAGACTCAGCCTTGCTCTGATGGGGTTTCACTACTTCTTTTTCTTTTTTCTTTTTTTCTTTTTCTTTTTCTTTTTTTTTTTTTTTTTCTCTGCAAAGTTTTTGAAACAACTTCAACTTCAGTCCCATCAGGATTTTGGGAGTTGAGAGGTTCAGAACCAGCTGGCTTTCATTTTCTAACCCTGACGGTTCACAATTTTATGTCCATTATTTATAGTCCACTATTTGACATCAAATGAATTTGCTGCATAAATTATGCCATTCTACAGCACTACTGAGGTTGAGCCCAACTATTATTTTAGCTTTATTGTAATGTTTTCTAAAGCCATACTAGTCTCTTTAGGGTGGTACCAGCAGTGAGCAGAAAGCATTATGTTATGTTTCCTGGGTGAGAGCTCCCCTTCTCGCAGAGGGGTGCAGTAAAGGGTGATGTTAGTTATCTGAAAAGAATAAATTAAATGTAAAGTTTCTCTTGAACCCCCGAATTACAGCATTCCTTTTCATGCTTTTCATGAGCTTGTCAGGACCGAAGTAAGTAAAATCTGAATAAGGGCTTACGATGTGGCTGACCCCCCCCCCCCCCCCCCCCACTATATTCTTCTTTCAGGACCTTAGTTACAATATTGTCTTTGCTACATACATTCGTAAAGATACATACCCAGCATCTTTGCTACATACATTCGTAAAGATACATACCCAGCACTCCGCTGACTTGGTCAGAAAAGCGGTCGGTGTTCAAGAAATACAGCCCAAGGAAATCATCTGGAAACTTTACCAAGGAAATTTTTACTGTGACCGCATCAGACAACGATGCTGTAACGCTCCTTTCCTTCTCGACTGAGACTCTCAGCCTAGGAAGTAAATTATAACATTATTTCCAAGAAGAATATGAAGAAAGAATATGTATTTAACTAGCTGACATTAACTAATTAAAATAATTTAATTTTTACTTTTTGTCCCTTTCCTGCATTTTTCATGATCTATGGGTGGTGATTTTTAAGCTAGAAAATATTAAGTAACGTATCTTTTCTGTCTGCTGCCCAACAGGTCTTTTTCTTACCAGGTCACATACAAATACACCAACAGAGGAGAACTGTTCGCTGGTGAAAAACCTCATTATCCATAATGACAAGAAATGCTTGGATGGAAAAAAAGAATACCTTTTCATCATTTTGAGGAGTAAAAAGGGAGACTAGATAACATAATTCAATCCACTTTATGGACAAGTGAAATAATTTTTTCTTAGATATTTTGTAAATTTAGAATATATATAGGTTTTTTCATCATCAAAAGCATAGGTTTTTTCAGACCCTGCCTTTCTTCTAACCCGTTAATTTGATGCTGACCCCAGGCTGGCCTGCGGAACACCAGCATCCTCCGTCATTCTTTGTCCCTTGCGGGTCTGGTGCGACAAAAACACGCCGGCACGCGCTGGCGTGCAGAGCACTGCGGCTGCGAGGGCTCAGCTGCTTGAAGCAGGGGAATCACTCTGCTTGGCAGACGACAAATTATGGAAGGGCATAAGTCCAGCATGTTCTTCATTCCGTTTGGATTACAAAAATAATTGAAAGCAGTTGTTTTAGGACTTCTGTTATTGCCTAGAACTGCCTGGAAGGGAGGGAGCGCAGTGTGTCCTGGCTGCCCCAGACCAACAGCAGGTTCCCCCGGAGCTTTATCCCTACAATGCAAAAAAGCTGGTGGAGCTGGCAGCATTTAGCTCTTTCTTGTGGTGGGGAAGGATCCTGCTCTAATTAGTCTGACAAACAAAGTCTACGTTTCAAGCACCCTTTCTCCAACAGCGGGCACTTAGTTACAGGCAGCTATTCAAACGCTTTATGCCTCCCAATAAAAAAAAAATGTCAGCTGCCCAGATGTGAGTTATTGCTAAAACTGAGGAGGAAGAAAACTTCAGCCTGTGTGGAGCCCAGTGATATATAAAAGAGACAGTAAATGTCAAAGCCATCACTTGGCGGTACCCGCCCGGCGGCTGGAGGCACACAGAGCCTGGGTGGCAGCCGGCACAGCGCCGGCGCAGGGGCTGCGGCGGGTCCTTTTCTTTGGAAGATAAATGGTCTGCCTCTGACGCTGAAGCAGAAAGGCAGGCGGTTGTTTTGCTTCTTTAAATCAAAAGGAATGGAGAATTAAAATCAAACCTTTTTTGTTCTCTGTACTAGAAATGGGACATTGGGAAGGTTCCCTGCTTTGGCTAACGCCGAGTTATGCACTGGGTAAGGGCATTTGGAAGCGTTTGCTTGAGCCAACGTGAAAACGGAGGCCTGGATGAGAAAAAAGATCTGATGGATTTTCAAGTTTGGGAAAGAACAGGGTGATGTTTCTTACCCCTGGATGGTGGAGGTGGCTGACTCCGTCCATGGCAGCCGAGTGCTCCCGTTATTGTGGCTTAGGACGATCTCATCCGTGGAGACATGGATTTGTGTGGGGGGATTCACATAGCTAATTGCAAACTGCACAAAGTGATTCACTCTGTCTCCAAGTTTCCCTGTCACCGTGAGGCCTTTAACAACATCAGCACAAGTTTGTCAAGCGACTGTGCTTTTAAGGTACAAGTGATCTCAATAAAACTGCGCCAGCTTTGTTGCTGAAACAGCTTCAGTCTTAGATCTAGTTTTGGGAGGCACAGTACGCCGGATTTCAGCTCGACGTGCCCCAGGGCTGTGGTGGGGTCACCAGAGTCCGTTTCCCCCCATGTTACCACCTCCTCTCACAGGGGTGGCTCTGCTCCATAATCAGAGAGCTGACAACTGGCGCCTGGGGGCCACAGCTCCTCCGAGGACCACAGACAAACCGCAGCACGTTAAGAGCGTTCGTCTTTCATTAGCATGTAGGGACCGTGGGGCTTAGGGTCTCCATGTCCTCAGAAGCCCCCAGGGCTGGGCAGGGGAAAACCCTAAAGACCACAGATGTGACAGGAGGAGAAGGAGGTGACCCACAACCAGACCTGCGAGAAGTGCCCTCAGCTGTTGCAACAGTGAAAGTTAATATTGGCTAACAGGAAAAATTAACCACAGCCTCTCGGGTCACTGCCAGGCAGCAGTGTGACAGCCCTTCACGAGAGGGGGGTTATTCCCAAAGACACCAGCTGCTCTCCTAGACCACAGTGGCTCTCCTTGCCCGTGGTACCAGGGGCAATCTGGCTCACTCACCTTGCTCCGGGTCTGACAGCAGGTGGACAGGAGGCTGTGCTTTTCCATCAGTATTTAAACAGATTATTTCATTTTGTTTGGGTAATTGCAAGAGAAGCTGTGGATATTCGTTGGCTGAAAAGGCAGAAGAACAATATTAGCACACAAGGGAAAATCTAGCTTGTACCCTTTGGACAGGCACAGCAAAATTTATCAATTTATACCTAAAATATTACTTACAGCTTTTACAGAATAAAATTATTAAAATCCTCACAGTAATCATTATTGAAAAGCACACCCAGACACAGCATCTCAATATGAATGAAATGGCAGATTTTTAAACCTAGAGTTTATTAAAGGACAATGAGCCCTTAAAAAAGGTGAGGCTGAAGTTCTGCTGTACTACATTTCTGTTGGTGGTTATATCCTTGAGGCTTTCTCATGGGATATAAGGATATTTTCCACTTAGGTGGAAAGAACCAGCCAAGGTTTGCAAGAAGAGGTAAAGGGTTTTCATAGACTTGATGCAGTCAGAAAAAAAATTATATGAAAAATTATATATTGCAGTTATATTGATGATTAAAATAGGACTAGTATAGGTATTACTTACCAAGAGGTTGTGCTCTCAATTTGTCTCTTACCCTGGCAACTGAAATACTTAAAATTAGTAAGAAGAGTTTAATGAAACATTTTGCTCTAAGTTGGCTAGCTAACCTGGAAGAATGCTGTGACAGAAGCCTTTTTAGCAGAGCTCTTCCCTGACTTCTACAGAGAGCTTTGCTTAAAACAGGACATCCCAAAGGGGAAAAAAAGCACAACGCCCAGTGCCTGTTCCAGTTGGGATCGGCTGTGCTGCTGGGGCACGCTCAGCCCAAGCTGTGTGAGGGTGTAGAGCTGTGTTTTCCCCAGACCCAGCACACCCACCCCAGCTCCTCTTAACACGACTGTGAGTAACTACCTACTGACAACAGCTTCTTGTTGCTGCCGGACTGGGGCTCAGCGCGCCATCGACCTGAAAGAAAAGGTTTTTCCGATGTTCCACTGGTTTGTTGTCATGCCTTGCATCTCCCTTCCCACCTTTTGCAAGGGAATCCCTCCCACACGTTGCTCGGTGACGTTTTTGGATGCAGCCACGCGTGCACGTGTGCGGACCCCATGCAGGCAGCCCCCAGCCTCTTGCTTTGTGCTGTGGGAGCTCCCAGCACTGCCCAGCTCTGTCCCTGCAGCATCCTGGGGTTCCCTCTGCAGCATCCTGGGGTTCCCTCCTTGCAGGAGGCTGCGCCCCACATTGTCTTCACACAGCCAACCCCAGGACTGGTCAATTAGTATTTTTTACACCCATTTCCTTCAGCTTAACTCATACATGCTTTTCCAGATCTTTCAAATTTAGTTTCAGGAGGTGTCACACTTCATTTCAGGAGGTGTAATTATTTTTTATTTCTGAAAAGGGACCAAGGTTGTTTTCAAAAGTTTATAGCTCATTATAAAATATCTGTGGACTGAAGTACATATAATAAAAACTAAATTGTGTATGAGTGGGCATCCACAATCAAAATGTATTTATTAAAGTAACGTTGTTATGAACCTACATATGAAACGAACTTTATAAAGTTATCCTGAACAAAACCAAAGGAAGAGCGCTTACCAGGAGGTGATCCACTCCTCAGCCTGTAAGCATCTGGAGAAAGACAAGAGAGTATCTGTATTTTATTCACGATTGCTTTACATATCTTACGGGAGCGTTTCAAACAGCAAATCTGTAATTCTCCAGCTGCAGCTCCCGAAGCGAACTACCTGCAGTAACGGCGCCCACAGAACTCAAGCAGTGACCCCTGGGAAGCGTTGCCAGCCAGAGGGTGGAAACGGACAAAAACTGCTGAGAACTTGGTGAGGAAGGGATTCACGAAGAGGGATCTGATTGCCTGCTGGACACCGGGGGGCTCGCCCGCCTGGCACCTGGGGGCACGGAGGGGCGAGCGGCGGTGGGTGCAGCCAAGTTGCCCGTCCCAGTGCGAAGGCAGGTGCTTGTGGTGAGAGGGGACACCCAGCACCCAGCACCCAGCACGAGGCTCTGCAAAGGGGCCGGCTCCACGCAGAGCTGCAGCACCAGTGCAGGCTGGCAGCGTGGTCCCTCCGGAGCGCTGCAGCCCCAGACCAGACTGCTGCTGGCAGTTACAAATCAGATGAGCTCAATGTGAGAAACTGCAACACCCGAAAAAGAAGATCAAAGCCTCCCTTGGTGGTCCCAGTAGCCCAGCACCCTGTTTGCCCCTTCTCCTCCCCAGCTGCTCTGGCTGTGCTGATCTGTCACGATGGAGAGCAACACTGCTCAGTGATGCTGTGCTGGGCACCAATGCCAGATCCAGTAGGAACATCCCTATGCCCTTCAGCAGCCATGCCTGCCTGCCCATCACTGATGTAGGGCTTGGCGCCTGCTACGGAAACAGGTTGTGCCGCTGGGGTGGCCTCATATTCTTCTCCTCTTGCAGCCAGAGGGAGCTTTGAGGGGGGGGCAGTGCCAAGCCCTGCGTGCCCCTGGAGCAGGGCAGGACAGCTGCTGGGCCCTGCTTCTGCTCAGGGAGGCTTCTGCTATGGGAGTCCCCAGCGCCACACTGAAACAGGCAACCCTCAGAGAACAGCATTATAATTCCCTCAGCGCATTTCTGTGAAAGAACTAGAGCAAACCCAGGGCTCTTCGCTACAGAAGCATTGCCATTATAATGTGTTATCATAGCTGAGATTATCAGATTCATAACGCTGGAAGTTTAAAATTAATATTCAAACAGATGTATTATGTCCAGAAAGACAGAAAAAAGCCCGAATACCTAAGTCATCCTCAGAAGTCACTCCAAAGTATCTTGCGCTTACTTTTTTGACAGATGCTTCGCACATGGTAGGAAGAAGCAGAAAACATCACATTTACTGTTTACTAAAGGACTACTTTTCCTCATGAGTAAAGACAATTTTCGCCTTCAAGACTTTCCGAATGGAAGATTTTCTCCCTTTGCCCATGTTATCCACCCAAACCTTGCACGGATCTTGGCAGTCATCGCTTAGGTTTGCTCCACATGCTTTAACAAATCTCAGATACTTCCCACTATAGAACAACCACCACGAGCTCAGGTTTTTTTCCTTTTTCTTTTTCTTTTTTTTTTTTTTTTTTCATTAGAGACTATTATGAAAATATGCTACTGGAAAAGAAGAAAACATTTACCTCCTACTGGAAAACTGCTGGGCTTCTCATTATCTAACACAGAGAAGAGGGACAGATCAGTATCATACAGTCAACACTAAATGACTTTACCCTTGTGCAAACCAGACCCACCCCCAAAAAAAAAAAAAAAAAAGTGTGTGTTGGGCTTCGGGTGATGAGCTTTTTTTGTGTTAGAGGACTGGCAGACAGAGCACATGCCAGACTCCTAGCGATGGTGTGCTTTCCTCCCCTGTGTTCATTTTTCCACGTTAACGCTACAGAGGAAAGTGCAGATTCCTGCAGTGGCAGCAATGCTGAGTAACAGCTGTTACGTTACTTTCAGTTAATACTTAAACAAGTTATTTTCCATTTCAGTAGTAGGGCCCACTTCACCTTTTAAAAAAGGCCCGTGTGGTTTATTTTGGAAGGAAGCTAATCCCTGACCTCCTGCCTCCGGCGTGGCTCCCTGCCGTGGCACATTGCTATAAGATGAGCCTATACCGGAGCCCCAGGAACAGCACGTTTCAGGAGGGTGATTCGATGCCCCCATTTACCAGCTTCGGTGGGTTTGTTTGCCAGCTCCATCTGCTGCTGGCCAGTGGGTTTGGTGACCACCATGGACGTGAGGGGTGTGACGAAGCTGTACTGCAGGGACAGCTCTAAGGCTCGTGCCTCCAGGGCTTTCTGCTCCTCTTCTTGTGCTGAAACACTAAAGTCTGGGTTAATGATGAAGAAATAACGTATAGAGGCTGTGAGCAGGTCATCTTCAGATTCTTTTTCATATTAGCTGTGTCTCAACAAATATTTTTTGTTATTAAAGGGCAAGTAGTCTTATTGGGATAACTCAGCTGTTCTCGTGCTTGAAATTATGGAGATGCTTAATTGTCTGCAACCCTGGAGCCTATGTATGGTTCAAATATGTAAAAATAATAGGTACATCAACTATTAAATGTCTTGTGGACATACTTATGGTTCTCTTTACTAAGTATTGCCATTCATTTATCTACAGACAATATTTTTGGATGTGTAACAACAGCTCAACACAATCCATGCGATTAAAATCTATTTCATAGTAATGTCATGAAGAATATATTATATTATGTTTTCATGTATGTATATACATAAATATATACACATTTAATGATACAGCACCATCATAAACTGAAAGGCACCCCATGTTCCTCATACAGTAATGAAGTCTTCTGCCAGTATACTATGTTTTTAATACTATCTGCAGAAATATTTCTGTTTCTTTTTGTTTTCTGATGTATCATTTGTGAATTAAGAATCTGAATTCTAAGTAGTTAAAACTTTGTAGTACAAAACATTAAAATAGCTTACGATTTTTCCAGAAGCTGCTGAATGGTTAAGTAAGCCCACAGTCTCTCTATGAAATTTCCAAAGATGTAACTTTGATTTTGAAATACTTGCTCCTTCTCTCTGATGTTTGCTTCTTCTTTAAGAGTCAAGCCACCAACATGCTGAAGTGGGAGAAAACTGACCATCAAAAAAGCAGTTCCAGACTTCTTTTGCAGTCATATTATTAGGCTTAAAAGAACATCTTTCAGTACCAAAGTGCCCTTTTTGTCCTTCAATTTTGTCTTTTCCCACTGGAAAATGCAACTCCCAACAGCCCAAGTTTTTTTTGGATATATATTTCTGGACTCAAAACAATGTTGAAAAAAGGAGGTATATAATTGTTAAATTTCAACATTTTTGAGATGAATAATTCAGATTTCTTTCTTCATTATAAAAATACAAACCAGTTCCCTAAAAATGCTTGAAGGGCCAAAATAGTATGGTTTTAGAAGGATTAAAATTGATGTTTGCTTGTTTGTGGATATACTTTAAGGTTTTTCGTTTGTAGCAAATTCAGGAGGGGAAAATTGTTTGAATTCTCAAATATTTTCCTGAAATGGGAAAACAGCTGAATGCCCAAATATAGAGAACATATTGTACACAAAAGACTTCCTGAAGTCTCCTATTGCACCATAAAAGACAGAAGGGAGATATGTTTTTCACAGTAAACTAAACACTTACTGACTGAGCTTTAATTTCTACTGGCAAAAGATCAAGCTCCTTGCTAATTTTCCCAGATACTACAATTTCCGATCCTTCAAAAAACAGCTCAAAATTGTTCTTAGTTAATCTCTCAACAGCATTTTCTGGATACTGCATTTCAATTTTCATTAATATTGGGGTAGCCACCTCTTGATAAAAGCCCTAAAGAGAAGCAGAGAAGAGAGAGTGTTCACAAATGACTGCAAAATTATGCAAAGCAGTATGTTGAATGTCTAAACCCCCCTTAAAAATAAGGCAGCAAAGCTTCTTCTCCAGCAGTCTAAGACTGCTGCATATCTAGAAAAAAAACCAAATTCCTTTCTTCCCAAGGTTCAGCTCACCTTGTCCAGCCAGGCTGGTGATGCCATATAAACTGTATCTCCCATGGTAATGTAAGTACCCAAGCAGCATCCCCATTATCACCATCCCACCCAGCTGGGTGTTTTACTTTAGCCACTTTCCACAGCAGATTTTTTAAGTTTTATTGATCCTGAGGATTAATCTTTCTCTTTCTGGGCTAGTGTTCAGCAAACAGTCTCTGCACAGCCAACCAAACCTGGTAGAAGTGGCTTCCCAAAAAAGAGAATGTGCCGAAAGTTCTAACGCCTCGTCAGATGGACCCCAAAGAGCCAGGCTGGTGGTGCTGCAGAGCCCTTTTGTCTGTGTGTGCCTCATACCACCCCGTTTTTTTTAGGGAAACCACAACAAACAACTTCCAGAGGTGGTACTTCAAGCGGCTTGAAAAGGGACCCAAGAACAGAAGTTTTCCCACCATCACCCCCCCAGACAATTTGTCTGTTTGCAGAGGTACAGAAATGAGTGAGTTTCCAGGTTTGACCAGATGCAGCTGATCTGAGGAGGACTCCAACGCTGAGTCATGGTTGGGGTACCAACCCTCAGATACCCCAAAATTAATAGATAAACTCAAACCCAACTCTTCATCTCAGAAAATCTGTGGCTTGGCTGCTAAGACCAGGCATAAGCTGTAGCTGGTAGATGGCTTTTCGGCACATTCCTTAGCCCTGACCTGGAGCTGCAAGGCTGCGTCAGCGTTTTCATAGATACGACGTGCTATTCCCCCGTTGCTTAGGGCCATCTTCTCCAGGAAATTATAACTGACATCAAACCCGAAGCCGAGGCAGAACAGAGCGCATTTCCCACTGACTGCTTTCTGAACGTTTTCTTGAATTACTTCCACATTACTCTCACCTGGAATTGAACCAACAAGCATACCCTTGTTTGGTCGGGTTTTTTAAGGTACACAAAGACAGCGGCGGGTTTAATGGAAAATAATGCCTGAAGTCTTTTAAAAATAATTCAGAATCAAATATTAAAAATATATGGGACAGAATCCCCTTAGCTGAATTGGAGATGAAAGCACCACTCGGTGTATGGGGTGTTAGACCCTGATTCTCCCCCCCAATGACTCGTACTAACTCCTACTCCTGTCCTCATGGCGAAGTGCAAGATATTTTACAAGGCTGCAGGGGCCAGGGGAGGGTTTTTAGGACAAAAGGGACACACACTACACGTCAACAGTGCAAGGGGTGGGAACACTTGTTCAAGCTGGGAAGACGAGTATCCATAAAAATGCTAAGTGTGATTTCGGAGAATGGATTGGTTAATGGGGTAATTCAGACAAACTGCAAATTAACTCAGCCGTGCTTCTCTCCCAGCCCCCTTGTGTGATAAAGGGAAAAGATTTTCACCCCATCAGCTCACCCTGGAGGGCCGCAGAACTGCTCTACCTGCATTTCCAGGCAGGAGCTGGCACTGCCTGTAGCAACACATGGGAGCAGCTCTGTTTTTTCCCTCCCAGCCTGCTTTGCCGAGGAAGGCAGCATACGCAGTGATGCCACAGCATTCACCTGGTGTGTGGATGTGCAGCATGCTCAGGGTGTTTGAGACTCGGGCTGCGCTGAGCAGGTGGCACCGTAAGCTGAATTTTGCTAAAAGACCCCAAACAAGTAAACCAACCCCAAAGCAGTACGGATCCTATGACCTGAAAGGCGGACTGATCTTATTCAGGGGCTTACAGCTGAATTAATATTGCTGGTCTCGGAGAG
The DNA here is from genome assembly GCF_023634085.1 of Falco cherrug. Taxonomy (NCBI): domain Eukaryota; kingdom Metazoa; phylum Chordata; class Aves; order Falconiformes; family Falconidae; genus Falco; species Falco cherrug. The sequence goes on along the minus strand of NC_073700.1, from coordinate 6,587,503 downwards.
GTGCTGGGGCCACACAGAAGTTAGATAAACTCCCGTTGAGAACAAGTGATGTTTGTGCCGTTGCATGGGGAGTTATTGCTTATTTAACCCACTATTTCTATCTCAACCCTCTGGTTTGTGCTATCAGAGCTGGTCACTAGTTAGGAGCTAGACATGGAAAAGAATACCAAACAAGAGGCACCTTGAAGATATCTCAAGTTTGGAGCAAGGAGGGTGGAGAAATCTAAGCAACACCCCTCAAATGGGACCATCCATAATATATGCAAAATTGCCATGTTTCGGCTCAAATGGGACCACACATAATATATGCAGAATGTCTGTGTTTCGGCTCTAAGTATTGTACTTCCACGTTACAGCTGTGCCTGGAGTATCTCCAGCATTTCCCTTCAGTTTATAAACTGTGAAGCCAATTTAGCAAAGCAGTTGCCAGCTAAAGGACGCGGAGCCGTGGGCAGGTGGGCTCTGCCATCCCCTTTGGCAGCCCTTGCCGGAGCCCTCCCATAACCATCCCCTCTCTGCCGCAGCTCCAGCGATAGCCCAGCCTGCTGACACCAAAGCTCTCCTGAAACGCAGACTGTGTCTCCCAACATCTGGGATGCAAGTGCAAAAGATAAAAAAGAATCGAGGGGAGAAGAGGCTGAGGCTGGTATTTACTCACCAGAAGTGGGCTGGCCATCTGTCAGCAAAATAATCATGGAGACGCTCCGTTCAGGCAGCCTCTCGGCTTTATCCAGCACGCTCACGGCAGTCAGCAGGGCACGGTTGATGTCTGTGCCTGTAATGAGAAAGCAGGCATCACTCTCTTGAAAGGGATAATCATCGGAAGAAATCTGTGCACTTCATCTGCAGAGGCCCTGCAGAGTTGTTTAAAGTTTTCTGCAGGAAGAAAACTTCAGAGAGGTGGGGATTGGAGGGTTTAGCCTACTGGGCTTAATTACAGTGTATTATATTGTGATGGCAATGCTGGAGGATTCTTTTGGGAGCATTTTCCACACATATGTCACGGGCAGTACAAACATGTCTACAGCCGTTAAAAAGCACTTAAATAAACACACTGTCGTCTGTTAACCTGCATCTAAGAAGTGTCTCCTAGCCTTATCTGAGAGGTCAAAGATAAAAGCTGGGCACAGGTGGGCTTTGTTGGTGTTAGCGCCGGGGATAAGGAAACCGACGTTAACACTAACAGCATCACATTAACAGGAGATACAGCCTTTTAGATGTGTTTAAAAGTGAATAATAAAACACATGGAGCGGTGCACCAATTGAAAGGTTTCACACCTGTTTTGCCTATTCTGTTTCTGCAGCGCGGCTGACACAGGAGTATAACTTCGGATGCATTTTATTTTATGCCCCTGATTTTACAAGGGGACCCTTGATATATAAAAAAAGAAATAATCAGCTGATTGCTGTCAAATACTGAGTGAATGGCCATTTTTTCATAGAACAAATATACTGTTGGGAAATCTTGCAGCCATCTCTGTTATAAAAACCCCAAATGAAGCTTTGTGGCTTGTATGGTTGATAGATGTGATGCAGCCAAGCCGTCCACTCCCATAACCAGCCTTTCTATCCCACTCAGAACTACTAAAAACCGACTTGCTTTGTGAGCACTGACGGTAGTTCTGTGGCAGTCTATGACTGATAAAAATCACAATTTTATTCTAAGCAATATATTCTGTTGGGTGCCCGTTTGTGGTTACAAGCATCTAGGTGGTGCCTCGTACCTCCACCAGCAGAAAGAGTTTGCACGAATCCCGTAGCACTCGCCACATGCTCCGCAGTGGCTGGCAGCAAAGAGCTCTTCCACTCCGCCACTTTGCTGTTAAAGGTGATAAAGCTGAAACGGTCTTCTGGACGGAGGTCTTGCAAAATCTTCAGCAGGGCATCCCTCGTCTGTGCCAACGAGAAAACAATCACTTGGACTATTTCTGCTTCTCTGCCAGAACTGGAATTGGAATGGCAGGATAATAAGGGGGTTTCCCTGCAGCACTACTCAAGATGCAGCCCAATGATTTTATTTAGTCCTAATGGTGTTTTTCAGGTTGAGACCATCAGAAACAGCCAATTAACTTAACTTATGGACAAAAAAAAGCACCTGTGAGGGCTGTAGCAGGCTTGTCTGCTCTCTAGCAAAGCTATATACACAGTCATCGGTAAAGGTAAAACAGACTAATTCTTTAAACTTCATTAAAGAAAAAAATTAGAAGCATATTATTTTGCAAAGATAGAGACAGAAAAAGTGCTGTCTGCCTTAGTGTTTGATACCCGTGAGAAGAGCCGTGTCAGAGAAGTGTTGCTCTCCAACAGTGTAAATCTGTGCGTACGTATTTTTGAGTGTTTCTGTAACGGCTGAAGATTTTGCTCTCCACAAAACCAGCACGTGCTTCAAAAGTCAAATCCACAGCCACCTCGCCCACCGGCCGGCGGGTGGGCCTGACGCCAGCAGAGGCCACCGCTCTGGGGTAAGTTACCTGCTCAATTTTTCTGCCTGCCATGGAGCCACTTCGATCTATAACGAAGATGACATTTTTGGGAAACACCGGCATTTCATGGGGTGCAAAGTAATGCACAAAATAGCCATTGACAATCTGAAATACAACATGTGAAATCATGTTCAAATGACACCTGGATAAATAAATCTTAACATTCTGGCATAGCAAGGAGAAGGGTGCATGCCTAGTATTCTGTTCTTCTAGGCAAGCTCAAATCAAAGGACTATCAAAATGTATTTCCTAGCTGGAAGGGACACTATCTGTAGAGAGCAAATTACAAGAGAACAGCATGTATATGTGTGTGTATATATAAAATACATATATTATAAGCCTCAGTGCCATATGTGTGAGACCTCTGTATTATCAGTGTATATTATGTTACTTCTTTGTTATCGCATATTGGTACATCTCTATTTGTCGACTGTCATCTTTTAGCACATTTAGTATACTATATTAATGAAATGGTATGGAAAATAATGTACTTCACTCCCTAGGATATGCTTTGGTCCATAAATATTTTTAAGTTTCTGTTCTCTTTAGTTATGCTTCAGTTGTCACAAGGAAAAAAAGAAAACCAAGCAGTCATTTTAATAGTTACATAAATCACATTCCTCTAAGCTTCATTTGTAGGTAGCCACAAATACACCTTAGATCAGCCAAAATAATAACAACAACAACAACAAAAATATGTCAAGAGACATCTATATAGTGGCGGTATAGATTTGGTATTGAAACAAAATCTGAAAGATTTATTTTTTCATGGATGACCCATTCTTGCAACACATCTGTTGTCTGCGGGTTTACCGAAAGTCGGCACCGCTTTGTGCTGTCCCTGGATTGAAGAAAAGTTCTTTTACTGTCAGTCTTAGCATTTCAAAGTAAATGTTGATGTTTGGCTGATTTGACTTCACCTTCAGACTTATCTATGATCTGAAAGTGGTTTTATTTCTATTTCTTCTTTACCTGTATAACACCTGCGGTGGCACCTCTTTTAACATCATAGCGTACAACAAAATCACCGTTGAGGAGGGTTTCGTCGAGTTCAGGATTTATCTTCTGTTGATCTACAGTTGGCTTAAATGAAATGCGAGCCTGCAAAGCAATCAGAAGAAAAGATTTAAAGCAACATAAAGCTGCCACTGGCGGCAATACCTGGCAGCTGCTGCTTTACCTTGGTTTCGGTCTGCACTTTTGTGAGCGCCTCAGTTAACTCATTTGTCATGAACGTGCTGTCCGTCGCCAAGAAGCGTATGCCTTGGGGTTCGAAGATGTGCACATCAATCTGACAGCAGAGAAGGCGGCATCAGCATCTTGGTGGGAACAGGGCTACGGTGCTCCCTGCCCTGCCCTGGTAAGGGGCAGCTCACCTGGAAATGCTTAACCAGCTGCTTCGGCCGGACCTTGAGCAGCAGCTCGAACTTGCCCAGCTGCCGTTTCAGCAGCTCCTCGTACATCAGCTCAAAAGTGACTTTGCTGGCGGCCGCAACGCTGACGGACACGTGAAACTGCTCCAGTTTTCTGTCCGTGATTCTGGCAAGGGGAGAAGAGAGACTTACCTCCTGCCGGGAGGGTTTGCTGGTGGTGGCCAAAGTTTATGAAGCGTGCTACATAATGGCCAAGGGGACGCATAGAATAAATAAAAGTAGTAGCAAATCTTATTCATAATAGAGAAGATTTTTTGCATGGCGGGTGGTATTATATACATTACTTATATTACGTTTGCGTGCTATGGGTGCTGCAGATGCAAGCTGAGAAACGGAGCAGAAACCTCTGCGTGCCTCAAGCTGGGACCAAGCAGAAGCGGGGTGAATACACGGGAAGCACAGATTAAATAAACCCTGAAAGCGTGATGCCGGCTCAAACGCCACAGTCTGCTGCTCTCGCAGGGAAGCAGCCTCAGCGACTGAGCATCATCCCGGCCTGGCAAGGTGCTCCCACGTGACAGCAAGTCCCAGGGCAGCACTTAACGGTGACACCCCCAACCAAAACCATTGCAGGACCAGATATAAATCATCAATATATGTGAATGTATATGTGTGTATATAGAGAGAACTTAGACACACCCACACCCTGTCCCTCCCAACGAGAAGCCCAGGCTGCTTTTCACATTTATCCCCACTGAGAGGTGCCTGGCTCCAGGGTTTAACCTGCCCCAGCCAAACGAGGCGCCGAGGAGCATCAGAGCAGCCTTACTCAGGGTGGCAACGTACTTGACGAGGCCGGCGCTCTGCCCGCGCGAGACTGCAGTGTCATATTCCTTCTGAGCAGAAACTTTCTCCTTTATTATTCCTGGGTATACTTTCCCGTCAATAGACCTGTTTGGTTTCCATAAAAATTAATTAATATTAGAAGGAAAGCGCTGGGGAAAGAAACAAGAGGAATGCTGCACTTTGTGGCATTCCCTCAGAGCATGAGCAGGGGACAGTGGTTGGCTCCCACATCCCTCCCTGTCCAGGAGGATGCTCCGTGCAGGGTCTCAGGGAGACTGGAGCAGGAGCAACAGAGCATTGTGTGTGGGACCCTCCAGAGCTCAGCTCTCTGTGCTTTTTGCTGGCTTCCACCCCCCAGCCCCCAGAGCTGCCTCCTCCACAGCACAGGCAAGGACTGGTCCTACATGGAGAAGTTGGTGATGAAAGCTGTCTTGGGTAACTCCACTTCAAAAGTTGCCTCTCTGGACTCATTAGCTCGGTTGACAATTTTGCTGGTGATGACGGTGTGAGCAAATCGTGACGTGACCTTGCAGTCCACGTGGAGGCTGTAGATTTCAATGGCATGCTGGAAAAAAAAAAAAACCCAGCCTGAAACAGAAACACTCAGTTTTTGCTCCTTACCTGGGGGATGTTATTGGAAAAGTTTGGTGAGGGAACAAACTGTCAGATCTGGCTGGAGCTGGGGTGGTGGTTCATGACCAGCATGGCCAGATATCTGCTCATTCGCATCTCTGCAGCTGTGACCGCAGCCCCACGCAAAATCTGCAGCTACAGCTGCGTGCTGTTGTTCCACAGAAGGCTTCTGTCGAGCCTTTTTCTGTGCTCTTCTCTCCTTGGGGTACCCTGAAGCAGCTGCTGTGTCACCCCAACACATTGCCTGAGATTAACCTCAGAAAAACCAGATGCCTCTTTAAGCACCCAACCTATGGAGGAGACCTGCTCGCTTTTTGAGTGACTCTTTATTTGCTCTCCCAGCTGTTGACTTTGCTGCCTGTTTTTCAGCTCGGTGCCTCGTGTCACATATGACGTTCAGCAGGTTGGAAACCCCACGTGGCCCTCCAGCCCCACGGCTGGTTGCACAAGCAGCAATGCCCTTTGAGCGCTTGTGTTTCTCCTGGTCTGGTGCTCCCAGGGCCCCCAACGCTCGAGGGAGGAGGGGACTGTCCCGGAGCTGCCCAGGAACACCCCATGGGGTGGCTGGACTGGGAATCTGCTGGAGCAACTACCTCTAAACACCCTTCTTTCACATTTAGGATGTCTGTCTGTTCTGAAGTCCCTACCTGGGTCTCGGCAGTGACACTAAGAAGGGCTGATCTGGCCATCACCAGCCTCACAACAGCCCAAGAGTTTCTAAAAATAAAAAAGCTCAGCATCAAAGCAGATTGTTGCACTTCCATTTTTACTTTCCAGCCTCACAAACCTTTTGAACGGCGAATTGATCTTTAGTTATTTTGATAATTCATCTCCGCCATCTACTTTGTTCGCCAATTAATGGCATCCACTGGCCTCTTCTAGCATCGAGTGGTTTCTGAGCATTCCTGGCACCTCCACTCGCACTCGCTGCCCTGCCACGCTCGGACCTGCCTCTGGCACACCTGGAGGGGAGGCTCTGCCATGACCAAGGAGCCCTGAGCCGTGGCCTGCTGGGCCAGTGCAGGCACGTGGTGGCCATCGCGGCACAGCCCCCCAGCACAGGAGGAGGTTGCCCTCTACAAACCTTCCCCTGCCCAAACCCTGCCACCAGCACCGCAGGGATGCTGCGGGGGATGAGGGGACAGGGACCCGCACCCCCCGCGCTTCCCAGCCCCAACAGTATTTTAGGCTGTGACCAGCAGAAATGAGGGCGCAGTGGGGCGCAGCATGGTGAGGGGCATCGCTGTGCCCTTAGTGAGGGGGCAGGAGGGAAGCAGCCCCGGGGGGGTACCTGAAAGCAGTGGGGCACCTGAGGCACCACGGGTCCGTACACCGCATCCACCGACGGCTTCTTGCAGAGCCCCTGGCTGCCCTGGCAGCACCCACCAGACCTGTCCCTGCCACCCGAAACCCACCTGCATTTTGGTGGCATTTCACACTTTGGTGAATAGGAACGATGGAAATAAAACCCTTCCAAGACAAGGCTCAAAAATATTGATATTTTTAAAATCAGACCATTGGCGCGCATGATGCAAAACAATTTGCTCCTCCAGACAGCACAAACAGCTGTCTCCTCCCCTCTTTCCCATGCCACACGCGTTACTAAGTGCCCATCAGAAGCCCCTGGCAGTGCAACGGGCCTTGTTCGGTCCTGCTGGAACTGTGGCGAGATCCAAACCCCAACCAGGTGGCTGAGGGAGACCCACTGACCCCTCACATTTGATATTTTACATCCCTGCGGAAAAGCATGTTCAGACACACCTGCAAATGCTCTCCTGCCACGTTTATACTGTAACAGCCCAAACAAACAACCAAAAAGGCCTTAAAAGGACCCAAAGCTCTGAGATCACATCGCAACACACCCAAGGCGCCACAGGTGCTGGTTACCAGTGGTTACCTGTGCTACCTGGCCAGCTCCTGTGTACCGCCAGATCACCAGCTGAGCAAACGAGATATTGTCAAAAAAGAAATAGAGCAAATACCTTTTGAGCAATAGTTTCTGCTGACACTATGAGTGAGGAAAAGACCATCAATGTCAGCAGCGTTCTCTCCTCCATTTTGGGAAGACCAGATTTTCAAATGAAAACTCTGTTTATCTGGATCAGTTAATGAGTAACTTGTGCTTGGGGATATTATGTAGACTTTGAAGAGACCCAGCAACTTAGTATTTACATGTTAAACATAGGTAAAACTTGGACTCTGTTAACATTTATTTTTCCAACAGATCTTTGCTGTTAAACATTAGAATTTTAATGTTTCATAATGCATAAAGTTAAGAAATCCTTATGTTTTCTTTCTAAACTTAGATCTCACTGTGATACATGAAATCCCACTGGCAGATGAACTGATCTGTGCAACAAGCTGCATTTTTGGATGCACGAACCTCCACCACATCCGACAGTAATCAATGTTAAGGATGAGCCCTTTCAAATATCTCAAGCCTTTCAGAGATTTGGAGGTTGCCAAAACATGCAACATTCATGTGAGATTTTACAGCTGGTGGCTTCTCAAACCTTGCTCCTGCTTGCCCAGCTGGCCCGTGAGAGGCATGGAGTGGCCCTCTTGGAACGTCCCTTTTTGCTTCCTTGGATGAGCCATAATCCTTGTTCGTCAAATAGCAAAGTCAGTCGTGGCTTGTATTTACCTGAACAGTAAAAATAAAGTATCAGACCTTGCCTGGACTGCCAGGGGAGAGAGGCGTCGTCAGTGCCTGTACGTACACATATGTACCTGTACAAAGAGGACACAAACCACCCATAAATGAATGCAGCAGCTGTGCAGGGGAGCACATCTGGCCTGGTGCGGCCCTACCACAGCTGCGATGTATCCAGCTGGAGATGCTGCAAAGCTGCCTCTAACCCGTGTGCTCGGTGGGGCTGTTTGCACAAAAGGTGAGCGGCTGGGAGAGCTCTGCACCTGAATTTACCTGCAGACTGAGCGGGATGACTCTTTTCACCTCCTATTTTATAATAATATCTTCATCTAACAGGCACTCCGAGCAATTCCTGTGAAGTTTTTGTTGGTCAAGGGTTGGCTTGTAGCCCTGGAAAAATAAATTGTCTTAAAAGTCCAATTTTGTACATAAATAATTATAGAAAGTGTTACATTAGCACAATTCCTAAATCACATCCTCACTTGTGCGGTGTTTAGGTAGCCTTCTAACGCAAGACAGCTCACATGACTATTTAAAAGATATTTCTCCATCTCTGAGTAGTAATAACATCTGCCTCTTCTACAAAGCATTTTTAACACCTTGTGGGGAAATAATTGGTTTTTTAGGTGGAGGGGTAACCAGACCCTGGGCAGAATCCATTTCAAAAAGTCACCTCATTGTTAAAAAAAAAATAAAAATAGAGCAAATACCTTTTGAGCAATAGTTTCTGCTAACACTACGAGTGAGGAGAAGACCACCAATGTCAGCAACGTTCTCTCCTCCATCTTGGAAAGACCAGCTCTTCAGCTGGGGAAATCAAGGTAAGAAAGGGGGGCCAGGGAGCAAACTGCTAGGAGCCACTCCTATGCCACACGTCTGGGCTTGCTTGGTTGGTTGGAAAGCTTTCCGCGGGCTTCATTTGTTCATGCATGCCGAGCACAAGAAAATAAAATGTTTGAAATCTTGAAAATGTCAACAGGGCATGAAAAAATAACATCCCCCAGGGCTGTAGTTCAGAGGATCTCTAAGCACACGCCACTGCTGCGTCAGCCCCTGGTTCCTGTGTGCATTTATCTGAGCACGCGTATACGGGTAGAGTGATGTGTAAGCAGCCGGTGCTGTGCAGAGATGCAACCAAGACAGACGCCCCTCTGCCCCCAGCCCCGAGCAGATGAAGGCTGAGTCCTGCCCTCCCACCGCGATTCCCTGCCCCTCTGCCCTGTGCCGGCAGCTCCCGGGTAGCGGACAGTCCTTTCTCCCCTGAACCTGCAGGCTGTCAGCGCAAACCACTGTTCCGTGTTGCTGTTTGACAGCAGGTTCCCCTTATAACTCCACGGTAGGCGGTGCCATTGATTGTCCTGAATTAACACAGAGATCCTGTGGAAATGCCTGCATCTGGGTTTGCTTCTCTGCTATTTTACAAAGAGTCTCGGTGGACAGCATGCTTCTGGTGGCCTCGGATTTGTGAGGAGATGCTGACGCAGGGCTCAGTAGTTATAATGTCAACAGACATTTAGAAGTTCACCACGAAGAGTCTGTCGAGCACAGCCTCGTCTTACGAGGCCTGTGCTTTAAGTAACTTTAAAAAAAAATAAACTTCACTTTTTCCAGGCAGACTGCTTATACTACTTGCGAATACCATCTTGTTTATAGCAGGACATGTAAATATGTACATTTTAACAGAGAAAAATTAAAACATTTGATTAACTGCTACAACTCATGTAATGCTTTAATCCCCTCAGATACACGGGTTTATACACTTAGTGGTCTAAGATCCTGAAGAGCCAAAGCTTTAGCTTTAATTAAGTGGATCTGTCATCGGTTTTCTAATACCCACATGTAAAATCCCACGGGCATTAAAGAGCTGCTTTAACTGCACAGACTTAGGCTGCGTGGTTGGCTCTGCCCCGCTCCCACGGAGGCGGCCAGCACCCGGGGAAGCTGTGAAATCCCTCTGGCATCCCTCGGTGGCTCACTGAAGCGGTTGCAGGAAAATCCTCGTGCTCAGCCTTGTCCCCAGACTTGAGCACTGTGCCCTGTTGCTGTACAAGCCTCCACCGACAGCCACCCCCACTGACATCCAGTGCCCGCTGCTGCCAGGGCACTGGGCACCAATCCTGCAGCACCCGGTGCTCCTTGCTCTGAGGAATGAACATGGTGTGACACGATTTCAGATCACCTTGGAGGAGGGAACTAAACCCACCATCTCAACAGGAGACACTTCGGAGTGCAAAATTATCTAAACCCTCACACCCCGGGGCTTCGTTCAGACACTTCTCTGTCACTATTTCTTATTAAGAAAATGAAGGGAAAAAGGAGAAAATACATTTTCTGTGATTGCACTTAGCAGAGTCACAAGGACAAAGGAAAAGATGACAAAAAATTATCTAGGCAGCTTTTTATTTGTTCTTCTTACCTACAAGTATCTCCTGTTTTGCAGCAGCCGCCAGTAACTTTCCCAGCAGAGCAGCAAGGCTGGGGGCGGGGCGGGGGGGTGTCCCTCCAGTTCACCCAGGACAGCATGGACCTTGCTGTCAGAAGCCAGGAGCAACTTTGTCCCACATTTACCTCCAATGCATATTTTTTTAAATGAAGTTCATCTTAAAAGACAGGAAAAAAAAAAAAAAAAGAAAAAAAAAAGGTACCTGGTCCTGAGCACTTACTGTCACACTGGGAAGCATCACAAGTGATCGAACCAGAGGACATCCTGGAAATAAAGCAGTTAGGAAAATCCCAGGTTTCTAATACATAACTTACTTTGCTCCCCCGCTGCACCCGCGCTGCAATCCTGCGGGACACAGAGGCTTCTGTGCTTTGCCAGATCAGCGCCGGCATGTCCAAAACGGGTTCTGAAATACAGCACCCCTCTCCTGCTCCCCACCGAGCAAACCTGCAAAGCTCAGTCACTCGTGGCATACTACAGAAAGCGATAACGTTTTGCCCCACTTGTCCCTCTCCATCATTTTTTATATTATTAAACAACCTCCTGCCAACTTCTCATCGCAGATTAATTGAGGAGGGTTTTTTTAAACCTGATGCAGAGACAGCTCCAGTGTTATCAGGGTTGGAACTTTTTTCCCCACCTTGTTTTGTTTTCTTTTTTCCTTCAGAGCTCTGGAAGGGGCCTTTCTCAGAGGCAAAGGCAGTGCTGAGTTACCTGTGAGGAGGCACCAGCAATATTTTAATTTTTTTAAGGAAACCTCCCTCTAAAACCTTGAACCCAAAGGACCTGCAGCTGCCTTACAGCTCCCTCTCTGGGAGCTTTGTGGGTGTCGTCTGTGTGTTTTATCCATCAAGTGTTTGGGATGCAAAAGGCACACGTGATGTTCTTCACGGTGCATGGAGACCTTCATTACCGCTTTCACCTCTAGCCTATGCAAAATTAAAGTAGCTCTTTAAATAAAGGTGGCACCTACCTTACCATCCCCAGCTGTGCGCCAGGGACTCGGGGTGTGCGAGAGGGGCGGTGGGCGCCCACAAAGCAGAGGATCACCCGCGTTCCAGCACCAAGATCCAGCTGAAAGGCAATACTCCAGTTTATAATCTTGGGGGAGAACAGGTTGGATGTTTAATGCAGCAAATCAAGATGTCAACAGAGCTGCAAAAACCCAGCTGCCACCCAGCACGTGCTTGCTGTCGTACGGACGCTCAGCCGGTCGCTCGGCCCCCTCGCTCGGATGGGACACGGCGCCCGTGCTGCTGCCATCCCACTTCTCGCTTCGTCCCAGGGGACATGAGGAAAAAGCCACTGGGGAAGGTGCTGGAAGCCTTCCCTCAGCACTGGGGGCACACCAGCAGCTTGGCACCTCACCTTTGGGCACACCACATGCGGGGGCCACGGCACTGTGGAGGCCAGGTGGGCGGCAGGCAGGAGGCCGGGCATGAAGGAGTGCCGGGGGGCTGCCCCATGGGACGCCCCCACCCTGAGGGGCCTCGGCAGGGCACCGCGGTGGTCGGCATGGCTCCGGGTGAAATCCCTGGGTGCCTGTGGCAGCCCTTTAAGCAGGCCCTTGGCTCCCTCTTGGTGAGGGCACAGCGTGAGGAAATTGCACTGACACCAAAACGGTGCCACGCGGGGGTGTATTCCTCACATTCGGCAGAGTACGCCATAGCCCGTAATGCCAGCGTGTCTGCAGAATCAGTCCAGGCCTACGCTGAAATGAGTCACCACAGTGTGCCAAGCTGTATCCAACTTTTTTTTATTAAACCATTAGAGCAAACACCATTCAACACATAGAAAGAAAGCACATATTAAAAATTAACGTGGAAGTTGTACCTTTCGACATGAGTCTATTCCCTACTTAATGGCTAACAGTGGAAATCAGCTACTTGGGTCTACAGTGACTTTGGTGTAAGGGGCAGGGATTTGGGAAAACGTTACAACAATCATCTGGGTGAGATGTGTCCGGCTCCGCCGTCAGCCAAAGACACTCTTGGCCGGCTCCGCTTTGGGTTTCTCAAAGACTGTTTCACCCCCGGTCCGATCCCGGCTGAATATGGAAGGTGCTACAGAGCCCATTTGTTCTTGGAAAAGAAAACCAGGAGAGGCAATCAGCAAAGCAACACACCAGATTTGAGGAGTAAAACTAGTGCTGCTGAAATACATATATACACATTGGATAAATATTTTGTCTGTCCATCAACTTGCCAAACCTTAAAGCACAGTGCTCCCATCCCGAGCACGGGACAGCACCCGCAGCTGGTCACTACCACCGACCCACCCCAAAGCCCTGCAGCTGCTTTAGAAACTGGAAACTACTGAGCTCAGGGTATTATGCTGAAAAGGGGTTAAAATTCTTCATTTTCCCCTGTACTTCCATGGGTGGCAGAAAAGGGACACAAAACCAGAGCACCAGGGGTGTGCGGTGCAAGCAGCCAGTCTCTTGACTCTCATCGGCCCTTTACCCCCACCCCCCAGTTTCTGCTTCCTCTCAAACACATCAAATTCAGCCAGCTGAGAGGCCAGAAATCCCCTCATCTATGACCAAGCCTCCAGTCTTCAACCTGGCAGCCACCGACGCTGGCTGCGGTCCCAGGCCTTGGCCCGACCCCTGGCTCAGGAGGCAAAGCCGGGCTCTCCCCCCGGGCAGGGCTCCGCTGGCTCCCCTCGGTCCGTCAGGACGATGGATGCCCCGTCCCTGCCCAGCCGGGCCAGGGTCCGTGAGCCCACTGCTGGCTGCTGCCTCCGAGGAGCACCTTTTCACCCGAAAAGAGCAATGAAGCCAGTGTTTCACTTGGGAAGCCTGCTCAGCCATTTCCATCAAGGAGACTTACCACACTGCTTCATCACTTGGTAGGTTTTGGATTTAATTTCCTGGTTTTTGGAAAGGTTTCCTCTGGCTCCTTTGAGGTCTTCTTCCTTCACTGGAGGACGCTTCTTTTTCACAGGGGCTGGCTGAGAAACAGATGCATCACTCAGACGTCAGTTTTTCATGTTTAGAAGCACTGGGAACCCAGCTGCCTTAACCCAAAGGCTACGGCACATGGAGACGCTAATACAATATTTCACCTATTTCAATTCTGAGACCATACACTCAGCTACTCCAGGTCTTTGCACAATCATGATTTCATTGCCCTTCCCAAAATCTGTTGCCACTTTACTGTTCTGTTCTGAAATTGTCTTCTGATTGCGCAGCCTTTGAAAGAGAGGATTGCTTCATTATTTTTTTCTTTTTTATTTTTACATTTTCTCTGTCCAGCCCTGCCTAGCCATGCTGCAGGTACAGTTTGGTAATTTAAGAACCTGTCCAATATTTGGGAAGTATAGAAACCCTTCATTACTAAACTGTGCTTATGCCTCAGCCTACTCGCTACTTCTTTGGGAAATCGGTCAGAGAAATTCTTAAGTCTGGCTTGGTTTAGTTGGAGTAAACTCAATACCTGACCCAACAGTGATTGATCTTAAATGTAGGGAACAAAGGTATCTGAGCACACAACGGGCTTGTCTACAAGCTGGTACTGAAGACACCAGAAGCAGCGGACTCGGAACCCGAAGGAGAAGGATATCCGATACAGAAACACCTGCGTCATCAGGTGGTGCACTGCGCCATCCAAGCACTCACCTGTTTGCGGTTTATCTTGCTAGAAGAAAATCAGGATAACATCGGTTCATACCAGCCCGTCCCTACCTCTACGTTAGCACTTCAAAGTCAGACACAACGTCAATCAGCAGCAGTCGGTTAATTAACATCCCCCCTTCAGTTTACTATTTCAGGGACAGATTGCCAAGGTCCCACCAGGCAGACCTTGTGGCAGGGCGCAGGGGCACAGCAGATAGGATTAAAAGAATAAAAGACCCACACATTCCAGCTCTAACAGATCTGCACACTGAAGCATCATCGAGAAACTTCTCTGACCATCGCTACACATGCGGGGCTTCTGATATCTGGGTTCTGGCAGCGGTGGAGCCCACTTAAGCATTTCTAGGCGCTGCCTGTAAAGCTAAAAACAGTTGTGGAGGGAAACAAACCCCTCAAGGCCCAAAAACGGCTGGAGCAGCGAGTCCCAGGGAGCTTGCAGAGACAGCACATGCATGCCTGGCTCTTGGCAGGGGCAGGCTGGCTGCACTGGAGCCTTCGGCATGTTTCCTACCGGCTGTAAATTCCCGGGAACGCTCAGAATAGCTCGCCGTCAATCCCGCTCGCATGTGTTGTGGGAAACAAAACATTCACAAAGACCTCTGGGGAAAACACTCTACGAGTGGCCAAAGCAAGCAAGGGGAAAGGGTGGTAGCAAACCCTTCAAAACTCACAACAGATTTTGGTGCGTTAGCTGGTCAACCAAATACCCTACAGCCAGGGCTTCGTTTGTCCATCTAGTGAAAATTGGCACGTGATGGAAACAGTCCTCCATGGCCATGGCATGGTCCACAAGCAACCAATACAGACCTGTGCTGGCTCCAACGCAGAAAGGGAAGAAACCCCTTGTTTTGTTAACAGGAATGTGAAACCTGCTAAGATCCTTCACCCGTTGCTAGCAAAAGGCAATAACCGCAAGGCTTCTTTCCACTGGGACAAAAGATTTCTTGGGGGCAGGGTAAGGAAAGGAGGCATCGAGATGCACTAAGACACAGCCAGGCCAAGCACAGCTGTTGAGTGTCACCCAGTTATTTTAAAATAAACCCTCTCACGCTTTGATTACAGGTGGATTTCCCAGCAGGATAGTTGCTGTGGATCGGTTGGCCCCCAGCCAAAAAGCACAACCGCTGCACAGAACGGTTCCTGTGAGCCTCAGAGCTCAGCCCTGGGCCTGCCAGCACCGGCAGCTGCCAGGGTTGTGGCCACACGACCGCTAACTGCTCCCAGGGCAAGCGTGTGTAAGCGGGGCTGGCCAGGAGCCATTCCCGGTGGGCACAGCCGGCGCTGTATCCCCTCCTGTCACAAGTCAAAAAGCATTGGTTTACAAGACGCGTGACGGGTTTTTAAAGACTTTTTCTTTGGAGTAAATAAGCTGAACCGAGTGACCCTATGTGGTCGAAGGATTGTGCTCTTCTACCGCCCCTGTGCTCTTACTCTCCATCCCACCCGCCGTGTAAAACGCTCTCGGCAGGGAGGAACTCCGCCAGGCACGCGTAGCTTGTGTTGAAAACAGAACACTCAGGTGAAACCCCCAAAATTTCTGAGCTAATTTTAAGATCAGTTTGAGATACCAAATATTGGGGAACACAGTAAAGACAAACCATTAGTTAGAAAATGAACATAAAAGCATGTAGCATGAAGTTTCAGTCTCAAATACCATATCCTAAGTTACAACTTTCAGTAATGCTCTTTTCCTGCATGTCAATACATTAAGCTTTACACAGCAGCATGATTCAGTAGAGCCACGTTCTTTCAAAACTACTGCCAGAATTTCAAATCGTTATCTCAGAAAGCATGTTCAAAGAGCAGAAATTGCTCCTTCTCCAAAACATCCCAAACCAGAGCAGTGGAAGTGTTTTTTCTTTTCTTAAAGAAAAAAAAAAACAACTATGGTAAAACATTTTAAAACTCGATTAATTAACTGCGTAGAGGGCAGCTGCTTTCTTTCTTCATCAAACAATCCCTTGTAACAACTTATTTAAATGCTGTTTATATATTTTAATGCTTCATGATCAAACAAATCACATATAACAGAAAAGCCAAATTCATTGGTTAACGAGAGGAACTTGCTCATATGCTGTTCCAAGAAAACAGTCTAAACCAGTATGGATTTGCCAGGCACTGCGCTCCAGCGGGGGCCGGCCGCCCCATCTCCCCGTACCTGTGACATAACTGCGGTGCTCACCCGACCGTAATCCCTCCTGGGGTCGTTTCCCGGCTTTGATTGAATCCAGCCCGTGAGCTCTGCAAACGCCTGTTTTTTTCCTCGTCTTATATAGAGCATCTAACATGAAGTCATGAGCCGGGTCATTTTCCCAAACCAGAAGCCAGGATGATTCAGGTTGACAAGAGGCTGTTGTTGTCGAAAGGTTTATTCTTAGCGATGACGAGGGCTGGCAGTATGCGCTGCGCCCCGAGCCCCGGGCTGGACTGGGGCTGACGAGGACAGACAGCTGGGGCGGCGGGACCGCGGGTAAGCCCGAGCCACTGCAAAAACAACTTCCCAGGGAGCCTGCTGGGGCCCCATTTATAACTTTAAATGGCAAAACGTTGTTACGGACACAAAATTGACTCTGGATCCTCTTGATGGAAGAAAAAAAAAAAAAGACAAAAAAAAAGACAGTGTTTGTGTTTCTTTCCCAGAGTAACAAAATATGCATTCACTACAGATTATATAAACCGAACATCCAAAGCATAACATGGTGCCCTGAATTGCTTTTGCACAGGGACCTTCAACAGAAGAGTATTTTGTGCGTTTTGGAGAGTTAATAAAATAGGATATGGTCTTACCCTTACACTTCTATTGCTGAGCTTGCTGCGATGCTGGCTCTTACACAACTGAGAGAACAAAATCACTTTCTACTCAAGTGGTATTAGGAAGCTCAACCATTTCACCTGTTATCTGTATAGGAATAGCTTACCCAGACATGAATAAATTCAGTGTTCCCCACTGTACATGCTGAGAGTAGTAAAACAATTTGCAGAACCATTAACATTTTTTCTCTAAATAGTTTTTTAATTAAATAGAAAAAATCCCTCCAAAACTCTAATCATGAACTTATTTTTTTGTTTACCAGGAGAGGGCTGGGTGCGGTGTTTATTTTTACTTTTTTTTTTTCATTAATTCTTGCCATCATGCAAAAAAATCAGCTCCTACAACTGCACTCAACACCTATGAAGAATGAAGACCCCCACCAGGTATGTCACTACGAGAAAGGCAGCCGTGGCAGACCTCCAAACACCTTTTACTAGAAAAGTCGACCGTTGTAGAGGTAGAAATCTGCCCTAGCTGTTGCTCCAGCTCTGCCTGTGTTTTGTTTAGGCTACAGACAAAAGCACAGGAGGTAAAATAAAATTGGTATTTTTCATGATGAAAACCTTCTGTCAGTACCACAGCACTAGCAGCACCCGATCAGGATGGTGGGATTTGTGGGTTATGAACGATCCCCCGGGCCTCCGGGTGCACATTTTGCCTTTAAGCTGAACTCTTCCAGGCCTGAGGCGATGCTGTCCTTTCCCTCACTACCGGGGCAATCACTCGTAGGCTGAGAAGCAGCCTGGATGTTACACACTTAGCCATTTCCTTGCATTGAATTTCTATTTTAAACCCACCACAGCTTGGTAAATGAGAGGAAACGATTCTGCAGAACAGCAGTATCAAAGTAGAATAAAACATCGACTTTAGAAAAAAACTGCAGGCTTTTTTCTATTGTACAAAGGAACAAATCTCCTTCTCTACTAAGAAGTTTCTATACAGTCCCATAAGCATCAGCATTTTGTCACTATCTATTACAAGAAAATAACATTCTTCGTGTTTAAAGCAAATATTTAGAATCAAAGTCATTGAACTGTGTTTTCCCTTCAGCTTTCAAAACTGCTTCACCTCATTGGTACTACGTTATTTCTCACCAAAAAGCAACAAAGTTAGGCTTTCACAGCAATTTGATTTATACAAATTCATTATACAAACAAAAAAGCACCTTCAGCTTGCGTGCTGTTTGGGGGTAGGAGACGAGGCACCTACAGAGGCAGGCAGCATATCCTGAAGTTTCTAAGACATCCCCCATAGCCTGGAAAATTCTGTTCCCTTCGATTATACACTTCCTAAAACAACGCTGAACAACAGGCACAATCATTTCCTCTTACAGATCATGGGCTAATTTTTCCCCTACAACCCCCCCTCCCTAAAACTACAGTTACTTACATTTCAGAGTAGAAACTCCGTTACCTGGTTGAGGTCCTGAGATCTGTTAAATGGGGCATGAATGACAATGAAAAAAAAGATAGGCTCATTTATTTAATAGTGGCTATTAAAAAGGCAAGTTAACCCTCTTTCATCTTTGACTGCAACATGAAGTGGAAAACTCCTTTGCTGAGGAAGGGTTGCAGCTAAGATACGGTGACAACCACAGAGAATTTGGTGAGTTGGTCCTAGAACTAGACATCCCCCCGTGGTCCTTTTCTGTCTCCAAGGAGGTACTACGCGAGTTCTATGATACAAGGCACTGCACAAGCAGGATCCTTGGGCATCTTTCCTCCACTTGTATTTCTACTACCTGCCGCAAACAAATCAGAAGGGGAACAGAAGATGAAACAGGTTAGCAAGGTACTGAATGAGGTCATGCCTCTGCCAAGGGGCAGGACATTGGAGGTACATTCAGAAATTTGTAAGTTTACACATTCTTGTTGCCAACACCCAAAAGGTCTGGCTTTGCCTGAAAAGTCACAAGCAGGTTGTGATAATCAGCTGTGTGGTTAAAGCATTTTAACAACATCCTACACTCCAGAAGGCCTCGGGTCAACATTCCGCAACCTCAGGAGTTCCCAGGTGGCACATCGAAGGTTTATTTTCAATATGAATCCAATTATTATTCTCCATGAGTGCACACACAGAGGGCAAGAATCACAGAATGGTTTGGGTTGGAAGGGACCGTCAAGATCATCTAGCCCCAGCCCCCCTGCCACGGGCAGGGACACCCCCCCCAGCCCAGGCTGCTCCCAGCCCCGTCCAGCCTGGCCTTGGGCACTGCCAGGGATGGGGCACCCACAGCTGCCCTGGGCACCCTGGGCCAGCGCCTCGCCGCCCTCACAGTAAGGAATTTCTCCCTCATGTCTAATCCAAGCCTACCCTCTTCCAGCTGAAAGCCATTCCCCCGTGTCCTACCACTACGTGCCCTTGTAACACGTCCCTCCCCACTTTCCCGTAGGCTCCCTTAGGGACTGGCAGCTGCTGTGAGGTCTCCCCGGAGCTTCTCGTCTCCAGGCTGAGCAGCCCCAGCTCTCCCAGCCTGTCCTCACAGGAGAGCCGCTCCAGCCCTCTGGTCGCCTTCATGGCCTCCTCTGGACTCCCTCCACCAGGTCCACGTCCTCACGTTGAGGGGCCCAGAGCTGGATGCAGTACTCCCCCCTCAGGGAACACATTAGAGAGGAACTTGCACGGATTGTTAGAGTTGTAAACAAAATTTGCTACTTAAGAAGAGTTGTCCCTCCAACTGAAATGGGACCTGCTATTAAAGTAAGTGAATATATTGAAATTAATGCCAATATGACAGCGCAAAAAGTTAGATCTACGGTTCTGAATTTAAACTCCAGTAGTAAAAACTGCTTCCCACAATGCACATCATAAACCTTGGAGCACGCACACTTTTAACCAGAACAAGTATAAAACAAGTGTACAAATCTGTAGTAAGTCAAACTTTATTGTAAACCATTATACAATGTAATTACATCAGATACCCTTAAAAGTTTAAGGTAACACCACTGATTAAACAATATGGTCCAAACAGAGGGCAGCAGAATACAGCTGTTGGTTTCGCTCACATAGGCTATACTCTGAATTTACTTACAAACAAACCCAACATTCAGTTTGAGACGGATACCCACGCAAGACAGAAACACCTACAAAAGAGTCCCTTTTTTAAAGATACTGCAGTTTTACTTTGTAAAACCATAGTAGTCATTTTCAGTAATTGAACTGGAAACTTTACCTAAAAAAGTTTGCACGCCTATGCTGTAGATCTACTCTGACTCGATGTGGCTGAATTTATTTGCTTTCATTACCGATTTCTCCCGTAAAAAGCACAGCAAAGTTGCAAACACGGGTTAGTCAAGCACAGTGGCAGAAATTCCTTGTGATGCTCAGCTCTCAGCAGAGCGGGAGAGCCCACGCTTAACTCCCCAGGCACAGCTGGAATGGGAGCAGACACCTGCCGGAGGGGATCACTTTGCATTGCTCTAATTTGCAACTCAATTTCTGAGTTTTCCCTGAAGAAAAGCTATAGTACGTTTTAGTTAGCAACGTTAACATACAGCATTTACCTAATTAAAGTAAGACAGGGGGACCTGAACATACTAAAGCCAGAACTTGAAAACCACTTATTAGACGACACCAGTGTTTTAAGTTTATGCAGATGTATCACAGGTTGGATACTAGAAACAGTTAATGACCAGTCACGGTATATTCGATCTCCACCAATACTTCCGTATCTCTTCTCTAAGTTACAATCCCTTTCTCTTACTTTGGCATATACTACATAGCTTATTTTCATTAAACAGAATCACATTTTTTTAAGCACAGCCTGAATTAAACCTTTGTTGTGAGCTGTCCTGAAGTATGTTTACCAGGCATAAATTTAGAGCGCCAGTTTGAGGGTAATGCAAACCTCGTCACGATGTAACATTGTTACTCGATCAACTCTATGAAAAAATTATTTCAGACTGTACTGCCAATACATTTCAACGAACAGTAAGACATAGTGAAGCACCAGGCACGTACCTCCTTCTCACACATACAAGCTTTTCATACAAAAGTGCTTGTTCTGCTTGTACCTACTACAGGAATTCCAATTTCTATCTTACAAAGAGGAAAACTGCCAATTTTACATTTCCCATCTCTTTCACATGATAAAGAATGAATAGAGAAAAACACCAGTTTCTGTTTTGTTGGGCTGAGGTTGTGAATAAAATTTTTATCTTAGTAGAGAGAGTTAGAGCTGTTTTTTCCCCTCTGAAGATATGCTCCTCCTGTTACTACTGCAGTATTTAAAATACTTCTGTCTCTTTGGCTCATAGTGCTTTACTACATCATCTTGCTAGGCATATAAAAATCTCAAACCAAGTGACATTTAAGCACTTAAGACATGAAAAATTAGGCATTCATATACCTTTGCTGTAACCACCTTCAAGAAACTGCTCCGTAGTGCTTTAAACTGTTTTGTACTTGGTCAATAATTTTGAGGTCTGCTCAAAACAAATACTTTTACACGGTTAAGGCCATAATTATATACTGACACTTCACAGGCTAAACATGAGGACTAGAAATAGAAATAATTTTGATAATTTAACTGACTGGAGAAAAGGAGGGAAAACAAAGATAAAAGGAAAGCTCGTACAGTTATATTTGTGTGCGCTGCTCAGTTATCTCGGATGGTTGACGAGGATAGTGATGGCTGTGCAGTGGTACGTAGCCCATGTTGAATAACTTTATTTCACTATCTGAAATAGAACAAATCCTATGCTAAAAAAATAAATGCTGACATTTGCGACAAGAGCCAGACCTAGCTCTTAAATCCCTTTGGAAAAGCGAGCTGCGTGTGACTATTCTGCTGATGAAAATGAATTCCTTGAAGTACTGTGCTTTTGGAGATATGCACCCGCCCAGCGGCAGTCAAGAGAAGATGCAAGTCACACGCAAAACCCCAAAAGCCTAAAACAGAGGCAACGCTGATAAGGGACATCTCCCCATCTCCCCACCTCCCATTTCAGAATAACCCAATTAAGCTTCCCTCATCATTAGTTTTTAGACTAAATCTAGAAGAAACACTAGTACTTAAACTTATTGCAGTTATTACATTTCAGTGCACAGTAACAAAGGTCAGTGGCTCAACTAAACTCGCAAACGTTAGGTTTGGTAAAATGTCCCTTCTAGCCGGCTGGACATGCTGAGGTGTACCTGAAGCCTCTGAACGTTGTGTTCACCTCGGCAGCCAAGCAGTGAAAAGGAATGCTGGAATAGTGACTATAAGTACGGGAGCGCACAGTTCGGTATTTACTAAGGCCCTTTTAAGTGGTCTGGATAATAAGTCACATTAAGACCTAGTAAATTTATAAAAAATGTAAAAAATCTTAAAAAGTTCTGAGCAGTTTTCCAATGAAACTGTTTGGTTTAAGGCTTGGAACATTTCTGATGTCCAGATACTACAACAGATTTGCAACTAAGGTCTGTTGTCACCTCTCGACACATCACCTTGTCCTGCGCAAGGTTTAACTATGCAAGGAAAGCTGTCAGAAACAATCACTTAGAAAATACGCAAAGCAAAAGGATGTCACTGAAAACATGTCTGCTAGGTTTCAGATCAGCACGTGTTGTCAATTACTGGAAGACAGACACCGAAATGACAAAAATTCTGTAGTAACAACTGTATTACACCTCTCCGGGTTTTTTTCACTACTAAAGAATAAGACTTCATGGAAATTAAACAGCAGAAATCTTTTTTTTTTTTTTTTTTTTTTTAAGTACATTAAATCGAGGGTTTCTTTTCCAACAAAAAAACAAGGGACAGAATTATTTGAAATATTGTAGCACAACTGCTTCAATCAGATCGCGGTCCTGTACTGCAGGCCCTATATAAAGAAAAGTATAAGAAATGTTCCATCTCTTTTGGGTCATTTGAGAGGTATGCACAAGAGACTTGTAGAAACAGAGAGTCATCCGTAGATATCCATTTCACAAATAACCTATCACAACAGATTCTTGTTATACACTAAAGTGCACGTTTGTCAAATATTCAAACACCACCTTCTATTAAAAAAGGTATTTTCAAATTATGTGGTCAAAAGCACACTTAGGACTGCATTTTTAGTGATAATTTGGTGACTTCAGCAGTGACAGAGAGCTTTTCCCTTTGCAATCCCTTTGTCTTAAACCAGGACACAAGGATAAATAAAATTTTCACTACAAATCTTCCAACCTGTTCTGCACAAAAAAGGGAACTGCACCCTTTTCACTGACAAAGAGAACCTTTAAATACAACTGTATGAAAATATAACTTAAATATAAAATAGTCAAATAGATTTGAGGAGACTTGGAAAAAAATCTTTGTTCCACCTATTAATTCCATAGGTACCCGGTAGCAAGTAAACATTTGTACTTAAAAAAATAACATTAAGTTACAGCTTGTAACCATAAACTATTCTGCTCTAGGAATTATGCTGCAAAAGCCAGTTTTAGTAATAAAACACGCTCCTTTAACTTAGTTGATTCTGATGTCTTTTTGAGAACATCTTAAACTGTATCATCAGTAACTGCAAGTGAAAGATTGCTGTATCTGTTTTCTATGATCTTCTCTGAAACGTCAGATACGAATCCCCTTCGTGACCAGTTCTTAACAACGCTGTGTTTCTCACACATGATGAAAAGACATTCTTGCATAATTGGTCAGTGTGTCTGTAGTGCAACTGAACTGGAAGTCTTCCAACCCTTTGCATTCTGTTGGTAGACCTTGCTTTTAAGTCAGTTTATATGAAAAGGGAGATGCAATTGCAACATTAAAACCCCACTGACTGAAGTTTTTGCCATGAAACCTGCAAACACACAGGTCAGGGAACGTGTCATACAGGCAGACCAAAACGATGCTTCTTTTTCTTAATGGGTTTTAAGTTGGTCAGTCTACGCAGGTCCTCTTCAGCGTCCGATTCCTCCATCTCATCATCTGCTGAAATAAGGATCTAAAACCAAATTGGCTTCTAAGTAACATGGACCCAAGTCACACACTTTCTTCATTCTACTTTTAACCTTTTGCTATTTTATGCTTGCAAAGCACCTCCTTATTTGCTCAAGAGAGAGTTTACAGAACACAATTTGGATTTACTGCCAGTACGATCAAACACACCCTTATGTGGAACCTGCAGTAAATTTCGAAGACAGACACATGCATATTAACCTCCACTACAATCGCTGACTCAAAACCCAAAGAAGCAATTCTAGCACAGTGGGGGCACATCCAGAACAGTGGGGGCAGCTTGCTGTTAAAACAAGAGAGAATATATAAGCTCTCTGTCCACGCTGGTAATATGGCAGTCATTTTATTAAAGAAAACTCCATAGCAATAGTACTTCACTAATGCAGAAAAGTTGCATTAACCAACTGAAGCTAAACCAACTTACCTTCAAAGATACCACCTTGTCCTTCAACTGCACTGAAAACTGCCCACTTAATACAATTTAGAAGAAAATTATGCTATGGCAAGGATGTAAATACTTCTGCAAAATAAGGCCAGTTGCCTCCACCGACTTCCTCTCACTTTAAGCTGTTAACCCCTCTTTAAATCAGAATTGTCTATTATTTTTGTATTCTGTGTGTGGGTTTTTTAGAAGCATTTGTAACACCGTTCACCAGTGATATTGAAACATATTATTATGTCTTCCTGCCCACCTGGAAGGGAATTAACTACCATGAGTGGTGCCACAATGCCATTTTGCTTAACTGGTTTTCAGCTGTCAGTGCTAGGAACTACTGTTAGAGGTACATGCAAGGAAGATCAAAACTAAGGTGACGATGTTACATTGAAATCAATGGTGTGAGGGGTAAACTGGACTGATATTGCATTAATTACAATAATTAACTCTACATACTTCTGACTCTGACTCTTCATGTGATGCTGCTCTCCTGTATCGGACTTTACTTCCGTTTCTTGAATCTTGTCCTGCTTCCTTTTCTTCAAGTTTAGCTTTTGTCTTCCCTTTCTTCATAAGAAAATTATCTACTACCCAGAACATTAATGCCTGTTAAAAAGAAAAAGGGAGTGACAGTTCAGTTTTCCTCAGAGTAGCGTACGTTCATTCATTCAGTATTTGGGCAGAATCAGGAAAAGTTGACAATAATTCTGAATTGGCCGAACAGGTAAAATCTTATTTAAGCATGCAGTCACATGGCTTATTACACATTACGTGAATGCTCTATAACATAGCTACTTGATTCCTTCGTAGAAGAGAAGAAAATAAGAAGAGTAGCTGCTATTCAGAGCAATCACATATTAACTCTTCGTGTAGAAATGTGAATGTTTAGGCAGACACCTTAGTGCAACGGACTTTTGGTTCTCAAAGGATAAAATCCATGCTGTAACAAATTAACGAAAGAAAAAGTATCACCAACAGTTATTAAATGCAAGGACACCCGAGATCTCTGGCTCTAATCCCTAAATCCCGGATTGCTGGAAGAGTACACTTTGGGAAGGATGATTGCGCACTTGCCCTTTCTCCCTGCTCCATCATGGGTCAGCTGCTCTTAGCTACGGTCAGACACAGGACACCTCACAGCTGTCCTTAGACCAACTGCTTCCTAAAGCAAATTTCATTGTAATTTTATGATTTCTATGTATGTATTTCAGTATTACACTCAATCTACTGAAGTCATCAGGCCAAAAGAGGTCTATAAGGCATTTCTGCACCCCTCCTGAGCCTGGTTACTTAGCTCGCTATGGATTTCAGCTCTGTAAAATCTACATATCCAGATGTTTCATCCACTCTTTAACACCCCTGCTCTTTAAAAATTAACTTAAGCACCAAGGTACACTGAGCTTTAAGGACTAACGTTCATTAACAACCCCCCCACACACACATGGCAGAAAGATATCCAAGTAAACATCTCACAGAAACATACAAGTGGTACTAACATTAACAAAGAAGGGCACTATCAGCATGACGATAGCCAGCTCCAGCTGGGGGTTCTCTATAGGATTCAATAAAGCTACCTGTGAAAAGAAAAAGATTAAGTTCAGATCATGGCAGCATGTGCACATAACTGGACTACTAAGTGCAATTGTTCGTGTACTAGCTAATGCTACAGAAACAATTTGTAATGAACCAAAAAAGGGCAGCTTTGCAGAAAAGGAAAGTACTTCAGACAGCTTATAAATCACCACAGATAAGTGGGGCTGACAAGAAACTTATCTCTGTCATTTTTGTTTACAGAAGCCTGAAGAGCTGTGTTGGAAGAGTCTTGAACATTTTAGAGCTGTGTGTTCCCCAGGAACACATTTTAAGTTCCATCTTTAGGAAATCCAAACAGAGAAGAGTTTTAAAAAATACACAGTAAAGAGAAGACAGTTCCCAAAGAAGTCAGGAGCCTTCAATAGGGACTAACTGGTTTAACAGGCTCTAACACCATGCACCATCACTTTGAATATTATGTTGCACATATTCTATCAAAATTTAATTATTCATCCAATCATCAGCAATGGCTTCACTAATCCATTGCACATTTCTAAACTTGTACAATTTAGATCTGTCAACAAGGGCAGGCAAAAAAAAATTCTTTAGAACCCTACAAAAAGTAATATAAAGTAGCTGTAAGTAAGGGTTAAAGAATGAAGAAAAGGAAGAACAACTTAGTAGCTTCAACAGCACTCAGAAAAGAAGATAGAATAAAATTTTATGTATTGCACTATTTAAAGAACCTCCAAAATACGATAGGATGGCAATGGATGCCAGAACACCTGACCAAACTAAAAGAACATGCCACTACCACAGATTTAAAGGACACTGACTGTAGACAGTTATGATGCTTGAGCCACACCAATAAACACTATTAGAAGTCTATCGCTTTGCAGCTTCTACCTGGGATCAATCTGTCTGTAAAACGCTGTACAATACAAACCTCTTTCCACTGAGGTATAAGCAGCACTATAATGATGATGGTTTTCTCAAATGTCATTATCATTATGTACAGAACACATTGGCCCACCCAAGCACTGCACTGCAGCGGGTCACCTGCAAGAAAGAAGAAAAGTTCAATATATGCTATAGGGTTGATTTTACTTCACAGCAAACATTTTAGAAAAGCACTATTAGAAGAGGCACGGCAGCTATGGCCTCTTAAACTGCCTTCTCCCATTTCCTTAGTGCTGCTCCTACCCCTCCTTCAGCCTCATCCCAACTTTCAAAAAGTATCACTTAGAAACCGAACATAACGGGACATCACCTGATTCAGCAGTACCTGGTTATATGCTCCCTGTTTTACAGAATCTGATGAAAGCAAGACAGATGTAGTTGCATTACATCTATTTCTCATCACATTGTTATTGTTGACCCTCTGTCATGAAGTACTAGGTTTCTTAGAAGGGAAACCATAAGGGAAACATAGCTGGGGAATTTTTTTTTTCCCCCCAAAATAAAAAAATTATTTCCCTTCAGTCCAAGTAGAAGCATGATTTCTGCCATTCTCCCTAGGCTACCTTAAACATATCTTTCCTCTCTGAATAGTTAGTTATCATAACTAACCAATTGTAATTGAAGCAATAGGTGCAAAAGCCGCTATGAAATATTTAATTGAACAAAAAATTAAGACCACATTTTAGTCTCACTTTGAAAAGGTTTGAAATTCTGCTGTACCCCATTGTAGCAGAGTGAAAACCTGAGTGCATTAAGTTATCTGCCAGACAGAATGAAGACCACAAATATCTGAATATGAAAACTTATGTAACTATCATACTCTATGAAAGCAAAGAGAGAGAGAGAGGAAAAAAAAAACAAACCCAAACACCCAGGGAAAAAAAAGAGGACCAGTATGCCTAACAAGCTCTGCAGGTCAGCTTAAAGCAGCACTTCACTGGAAGCTGAAAAGAAGCTTTGGAGGAGGGTGTTAGCTCTTTAGTCTTCATAATAACCTCTGCAACATTTTCAAAGGCAGCTTAAAACTTTTAGCCTAGGGATGAATAACCAGCAACGGAAATTCAGATGCTTTAATGTATTTGTAATGCATAATGGATAGGCGCTACTTCCTTTTCTGGAACATTTCTGAAGGCTTTCAGTATAAATACTTGGTAATAGTCTTGAGACTTACTGTTTGCTGCTTAAAAGCTGTGAAGAGAAACTGATATATCAGACTGAAGTCCAAAACAAAGAAACCTTCCTAAACAAGTTTTACAGTAAGAGCTAGTGATCAACACTCAATAGTCCAAGAGAAGAATGTCAAAATGTTTCATGTTTTACAATTACATACTGCAGCAGTTTATGGCTTCTGTTGTAAAAAAAAAAAAAAATTACTAATGTTTCCTTTTCCAAATTTTCTAACTCAAATTTGAGCAACTGTGATTCTTCTGAAGATACAAGGTCTGAATTAGATTTGAGAATCAAATTTTAGCAATTAATTTCTATACGCCACATTTTTATTAGCCTTCTCTAGTTTCCTTCATTAACTAGCAAATATGGGAAAAAATAGCGTTAGCTACAGACTTACCATTGAAACTTTACCAATTTATTCTAAGCTCTTTTCTAATCTGTATTTAATTCCTAAAAGCAGAGACGGCTATAGCAACTTTGCATCTATTCCAATTCTGTCACATGAGATTTTGTATGCCCCAAAATTTTGAAACTCTTAATACAGAGTGTTGTGTGCTATCACCAGTGAACATTTTGTTCCATGATGTTTTGCATTGTGGGGAGGGACACTGTTTTTGGGGGGGAGTTTTTTAGTACACGACTGAAATTAGAAGTTGTGTATATTGAATTCTACTTGAGGATTTTTGTGTGCCCTACTGCATCTACAAAATTATCTCTCAGTTCTAATTACAAGTAGGAAGAACAGGGATGCTGCCTACTAACAATTTCCCAAGTCAGTCTCCCAACAGCATCCTCCTAGAAAAGCTGGGCAGATACAAGCAGGACGGATGGTTCCACAATTCTGACATAAAGGAAAAAAGCTTTCAACACAACAGAGTATGTTGTTCAAAGGGATTCTTAAATCTCAGACCATGGATAAATTAAAAACTGGACTGGACCATATCGTGAACAACCCGCTTTGAGCAAGAGGCTGGATTATATCACCTCTGGAGATCCCTTCCAAACATTTTTTTTTCCCTACAGCTTTATAAAATATGCAATGCATGGGAAAAGCAGAAGTTCACACCACCACCACATCCAGGAGGTGTTCCCAAGAGTATCTGAGACATTTGTACATTCAAAGATTCAGTACTCAAATTGAAATTAGAACTTTAATGTTGAAGCCATAAGCTCTAATTTAATTTCTAAAGACTCTGACAGTCTTTCTTAAATTCTGATTTTATACCTGTTAGGAATAAATTACATGTCTAGAATAAACTAGCAAACCAGTAGAAATCTTGTTAGTGCAAGAAAAGTGCAATACTGAAAATGAAAAATTCTGAATCCTCAGCAATTACAACTGTAGCAGCATTTTTTAAAAATGCTGGGCAATGAAAAACTAGTCCATACTATTTCATCAGCCACTTTGTAGAAGCACGTTCATAGACAGCTCTTGAACAAAATACATGCAGTTCTCCTATTCTGTAACTTCTCTCTGTTTTTCAAATCCCGAGATACTATTTTAAGAAAATGCCAAGTCACAGAACTACTCCAAAATAATTCCAAAATAATTTTTAAGTAAGCACTATCCACCCTATATGGCTATAAGCAAGTTGCTCTGCAAGTTGCAAAGAAAGCACTAGAGGGAAAAGATGCATCAAATACAATTTCTAAGCTTTGCCACCCAAGAATCAGAGATCACAGCACTATTTAGTTGCCATTGTCACCAAGAGGGAATTGGTCGCCTGTTTTCTACTTGCAGCAGCTAAGGTAGCCTAAAACAAGACAGGAAGGAGAATGCAGGAACATTCTTTTCAGTACAGATCATGACTGCTTTTCTCCTCTTTACATATGCAAATATAGTAACACTTCTATTAAAATCCAGCTGCTGGTGTAACGAATCTGAAAATACAAAACTGGAAATACAAAGACAAATCTAGTAAACTTAAAAATTCTGACGTAAAAAAGCCTGTGAGGGAGCGTTGTGCTACTTTGTTTGTAAATCAGCGTGCAGTGCTGTTTGGCTGTACAAACAGCAACCATTATGAATGCTGTTATTTTGGTATCCATTCTTTACTTGAGGCATTTATGCTTTAAAAACTATCCTCCATATAAAGAAAAGGCTTTTAAAACCAGCAGGACACTGCTATTTTTGTGACAGCTTCAAGTAATGAATCACCAGGGATCAAGTAATAGAGCTAAGAAGGGAAATGAGCTCACGGCGAGCATTAACTCGAGACAAATGATTATTTAGGCTCTAGAAACACAAACATCGCTCAATCACAAGAAGAGACTTGTGGTGTTTTCTTCTTTTTTTTTTGGGGGGGGGGGGACAGGACGACAGGACGATGGACTACTCTTGTTTGTTTTCCCACACTTGTAAACAAACTGAAATCACACTGACCTCCAAGCTGAGGGCTCAGCTTTACCACTTCAGATAAAACGCGGCAAGTCTCCGATACCTTTCCATAAGCAGCCACCTCACCACCCATGCATGCCGAGCATCCACATGCAACTTCAAAATACTAAGTTTAAACACACTTGTGACCCCACAGGACTGCAATTTTAGCCCCTCCTTCTATCCTACTTGTCTTATTTTTCGTAAGATTATTTCAAATGATTAAAGAGTTTTCTTGGGGCCAAAGTGAAAATTTTTAAATAAGATGGCAAGAGGGGTTTTAACTTTAGAAACAACAGTAGCACTTAACAAAGAGGGCAAAAAATAATCCGGTGCAACTTGTCCTTTTTAGACGGATTTCTTACACAGGGTCTAACCTTATTGCACAGTCATTACTAATAACTTCCCATCTGCTATCTAGTTCTTTTTATACCAGAAGCCTCTCCCACATGATTAATGGAAACACAGATTTACAATATGCTTTTTAATAGTCCTCGCAATAGCTTGATTAAAAAAACCCAACACACTAAGGACAGGCCAGCACATTAATGAGGATACAGAAAAGAAAGTTAGTCACTAATCAAGTGATCTGATGAGTTGGAAAGAACAACTAAGTAAAGACAACTTATACAATTTCATATATCACTTATAGACACACAGAAAGAAGATATAATCGATAAACCAGCTTAGGCATTTCAGATCTCCGTACTCAAAATGACAATAACAGACCAGTTGCAGACCACCTCTGCAGCAGAATAAAAGTAACAAGTTCATTTGTTGATTTTAAAAGCTTAGTTACTGCAGTCACAAATGCCTGATAACTAAAATAAAAACCAGGTTCATTTTGGAAGTGAATGAGAGACACAAATTTGCGGAGAGTAAATATATTCCTCACACGTTCCCATCCACACAGACCACTTATTGTTAAAAGGACATTAAAATGGGAGAGGAGAACAGATTACACAGGAAACAACAGAATGGTATTAGGAAGAAATAAAATCTAGTATTTGGCATGATTACGTACCTACTTATAACTCTAATGGAAACACCAACTTTTTTCGTCTGAGTGAAAAGCCAATTTTATATGGCTTGAAAGCTGATCAAACATCTTGAAATGGCTTCAAGCCAAATCAGAAAAAGAGACTTTGGGCAATAGGTCTTAAAGCTCAGTAGAAGGTGTAGCTCAGCAGTATCTCAGCTCCTTCCTTGCCTTTTTCCCTTCCCTGGGCACCTGTACTTACCTAATCTCTTAAAGACCCAAGTCTGGGGACTGAGCTGGAGGAACTATTTACTTTTCTACATATGGTGAATTTTCTGATGGTTTAGCCCTCTGAATCAGTTCCCTGAAGAGCAGGGAAGAGCTCCAAATGTGCACCAGTCCAAGGAAGAGAATGAAAATACTGGACTGTGGCACATGGGGAAAAAAGCCAATAAACAGGGTTGTGGCAGTGCTGATTTAAACAGATTAAACAGTCATAAACCATATCCTACAGGATACACATTAAATCTACACAAATCTAACAAAAAAAAAATGCCCTAATGGTATAGGCAGTTATTTCTCCTAAGATAGGTGTTTGTCATCATAAAACAAAGAAACCTGGAAAACCAAAAAAAAACCTACCAATGATAATTACAAAACTGCTATGAAAGGTTTTACTTTGTTAGGAAAACATTATTTTAACTTTCCCCACCCCGAAACCACAGGGTTTGTTTGTTCTCTCTGATGAAGAGCCATATCTCTCTTACAAGGCAACCTCACCTCTCATTCCTATCTCAAGGAGCTTCAAATGTAATTTTTAGCTTCTATACAGAACTTCCATTCCCAACCAGCCAGACTAAGCAATATGAAGATAACAGGCTGAACAGAATTAAATGTTGATGTTGGGTATGTATGATACTCAACTGCACCCACAAATCTGCAGTTGCTGCAGATCAGTCACCTTCTGTGGCTAACGTAATGGAAGACAAAGCAACTCCATGTAAAAGTGATTTCACTAGTCTATCCCTTAGCCTGTACAAAAGATATGAGCATTTTTCATCAATGATACAAGCCTTACATGCAGGAGTTTGAGTGAACATCACTTGAGGACAACCTTGCCATTCTCTTCACTTGAAGTATGTGGTCGTTTACTTCAAAGAGGGCTGGCAGAGCTCTTAGCCTGTACCTTCAGACACCAGCATGCGATTCCATCAAAGCTTTAACAGGAAATGACCTTCCAGCTGTCATGTATTTAGAAGCGTTTCAGAGTAAATTTATCATGCTGTTATTTTTACCATGAGATTACACAATATCATAATTTGTTCGATCGCTCCTAAAAAAATATTCAAGTAGTTGTTCCAAACTCACTAAATGCTTAGACTTACTGAGCTAACGCAGAAGGTGCATGCCAAGATACAGGCTTAAAAGAACCCTCATGACACGTGAAATATCAAAATGATCACTATAATCATTGTGTAATGATTTTAAGATGAGTTAACCACTAGCTGAAATATTCTGAGATTCTATCCTGAAAAACATTTCAGTGCAAGAAGAGAAACATTTACCATATTCACCAAAGCGAAGGGACTCCCACTGCTGCCATTCCACAATGCTGCTGACTGCACGTATACCAATGTAGATCAATAGCATCCCTAAAGTGGCATCTAACAAGAAGTTGATAAGGTACCTGAAAGGAAAAATGTAAAAGAAAACAAGGAGCAGGAGTCCATTTTCTACAAGTTGTGTATTTTAACACCACGACTGATAAAAGATCTATATATATGTTGAGAAGCCAGAGTACTGAGAATAGTCATTTCCTCGCTTCTGTAATTACATAGCCTATAATTGAAATAGTTTTAGAAGAGTCTTAATATTTTGTTTATGCCTGTATTTTCATGAACTCTGGTGTGTGCATGTACATTACTCTATATAAAACTCCAATACTCATTTTATTTGCTTTACTTGTTTAAATTAAAACTAGATTTCCTTTTTTCCCATTGCTTAGTTCATTCTGCATGGAAAACCTGTATTTGAATAAACCCAAAGGAATAAAAGGAAAAAGAATAAAAAGAAAAGCTGCAGACACCTCAAAGAATTTGAAGGTAAAAATTTCAATCCCAAACACTCTCATTCTGATGGGAAAAGACACAACTAGAGAGTTTTTCTTGCTTGAGGGAGCCCTCTCCTAGCCTATCATGCCTATAGGGTACAGTCACTATCTCGGGCCAAATTTCAGCTTACTTAGTGTTAGGGAGAAAAGTAGTTTACTTTCTTGCACGTCAGTTCTTGTCCAATAAACATTTGAAACAATCAGGAACAAGCCTTCCCAGAAACAAAATCCAACTAACTACCCCTCAAATGGACACACAACTGCTGCACTACTAGTTTGTTTCAAGAAGAGCTTCTGGGATCTTACCTATGTTTCAAGAAACCAGAGATTAATATGGGTTTCAAATTAATTCTTAGGTTCGTTAAATGGCACAGCTAAAAATCAGACCATTTTGTTCGTCACTTTTGTTTATTTACTATCACTGATTTTAGCTGAAGAAACCAGCAGCTGAGAAAGAGCCCACTAAGAGACACATAGCAAATCCCTGTTACTGAGATTCTTACTTCGCAATTCCAAATGCTTACGGTAAACTCTAGAGTCTATAGGAACTTATCTGCAGGGATAAAAATACAAATCAGAGACCTGTGGGCTTCGGCTGGCTGTGGCGACAAATCCACATGGACAAAATAGTATCAGAAAGCGGAAAGCAAAGACCGAATGCGTGCATTCAAAACAGTAAAGGAAAAGCTGTTCTAACCCTCAAAATCCCGTTCAAAGAGCAGCTCAAAACCAAAAAATGAAACAGATAATGCCTTGTTTCAGCAAAGACTTACACATAAACTTTTTAAAAAAGTAGTTATTTTCTAATAGCTGTGTGTCAGATTAGAGTTTTAATGAACTTGGTACTAGACAAACATTAAAATCAAGGTTTAGTGCTTGGCAGAGGGAACTCAGCAATTACAAGCCTACACAAGTCATTTTAAGGCCACAAGAGGCTGCTGTAAGTCTGCAGGAAGGCAGCCGTCAGGAGCAGGGAGAAGAGCTATGCCAACACCTATTTCACATCAAATTGCAGCTCACAACACAAGCCGAGCACGCCTGACATTCCCAAGCGCATCAGGCTCACTACATGTCGGCAACGTGCTCATGTGATGCGCAGCATCAGCCCTGCTCATGTGTAACCGGTGCACCAGCACCACCAACAAAAAAACAACACCTGCCACTACTGGAGAAATGCATCTGGCTGAGCGTTCAGCGAGGAAAAGGCTGGGCTTCACACAAACTTCCCGGTGCACAGCATACAGCCAGCTGAGTACCTTGCACCACAGGAGAAGAGTGCTGTTTGCTTTTTCTATTTAAAATTCTTCAAACAACCACCCATCTGTCAAGGTGTTTTAACAGATGCTTTATCAGCTGTGATAGGATCACCCACCTGCCTGAGTTGCAGCACTACATTCCCAAACAACTGGCAACTTCCAGCTGTAGTTCTTTCCAAGCTTTGAACCACAATGTTTTCTAAAACTACCTTTTTCTGGTTTTGTTCTGAAAATAACTCAAACTACAAAACAGGAAAGAAGAGAAAACTATCCGTGTTTGAACTTCCTGAGTAAAATTATTATTAAAGTCACAGATAGAAATGTTGCTTTTACTCACTAATTTTGACCCACTCACACACTTAAGATCTATGTTTCCCAAGAAAGGGCAAGTGGCTTTGATCAATACTACACGCTATTTCTTTCTGCTAACAAGGAGGGCCTGCATCATTGCCCAAGAAATTACAGAGCTCCACACTGTGATTTTTATTATCCCGAGAACAGTGAATAACAGTTCTCTACACCACACCCTCTTGTTTTGTGTCATGTTACACTTGTATGAAAAGTGGTATTAAAAATATATGTAGACTATATTAAAACATGTAGAGGAGAGCGCACATGTTAGCAAACCCTTTATTTTGAAAACCTGGTACACAGCACAAAGTTACTTTTAATTTTACAATACTGTAATAAACTGTTGAGCTTCTGGTCTGGTTTCGGCTGGGACAGAGTTAATTTCCTTCTTAGTAGCTGGTACAATGCTGTGTTTTGGATTTGGTGTGAGAATAATGTTGATGACACATTGATGCTTTTATAGCTGTTGCTGGGTCATGTTAATACTAAGTCAAGGACTTTTCAAGTTTCTCAGCCCTTGACAGCCAGAGGGCTGGAGGGGCACAAGAAACTGGGAGAGGGTACAGCCAGGACAGCTGGAGGAGCTATTTCATACCACAGAACACCTTGTAAACTGGGAGGGGTTGACTGGGCCTGCTGACCACTGCTCCGGGACCCGCTGGGCATCGGTCAGCGGGTGGCGAGCAATTGTATGGTGCATCACCTGTTTTCTTAGCTCCCTTCCCTTTGGATTTTGTTGCTCTCCCCTTCTCCTTCCTTTTCATTAAAATTATTTAAAATTATTGTTTTTATTCCCCCCCCCCCCCCCCCCATTATTAAATTGTTCTTATCTCAACCCTCAATTGTACGTTCCTTCCCAAGCCTCCTCCCCATCTCTCAGGGGCAGAGGGGGAGTAAGCGAGCGGCTGCACGGTACTTGGCTACCGGCTGGGGTTAAACCACAACAGTTTTAGATTTAAACACTAACAATTTTAGACACGCTTTGGTTAGCTTACTTGAATATATACTTTAATATATAAAAATGGAATGAAAGCAATTTACACCTGCCAGTTTTTAAATCTATTGTGAAATTCTTAAATCAGTAAGCAAGGAAAAATCCTACCAATGATGCCTGGAATTATTGAAACTGTCACAATTATAACCTGAACTTTACAGTTAAGTGTGTTAAAATAAATGCATTTTCTCTACCAAAATGCTTTGTGGTGGGAAGAGCAAACTAGTGTTTTACTTGCACATTTATAGCATGTAGGAACACAGAAGAAACCAAGGAGGAATAAGGGTTATAAAACAGGTTTGTGAAGCAACACAAGCATATTCCTTGAGCTGCGCAATGCCTTTGTTTACCAAAGGACAACAGTGAGCAGGTGCCACTGGAGGAACTGGATTGGTTTTTAAAGGGGAAATTACTAGGCTTTTAGAAACAATTTCACAGCTTCTATTACCAGGAATGTGTAAGCTTCTTCGAGCATGAGCCCTATCAAGAACAAACCCAAACAACTGCCATTTGCTTCAGGAGCTCCTGTAAAGAGCATGACAGGGTCTTAGTCATAAAATCTTCAGGTTTAATACACTACAGTGAAATGCTTATCTACTTAGTCACACTTCTCCAAGCGTGACATTGCAAAATTAATTTTTGTACTAACTGCCTGGGTACAGAGCAAGATTTCCTGCTTTTAACAAAATGAAAATAATACTGCAGTAGCTAATGTAGGTTTTAGAAGAAAATACAACCGTGAACGACTTGTTATTTTGCTAAATATGCCTGAAAGCAACAGGACTGTATATGAACCCCCCCGCTGCAGTGAACAGTGCAGCTAGTGGTCAGCGTACACAACTTTCTATTAATTTCCTTTGATCCCTAGCACCTCCTTCAGTAAACAGCCTTGTATTACAATGTTTATCCTAAGTCCTTGTTTATTAATTGGAGAGGGAGAAGTAGTAAGAGTTTCTCCTCAGTCTAAAATATCTATACACAGCCCAGAAAACACTTTCCCAGGCCCTGCTAGGCATGAACTAAAAGAGCAGAAACTCCGATACTTGATCAACTAAGCTTAAACCAAAGGTTTTTGAAAGTGATTGATTTTTACCATGAAAATTGGTTTCTCAGGTTTATCTTGCATTATCATCAATGTACACCATTAAACTCAAATGCAGAACTTCCATAAAGACCAATCATTTTGAAATTAAACACTCACAGTGAACAAGGGTCTTCTTCTGTAAGGTCTGATAAATAGACATTTGCAAAGTGGATGAACAACATCCCTATGGCTTGCTTGGAAGTATCTAAAAACCTGTATAGAGTAAAAACAGTTTTTAAGACACACAAAACTGTTTACACCACAATCAGACGTTGCAAATTTATTTTAATTAAAATTCCATCTCAATTATTCACTTAATCTTCAAATAAGAACACCAGAATGATAAAGAGTCATGGTATTTAGCTTACTTAGCAATGTTTAATTTTAAGTTCTGCCCCTTTTTTCCACGGGTATTGCTAACAGTAAACCAAATGCTAACTTGAACCCTTAGCGCTGTCATGTTAAAGTCTTGGGATATCCTCTTGGTATCATGTGCATTACCAAAGAGCTAAACTTCACAAAATCTAGCTAAGTCTTTAATAACCTCCTGTAAACAATGAGTATCCCAGCCGCAGCAGATATTTCAGTCCTTTCATGTTTATGCATTTTTAGCAAGTTTATGGTACAGGCAGAAATGAAATTCTCATCACATGCTTGTTGGTGAACAATTTAATAGCTGGCAAATGAGTCCTTTATCTACAGTATTTCACTAAAAAGCCAACATATTTTTCACCTGAAAGCATGAAATGGTCTCACTGAATTTTATCTGTAGTACAACAGCTTAGACCACACTGCAAAAGAATTACAACCTTGAAAACATTATCTCCAAAGCAGATGACAGAGAGAAAACAGTTTGCTACTTACAGGGAAAATATAAAAAAAAAAACCCACCTGGGTACTGATTCATTAGTGACTCTAGCCCTTACCGTTCTTCTACAGTCATCCTTTGCACAAAAGCAGAACTTCCAGTGAATGTTTCATTAAATGTTAAATATAGGAATGGTGTCAAATGTATTCTGTAGGCAAGTGTGTTCTTTATACAGACCAACAGCCCTTCTGCTTGTTGATTCCATGTCTAAAAGAATCCCAACAACCCAACAGATTCAAGCAACACTGTATACCTGAATTCATCTCCCCTCCCTGACAACTTTATTCTTTCGCATTCATGGCATGACATTGAGAGCAGAGTGTTGAAGATGAGGCAGGAAGCCAGTGAGTTACTTATCTAATCAGTACACCATACTATAAATAACAGTACTCAAGTCCCAGAACAAGATTCTTTGCTTAAAAATTAAGGGCTATCACTGCACTTCTCAGAACTTCAGGCTGAGGTAGACTGTAGTACACAAAGATTTTGTATTTATTTTTTCGCTAAAATAAAGGTCAGGATTAGTCCTGAAAAGCAGCATTGTATGAGAGTAATTTAAACCACTGAAGTCTTCAACAACTGGAATGACAGCTTAATGTTTACATCAGTCTCAAAACTAGTACAGGTTACGTTGGCATTACTACAAGCCAACAACTTTTTAAAAGTAATAAAAAAGATGGTGCTATTTTATGCCTTTTTTATTTATATCTTTTACCATACTGCTTTCAATATTATACATAGCTACAGAACATGGAATTTTGTTTAAGCCCAGCCAAGAGCTTCCTATAAGCTTCTGTAAGTTTGTAGACATTCAGAGGCATCTTGGGGCAACTGTTAAGTTCCCATCTTCAGAAGCAAGCACAAGCTTATGTCTAAATGTACACCTTCAGAGAGATACTTGGAAGTGTTTAGTGAAAAGAACTAGCAGGGAAACACACAGAAGAGAACTTTTTGTTGGCTCATGTATTTTGGTAGCCTTTTTTGTTCCTCGCTGTCAGTCACCAATTTCTTGCCATCATTTTTTTTTTTTTTTAAATCATCATATGCAAACAATTATTTCCTCCATTTCTAAAACATGCATGAAACAACAAATTTAAGAATAAAGCATGCAGCATACCATATCCTCCAGGGACGTCTTTCATGCTTTGGTTCTCTGAAGCGTTTTACTAAGAAAAAAAAAATATAATTGAAATCAATCAGCAACTCTCAAAGCAACAAAAATATAGAAAAATGAAAGCAAATCATCTTTCAGAAACATTACATTCTTTGATAAATTAGATCTTACACAGCTGCATTTCACTTTATCAATCTCTAAGGATACATTTTTAAAGAAACTGGCTCCCTTCCGTCACCTTCACGTCCTTACAGATCCCTCGTCTGACTGTCAACACACCTCACATGAAAAACCAATATATTACCAACCACTATGTCATTGGCCTTAGCTTTTATGACCGCCCATCCAGAAAATTTAATTTCCGATAGGAAAGCAGGAATTACAAAAGACCGTTTCTTTTGCTCACTGGAGAGCAAAAGTCAAATTGGAAAGTATTCTCACAATATAGGGGCAATCTATAATATCAGGAATAAATCAAGTTCATTAGTAACAGGACAAATATATCCTCTAATCAAGTATATTTATTTTATGGATGACAAATAAGACCTTTGTGGGCAAACTGAATTGCAAAAGGAAAGCAGTGCAGATTTTTTCAGTCAGATAATTCCTTCACAAAAAGGTTGATACTCATTAACATATTAAAAACTATTTAAAAAAAATAATCCAGTATTAAAATTACTGCCAACTATATAACAACAAAAAATACATAAAATTGACTATTTCAATCTTGAAACACATTATACTATAAAAGTGTTCAGTTATCTGATAGAAGGCTCCTCTCACAGCCTGCCCAGCTGCTCCCAGGTCCATCGCCACAAGCGCGGAGGAGCAGGACCCAACGGCAGATGAAGGAACAGATCACAGACTCAGGAGGCAGGGACAGCTGTCCCAGTAGAGCCTCAGTTCCACCAGCCAGGGCTGACCCCCATCCTGGGGAGCCGGCTCTGGAGCGCCTTTGGGACAAAGGTGGTCAGTGCATCAGGGCATGGGACCACTACGGGATGCAGGGGAAAAGTGTTTGGTGATTGCACAAGACTTACTACAGGTTGTTTAGGGGAGGAACCAAAAGCAGGGAAGAGGAAGGATCTAGATGACTCATGGAGGAACAAGTGTGTGAAAACAGAGGGATAAGGGGATAAAAAGTTGCTCATACGTAGCACTGTGTGATCTGCAGTTTGTCCTATCTTTAGGAAATTCCAGTTCTAACTGTTTCTGGGCAAGAAAATCTTTTTCCCTACTGGGAACACGTGCTCAGCCCTAACAGAGGTCAGACTTGGGGCAGGGAGCTGTGGCAGCCTCGCTTTTGCCTGACCTGGCCTCATGCTGCAATACAGACTTATTTTCTGTTACAGCTGCAAGATACTAGTTCCTTATATATCCCAAAGACAAACCAAAGATAACAGGGTAACGGAAAACCTTTCCACTAAGGATGGGGTTTACTTCCTTCTTCTGTCCACGTTTCGGTGTCACTCACCAGCTCCTTCAATATAGTCTTCAAAAATAATTATTTAGGCTCTTATTTCAAAAATTATTTATTTTTTAAACAAAAGGAAAATTTAAGCCTCAATTTCCCTCCTCCCCTTCAACTTGCAGAAATTCTGTCTTAAAAGGCACAAACCGTAGCAGGTATAGGTCAGGCAAACCATCAGTAGGTATTTTGACCTGCTTCTCCAGGTATTAGAGATGAATTTAAGTTTCAAATAGGATGTTG
The DNA here is from genome assembly GCF_023634085.1 of Falco cherrug. Classification (NCBI taxonomy): domain Eukaryota; kingdom Metazoa; phylum Chordata; class Aves; order Falconiformes; family Falconidae; genus Falco; species Falco cherrug. Next base: position 6,546,755 of record NC_073700.1, on the reverse strand, counting down.
CATGTAAATTATGCTTACTGGGCTTTCCAAGCCTTTAAAACACGTTTTGGTTTATGAATCAATCACAACTTTTTCACAAGGAAGGCAAGCTCACCCAAAGCCAACCATCCTCATACAATACAGCATTAATGTAATTACCTGAATGCCTTTAATTAAATAAATACATAAACATTCACCGCTGAGGTGGAGGGGCAGCATTTCCAGGGAGCAGTGAGCTAACAGCTTGCCATTTTTCCGTCACTGCTTCCGACAGCAGAGAGAGAGAGAAACTGTGTTTCACTCCTGTGTAATCTGACCGTTAGAAATTAAAAAGTGACAAGAGGAAAAGACCGTTCATTTACACCAAAGCTAAAGCTGTAATAGCAACATTTGCCAGCAGTTTCCTCTGAGAACAGAATGCCATAAATATAAAACTTCTGCTAAAAATGAGCAACACCCAGCTAAGTTAAGGAGTTTGCCGTTTATGACCGGTCCCCCCCAGTCACACTATGGATTACTTTAGTGCCACTTTCCCACAACAACAGGAAGCCACAAAGCATCACAAAATAAATGCAAGAAACAGAAGTTTCAACTTACTGTGGAGTTTGTGCAAGATCTTTTTCTGCAGACAAAATAGAAAATAAACTGGTAAGATTTGCATATCTGGGGGGGAGAGGTGGGAATTCCAAGCTTAGACTTACGTCTATTTTTACTATGAAGAAGCTGTATAAGCCTGTGGATTCGTTTCTTTCTCTGAAGTATCCACAAAACAATTGTTTGGAAGAGGATACTCAAAAACAATTCAACTAACACCACTTCAAATTTTATCCATACTGAGAAAAAGACTTCAGAAGGTCCACGTTTCTCTGGCCAGTTCCGAGAACATAACATTTCATTTGAGTTAACATTAAACAGGAGAGTTAGCTCTGAAAGCCTAGAGGCTTTCAGATGTCTTTTGGGAATGTATTAAATGGCTGATCACACCACATACTTCCATCCCCCGCTAAATGAAATGAGATAATCTGTTTAAATGCTTTAGGAGTTGCTACTTGATGAATGTGTACCTGTACACTTGAAAGCCCAGTAGATCCAGAGGAAACAGGGTTGTTTTCTCAGCCTAGTTTCTTGCAGCTCTATGTCTGTGAGCATCAGGTATTTCTGACATACCAGATATTGCCAGGTATTTTCCTGCACACCCCTGCGCAGTATCTGGGTTACGCTGCCTATCTGGCACAACGGGCTATCACATCAGAGTGGCTGAAGTCGACAGCAATTCAACTTCTCCCCCAGCACGGGAGCGTGCTTTCTGGATGGCTGTAGACACCTGGGGCCTTCCCAGTAAGTAATATGAGCAAAAAAATGACAGGCTGTAGATAATCACACTGGTAAGCTCAGAGCTGAATATTAACAAATTAATTTTGCAACCAAAAGCCAGCACATTTTGTCAGATAAAGCTTCTGTAAATTTTTTAAGCATCTATCAAATTGGGGAGGGGAAAGCAATTCTCCCACTTGCCCTCCCCCCAAATATGCCACGATTGTCGAAGTTTTCAGCCCCTCTCACAGTTTCTCTTGGCAGTCTGCACTGCCTCACTGTAAACTCAGAGACGTGCACTGGTGCGTGTGTCAGCTGACAGATGGATCTCAATCTGCCAACTTCTCACTCCGAGGAGACAGTACCACTCCATATGCTTCAATTCGGAGCGCTATACTCGCACTAGCAAGAATTCACCATATTTAATATTAATTAACTAATAATGTTCAGAATTTCATACTGAATTATAAATGAAGAAAGAAGTGCTGCTTGTTTATACGCTCCATGCCAGAAACATTCAAGAAAGGAAACAAAAGCACTTCTGCCAACAAGCATGTGAGCTGCCAGATGGACAGTTAATAGATAAGCATATAAGGCAGAGTATTGCTAATGCAAAATTCAAGTTCCTTGAATCATCTTCCCATTTCATTGAAATTCTAGAAATAATTAACGCCAGAGTACTGTGGAAAGGTTTCCAACAGTTACTTTAACACAGGAGTTCTGCAGTCAGTATTCCAGAAAACTGAAGACTCACAGGGAAGAATAAAGATAAATGTTCATATATAAGAACAGAGACAAGAAACAAAAAGCCTCTTCAATCTGTCAATATGAAAAGCAACACTTGAATCTGCATTTGGAATTCAGCCTTTCCTTCTCTCCCTCCTTCACTTCCTCAAACGTCCCAGAGGGCAAATTTTTCTGATGTGAAGTAACTTCAACATGGTTTCAAGAACTCCACGCTTCTGGGTGGCTGCTCTTGCAGCAGCGCAAAACTGGCTCAACTCAAACATATGAAATGTTTTTACATAGCATGTATCACTGCATTTCTTAGACACGTGTTCTGGAAGTTCACAATAAGAAACCTTCTGATCCCAGTAAAGATCTAAGAAGATTTCACTAGCTCATTAATTTGAAATTCAAAAAAAGGAAAACAAGCTAAAGAATATTCAACATATTTGATGTTCTCCGCAGCTGTACTACAATAACACTGCTTTTCTGAGACGACAATTGGGAATTTCATCTGTATGTCCACTGCTTCTCAAAACTTCTTCAAAACCAGGTCAAAGACAAAGCATGTGAGAAAAATGTTTCATTTCATAAACCTGCTACACATTTCTGCCACCAGATCTCAGCAAAGCCACAGCTGAGCTAGGCAAACAGAAGAAGAAAACCAAAAGTAGGAAAAGTTAGCGAGGGTAAGGTCACATTCACACGTCACACATGCAAACCTGCGCACGTGCGTGGGCACTTTCAGTGAGAACAGAATCAGACCCTTCTTGCGGGCGTACAGGCAACAGGCACAAGGAAACAGCCACAAGTTGCAGCCAAGGAAATTCCAACATAGTGGAAGTAAAATGTTTCCAATGAGACCAATTAAACTCTGCAACAAGTTGCCCAGAGAGGGTGCAAAGACTTCAGTCTCACAGACCTTGAAAATTCACCTGGACGATGCTCTGAGCAAGGGGACACAGGCTGGCCCTGCTCTGAGGAGGAGGTGGGGGCAGGTGACATTTAGGCTCTCTTCCAACAAAAACTGGTCTGTAAGTCTACGAGTCATCTTTCTGTGATATGATGCTTAAAAGTTCCCGAGATTGAGCCAGTTACCAAAGGACCAAAGTGTGGTTAACCAAAACCTATACATACACACATACATATGCATGCACAGAATTTTAACAGTGAGAAATCTGCTGCAGTTTGAGCTTTCGTACAGTGTTATATCATGAGAATGTTCCATCTCCTCCAGCAGGTTGGCTTTGCTGGGCTTCCTGAATAACACATTACAACCAACCAAATCCTCCAACACAGCCCTTACAGTGCAAGACTGTTGTGATCTGTGGGGTTACTTTGATTTTAATTCACATGGTTTCCAACATGCAAGACAAGTATTAAAGTTTCCAGTAGAATGCTGTTTTGCTAATTATGTATGGAGTAACAGCTGAAGAGTTACACCAAGCCTTAGCATCCAAACTCAGAATTGGATGCAGAATTTCATATGGCTACTCTCAGACAAGTGAACTATTTTCGGAACATTTGGTAATCAGGAGAACATATGCATCATAAATTTGATCCTGCAATTTCTAACACTGTAAAAAACTTGTAAAAATCAACTACATATGCAGGCCAGATTTCAATTTTTTAAAATTCTTTTTAGGAAGACTGTCAAAAACACTATTCTCCTTGTTAGTATCAACACTTCCCCCACAACAGTGGGAACCATATGTAATGAATAGGCACAGACACCCTAATAATTCCTGAAAATACACACCACCACCACGGAATGACAACTATCGGTGGATTTTATGTTACCTGTGATCTTTATCACACATTTGAACTCCCCTCCCTTTCCCACTAAAGCAAAGCTTTTAAAAGGCTTGTCTTGCTGTTTATCACCCCCGTTATTCTCTTGGTAGCAGCAAAGAGGAAATAAGAAATTACAGACTTCCCCAATATAGAATTTTTCTTTTTTAAATTAATTTTGCAAGAAACAACATGCCTAATGATAATGATCTACAATGATGCCTTACAAAAAGGTGTACAAATGTATAAACCACATATAACTTGACTGCCAAAAGTTTTTGACACTTACGAACTCAGCATCTCCCTATATTCATAGCTTAAAAAAAATGGGAACATGGGGCGTGTGTGTTTAAAGAGAGGTAATAAATGTGATCGCAAAAAAAGACCAAAAGAGCCAGTAGTTTTGGCTTGCTGCTCATTTCTCCAAACAAAAAAGAAAACGTGCTACAGTCTTGGTAATTCAATTTTTGCCCTACTGCAATTGCTCCCTCTCTTCCTATGCCCTACATTAACTACAACTGAGATGCTCAAACACAGGATACCCTGAAAGCCTGCTGCTTAATTCCCTACAAAAGAACTCCCAAGATCTTAATTATATTTTTGCTTAATGACCTAGACTTGTCAACACTCTTGGACACCAATTATACTAAAGCAGAAATTATACTGGACTAGAGCAACTGATGGCCAGCTACATCTGTATGCGTACATACATATAACGAAAATCACACGTATTGAAGAATGACAGCAGAAACCATGGTTTCCTCATGATGAAGAAAGTTATGGAATAACTCACTCAGAGGAAAATTTTGTTCTAGTCAGTGTTAAAGACTGACATACTATGAAGTGCATAAGCTCACCAGCAAAAAGGATTTTCAAAATTTCTGTAAGACAAAAAGCGGTATTAGCCATGCAAGTACCCAACCCCTTTTCTTAACTCTACTGTGTCCTTGGCCTCAATGGTTCTCTAGAGATATGTGTGTAATTAAGAACCTGTCCATTAAAGACAGTCACCCAGGCAGAAACTTTATAGAAATATTGGACACAATAAAGTTTAATGACCCAGCTAGTTAGTTATTCAGGGACATCGTAAGACTAATGATTCAGTGTCCAGACAGCCCCACGGTACCTGCAAAACTGCAGATCTTATCCCAGTCTCTTCGTTCCAATGGCAGCAGTTAGAATAACATTGCGGCTACAGTTTTTAGCCACAAAAACCTGGCGATAGTTAAACAGGTCTGACTGACACTCTTGTGAGAGCAGAGAACAAGGGATTTTGTTTTACTGCAACATTAAATACGCTAATGCCAAGCATCCGCCAAGCCCAGATATCTCATGACCAGGGCTCTTTTGTCTCACACAGATGACATAAGGTGATGGAAAACGATGTGCCAGCACTGGATTTCACATAGTTTATCAAATGGGCAGCAGTGCTTGCTGGATAAATGCTGGAGAGTTACTGTTACTGGAAGTAACCTCTGTAAAAACATTACTACCTACCTGCTTCCACACCCAGCTAAAACCGACCTGTGCATTTTGTCCCTACAAAAAAGGTTTGGTGATAGCTAAGGGAATGGAGATCACACAGTGAAGCTCCCTTCACAACGCAGGGGAGGAGAGGACAAATCATTATCAGAAAAAAACCCAAAACCTGAGCTTTGGAATAAAACAGATTACGTTGCTCCTTCAGGAAGGGTAGCCAAATGCATTACATGCAGTTGGTGGGCTTTTATTCCTAACACATGCATATTTTAAGCTTAAAAAAAAAATAATTTTCCAAATGCTTAGCTTGTAAAGATTGGCTGAGGGACACACAAACAAGTCATACTACCTGTCACATACAACTCAGTCTAATACAATTTCACCAAGGCTGATCTCACACAGCCTGGTAGCACATGATAGTGTGGTTCTGACAGAAACATTAACTTGGCTGTCAATAAAGGGAACAAATGTGTCTTAGTAGCGCATGCAACCCAGACATACCACATCAACAGCTACTGTAATTGAGCTTTGGCCCTTTTTTATTTTAAAGGTAAAGCTTAATTTTAAAATAGGTAAACCAACTTAGCAGACAAAGAATTAGACACAAGTTCTCACTCACAATTGCTGATTTACTCGCTATCTCCCCAGACAGCCCAGCACTTTACAAGTCAGAAAACACATGTAACACACACTACTTAAACAAAAGTATTCAGCCCTTTACATCCTGAAAGGCATGCCGATACTATAACAATACTAAAAATAAAGGGTTACAAGTAACTGATTTAAGAACTCCAAGATAAATAGCACAAGTAGCTTAGGAAGTATTTATACAAATACTACAGTTGTAAGACAAGATTTGATCTTGGAGACAAGCATTTGTTATCTTTGCATTTAGCATATGTAGCACCATTCAGTCAAGATGTGCTCTATCTGAAAGGTCATAATACAAATCACAGTTTCCCAGCACTCTCAGAGACAGAAGCATATGCTATTCTGTTTCAATAGGTATGAGATAATTAAAGCAAAGTAAATCTAAACTTCCAGCCCTAAAAGTGCCTGCGAGACTGGGTTTAGAAATTTAATACAGAGGTCTCTTGCAAATACTTATACTCTGAACCAGGTGTTATTAAACAACCACACCAAAAAAAAGAAAAGGGTAGGTTGCTAGAGAAATGCATGTACCATTCCTACCATGTGATCCACACACCTAGTGAGAGCTGAAAAATACAGTCTGCTGTGTTCAAGTGGATTTTTTTCTATTAAAAATAAGAACCATTTGGGAAACATGAATTATTTAGTGCAAACCAAACAGAATCAATCCATATTAATGTGCACTAAGCAGCAATTTACGATTCACAACACTGTTTTCACGTACAGCATTCACAAGATCACTCAATAATACATGAAGCTTTCCTAACATTATTAGTATGACAACGGATATCAATGAACTTTGAGTCATTCAAGCTGGTTGTTTTAAACCAGCTCCTGGGAACTGCTGGAACTGCCAAAGCACAGCTACAAGCTCACTCATCATACATTAAAATATTAATTAAGCCAGTAACTGTAGCAGTTTGAAAAGCAGAAAGCAAACCCAAAATTTAAGTTCAGATATACAGAAAATGAATGCAAAAGGAAAACTGTTTCCATTTATAGAAAACTATAAAAAGCAAATATATTAAATCGTGGAGGCCAAAGGTGGACATACACGATATGTTTAGAGTCCATTTAATTTGTAAGTAGCTTGGCTTACCAGATTCATTCTTCCTAGGCTGCTGAAACTATTGATGCAAGCAAGACATTTCACATAATACCAGTTGTTTTAAAAAGAACAAAAAATATACAACCTGCTTTCATACACTCTCTTTACAGACAATGAAATAGCATGAAAGGAGAGTCAGTGGCCAATTATGCAGACTACTTTGATACAACATATCTAACAGTTAGATATCCACGGCATAAATTAAATTTCTGAAATCAAGGTGAACACATGTAATAATTTCCATGTGCATGAGCATTCTTTTTAATGATAAAGCTTCACACTTCTTAACATTTGTGCAAGTTTCATAAAAACACCAAAACCTAATGCCAGCACTAAAACCACTGCCATAAGAAGGCTCAAGCTTTTAGGTTCAGGTGGAGGAGAGTGGGTGTGTGTTGTCCCCCACTCCTCCCCTGTTTAATTTGGAAGCTTCTTAGACTATTTAATCTTCTAACATTACAATTACCTCTCAAAGAAAGTATTAGAAACCTAGACACATAACATACGCTGCTAGTCACACCATCCTCCTCAAAACAAGAAAGCTATGCTGGAAGATGTTGCATAGTAGCTTTTCCAGCCCAAGAAAGAAAGTAAGAGCAATTATTCTAAAAAAGTAATTAAAATTTTAGAGCATATCATCTTCAAAAATTATTAGAGACAGAGGATATTTGTTGTTAGCTGTGAATACTTGATTGTAATTTTAATTTTTTTTAATGGAAAAAATATTTTTGACAAATAGAAAAAAAAAAAAAAGTAAAACAACAAAAAAACAAGTAAAGGTTATTTCTGTAAAGTACTCACATTCAAGGTGACTGACTAGCCTGTCCAGAATTGGTAAGATGAACCCTATAGAACAGTACCTGGCCAAGTTCTGAGCACTGAGGCCCAGGACAATCTTTTAAGTTGTACCAGTTACCAAACCGACGTTAGTCCTATAGAACTGTTACATGTGAAACCCTTAAAAGTTCAGGATCGCCTCTCTCGAGTTCACCTCTCACCAACAATTTCCACTTACTTCCATTGGTTCATCTCTTTCAACAGTGTCAGTGGAGCACAGCAATGGAGAGACCTTTCAAACAAAAGGAGTACACAAATAAACTTCTTTTCACAAATCTTCACATCCTGAGCACCTTGCTGCTTCCCAAGTCCTCCTGGGCTCTATTTAATGCCCTGTGACCAGATAAAACAAGGAAACGTAACACTGTCTTCCTCTTCTCCCAGGTGAGCCAACAAGAGGAGGAATCCTAAAATCATAGAATCGTTTAGGTTGGAAAGGACGTCGAAGATCAGAGTCCAAATGTTAACCCAGCACTGCCAAGCCCACCACTAAACCATGTCGCTCAGCGCCACAGCTACAAGTCTTTTAAATACCTCTGGGGATGGTGACTCAATCACTTCCCTGGGCAGCCTGTTCTAATGCCTGACAACCCTTCAGGTGAAAAAATTGTTCCTAATATCCAATCTAAACCTCCCCTGGTGCAACTTGAGGCCATTTCCTCTGTCCTAATGCTTGTTACCTGGGAGAAGAGACCAACCTCCACCTTGCTAAACCTCCTTTCAGGTAGCTGTAGAGAGCAATAAGGTGGTATCTTAGAGTCTGGGGTAGCCAAAAACTTCACAGAAGTTAAGATGCCCAAAGCCAAAACATTTCAAATTATAAAAATATTTGATTATTTTTTAAAAATTGCAACATCTAGAGAAAAAAAAATCCACCATGAACAACAAAATAAAACAAGTTTAGTACCTTCCCTGGGATAACTTTTTCCTACTCTAGCTCAGAACGCTTGTGACCTAACTTACACCTGTAACTGAGTCTGAACCATGTATGTGAACTATGAGGAATCTGAACTGTGAATCCATTTTAGCATGTTTTCATCCTCAGCATTCATTTCACATGACAACGTATGTATGAGGTTATGACAACAAGTGATTCAGGGTCACTGGTAGAAAAACAGGTCTTCAGTACCTTGACCAACAGCGTGAACATGTTTAATTATTCCCGATTAAACCGTAAAACCTCATCCCTATACCACACTACCTGCAAAGGCAGTCTCATGCAAGCTCCAAGCTTATATTCAGTCTGCCAGAGAGATTTAACATAATAAGTTTCATAGGGAATACATTTTGCCGTGATCAAGAAATCTTTGCGAATGTGAAGCGTTTCCTACCAGCAGGCATGAGAAAGCAGACCTGATTTTTCATTTCATCAACAAAATCCACACAGATAAGACCTTGTTAAATACCAGTTTGAGAATGCAAACTTCATTAACCATGAAATTAATATCACTGCAGAACACAAAAATGCACACTGTGTTTGTACAAATCAGCTCCTTACAAATTTAATTATAAAACACTACTCAAGAACACATTCATTATGCAGTTTACAATTAAACAACGGTCTAGCTAACGGTCCAGAAGTTAGTTCTAATTAAACACAGATTCAGAGTTTCTGGATAATTTCTCATTTTAATAGTTTACAAATGTCAGCATAACTTATCCTTTTTTCTAAACATTTCATAATGTGAATGACATGTGTAATTATACTTAGAACAAGCTTATTATCTGGAGTACAATTATACCCAGCAATCAGCTGAGTAATAAGAAAATGTAGTATGTTCTGAGCCAACAAGACAAAAGAGGACATCAGTCAACTGTTAATGAAAAGTGCAAGTTACAGATTATTTGTCTAAATGGGCATCTCCCCCCCCCCCCCCCCCCCTTAACTTTTACTGGCACGGCATTTCAAGAATAGTGGCTACATTTAGTGACACCAAAATATTTATAACCTGACACGATCAGGATGTTAAGCCACCTAATAAAGTACTATTACAATCTATATCCAACAGAGATTCTGCTTGCAAGTTGTCTGTTTTCAAAAAAACAAGGAAATATAGCTTAAGCAAGACTAAACGTGATGAAAACTTGCCTCTCCCATTGTCAGTAAACACAAAGACACATACCTAACTATGCGACAAAACAAGACCGGTCTTCTGTTTTCAAAACAGAAAACAAATCCAAAATTTTTATTCCTAACTTTGTTTCGGGTTACTTGCTTCCCTTTAGAAAGGATCAGCTAAGCAGTTCCCAACACTACTGTTACTTGCTTTTGTACAACATGAAATTTATTGGCAAGATTTGTCTTTTTCTGGAGAGCTCACAATGAACATAATTCATCCCAGCTAGATGTTTCATATAGTAAAGAATACCGCAACATTAGCACGGTAAAAGAAAACAATGCACTTAGCTAATTTACCCACGTGCTTGCATTTGGGTTTTTTCCTGCTGCAGCTCACAGTACATCTTTCATTTCTGTTTTCAACATGGATAAGGATGTCACAGAGATACTGAAAAAACTGATGTTTTATTTAAACAAGACGCAGCCATGTAATATAGATGCAAGCGACATGTCACCATGTGGGGATAACACACTTGATCACTGTAAGGCATAATGTACTTGGCTGTGGCCTCACAGGGCTTTTCCAAGTCCTGCAGTCACAGCGGCCACTTAACCTGCAGAATAATAGCTACTGTAGCCAACTGAGATACTGATCATTGCTGACTACCACGGATTGGGCCCGGAGGAGCAAGAGGATAAACCACCTTCTTTCCTAGGACCGTCACACCCCAGTTCTGCTCCCTCCCTGGCCCCCAGCCCGATGGGGGGTGGCATCACGGCTTCACGTCAGCCCGCCAAGCCCGCAGCGCCGCCAGGTCCGGCTCCGCGGCCGGGCGCTGTCCAGGGTCCTGCTCCGCCCGGCCGCCCCCGGGGCCGCCCAGGGGTCCTGCGGCCCCGCCACCCGCTCGCTTTCGCATGGGAAAGTCCTGCTACTTCCAAGTTCTGGACTTTTTTTTTTTTTTTTTCACCTCCGCCTTTTTAAAAACTTACTCTCCCTTCGCTCCTTCCCCAAATTTTGCCTTTTAACCTAGTTTAATAGCATATCTTAACAGTTTTCCTTGACACTAAGAGGGATTCATCCCCATTGCTGCCATACTGGAAAGCAGTCCTTCAGGTAATTTCAGAGTGCCCAACACTCGGTAATCCCCAAACATGCACCGGAATGTAAGTTCTGCACGTGTCTGACAATTCACCAGGAACTTGCACTTGTGAAGAGTTCCAGGAAAAAGAACCAAATGCATTCTTCAAAGTGGGACCCAGTGAGTACAATACTGTTAGTATCTTTGTAAATATGAAAGATCCTATTTGTGATTTGAAGCTTCTGTAGGAGACAAGTTTTAAAATCAGTTGTGCGAAGAGCCTTTCTGAGGTGGTCCTCAGCAATTCACGTGAACATGTACTGTGTCACTCAGAGCATATACTTACAAGGATGAGACACTATTGAGTCGGGATATCAAGTCTTCTTACATAATACCTTTATTGATAAAACACCACCTTGCTAGTGGGCCACTGCCCTACGTCTTAGGAAACCACCATGTAGGATAAACTTGTTACTGTTACTCAGAATCCTGTATTCACTGCTGATGTTATGGGGTATCAAAGCCATTTCCCTAATATTTTCACATTTTTTTAAAAGCTGCTCAAGCTAAAAGGAAATTCATATAGAAAACAACTGCAAATTATATGTTTTAGTTCTTTTCTATCTAGTAGTTTTCTTTAAGCTGACTTTTTTTTTTTTTTTTTGAAAGGCCACTAGATTGATTCCTTCTCAAGTTCCTGCTCCCTAGAACATTATTCCCCCTAATAGTACTCTCTTACCTTCATGCAAACATGAAATCATTCCTCTGAAAATCACATTTTGGCTAAAGCATTTCAAATTCTACCTTCATGCAAACATGAAATCATTCCTCTGAAAAATCACATTTTGGCTAAAGCATTTCAAATTCTACCTTCATGCAAACATGAAATCATTCCTCTGAAAAATCACATTTTGGCTAAAGCATTTCAAATTCTACCTTCATGCAAACATGAAATCATTCCTCTGAAAAATCACATTTTGGCTAAAGCATTTCAAATTCTACCTTCATGCAAACATGAAATCATTCCTCTGAAAAATCACATTTTGGCTAAAGCATTTCAAATTCTACCTTCATGCAAACATGAAATCATTCCTCTGAAAAATCACATTTTGGCTAAAGCATTTCAAATTCTACCTTCATGCAAACATGAAATCATTCCTCTGAAAAATCACATTTTGGCTAAAGCATTTCAAATTCTACCTTCATGCAAACATGAAATCATTCCTCTGAAAAATCACATTTTGGCTAAAGCATTTCAAATTCTACCTTCATGCAAACATGAAATCATTCCTCTGAAAAATCACATTTTGGCTAAAGCATTTCAAATTCTACCTTCATGCAAACATGAAATCATTCCTCTGAAAAATCACATTTTGGCTAAAGCATTTCAAATTCTACCTTCATGCAAACATGAAATCATTCCTCTGAAAAATCACATTTTGGCTAAAGCATTTCAAATTCTACCTTCATGCAAACATGAAATCATTCCTCTGAAAAATCACATTTTGGCTAAAGCATTTCAAATTCTACCTTCATGCAAACATGAAATCATTCCTCTGAAAAATCACATTTTGGCTAAAGCATTTCAAATTCTACCTTCATGCAAACATGAAATCATTCCTCTGAAAAATCACATTTTGGCTAAAGCATTTCAAATTCTACCTTCATGCAAACATGAAATCATTCCTCTGAAAATCACATTTTGGCTAAAGCATTTCAAATTCTACCTTCATGCAAACATGAAATCATTCCTCTGAAAATCACATTTTGGCTAAAGCATTTCAAATTCTACTAAACTACCTACTAAGATAGCTTATTATATGAAGAAGCACTCATTTTCCTTGCATGGCTCATCAGGTGGGAAAACCTTGCTGTAAAGTAAACTGACCTTAAGGATGTAGTTTTTAAGGTACTTCTCTTAAGGCACTGTAAGCAAAGAGAGGACATAAAAAAATATACATGGTATCCTCTACAATAATTGTTTGGGTTTTTTCTCCCAGCTATGACCCTCAACAGCAAACCCACCTACTCACCTATCCACTACACCTGTACCAATCATTTCACTTCTGTTAACACAGAAGCTTTCACCCTTCTCAGCGTGAGTACAGACTCAAACTGTATTAAAGTCGTAAAACAGTAACAGACCCACACGCTCTGGTCTCCTTTACAGCATATTTTTATTTTCCTCACAGGTGGACACAAACCTTTTACCTGCAGAGGACCAGATGACTCTTCTATTTCAATAGTTCATCAGTACAACTCACATCTAATTTCTCACCTGTTTTTAAGTATCTGAAACAAAGATCGCCACACTCTGGTAAAGTACCAATCTTCTGGCAAACTAGCTTAGTAAAGAAACTACATATTCAAGATGAAATACTTGAAACAGTTTGTGTCAGACAGGGGAACGGGATGAGCAATGGTTCTTCCCCCCCATACCTTTCTGCAGGTTCGGCTAATAGAAATTGTACAATGTAAGGTGTAGCTGTAAATAATGCATGTGAGGGAATACTATGCCAACACCACTCCCTAATAATTCATTATCAACAAAAGCCTAACCAAAGAATGCTCAGGGGGTGCTTGGAATTACTGACAAAACATATCACATCATAAAAAAATAATAATTATATATATATATATTTTTTAAACCAGCTTTGTGGCATCAGTAATAAAAAAACTTCCCTGCACCAAAAAAAACCAGAAACCACCTAAGCAGCAAAGCTGTCATTTTAAAACAATATCCCCATGAAATAAGATACAAGCATTATAATGGCAAACTTTGAAACAAATATTATCTTTGGCTTACTGACCTGAAGCATAAACATACAACTCTTCCATCAAGGAAAACCCATTACGACTTCCTGTTATGATGTGGCTTGGCTTAAATAAACTAGGGTGGAAAATAACACATACTTAGGCAGGAGGGACAAGTGCAAAATTTAGTAACAGACTTCAAAAAAAGCAGGCTAACAGACCTGAGAATTAGTGACCAGAATTCAAAAGGGCTGCCATTCCAAGCAGATTTGCCAGAAAGGGGTAGTTTTTAACCAGTTAGTTCCCTTTGACAGGGTGTTAGAGCCTATGGTTGAGAGAAAAACAACAAAAGTTGTCTCACTGGACGTCAGTACGATTTCTGACATACTGGCACGTCTGTAGTGTCTGGGTGAAACTGTTTCAACACATTTTTAGCTTCACAGCAGAGGACTAAACTCTGAGCAGTAAGAATCAATTCACAGTGACTAAAGACAACACACTGGTGGGCTCTGATAGTATTAAGTATATTCCCTACCGATTCAGAAACCAGAAAAGGACCTTGCTCCTCCAGTGCACAATGCCTTACACAAAGAACAGGAGGAGAAGACTTGAGATCAGAGTGACTAAGAAGTGGATTTGGGAGGCCTTAAACAACTTATAGCAACAAAAATAAAGGCAAACTTCTACTCTTTGGCGGTTAGGGAGGCTCCCATATAAAGTCAGAATAGATGATAAGTAGCTAAAGCATCTTCTACAACAAAAAGATGAAGAGGATACGACAGGTTGTACATTTGAATCTGAAAGTAATAGAAGAAAAATCACTCATTAAAAAGGCTACTATGAGGTAAGACAGTAAGTTAAGCTATTCTTCCTCATGTGACAGAGCAAGAGCACAAGAACTGCAAAGGAAACCAGATTTAATTGCAAATGATCATTTTGTCAAAGGATGAGCTCAAAGCAAGAAATTCTCCATTCCTGTCACTTCTTGGTTGTGCCAATTCAGTAGCAGTGGCATGCACAAGTTAGGCTAATACTGTGATTAGGGTAAAAACCTTTCCTTGTAGTATTAGATGATAGTTGCAGCAATGCAGTTTCCATGCTCCCTCTGACAGAGAGTCACCACATCTTCCAACAACTTAAAAACCTGACACTTAACCGCATTTTAGCCCTTAAAACATGAAGTTTAACTTATGTCATTGGCAGGTCAGTTGATAGTATAACTTTACAGCAATTCAGTAGGGGCATGCACAAGAAGGTGGCAAACTGGAGCGTTGCATCTTAAATAATTTTGCTTTAAGAACAATCCTTCAGTCACTTGTAGATGAACATCTACCAATGAGGCACAGAAAAGGCCCTCCTCCTCCTCTTACAGCTAGTTACTACAATCAGATTTTTTTTTTTTTAATTTTCTTTGTTCCACTGAATGCAAGCATGGTAAGATTCATCTAGAAAAGGGCAAATCTGGGTCAGCCTTTGATTTAGCCACTTACCAAAAATTCTTATTCTTTACATGTCAAATCAAGTATTTTTCAAAGGAAAACAGCCTCTGTGTGTACAGCAATTGTACAATGTATCTCTGTTGCTGTTACTTTCATGTCTTTTTCTACAGAGAGTTCTGCACCATTCATTGCAACCCAAGTATTGGAGTATCTCTGAGGGCTCCCTTTCAGAAAATAAAGGCAAGTGACTTGTTCTTTAGAAGTTAGTTTTAAATACCAGCCAGTCATGTGTTTTCAGTTCTCTGACTTTTTACGGCTGAGAGCTGGAGAAGCGATACAGCCGCATACAGAGAAGGAATGCTGTCCAAAAGGGAGGCCCGCCTCTGACCTGACAGCGGTGCTGCGTCTCAAGTGGTGCCTGCCTACAGCCACTTGTTTCTCCCTCAGCACTATCACCTCTGTTGTGGCGGACAGCTAGAGGACCAAAGCACGGAAACACTAATGCTTAAAACTAACCATGTCTCCCTGTTTATTTTTCTTGCTGTATTGGTTCTGTGATCCAGCTCCAGAAGTCCAGCCACAGCAGCTCAGGGACAGGAACCACTGCGTAGGTGCCAAGGTGACTGCTGAGGAAAGCTCACACTCTCCCTCTTGTTCTCAGCCACAAGTTCCTGCTTCTCTGTCACATCAGATCTGCCACATGGATCACAATAAGTCCTCTTTGTTGAGACAACTTTACAGGTTTTGAAACAATGCACCAGGCATTTTGTATTTGATATAAAAAGGACAGAAACATTCAACAAAACTAAGACAGAACAGAACCACCCCTCCAGCACAGCACTTCACTGAGAGAGAACTGTTCTTTTACTGGTGTAACTGCTCCATGTAGTGAGGCCAGTTGCTCCTCCTGCTAGGGCAGAGGCCCAAAATAAGGTGGAAGAGCACATGGCTGTCAAAATTGAGAAGAACATACCTATCCTTCTGTAAACACAACAAGTTGCTACTTTTTTGCTCTATTACACTTTGGAAACACATTCCTTTTCTCACCAGTACCACTGTGAGGATTGGCTACCTTCCTTTCACTCCCTTCTTCTACAACCGCAAGCATTTCGTCAAGTCTCCCCCTAAGAGTTCATGGTTTAAAAGTATGTAATCAAAGTTAGGAAGCGCAGCTAACAACTAGGCTTTTGTTTTCCTAGTCTTTACTTTTTCTGTTTACTTTTTCTTGCTTTCACTGAGTATTCCTGTGCTATTGTAAAATGACTAAAGTGATACCATTTCCATAAAAAAAGATACTATCCATTTGCAGTTCTTCACCTTTTGATGCATGATCCATAAGGATTATCTATTTGTATCTCTCCTCTTTAAAACCAATAATGCATATATATTTCATCTTCCTAAAGAGAGGTACTTTTGTTTGGAAACTACCAAAACTTCTAATTACGAGGATGCTCTGACTGACCAAATGTCACACCAGTGACTAGTGTTGTCATTGAATAACATAACAATGACTGCTACGTGCATAGCTTTTATACGAGCAATGCAATTGTTAACTGTGACTGAAACACTAAAGTATGCAAATACAGTGTGTTAGCAAACTTCTGACTTAACCACAATAGCATGATGCTAGCATGAAACGGTATCAGTGCAATTCTAACGTAAACAGGATCTTGGTCTTTGGATCAAACTGTAAAACACTTGCCACGGACGTTCCCTTCTTCCTCTCCCACATTTTGTTAACAGAAACTTCATGGTCAGCTGAGTAACGGCACTAGGCTTCTTTTTCACTCCTCAAGGAAAAGGTTAACTGCAGTATGGAATAGAGAGAAAAGTCTACCAGAACTGTTGCGCCTTGCTGTGATTCCCTCAGAGCCGGCAGGGTTGACGTCAGGACAGCCTCCAGCCTTTCTCGTCTTCTCACCAAACTCAAATGAGCAGCGTGACAAGTTACTGCTCATCAGCTGAGCTGCGGCGAACAGCCACGCCAGCGCAGCGGCTGCTCCAGCTCCAAGGTCCAGCACCCTGAGACAGCGCGGTGCAGTGCGCTGGGATTCAGACAGCTGTGCCTTCCTTTGCTGTTGATGACATGACGAGGTACGCTTGGGGTAAGGTGACGCTGCCTCGCCCATTTTCTTTTGCAAGTCCTAAACCCGAGTGATTCCACACACACCGCCGCATCTTGTTGGCTGCATTCGAAGCAGAATACGTGCCCCCCCCGCCGCGGTCAGCCCTGCCAGCATGGGGCGAGCTTTAGGGAAGCCCATTTCAGAAAGTGCATTCGCGTTTAGTACCGGGAACCCTCCCGGACACCGCCTCTGCCCGCGGCCCGCCCGCCGGCCCCTCCGGCGGCTGCGGCCGGCGCTAACGCCCCGCTCCCGCCCTGCCGGGAACGGCGAGGAGGCCTCGGTCACGGCCCCGCTCCGGCAACCCCGGCACGGACACAGCGGCGGCTGCACGGCCGGTGGCCCGGAACAGCCCGGCGCCCGTCCCGGACGGCCCCGGGACACCGCAGCCAGGTCGCGGCACCGCTAACCGAGCCCGGGCCTCCGCGCCCCAAGGAGGAAGAGAGCAGCCCGGCCGCGGCCCACCCCCGCCCGGCCGGCGAGGCCCGGAGGCCGCGGCCCGCCCCCGCCGCCACTCACGCATGAGGGTGCTGAAGGCCACGACGCCCAGGAGCCCCTGCAGGAAGATGCCGAAGCTGTCCATGAGGGCCCCGTTCTCGCAGCCGCGGTCTCCCGGCCCCGCCGCCGCCGCCCCGCCCGGCTGCGGGGGGCTGTCGGTGAGGCCGAGGCTGCCGTTGGGTGGCGGCGCCCCCATGGCGAGGCCCGGCCAGCGCCCGCCTCAGCGGCGCATGGCGGCGGCGGCGACGTCGCGACCGGCGGCCGAGGCCGCGCCCCCCCCCGCCGCGCTTCCTGCGCCTCCCGCCCGCCCCGCCGCGTCACCGACCGCGCCGCTCTCCCATTGGCCGAGCCCCGGCCCCGCGGCCCCGCCCGCTCTGCCCGCCCCGCCCCTCAGCGCTGCCGGGGCTGCCCGCGCTGGGCTGGGGGCTCCGGTCCCCGGGCAGCTCCGCGGGAGGAGAGCGGGCCGCGCCGCAGCCTCACGCTCCGGGGCGCCCGGTGCCCCGAGCAGCCGCACGACGCTCCGCCAGCATCCAGGCGGCTTCCTAAACGGCAGCGGAGCCCCACCAGGTGAAACCCGGGCCAGCCCGCACCCCCCGCGGCTCCGCTCGGCCCCACAGCTCCGCAAGTTTGGCATCCAGCTAGGAGGAAAGAATTATGACCTGGATCCTTCGGCAAAAAAATATTTCTTCTTTTAAAAGAGCCACCGACAGCACAACGGATAACACGTAACGGGGCAGCACGTTCGTTTCGCAGTGTACCTGCTGCCCGGCCCGCCTGACCCCATCGCCCCGTACCCCCGCCGCCACCAGGCAGGGCACTCACGTTTAGGTTATGTCCCGTGTGGGAGCGGCCTGGGTCATATTGCATTGTAGGCTTTTCTCACACCTGTTCTTGAGTTCCTTGAAATAATTGAAATCCTCATGTAAACATGAATTTGTTTGTAAGTACGGCCCGTGAAGCCCAACGCGTTCAGGTGGCTCAGAAAACTAAGCAGAGCACGTGAAGCAACAGTTGTCTCCAAATAATGACATCTGCTGCTTCTATCTTGCAAACCCACCTACGTGACTGTCCTTCCCGGCCGGCGATGCCAAGCAGTGCTGGCACGCAGCAGCTTCTTCTCTGATATTCAGGCTGTGCCATGAACGTCTGGAAGCTGCAGCTAGAAAAAGAAATGCTCTCAAATTCTCTGAATTGCAGAGCATGCAGCCAGAATGCACTGTTCAGTGCCCCGGCAGCCCAGGTCGAACCCTCCTCTGCTTTGAGCTGCATCAAAAGCAAGAGCTCAGGAATGCAGAGTTACCTGAAAGAATGGGCAAGGACCAAGAAGGTTGCTTGTTCTCCCACCTTGTACACAGGAATCACAGCCATCCAGCTCTGCATTCCGACGTGGACCTGAGCTATTTGGTTGTGGCCCAGGAATGGTTTTCAAGCTGTCACAGCTGCTGCTGAACATTGGACGTTCCACACACACACCTGACCTGGATGCTTATACTGGTTAAAAATTCACCTCATGCTTTTTAAGCACAAAATTTTTGTTTCCACATGTATCTGGAAACAACTTGAAGGGCTTACGCCTTGTGTTACTCCGTATTCCATGCTTTTAAAATAGATCGTTCCCAAAAAATACCTCCTCAAGGGTTTTCAGTCCTCATGACTCCCATAAACCCTTCTGAAACCTGTGGCAGACAAGACACTGCCTCCTGATATGTTATTCACAAGCCTTCAGATTTCTCCCAAATAGACAGTGCTCTGTGAAGGCAAGTAAAGGATTTACATTAAATCCTACATATTTATAGAAGTTTAAAGACAGTATTAAGCAAATCAGTTTCATCCCACTCCTATGCATTTTCTATACCCAGTATAAAATCAGTTCAAGACAAGTGAAGTGCAGCCAAGAAACAAGTGCCGAGGAGCACACATGTACAATCTGTTGGAACACCAAGTAAGGAAACAAGAACTTTACAAGGCTGACCTGTTTCTGAGACATCCTGTGGACCCTCATGTTATTCAGAGAAAGCAAAGCCAGCTCTTCTTAAAATTTTGACTGGCTGGGATAGTGTAAACCTTTACAAAACCATCAAGAAGAAGCAGCAGCGTCGGCAAGGTTTGCTTCAGATCATACCAAGCAGCTTACGTCCAAAGGAAGCAATAAAAAAAAAAATTACCCTGATGCGCGGTTCTGTCCTCAGCTCTTGTATATGAGCTTCAGCATCCTGTGAAACAAAATCTGTTACCTTAGAAAGAAGCTTAGATGAATAGGACTCCTGCATTTGAGGGAACTGTATACAACCCAGTCAAGCCCTTTAACGTAAAGCCCATGCAAGCAGTATTTAGGTGGTCTGCATTGACCTTTCATGCAAGTAACAGAACATGCTATAGTTTCCCCCATACTTCTGTAAGACGGAAAATTGCTCATGGTAAGCAGCATCATTTGTTGTTAATATTAACACCAAAGCCATCAGTAACAGTTTAAGTATCTTTTTTAATTTTCTTACAACCACTTAAAACTGTCATATACCACAAAGGTATGTACACTATTTACAGACAAAACAAGCAAAATATCCATCCAAAATATTTTTTAAAAAATCCTCTGATTAAATTGTTACACCTGCTCAAACAATGGTGGGACATAATAGGCATATTTTCTTGTGCATGTTTCTCTTCCATGTAGTACTTCAGTCTCACTGCATATATATATATTTAAAAATTAAAGAATGATAAAACAACAAGCAGAAGGGACACAACACAATATGCATTTAAATCTTTGTTTAAGAACAAGCAGCTAATTAAAAAAGGCAAAATACAGGAAAAGTGCATCAGTTCCAATGAGTTAGTATAAGAAAGAGGCCCACAGGTGGAGAGCAGGTACTCTTTAGGGCTGTCTCCTAAAAGACCTCTGATTGTCTACAAAGATTATTTAAAATTCATTTTAAACAGAAAAAAAAAATGAAAGAGGAGAGGAGAAACATGACACCTCCGGATATTTTTTTTTTCCACGAGGTTTCTTGGAAACTGGTGCTCAACAACTTTCAGAGTGGGCAAGAACTCATCCGTGCCCAGACTTCATTGTCCATTCACACACCTTGCATGAACTGTCCCCGTGTCTCAAGCAGAAGGCCTGTTCCTCTTGAACTGTGCAAGGCTAGAGGACTTCCACAGGCTGTGCCCATGTTTGTGCTAAGTCTGTTAGACCTACCGCCTCCAAATTTTGTCAGCGCAAGACCTGCTCGCTTCCATGGCTTAAAGCTGAGCCAAACACCGCTGGCTTTGCACCTAAAAGAGTAACTTTGTTTTCTCATCAAAAAGTCCATTTATAGGTCTGGTGCATTTCAGAACAACAGATGTGATGTTGAGGAAGCTAGAAATGACCATGGAGACAAAGTGTCACTATTCTTAACTCATTTTTGCTACATTTCGTACAACTATTTTTTTTTTTTTTTTTTAGAAAAACAGGTAACAATAAAAGAGGCTTGTATCTTGGTGTTCCCCAAGTCCCATTCTAACCCTTCACCCAAAAGGCTGCCTTTGAAAACAAGGCTACATGCATGTTTGGGGAAGGCTGGCAGCACTCTGAAATAGGGGTTCAGCACACAATCCATTTAAAATGGAGCCTTCAGCCAACACTTGAAGTCTCCTGACAGAGCCTATGTCTTTGTGCTTAGCTACTTTTAGGTAATTTCAGCTCACAGCAGGCAGTAACCAGTCTGCCACTATGTGAAGGACTGGTTAAGGAGTAGCTTTGTATAGGATCAGTGTATTTTGGGCTTTTGGTAAGGCTACTTCATCTATTAACTTCTCCTCTAACAACAAATTTGGTCCAAAGGTATCCAGTCTCCAATTTGAGCTTGATAGTTTTGAAGCCTATTCCGTTATATTCAAAAATCTCTCAAGCCGCTTTGCCTTTTGCTAACAACGTACCAAGTCTTTGTACTTTATACAGAAGAATGAAGTGCTCAGTCCAGTTAACTGTAAATATATTTATACTTCTGTGGATCTAGCAGCTAAATACTCCTTCCCTCCTTTAAAGCATCATTGGAATCAAGAATAAACATTAGCAAATCTTAAAGCAACAGAATACTGCTGAAAGTTGTGACAAGAGAAAATAATCTTAACAACCACTCCCGAGCTCTGTATGTACTGTTTCTGTTAATCCCAGGAGAGACTGCGAACAATCCTGGAGTTCTTTACAACACACAAATGAAATTTGCCTTTTATTTCATTCCTCAAAAAGCAACTTGCAGAAATGTTTAGCATTAGGAGAAAAGTAGTCTTCTTTCACAAAGATCAGTGCTGTACCTCTCCTCTTCTGGTAGGGCTGCCTTCAGCTTAGGATGGACTGCAAGCTGCTCTTGCTTTGGGGGATAATTCTACCACATTAACCTTCCATGACATTATTGGAGGTCAAATACTTCTCTATTATGGAATCCTTGTGTTGGTGCAGAAAGCACGCCACAGAAACTCAACAAAATCTTTCTGCCTAACAAGGCTAAGCTTAGTACAGTACAAGTGCCATATGGAGGCACCACCAGGTTTCTAAAGCTATGATGTGCAAAGCCAAGACTGTACAGTGCATATGAAAATATGACAAGCAAGAATACAAACCCTCAACGAGTAAGACAAGGGCAATTTCCATTTACCACCCACACAAACAGTAAATGAGGCCCAACAGAGGGCTCATTTTCTGGTACTGAAGACATTTGCAAGACGCCACTGCCTTTCTCCTGGACTCCAGCGTTGTCGTATTGTACGGTGAATGATGTGGTAGAGGGCAGCGCAAATCCCTGAAGCCTGAATTGCTGCCGTCCCAGCAACGGCTGCTGGTGAAACACTGGTATCACCCCAAGCCAAGATTCAGCCATCAGCTATCCAAAATCCAGTTTTGAAGAAACAGAGCAACTAAAGCAGCGCATGAGCTGATTTCAAGTCATGTTGGAGTAAGATGAACCAATATAAGTGCAGTTGTGTCATCTGCCACGCGTAGAGAGAACGAGGAACTTGAAACAGAGTCAAGTAGAAACACCATCCATCAAGATAAAGCCCCAATTATCCCTTTTAAATCCAGCAATAAAACAGAGTGCATTTTTTCCAGGAAACAGAGTGTACAGTACCCGTGTGCAGCATAAAAACATTTCACAAATAATGAAAACATCCCTTTTGAAAATCTCAACAAAAATAGATCCCATTGGGACCAGACTGTCAGTGCCTCCCAAAACAAGGCAGAAAAATCCAGCCTATAAAACATGCCAAAGGTGACCAGTAAGTATCCCACTAACCTCTGAAACTGCTGATTGCTTTATTTACTGAAAAAAAGAAGTATGACATTTGTATTTAAAACCCTAGGCACCAATGTTAAGAGGTTCACTAAATTACCCTTTCAGCTCTGTTCTCTCCCGACAACTACTTAAAAAGACATCTATCTGTCCATGGGGAAAGGTGGAAGCAACATCTCTTGGCTATGCAGGTCAATTCTGCTGGGCATCAGTGCAATAAAATTCTGGAAACCCTGGAGAATGACAAATATGATACCAAAGCATCATCTTCCAGCCCAGAAGTTCTCTGCTGGTCAAATTTCTCGAGACAAGACACTGACAGCAAAGCAGCAGTGTTTCTTTCAACATTTTCTTCAGGCCTAATGGCTTATCACTGAGCTTGTCCTAAGGGAATGAAATACAGGCCGGTGACCTAAGCACAGTATGAAGAGCCAAAACGTCCATTTATTGGCCACATACCTAGCATGAGGAAGAAGGGGGGACGCTTTTTTTATTTCAATTTAATGATGTTTTCAGACTCTGTTTATAACTTGGGAGACAAAAAATTGTCCCAGTTACACACTGCCCTCCCTCCCTCATGAATACTCAGCTAGTAAACAGTCTGATATTTATATTTTGATTCTGGAATGGAAAAAAACCCCATTGATTTTAGCACTTCTGTAAATAGTTCTCCCTTGACTAGACAGTTATTCTAAGGGGCAAACAAAATAAACTCCAGTTATTTAGCTTTGTTTACTCTCAACAGTTTTCACTGGAGGTAGCTCCCCCTCAACACGTATGTGGCAGATACAGACACAGACTGTGCAAACTCAGCTCTTGGTTTACAGACTACCTCCTTGCTGAATCCTACAGCTCACAGCATCAGAATAAGGGATCACATTAGGCCTAAGAGATGCTTGAATCAATCCATCTGCCCAGAGTAACCAGTGTTTATCAGAAACCAGCAAATGCATCCCTCCTAAACAATTCCTGCAGTGAGCACCTTCCTACCTCAAACACCTTATTATGCCAGGGGCCTTCTGCAAAAAAGTATCTGAATAGGTGATAAAGGACCAGGGCTGCACACATAGAGCTCCTGCCTGTGCTCCTCCAAATACTCTTGAGAACAGGCAGAGTGAATGAATGCAAGCCATCTGAAACCTAATGCTTACGTTGGAGATCTTGAGCCTGATGCAAGTTTCCCCACATCTTTAATGAAAAGTAATGTAAGCCCTGTTACTTAAAGTGTCAAGCACAGGTCTACAGCAAGTGGCTGATTGGGTTTTACTACCCTGGAAAATTAGAATCAGCAGTTCATCCTACTGTAGGTCTACTGATGGCGCTAGATGTCCCTCTGATCCTTCTCCTTTACTCTAAAAAAACCAGACAACCCCCTTCCCGACCCCTCATATTTTGACCAAGCCTCATCCTGAGCAGCTCCAAATACTTAAAAATACAAAGTCATCCTCATAAGATAGCTCCCAGTATGCAAACACTGGCAGAGCTAAGTTGCAGTGCTCTTTTGATAGCAGTTTCCTTATGTATTCTCCAAAATGATGTTCAGGTAGCAAACCAAAAATCTGCTGACACACTCTGTGTACAAGGCCCAATTGTTTGCTGTAAGAAAAAGGAAATAACTTCACACAATTAAAAAAAAAAATATATAAATCTGACAACCAAAATATAGAAAATGCAGAGGCATTTCTCTTTCCTTCCTTTTTTCCTGCAGCCCATCTGTAAGAGAAGTGCAAAATAATTCAGTTTTCTAATATCTGAGAAAAAGGTAACATCAGATTAAACCTACACAGGTTTCAGCTAAAGCTTTGGAACAGAAGCTCTGTACGTTGATATTGGTTTGTACTCCTGACATGCCTACAGACGAGAGACTGCTGCGCAGCTACAGCTGATTTGTCCAGAAGTAGTTGTTCCCTCCCTTTTCATTCATCACTTCTACTGTTCAGGCTACAGAGGTAGTAAAAACAAAACGAAACAAAGGCCCAATAACAACGAAACAAAAAACCAAAACAAACAAACAAAAAAAACCAACCAAAAGGAACCACACTCTTTGTATACTGTACATTCAGAACCCTGTGGCCACGTTGTTGTCCTAACAATGAACAAATTCATTAAAAAAACTCAACATTAACACACGAATGTGCAAAGAGCACATTCCAAAGTCAGTGCTGTGGTAAAGCAAGTGTTCATCCACAGGGAGGGAAGGGGATTCTGTGAATCATCAGGAACAGAGAAAGGTTGTTTCTGGCAGCCCACATGCTAACGTAAACAGGATCCGTTTCTCCTTTTAAAGTTCTGTGCCTACAGAACTATTGAAATGTCATTTCCCACCAGAGCAGACTTTTATGTAATCATTAAAAAATACATTAAAAAAGGGGAACCATAGAGCAAGAGACTATTGTGTTCCCGAGCTGGCAGCTGATAGAGTAGCCCCTATGTTTGCATTGGCATTTTGCTCCAGATGTTGTCTTCCTTTTGTCAAAGTAAAAAACTGAGGCTGACAGATGCTTTTCGGTCACCAGGGCCTCAGTTTAATTTCATTTGGCTTTCCTTGCTAGAGAGAAAGGAGCATATTTTTGTAGTTGTGCTTCAAAGGTCCACGTCAGCTTGGCTGCTCCTCAGTTAGCAAACTGCTGGTAAAAGGCAAGTTTGACCCTCTCAATGTGATGGCAAAGTTTAATAGCTGGCCCAAGCTTCAAGTCCATACACTCCTGAACAGTGGGCAGGGTAAGCAGCAGCAGTGCCTGGCCATCGATTTCCTGTCAGAAGACAAAAACTCCATAGTGATTTTGTGGTTTTATTTTCCCTGCTCCTTCAGCTTTGACTTGCTGTAATTTCAGATTCATGACTGTGAATTAGATGCTTCTTTCCTGCTACTCTAGGCAGTTTAAAAATCTCTTTCTCACAACAAATTTACTCCTTTCTCAAAACATCAGCTCAAAACTGGCTCAGGGACAGAATCTCATGAGGTACTATTGTAAAAAAAAAAAAAAAAAAAAAAAAAAAATCAACCTAACAATAGAAACCAAGGTAATTGCATGCAGAAAGTAATTTTACCTAACTTCTGCATCTTTCTATAGAAATAGAGGTTCTACAAGGAAAAGCATATCTTCTGGAACATCTACCACAAACCATACTCATCACTAGTTCTAGTAAAACAGTTCTGATAGATGATGATCTTTTAATGGCAAATTTTAACCAAGATGCAAGTACAATGTTAACCTGACTCATATTTGTACTCTAATTGTCACACTTGAAACAAAACCGTTCACTTCTGCAGCTGTACAACACCGTGATACTTGCAGTTAGTCTGCAAAACACAAAATATTTATCATTTGGAAAAGTAAAAACAAATGGCAAAAATCTGTCTCCTAGAAAACAGGCTCCTACGTTCATGGTGCTTGGTCATAGGCATTCTCTATAATTTTGGGATTCGGATGCCCCACAGACCAAAATATCCTCCACCGAGTACTATGAAACCTGAAAAATTCTGGTCATTCCCTTAGCTCTCCTCTCCCAAACTGCAGAAGGTTGCACATGCGTTTGTTTCCTCACAACCCTACTATAAAATTTAAACGACCTTCTTTTTGTGATTCATTAGAGGATAAGAAGCAAAGTGCCAGATTCAACATTTTAGCAGATGTTAAATGTTGTAACAGAAAACAACACCTGATCAAGGAAAATTCTCGCCAGTGGTGCACAGTCAGTCGATTTGAGGAATCGTACGACGTCAGCCACGCTCCATTCCAGAGGGTTACTGTCCAGCTGCAGCTTTTCAGCAACTTCCATCTTTATGTCCTAGACAAGCCACCCAGCACAAAAAGAACTCCCCAAAATATTACATATGCAATGGACCAACACTCCCCTCTGCTCCCCCCCCCCCCCCCCAAACATTCAGCTGCCAAACGAAGCTCTAATGGGAGCTTAAATTGTAGAGGTTTCTGCCTCTGTTAGCAGGGATGTGCAGAACAGCACTGTGCTGAGGGTAGAAGCTGTAACATTGTTAGAGACAGTAAACAGGGATGTAAAACCAGGATTCGGTTGACACCACATCACTGTCCTGGTGAACCAAAAGGAGAGCTAGCAGCTGAGAAATGGAAAGCTCACCATTTTGTCTCCAGCATTCTGTTTAGTCTTTCTTACAGTCCTGCAATATGACTGTAATAAAAATCACAATTTTTTAATTATTCTGTTGTGTCTTCACAATGCCCTTTATGGGGTAAGGGAGTATTTTACGAGAACTCACCCATAATGATTAATACTCCCAAGATACTTGTGCTTGCCCAAGAGTGAGCAAGCTAGAACAGAAATCTGCATTCAAAGTTACCTTTGGCGAAGGAGGTTTATTTTCATCGTCAGAAAAGGAAAAGGTCCTGAGCTTCCTCTTCCGCTTGTCTCGGTCCTGAGCCAGGGAATGAGACAGTTCACTCTGTGTAGGAGAGGACGATAGTGATTTCTTCTCCGATACCTCTGATTCCTCAAGCAATTCGTCTTGGTGCTCCGAGGTACTATCCTCAGTCAGAGATTCTTCATCTACCTCGTCCTGGTCATCATCATCTTCTCCCCCACTGCCCTGAAGAGGTAGGGGGGAAAAAAAAAAAAGTGATGAAATGAAAACAATGGGAAGTTCAGGACAAAAGCTACAATTGCCACCTATTTGTCAACTGCAAACTGAGGTTACAAGGAGCTAACAGTTTGCCGTTTCAAGTGAAGCTGGTCAAAGATCACGTCATACCTATTAAAGCTGTTGGCAGTCTCATACCTGGGGAGATCCAGCTGGAGTGTTATCCACTGAAGTAGAAGAACGTTTTTTCTTATGAACAAAAAAATGTTTTCGTCTCTTCCGTCTTTTATTTGGTTTCTTCATGGCTACTTCCAGGTTACTGTGGCCACCCGGTGGCCTACCTATCCGCTTGTTTTTCCGCTTTCCATAATAGTGTGCTACCAGGACAGAAAAAAGGAGCACCATGTTGAAATGCACCCTCAATGTCCCTAGTTACGTTTGTCCATCATCAGGACTGGAAAATCAGTAAAAGGACATTTCCCAATAGAAATCCCAATTCTACAAAGTTTCAAAATGATTATGTCTGTACTTTCCTTTTCAATTTGGATTAAGGAAGAAGAGTTATTAATCAATTTTATGTGCCCTATGAAGATTTACTTCCTCTGTCTCTGAGAAGCCCTAAATGATCAGATTTTATACAAAAATCATCAGCCACAGATTGGTCCAATTTAATGACACTTTTTGTGATGTTTTGTAGTTTTAAAATGTGTCCTCAGTGCACTATTTGTTCTCACAGTGCCGAACAGTTATAGTTTAAAAAAGCCTAAAAACCCTAAAAGCTAAGAAAAGAGCTTGAAGGTTTTTTATTTTGTTCCACAACAAATTGGTAAAAGCAATTACAATGCCACTTAAGTGACAATATTAGCATCAGTCCTTGTCCCAAAAGTTGTCTTAATAAGAAAACTTTAAGCACACAACCAAAAGTTAAGCCATGTTTCTAGCACTTAATATAGAATTATTTTTTTTCTCCCCTACACACTGGCACATGGATATTTTGTAGGCCTGTGTAGGTAATGCTTGAGCTACTCCTTGTGTAAACAATGTATTTTGGATTCCTTCTGGAGCCAAAGCTAGAAGAAACCAAAACCTAACACCCCAAGCCCCACCTCGCTTTGACATCAACGACCTACTCACTGTATTTAGTCTTAGTCAGGACAGAGCAGTTCTCGGAACACTTATCCAGCACCATCTGAGGGCCGAAGAGGTTTGGACAACATTCCAGCTTGATACATGTTTTCCTACAGAAATCTGCCACCCGATCTGCCGTCCTCACAACTTCCACAGTTGCACGGTAGCTCTTCCCTTTGTACCTAGCATTGAAAATATGGTCGTAATTCAGGAATCCTCTAATCACCAGGATGAAAGTACTTCATCAAGAAGCGTACAAGAATGTTGCTCTGAAATAAACCTGAGGGAAAATCTGAGCAATGAAGAACTTTATGGACTGACAAGTCCAGAAAACAAGTAGTCGTCCTGTCTCTTATGACAGATCCTCAAGCAGTGCCAGAGACATGCCTGCAGTAACGAACACCGTAACACTGCCCTCCCAGCGACTATAAAATACCCCCTGAAAGGACTATCCCAGAGTTTAGATGTTTTCTTTGTTCACAGATGGTTTGTTCTTTCTTTGTTTTTATGGGACTGCAGAAGCGTCCACTGTAATGTGGACAGCTGGTCCCTGAAACAAAGATGGAATGCGCCAATTTAGCGAATAAAGGTAGCAGCAGACAGCTTTTAGCGAGCTGTTCTATGCACAGACTATGGCAAAGAAATGAACTACCGTCACATTTCCAATCAGCTTTCATCTAATTGCTGAACAATTTGTCAGGACAGTCACTTGCCATGACTCCACATATTGGTCCTGTTTGATATAAATTAAGAAAAGATTTCTTTTTGCTCATCAGCCTTGCCATGACACTGACAGAGCCACACTGTGAAGTATCTGCCAGAGTCATTCATCAGTTTTGCTTTGTTCTCCCAGCACAGCTACTGGCACATGCTGATATCTATTAGGGATTTCTCAGGCCTGCAAGTACCTAGTTAATGCACTGAAAAAAAGAGCTATTATCCTTATAGCCCAGATATTCCTGGTGTCACTACTATGACAAAAGGAAACACACAGCAATTTCAGCAAAACCAAACACATTTTTTCTTTCTCTACTCTTTAGCTACATCTTCTCGTTACACTGACCTTTCATATGATCTTCCTATTGTCAAAATCCAGAGCAATCCTTCAACACATGGAAAAGCGTCTTTCTACACATTAAACCGATCCAGCAAAAAAATTACTGACATGTTCAAAACTATGTAAGAAAGTCTGCTATGGCACATTGGGAAACTCTCATCTCTGGTATGCAAACACAGTGACCTAATTATAAGACCATCACTAGACTATAAGGGAATATCTGGATTTATCAAATATATGCAAATATAATCACTATTTTTTTTTCCTAGCCACAAAATAATCTTGCTAAGAAGCTCCAACCCAAAAAACTCAGTAGGAAAACTAGGGACTGCTTAGGGTAGGCTGATGTAGAAAGACTTCCATGCCAGGACATTTCAGAGCATTGCTGTAACTTAATTTCAGAGGAATCTTCTTCCACTGAAAAGTTTGGGTGGAAACACCTTGGAAGTCTGAGAGGCTTCCTAAGCAGTATGTGCTTCTGCTTTAACATACTGACAACTACCTTCAGGTGAATTAAATAAATCATCTTAAGCTTCACCTGCAGGTCTGCCCGTGTATACACTGCTGTACCAGTACCGCAGCATTCTTAACTTGACCACTAGCTGCTTACGTGACAGCAGCAGAGCACACCTGGCATATTAAGGAGCATTAACATCAGATGCACTTCACCAGACATTCACAGAGAAATTTATAAAGATTTGGAAGTTTAATGGCTGTCAGCACTTTGATATGCCGTAAAGCAGTTTTTCCTTTTCTGAAATGTGAGCAGTGAAAGCATAGGCTGCAGAGAACATTGCTATTGGGATCAACTAAGCAGAGAATAGGACGAGAATTTACTTGGCTTTCAGGGTCTCCCCATGCCCATGCCACGCAGCCTCTTCATCCAGCTGCAGTTCTCGCAGGACACGGCTAGGTTTGTAAGCTGCATTGATCAATAAAGTGAGAACCTACAGTCAAGGAGGGAAGAGGAAAAAATACGTGTAAGTTATTTGTACAGTAAATCTGTTTTAAAGTGCCAGGACAGAATAGGAAATTACTTCTATTCACCTAAATTATCTAGCATCAAAGCACTCATTCACAGCAGGATTACACATACCTCCCGATACTGCCAAAATGAAAACTGACAGCAGTCGACACTTTGGGCATTGCCAAACTTTCAAGAGTTTGTCTGCAGAGTCACAAGCGTATCTAGCAATTTCTGAGCCACTGCCCTTGAATTACACATCACTAAATTAAACCCTGGGGCCAAATACTACAAAACTTGCATAACCTTGGGTAAATCTAAGCGATTATCTTAGAGACTGTTTGACATGTGAAGAAGTGCCAAAAAATGCTGCAGGATATTGCTGCCTGCCAACCCACTACTTGCTACAAAATCACACTGCAGAATCTCAAGCTCTCCTCTGTTTTGCTCTCATGAACCATGATAAGGCTTGTACTATAATAAAATGAGAATTTCTTTGGTGTGGTAAAGCAACTCAGAGTTATGAATAACCTGAAGTTAGGGGGGAACAGTACAAAATGTGCATTCAAATTTCATTTCTTATTTTTAGTATGTGCTTATTCCAAATCATTCCCCAACTGGGTGCATCAGAACCTTGACATAACAAACCTGTAGCTTCATCCTGCTAATGCAGCAGTCTAGAAGCCTACAGTTCAAGAGTATTAAATATAACACAAGTACCAAACTCACTCTAGGATTCATAAATTGAGCAACAATCATAACTGAAATGAATACAACTGAGCTTATTGGTTGAACTTTTAGCAACACTCAGCATCCGTACATCAGTAGGATCTGCGCACACTTCACGCTTTCAGGCAGTGAAGCGGGTTAAACCTTCCAAATTAAATGAAGCTGCCACACAATTTCCCACTTGCTCTTTACTTACAGCTTACATCAGAGTACTGAAATCTGCAGAAAGAATGGGGTACTTTTCCCAATGCAGGAATGGAACTTTTTCAATAATCAGCTTAACTCTTGCCCACTGGACTCTTGTTTTACAGCACGTCTGCCAGAAAGTCCTTCCTAAGGTCTCTCCCAGCTATGATATGTGGTAGGGAAGGTAAAAACTCCAGACATGCTGAGCCAATCCTTGCATTTAAAATGACTGTTTCATGAAAGCTCGAGTGTGCGCATATAGTTACACCTTGGGAAACTTTCAGCCTCTCAGGTCAGATAATAATCACCACGTGACCTTTTTGAAGCTTTCAGAAAAATAATTATTGCATTGAAGTACCTATACATTTGCTGTGAAACACGTTCTGGAGAAGGGGCTCTTTGGCATTAAAGAATGGCCTCTTCTTCCCTCCTCTCCTCCCTCAGTTACATTAGAAAACAAAACCACAATTTCATCTGATCTTTGCAAATCACATCCAACTTAAAAAACACATAGAATTCTTTTTGTTTTCCAGCTACCAAAAACAGTTTGCCATTGCTACTAAGAAGAGTCTTTATTTCCTGTTTTAACACCAACAGTGCAAACTGTAAAGGAATTTTGGAATTATCTGAAGCTAATTCTGTTAATTAAAAATGAAGCACTTATTACAGCTATAAAGAGACACCAACTCCTTTGATTATGGTAATTACAGGTTACTCTGTTTTAATCTAAAATAGGGTTTAGCAGTAGAAGGTTGACTGTAACTCAGATAAACAAGAGGCTTTTACTCTTTCCAGCCATTCACAAACCAGTCCATGATTTATACTTGATTTTATGCACACACACACACGCCCTTTACTCATTATCAGCTTGAATTTATTAATTACCCATCTATAATTAGAGAGACACTCTAGCATTTATGATACACTGCTATATGCAGGTCCACTGTGTACAACCACCTCACCTCTTTCAGAACAAGGACACAGTTCCCAGGTCCCACAGACTGAGGAAGCTCTGCAATCCTGCCTTTGTTAAGGTAAGGCCCTGAGAAGCACCGGTGGTTGAAGTAGATCTTTGGGCAGCAGTACTTTCCATTAATGACCACTGAGAAATGAGAAGGCAAACGTTTAAATCACATGCTACAACCTCCCCAGGAAAGAATGACTCTTGCAATAAGTAGTATTTTGCCTGCTGTAAAAAAGGAGGGGAAAAAGTCTTGAAGTACATGAATTTGGGGTAGTGTGAGTGTCATATTTGCAATGACAGCATTAATTATTCGATGCTGCAAAATCTTTTCCATACTTCACACGCATGCTTGCAAACTGTCAAACTACAGGAAAGTTGGCGATGTATCAGAAATGAAACATTTCTTCCTGGCTAGTCTGATGTTTCATGGTATTAACCAGTGAGAAGAGGCAAGAAGAGGACAATCCCAACTTTCTGGTAGCAGAAGGACTTCCTACACAGTAATCATGGATAGGTTTTCCAGTTAAGTCATTATCTCTCCCCGAAACTTCTGCCACCAAAGAAGTTGGCAAAGCTATTCTCCACTGTTTACCCTAAACTGCAGCAATCACATTGCTTTACATTTTTAGACTTTTCCCTCAAGCAGCAAGGAAAAGATGCAGCAACTGATGAAGTGACCTTTGATGAAGTGACATCAAGTTTTATAAATGTATTAAATGGTTCAATACTGCCCCAAATTAATGTATAATATGTATTGCAAGATACTTACGTATAAATACAAAATTGTTTTACCCTAGCAGGTTGTAGTTTTTCTTGACTGAGCAACACTATCACTTAAAGATCTTAAATTCAGTAGTTAGTAACTGGCAGATAAATATATGAAGTCAAATTTACATTATGATTCTATTAACAGCCAATTAAAATGCTGAACAAGCAGGAATCACTTCTATAAAGCTTCCATTTGGTGCAGCTTCAGATGTGCATTTCACTGTACAGAGAACAGCAGAAGAGGCATTTTGTTGCCAAACAGATAGATCTGTACGACTGTTTCACCAGCAGATGTACTTATTCATCATATTCATTCTTGCAACAGTTTAGAAAATTATTAGATTTTGCCATCTGGCACACAAAGCAGTTTACTGTTTGAATTGCTTTTGTTTATCATGATGATGAAGTTATAAAAAACAGACAAACCTGCTTCCCAAAGCTAGAATATAACAACTCAAAGAATCCAGATGCAACGCGCCTGTTAGTTTCTCCCAACATTATTAAGCATATGACAATAAAAAAAATAAAAATCATCTGCATAGGTCACAGTACACATTTGGCTCCATGTATCCTCTGCTAGAAGGGGATGTTCCAGTGTAAAAAAATCTTATCTCTGGGTTTAATGCACATATCAATTGCAGGACACAAGTAATTGTATGTTTGTTTCATTCTTTTCTGAAGTTCAACAAATCATCAAGGGATGAAAATCTTCAAACCCATTCCTCCTCTTTCCTAACAGAAGAATGTTAAGCAGCTGAACAATGAGGCTGCTGAATTGTTACGGGACTTGTGTCCTTGTTAGCCTGCCCTTTCTGATCAATACCTGAGTCAGAAGAGTTCAGTTCCTGGTTCTTTAGTCCATCATGAACTGTCCTTGAAGACAAAATTCTGAAATGAAAAGAAGAAGGTTGGAAAAAGGGACAGATGGTAAGGATAGTCACCTTTCAGTTACTAAACCCCACCATTACTTTTTTTTTTTTTTTTCCTCTCTCCAGGTCGTCTTATTAGTCTGCTTTTTCATCTCTCCTGTTTCATAATAACAACATACAAAGACTATCAAATTCAGTTTGGAAAGGACTACTGTACTGCTACAGGTAGCAGCAATCCTTCCTTGCTTGAAATACATGGGCTACCACACTGATCAAACACATCACACAAAGCTACCAACAATTTACATTTTCTGCCTCCTTTTAACTTCATTTCACATTTCATGGCACAAAGCAGCGTACAGTCATACCTTAAGCATTTTGAAAAAGATGGATTTCAAACAAAATACAACCAAAATGACTCAAGTACTCTGGTAAGAATCCCAATTACAAAACATGGAAGAACAGTCTGCTCAGTATTTTAGCAGCAATGAAAACATTGGCAGGGCTACTGACAGATCTGGTGTTTGTAAAGCGGTAAGAGTCCATAAAACCAACTGTCAGGCATTCTACTGAGCATTTTCAAGCAGGCTCACATGAAAGAGTTTCATATGCATGACACAGAGTTTATAGATGAATTGTCGATATTGGTAGAATTCTCTTTTTTGGCTAGTCTGAGCCAAATTTAAACCGGGAAGGAACTATTAGAAGTTCATCTACTAAATGACAGCGCTCACACTAAAGCCAAATTTTCTGATCAGCTGTGTAAAAGCACAATTACATATTAAGACAGCCACACTTTCTAAGCATGTTTACATTATAGAAACTGTATTATTTGAGAAGGGAATACAACTTGAAGGGAACCTACTAATTTTCCCTATGAAACACAATTTATAAAAGCCTCAAGCACAAACTTATAAACACAGTCTTAAGATCAAGATAGTTTTTCTTCAATGCACTCCACTACTCACTGATAATGCAATCTTTTAAAATTAAAATATCAACAACTTCAAGCCCAGAACTTCAATGACTTGATCTATTTAATAATTCAGCTGAGTTGCACTAGCAATGTTAAAAAACCATGAGTTTCATGCTTTCCATCTCCTGCTACAGCTATGTAAGAGGTGTCTTTTTCAACATCGACAGGAACTAGCAGCAAGAAGATAAATGGCTTGCGGAATCTCTCAACCCTCAGTACAACAGTCCTGTAAAGCTAAATCTCCTCTAAGACAACATGATTTACCAAGCAGAAAAAGAAAAAAAAAAGAAAACCAACCCCCAACAAAAAATAAAAGCAAAAACCTGTTACTTACTGTTTCTCTGGTTGAACTACTGCAATTTTTTTCTGCTTGTTTACTGAAAGGAAGAAAATGAAAAAATAAACAGCAAAATATGAGAGGCAAACAAATGAAATGCCTAGTACAATATATACAGTAGACTCATCTCCTCTAAGTTATAGGCCAACAAGAATCTACATGCAAAGTCACTGCACTGTGAGACAGCTGACCCATCTACACTAGAGGCATGCTGCCCCATGTAATTGAACTAACCCAAAAGGTTTACTTCAACTTTCACTAAAAATTCATCAAATCAGGCATGCATATCCCTAGTCTTCCAGGAAATCTCACCTTTTGTGCATCTTTGTTTGCATGGTAGCCCCTAAACTAGCTGTAATACCAGCCAAAAAAGGAATTATATCCTTTTCTTTTCAGCACCTTTGGGTGCTGAAACCTAACCAAAGGTTAAGTGCATAGGCCTAACTTGCCACTTCACTGACAGAGTAACTTTAACACTGTTCAACTTCGAAATGGCATGAAATTAGGTGGTAGAAACACGTATGACTTAAGCCAACTGCTAGGAAGAAAACATTGTTGTAACTAAGAAAGTCAAGTAGACAGTGGGTCCGCTTCCTAATTCTGGCTTTCACAATTGGGTAATATCACACAAGGTAATGAAACATGTGCCTTTCCAGCAATTTCAGGCTGTCTCCAGTAAACTTCTGAATTTTCTTTGTTTAAAGCATCTTTTCTCTAATTAGGTTCCCTCCACTTCCTCCTCTATCCTTGGCAGCACAGGCATGTCTCAGATTAATTTCCCTTGCTTTGACTTGCAGCAAATGACAGCTTGTTCCAATCTTACAATTTTCTTATCTTTATAAACATTCAGGAAATTCTTCAGTTTCTCCAACTCCCATTTAACTTTATTAAAGAGACCTCACTAACTACTTGAGAGAAAACACTATCTTATGCTACTTACTAGTATGGTTAAAACAGGTAGGATATACTTTTCAGCATTTTGGCATTAGGGATCATCACCATCTGACCCATTTAGAAAGCTTAGTCCCCTTTATTTCAACTCCAAAATGTATACGCACTAACCACCATTCTGTTACGGCATTGCTTTGACTTGCACAAGTGCAAGTATAAAATCAGAATCAGTCAGACACATGGTGAGAACAGCTCAGACAAAAGTATATTCATAGCATGTGTGTGTGTGTGTACACACAGATATGATTTCTTTATTGTGACTAATGGAACTTTTCCCCGTGCTCGTACAGCATGCAAGGGTCTCAAGCCAACGCTGCCAGTTTTGGAGTTGTTGTATGGATTCCAACTGGACCTAACAGCCAGGGAACAGTTGCACAAGGCATAGATTCTCTGTACATGGTGAATGTTTCCAAATTCAGTGATGCCAGCAGTAATTCTGCAGTCACCTGCTCGTGAAGGTCTTGCCATCTCCATCAACCCTGCAAACCTGCTAACCACTGCAAAAGAACAGAACTGATACCTATTGCTTTGCGAGGAGGTCTGAGCTGATATCCATTCGTCTCACACCAACCCGCTGGAAATATATTCATTGATTCCACGCTCACTATACAGTCAGGGACGGGCTTCTTGGAGCCTGTTCAGTTTAGAGAAGCAAAAATTGAAAGAACTCATAAAAATAAAAGCCCTCATTTGGTTAAAGCTTGCTATATGTTTGCCAGCTAAGCTGCTTTTACTTATGGCATATCTGGAACACAGCATCAATTGTTTATTCATCTCCTTTTATTGACCAGATTCTTTCCTGACCTCATTTGCTTCCTCCTAAAGGCTGGAGATGGGAATTTGCCATCGACAGTTTAGCAGAGATGCACAGTGCATAGTAAGTGCATGCTGATGTACTTCCAATCAAGAAATGGGATTATAATGGAGAATGGCTGCCATAGGCCTCTTCTATCTTAATGAAGAGCCTATCTAGAAGTTTTCTTCCTAGGTCTGGTCAAAGCTTGCTCAGAATGCAAGTCACTCATTTGAAAAAAATCTGACAAGGCCCTTGCTTTCTGAAAGACACTGATCAGCACTTTGCGCAGTGCACGACCCTAGCACTGCCACACTGCAATGCACAAATGCCACTTTTGCCTGGCTTAAGCAAGCACTGCCACCCAGGGCTAAGTGGGAAACAGACAATGCCAAGGGGGGTTTTGCTGTGTTTTTACAGAGACAATGGTTATTTGCTGCCCATACTCCGCACACAGTGAGTTTGCTCCAGGTACAGCTTGAGTTTGGTGATGGTACTACACAAGAATCAATGCAAGTGCTACTCTCCTCTCCCACATCAGGCTTACCCTCCAGCTGAAGCCAGAGGTAGGAGTCTTTCAACTTGGTGACTGTAGCAATGCAAACTTCTTCAGGATCAACTGGGTTCACAGCCTCAAGTTTCATATTCTCTTTAAATCCGTGGTCAGAAGTTAACTAGGAAAAGGGCAGATCACTTCTGTAAAATACCATCTGTATATCCAGTACGTGATATGAATATCCATAAACAGGAACAACACATAAAAGCCTCAGTGTCAGAGTAACATAAATACTCATGCAGTCAGAGAAGATTTTAGACGATTAGCATATTGAATACAAGTAAGATATATTACAAACTACAAAATATTTAAGTTTAAAAATTGCTCTGTAGACAGACCTAGAAAAGAGCATGTTGGTACTCAAAAATAAGGATGCTGAGACTCACTGAAAAGAGTGAGTGCATTCTAAGCAACCAGGAGTTCTCTGCTGCTTGCTATGTAAGTGATAAGTCTGACAAATAGCCTGACCAGGCTCTCTGTTCTATTATGTTAGCTTGGAAATCCACTTTATGTATACAAATAACATCCCTGCCTCATCCAAATGAGTTCTGGCAGACAGCAAAGGAAGCTTTCTTTTCATTTTACATTTTTTGGATAAGTAGGATTTTACTTTATTCATCAATTTAGTTCATAATTATAAAAAAATTTCCTAAAACATTAAGAATGGATATTTACCCAGCTCTGAGGCTACTGAATTAAAGATAAGAAGTAACAACCCGACAGAGGACTCTTCCTCCCAGAGCCACTCTGCAACGTAATTACAGGATCAATACATTACAAATTCTGCAACTAGCTTACAGTGATCCACTCTTCTCAGAAAAGGGATAATAAATTCAATGACCTGTTCTAAGATGCCACAGCTTACAAGACAGAACAAGGGCAACAGGAATTCATAGCCAGAAACACCCTCTTCAAAAAAATGGTAATTATTCATTTTAATTTATTCCCCTAAGCACTGCTATAGCCCAAGTATTGCAAATGGAATTGGAAGGCAGATGTAAATAGCACCCTTTTCTGCTTGACAAGGTATTGTGCTTTGGGAGACAGCAGTACTGTCACTGAACCAACAAAAGCCCAAAATCTAGCAAGTACTTCAGGCACTGACTAATGTAAAATGAGTATTTGGTACTAATTTAAGATGACTTGGTATTGGCTAATACAACGGAATGAATTTTTCAAGCTGAAAGGAGGGAAGATTGAAAGAGTACACCAAGTAAATGAAAATAAGGTGTATTAAAAGGCCCTGTTTCCACAATTACAGGACTGCCAAAGATTGATGCTGTTTTATGACTATTCCATGGACTCTTACACATCTCAATTTCACAAAACAATGATTTATTTTCGATCTGCTTTATCACAACTGAAGCATTTGGTTCACCACTTCCTTATGTAGAAAATGGGCACACACCTACTTTAGTTCCCATACATTTCTATCATTTTAACTTTCTATTTCCTCGGTTATCACAGGTACAGTGTTAGGGTACTCAAATGCATCCAGTGGAGGGCAACAAAGCTGGTGAAGAGGCTGGAAGGAATGTCCTATGAGGAAGAGCTGAGGACTTTGGGCTTGTCTTGTTTGGAGAAAAGAAGGCTGAGGGGTGACCTTATTGCTCTCTACAGCTTCCTGAGAAGGGCAAGTGGACGGAGGTGCTGAGTTCTTCTCCCTGGGATCCAGTGACAGGGCACATGGCAATGGTTCAAAGCTGCCCCCAGGGAGGTTCAGACTGGGCATCAGGAAACATTTCTTTGCTGAGAGGCTGGTCA
Source organism: Falco cherrug (assembly GCF_023634085.1). Taxonomy (NCBI): domain Eukaryota; kingdom Metazoa; phylum Chordata; class Aves; order Falconiformes; family Falconidae; genus Falco; species Falco cherrug. Next base: position 6,507,048 of record NC_073700.1, on the reverse strand, counting down.
AACACTGTAACAGGCTTCCTAGAGAGCTGGTCAATGCACCAAGCCTGTCAGTATTTAAGAGGCATTTGGACAATGCCCTTAATAATATGCTTTAACTTTTGGGCAGCCCTGAAGAGGTCAGGCAGTTGAACTAGATGATCATTGTAGGTCCCTTCCAACTGAACTAGTCTATTCTCCTTGGAAACGTAATTTAAGTCAAAAACATGCAAAAGGTTCTTCTCTCTGGATTGAAGAGTGTCATTCACAGAACAGAAGAGAGATTTTTCTGCAAGAGAACCTTACCAAAGGGAAGCAGCTCTGGGGAGCTGCCTCAGCACCGCATTGTTTGAGGTAGTCTGCCCAATCGAAGTCCTGCCCAGGATAACCTAGGTGAAGAAAAAGCAAAGGGGTTACCGTAACAGCATGAGACTAATTTCAAACTGACATGAAGTACCCATCACTGAAATCTGTCTGGGTCGCTCAAGTTTGTCAGCTGACCAGGACTTCACCAAGCCACCGCAGGTCAGCCCACAGCAGGGTTCTCATGTGTTTGAGATACCCTCTTTATTTTCATTGCAGAGAGGCTTTGGGCCCATTTTTTACTTGAAATGGCATCAAACTGAAAGTGACTTTACAGAGAGCAACTTTAAGTGTGAATAAAGTACATCTAATAAGCAGACAAGGGCAGCGATTGAAACACGGGGAAGCGTCTGCACCCTTTTCACAGGGTACAGAAGAAATGAAGGAGAAATTTCTGCAAGATTACTTCACTGTTGTCATGCCAGCTCTTACAGTTGTTTTTTTTTTAAACAGAGCACTCAAAATATGCACAATATCAACATACTACTCTCTCCAGAACATGCTAAATACTAAGTCATTAAAGAGAGCAGTTGGACATCCTAAGAGGCTCATCAAGTTTGCTAACAGCTGTAAATCTGCATACATGTTTGAAGGGAAGAGTCTTAACATGGAGTCCATCAGGAGGCAGAGCATCCTTCCAAGAAAAAGACAAAAGTAAATACTTCACTTCCCTGTGATCTAGTAAAAAGCAGATAACTGAAGGGAACTGGGTGCAGAAGTGTGCTGCCATGACAGAGGCTGGCAGTATATTAACAAGGAGACAACTACAGCACTTATGCCAGTAGTACCTTGGAAGCATCCCCCTACATGGGATGCCTGTGACAAAGGCTTAAGAAATGAAAAAAAAATAAATTTAAACCTAATTTAAGAATATAGCATTAACATGACAGTCTAAAAACATGAAGTTCAACTACCCCTCACAGAGGGCCTAACCACAAAAGAACCTATTTATTTTTCTCAGTTTTATTGGTGCCAGTAGGGCTCTTGAGACCTCACACAATTCAGAATGCCTGACATTTCCAGGGGGACTATGAGAAGAGAAGCTTAAAACTTTTGTCAGCTCCAGTCACATGCCTAGAAAGCGAGATTTCATCTTTCACATGCAAAATTCTAGGTAATTGCTGGTTCAGGCAAAGCCACTCCTTGTACCTTACCCAAGGAAAGGCAAGAGACAAACATCCATCCCATGGTCTTTGCTCCCCTGATGTCACAAGCAGTTAAAGCAAAACTTTTAGAATTCTGTGGTGGTGAATAAGAGTACCGAGTCCCTGGTTTTACAGTACCACTGACATCTCCATTTTGAGAAAATGAATAAATATTTCATGGTTGAGGATCACTCCCCTATTCCCTTATGTCCTGAAGCAACGTTTCAGCAATCTGCTACCTTGCCTGGTAAGTCTTTCAAAAAAAAATACTTCATTAACTTCTAAGTGATAATCTAAAAATATTATAAAATGTTGGATAACAATGTTCCATTCTGACCAGAAGCAAAAATCCAATGCAAAGACTATAGGCATCTGATATGTTAATTAATGCTGAAATCAACATTGCCTTCAGCCCTGGAACACATACTCCATTTGTTTAAGTGTTCAGGTTTTTATGCATGACCAGCAACGCCAGCCACTGTCATCTTCTCAAATTCAGGCATGTACCCAGGAAACTTCAGATTCACTAACTCAAAGCTCCTGTTCTTCAGATTTTGATCTTTCTTGTTCTTGGCTTGTGCTACTACACATAATTCTTTTGCAAAAGCGTTGGCCTAAACCTACCGCTCTGGGGATTGGCAATCTACTTCCTTCAAAGTGCAGCAAGCATGACAAGCTTGCACAAACATACCTGGTGGGGGACTGAGATGCAAGCCGTTCTTCAGACTCCACTGCACAGGGAAAATACCAGCACTGTTGACATGACAAATGTAAGACTGGCTGGTTGTACGGTCTGGTCTCAAGTCATCAATTTCTATCATGAAATATTTGTCATTGTATACCTGTAGTCAGCAAAAAGAGAACCATGTGGTCTTGTAAGTAGCAGATTCTGTTCTACTGCTCTCTCTCCCCGATTTTGATAACTTTATGAAAGAGTTACACTGTGTGATGGAAACCCTTTACCTTGGAACACTGTAAGCATTTAAAATAAAAATAAAAATAAAAATAAAAATAAAAAAACCCATAAACCAAAAGAGAGAATCTATAGGATTCATAAACCAGCAAACTCCTCTGCATTATCTTGAAATAAATAACCATAACAAAAGATAATGTATGAGCACTTCAGAAACAAGGTGATCAAGTGCCATATGGAAATTTCTTATGAAAAACGCAGAGAAATTAAAGAGTTTGTGATTCTACTACCATTCCATAATAACAAACAGATTATGTCAACAAGGCTGAACTGTGTCCCATGATGGACCGTCACAAGTAAAACCATTATGCTCCTGAAGTAACCAGGAACAGGGAAAGAAAGTATCAAGAAAAGTAAATGATTTTGCTTTGCTTGGAACTAGTTGCACCTTTTAGTAACAGGCGAGCACCTTATTTGAAGTAATGGTATTTTAGAGTTTAAAAGCGAGAGACCACCAAAATGTAAGATATTATATTGAAAGACTATCTCTTCTAAAGAAAAAGCAACAGTTCCTGGAAAATACATATTAAAAATAATTAAAATATGTCCTGTTTTTTTGTTGTACAGCAAGATTTTGGTTTACTACATCAAAGCAGGGCTCTTTAGAACCTTTCACCTGCTTACTAACACAGGAAGATAGAAGTTGCTCAAAACTTCTTTTGGGGGAGTTTTCGTTTCAATATTTAAATCCATGTATGGGCCCTTGTTTGAAAATCAGGCCATCTAAACATCAGAGCTTGCACACAGTAATGAAACAACATTTGCAAAAAACAAAACCCCAAAACCTATCTTCAACTGGATATTCAGATTATGAGGGTTATGTTTTAAAAATCTGGGTTTGACAATTTGAAGCATTTCATCTTTTGAGCTTGTATTTTTATGGAACTTCTCGCCTCCATTCAAACCCTATGGTCTCACCACCAGCAGCAAGGATTCTATTTCACAGCAACCTGTCCCCTAAAGCAGACATACAAAATACTTACATTTGAAAACTAGTGCAAGATTTTAAGATAATCAGTTATCTTCAGCATTTAAGAACAGAAGTAGCAACCGAATAAAACCTTAGCATGACAAGTTAAAAGAATCCTGGTACCTTGAGAACTGTAGCAGGAGAGATTACAAAAGGAGCCATTGGGTCAACAGCTTCTAACTTCATGCCTTCAGAGAATGAATGCACCCCAATCACAGGTTTATCCTGAAAAATAACCTATCAGTGTGATTACCTGCTTTTCTCTATCAAAAAGAGAAGTACCTTACATAATTCAACTGAAGAGGATAACTTGAGTTTTTATTAGTTCATTCTAGGCAATCAACATGTCAGAGTACCACCAACCTCTCTATAATGAAAAGGTCAATTATGTCCTCTGAGACTGACAGTTTCCTGTCAGTTTTAGGAAACTGAGTCCTCAAGTTTTCATCCTCTGACATTCCCCACACAGAAGCAAGGTTTCACAATACAGGGTGGTCTAGTAAGTCAACAGAAATCAGCCCCCGCCCTTTAGCACTCATCATGAGCTACACAGAAAGAGAACTACAGAGGTCTCCATCTTTAGCCTAACAAAAACCTGCAAAACAATTTTTCCAGAGTTATGTATATCTTACTCTGTGTATGACCCAACACATTCAAAAGCAACAGCACCTCCTCTTCTAATTTGCTTACGGGTCCAAAAGAAGCTGAGAAAAATTAACTAAGAACTTAAAGGACTAAATTTACAATCCTACTTCTCAAACCCCATGAAGATTAATTTTTTTTAATTTCAATCCAAATATATTTAAATTCAGGCTCATTAGTAACATTTGCTAATACTCAGGACATGTTATATACCACTTGTAACTGTATCAGTTACAGATTAAACGTTACACATGTTAAACTTTTCGATGTACTCACACAATGAGAGACTGTAGTAACCCTGCACTCCTCTAGGACAGTAATCCACCAGACCAGCTGGTGCACAACTGGAGATGTTATTATAAAGGATCAGAACCAGGGATTTTTCCTAGTTTGGCAACTAATGGCTCACATACTTGCGATGTGTGTGTTGTTTAACTTAACAAGAATTGCACAATAGTATGCTAATTTTTTTCTTACTCTTACTTTTTTAAACTAGAGAAAGGAAGAAAAATTAAAAACACCAAAACAAAACAGGGATAGAATTTTGAGTTAACAGTGACTGAATTCCCTGAATCATTTCTTAGCCTTTTCATGGTATCATCCAAAGCATTAAACTACACATATTGTGTCTTTACCTTAAAGAGATCTGTAGGAACTGACGACTCCTCTTCTTCCTCTTTCACCTTCTTTAGGATCTCTTGCCAATCTGCTTCACTCTTCAAGGACCTAATGGCTTAAGTAAACAGAAAGGAAAACAGTGAAAGAAGTCATCTTCCTTCTTCTTTTTCTTCAGAACACTTAGCAGTAAAGCCAAAAGTGTTATCTGTGATCCTCCAACTGCTAAATTCATGTCTGTTCAGAACTGCACTAATACCTGCCCTCTTAAAAACTCCTGTTTTCTTTGACGTTTGGATGTGTTACAAAAACGGACTGAAGTCAAGAAACACTGTATCACTCATACTCTGCCCAGTCTACTTCTTCTGAGAAAACAGAGATCGCATCAACACCAAGGAAAACTTCTGGAGAAATGTAAGACCAGTAAAAAAATCCCCAGCTGTGTAATGCTAGCTTGTTTTAAGCTTAAGCAAGCAGAAAGTTCAAGAAACGTTCCCAGTTGTGCAAGTTACTCTTTTAGCATCTATAATTGCTGACCACACACCTCTCTTCTATCAGAGGAACTACTTGTACCAGTGCCATCACACACAAGGGATCCCTGTGAGTATATCAAAGCTCTTACATAGACATTAAAAGGAAACGAACCCACTAGCTAACTAACATTTTTAAAAGACATTATTCACTTAAATAGCACTGTGGAATCCATCCATCCAGTTTCTGTCAGCGATTTGGCATCTCCCTGATCACAATCCTGATTTCAGCAGAGATTGGTCAAGCACTAGAAAAGACAGCATGCTCAGCCATTTCAACAGAAATTGGTTTGGTTTCCTCAGCACAGCTTCTTCTTGCCATAAGGGGAAAACGTTAAAAAAAACCCAACACCAACCCACAACAAAACCGACTGTTCTTGTTAGAACAATTGTTTATGCCTTAATTAGCCTAGTAGACTTGGAGTCACAACTGCAAAAGCTCCTGTTGAGCACTACTTCAAAACCAGGTGACTCTTCCCCCTGCCAGGAATATAAACCTACTGAAAATAACCATGAAGGCAACCCCTTCCCGAGTTCCTCCCTTTCCACAAACAGGCAAAACCATTTAGCAACTTTTGAAAGAGCGGTTGTAAATTCTTGTAGGACTATTTACTGGTGTTTTCACTTATATTCTGTTAGATACAATATTTGTCAGATCACACACCGATTATGTGACCACTGTATGCATCCAGAAGGCAGATTTAGAGCACTAAAGCAGCAGCAGTATTCTCTAGCCTCTGATGGCCATATAAAAGATAGATGTTTTGAAGTACCTAAAGGTGGTTGCAGGCTATATCCATGCTGAGCTGCCCATCCCACTTGATGAAGGAAAGGGTCCAAGTAGAACAGCCATTGGTCAAACTTGTCAGAATCCTCCAGCCCTTCATATCGCAATTTCAGTCGCCCACCAACATTTTCTACCACATTGACTATCCAGGCTTCCAGGGAATCCCGGATGTTCTGCAGTTCTAGCCGGGAGCCTGGTGCAATGAGATCCAATGGATTTTTTCCCCTGTGAAGCTACAAAACACAAATTATTCTGTACAACAGAACAAACCAAATCCAATACTTATTTATACACACTCCTTTTGCATAAATAAAGTATGAACACAGAAGTAAAGAAATACAGGTCCCTTACTAACACAAGACAACAGAAACGACAATGTTTAGAATCACTGGTGCTTGCATCAGAGCTTCTGCACTGCCTGTAGATACAGTCACATACGTCATTTAATTTAAGTCCTCATCTTCATTTTCAGAAGCATTATCACTTACATATTCAAGGTTTGAAGGAAGCATGAATAATCTTTCTAAAACTGAGTCATCTAGCATACAAAGATGACTAGACAGAAAACATACAAAGATAAAAATGTTAGCTGTAAAGACAATGTCAATGGCATTTAAAAACCATAATGTTCTGTACTTCACAACCAGACGCTAATATGAGGTGCAAATATTGTTTTAACTGCAGAGGAGGGGATAAAAAATTGGCTCTTCACTAGCAAAGATGTGAGATTTAAATGAAACAATAACCTAACCATTAGCTATAAAGAAAAGAAAAAAGTGAAAGAAATCCACTGAGAAAGAGGACAACATGAAAGCTAGATAAAGAAAGGATTATTTCCTTAGAGCAGGATGAAGGAGAAGCAGAACAGGAGGAAGACTGAAACCTAAGGGAGTTTGAAAAAGGTTTTTCTTTTGATAGGATTAATGAGGAGCCCAAACCTGCAGTGACAGATATGCTTCAGGACAGCACTATCAAAATTAAATACTGTAAATAGGAAACACTAGAGTGTAGAACTTCAAGGTCAGCAGCATACCACAATGCTCCCTAAACTTAAAAAAGGAACTGAACTGACAATCTGAAGAGGGTTTCCTTAATGACAAAGAGGAAAATCAAGACAAAACCCAAGACGCAGCACAGAGCAGCACTTACCCCCTCCAGCAGGTTAGCAGGAGCGCTGCATGCTCCTTTCAGTGCTCGGTGAAGGAATTCCTCCTGGTCAGGTATCTTGTCCTTGATACCTGAGTGAAAAGCGAGGAAGAAAGACTGTGATTCTTCCTGCCAGTTAAAGATTATTCAGACAACAAGACATTACTCTTGTGCTGCCTAATTCACAAGAATCTGCCGGACTTGCCAGTAATGTCTTGAAAGAAGAAACAAAACAACAAAGTCTTTAAAGGAAATGACAAAGCAGTAGAATTTGGTGGGCGATGATTAAGATAACCACAAGCCTCTGTAAAAATACATCCAGTTTTTAGATTAATCTAAGTCCTCTCCGGTAAAAGAGAAATCTCCTACTATAAGTCATAGAATTTCAGAAAAACATGGCAGACAACCTCAATTTATGACAGCAACACCACCTGCACATAATAGCAATTACAAAGACTACCTGTCAGGCTTACAAAGGACAAACCCATACTTTTTAAGGTACTCCCCACTTCTGCATGTAGAGCCAATACCTTCAGGCACTTTGAGAATCTTCTTGTTCTGCTCACACCAGCCAATGGGGTGCAAATCGGCTGTCATGATATCACACCAAAAGTCAGCCTTGCGGTCTTCCCCATAACCATCATAGCGCAACAGGAGCAGCTGCCCACAGGTAGTAATGATGGTGGCTACCCAGTAGGTGTTTTGGTCAGACTTGACAGCAACTTCTAGCTTCATACCAGGGGCAAAACCATTCTGCAAACTTGTATCCACCTGAAGAGGAAGAAGATTGTCACATTTCAGTACCACCCAGGAACTTTGTGGAACAACAGGGAGAACAATTTAGACATGTTCATTAGCAAAAAACTTCAAGCCAAATGCCATCCAGTCTCTTCAGAGAAACAACTTCATCACACTGTGTGACCCAAATCGGAATGCACACAGAATCATCATTAATGAAATCTCCTTTGCATTTCAGAGTACCTTTTCAACCTTAATCAATACCTTGCAATTCATCTTCCTGCCCTGGACAATAACTCAGCCATCACTGAAAAGCTTTCCAACTCACAGCTGGGTTGTCAAGCAGGGCAAAACTAAAGGTCAAACGCAGCAACACAATTTGACTTTCTCTCTCTTTCAAACTCTTTGGACAAAGAGCCTGTTTAAAGTACACAGGCATGGTTTACATAGCAACATCACTGTCTCTTCTGCCGTGGTCATTTAAGAAGTCACAAATCTGCACAAATTGCAGAATAAGGATTTTTAATGTCTCTGTCCAATAACCAAAGTAATTCTGTAAGCAGCATTGTTACATCAACTGCATGGAAGATGAACAATATGAGTTCTTCAGTGAACTCGTGCTTTGACAGCAATAAAGCACTGTGTGTGCTCTGTGTGGGCGTTACGTGCAGTGAGGACCTGACTGAACAGTGCTCAGATACTTAAAAAGAGAAGGTAAAACATTAAGTTTCTCATATCCCTAACTTCTCCTAGCTCAAACACTCCTGAAAGAGCAGGTCCCTGTTCTGCTCTCACTACAGTATGTTTCTGATTTATGCTTAATTCCATGGGTTCAGTCTTAATTAAAAATCTAACGTGTCAGTCTCCTGTTCTCAGCTGAATGTAACCGGTGTTTTCTTTCTTAAGTGGTCCCAAGTTCCATTTCCTCTTTGAATCAACTGCAAGAAAAGCTTTTAGTATAATGCAGATGCAGTAGATATTTTCTGGGTTATTTATTACCAGTTCTGCGCTGATGGTTCAGTAACTGCCATAGCTATTATAGTCTCATCAGCCATCACATACTGGTCTGCTAAAAATAAAACTAAAAGAACCACATGAGAAAGAAAAGCATATGCCTCTTAACTGTTCAAATCCTTTAGGTTAATACCCTTCACTTAAAAAAAACGTTCTTAAAAACAAAATCAGAAGGACCCAACACCTGCAGGTGTTTTGAAGTGGTATTACAGAGGTTACTTCTTCAAAAAGATTGCTGTCTTGCTGAAGAGGTATTACTAAAGACTTCATATTCGGATTCCCGAGAGAAAAGCCATGAACTTGACACAAAGTCTGAGGAACTGGGAAATCTGTGCAGCTCGCTCTACCCAAACTTTCAGCAAAGCCTCACGGTGGAGAGCTGCATTCAACTAAACCAACAGCAACAGACAGAGCTTTCCCTGAAGTCAGGTGCGTTTTTTTGTCATTTATGTTCCTTGGTGAATACAGCGGAGACCAAGAAGTTAGCACCCTCTCCTGGCAGCTGGGCAAGACGACACGACGAAGTGGCTTAAAGCAAAGAACTTTGTTTCTTTGGGCTGGCTGAGCGAGCAGACTGGCTAGCAGCAGATGCTGTGGAAGCTCTGAGAATATTTTCACTGGAGCAGTGGGTCTGAGAGCAGCAGCTTCCTGCTACGCACCCGGCCAGGTGAGATGGCCACAAGCAGTTAGTGGCAGCACTGCCCAGGCAGCTCCGACCCCCAGCCCTCCTTCCCATCAGGTACCATCTCCCCCTTCCTTGGGCCACGTCACTGGCCAGACCTGGGGACCTGACTCGGCCCAGGAGATAATCATAAAGAACAGATAAAAGGTATTAAGAGCATGCAAGAACACACAACAAACACATACGTTCAGATGATGTTGAACGCTAACTTATTTTTGATAAATATTTACACACATAGATGTGGCAGAAAGGAATTAAAAATATTCAACATTTCTAGAGAAAGTGTATTTCAACTAAGGGAGGATGACAACATCGGCATCCAATGCAATTTTTTGGTAAACTCTTTTTCCTGCTATACTGTAAGCAAAACAGTCACTTTGATTTCAATATTATTTAACTTTTAAAGTGCAAACAGATTAAACATTAGAACACACTCAGTTTGAGGAAGTGGCTTACATTTTTCCAATGCATCTTGCTCACAGTAAGAACAAAATTTTCAGAATTAATATAAGCACACAAACATAAAGAAGTCCCCTCTCCCATCAGCATGTCTAGTTCTTTGCTAACACAGGCTGCGTAATCATGTATTACAGTTTCTTAACCTGATCAGGTACTCTCCTACAACATGGGTTAGGTATTTCTCACCCACCACTCACAATGGGAAGCTGGTCATAGTCTCATTACTCCCAATATTTAAAAAGAACAAAACAAAAACCTTAAGCTCCCATCTAAAATTTATGTATATTAATTTATTTACACATGTTCATTTGCTCTTGCGCCAACATTATTCTTCAGCTTTGTTTTTTCCACTCTTTTTTTCAAAAGTGCAGAAGTAGTTCCCTCTTGGCTCTCCTGATGGTAGCTTATAAAATTATATCGTTCTTCAAGTCAAGCAACTAGTGCCACAGAGATTCTAGCTGGAGGGACCACCAGTCACTAGCGCAGATGTCAGTGCCTGCACGCTCTCCGCTGAAAAAATCTCTCACCTGGTGTATCCTGGAATCACACTCACATTTTTGTAGGACTGTCACATAGACAGGCTGTCACTATCCACTGGGAGGCAGTGAGGTTCTCCTCCTCCTGCACCTTTTCCAGCCCATGGCCTTCTAAGGGACAGCAGAAATCCTGATCACGTGACCGTACACTACTGAATTTCTATGAGCAGCAACATCTAGGTGATGTGATGCTGCTGTAAATAAGCTTCTCTCTCAGCTTTTCAATTCGGCGTCAGCATTAACTTCCCAAAATTTTATGCCAAGCTTAATACAAAGAGGACATCAAAACTGGCCTCCAGACAAATTCTAAGGGAATCCAGCTAGCGAAATGCCTGACAGTTTTCTGAACACGCAGTCATCTGTTTCCACGCTCACCCCCCCGCCCCTGCCCAGCACTGCAGGCACCCCGAGCCCCCAGGCTGGGTGCCTGTGCCAGGGTGTGGAGCGTGGCCAGCCGAGCTGTCGCACCGCCCACGAGGGCACCCAGCGCAGCAGGAGCGGACCGGGTGATGCAGTCCACGAGGGCACCCAGCGCAGCAGGAGCGGACCGGGTGATGCAGTGAGGCTTTGCCCACACCTGCCTGCCGAAGCACTCCACAACGATGTTACTGGCACCAGCAAAACTGCATTATGTTCTACACACGTAATGAATAATAACAATAAAAAATGTGGGGTATTTTTAAACCTAACTATTTTTACCGACCACAGCCACAGCAATCAGACCTCTTGTTTGACATAGCTGAGTTGGCACAGAGTACAGCGCAGGGGTAACGGTCTCATTCGAAGTGTTTCTCCTGCCACTTAACAAAATAGAGCTGCAACATTAATTCAGTTAGCCACTGCTGTAAAGCCGGCATTACAATTAGTTTTTATAACGTCCAAGCTATGATAGCAAGCTTCTTTAACAGAGATCAAGTAAGGTAAACCACACCAGAGGAGCAGACAGGCCAGTCCTCACGCTACTGCAAAATGCCATTGCTCTGATTCCACACTGCTCCCTCAATGTGGGCTGCACACTCACTGTCACTCTTAAGTAAGCGTGCTCTTGCTACTGCCTCAGTACATTAAGGAAAAATAAAGCAAGCATAGTCCTCTCTCCTGCTGAAATGAGATACCTGAATGTTTATTTTGAACAAAAAGCTTACAATTACACCCCAGTGTATGGAAGAGCCTCTGCAAAGTCTACATTCACTGTGCATCTTTACTACCAATTGCCATATTTTAATATATTTTTTAATGTTTTGCACTTCTGCAGGTTATCTTTGGACTCAAAATACTTTGTGATGCTTCAAAAACAGACCTTAGTCTGTCTTTCTGCTGATTTAAGTCTCCTGTACTGAAAGTGGTGATACTGGACCCAAAAGCCTGAGCACCACAGAGTGCTTTCCAAGCACTGTGCCACGCACAAGTCATTACTCTCACTGCCATGGTAAAAGACCCACAACCAGTCTTTGAAAGACCAATTAATAGTAACTTTAATAGAAGCTGGGTAAGGATACAGGCTGGCAGTCTGGAAGGTGTTTCAGTTGTCGGAAAAAATCCAAAAGGTTTGGAAACCAGCACTATACTGCTCACCCTCACTGATGACCCAGTACAAGCAGGCAGACTTCACATTCAGATCTCACCCAATGGAACAGTGGGCTCCAGGGTTTTACCAACAAACATTGGATTAAAGATATTCAAGGGCAAAGACAAGGGCTTATCAAGACTTGATTCTATACATTAAGCCTGTGATCGACAATTATCCTAATCAGTTTTCTAACTACTACAGTCAACTGTTTGGCAGAGCTATTATTTTCTCCTTGGCCATCTTGAGAGCCACCATTAAAACCTTCTCTGAGAGCACATTTGAATTCCGCTGTTCAAGAACTATGCCACCAACTTTCTGAAGGTAGCTCCTCCATAGCAGTTGTCCAGCAGCAATCACCAAAAGAAGAAATAGACTGGTCAGTTTGGGCTTCATGAGAAAAATCAAGCTTATTTTCTGGTGCAGAAAAGACTAGGAGCCCCTCAACTTTCAGCACTTGCGAATGGGATTACCCTGTGCTACATACAGAGAGGAAGATGAGTGAAATTCCTCGTTTCTCTTTAGGAAACATGATTCTAGTTAGTCTTCCAGATTTGAGAGCATTAACTCATTCAAAGAAACCTTAAACATTCAGTGTATCAAAAAAACCCAACATGGGAGATGGTAAGTAAACACACACTCCCTTACTCACATGTTTAAAAGATCCATGGGGGGCTGCAGTTGCTCCTGTGTCTTCTAGATACTCATCCCAATTGAATTCCATTTCTTCCACACTGGAACCAGCATCTGGAAGAAAAGCCAAACACTTTCTATTTAGCAACCTCTTGGCTTAAATTTTAGGCTACTAAGAACTACAGCAAAACCTGCCTCAATTCCAAATGACTGAGTACACAAGTGTGCAGTGAATTTCAGTTACGTGTTTCAACACACAGACAATGCTATTTAGCCTTTCTTTGTATGTGAAGAAGACCTTAAGTTGGATCTGATCTGGAGAAGGGTGAGATCCTGAGGATTTTGGTTAAGCACAAATTATTTACAGTTTGTGAGAGGAGAACATAGGCAGAAGAATTCTGTATTTGTATCAATAAGAGACTCAATCTGGTGCACTAGACCATCAGTGCACCAAATTAAACACCATCCAGGAAACAGTAATACCAATCATAAGAGGTTTTAAAAGAAAGACTAAAAATAAATACTGAAATATGGCTCTCTTCTTTTTTAAGTTGCATAGTATTTATGTAGGTGTTATAAAACACCAAAACCACAGAAACAGATTCAGGGTAGTTCTAAAGAAAAAAGCTCAAGACACAGCTGAAATCCCCCAGCCCCGGTGTCCCCTTCAGTTCTTGGCTCACTGCCCCGCTCCTTCCCTATTCCCATTTTCTCCAACACCTAACTTGCTCTGCTGAAAATACTCTACAACAAACACAGATTGGATTTCAGGTCCCCTATTTAGTTCAGCATGCAGCCACGTTGTATGTTTTCTACAGGCAGAGCGTGACATGACCAGGGAGGGTCCCACCTCACGTAAACAGTATTTTTAACCTCAACACACAGCTTCAGGTTCGGCTGCACAACGGGATGGCAGTGACATGACATAGAAGTAAAACTTTTCATTTTCACTTTCAGACTGGTTCTACCATCTGCACCACTGTTGTCTTTATGAATGAACACCAGAGATTTCCATCTCTCAGTGCAGGAAACCTGATACGTTGTTTATATTTAAAAACAGAAATCTCTGTGTATCGCAAGCATGGGGAGAGCTCAGCAAATGTTACAGGACACCAGCATTTCCTACACACTCAGCCTTTCTTAGGACAGGTGGTAACTGCTGTTTCAAGGAGTAGTACCTTATGTAGGAAACATTACATGTCCAAAGAAACCAGTGAAGTACTATTACATGCCCTTATCAGACCCGTGGACATGCTAACAACCTGCTAAGTATGCTCCACAACGGTTCTTAGTCCTCAAATAGAGAGGGGCAAATATTTGCCAGAAAGTCTGAGCTACGTTAAACTGTTTAAAAAACGCTTCAAGTCTTGAGTGCAAAGTAGGTTTATTTTATCATCAACCTGATTGTTAAGCTCGTTCTTGACTTTTCATTGTAATTCTAGGAATTATCATTTCCCCAAATTCAGAAATGTATATTCAATTAGCTTTTGTTTGCTGACCACATTACCTGTTTTAAAGGCAGCTCTTAACTCTCCCAAACCCAATTTCATTTTGGTGTTTTAAACACAGTTGGTTGTACTGGCCCTACATAAGCCTCAGAGCTCCAAAAAAAAAAAATCAGAGCTTGAATATCACCACCACTTTTAGGGAAAAATTTTTAATTTACTAAACAAATAACCTGGAGAAGGACATAAGTAACTAATTTTATTTTAAAAATTTTTCAGGGAGTAAAAAGGTTAAGGCACACACCACAGCTGTTTGCAAATGTAGGTGGAGCTGATCAAAGCTTTGGCTGCAAGTCATTCTAAGAAAAATATAATTTCATTGCAAAATGTTGTTAAAGTAGATTAAAATTTCTTAACTCATAAAACAATCATCTTATTTTAATATAACCATAAAAATGCTTAAGTTCACAGCTCCAGAACCCAAGTGGGAAGAAACGTCAGCTTGAGCACACCAATGGTCAGTCAAAACCAAGAGCTAACTTGGATTTTTCTCCCACCTAGAGAAAGGCAGCTCATCCTTTCCCACTGAAAAGCACCCAGCTGCTCAACAGCATCAACAATCCTGCTTCCACCCAACTCCAAAAAAACATTTTTGTATGCAAAAAACCCACCGCTTGCAACGTCTAATGCATTCCTGTTTGAAGGGAAACATAAAGCAACACAACTGCTCTGTGCTTTTTTAACAAGTTTGAAAGCCAAGTGGCTCGACCTGGGACTGCTACACGGACCTTGAGGCTTTCCAGCCCTGCTCTTTACCAAACCGCTTGCAGCACCAAGTCTTCAATAACCGTTATCATCAGATAACTGTCTAAGGGGCAGTTAAGCTCCTTAAATGAGGCACAGGTCACTTAACACACTGAAAGGGTCAATTAGTAACTTATGTTGCCACCTAATTGCTACAAGAGCTCCAGAGAAAGCCAGTTTGCATGCTGCTCCAGCTACCTTTTGCTCTAACTACGGTTAAAACCATTTCCCAACTGGATCAGAGTTACCACTGGTCCTTTGTCACTCCACTCATCCATGGTCTCTGCAGCCTGCGTGTTTTTTTATCCAAAAGAGCTGTTTCCTCCCAGGTCTGCGCTGCAGCGAGAAAGGCTCAGATTCCTTTCTGCTGTACATTGCCCCAATCCCACCAGCACACCCAGAAGCTCTCTTGAAACTCATTTTTCATAGGGGAAGGGAAAAAAAAAAAACCAAACACACAACAAAATTTCACAAATTCCTGTCCAACACTCACTGCAAATTTAATACTCTTCCCGCTTTATTTTAAGGGAGTTTCATTGAGTCAGAGGGAATTTTTTTTAAGATTTATTAAAAAAGCACCCAGAACGTTGGCTGTTCTGTTCATTCCTAAGAGTTCAGCTCAGCTTGCATCTAAATTTTACTAAGGTTTATTAATTAAATGAGACTAGGTGAGTAGCCTCGCACTTCAACCACTGAGCACGCAGAGCTGGGGAGTTCAGGTGCTTTCATCCCTTTCGGAGGCTGCCACAGCTGAGGGCTGCGCTTAGCTATAGGATTTAACACATTTTCTGCTGCTTCTCATACACAGCCCTGCCACAACATTCCAGGTTATTTAGTGCAGCACTTAGTGAATCAATGTGGAACATGAAAAGCTCACTTGAATAAAGCTCCAAGCAAAAGTGCTGTATGAGATTTCATAGTGACAGCAGTAAATTAGTTTTTTAATTGTGGCATACAGTAGGACTACATAGACCATGAAAAATCTCAGAAATCAAATATATATTTTTTGACATCTGAATGGAGAAATACTCCAAGAGTATGGCGAAGGACCATCCCTCTGGTAAGGGTCATGCTAGCTGGAAATCCGAGTCAGAATACAATCGCTTTTCAGGTTTTATCGGCAGGACAGTTAGAGCAGAGCAGGCCCTGTTTAAATCAAGCCTTTGATCTAGTCTGTTGGTATTTTTTGCAAGATGCTATTGCACAGCACCATCCTTGCAGGTTAGCAGATCCCAGGATACACAGAGGACCAGTTTAATAAGCTACATTCCTGAGGGGCCATATGTCTGTATTAAATGTCCTGATCAGTCTGAGTTCAAATTACTCTAATAAAACCTCAGGTATTTACACCAGAAATCCTCACTACTGTGAGAGAACTTGAAAATTAATATGATGGATGCCAACAAGCAAAACAATATTTAATCCATTTAATCCTAAAGCACAATTTACTAATCTAATGCTGTATGGGTGTACCTGTATGTTTGTTCTTTCTCCCCATATCCTTAACTGCTACAACTCCTAAATGAATTCAGCTTTCTACTACACGGAGACGTATTTTTCTTTATTAGACATTAGCTCAGCAGCAAAGCACAGCTTTGGTAAAGGTGGGAAAAGAAACCAGATGCAATTCTCATCTCTGTGGCCTTGTCATACAACTTTTTTGTCAGTAAAGCTTTCAAATCAAGCTAACATTTTCTCAAGTAAATCCTGAGAAGTGTCCTACACAAAGGTTCTGTGGAGAACGCTTATCTACTCTGAAGGTGAGAAAATGGTCTTTAAAAATATTAGAAGTTTCCTAGGTAGGTGTATCACTTCCCATTTATCACTATTTCTACTAGCATTATTGTGAACACTAACTCTTCCTTTCTGAATTTTACCATGAATTCTGTCCTGCTGCTCTCCAGCAGGAAGAGAAGGAATACCGAATTGTACCATTTGGACACAAGAAGGTAGTGAAATATTAAGGACACTGGCCCTTAAAAATACCAGCAGCGGAGAAAGACTACATCAGACTGTTGTGATCTTTGGATTCAAGTTAAATTCTCACTGCAAATAATTTTCATGCATCTTTAATGTGATTTAGTTGAACACTGTCATATTGGACATTTAAGTACATCATATTGAAGTCTGCAAGACCTTCAATTAAGGCTAACCTAAAGGTTTCTCACCCTGAAACTTAGATACATTTCAATCTGATTTTAATAACAGTTAATCTTTTCCATCTATACCAGCTGCAAGGCTATGAATAAATAAAGACAGGTTGGAATTTCAGCAGCTGAGAAAGACTGTGACAAGAATGAAAGTTGTCTTTTCCCCTCGCAGTGCAGGAGAGCCTGACAACCAACAACCTTGACCACTGTGTAGGTTCTCATAGGCAGAGAGCCTGTATCTAAAAACCAAGACGACAGAATCTCCAAAACCTGCTGAAAATCATCAAGCAGAAAAAAAAATGACACCAGTCAGACTCTGAAGGGAATGCTCCAGTAGTAGTTGGGACTGGTCTAGCTGAAAGCACTTCAGGAAACAATATTAGAGGGCACAACAAAACCAACGTGCTTTATGCTTACGTGGGTAGCATTTGCTGGAAACCATCTTCAAATTCAGCAAGTAAAGCTCTCTGCAGTTACTCTTTGCTTTTCACAGCTACCTGTACTCAAACCACGCACAAAAAGGATGCTCAGGAAAATAGCTGTTGAGTAATTTCAAGACAGTATCAAACCCTTCCTAGCTATTCTAGAAGCACATAGAGAGGACTGCGTGACCTCTGATCCTTTTTGAGGAAGATGGAAAAATGTTAATAAAGGTTTTGGTACAGGGGGATATGCTATCAGCCTGTAAACACCCCACCACTGACCACATATACATCTCCCTACTGTTCTTTGTCACTCAAAGCCTTTTCTCTTTCTTACACTACATGACAGAAGTTAGCAGTTTCCACTAGCAGAGGAAAGAGTATTTGCATGGGCCTGGAGACATTCTGCATACTTGCGCAAGCTGCTTTTTCTCGCTTATTTGAGGATATAACGGTGACAACAACTTCACTGATCAGCTATAATTAATAATCAAAAAGCACATTTCAGCATCATAAAGCAGATGATAGCATTCTGCTAAAAGCACTGTAGATTAAAATCATGTTTAACGTTTCTTCAGTAACACTGACAGCGATTAGACATCCATAAAGTAAAGGTACAAAAACTACCAATAGTGAATTGTCTTATGAGAAGAGCTGCTTGTTGGACAAGTACCAAAGGGAAGTAATACTCAGATAAAATCTTAATCCCATTGTTTACACTGGTAACTACAAATTAGAATTTATTTGATATTAACTGTACCAACACTATAGGTAGGGACCTTGCCATGGAGAAGGAACAAACCACAGCAGGCAAGTCAGAAATATGGACGGTCCTACCCCCGTAAGAGTGTAGAAATCCCAGAACTCTTTCAGAAAGCTGCTAGTATCCTCAGCCATCCCAGACCAATGCTCTTCCCCAGCCTGGTGTTTCAAGGTGAACCAAACTCTGAGCTAATTTATCATAATATACCACTCTGCAACAGGTTAGGAGTTCATATTCCAAGCCTATCAAAGTGAGCATACCAAGGCACATCAAAAAAACAGGACAGATTACAGTAGCAGCAAACAACTTTGGTTATCTGACTTTTTAGAAGATGAACACAAGAACAGAACAAGACAATATTAACCACTATGACAGGTAAATGCCTTAAAATAGTAGTGTTAAAGCCACTGAGATTTTCATAGTGGTACCTTGAAGAGGAAAGACACAGCTTCTTAAACACAACTACTAAGGTGGGTCAGATTTTGCCCTCCTTTAAGCCAGGGATACACCCTGCTTTTGAAATAGAGCAATAACAAACAGAAGCCCCACATCCAGCATCTAACCTACAGTCATTGAAATGTGAGTTTCTCCCTGTATACGGTACACAGCACCAGACATATGCACTGTGAAACATTCACTGTGCCCATCTTTGTTCCATCTTGCTTGCCAATTTTTTTGAGAATCATTATCCAGGGAGCTCAGCCAGAATATTACCTGCATCATACTGCTGTTCTCCATTCATCTCCACAGTAGCCCAGTGGCTATTTCAAGCAGCCAGAAGAAGCAGGGGAATCCGAGGCAGTCACGATTTGGTGGTCATGAGTTGCCTCCCGCCTTCAATTCTACTGGCAGCCAGAACATTCAAGAAGGGATCCTGAAAAAAAACCTGAAAGGAACAACTGTTAGTTAAAAATCCAGTAAGGATTTTCTTACTTTTAATACACGTTAAAAAAGTTAGTCCAGCAATAAGCCAAAAACCTTAAAGCATACAAGGGCATCTCACTGTGTTTATGTATGTTTAGCTATTCCATACCCCTCATCTACAGACCGAAGAAAAAGTAATTTCCTAAATCAGTCAACTAATTATAAAGCTGACTTTCAACAGCCCCCCAACACATCTACCCCCCTCAAAAAGTTCCTTCAACCCTTCACAAGGCTAAAGAAGCAGGGAACTAATCAAGTCACAGCTTAGGAAACAGACAAAACAAGAATCCAGCTCCTTTGTCACCTGGACCAACGAAAATGTCTAGAGTCAAGAAAGCCAAACTGATACTGGCAAAGAAATGACAAAGGTCTGCTTAGGCTGTGGATTTCTAATACTTCAGCCATTTGCTTTCCACAAGCCTTCAGGCAATTTGCCACTCTGGTCTTGAACGGCTAGAAGTTTAAATGTACACATAAATTTTAAACTTCCCAGATTCTTAACAGTTCAACCAAAGAGCCATCACTTCATCACATTAATAGGACTTGAAGACACCAATGAAACTGTTATATGACACAGTACCTCATTTATATAGGAGACAACATTGATAATAAGTGGAAAAAAACAATTCATACTCTGTATACCAAGATACAATTAAGATATTTTTACTTTAATTTTATTTAATGTTATTTTAATTTTATAATATTTTGAAAGTCTTATAAAACTTTCTTTGGTTTTTACACCAGTTCATTTTACTGTACACTAGCCGGTAAAACGTATTTTAAGATATTCAATGCAGGTACAGTCACCTGTCATTCTGTCATCATCTTTGCTGATTTCACCCATGTCAATGGTTCTTCAAGGAGAAGCAGTCCTGTACAGCAGCAGAGGGCTGCTCTTAATTACATCACATTAAAATTATGATCCTGTGGTATGATAAAAAAAAACCCCAAGTGACAGAACTCCAGCCTACCTGTAACACATAGCCCTTCTGCCCACCAAATTTCTTAAGAATCACTTTCATTGCCGAGGGACACAGCCCCTCTCTACTCTCATAATACTCTTCTTTGCCAATAGAGACTCAAATTGTTTTGGAGACAGCACGACAAGAAAATTTTGCAGTCTGTTTTGACAAATCCAACCTACAAATACAGAGGCTGTACAAATGCAGATGGCTGAACCATTTAATGTCTTCTTCTGTTACCGCAAACCAGAAACTATCGCCCTGCAGAATGTTTGAGAATGGCACATGCGAAAAACAATGCACTGAAACTGGCTGTTTTTCACACCAGTTTACTACATGACGCGTGTGCACACGGTGTTCCATGGTTGTGCAAGCCGAAGGTATTCCTGCCCCAACGTGTATCAATGGAAAATAACTTTTTTTAACTTACCAGGTTAAAACCCAAATAAAATAAAAAACCACAAAAAATAAAAGAAGCGAGCAGAAATACACACCTAAACGTTCTGAGATAAGAAGCCATAATTTTCAAACCTACTTCTACATGCAATTAAATTATCATTTCATTATTAATGGTAGAAACCATGGAAGAACAGGTCTAAAGCAAGTCCACTAGTTCACTGCACTGGCAATGCACTGCAAGTATTTTTCCCTTACAAAATTCTCCACTAAAGCAAAGTTGTACAGCAAATAAAAGCCTAGGTTACGTATTTCCTTATTAGTATCAAACTTTGACTGACAACTTTATATAAATCAGTGAGATGGGGCATGAGAGGGCCCTGAAAACAAGATTATTCGCTTAAAAATTCTTGTAAAAAAAGGATAATCTTCAAATACCCTTTGCAATCTTATTGAACATCTGGGAAGCACCTGTTTTTTCTGTTTAAGCAAGATACCAGAAATAACGTAGAGGACTAAAAATCAGGTTTTAAAAAACACAGGCTGCACTTCCCACCTAAACACATTTTTAATAACTACGGTTTAAAACAGGAAAGCTCTACACATTTGAAAAGTTTTAAATTTTTTTGAGTTCTGTATACCCACAATGTTTATTGAGACCACCCAATAATTCTTAAGAATGGTTTTGCAGGAGGGTTCTTTTTTTTTAAAATTATTTTATTAAGGTTAAAGAAACTAATCCATTTTAAGTGGTCTTTTTTTCTACTATAGCATGGACAAATGCGTAAGAAATGCCAGTTGCCTAGCAGATGGAAACACAAAAATCTTACTGCAAAATGAGTATCACAAAAGAGAGGTTTTCCACTATGATGCTGCTTCTAAAGATGTAATCATGATTTCACTTCTGAAGGTATAACTGGACTGGCTACAAAACTAAGACACTGTTAAGCCCTTCTCTCTCTGAAAGAGCATCTTCCATCCCACCACAACCGCAAGCAGACCGTAAGCAGCTTTATGCAGGCTGCAGTTGCATTTGTACTATCATTCAAATAGGCAACTTGCAAACTACAGCTGGTCTGAAAAATTCTAACCGTTCTTCCCTTTGAAAATCTGTTTGTTGAAAATAGAAATATTTCGAAGAGGCAGTTCTATTACAGGGAAATTTAGGGAGGAGAGCAACTGTTTCTGCCGGCTTGCCTGCCCAGCTCCTTGGTGGAAGGCAGCTCCCGTAGCGCCAGGCACACGGACTGGGCAGACACCCACGGCTGGGACCAGAACGGGCAGCGTCACTGCTCCTGCTGATAGCGCTATCTTTAGGGTCCCACGGTCTCCAAGCAAAGCAAGCTGATCAAGAAATGCCTCTGCCATTTAGATACAGAAAACTTGGAAAGAAAAAAAAAGGGGGGCGGGGGGTGGGGTGGGGGGGGTGGGAAGGGAAGTCCCAAACCTTCTCAAAGGACCATAATTCCATTTTGTGGAGGATTTCCATGGCAAGTGTAAAATGCTGTGTGGCAGGCTGCAAATGTCCTGAGCATGTGTGTGGAGCATCCAGGCTCGCTAGCTGGCAATATCGCACAAGTCAAACCAAACTCACGGTACCCTTCAACTGAAAGTTGTACCGAGACTGAGCTACAGTCCTTGGCATGAATTTTAGGGAACTGCAGTGCAAAGCATTGCAAAACCTGGCTGAAATCTCCTGCACACAACACCTGTAGCTGCACTCACACACAAATAAAACAGGAAATTTGAACACAATTAAAGAAATATCCACCAACAGTGCTCTGTAGTGTAGGAAGTTCTCAAGTACCATCAAAAATACAGCCAACTTTAAAAGATTTCATTACACGTGAGAATAAAAATTTTAAGAGTAACAAGAGGTATTGTTAAAATCTCCTGTTGAACGGTAGCTTAATGCCAAAAAATCTACTGTGTAGACGATATTAATACTGTTTTATTCATTATCGCTTCAGGAATGCATCTGGAAGGGAACTCAGCTGCCAATTTCTGCTATACTGCTTCTAACCTACTCCTCTCCAGCTCAGAAAGACCATGCTCAGCATACAGCTACAAGGTCCCAAGTTAACTCCCAACTCAGTTCTGTCTCTGTGCGAAAATGACTGAGAAATTAAGCCCAGGTACCAATCTCTGTCAGTCTCGACTGGTCCCTTACGTACCTCTTCCACGCTCTCAGGACAAAGCAGGGCAAGCTAC
Source organism: Falco cherrug (assembly GCF_023634085.1). Lineage (NCBI taxonomy): Eukaryota > Metazoa > Chordata > Aves > Falconiformes > Falconidae > Falco > Falco cherrug. Next base: position 6,484,195 of record NC_073700.1, on the reverse strand, counting down.
TGCAACCGCACGTTCCAACCTACCCCTTCCGAAGGCTCCTCCTGCAGGCAGGCCGACACCCTCCCTGCATTCTATCCTTTATGAGGTAATGCTGGAAGAGGATGTCACTGGCAACCCGCACAGCACTTGGCACACAGCGAAGAACTAACCAACAAAATACTTTTTAATCATTAACCAAAACATTTCTTGGTTAGCGGTCTACCATAAGTCTACCAGCTGTCACAATGCTAAGCCAAAACAAGGGCAATGCCGTGAAAAACGAGAGAAGCACGTAGTCCAACAAATCTGGGCATATTCCATGGGCTTCTATTAGTGTAGCCCTGGCAAAGTACCCTCAGAATTTAATCGCAATTAAGATATTTTCAGTTTATGGGATCCAACTCTCAATTAATGTCTATAACTATACTAAGTGATGCAAAATGAACTTGATCTTTTTTCGTAACATGGAAATATTTAAGTCACACACCCTTCCCCCTCAAACCCCCCCCCCAACTAACCACAAAAAAACACAACCCAAAACCAAACACCACAGAGGCTGTTCATTTAAAAGATGCCAAATACTGGCAGCTCCTGTTGAAGTTGATTGATATTCTGCCCAAGTCAAGTTGGGTAGTTATTCAGGATTTCATAAGCCACTCTGGTGTTTTATGTACACAAAATTGAGAGTACTTGTAATTAGCACCCGCCATGGCTGATGCTTACAGTCTGGCACCCCAAAGATTATCTTTTGATAAATCTCGAGGGGAGGGGAGCACAAGTGCTCCTGGAACAGAGCTGATTTGGAAATACTTTGGACTCTTCAGACTCACTTCTGCATTTCAAACGTCCTTTCAGCACATGAAATATTCAGATGTTAGCAACTGGAGGCAGCATTAAAAACAGTTACAGTTCATTAAAGCCAGATGGCTCACTTGAATATGAAAAGAAATCAGACATAAGTTGGATGTTGAATTAAAGTAAATCAGCTGGTGTCTGAGGCTTAATATTATTTTAAAACAAAGGCACATGAGACAACGGGGACAGGAGACACCCCTATGGACTGGGGAAGAAGCTACAGAAAGGATAAGGTTTCAGCAAATTCCTTCATGCAAAGGCATCCAGTAAAATCTATTTCAAACCCCGTGTCTACCATACAGAGCTGCACTCCACGCAGGCAGGCAGGAAACCTGTTGCAGAGGTCTGTCAGAGCAGGGAAGGGGTTCTTCAGCACCTGAGACGTACAACTCTGCTACTGAATATCAACAGAAATCTACTGCTAATACAACAAGGAAAGGTAAAGGATCTTTCTGTTTTTCTTGGACCACAGCCTAGAGGCGGCAGGAGAGGGGGTGAATGTCCTCCTGGCCCCTATGCCCATTCACACACATACTTGTGCTTTTTCACATCAGGGAAACACTAATTATGTGGTCCCTGTGAGGGGAGATGGCACATGTACTTAATCTAAAGACTTTTATAACACATTCTTTGTCGTAGGACTCAGCCATGGCATGAACTGTGCCGTGTACAGTGCATCTTCTAATTAGGTCCAGTGTTTGCAGTGGAGAGTCTTGCTGGTATTTCAGAAAAAATAAGACTCTGCACCAACACTACGGGCTGGTGGGCCCAATCCTGCCCCTGCAATGGACAGAGCTCTGAAATACAGGGGCACAGACCCTCAAGTCTTATTTCTTACGCTGCCACATGCAACTGTGGTTACAACCCGTGGTCAGTTCCAGATGCTCGCTTGCCTTCTGCTTTTATTATTACTGTAGAAACAAGCAATTTCCACAGCTTGTGAAAGACAGCTTCAAGGGTTTTTTTAACCTTTTTCCTGATCTAACACCACTATAGTCAATCATGAACATAGGCATCAGCTACCCTTTTGCTACAAGAAGATGAGACAGTGGCTCCAGGGGAGAAGGGGAGCATGTTTCAATCAAATTTGTATGCAACTGGGCACTCGCAGGCCACATCCCTTATCAACCTATAACCTGGTCTAAGCTAGCTGAAATGCAGTTATGCGGGGCCCTTTACCTTAGGAGATAAGCCAGGTGGAGAACATCAGGCCTTTGGAAAACACATTTGCACCCTCTCCAAGGACAAAGAAACTCTACCTGGCCTGACTATCTGCCAACCCTTCATTGATAAAAGAAAGTCAAAAATTTGAAAGGACCATCTAGGATGACAACTTGAGTTATTTTAACTTTCACTAGAATTTATTTAAAAAAAAAAAACACAAACAAACCACAGCACAAACAGAACCCAACATAATAAACTATTTGGGTAGGAGGAGCCAACTTTTTTTTTAGGTCTAGTTAGTACTTGATTCCTCATAAACATTTCTATGAAATCCATTACAGGCATACTGGTGAGTTTCGTATCACGGTAGTTTGGAATACCCTTGCTTAGTATCTACAGCACAAAAAAAGTAAGATACCTAAGTAAGCAAATTTCTCAGCCAGAACCAAAATCAACAGCACTGGAGAAAATTAACTTTCAAGCTATTCAGTGAAAGTTTCATTCACTCCTTTGTATCAATGCACTCAAACCCGCCACACTAGGGTTAGCACATTTCCTTAGAACAGCCACATCCTTTTGGAGGAAAATGTCAGGGGCTCTGGCTTGGCACTGCTGCCAACTCAGTAGACAGATACAGCTGATTACCTGCCATAGCAAATCAACAACCATCTCCATCAGGGCACAACAGCAGGTATTTGCTTCCTTTGAAAAAATCTCACCCTTGAAATCAGGACTGAGAGAGGCAAAAGCAAACAGATATTCAGAACAGCATTCAGTGTAAGAAATCTTTAATATCCGCGATGGTAAGGAACTGACAGATCAGCAAATGTCTGATGATCGCTTCTGCTACATCTGGATAAGCAACTCACCAGAACTCCACAAAGCCGCATGCTGCAGGAACGTGCAGTCACCAATACTGTGCTCGCTCTCCTCTCCCCCACTCGAAGGCTTTTTAAAATCCATTCACACCGTGCAAGAGCAGGGTACCCACAAAACCAGCCTCTGTCTAATCTGCCACATGGAGTATGATTCTTGCGTTTTATGATTCAACAACCACATCAATGCTTCTCTAAGCACCCATTAACTGTTCTTCCATACCCACAGCACTAGAAGGCCAATACACAGCCATCAGAAAGGGTATTAAAAAATTTTTCTTGGGAAACAAAGTATTATACATACCTACTTCTACACCCCTTCCTCTTGCCCCATCCCCCTGTTATTACCCCTACTGGAGCCCTTGGCAGAAGTCCTACTCCAAGAAAAGGTCTCCAGAGCACCATAGTTCATGCCAGTTCTAGTTCTCCAAGCCTTTTAGATTCAAAATAGGCTTTTAAGGTGCCTCTTACAATTTTGTCATCTCTTACTTAGTCACTAACAGTTGGAAGCCTGGACAACACTTAAAATGTTTCCTAACTTTCAGTTGTATAAACACGTAAGGTATTTTATATCTTTCAGTTGTATAAGCAAAGTAAGTATTTCACAATATCCCTTCCTTGTATCTGACCCTCCACAAACAAAAGATGAAGTGGAAGACTTCTCAATCTCCAATTTACGCTGGAATTTTAATTGCTGTTCTGTGACAAGCAAAAAACCAATTTCATTTGCTTCTGCAGGGAAGAAAACTACCTGCCACAGAGGCCTTGTCTCAGCACCGTTAGCATGCTCCAAATCTTTCCAAGGCAGCCCTGTAAGGTCCAGAACATAGACTACAGACAGGCAAAATAAAGTTTGATGCTTCTACTGCCAATTTCGTTAAAGTCAAAGCTGCTGAAGGAATTAATCTGTCCAACATGGAGAACAGAAACCTTTGGCTGACTTGGTGTTCTTTAAAGCATTATTTTTTACACACACATACGGAACAATGGGTCTGTAAACAGAAGTTTATTTGCTTGCTTCGGTAAGGATTTATCAAAGATAGAACATCAAACCACCCTTTACTGTGGGTATGATTCCCAAGCCTTTCTTTAGGCCACCTTGTTAGCGTATTGGGTGCTCCAAAACAAAAGCAAAATATTTCCATGTTATTCCAATATTAAATAAATAAATGGGGCAGTTATGTTTCCACAACTTTTGCAGATGCTTGATCAACTGTAACCAAATCTATTCTGAGTACCACCTGACACTACCACATCTCTAACCTCTTACAGTCAGATCATATGATTTTGTTCTTTTGTAAGAGGCCATAGGTGCCGTCCTGGTGACCAACCCTTCTTCAGCAGCTCCGGCCGCAGACTTCACCTTACCTAATTACGTTCTGCCCAGGGACAGCAGTAGTGACCAACAACCGACTATCCTTCATGAGAAATTGTTATTTCATCACAAGTGGTCAAAATTTCTAAAGTTTCAACCCTGCTGCTGTCTCTCTACCACATCTCTACTCTTGTCAACTTATTTGGGCTTTGTCCTTGCAAGGACAAAAGTTGTGTTTGTCTTAACACTTGACTCAGGCTCCTTGCAAAGGAAGCCTTCCTGGAGACATAGCACAGGACTCCTGCAATCCCTTTCATCTTTTTGCCTACCAAGAGCATGCTTGATTGTTCTTATCTGAACAGCTCCTGTATGGCCTCTGGGAACAAAACCCATTGAGCATGTAGATTATATATGTATTATGAATGCAAATAGGAACTAGTACCATGAGAGTTGGATTACTTACTAAAACTTACTGTATTTCTCTATCATACCTGCACCGCAATCTTTGCTTACAGACTAGTACTCGTAACAGTTCCACTCTCCCACTTCCCTGCTACTTCCGTTAAACCTGCTTCAGCAGAAGAGAACTCCAAGTTGTTCATCCCTCCCATTGCAAGAGCAACACAGAGACTCCTCAAGAGATCTGCATTTAAAGAACACACCTTATGTTCTTACACCTCCAAAGAAATTCTCAGAAAACACAAAAGGGCCAAAGGATCTGTTGTGGGGAATCCAGAATGCAACTATAAACAGCAACCCAGGCTTACAGTAAGTCATGTGGCTCCAGAGCATCCTTCACACCTTCCAAATGAAAGTAACTACAGGACTGCAAGCACCTCTGCAGGGGAGGTTAGCCAGCCTGCACCACTGCAGTCCACCGCAATAATAAACACGGGGGTCTCTATTCCAAGGGTTTATTAAAAAAAAAAAAAAAAAAAAAAAAAAAAAAAAAAGGCCTCCGTGCCCAGGGTTTACCCAATGCCCATGGGCAGAACAGCAGCACACATGACTCTGTGCTGAACCAGCCAACCCCAAAGTTATTTACAGACTTCTAAATCATTGGTTCTTCCTGCACAGCCACCTTCAGGACTCAGGCAGGTATCTGTGTAACACACTTACATAGCAGCACCCCAGCTGCACTCCTGGTCCCTCTAGCAGAGCCCTGACCCTGCCTGCAGCAGAGGAAACACATTTGCAGCTGCCCAGCCTGCAGTGGGGACAGAGGCAGTTGGGCCAACACAGCCAGCTGCAGGACAGCCACGGGGCTCCCCCATCACCTGCCCAGCACACAGCCCGTGCCCACAGCTTGCCTTGCAAGCAAACTTATGTCAGAGTCCCTCACGTCAGCTTAAATACAGCAAGTTGCTGCATTACACAGACAAATAAACAAAATCCTCACGGCAGACTGAAAGGTTACAGCCCGGCATCTTTTCTGCCTTGAAAACATGGACATTTTGTCTGTGAATGTGCATTTTTATTAGCATAAAAATATTTACCAGAGAAAAGGAGAATCCATTCTGTCACAAAACAGGACCAGTGCTCGTATCTTTAACTCAATCTTTCATTAGAGTTACCTGTATGTCATAGAAACTATTTAACAAAATTCTGCTGATACAGTATGTGGTGTTGATCTTCCTTCATTGAGATTATGCCAATTTATGCCAGTTTTCCAATGCCAACTCTGGCTTGAACTCCAGTTGCTTCCAGGATTTGACTTACCACCTGGATATGCCTGACTATACACATAACACACCAAAACCTGGAAAGCCTGGTTAATGGACGTTGAAACACTCAGGTTCTGCTCAACAAATTACAAGATCTGTCTTTACAACCTATGCTGTGCTACCCAGATGGTAAAGCAATTTCCATGAGACCACACGTTAAGTCCAGGTGAGAATGTAAAAGTCACAGCTCCATTTCCAGCTAATTCAGATGCCACCAGACAGCCAGGGCATTTACTTGACAGGGGAATAACGCACAACAGGGTGTCCCAAAAAGCTGCTTTGTATTTATAACTGGTTGCAAATAGAAGCTATTAAGAATTACTTAGTTTGATTCTTCAACGTTTAAGACTGTGGGGTTTTTTGCCAAGTGATTCAAGTTTGTTTTTTTTTTTAAAATGCAAAATCTCCCGTGTTATTCTGCCTTCTCCATTTACTTTCTACAGCATACAGACTACAAGAATATTGGGGGTTATTGGCCAAATAATGAAACCAGACAGAACAGACTGCTCTGCTTTCATTGTCGACTTTTCATTACGTATCCTATAGCACAAATACAATTGCCTAAAGTTACAAGTGGATAAGAAGATGAAAGAAGAATGTGAAGTTCCTGCTGCTCCTAAGTCCCAGACAACAGCTCGGCACCTTCTTATCCCCTCTATGAAGACAGGCAGCATGAACAAGTAGATATTCTGCCAGTAACATGTAGTATAATTCATGCTGAGATAAAATAGAGCGCTCAAATGGAAAGAAAATTCACTCCTATCTCTACTCCTGAATCCCACATGACATTATAGATGGCTGCCCAACAGAAAGTGCTACGCAAGAGTTAAACTGCCAGCAGCAATGTAACAGCCATCAGATTATGCGACCCTTTAAACTTGGTCTGAGCAGCCTTTAAGTGAAATGTACACCACCACAAACAGCACTACGAAGTATCTGGTTTCTCAGCTTCCCCACACTAACTACATTACATAAATGGGTACAGTATCCTGGTTTAGACTTTTTAAGTGAAATGACTAAACTTCTTGTCAGTCACCACCCCTCTCATTCTCCTGGCTTGAAACAAAAATGCACAGAACTCGCTCAGATGCTGTTCAAGGGACAACTCTGAGCCAATGCCAAGATTTGAGATCTGCAGTACAGAGCCCGAGAGAGCAACCCGTGGAGAGCTATAGGTGGCAAAGCAGACAGCATAAGCACTTAACACCTATTAGCACCAAAAGAAAAATCACATCCTATCCATGGTCTCAAGGAAGAGCACTTCCACTGCTAAGTGGTAGAACACAAAGCATCAACGGATGAACATAATTAAGGATACAATACTCAGCTATCCAATATGTGAGAGAAAAGTGGTTTAAACCAAAAAGTACATTCACTGCAGATATATTTTAGGCAATTAACAAAGATACAAATTCCTCTCTAAGTGCCTGAAACATGACAATGACTGGGGAAATCTGCAGATTTGGAAACTAATCTCAATGCATGAAGGATCTTGGTCCTGCAGGTAAAAGTATGAAGGTCAATGCAGTCTGAATGAATTTACAATACATAGCTCCATAATGCCAATATGAGGCTTGATTTATTCGAACAAGTCCTCTTTGCCGACACCTATTCTGTGCACATGTTACAGGAAAGTTTTTGACTAAAATCTGAGTAGGACACTTAACTTGGCTTAAGTTAAGTTATGTAAAGGTAAAAAAACTTGCACTATCTTCCAAATCCTTTTTTGAACTCCTGTTCCAGCGAACCACCTAAGTGATGTCACTACTGCAGACAATACAACAATTAAAGGATAAAATGCTGAAGGGGAAGGAAGGTACTTTGCAAATATGACATTTTAAAAGCACACTCCTACTTGTTTTCTTCCTTTGTCATGTCATTGAAATAGTACATGGTACAGAAAAAGGTAACGTATTACATACATTTCGCAGAAGAGCTCTTAAACCAAACTACACACAGAAAGGGTAACTATCCCTTCAGTGCCAACACAACCACAGGACAAGCTCCAACTCCATCAGCCAGTGAGGGCTCACACCACCTCCAAACATCTGAGATCCACAACAAAGCCCATCTTAACACCAAGGACATTTATTCCCAACAAGGACACTTTCTACCCCACCAATACAGAAGTTTAAAGGTTAGGAGCTAAACTTATTTATCAACACATTAACATCGAGTGATAGATCCCATTTTCCTGGAGCAAGCAGAACTCCAATACACGTCTCCAGCTCAGCTGGTGCTCTTCAGTGCACATGTGAAATTATAGCCAATCTCCTAGAGATCTGGGTTTAAAGATAGACTTGCTGGTCTAACCTTAGGTTCCTACTTTTAAAATGTTGGCACTGGTACTAGGGGACAACAAAGGGAGTGGTATCTCATTCGTACTTCTTTACAGACATGGAGCGTCAGACTTTCTACCCTGAACAAACAACTAACCCCTGTTAGTCAAATTATCAATGGCAGGCGGGAGTGAAAATTAAGATGGAAAATACCTGGTTTCAAAGTCTGTAGTTTTCATACCATATAATTTCAACTTAAATAATTCAAGTTTGAAATAAATTAAATTTTGAAAAAGCTTAACAAAGAATCTGTATGTGGTTTTATGCACGCTAATGACAGCTGAACATATAAACATACACGCAACTGTGAATCAAACTGCTGTCCAACAGACAGAAAACCTAATTTAACAATAAGTAGCATTTTAAAAAAAAAATTGCAAATGAAAGGTGCAGAAGCGAATAGGACACAGTTTTATCAAAAGCACTCATCACAACACATTGAATTGGATCAAAACAGATGGAGAACTCAATAATTTTCCTTATGAAGAAATTAACTTACTCCTGGGTAGCCAGCACAAGTCAGGTAACAGGGAAATAAAATGGGGAAAGCCTGTGGCTGCAGGTGTTGTCTTTGGCAAGTGAAACAGAGTATCATTTTATCATTTTCCCTATCAAGGACTCTGCTACCTACTACCAAGAAGTAAGCCTCAACCTACCATGAGAATTCAAGTGCTGGAGCCAATACATTTGGGAAGCGATAGACAGGAGGATTTTAAAAAGTGACAGCCACACCCAACACCCATGTAACATGCTCTACAAAGCTAGCTCATCATCACCACCAGCAGCGCTCAGGCCTTGATCTCAGGGATACTAAGCAGTTTTTCATTTCAGTTGAAACCCAAGAATTAATGCGACGACAAACCTTAAAGAGTCACGACTCCAGGCCTGTTGTGCCATTTTCTTCACAAAACCACGTTTCAGAGTACAGTACCATTTCAGAACTCCTCTGCCTCATGTTTTTATTTTCATAGCTTAATCTCACTGTTTCATTACTGTGAAAGGCAATGTCTCATTACCGCAGAAGCATTGGAACGCTACCAAATAGCACTGCAGACGGCAGGTGCCAGCGCTATCCCAGCATCTGCAACAGCCAGCCCCGCTCCGCACTGCCCTCTCCCCACCTGCTCCTGGGAGCCAGCGTGTGCCCCTACCCCTGCAGGACCGCTCCAAGCAGGGGCTGCACCTCCACTCCTCCTTCCAGCCACGGCTGCTCCTCCCCGGGGCCCAGCAAAGCGCATGCTGCCTCATCTGCAGCGTCACTGTTTTCATGACGGTACCACACAAGGAGAAAGAGCATCAACATCACAGAATTGTGCGGACATTTGTAGCAGCTGAACATGAAGGCATCCCCTTCCCCTGCTAACAGTTCCCCTCAAGAAGAGCACCCAGTGCCCTGCACCAAGTCAGCTCGTGGCCAAGGAGCAGTGAGGACACCCCCCTTCCTCCTCCTTGCATCTCCTGCAACCTGCCACGGACCCACACTTCACAAAGTCCACTACTAGCACAGTACAGAAACACCAGTAGCACAGACAAATATTTGCAGTTTCACTTCTTCCATAAGGGCATGTTCTCTTCGCCTTCCCCCTGGTAGACCAGCTCAAGCATCAACTCAGTGCACGCTACCTGTATACCATTCAAAAGTTAAACCTTGACAGGACTACCGCGATTTCCGGCTCACAGGCATTCCCTAATTTAAAAGGAAAAATGTAACTGTGAATTACCACCTTAAAACAGAGGGGAAGTCAAAACACAAACCCACGAACCTACCATGAATGGGAGCCAATGGGGAATGTATCTCAAAGGCTACATCCCTTTGCTCAAGTCTCCAAATGTGAATATAAGAACTTCTAATTCGGCTTTTGTTAAATATACTCACTTTCCGGCGCAACTATCTGAGTAAAAATTGCCACCTCAAGTCAGAAATCCTAGATGAGGCAAAATTCAACTTCCTACAATGCATACTTAAAGATCCCTTAACAAAAAGAGTGTTGAGGGCAGGTTATCCTACATCCTAACTTCTGCCAACGATTCCAAAAAAGCCCTCTGCAGTTTGCCCCTGGCAGTCAGGATCTTTCCTTTGACCCCCAACTGGTTTCATACGTTTCCTGTGCAATCTTAAACACCTACAGTGCTGCTACCATGAGATGCACTCTGACCTGAGCTGCTCTGTATCTTCCAAAGACGGTGTCACTGTTGAAACATCATGGTCCCTGCAGAAGTAGGAAGTCTTGAGTATAATCACCTCAAACTAATCTAATCGAAGTTACCTTAACATTGATTCAACAAGATTAACAAGCCCAGCGCAGAACTTGGCACTCCCACATGAGAAACTACAAAGCTGCAGATGAGGTTCCACAGTTTCCCTGCAGCTGCAGGAAAGCCCACGGTGGAACCAGGATCAGAAGCAGCTCAATGGTCTGATGTGCAGCTGTATGAGCTGCTAAAGTGGTGTATCTGTCAGATACTACTGGGGCTTCAGATTGTAACAGCAAGAATAAGTGTATTTTCCACAATGGTGACAAATACAAGTTTACTGACACTGCTCAAATGCTAACAGCAAAGCCAGTGATACTGAATAACCAGACAGAAATATCTGAATTATTTAGTAGACAGCGCAGAAGCACTGAACAAGCCAAAGCATGATTTGACCAAGAAACAAATGAGGAAAAAAAACCCAAACAGCTATTAGTTTTCCATTGAAGAGAAGAAGCTGCTGACTGCAGGATTAAGACAGCAGCCACCGCAGAGAGGAGGGTGTGACTGCCCGGCCGAGGACAGTGACAAGCAGCACTGCTGCTTTTTGGGAGCTAACCGCTACACTGACTGAGCCACAACACGACACAACATCCACAGACTTTCTTCTTCTTTCGGACAATCCTTCTGAACCACTACCCAAAAAACCAAAGTACTCCTTTATCAGTATCAGGGAAGAAGGGGAACGGAGAATGCACATTTCAACCATTCCTTTTAATAATCCTGTAGAGAGAATCCTGACCAACTGATCACAGCTAACATTTCTTCAAAGAGAGTATTTCTTCCTCATTTAACTTACAAAACTCTGTCTCCTGCAAATGACATTTTATTTATAGCAGTGGTATTTGCTGTATAACTGATTGGGGAAGGCTGTAAATGAGCATCATTGCATATATATGGAAAACAATGATAAAGCAGTCATCAAAAAGCTACCGAAGATTTAAATATTCAAATAAGGCAATCTGCATAACCCCCACCTGAATTTTAATTTTGCAGAACTTATTTCTTAGCTTTGTGTATACACAGTCTGTGCAAGCTATTTCTTTTCCACAGAAAAATGGCACCTTGCACTTTAAGAAGTGTCCACAAATTCCCAGAGTCATATTAATTTAAATTCTTGGAGTGAAAGTAAAGGAAGCTTTGCCGTAGAAGGACAGGTTATTTTTTACAAGGTCTAAGTGCTCAAGGCAAGAAGGCAAAGGTGAAGACACTGATGAGCCACAGTAAGGTTATGGTGGCAGTGAACTGCATCAAGGCTCCTCACCTGCCAAGCAAAACAAGATTATAACATGTAGCTCCCTAAAATGCAAGCTGTCAAAATGGGAAGGAGAGGAAAACAGTGCCGCAGAGGTACGGAGGATCAGACATCACAGGAAACCAGCCTTCACATTGCAGCAAGGATTTCCAAAGGAGAAAGAGGACCAACTTGTGGAGGACCCCACAAAGAACGGGCTTGTACCAAGCAGGTTGAAATGATGTATTCACAAACTGGAAGGCTAAAGTTATACCTGTGAGACCACTCCACAAGGCTCTGGACCTGGTATTACTAAGCAAGCACATTAGTTTTTTAAAAAAAGACCACAAACGGTGCTCTTGCAGCCTTGCAGAGCACTGCAGTACTGAAGGCCAGAACATACAAAAACATACATTTGCACCTCATACGCTGCAAAGGCATAACAGGCAAGGGAGATCGGGAGCTTTTCTTGTTCAAACCTTACTTTGAAATCTTGAGCAAGGCAGATTCTGAGCAGTTTTTCTTGCCAGACCACGGGATTTCAAATATTCTCTTCTGCATGTGCTCATTTAGTGGTACTAGTTACTTTTTCAACATTTTTGATTGTGGAGAATGACTACTGCTTTGGAAAGAGCATTGTTTCACCCTTAGTGCTGCTCAGATTCAAAAGTGGGAATACCAGAATATTCCTCAGACAAGAAAAAGAGCATTTTTAGCACCACCCAATTCCCCGACCACAGAAATATTATATCATATATACTGAAAGAAGCATCATGCCTGAAAGCTTAAATTTGATGAGAAAAGCCTCAAGGAGGACAGGGTGTTAGGCTTTCTCCCATGGTGTACACAAAACTGGGGAGAGGGGGAGGCAGAGAAGGAAGAGGGAAAACAGGGGTCAGTAAAAGCAAACACCGCAATGTTGTCTTACAGATCACAGAAACAAAAAGCAAAAGAAAGAATAAGCACCTAGAAAAATATTCAGTTGCTTCAGAAACAAAATTTTCTCTTATAAACATAAACTAGTTGCTCCAGAGATTTCCATGAAGGAGTTGGGGACCAAGCAAATTGAACGCTTTAGGCAAAAGACTTGGTAATTTATTTTACTGACCTACAACACACTGCTGTAGCAGATCTCTTCTACATTTAAAATTCCTGCCCTACAAGGCCCATGTACTGGCACTTCAGGGTGAGAGTGAACACTTCCTAGATCTAAAGTATGTAGGGAAAGAATAAAATCAAATAAGGTTGCTATAGAGGTTTCATTCTGTGAAACTCCTCACAAAAACAAAGAGCAAACAAAAAAACTCCTGCTCTTCCCCACACAATAGCCACCCCCAGGTCCACCCACCCAGTTCCTTATGTAGCAGCTTTTCTTCACTTCAGCCAAACAAATCCATCACTACCTCTGCAACGTGAAAAAAGGCTCCAAGACCAACATCCCAAAGAGCTTATTTCTTGCATCCATGAACTCTACAGCATTCATTACTACAATAAACACTGTAAATATTTCTCACAGCCTCCTAAACCATCAGCTTTGAATGGTTTTTACTGTTATATCTTTAACTTTCCACACTCTTGTCTTTACTACATGATGGTACAAAACCCTACACATGCTGCTACTGAGATTACTGCATTATTTAAATAACAACTGAGTAAAATTTTCATTGACATTAATTACAAGTTGGTTCATTAGTATGTCAGCGACTGTGATAAAATTCAGTTACTGAGAAGAAAAAAAAATAATCTACTGGCTGTTCCTGGCCCAAATTGGTTGTACGCATTGTGGCTTTATGCTGGCTTAGGGCAACCCACGAGGCTGGGGACGTGGCTCAGCACGATTCATGCTTTCAGCTCTCGAGCACTGGCACTCAAAAAGGACAGCTTCTGAAGTGGAGAAAACAGGAAAAGAACAGGAGAGGGAGTCTGCCTCTTAGAAATCGGCATGAGAGAGAAAACTGAAATAAACGTAAATTTTTCAGAGCTGTCCTTTTCTCCTATTTCAGCCTAGCACTCACTTTCAGATGAAGGTGAAACGGAGACTTTAGAATATCAGCGCATGAAGGGCAGCAAAATTGCAGAGCTGTCTCATGCTTCTGACTCAAACTGCCCCGACACAATCAGGGTAGACTCAGTAACTGCTTTGTTCACCTCTGTATCTGGATTCAGTGAAGTAAGAGTGGACATCATCCCGACCCGGGTGTGCACCATGAAAAATCTTTCACCTGCACCATGCCTCCACAAACACGCAAGCCATAATCAAAGTGCTAACAGCTAATGTCCAAATAAGTTCTTGCCTCAGTGTGTGCTATGACAATCTCTGATGTTACAGTAAGGGGAGGAGCCTGGAAGAAAAGGTCAGGCTTTCCTTGAGAATGACAGCTCCTCAGAGCTCAGCCTCAACATGGAATGAAGAAAAGCATCTCAAAAAGGTGTTTGCTTTTAGACTGTTTTTGAAAGACTTGAGAGCATTCTGCATGACTTGGCTACAGTTCCATACATAACTAAACCAGAATAAGACTGCACTGCTCCCAGAAAGGCAGCTCCACATCTACTCATTCATCCGTACCACACACTAAACTGGAGCAAAATCACGAAGCAAAGCTGGACAGGAGACTGTGTCTAGGCTAAAAATCCCTGTTTATGAGATTTATAAGAAACCACTACTCCCTTCATCTTCCCAGTCAGGTACAGCGCTCAATTCTAGCAGCAAAGATGAATGAGATTTCATAACTTCAGTTATTTATAAACCTTTTAGTGACACATCATCCTGGCTTTCATACAATGTGCACCGATTCTGCGATCTGTTACGGCAATAACACCTGTTTTGCATGGTACGGTACGATGGAACAAAGGCTCCATTCTGATGGAGTCATGAGAAATACTTAAGCATAGACCAGTAACTACAGAGCGCGGAGTAACAAAATGTTTGCTTTCTTCATTTACATGAACTCCCAAAAGTTCTTAACCAGGAACTTACTTGCAACACCAGCACCTGAAGCAGCATGGCACATAGCTCAGTGCCCCTGGTTTTGCTGAGAAGGGATGTGCAGCAGAGACTTCAACACGAGCTTGTTCTGCAGCCTCTAAGCAGTTTTCAGGTGGTTGCCACCGAGCACTACAGCAGACCGGCAGTGTCCTGCAAGCACCCGCATTTTGTACATCTCTCCCTGCATCATGGCAAGAGAAGCCATGGGCAGGCAGCATACGCTTAGTCAGACTGACTTCGCCGATCAATGCAATTGGACGAGCTACACAGTTGCTTGTATTAAGTTTTGAAGTGCAAAACAGCAGCCTGAATCATACCTTCAGGTTAACTGCACTTCCAGCAATGACTGATTTCGGTAAGCACCAGTCCCACATAAATGTTCAGGAAGCCTTGAAACCTTTTTTTCCCCTTCTAATTGTTTGGTCTCAGCAGCAACGCTTTCCACCTGCCAGAGTGTATGTTGAGCAACTTCTCACTGCCACCTAGCAGCGGTCTTCCCCCTCTTCCTTCCCACCCACTAGCTCTACCAATTATAGGTGGTGGACTGAAGAGAACATCAGTACTGTTACAGATAGCTCTAGGAGATTGACACACCACAGTCTTCAAAATCAAAAAAAACAGTTCACAACCAGTGCACGGGAAGTCAGTCTTGTTAAATATGTTAAATGTTGGTATTTAACAAGCTCTACATATTCAATCATTGTACAGTCACACACACAAAGTTGAGCTGTTTTAGTTAAATTATATTTAAGTTCTTATAACGATAAAATTCCACTGTGCACTTTTACTTTTTAATCCAAGAACTTGTAGAAATGGGAGACATCCACTTATGGAAGGAATCTCCTTAGGGCTGGTTCTGATGAGAGAACCACTATGCCCACATCATGTGAAATAAGCACAGCCATGCAGGAGTTTGCATTTATCAACTAAGTTGTATCATTATGCATTTAACTTGTATATTAGATAAGCTGTCCTTGATAAGCTAAAAAGTAAAGAAAACTTATCAATTGGGAAAAGATCCATGGGAAACACAAGCACTCAT
Source organism: Falco cherrug (assembly GCF_023634085.1). Classification (NCBI taxonomy): domain Eukaryota; kingdom Metazoa; phylum Chordata; class Aves; order Falconiformes; family Falconidae; genus Falco; species Falco cherrug. Next base: position 6,468,429 of record NC_073700.1, on the reverse strand, counting down.
ACAGCAACAACAAATAAATAAATGAGAAGTTCTATACGTATATGATGCTTACCTCTTCCTCCCCGATGACAGCAGTACTGACAAACACTTGGAGGGTTATGCCTATCAGCATTCACTAGTACTTCATTAATTGCTCCTGACCAGTTTCCCATTCAGTGCTGAACCTGAGATGACCTTATCTATGCTGGTGTTTAAAGTACCTGCAACTGTACCGAACATTCAGGCATATTATATAAACTAACTTAACCAGCATAAATCATGTGGCTTGCACATCATTATGAGTACTCTTTCCATATTACAATCTGAGAAAGGAATCCCTCTATTCATTCCTTTGGGTGACGAGAAGATGTAGTTAAGCTACAGCAGTACTCTCCACGTGCATCCTTTATCAATTAATGGAAGGCCGGGCATATGGTGTACTTCATCGTTTTAGTTTGCCAAGAAAGCCGACAGGCAGACTAACAGTTAATAAAATAAGCATCTATTATTGCACTAACACTGAACTTGTATACTTTAGAGAAGACTGAAGCTATTTTACTCGACAGCAGCTGTGTTTACACTATAGCACAGTCTGGTACCTCCGAAACTAAAGTGAACTTATATCTGACAGTAACTATGCTGGTTCCAAGGGAAAAAAAACCCGAAAACCTGTTAAGAGGAGAAACATACTTCAGCTTCTTGTGTTAAATGAAAATTTTTACTTCAGCTGCTTTTAAAGGTACCACAACTTCATTTACCATGGACCAGGAATACAAACTGAAACCAAAATATAGTGAAAACAGTTGTTTCATTTGTACAGTAGCATCATATGAAAATTCATCTGAGCTCACCAGATGAAAATTTTCCCTTCTCCCCCAGCAAGGTACACAAATACATTTTAATCAATATGAGAGCCAGTTTACAGTTTAGACTCTGAGTCACATCCATCAGTCACTGTCAAGAACAGAGCGCCTGTCCTCTAAAGGTTTCTTCAGATGAAAAAACCCCAAACAGTCCATTGTTGAGATAATTCAGTGTTACTTTTTATTGGGTTAGGCTTGGTGCATATCTTCCTTTCTCCTCTTTGCACTTGCTGAACACAATGGGAAATAATACTTCATCTAGAACTATCAAAAGCTTTGGACATCCATTCTGTATGATGCAGTCAGCTGGACCAGATCTGTGGAGCCGATTACTCAGGAAAGGAAAAATCTACTTGCTTTTACCTGAAAACCACAGTATATGGTATGTTGAAGATGCCAGAATCATCACAACAGGACCACCACAGCAGTAAGCCCCCAACTGAGGAATGCCATCAACCTTTAAGCATCATCTGTGAGAGCCTTCTGCTCTGGCTAAGCAGAAAAAACATTTGGTAAACTATAGCGCTGGCACGGACGACAGCAATCAGTGCTTCGAATTTGTGAAGCCATACAGCAGCCGCAGCCAGGCTGCCTCCCGGCTCCTGGCACAAACAGCACCAGTCGTACAACCTGAGAAAACCAACCATTCTTCAGCCTGGCCATTTCACTCATTGCTCAAGATAAAAAAAGATAAAGTTGTTTTGTGGGTTTTACTTCACATTTCTTCTTGCACAACCAATCTTTTATTTTAATTAAGGCTTACTCCATTTGGTTTATGGTGCCAGATCTGGTTTGGACTGGAGAATGATGATTTCTCCTGAGTTTAGAGTAACACAGGTAGAACAGATCTAAAGAGCAGTAAATTATGAGTTCAAAGGTCTACTGCCCAGCCTAGGAAGATAGACCGCTGCTCTAGAAAGCGGCAAGACCATGGCTGCCTCTATCTGCAGCCAAGCTCTAGAGATGGGAGCGTGACAGTCCATCTTTCCTGCAGCGTGCTGCTTTCCTAGCACTATTCCCTAAAAGCAAGGCAATGAAACCACACAGCGTATCAGCCAGTTCGTCTGCTTTGTCTTGGCTTTCTTCTTACCCAGGAGAAAAGACAAAAATAATACAAATTAGAAAGGTTTGAGAGAAAGTGTTGCATCTAAATACAGAGACAGGGATGCAATCCTCCCTCCCAGGCAGGAGCCAACGCAGTGAGAAAAGTGAAGAAATTTGGAATTTACCAGCTTTTTTCTCAGGCTGGCTGTTTCCAGGTAGTTCCACCACCTGCAGATATGTAGGTGAGGTTGATCAGAAAAGCTTTCCCAAAAAGCTATTGCCTTCCTAGGAGGCAGCTGGGGATTAAAGAAGTTAGAGCCAAATGCTGCTCAGGACTAAGTTAAAATTCAGAGCTGCTCTTCAGTCACCTGACCTCCCTGCTCCCGAGTCGAGTTCATTATTTTTACCACAAACACAAATAAAATGGAGCAAGTAGTGGCAATGTCATGAATCTAATGCCATCAACGTCTGAGTGTGCCTGTGACCAGCTTTCATTTAGCTGATCCACAAGCCACAGTATGATGAAGAGCAGTCAGGTGGTTACATCCAGCACTACCACAGAACTGCTCAGCAGACATAAAATCTTCTCATTCTTTTAATCCAAGTTGCTAAAAGTGTAATGAGTTCTGGTTTTAGTTGTCACTGAACACATACAACTTAGATTAGCTTAGCAATACTGCATGATATTGGGCATGTTCTTGAACTGAGTAAACCACACACTGTCTGGCTGCCTCTGCTCTCAGTATGCCTTCTTATAACACAAACCCCCAAGTTAGTTTTTCCATAGCTGGTGCATTTACAGTCAGTTAAGACAGCGAGATCACATCATAAACATCTATTACCAAGAATTCACAACTACTCAAAAGGCAGGCAGTAAATGACAGTGTCTTTTAGAAACATCCCTTTGATCTTAAAGAAATGCCTATCAAAACAAAAATCCCAATTCTGTTACAGTGATTTTTAGTCATCACTCTAGCACAGCTGTAGCACTTTGCTATCAAGAGACTGTGGGCAGGGGACACACAAAATTAGTTTCAAAAATGTATAGCAGCACTGACATTAAAGACAATAAAAGCAATAGGAATAAATAAAACAGGAGTTAAATTAAATGCCATGAGGGCTTATTAATTTATAATATAACTAAATTAATCCACTATCAGTATCTAAAGAAAAACTACTGAAATCAAATGCTCTTGGGGAGTTGTTACGAGGAAACGAGAAACTGGGGTTTACTCTTCACTGCCACTTCACTGTTTTAGCAATATGGGATTCCAGGCTCCCACACCAGATCTTCTGTTTTAAACAGTAAAGCTGAAAATAACTTCCTACTTTAACAGCATGTACTTTTTCTTCTCCGATGCACCAAGCTAAAGACTTAATATGGGAGTGTTGTCTACAGCCAGCAAAACAACATCTGGCAGCTTTCCGAGCATCCCACTTGAAGTGACTCTGCACGACATACTGGAAAGCTGCAAAATAAGTCAGATCATCTGGTGGCAGAGCTGGGTAATGCCCCAGGTACAATCAGAGTCTTCACATCAAATTTCTACTTACTAGAGGCTCAGACTATTATTGTAAATCGCTGAACAACTGTATCAGATGTCCCAAGAGAGGACAGGTGCCTCCTGCTCATCTGTATTGTACTTGTACTTCCCAACAGCCTTTTTCTTCTAACACAAATAAAAAATGAAGAATTCGGCTCAGGTGTGCAAGGTCACAATGCTATCGTAATTTGCAGTACCAACTTTTTACTAAAAGAAGGGTATTCTTGCAAAGAAGCACTAAGAGTGATTTTTGAACGGGGAAGCTAAAAGAGGTTAAAATAATTTTAAAAGTGCCTCCACCTAGAGGGCGGACTCCCATAACCAGAGCTAATCCATACAGGCCACTTCAGCCACAAACTAAAGGAGACCTCTCAAGAGAAGCCCAGGAGCACGGCATCGTAACTATGAAATGTCACACAGGAAATCAAAATTCAATCAAAAATTGGAGGAACTGCAGCTCTTGGGTGGTCAAAACAGTCAGATTTCAGCACAGTTTAAAGCATGTGGAATATGTCAGCACTTCTGAGAAATCCCACTATAGTTATTCATACTACATCTTCCTTATTCAAAATTTCTACCCAATTTTTCTACATGATCTCCAGGGAGCACAGCAAGTTCTGACTGCCATCTCAGTTGTTCAAATGTATTAAGTGATAAACCTTAAAATGTTTATTAAATTATTAAAACATATTTCTCAACAGCTTTGCCTTAAATATAAGATTAAATGAGACCCAAGATCTAGCTTTTCATCTGCTCAATACAGTATCATTCAACCTTTTATATATATAGTGACATCAGAGAAATAATAATAAAAATTTAGGAGGAGAACCAGACACCATCAGAAGAACAGGAAACCTCATGGTTAGGGAGAAACTGTAATCAAGTAAAGGGAAAACAGAGATTTTGCACAGCATACAGGTTTCTGCACACTAATACAGTCGTGGTCAAGCAGCTGAAAAGGCCACCTGACATGTTTATGTTGAGAAAGCTGGATGGCTCAAGGGATTTGCAAAACATTAAAGCTCACCTAGGAACTGGTCCACAGTTTGATCAGCCTAAGTATCTTGCATGTACACTTTATGCAGGTTAAGAATACCCCCTGCTGTTGCAGCTGAAGTGCACGGTAAGCAAGGGTGAGCAGAGATAAGAAGTAAGAGGAAACGTGTTACTAAACCAGTTTTGACAGAGAAAACAGAGCATGTGAAGAAGCTCTGGGCTGCCAGCATGATGGCAGCTACACCTGGAAAGTCAAAAACTATTGATGTGATGTCTGTAAACCAGCTTAAACCTCTTAACCAGAAGAGGCAAACATGTTCACTGCAATTGCTACATACACCTAACAAGGACTGAAAAGCCGCAACAGCTGAAACCAAGAGTTTTTCTTAACTTTTTTCTTTTTTTGTCCTCAGAAGGAAGTTTGTTACGGAAAGACTCCAAGCAACAAAAGACCTGGCAGGTAATGGGAATGGATCATTACATTTTGTGCATTATGTGCACATTAAATGATGGGCTGTTCCATTCCAGATTTTCTCACTTTGGCATACTGTTATTTCTGGGACACAAGATTCCCCAACACAGCCCTGACAAGCAGAGATACAGCCGGCGTCCTTCCATGAACTAGTCCCTCCCCTTCCTCTGATCAAGATTCAAAGTCTTTCTTCCACCCACTACATTCACTGTGACAGTCTTCATCTTTTGCCCCAAAGCATACTGATAGCATGAATGAGCAAACACGAACTCTCTAATTTTCCTCATGTCACTCTGCAATAATTTTAAAGGGTTCTTGTATTCGGGTAGATACAATCTTGTTTCTGTTCTAACACAATATTCCATTTCAATTTTTAAAACCTGATAGGCAACCCACAAAAACCCAGAAGGCACATTTACACCTCTTATCTACTGCAACTCTGAACTAATGTTACTGCAAACGTGTTATTTTCATGACAGGACAAATGGTTTCAGCCTTTTTTTATTCATACAATGTCTGCAAAGGCTTTGTCATTTTGCAGGGAAGAGGGTGGTAAGAGGATAAAAAGGTAAACCTGCAAAGGTTTGGTTTTCCAATGTTAAATTTTATCTATCTAGCAAAATTGTAGTGTCTACATCGATGGGAAGAGTTTTAGCCCAAGCTCACTCTGCTTTTTAGATAAGAGTTAACAAACAGATAATGAAAAATTATCAGAGAATGTTAGTTATCACTGCAGCTTCCTATAGAGGACTGTCAAAACTAGCTTTTTATGCTTAAAACCATTTATAATACCGGATTATTTGGATGAAATCAGGTTAAGGAACAGCCACACTTGAAGTCTTAGTGACTGATGTAAGGGAACAACAATACAGAGAAGTTTAAATAAAACTCCAGTTACAATAATCTTGCTAAAAGTTATTCATTTACAATTGATTGGTTATTGAAGGGAACAGGATAACAAGTCCTAATGATCAGCTCTATTAGCTTACCTGCAGCCGAATTAAGCCAATAATTTTGCAGTTTAAATTTTTTTTTTCTTTTTTTTTTTTTTTTTTTTTTTTAGTTTTTCAAATCACAGGCCACCCTTCCTCAAGTTTTTCAGGTGGATGAACTAAAACTAGGCTCTCTCTCCATTAAATAACTTTCACTTGCTTCTCTGAAGCAAACTTTAGACAACAGGTAAAGAGAAATACCGTGTACATTTAGGGACCCTATGTAACTTCATATTAGTAGTATATGAAATAATTCAGCCTGTTGGCAGAGAAGATATTTTATGACCAAGTCAATGAAGGGAGCCATCTCAAATGTACATCTACAGCCTGCAAACACATATGTTCATGCCTCGTTACAGAACAACCTTAATGATTCAGAAAAAACCCGAAACAACTGCTGAAAGCAAGTGTCGGCAGCCGTATATCCCCAGAATTGCAGTGGCAATAATAATTGGGCTTCAGAGTTAACAACCCACTGTCAAAAGTGGGAAGATACAAACATGCGCAAAAGGTAAGAGTGTTGGTACCTTAGGTTTTTCTGTAAAAATACCTAAAGTGGAAATGGCAGAAATGGTAAACTGCTGTTGTAGGGGAATGGAGAGTCACCAGTGAGCATGTACGACTGCCTTGTATTTAATCTGCTCTGTAGGTCACTCTCTACACTTCTTTGGCACCTACAGCACGTGAAAATGTTAAGTCTGTAACTTTTTTTATGAGGAAGCATCAGAAACGTATAGAATACGTTTGTACAATATGATAGTACTCTATAGCAACATCCCAAGCTATTATGATGATCCACAAAGATTTTAAACATTCAGCATTACCTATGAGACTTGATAAAAACTCAGGGAGTTTGTTGTGTATTTTGTTTTTAGAAGTCTCTACCTTCCCCTTGCTGTGGTTCTCTGCCAATACTCAAATTTCTTCCTAAGATATTTCATTAAATACATGGAAGTCACTCTTACAGCCTTCAAGACCCAAATATTTGCACTCCAGTTCCACCATTAATTCAATCCATCCCAAAAGTTGGTTTAGCCATTAAGATTTTCCCCCCAACCCCAGCTCCTTTCCCCTGCAACAGCATCACACTGCCAACAACTAATTATCAAACCCATTGTAAATGAAGTTCCTCAAAGGACTACAGTCACTTAAAGGCATTTAAAAGCTACTGTGAAACTTTCAATGCAAGACATATATTTGGGAAATGCCAGTTTCAAACTGATGCCTGGGACTTCTCTGTCTGACACTAGCCACCAGGAAACATCCTCAGGGAAGAATCTGAGTCACACACGAGTACTTCAATTCATGAAAAATGCTACTAAGGTTCCTCCACTTGTATTTCCTACCAGATCAGGAGAAAACAAGCATGTTCATCTCACAGAAACAGGTTTTTCTGTGACTTTTTCTGAAAGGACTGTGCCTTTTTAATAGATTCAAAATGCAAATGCACTGGTTGCAAACTGATTCCAGGAACCTGTTCATCAGAGCAGTGTGATTACACACTTGCTTTCTGTAGCTGAAAAGTATAGCTGCTTTTAGTTTCTAATTGCATATTTTTTAATTACTAGTTTTATCAAAGGAACTAAACTGACAACACAAGCTATTTTTACAAAAGCAGACAAGCAGGCTACCAGGTATACCAGGTAAAAGATTACATGAGTGAAGAATGTTTTTTGACTAAGAAAAGCCATTACAAAATTTGTGTATTTTTTTTACATTAAGTTCACTCAATATAAGCAGCAAGCTTTCTATAAACTTACTCACAGTACCTGAGCAGAAACCAAGATATGCACACCCAACTACTACAAGAAATTGGCATTCTTTGCAATTCAAAATATTTCTCCACAGAGAAATTTTTTGTAAGAAATAACTCATGAAATAATAGTACTATATATTTTATCAAGCTATCAGTCTAACATATTAAATAAGCCAAGGAAACTGTAATACTTAACTCCAGAGTACTGGGAAAGAGATGGGTTTTTGAACGGTATTAAGAGCATGAGAAGAGCATTCAAAAGACATTGTGAAACCTCTTGACTGTGACGTTCATGTTTAATCCTGATTTCTACAGTCACCTTCATTTTTCTTTTGCCAGCTCCCTCCCACCTTTCCTTCCCCACAGCTTCTTCCTCTCCATCAATCAGACATCATCCATGTTTGTGAAATCAAAACAGCTGCAGTTCCTGAAGGAATGAGGTCCGAAAGAGGGACAGCCTGTCAACTTCAATTACTCGTGCACGCCTACAGATACTCATTTCCTACACAGAGCTGTGGTGAGCAGGTCAGTGTGTGTATGTACAGCTTCACCCCACTAGATGGAATCAGAATATTTTTATCATAAAAGCCAGTCCTGATAATGAAATGCTTCTAGCTCCAGCCAGGAAATGCTTCACTAGAGAGATGCGTGCTCTAACCCAACTCCTGCCATTAGCACAAGGCTAAGCAGCTAATGAGCAGAGAAACAATGATGCAGAGCAGATGTGTATTTACTATAACACAACACCAGCATTTATCACAAATCTCTAAAGAGATTTTTCAAGTTTCCAGATTAATGCAGACCTCAGGCCATATATCCTATCAAAGGTTTTAGGTACCAACGTTGATCCCTTCAATGGGAGCTGGACTCCACTCTGAGAATCAGGGTCCAAACTACTAAACTCTGGGAAGCAACCACTGGTGTCAATGTAACAGGAGAGGACAATCTGTCCTGGTGTTGCCTTTGGTTTCTTCTGCTGCCTGAAGCACTCATTCTCTGTCTGCTAGGACAACTGCCTTTAGCGTGAGAAAAAAGCAAAAGCAGCACTTTGGTTTTGGCTTTTTTTTTTTGTTTTTGTTTGTTTGTTTTTAAGAAAGATTAGCTAGCTGTAAAGGAAAACTCTCCATCAACCTGCCCATAAGTACAATGCTTGCGTGAAATCACGCTACCCATTACACCAACAGACGTCATCCTTTTCACAGCCTCTCAAAGTGTTTCCCCTAGGAAACTAAATCAATAATCTTAAGCAACAGCAACTGCACACACAAAGCAGACTGCTTTAAGTATAACATGAAAAAGGACTGTTCATGTTGGTTTTAGGATTATGTGTTTTAATTACACCCCTTCACCCTCCTTCTTGCTTTGTAATTGAATTTTCTTTTATCTTTAGAAGGCTAACTTTATTCATAAGAGACTGTGAATGGCAGAGTTCAATTCTTTCACTGCAGAGTCCTGAGATCTCCCACTGCTTTCCAAGATTTCATTCACATTTTGCTTTAAAAGGGTTCCAGTTCAGACTAGCAAATATGTTTTTAATGGAAATAAATGTATATCTAAAGGAAGGACATTATAATGATAATGAAAAAAAATTTCCTTTTATATCTGAAGGGATCCCAGAAATATCAATGTCTCAAGCTCCATCACAAGGGCTTTGAAAAATTCTATTGAACCAGTAGATGTTTACAGGACACACTGTTGTATAGTCTATTTGAAATTACTGACAGGTTTGGGTACCATAAGTTGTTCTTCATTCTACCTGTAAGATCCAACAAATCTCACGAAGACAAGCTAGCTTCAATACACTGCCATTGTGTCACTAACATGCTCTCCTGACTGATGCCCCTACACTTAACGTTTTGTATGTGAAAAGAAAATCCTTTTCCTGCTAGAATTACTTACAGTGCAGAACTTGGCCACTATTGCAGTTCCACTGCCAGCACATCTCTTATGGCCAAGCAGCAATAGTAACAGGCTAAAAGCACAGAAACACCTTACAGACTGAATTACTTAATATGTTTCAGGTGTTAAAGCAGCACCCAAGCCCTTCCTGTTAAGTGCGTAAGTTAAGTTTCATAACAGGCTGCGAAAACACTTCAGAGCAACACGACTTTAAATGTGGCATTTTAAGTCTAGGAAACTGAGAAAAACATAGACACTGGGCTGGCTGTAAAGCCAGTATACATATTGGTAGATTGATTAATTCTGAGACTCTTCAGGCGCCAACATAAATAATCTTCCAAAGTCCCCGCATTTGATCTTGGAACATCTTCAACCAACCATGATCTTCAAACCTTCTGATGGGGAGCCAAACAGCCACCTATTTTCACTGTGACTTGTGAACTGTTTCTGCATTATTCAGTGAAATGCTGTTTTAACTTGCTAAAGCTCCATCTGAATCACTACTAAGACTACTACTCTTTGCACGTACAAACTGTGATGGCAAAACACAGCTTTCCCCCATATCTTTTCCTCCTAAATGGAATTACAGTATTATGAGCTGTGCTAAATCATGGAAGCCTCTCTCTCCAGGCAATGCCACAAAAATATGGCCTTGTCTTTTGTTATTGCTCATTAACTGACATACTTCCTTCCCATTCTGCCCTTTAAAAAGTACTGAAAGCTTAAAAAAAAAAGGGGGAAAAAAGAATAAAAAGAGTAAAATAATAATAATAATAATAAAAGACAACAGCTTTCAATGGTAAAAATTTCAAATCACAAGAACATTAACAGACCTAAAGGCCTAAGAATAGCGACAGCACAGGGTTTTAGAGAAGAGCTCACAGTAAGTGATGATGTTCTTATTACCCCAGCATGAGGAGTGGTAAAATTACAGGAAAATCTGTTCTCATTTTAAGATTTTTTTTGCACTTCTGTTCATACAGAGAGAAAAACAAGACTTGAGCCTAAGGGCTCAAAAGACAGAGTGCAACTGAAAAAAGATTCCTCTATTTTTAGGAGAACTATTTCAAAGCTTGATCCTGACAACACTGGAATATTTACGCTGTCATAAAGAGCATTTTCAATTCCCCCCGCCCTTGAATTATTTTTGTAGCCCCATCCCTGCAAAGTTCAGTGCATATGTTTTCAGGCATTACTCTGCTGGCACATGCAACCTTATTTCTAATGTTAACATATAAATACGAAAGAGAGATAATATTCTTCTATTCAAGTTCCATTTCAACTTTGGAATCAATAGTTGTGATTATTAAACCAGAATTTTAATTTTATAGCAGGATGTAATAAAAACAGTGCCTCAGAAAAATCAAAGGATATCCTTGTCCTGAAAACACTTCCTAAAAAGTTCTTTTATGAAGTCTCCTAGATCTTATTCCCCTAAGTCAATATTCTGCATCTAAATGTATGCCCATGGAAGTTCTTAAGAGCTAAAACCCCTAGAAATACCTGTATGTATTATAATCATCTGCTTCTGCTGTGAGATTCAATTTTAAATACACTCTTGATTAAATGGAAAAGAAAACTGTTTGCTTGGTTGTGTTTAAGAAACATCTCTGCTGACAGCCCAAGTCTGTTTTGATTTGCTCCGTATAGATATGGAGCTGCTAGGAAAACATTAAGCAGAAAGTGCAGTGTTGGATGTAAATTACACCATCTCACACTTAAGTGCTGCCCTCAGCTGCAACTGGAAACTGCACAGACAAGCACTGCCATGATCACTTCTAGGTGTAACAAGAATGTAAAAAAATGAATTATCAGATCTCTATGCAAAACAAGCCCATAAATTGAGTGAAGAACTGGCCTAGAAAAAAATACTCCCTAAAAGCTTTCCAAAGCTGAGGTCAACACCTCTGCAGTATCTTAACTTGAATTCTTGTAAGGTACTTTGTTAGCCCTTATGGCTACAAAAATAGTCTTCTAAACACACAAGATTAAAAGCTTGTTCTTCTATACCAGGGCTGTGCACACCCAGGAGAAGCAAATGGCCACAAAATGAACAGAAAACTGCTGAGGTACAGAGAAATAATGAATGGCTTTTTCAAAAGAGCCGACAGAGAAACACTCATTAAAAGCACAATGAAATCACTTTTCTGGCTTCTTGATTCAACAATCTCCAACGCACTTATTACCTTATACAGAAGTAATTCATGTGCAATATAATTCCTTTGGACTGTGGTAAATTTGCATATAGTATGGATTAAATGCAAAATCCATGTTTCTCTTGTGCACATCACACAGGTGTGAGACACAGGGAACTCCACAAAGCACCATAAAAGGAGACTGACCTTACCCCTTTCATCTAGGCTAGGGATGTTCGTTTTGCCACTTTCCAAACTGGTGATACGTTTACACCACAGCAGCTATGCAGGCTTGGTGGCTGTGTGGAAGCCTGGAATACTCATCTGAATTAACAGCATTTTACAAACTTCAGAACCTGGGAAGTTCAGAATAAGATTTTTTAAATGTTGAAAACACCAGCATTAAACTCCATACCACATGTTGCACAGCAGATCCAGTCAAAGATAACTTCATTAAATTAATTCATCAAATAACTTATCAAGAAGTAAGAGTTTTACTAAGGATGTGACACAAGCTGGATATTAAGGGCAAACACTAGTTTAATTGTCACCTCAGGTGAGATGGTGGTCAAAAACTAATGGCAAACCATAAGAAGCTGTATCAGCATTTCTGGTTTATACATCCTCCATCCTCACAATGAAAACTTCCTTAAATTAAAAAAGAATTGTGCACTGTAAGTGCTAAGAAGTGCCAGTTTAAGGGTCTTTTGTATATGGCAATATTTTTTCAGTATTAATGTTGCTATAAGGATGCAATTTAGTTTTACTCAATTTAATTTCCACCCCCCCTCCCCTGCAAAATATCTCCATGAGTGTCCAAAGGCCAACAAGGACAGAAGCTGTGGCCATCTAAATTTAAAGGCCAGCACTCACGCACAGCTCCCCTGAGCAACCAACACACCGCTTCCCATGCCCTCTGCCTGTAAGCTTAGTACAGAAATACCTCCTCGAAACAGATCAGACCAGTGCACAATGTTCAGGTTTCAACTGTGGGAAGCTCTGAGCACCATTAATTCCCATTCAGTGTCTTCAACACAAGTAAAGGAGAGCAAACATCATGCAAGCTTTGTGTCTACAGACACAGTACCGTCTTTCCAGGACTTACTGTTGTTCACAGAGGCTTAAATAATTTTGGAGCATTTTCTGGAAGATGATCTCATACTTTAAAGGCTGGTTATAAAGACAGGAAGTAATGATAGAAATAAAAAATTATTTTTCACTGTGCAAGGAGTACTAGTGAGTCTGTACTGAGTCCTGCTTTTCAAGAGAAGCACACAAATATGAAATAAGTGCAAAGTTTTAAGATGATACAGAACTATTTTAAGAGATGAAAAATAAATGTTCTTTACTAAGAACAGGAGAATAATAGAAGATGAAATTCAAGGCAGGATAATAAGACATAGAAAAAGAAATAACCTCACCTATACAGTGAGATCTAAATTAGCTACTGCAACTCAGGATTTTGAAATTTTAATGACTAATTCTCTTGGTGCATCAATTCCCTACTCATTAAGAGCCCCAAGGAGTGGAGAAGAAAACAGAAAACATTGTGTCACAATTCTAGAAATCCAGAGCAACTTGAGACAAAACATGCAGTGCTGGTGTCAAATGGCCATGGCAAGACTAGAAGGTGCACAAAAAAGGTGTCAAAGATCAGAGGTCTGAAATACTTCTATACTAACAGACTGATGTGTAATTCGGTTTTACAGGAAAGTTAAGAAATACCTGCAGCCAGAAAGAGCAGTCCTGCCCAGTCCAGCTTGGCACACACACATAAGCTGTGGATAGGCTTCAGCATCTCTGTACAAGAAAATTGGTTCCTTCTCTGAGCTGAACAGTGCACCCACGGAAGATCACAACAGAGATGTGCAAAATCAAAACTAGCATGAAAATGAAGAATAAGGAAAGGTTATTCACTATTTCTCCTACCACTAGAACCAGAAAACACAAACTGAGCACCTTTTCACATTGCACATAATTAAACTGTAGATTCATAACCACAGGAAGTTGTGGATTCAGAAGGGATTAGACAAACTAACAGAGAATAACAGGTCAAATTGTGGGTTCCTACGCAGCCGTGTCACCGACTGCGAGAAGGATCATGCTCTACTTCACCGTTTCTTATCCTCATTTCAAAAGGTTTTTGAGGTGTGACACGAGATCAGGTGTCCTACTGATCTGACGCATTATGGCAATTTTTATGCTTGTCATAACTTAAGCAAGACTCGAGGTCGCTCTTTCTCCAGCAACAGAGAGAAACTTCTCAGCCACCTCCAACACCTAGCATGCTGGTACTGTTCTTTCAAATCCCACTGCTAATGTAGAATGTCAGAAGAGTTGATTTGATACACTGAAATGGATTTTGCCATGCTGTTTGTGCATAAGACAGATTTCTCCCTTCTGGGCAGATACTAAAGAAACTGTACACTATTAGTCTTTGAAATCCAAAATACACTGCTTGTTTCAGAGACTCTTCCAGTCTGACCATTGTAACCACCATATAACCCATGTTTCTGATAAGATACTTCTTTAGAAACACCAATGCTGCTATTTTCCAATAAAGGTGCCTCCAGCAGTTGATAGACAGTTGTTATATTGTTTTGTAACATTATTTACCTCTCACATTTGCATGTAAGAATGATCAAGCCTGACAAAGCGTATTTTAATGTAATTATCTACATAACAGCACAAAAGAAAAGCATTTCTATAAATTGCTTTAAATAAAAGCATATTGAACTATGTAATACTGCAATTTCTCAATAACCTAAAAATCGTTCCCAGTAAGATTCCACCACTGTTTGGAAACAAAGCATAAATGCAAATGATTAAACCAGAATATTTCAATTAAAAAAACCAACCTAGCTTTACTATAAAAAGGTAATTTCTGTATTTCTTATTGCATAATCATAAGAATTATAATTTATGTCAAGTTGCTTTTAACTGGAGATTAGACTCCAGTTAGAAATAAAAAAATTCATTTTACTTAGCTAAGTAATATTCTTACCTTAAAAGCATATACAGAGAAAACAAAGAAAACAGTATTTTATCTGTAGTAAACTGAAAAACATAGAGTTAAACTAAGCAACATTAACTGCAATTAAGGAAGTTTTATTTTCTTGTCATTTATCCTTCCAGCTGTTATGCTTCTGTCTTTTGTACCAAGACTGGGAGAAGAAGGGGCAATCTTCCCTGATTTTTCAGTTTCCATACATTATCTCTTACTTATGTTAGTTGAACTGGTTGAAAAACCAAAACCAACCAACCAAACTGTTGGACACACTCCCTCTACACTTGCAGCAAGGGTAGAATTATCTAGAACTGGCTTATTATCACCATAAACTCTGGATTCATATACTTAGCTAAGCCGCTCCTCTAAATACACTGGTTTTCATTAAGACGAGTGACAAAACACATGCTTGAATTTCCTACAGAGTAAGTTCAAAAAGTAGGATTTGGCCACAACAGCAATAGGAATTCACAATTCAGCTCCTTCCCCCTCCTCCAAAACTATTTAAAAAGTTAAACAAATAAGACATAAAACAGTCACCTCAAAAAGCAGAGTTTTGCTCTTGGCCACTGGATTAAAAAGCCTTGCTGCTAACTTGATTAAGTCTTATTTTGTAAATAAAGGAGAAAAAACTTCCCTGAAAGAGAGGAAGATTTTCATATGCCTGTGCCCACAGCCACATTTGTTTAGAAGGAGTTGATTAGTTCCGTTCAATTGGCCAATTAGTGCTATATATGTAACACTTCTGACTGATCCTGCACTTTCATTATTTCTTAGGGCCATTAGTTTAACCCTCATGGTAACACTTTAAAGAGCAATGAGCAGAGTTAATCCTGGAAGAAACCACTGCCTTCTTCAATGATTTCTCTTTTAGGTTGTGCATTATATGAGTTCTGCTGGCCAAACTGCAAGAAAACATCCCATGTTTTCACCCTGCCTGTCTGCTAGGCATTTCCTACCATTCTGTTCTTTAAGAATTTTGCTGTACACGTTTACATTAAAACACCACTTGAACAGTGTAGTACTTAACACATGAATGGGGTTATATTTGGAACTTGACATTAGGAAAAAATAAATACTAACACATATATGAGAGAGAAAGACTGTGTAGATAACACATACACCCGTCAGGCTTCGATAGCATTTCTCAGCATTGGCGTAGAAACACCACAGCTTTTTCAGCACCGCATCCTCATTCTTGGAGCAAAGCTAATGGGCACCGAGGCCAATGGTGGCCTCCTTTCAATAGAAGATGCTTTGAGAGAAAGATGCTTTGGAGAGAAAGATGCTTACAAAAAACTCACCCTAGTTTCAGACAGGGCTTTACAGTATAATGTAGTTTCACAGTCCTCAGATTTAAAATACTTTTAATGTTATTTCAAGACAACTTTCTTTTTTTAAACCCGAGGCCATGGCTCCCCATGCACAGAGCAAAGAGCATGCTCGAGCTGCAAACATGCACATTGCTACGATTCCTGAGGAGCTGGGTATTCCTCAATGTGTTTACTTCAGTCAAGCTACAAAAAGAAAAAACATATCCCAAATAAAATCTTAAGCATATATATTCTCACAGGTCAAGAGACCAAGGAAGAGATAAGAAATGACAAGGCATCGCTTACTCCAGTACGGAGAGGCAAGACACCCACAGAACTCTCAGAGCCATTTGTAATAAATGTGCACCCAGCATCAGAGGGGAAGTGCCTTCACTTCCTGACTTGATCAGTTTCTTCTGGAAACAATGACAAATCTGAAGGTGCTATTTATGGCTTTCTCTCACCCATCCCCAGAAGAAATAGACTACAGCCTCTACATATATCAAGACGGAGTTCACCTTCTCCAATCCACTTGATATCTACTTCAATATCACTGCTCCAGTCCCTTACATCCTTGAAAAAGCTTAAGTGACAAACAGCAAAACCTTGCAGGGCTCACCACCACCACCATTACTTTCAACCAATGACCCAATTCAGCAAGACAGAGCACCTCTTGAGATATGCTGAGAGCCCTTGACTCCAATCAGCCAAAATGTGAGAGGAGGTCACTCAGCCCTGCATAGTTTACTCTTCGAGAAAAAAAATAAATAAAATCCAAGATGCATCTCTTCGCTCTCATCAGTACTCTCAGAGAATCTCAAAGCTGGTTTAATAGCTGCATCATTTTTAGATAACATCAAATTCCACGGGTCTCCTTCCCAACTCATCTGTTTGAAGGAAGAGATCATTTCTATAGTGAACACGAGTGTCCTCAAGTGTAACAGCAAATAAACCAGTGCAAATGAAGTGCCACAGCAATATAAACAACCACCTTGAAAACCAGTAAGCTGCTGCTCAGGGTGACTCTAGGGACAATAACCACATTTTAAATGTCTACATAATCTGAAAAAAAATTGTTAAGATTACTTCTGTACATAGCAACTCACCTGAACTGTAGGTAAACACCTGCAATCAGTCCACCTGCCAAATCCGAATGGGTGAAAAAAGCCAAAACAAAACACACATGGCTCCCACCTACTTTAAGTGAAGGAAAAACTCCTATTTGAGCATTGTTTACAGGAAGTAATCTGTGCAGCAAAAAGCCAGTGTCATTTAAGGCTGCTCTGTCTTATTAAAAAAAGCCAGCCTGAAAGTGCAGAAATCCTAGTATGGGAGTTCAGGCATCTACAGAAGAGATGGCTATTCTACTACAAACATTAATGAAGTCTTCTTACTTTTGGTTTTAATGTTATTGCTTACCTGGTTTTCTTAAGACACAAGGCTCATTTGATTAATCTGAAATGTCTGCATGTACATAGCTTTCTGTCTATCCTCTCCTGACTCTTCATTACACCCAGTCAACAAAATATGACAGACAGACAGGCAGGGGTCTCAATGGTATTAAGATCCTCCAAGTATTGTACGTGGGTGCCTATTTTCACAAGGAAAAGGAATCTAAACGTCCATGTCTCCATTGAAAGAAAGGACTAATGCAGGTATCACAGAAAATCCAGAAGAGGAAAGAAAGGAAAAAGAGGAGGGGGAGACAGAGGAAGAAAGAGCACTTGGGACTCGGACTTCCTTAGTCCTGCGGCTCCCAGGCCTTGTTTGCTTGCACAATTCCTAGCAAAACCCTCCTCCAGTGGTGTCCGTGGGTGATAATCCAGTACTACTAGAATAAACAAAGCAGAAAGCTACCCCTAAGATTTACCACTTTCCATCTTCAGAGTGTTTTTTAAAGCATTCATCTAGAACTCTGTAACTACTACGCAGCTTTGCATTAGTTAAAACACACCAACTTCCCAGAGATGTGGAGAGTTACCTGGGGAGTCCCAACTAACAGGCAGAATAACTTGTTCCAGCCTAAGCTCACCCCCTCCTTTCTCATAGGGGAACATTTTAAACAGTCAAACAAGCGATTCCCCTAAGAGATGCCCCTATTAAGAATGCAGAATAGAATTCATGTTGTAATACCTCAATTCTACACACTAGCCTTTGCTAAGAACACTAAAAAAATACAATCTCACCCACAAAATAAAATAATGACAACAATAATAATAATAATTCTTCCATGATCACCACCAATTCACAAAGGTCGTCAGCAAAGTCCAGGAAAAGGAAGGAAAAATCAGCATGGATACAGAGTGAACACAAATGTGTATGTGTCTGTCTTACACACACTAAGTATTACTTAAAAAAAAAAAAATAATTCTATACCCTTAGAACCAAAACCATTTAAAAATCAAATAAGCACTAAGTAACACCTCAGTGCTTCCTTCATAGGCTTTATCAATGTAAAAAAACTTGAGCAGTAGAAAGGACTATGGATTAAAGTTAGAAAATATATATTTATATATATATATATATATAAATATATAGTTACTTAAAAAACAGCATTACACCGATGACATGGCTTTTAAAATAATAAGATATTAATATATAATTAAGGTTTAAATTTACTCTCATTTCCAGCTTTTGCTAACTTCGAAAATGCAAACTGCTAAATCTCGCTTTCAGGATCTTGCACACTAACACAACATTTGCCTTCAGGACAATTTCATCAAGCATCTGAATCAAAACAAAACAAAAGAAAAAAATCAACTCCCACCCCCTTACTTTATCCCCTGGCTTTTAAAATAAGAAAGCAATTGTAAGAAGGGAAAACAAAACAAAACAAACCTAAAAGCTTTAGACAACACCCACTTCAAGTTTAAAGTATGACCTAAAAACTGATACCCACTTCCCAAAAGCAGGAGGAAATGGGCTGAGTCAAGTCCACTACCAGCAGCTACACTGATGCTCAAAGCTACCAAAACAAAGAAAGACAACACAATAAAGTCTGCTAAACTTCGAGCAAGATGAGTCAGATGGACAGCACAAAAGAAAGATGTTATAGTTCCAGAACACATTTGTAACTTACACAGGCTACAGGGTTTTAAATCAATGACCAATCTACAAGATATACAAATGCACACTAAAATGTCAAGAATCCAGATCTGAAGACTACTCCTAACACTAAAATCGCCATGTTAATATGGGAACAACTGATGTAATAAAAGCCCTGTGTTTTTAGGTATTGAAAGTTCTCTACAAAATGCCTCTTATTAAACACACCCCAGTTTTCAATTTCTCCTTCGCTTAAAGGACAAGTTAGTGAACTTAAGATGAGTGTTCATGTAATTAAGTCGCCATGTGTCTAAAGGGCATCACTTGTAGGACAACTACTTAAGTCAAGCCAGTGCAAAGTGACCATATAGATGTCTGTGTCGTCACATGGTGATCTGCCATGGCCAAACTTCACAAATGGAAGCATAGTCAATGATGTTAAAAGTGATTTCCAACAACAAATCCAGTGGATTCAAAAAGTAAGCATGACAGAAAGGCAAAGGTCTACAGCTGTCATTGGTCTGCCATGAAACGACAACAAAGAAACCCTGCAACGTGTTACCAAAACATATAATGACAAAAGTATTTTCACAATGCTCTTTAACATCTTCCCCACAAGACAGCGAAAGGGTTCTCAGAATATAAAGATTATACCATGCAAACTATACCAGTCATTAACATGTCACCTTACACTTAACCCACCTTTCTTTTCCACACAGCAATTGCTTAGGAGATTTGCCAGGTTTAAGAATCAGCTAATTCAATACCAACAAATTAATAGTAGAAGGGGAAAAAAAGCTGCAAAGGAAAAACCATACAGATCAATAACTACTAAGTCCTGCCACTGTTTCTCAGCCATCTATCTTGCACTGCTGTCTCCTGTGGAGAACGTGTGTGCCAGCTTTAACACAACAGGATACTTAAGTCTTCCAACGTAACTGCCCAGCAGAGACATACACAAAACCATCCCCCCAACTCTTCCAAGCCTTAGGTATACAAATGATAAAAAAAAGAAAAAAGGTACAGTGAGATCTATCCTTTTATTTTGTTGTCTGTCTTGTGCAGAAGCATCTTCCCGTTTTTCCACTAGCATAGGTTCTGGGAAGAACTAGATTTCATTCTCATCCTTCAATCACAGCAACAACTCCAAACCAAAAGAGGAAATGGCTGGATGGAAGGCAGGAAGCCCACTAAGTCTTCTTCCTTGAGATAATCTTTTAGATAGGCAGATGCCTTTTTACTCTTTTTTTTTTTTTTTTAATTGTAAAATCCATTTCAGTAGTACCTACCACACAGGAAACCTACTTTTTTGCTTAACTGATATATTTTCATCTTGCTGTTGATTTACTCTGCCCAAAAAGCTGGCTATTTTGAAGCAGCAGTCACACCGACCTTAGCCAGATCACCAATCCATCCTGCTGGGTGCTGCAGATGCTAGAAGTTACAGCCTCCACTCCAGTAAGGGCAAGACTATTTCCCATCAACTTTTTCCCATCAGATGCTTCTGACCAGTTCATATACATAGCAAACCTCAAGCAAGTTGCAAAACAATGGTATTTCTGAAGTTACAAGACCGGTTATCATTTTCTCCAGTGTGGCTTCTGAACGGTGCACCTTATATTCTGCCTCACAAAGATGTTTGCTATGGTAACCTCTTGGGCTACCGACAGCAGCCAGCTCCCATGAAGGAAGCAACAGCAAAGAAACAGCAAGGTAGGCCCTTTCTTTTGCTGTAAAACCTCTCCCACCAGAATTCTGCTGTCAGAGCAGGCAAAACTGACAGACGTAATGGTTACCACATAAAAACATTTAATAACGGCAACAAGTTTCTCCAAAGTAGGTAAAATTGTTCAGCTAAAGCCAACATGTGACTGTGAAATGGGCATTGCTAGCTTATTTCTAGAATAAATACAGGCCTTGTGGAACTGCGATAGCACACGTAGTTAAAAATTCACAATTAACTGCCCGCGTTGTTTTTCTTCTCTTTTCATTATTTCCACTGTGGAGGGGGGCGGGGGGGGGGGGGGGGGGGAAGGGGGGAGCCCTAGTAACAAGTTTGCGAAAGCCACAGATGGAAAACTTGCACAGCCCCCCCCATGCGGGCATCCCGCCCTCCCGCTCCCAGCCGGCGCTGCCGGGCGGGAGCCCTCCGGCAGCCGCGGCCCCGGCGCCCGGTCCTCCCCGGCCCGAAGTTGGCGTCCCGGGGCATCGCCGCCACCTCGGCGGACGCCCCGGCACTGTCACCGGCGGCGGATTTACGACTTGAGGTGCTGAGGCGGCGGGCAGCGCAGACCGACTCCCCGAGAGACAAAGGCTCTCGCCCGCCGGAGCGCCGCCGGGCGCGGGGACGCCGGAGGTGCGGAGCGGCGGCGGCGGGCGCGGCGCGCATACAATGCCCGGCCCCGCGGCAGCGCAGGCCCCGCAGCGCGGGCGGCGGCGCTGCGGGAGAGCCGGCGGCGCGGCCGCGGAGGCGGTGCCCGCCCCTCTCCCCCCACACCCACCCACCCACCCACCCAGAACGGGAGGCGAAGAGCCGCCCGCTGACGGGCCACTTGACGGGGAGCGACGCCAACCGCTGCCCCGGGCGGGACGCGCGCCGCGCCGAACGAAGCACGGCCGCGCCCGGCGGGGGTGCGGAGCAGAGCGGAGCGGGGTTTAAAGGTCCCCTTCCACCGCCATTTTGAGGGGGAGGGGGGCGAGCGAGAGGCGCTCGGTGGGCTCGGCCCCCCGCGGGCGTGGGCAAGGACCCGCCGCGCCGGGGCGGAGGCGCGGCGCGCACAAAGTTCCCGCGGGGGCCGGGCGGGCGGCGGGGGCCGGGCGCGTCCCCGGCCGGGCGCTCCCCCGGCGGGGCGCGGGGCCGGCTCGGAGGGGCAACTTCGGCCCGAGCGCCGCGGGACGCTGCGGGCCGGGGCGCCGCGGGCCCCTAGCGGGCGCGCGCAGAGTTGCGCGCGGGCAGTTGCGCGGCGGCGGCCGGCCAGCCCCGCGCATCGCGCCTCAGCGCGGGCGAAGGCGCGCGCCCCCCCGCTGCCGCCGCCGCCTCCCCGCCGCGCTCCGCCTGCCTCTTCCCCCCCCTCTCCTCCTCCTCCTCCTCCTCCTCCCTCGCCGCCTTTTTCCCGCATCCAAACTTCGAGAGCCCGGAAAAACCCTCCGGGCCCCGCGCCCCGCCGGCAAAACGCCGCCAACAGCTGCGCGCGGGGCCGCTCCGCCCGCGCGCGGGCGCCGCCGCCGCCCGCCTCACCTGCGGGGAGTTTTTCCAGCCCTGCGCCGCTGCCGGGGCTCGGGCTCCCCGGCGCTCCGCTCACTGCCTCATTCCAATATGGCACGGCCCGCCAGAGCGCATGCGCCCGCCGCCCGCCTGCCTCCCCCCCTCCCGCCCCTCCGCCCTCCCCTCCCCTCCCCTCCCCTCCCCTCACGGCTTTTCGGGCGCTCCGGCTCCCTCCTGGCGCGGGCGCGCCGAGTCCGTCGCCGCGCCGCCGGCCGCCCGGGCCGCCCGCCCCGCCCGGCCCCGCGGGGCCCGCCGCCGGCCCCGCCCCCTCCGCGCTGCCTCGGGCTCTTGCCCCCGGACACCTGCTCCCGCCGCGCCGGGGGCAGCGCGGGCTCGGCCGCCGGTAACGGGACGCGCCGCCGCCGCGACTCTGCCGGGCCGGGCTGAGGCAGGGCGGGGCAGGGCGGGTATCCCCGCCCTGCCTGGCCGCCTTCGCTCCGCCGCCGCGGGCAGGGGCACAGCCCGGCAGGCGACCGGTGCCTCCCGCGGAATGCGCTGTCCCGTCTCCATCCCCCCCGTGCCCCGGCGAGGATCCAGCCCCCTTCCCCCTGGGCGATAAGGCGGCCCCGGCGGTCGGGGCGCGGGGCCCGATGGCGCCCCCCACGCGCGACCGCGACCCTCCCCGCGGGGCCGCGCAGCCAACGGGCCGTGCCGGCGCCGCCGTTTGCGTGGAGCGGGCGGCAGCTGTCTTCCCCCCCTCCCCGCCCCCCCCGCCCCGACACCCCCCGCCCCAGGGTGGAGACCGGCGCCCCGCGCACTCGCCGCCGCTGCCCGCGGCGCAGCGAAGCGAAAGAAAAAGGAAGCGGGTTGTGCAACACCGCGCTCCTCCTGCCCGTGCGGCGGGGACGGAGGGGTGGAAAGGGAGCGCCTCCCCGCCCCGCTCCGCGCAGGCGGTCCAGACCGAACCGGTGGCCGGCAACGAGCCCGCTGGTCGGCTGTGGCGAACGGCGGCGGCGGGACAGCGGGAGCTGAGCACGGAAAAGCCGCCGCGCAGCCCGCGAGCGCATCCGCCCGCTGCGGCGGCAGCGCTGAGGCCGCGCTCCGCTCCGCTCGCCGCCGGGAGGGACGCGCCGCCGCGCCGCGGGCGCTGGCCCGGCTCGCCCAGCCCTCTCGCCCAGCCCGCTCGCAGCGGGGCCGGCACCCGCCGTGCCCTTGTCCGAACAGCTACGGCGGGGATTATTCGCGGGGACGTGCCCTGCGCGTTGTGGTGGACACTAGTTGATACCAACAAGAAATAAGTATTCGGAGGGGAAGAGCAGACGGAATAGAGTAAGCTGTAATCATTTGTCTCTGAAGTAGAGAAGTGCCAAGAAATAAATAGACCTAACAGTGCCGGAACAGCAGGCAGGAAGAACAAATGCAACCATGAACTTGCTAATTACGCATCCAGCGGGCAAATTACATACACTGGTCTGTACGCGGTGGCACAGGGGGGTCACGCCGGGCTCCAATCGCTCCCGAGGGATGTGATGCGACACCAAGCAGGATGCAGGCAGCCACGCACCCTCGCGGGAGGGATTCTGCTCTCCGCGCAGACGGGAACCCTCCGTTTCCCGCTGGTTTGAAGCACAGAAGCGGAGAGGTTCCCCCGCGCCGGAGAGCGAGCACAGCACGCCCGGCCGCTCCGCGCCGCCGCAGCGGGGCCCACGCCCGGGCAGGAGCCGCCCCGGGGCTCGGCAGCCGCCGCGGCGCTGCTCGCCCAAGGGCCCCGTCGGGGCTGGAGGGCTTCTCCCCAGCGATTCCGTTTCCCGGTAAGGCGAGCAGGGCCCGGCGGCGGCCCGCCCGCTCCCCTTCCCGCCGAGGGGCGCGGCGAGGCCCGGGCCATCCGCTAGGGGGGGGCCTCGCCATGCCGATCCGGGGAGCCCCGCCGCGCCTCGGGCCGAGCCCCGCCGTCGGGCTGGCAAGGTGCAAGGAACTGTTCGAATTAAACCGCTTCTGCACCGCCTAATTGAGTCCCGGCAGACACCGGCTGGATACTGGAGTGCAGGCCCGGGCAGCCGCGAGCCACACCGGCCAGCCTGCAGACCACCCCCGCACCCACCGCGGTCACCGGGGCCGCCCCCGCCGAGCTGGGCCGCGGGGGAGCCGAGGGCTCCTCCTGCCAAAGCCGCGAGCTGCGGGGCGCGGTGGGAAGAAACCCGCAACAGTCAGAAGCACCGCGAAGTTCTCAGGCGGGCAACAAGAAAGATGCCCTTTCAAAACGCTCAGGTGATGCTGGAGATTAGGTTTCGGTAGGTACGACAGGGGAAACCAAATAACGTCGGATAAGCAACACAATCTGCACCAGCCTGATCCCTGGAACACCTAAAAGGTCTGTTTCGCCCCTGCACACTGGCTTCTATGTCCTACTAATTGTCAGGCACAGAAGGGTGGCTACCAAATTTTCAACTGGCTGGCTTCATGGTACGTTAGCCTTGTGTCATCTGTGGTGATTTGGAGGAGGTTAAGAAGGCACCAAAAAGGAAGCTGAATCTTCCTTTCTGGACCTTCTAGCATGTTAGCAAACCTGAAGTGTGGGGCCATTTCAGGTCATACCGCCAATACACATCTTATCATACAGGGGTTAAATCTCTTCATATCCATTTTGCGGGAATGGCAATACGCAAGGCACCCAGCACCATTTTATCAGGCAGTTTGGAGGATGAGCTGGAGAGCTACGCTGCCACAGGGCACCTGCCTTCAGACAGCCTGGGTGCCTTCTCTCTTCAAAGCTTTCCTAGAACCCACTCTTCCAAAAGTAGAAACTTTCTGATTTCCAGCCTAAATTTATTCACTACCAATTCATAGCCATTTCTTCTTTACCGCTATTACCCTTCAAACTAAATAATTTTGCCTCTCTGGTAGGGACTAAAGTGACACTATAAAAATTGTAATTAGATCTTCATGCCTCAGTCTTTCTGCTGTGTGTTTAGTCTTCTCCAAAAATAGGTTTTCCATTCTTCCGGAGTCCTCTCTACCTTCTATCCTGTGTGCACTGTTCTAAACAAGGTCTTAACAACTGCCTTGTACAATGATATTAATACCTTGCCGTCTACTGAAAATACCTCACTGGATGCATCCCAGAATACATTAGCATTTTTAAGACCACATTACAGTGGCATCATAGTTATCCTACAACCAATAACGTACCTGGATTCCTCTTCTCATAATCTCACATTTGATGAACCTCTGAGCTTACTCGCAGTTATTCTAATTAATCTTTAAGTGCATGACTTCTTGCTATTATATTCCATCCCATTTCTGGTACTCCAGGCAATAGATCATCTTCAGCAATTGTACTAATGCAGTTTAAGAAGATACTATGCCTTAAAAAATATGTCTTGTCCTATTTTTAACATTATTTACCACCCGGCCTGCTCAGTTTCCCTTCTCCCATGGCAGCTCGCTCTCTGTGCAACCTGTCCACACTTTTGGCAATGTCAGAAAGGTGGCACACACACTCTTCCTCTAAAGTGGTCTGCTCTTGAGGCTCTGTGACACCCCCCCCCCAGCTTGAGGCTACCCACAAATTTCTCAGTATGCTCCATTTATTCAACCAAAGCTACCACTGACAGCACGCTAACATCCAAGAATCATGACGGTTCAACCTCTTACTGTGTTTTGGCACTTGTTTTTGTTTTGATGCAGACTGTGGTAGGCCGCTGCTTCTACAAAATTAAACCTGAACGCTTCACCCAAAATAAGCCATATGTCTTTTAGGATCATGGGACCAAAATAAGCCACATGTCTTTTAGGATCATCAGATTCCTAATCATTAAAAAGTTATTTTTCTTGTTTACATTAAGTAATTCAAGAGGGATTCTAATTTTTCTCTAAATCTTCAGTACTTGTATCAGTAAGTCACATACATGGTTAGTATCACACTGCCTTTTCCTTCTGTCATTCCCTCGTATTAAGGAAAACCTTTTATGAAGCTAAGTTTTCAAGCTGTG
Organism: Falco cherrug; assembly: GCF_023634085.1. Lineage (NCBI taxonomy): Eukaryota > Metazoa > Chordata > Aves > Falconiformes > Falconidae > Falco > Falco cherrug. The sequence continues at coordinate 6,442,187 of NC_073700.1, read as the reverse complement.
TGAACAGCATTAGATAATCAGTACCCAGGCACAAGTGTCAAGCAGTTGTTCCCTAAGCAGGATTTTCTGCTTCTTTCAGTGAAACATTCAGCTTGGCTTTGTTTTGCTACATTAATTAGGGCCACATTCTTAGAGACTGCAAGTGCCAGGAAGTCCCTCTGACTGCACTGAACTTTTGAGTGCACAGACAGCAGGCTTAAGGGGTACATCCTTGTGCAGAGAATTCCCCTTCGGTGAAGTGGGCATAATTCAACTACAGGAACATCACAAGTGTTGTTGCAGGAGCAAAACACAGAGGTGACTGCTTCAAGTTAGGGATATATTAATTCAAATTAGATAGAAGTTGGTTAAAAATTTTTGTCCCTGCTTCTAGAGTAAAAGATTTGCTTGAGTATGGTTGTGAGACTAGACCTAACATAGATGTATGACTACCATATACTGGTCTTACTGGAATTACGGTTTGTATCTTATGTGGGGAATCCAAGAGCGCTTCTGAAATCCTGGGAGCGTTCACAACCCTCATCTGCAACCTAGCCTCTTAATGGGGCAAAAGTTGGTGTTTGTGAAGGAACAAGGATATTACAAGAGCTGCAGGGCAAACCAGTATGGCCCAGGGTGCCCAAAGGGGAGCTGAGGCTAAGCCGGGTTAGTCTAACTCTCCACAGGGAGCTCAACACAGTGGTTTGCACTTCACTAAGTTTTCCCTAACTATAGGGACTTCCTCCACAAATGCTGTTGATGTTTAGCTCTTAGCTTAGAACTGTATGTCTTATTCCAAGATATACGGTATTTTATTTTGCAACAGTGCTAAAGAACAAAAATTACCAAAGACTTTTTAACATTCAATGCTCTCCACAGTTCCCATGGGCATCAATGTACAGCTCGTACTTTTGGTATAATAACCAGAGACATATGTTGAAGTATTTGCAGTTGCCGTTTCTGTGGTCAATGAATCAGGCTAATTCTAGCCCAGAAGATAACCTCCTGTGGGTGACTGAGCAGCATCCCTGTGCTTCTGCTTTGCTCTTCCTGTTTTCAGACTTTGTTCAGTCTGAAAATTATGTCAGTTTTAAAGTTGGTGAAAGGCTTAGCTGGCACCCCTGTGAAAGACAATCTGTTCAACCCCAAAGGAACCATAATACAGACACAAGGGAAGAGCCACTTGGACTCCTCCCTTTGCTGTTGCAAAAGCATGCTGATGTCACACAAGGTAAGTGCAATTCAGACCATCCTTCTCCTTCAATGGCCTTGTTAAAGATGCTCCTGCCATTAGCAGCAGGTGCCAGATGTGCTGATAGCTTATGGTGTGGACATTGGGGATGTTAATAGTTATTAAGGCAATACTTTCCTTTGTTTCAAATACTCAAGACAGCTGTCTTATAACAGGCATTTTGTCAGCGTGCAGATATGCTTGGTCTGGTTCAGCTGCAGGATGGAAGGAAGAAACTGAGATCCAAGTGGTTTGCTCCATACCTTCCCTTCTCCACCTGCCTGCTTTCTGGTTTCGAGACTCTAGACTTGGCACAAGAAGGCTTCAGGGCCCATGTAGCTCCCATATCAGTCATTTTAATTGACAAAAAAAAAGGCAACAGGGCCTTTAGTGAGACATCTAGCTGGCAGCCGCAGAAGAAAGCATCTGTAAACTGGTCCCTGCAGCATGAGACACCCACCTTTCAGTTCAGCTTCTAGGCATGCTCTTTTATGCTTGACTGCTTTTTCCACTTGCTTTTTTGCTTCCTTCTCATTTCACCTGACTGCTGTATACCCGGTTTTTATTTTTTCCTATTAATAGCTATTGTACCTCACTTGAGTTGTTTGGTTTATTTTACACTACAGGCTAATTCCCAACATTGTAAGGAGAACAAGTTCATGAAAGAACCCTGGCTTTTACCAGCCATGATGCTGTTCACTTTACATACATGTGAATTTTCCCCTTTGTTTAGTCTGTCTAGACTTAACTTTTCAGAGATGTTTTGCTTTAATCTGTACTCATGCAACAGCTCCCCGTATATGAGGTCCAGTGTTAGCTGGGTTCCCCAGGTCCATAACATTCATAATTAATGAAGCTAACTCACACTAGAGTCCTTCATAACTTTCCTTGAATAATGGTGGAGAGTTGAGCCCTTCACCTGTAAAGGAAACGAGTCACTGATGAAGCGATACAAGCCTTAAGCTGAGGCTTATGAGAGTCCAGTATTTCAGATCTGGAATCCTGCTCCTTATTCTAAGTCTCCCTGCACACAGGTGGGGATAAAAGCATGCAATCTTTCACATAGCTTAAATGCTTTTAATGCAGAGGCATGTATAAATATTTTCTCCCTCCAGACTACCAGCAGAAGAGGGCACTTTGAAGCCACCTTTGGAAGTTTTATGAGAATGTTGCCCCTATTAAGAAATACGGGCCACAGAGAGCAGTGCCATGGCATCCTACACCTTCCCCAGGGCATGGTCTCTCCTTATTCTTCCTATGACTGGATGTTAGGATACTTGCCAGCTTTTCATAGTTTTTTCAGTTAAGCAGTTGAAGACTTGCATGTGTAAGGCACGTAATACAGGGAAAAACTTCTCAGGCTAAAGCCTGGGACAGCTGAGAGAAGAAACTGTAAGTAACTTTGCAGTTTTCCCGTTACTTATAGGCAGATGTGGTTGATGCCCCAGTTCACTATGTGTACCAAATAGGAAATTATTGCTACCTCTTCAGCTCTGAGATACCTAATAAAATACATGAAGAAACAGCAAGGCCTATTCCTTCAGTCTAGTTCCTTCCATTCCTATCTTTATTGTTTATTTTGGGGTTTTTCGTTTGGGGTTTTTTTTTTTGGTAACAAATCCCCAGAATATTACTAGGTCTTCCTCCATGTCCTGCTGCCTTGGGAAGCTCTCTGAGGGGGCACAAGCGAAGCAGTTTATCACATAAGAAACAGTGAAGCAGTCTCAAAGAGATCCTAACAATGACCTCACGAAAAGCCATTGCCCAGCTCTGAAGGTAAAGCTGGATTGGGAGCGCTTCCTTTAGCACTTAAGGACTCTGCTAGCACAGGTCATTCTAAACTTCAAGCCCATGTAATGTTTTCAGCACATTACAGCACAAGTGGAAATTGTTTGCTTCATACACTGATTGCATGCTGACATGCACTAGGATTTGCTTCTGGTCCAAGACAAAATGTTCTTCAGCAGTTCAGGCTGATGCTTTTGAAATTGTGCAGGTAAGATGGTCGCATCACCCAAGTACTGCACAAGTATCGCCGGTGTTTAACAGCTTTGAGAGTGCTGCTAGTTATCTAATGAATGTGTGAACTGCTACAAAATGCTTACTGACTGCAGTAAGAGATCTAAAGATGCTCTTGGTCACCACAGCACAAACTCTGTGTGCAGAGCAGGGTTCATGGCTGTGCTGTAGGGTAAGCTAATCTGAAGCATTAAAAGCTGCCCAAGAATCACCACGGGTTTCAAGATTCATTCAACCCCTCCAGCAGCCCTTCACAAGACGTGTTTAAGGCTGTGTTGCTCTCACATTAGAAGAAACCTACTCACATGAAACTAAACTTCATTAGTTAATGAAGAAAATATTAAATTGGTTTTTGCTGTAAGACTAGTATGTTACAGAAAAGATTTGTTTCATTTCATCATAAGGTCAGGCTTCCTGGAGTGGCTGGATAGGTTTGGATTCTAATACTACAATCAGATTGCACTTCTCACTAATGCCTTGAGTTTGCTTTCTTGATTTATTTTTAATTATGGTCTGATTAAATGGGGTCAGATTTCCCCAAGTGATGCTTACTTTGGACTTCTGCAAGGTTTGTAATTCCTCCACTTTCTGTGGGATGGTCAGTCAACAAGTGATGTTAGCACAACAGGCAAATGAAGGGGAATGATCGTATTCTAGTGTATGTGTCAGTGTTTACATTTCTTTTTCCACGGTGTCACGAGAATGACAGCATTCCAGATGAGAAGGAGGAATTTCCTATCACCTTCTCCCAGTACAATTTTTGTAACAGGCACCTGCATGAATATCATAGACGACTGAAATACTATTTGTGCATGTGGCAGGCAGCACACATGAACATTCGGATGCCACTTGCTTTTTCATGTCCCCCACAACTATTAAGTTTCTGCAGTGTGGGCCATGTCTGTATGCACATTGCTGTAAGAGAACCAATATTGACTTCAAAGCAAATAAGATCCAGGCCCAATAAACTCAGAATAGAAAAAAAGAAACAGAGGGAAATCAAGTATGGTCACAAAACAGTGTAAAGTTGAGTATACAAATACTCTATATAGAAGATAATGTAAGAACTAGAATATTCATCTCTATAGAAGAGCAAAGCCCCTCTATTTATATTATAGTAACTTTGCTCTCCTATGTTCTTCTCTTAATATTTCTATCCATTTGCCAGCTTCTCACACAATTCAACTTAACATCTGTACAAGATAGTTACCATCAACACCCAATACTCAAGTACCCTCGACTTCAGTAAGGGCATACTCTTGCTAAGATTAACTTCCAAATACTGCCTGTATTGTCATTATTTTGCTGTATTTGACTATGAACTTGCCAATACTGATTAACAAGTATTGGCAGGAAGAGATACAGGGAATGTTTGGGGTTTTTTTAAGAGATACAGGTGGAAAAGAGAGGCAGACAACATGTTTTTTAATGATAAAGTTTAGATACCAGAATGAGAATACAGTATTGTAATTTACATAAGAACAAATACCCGATTTATTTGTCTCAATTTATGGGCAAAGTGATTTTTCCCCCCAGATCAGAAATGTTTATGTAGTTCTGGAAAATCCTCATCAGCCCAAGCACAGAAAACCAGATTAGGAAGACAGATTATAAACAGCAGTAAAGCAGCCCATCTTGTTTCATTAAGCAAGCCAAATGAAACACAGAAATTAAACTAAGAGCGGGAAAACAACTAAGACTTAAAACTGTGTTGGGAATACTCCAAAGACTCATTAACAGATGAAAAAGTATGATTATCTTATTAGGAGTACTACCACCCATACAGAACCTCTGATCAAAACAATAATTAAACCACCAATAACAATCTCCCTGCATCATTAAATACTTTTGTACAAATAAATTAACTGCCAGCCAGAAGCATCAAAAGGAAATAATTTAGCTCAACCAACTAATAAGTCCAAATACTTAGAAAGCCTCTCACTTTCTTACCTGGGAACATGCTATCATGCTTCTTCCAAAAAAGGCTTTTAAATAAAGGATCTTGACAGCATCCCTATAAATTTCTGTATTTACACCACCACTGATAAATCAATGAACCATGTGGCTTGAGATAACAACCTGTCCCTTTGCCAGTGGTGAAAACTGATTCTCTTCCAACTAACACATGCAGCTGGGCAGGAGTATTTATTTCTGAGCAAAGTAAATGGACACTCAAGTGCAATTGTTGATATGCAGAATCTGGCAACAAATCAATATTGACTTTAAATAACCAATTTATGTAATTACTTTTTAATACCTATGAATCTTGTTAAAATCCCATAGCATGCTGTCCTGAAACAGCAAAGCCTGCTTAATTTCTTTTGGTTTGTGGGTTTATCGAATTTGAGGCTTTAAGAATCCTGTTATTGGTGAGTGTCAGTTTCTAGCTTTTCTTTTTTATTGGCTTCCTTCGAAATATTTCCTGAGCTCTTATATCTTCACTTCAATTTAATTTTTTTTTCTTGTGTCTGAGAAAGGTGCTGGTCTGCAGTTGGCATGTGTGTATTACTGCCTTGACTCTACAGAGGCAGCCAGTGCAATATTATTTGGGTTTCAGGGGCATAGATTAAAGCAGGCATACTGCGTCTTTATTTATGTTCCTTCAAGCAATCTAAGGAAGTGTAAGTATATTAGCTGATTTGCCAGATCATGCAAAACTGCATTCTTGAGCAACATAAATAGCAGTGCTCATGTGTGTATCATCCTGTAGCCTAACTATCACAAATCTAAGATCCGGATTAAGAAAAATGCCTAGATTCCTGAGGTCAGAATCAAAATTTAGACACAGAAATATGATGCAGAAACCAGGTGTTGAAATTCCCATAAAGCAAAAACCAACCTTTCCAGATGCACCTCCAAGAATGGGTCAGGGCTGAGATACATTAATATAGCAGCACTTTTAGGGAACTTCATCCATTATAGCCCATGCTGTACCTATTTAGGAGAAAGCAAAGTGATACAGTCTCAGAGGTGTGTTACTCTGGAAGCTTTTACTAGCAGAAAACTCAAAAGAGTGTAAAATTACTGAAGTAGATTAGAACTGAGGAGCCTTATGTTAGCATGACAGCTTAATATGCATTTTTAGGAGCACCTCACAAGACAAGTTCAGCCTGCTCATGGAAGTGAGGAGACAGAAAAACCTATTGGAAGAGCCATGGAGAAAGAGAACTTTGTTTTCTAATGTGCTAGACTCTACACCTTCTTTGACTAGCTACTGTTTTAGCCTTGATTTGTGAATATATTAAGCAACTGAACAGGTTTACATGTTTATTCATTCTCTCCCTTAATTTAACAGGAAGTTGTACAACAAATCTGACTGTACTGCTGCAGGCAAAAATACAGGCTGCATCCCACAATAAATGCAGGGATCAGCACAGCCACAAGCATCTGCGTTGTATCTGGGTTCTTTAAGAAATGCCACCTAATTTTTTGAGCACTTGTAATATGCATAATACAGTGAGAATCAGACCTCATATTACTGGTGTAACACAATTATTGCTACACTGTCAGAAAGCAGGCCAGTCCCTTGAAGTGTCACCAAACAGTTAACTATTTTGGGGCTTATTTTGTCTTCTTGTGTGTCATCCATTAGGAACTATCTCTGGAGGGAGGACAGTAAACCAGGAGGACCAGTCTGATCCGTTCTAACAAACCCAATATTCCTAAATCATGCTCTTTAGTTTCCCAAATTAACTTACCTCACGGTTTCCCCTTTGTGCCTGGGAAGATTTATTGTTTTTATTCAACCTGAAAATCTGCTGGCATTAGATATATTAGGATACCCACAGGTGGTTCTTTTGTCATCCTATCACTGCAGTGGGAAGATAGCAAAATAAATCAATAAAAACAATGTCTTGGTTGATGCTTGGGGAAACCAATCTGTGGTTGAATATATAGCTCAGCAACAGACTGCCCTGCGTGCAGACAGCACTAGGTACCATGGCTTCCACTCACTGGAGATTTCAAATAAGGATTCTGGGTTTTATTTAGCTTTTTCCCACCACTCAGGTTTCTATCTAATCCTGTGTCCTTTTTAAAATAATGGTTTCTTATCCTTTTTTTTTTTCTTTTCTTCCCAGATATATGCTAGAGTGAGGGTTATTTTCCCACAAGGTCATGTTTTCTTTCTTTGACTTGAACACACATTTGCAGCAAAAGCCTAATATAAAGCTGGTTTTCAGTTTCCACTCTCCAATGCTTGTTTTCAAAGACTATATGCAAATCATGCCAGTGCTGCCTTCTGCACTTCCTCCATTTTATTTTCTATTGAGACAGAATGTGAAGAGCTGCAGTCTATTTAGAAGATCATGGCTGTTGCAGCAGAAAACCAAAGCTATTTCCAAAAGTGAAATTTCTTAGAATCGGTGTATTTTCTCCTGCTTATAATAGAAAAAAGTATGAGCATTCTGAGTCTTTAGTTATCCTCCTAGGTCTGAGAAGATGTGAGGAGAAGCAGAGTGGACATGGAAAGAAAAGTGGTTGATTAGTAAATCCATTTATTTATGCCCTGTTAAGGAAGCAGAGCAGAGACTGCTGGAGTGAAGCAAAACATAAGAGAAACAAGTGGCAATTTACCCTGTAGCTGCATTCTTCAAATTATTTGTTCCTAGGAACACAGTGGACATTAGCAGGCACAGGCACAGCCAGCCAGTTTCTGCAAAGAACAGCCTATAATTGAACCTGGTACCCTGAGAACCACAAAACTTCAGGATACACAGGGTAAGTTGTTGCTGCATCCCTGCTTGTATGGGGGGAGGCATTCCCCACCATGTACAAAACCCATGCAACATGCCTTACACAGATGTAATATATATAATATAAATGTATGTATTGCCTTGGGTTACATGTATCTTTTGGACTCTAGACTAACTGGCCAGAGGAGCACTACCCAGAAGCTGAGCTAACCCAAGAAGGAATGAAGCAATGTCTGTCAGGATCTAGCTATCTCCGTGCCCTCAGAAAAGGGTGCTTTGTCCTATTCTTGTCAAGTCATCATTGATTTCATACTTGAAGCCATTGGTAACTCAAAACTGATAAAGCCATAACTTAAACCATTTAATAACTGAAGCCACTGAAGGACCTCCACTGGGAAGCACAGCCTTGGTTTCTTGGCATCCTGTTGAGGGAAGACTGGCACTGTGCGTGTGTGTTGCAGATCTGGTTGATAAATTTCTGGTTCTATCTTGAATACAGGTGCAAATGCATATCCAAAAAAGTGAAATACATAAGGAACAAGCAGAGGCTATTTTCTACAAGCTGCTATGCTTAGTCTACAGAGTATTTTTCACCTTGCCAGTCAAATATAGGAGGTATACAATGGAGGTAGTTACACAATAGAAAGGGTATCCTGTTTTCTGGAGTTCTAAGGTTTAAATTCCCCTTACTGCAGAGCCAGGTACCACTTTGTGTTCCTGTTACAGAAGTGAAGCATCTTACTGTCAAGCAGAGCATTTGTTAATTGTTTCCAGAAAAACCTAGAGTGAATAAACACTTAGCTAAATAGCTAAAACATGCATAAGGTGCCCTACACAATTTTCAGTGCTATCAGCTGCAGCACAAGATGCTTGTGTAGTGAGAACAGTCATGCCAGATGTTAGGTATGAACCCGCTTGTTTCCATTGCATTTCCACTGTGGTAGGGTTGTTTTAACTCTGTGACAATCATGCAGAGACCTTGCTGTGGCAGTAAATGTCTCCCTATGCTATAGCATATGTGAGACCCCTCCAGGACCAGAGCCTTTGCGCCTTGTTTGCATCTGACATGGATAGTCAGGAAGCCTTATGGTGGGACTAGGAGCCAAGATTTGGTCATCTTATTGATGAGAAACAGATTCAATGCAATTATGCAATTACTGTTGTGAAGTAATTAAAAAACTCTTTTTTTTTTTTTTTAAATAGTCACAGTTTGCTGCAGCAAGCAAGTGTGTGGGGGTTTGATTACCAAAATTGCTGATTTAAGAATTTCCTTTGCTCTTTCATGGTCCCCTGTATAGTCCGATAAATTTTTTTTATTATTATTATTATTTTTTGTTCAAAAACTGGGCAGCAGAGGGTGCCAAACCCCCAAGAGGGAGCGCGCTCAGCCCCGCTGAGCTCTCATGCATCACCTTAATTCTCCGGCGTTGATAGCTCCACTCCAGCACGAGTGGTCAGGCCACATCGAGACACTTCAGAGCCGCGTGTTCCATCTGCGCTGATAGCTGTACTGGAGTGTATTATCTCATTTGGTTGTGTCAGCACTTCCATTACAGTTTATAACCTCTTACTTTGTGGATCAATCTAGGCTATTGCAAGCCAAGTTATTTTCTCTCTGATGTGCAATTGGCACTCAATGTTATCTCAGGAATCTGAAGCCATGTTTTGTTATCAGGATGTTGCAGAGACTACTCACTAAATTAAAAGCAAGCACTTGATCATACAGAGCTGAGCATAAACCCTCCCCCACCTTTAGCATGTGGTACAAATATGACATAGCCATTGATGAACTAAATCTGTTTAACTTAACATCGTTTGTATGCAGCTTTTTACTTTGGACAAAGAAACATGAGATTAAAACATCGACAGCTCTGAAATCCCATTCTCATCCTACAGTGAATTATGAAATGAAGCAGTATTATATTAGCAGGCATTTCTTCCTGTTCTAATAAAAAGATACACATTCTACATTTTCAGCAAACACTACTCATGGGAATGAGATGGAAATTGGTCCTTGAGTAGTAACTAGTTACAATAGCTTCTAAAAGAGCCTACAAATTATTCTGATTGTATTAAGAAGCCAAATCCCGAAGCTTCTATTGTATTCAGATTCTTGGTCTTTGCTGGAGTCAAAAATTGCTGCACTTGGTCCAAAGAGCATTTGTTTCTCTTCTATTTCTTGCCAGTTCCTGTCCTGAGGATGAGCATTGTCAGATGGCCAATTTTACTGTTCACGTACCTGATACATGTAATCACTGGCCCATTATTTCTACACAGGAATGGGATCCATCATTCCTAATTGAAAATTTTGCAGATAACAATTGATAATTTGTAAACAGTTATTCACTTTGAATGAGTTATGTAGGCTCTGTTTACTTAATCTAGCTATTTGTCAGCTTTATCAGTCACTTATCAACAGAAGCAGAAAGCAGGCCACATATTACCCATCCATCATCCCTTCTTGTCTCTGGAACACAGGCAATATATATTGCACATGCCATAGCACTGGTGAAATAGCTCATAATATAACACTGCCAGCAGCCCTAAGTATAATAGTTACTTTCTCAATGCCAAAAAGTGGTAGGGCACTTCACAGCAGCAGTAACACTTTCATTCAGTCCCAACACTTAGGCCTAACAATTTCAGTTGTTGCAAATACCTGGCTGTTGCTGGCAGGTAGTACAGGAGGTGGTGCAACAGGTTCCAGGCTGGCCTGGGAACACTCGGTGCGGTAACAGGGGAGGACGTTTTCTGAACTGGGAAAAGTTAGTGCAGGGAAGAAGACACAGCTAAGGAGGCCCTGCGGTCCCTCAGGGTACAGGGAAGTATAATCTGTGATATCTTTGTGTAGTAGCACATGATACTGAACTCAATTTGTATAGAAAATAACCATTCTGAAGGCATGCTGTCACAAAAGTGACCTGAAATTGCTTGCTATAAGAGTAGTGTGATGCCCTTGGCCTGTAGCCAGCAGTACTCAGGGCTGTACTCCCCTCAATTAAATTAAGCAAACTGAAACACCAGCACCATCTCACCTTTCCAGGCCTCACTAATCCGGTTGGTGCCCTAAGCTGAAGGGAAGCGCTTTGACCAAAACGTGAGGTTCGCCCCAGCTACGTGGCCTCAGCAATGTCTCCCTGCAGACAGCTCTTCTGGGCGTCTGGCCACCTGGCAAGGGAATCAGTTACCCCTGCCCTCTGCCGAGCAAGGCAGATGCCTGAAGGCTGTACTGAGGAGAAGGTTCTGGAAAGGGACGGGTTCCGCTTCCAGAAGGTGCCAATGGGCGCACCTGAGGCCTCTACGGCCAAGATGGCTGCCCCCACGGCCAAGATGGCTGCCTCCACGGCCAAGATGGCTGCCTCCCATTACCTCATCTGCTAATTGTGCTCATGACTCCCCTCACATTTTTCCTCATACTGGTTTTACCACATGGATGGGTTTCCCTCGCCCCCCTTCTCTACCTTATACTTAACCCTACACATTTCTTTCTACCTCTCAAATGTCCCCCCTTGCCTTCCCCACATCCCGACTGCTGGTGGGGCCTGGCCGGGGCTGCATCCAGCCCAGAAACCCAGTGCAGGTGCTTCTGTCTTGGTTTCAATCAAAACAAAATTATTGGGCACCTTAACAAAAAAGCCTTACTGGAAAAAACAAAGTTAGAAAATCACCAACTCTGCCCTTGTCCAGCACTAAACAGTTCACTGCTAAAAAAAAAAAAAAGGACACACACCACCAGCCCTATGCAAAAAAAGGGCATGGGGCTCAGTACACATATTTGAGTAAAACACCAGAACAAAAGCATTGTCACCCTGTGACCTTTCAAATAAAGTCTGGCAGGAAGAAGATGACTTAGAAGAGCTTTAAAAAACTAAGACCTTTCCACTAACTCTTTAACAGGGAAGGAGGAAAGCTGTTGTAAGGATTTCAGATGTACTATGGGATGATAACATTTTTGTTTGAAAAAACCCACATTTTAAAAGTTATTATTTTGTAGTTCCCCCAAACTTGCCATTACCTATCAGTTAAATATTTGCTGCTTATTTCCCCCTAAGATGTTCCTTCATTTCTTCCTCTGACTTGGGGAGCATACTTGTGTGGATTACTACTATGATTAGCAATTTTCTTTCCAAGGGAAAACTTTTGTTGTTTTTTAATCCAAGAATTCATATGCCCCTTGTGAGCTGGAAAAATAAAAGCTTATAAATAATTCAATAGTGCCTTCAAATTTAGGTAAGTCACTCAAAAATGAGCTAGCGATACTATAGAAGCTGAGAAGATAAATTGCCTCCATGGGTCTTTCACTAGTAGCCACACAGTGAATTAGGAAAGGGGTGTGTGTGTGTCTTGCAAATCTCCCTCCGGTGTGTGGCTCCCAGGAACCCCACTTTGGGTAGCCAGAACTTCCTAAAACTGACGCTCTTCAGGACACCGCCATAGGGAACGTGGAACAACATTTAAAGTCAGTTTATGTGGCCATGCAGTCACTGATCCTTAGCTCAGTTCAGACACTAGACATTCTGCAGTGTAGATGAGCCCTTTGGAGAGCTTAGTATGTTAAGAGAATCCATTACTTTTTGCTGATTTATTTTATAATGGCTCATTTACATGCACTAAGAAACGGTATTTTTATACTAGTAGAAAGGCACAGATTGCCTCTTTGCAGTCACACAGATTTTCAATTTTAGACAAGATCTTTAAAAAAATTGACAGTATTATGAAGTTCCAAGAAGCTTTTCAAAGTCACTTAGGTTTCTAAAATCTATTACGGTTATTTTTTCCTTTGTATTCCAAAGGTTATACTGTTGGACTCATGGTACTAATGAATCCTGTTGTATATGTTGAGCAATATGAAAAATAGGGTACTAATGTTTTAAAGTCTCTAAAACATTTCTCAAATTGACTGTAAAATGTGGCATTTCTACAATACATGATTGTTTGGCAGGATATAAAAGCTTACAAGTTCTCATTTGTGTGATTTGCATAACTTGTTCATGGCATCATTTGTAAATATTATGCCCATCCCAAGCTGCCGCTGATAAAAGAATAAGATTGCTTTTGCCAAAGCACATCATGCTATAGCAGAGAAAAAACCTTCCTGTCTAAAAAATGTGAAGCTATACAAAGCGAGTTAAAATTTTATACTGCACTAAACTCAGGAAATCACTCTTGATGACTGTTAGAGAACATAAAAGTGAAAAAAAAATATTATTTCCTTTCACTGTGCAAAGTGGTTCTACGAGGACTGGACAAACCAAGGAGCAGTGTCTATCCCTGAGGAGTCATTTGCTTTGAGCATGCTTCATACCAGCACCCAGAAAGTCCCTTTGCCCGTGCAGCAGAGAAGACAGGTTGGGCTAAGAAGGGTTTTTCTGACTCCCTAGGCTTGTGGCCGATTAAGATGTAGCCAGCAATTCTGTTTCACACAGACAGATGACAATTGAGTCTGCTCACTGACCTGTGTTGACTCTTTGGTACTAACAAAACCAAAACACTACTACAAATCTATTTCACCCAAAAAGACTGAATACAGAGGAAAAGCTCATTTACTTAGCAAGGTGGGACAACTTCCATATAATCATTTTGGAGTCTGATTTAATATTCATGATTATCCTAGAAGGTGGCAATTTTGACTTGTGCTGCAGAGTTCACTGGCCTGTGCTTGCTTAGGAAAGGTCCTCCAAGGGATGCTGCATTTCTTAGGGAAAGAGGCTGTGGTATACAGAATGCTGTCTGTCTTTGCAGGTTCTCTCACGGTCACCAAATGGATGGATGTCTGGAAAGCATGTGTGTTTGTTTCCTTTGACAGTCAAGAATATGTCATTGTGGCTGCTTTCATGACCTCCCTGATTGAAAAGCTAAAATGAGGATTTTTGTCTCTATAGAGTATTTAGTGGAAGGAGGAAGAGCAGCTAGGATGCAGAGTGTAACTACGTCTGACCCTTTTCTTGAGGGTTTCAACCTCACTACATTAGCAGCTGTGCCAACATCCTTGTGGTAATTTTTATGCAAGCAGTTGAGCTGGCTGTTGTAAACTTTTAGGAAATATGCCAGGCACTGAGAGATGCCAATATCTCTAGATGTGAAATTAATACTTTAATAAGGTAGCATTTGTACATGATGTACAGCAGAGCTCTGAAGTTACCAGCATGCCGCTGGGCAAGGAGGGTAATATAATGCTCAGCTCCCCTAAACTTGACAGCTGGTTCAACTAAAGCGTTTGTCTCCTCCACAAAGACTGCAACAGAACAAATATCTCAAAAAGATGCTCTGACTTCTTAAATCAGTGAAATTTAATGGCTTGATTTGGGTAGTGCTTTTCCTCCTCACCTTGCATTTTTCTACTTAAATTTAGCAAACTACAAATGAATGGCTTTTTTCAATCAGACCTTAAACTAGCGGTGAAAAAATTGTGATTCAGCAGCCAAGGCAAAGGAATCCCCAGAGAAAGCACTTGGCATTATTTCCTGTGGTGAATCTTTGCCTGCTGGGTTGAATTTGGGAAAAGAGGCAGAAAAGAAAGTTAGAATTTGCTTTCATCATGAAAGATGGAAAAAAAAGAGTAGGTGACTAATTACATCTGTAAGGTATACATATTCTGTTCTTTTAGTATATAGATGCCAGTAAAAACCTCAGGTGTAGGAATATTCTTAAAGTACAATGTTGGCACTTTAGTAGATACAGCAAAAAAAAGGTATTATAGATTTTATTCTTCCCATCTTAATTGCAACAAGATTAAAACAAGCTTCCAAGCTATTAAAAAGACAGTATTTTGCCAAAGTAATGTTGAAAATACATCTAGGAACATAATACTGGATATACCTTTCTGATTTGCTACAAAACAAGATTAACTCAGGTAATGAATTTATACTGATGAGTAGAGTTCAAAGCCATGGATTTTTGAAAGTAGATCTGACTATCTGGGCAGTAAAACTAGAAAGTATGGAAAGAAAAAAACCTTTCTCTTTAGAGAAATTTTCCTAATCAATAATGCTACATTTGAGCATAGAAGATGTAATTAGATTTTCAACCTGGTTCTTGGAGCTCTGTATGGGTGATTTTTAGGTCATATTACAAGATTTAGTTGTTTCTGCTACAGTAACAAGCAAAGCTTTTCCTTAAAAGCTGTGGAGAAGATGAGGTTTGGGTTGTGAAAGTATGAAATAGGGAAAGATAAGGATTTGTGGTTTAGAGTTTGGAAATACCCTTGCAATATCTGTACATTCACCCACTATAAGATCTGCACTACAGTAGGGCAGGAAAATGCTTCCCTCTGCACAAATATTTGAGATTAGAGAACATTTTTGCCCCAATTTGCATTAGGAATAGCACAGATTCTTCCAAAATAGTCTATACAGAATCACATAATAAAAGACTGGTGTCTCTCCTGCAGCCACAACATGATTAGAACATATTTTGTGTTCAAAAAATCTGAATTCAAGTTCCTGGTCTGCTGATCTTAAAGATTAAATTGAACCCAAGGTTTTTACCTTAAATACCAGCAGAAGGTTGACCCAGCTCTCCAGGTTTAATCAGAATTGGATCCAAGAAATTACTCTTAAAAACCTGTATGCTTTGCTTGATGAGTCCACATTCTTAATGAAAAGCAGGGTATAAAAATGCTTCTTTAGTAACTTTTCTCTGGATTATACAAATGCATTACTTCATGATCCCTACTTAATTACAGCTATATATGCATATCAGCACTGGCTCTAGAAAACTCACCAAACAGAATTAAAAAAAAAAAAAAAAGAAAAAAGTGAATACTTAGCATTTGGCATGTCCAAAATTTATACTAGCTGAGGGAATAAGACAGCCAAAGCATCACTTTTGTTAAGTGATGTTGAGTAAAATCAAGCAACAGAAAATCATGGAACAGTGCTATAGCGTTGTCTGTACTGTGCATTTCTGAACCGTGAAATAGCTCAACAAGACACAAAAGGTTACTGCTGGTGCACAGCAACAGCCGTACAGGACAGCAGCGATCCCAGGGATGATTATTTTCCAAAGGACATTTTCTGTGTGCTGGAGCTAGCTCAGCAGATAGCTTCTCCTTCACAGTTTGAGCACCAGTGTTGGAATTAGTCCTTCACTAAGCCTGGGAAGAGGACACAGCTGCAGAAAGGAGTACCAGCCTGAGCCTCCTCCAGCTTAGATGGTTACACCTTTAAGGAGAGCACTGAAACTTCTCACAGAGCCTCTGGAAAGAAAGTCCTAAGAGAACTAGTCACTAACAGTGAAGCCCCTGCATGTAATTGCATAGCCTGAGCTTACTGTGCTTTGACCACAACAAAATGCCATGATTGTTCACAAGGCTTGCCTGGAAACACAGCAAGATAAAAGTTGAACAAGATAAAAGATAAACAGCTGAACCTGTTGGTGACCTGGACTGGCTGACAGCACATAGCAACTACCTAGTAAACAATTTGATGCAGTGGAAATGGTGAACTATTCAATAAAAAGCAGAAGAAAACATGGAGCTGAAGCTCACAGTAGTTAGCAGGTATTGCAGTGACATACAGACATGCCCCAGAGAAGAAACAAATTACTCTCCACCCAGTTCCTTCCCAGAAATCCTTAATCTAAATAGGCAGCTCAGAACAGATCCATGTCCAGAGATAAAGTGCTCAGTTTGCGCAGGGCTGCCACCCTTACTAAGTGACCATGACATGAAAACCAAGGCTGACCAGGTGGAATGAATGGATGAGGGGATCGTGGCTCCAGCACAGAGCCATAGTCATCGTATCATAGAATAGAAATGGTTTAGGTTGGAAAGCACCTCAAAGATCATCTAGTTCCACCCTCCTTGCCATGGGCAGGGACACCTTCCACTAGACCAGGCCTGTTCCTAAAAAGATTTAAAGAAGCTTGAGCCATTCATAAGGAAGAGGTGTGGACCTTTTATTTGACTAAGTCTCCCTCTACAGCGAGGCTTAGGTAAAAAGGCAGCATCTAGAAATCAATAGGTAGGACCAGCCCCAGGAGAAAGATAAACATAAATCGCACCTTCTGAAAGATAGTGTTGTGCTGCATTAATCCTCTTCCAGTACATAAATCCAGGAGCTGTTGTGATTATCCTGCCAAGCAAGGAAAACCAAAAAATGCGATGGCAGAAGAGGCCCAAGAATCTACTAGGTGCTCCAATGAGGTATTTTCTTTTAAGGAATCTCTCACTTTAATCTCATTCTTTCTGAACATAGGATGGGATCTAGCTATTTAAACACCGCTGGCTAGAATAGAGGTCTAAATTAAGGGGGGAGGAGAAGGAAGCACAGCATCACAGCTGATGCTGTCCCATCTTAGATCAGCTGCAAACACTGCATTGCTGTAATGCTCACTGTTACTCACTAACCTTTGGGTTGACTGAGGGACCAAATAAATTGGCGAGCTGTCCTGCAGATGAAAGGAGAGGGATTAATCCTTTGAGCATGCCTAGAGTCCCCTGCAGGTCTGTCGTGACAGAACAGCTCAAAGCCCTAGGCAAAACACTCTATTGAAGAACAATACAACCTGATTATTTTTTTTAAATTTTCTTCTTATCCTCAAAATAGTTTGAAACAACAACAAAAGAAACTATAAGTTTGTGGAATGTTTAATTTTCAGTACAGCAATATTTGCTACCCTGACACTTATAACACTACAGGTTATATTTTTATTATATTTGATTTTTCTCTTTTTAAAGGACTGACCACAAAATAAACCTTGACATAGCCAAAATTGGATGGTACTAATGAAGCACCCAAGAGGACAACATGCTGTTACTCTGTGTGAGCAGCAAATGATTGGTAATTAAATAGCTGTCAGTGGGGGGTGCCTGATATGTTTTTATTAACTTTTTGTGTATATTGCATACATGCTCCGTAGTGACCAGCTAAGGTATGTTACATGGCATTTGACGCTGAAGTACCTGAGTTGAAAACCTAGTAACCCAACAGAGCATAATATTATAAGTGCTTCAACCTGCTCACTTTCTCATGGTGGGTGCACAATTAATTTTTGATCTGGAGAGGGCTGACTGACATTTACAGGCATTGCAGAGACCTGGTTTGGAGCAGGAATTTCTTTCTGTTTCTATAAAGTGCAATACACCATTCAGCTAATATCAGATAAATACAGTCTATAGAAGTCTGAAGATTTTTTTTTTTCCTTTTGATAGCAGAAAATGAATGTACCTAGCACAGAAAGTTTTTTGTTTGGCGATTTTCTCAAGTGAGAGTACCGTGTAGCACCGATGAGTTTTACAGATAAATACCATAGTATTTGATGCGAAGTCCAGAATCTAGCTGAGTCCAATGTGAAGGATGTGCAGTTAAGGAGTAAACATAAAAAAAAAAAATACATCTTCTATTTCAGTTTTGCTTTATTATGGCAAAATATAAAAAATATATATAAAAAAAAGTAGAAAGCATAAAATGGGCCAAGAGAACAAAACAGGTGCACACTGTTTTAAAGATTTTAAGCTGTTAAGCAACCTGATTTCAAGGGAAAATTGCAGAAGACAGACAGACTGCCTTTTAAAGGAAAATTGCAAATATTAACACAATAGGAAGTAAGCAGAGATTTTGGTGATTCACGGAATATCCTTAACATGTTGCATTTAAAATAACATTTGATGTGTAAGGACTTGCGATCCCTATAGGAACATGACTGGATATATAGGTGAGGGTGACATGTACGTAATCTGTTTAACAGGCTTTATTAGAAATGCCGAAGGGAATGTTCAGCATTATGGTCCTTGAGACAAATGCTCTATTGATATCCTGCTCTTTCAACAAAAAGAAAAAAACCACAGAGCACATTAAATGCAGGTTTTGTCAATACTTCTCAAAGGACTACCAAACTTGATTTGTCGTTTATTTTGAAATAGGACACAGTTTCCATTGTCATGATGGTTCTAATGGGTTGAAGGGGTGGCTTCCTTCAGGTCTGCCTGCAGCTATGGCATCACTGGAGGGTGTCTGCTGCCTGCTGCTGTGAAAGGATTGCTCTCAAGGAGCGCAAGGGAGTGGACAGCCCTTTCAGGAAATACTTTATATGTTGTAGGACAATACATTGACACCACACTGTGCAATTTAATAATCTAATAATTAACTACCAAGCTTCCACATTTTCTATAAATCCTTGGAGAAAAGTAGGAATACTATCAAAACTGCAGCCTTATCACTGATTGGACATTTTCTGATGTGCAGCAGAGCAGAGGGCATGTCTTATATTGAAAATAAGATCAGGCATTTCCTTTGTCTGACAGCCAACTGTGGTTAATGGGATTCTAATTTAATCAGAGTACAGAATAGGGCAGACGTAACACTGATAAATTATAACAAGGATCAACATGCAAGAGTAGGAGTTGCCGTGGAGAGTGACAACTGCTGAAGAAACAGTATACTAGTGTCCAAAAAGGATTTTGCATACAGCAGTGGGTCAGTCCCACAGCATAACAAATGGAAGCACACCTGGATTTTAAAACTGATGTGAATTTCCTTGTCTATTGTACTCTGTCCAGACCTCCTGAACATTCACATCATTTTTCAGAGCAGGCTGAGTTGTTTCAAACAGCACCACAAGTGCATGTATTTTTAAAGCAGACTAAGTTACAAACACAGAGAAGAGAGAAAATGGAATGAGGAGACTAGAGCTCATTCAAAACCTTGGGTTTTTGCATCCCTGCTACAGTTTTCTCACTGGACATGAGTTACTCTTGCTTTCTAGGCTGGCTGTGTGGACATCTCCTTTATGTGCCTCTGAAAGCAGCCTGAAGAGTTCCATAAGAGTTGCTCTACACCTTCCACTGTCTAATCCCTCTCCTAGAACTAACACTTCAGGCAGACAACCAGGATAAACTGGAAGAACCTTGCCATGTCATTGGACCTCCTTGCCACAGGAGGTTGTAAATACAAGTGTTTGGACAGATTAATCAAAGAAAACTCAGTCATGACTCTTCAAAACAGGCACCATTGCTGGTTTAGGAAATAATTATGCTGCAGATGACTGAAGACTGGAAGAGTATTTTGAAGACTGGAAGAGTATTTTGAATACTACCATATGCTTGCCCTGTCTTTATGCTGTTCAGCCGACATTTGCTACGGGCCAGAGACAGATTATGATAGTAGATGGGCCTTCTGCCTGACTCGATGCTTTGTTATTTTCTGCAGTGACGGTAAATGTCCCTGTCCGAAGAACTCGGTGCTTTACAGTAAACATCTGGATCTGTTTTCTTCCCAGTGATTATTAGCTGACTCAGCTGCATAAATTAACCTAGCCAAACAGCAAAGGCATGCTGAGTGCTGTGTGGGCACCTGAGAGGTTCAGTGCTGCTGGGATGTTCAGGGATGTCTAGCTGTTAGACTTTAGCAAGGCATATTTAATATATGTAAATAGGCTTTTTACAATGAGTAATGTTGCCAAATTTTCCAGATTGCTAGCACTGTCCTCCATTAAACTTGGAGGACAAATTCACAAAATACATTATTAGAGGAGGGAGCAGTAATGCTAGTGAGTAAATGTGGTGATGCTCTTAATCTTGGGAAACAGAGGACGGATATCCTTTCTTCTTAGCAAGGTCAAGGTTATATGTTGTCTAACTGCTAAAAATAGTCCATGGCATTGTTTCGTTTCAACAGATTTAGTCAGAATACACAAAATTAAGTAAAACCCCAAAGAACAACATCATAAGGGCTAAAAGAAAATATTCTAGACAACTAAAACTGAAATTATTTTACTTACAGGATAATGCAAGTGATCAAATCAGAATTAAAATTTCTTTTAAATGTTTAAGTATTAAATATTGCAAACCCACTTACACTTAGATCTACCACGAAAAGAAGAAAACATTAACACTCTCATATCACTAATGTAATTTATTCTAATGTAGCAACAGAACCTTCAACCATCTTAAACGTGCTCTGTGACTTTACAGGGCAGAGTTAGATTTCTTTAGATGCATGAGTTATATGTCCTAGAAGCCATTCTATATGGTCATTCCCCTTCAATTTCAAGTTGGTAAAAGATGAAAATGTAGAAAAAACTTTTCCACAGCAGTGTAGATATTTGAATGGATGAAGCAGTTTCAGTTAGTAGTGTGTGAAGAAGGCAGCTCTAGAGAATTAATACTATGAGCATTAGCCAAAACAGATTTTGGATCTTCTCTCAACACTCCATTCATCTTGCTTAATCTATTTCATGTTTTATTCATGATTTTTTGAGTTCAATTACAATGCTTAACTAAATTGGTACATTGCTAACAGACCTTTTAAAAATCCTCATGAACTCTTTCTCATGGTGGTGTGATGCAAAATGTTATTGAAAAATAGCGATTTTATAAACCTTGGGAAAGCTATTTAATAACTGCAATAACACACTCAAATGTAATAACACACTCTATTGATTTGATTATCAACAGATAAACACACTTCTTGGTCAGCTGAATGCGCCAGGCGTAATGCAGGCACTGAAAGGAACTTGGTGATTTCAGGGTACATTGTCTGAGGGTGCTTCGTAACCACATTACTTTGGAGGCTGTAACGGGACAAGTCAACTTCTGTAATTACCACCCTGTGCAATTTTTTTATGACTAACTTTAACAGGAAAAATTTCTAAGAGCACCAGAACTGCCTGCTGCAGTGTATCTTCCACCACAAATAAACGATGTCAACGGGTTGCCTATAATTCAAACTGGGCTAAATCAGGTAGAGAATGGTATTTCTGGTTTGAGGCTCTCCCACCCTCACTTTTGGACTAGGATTCTGTGCAGTAGTTGAGTAGGCAAAGTATTGTGGGATGGCAGAGCCGAAGCACCACCAAAGTAGTCCCCAGTGCAGGAGTGTCTACTTGAAACGTACCTTGACAGGCAGTTAACTCATTACTGCTACAGAATAGGAGCCCAGAGTCCTGCCTTCTCCCCAGACAGCTGGTGAAAGACAAGGCCTTCAAGAAAGATCGTGTTGATACAAGTTGCTTCATGGAAGGGAACCTCAAACTGAGTGTGAATCAAAACCTCTGCCTCACAAGTCCAAAGGCTGGTCTAGTTTCCCAAAGCAGATGTGTTCTTAACTCCATTGAACAAGGCATGCCAGGGGATGGGCTGGTCCCAAGGAAGGAGTCTGGCAGAGTCCTCAGAACAGACAGCTGTGTCAGCACACAGAATGATGGGCTTTGCCTTTATAACTACCAGTAAAGAAAGAAATGGTGGTATTCGGACAGATAGGGCCAGCTCAGTGCTCAGGAACAATCCAGATACTGGGATTTACTAGGAAAGGAACAGGGACATGCACAATGTGTCTGCGTCTTGACAACCATGAGCTGTTCTGGTCACCATCCCTCTCAGAAAGGATTTACTAGAAGTGGAAAAGACATGAAGATTGGCAATAATCACAGGCTTCTGGTTGTTGAGTGACTAAATGAACTAGGACTGCTAACGATGAGGAAAATATAATTGAAGAGGATTACTTTACCCAGTGAAAAGTTAAGCTATGAAGCCTATTGCTGGGCTGTTGCAGATGTTAAGTTGGATATGAGTTCAAACACAACTAGGCAAATGAATAGGAAAAAATTCACTAAGCAAATAAACACACAGATATCATCTCTGACTCAGGACACAGAGCTGCAGCTACCTGAGCACAGGGAGACTATTTCCAATGTTTCTGCATTCCTGTTGCCTCCCCACCGACCCCAATGTCAGTCTCCAATCACAATGGGCACTGGCCTGGATGGACTTTGTTTTACCTATTCTGACTGGGTTTATGTTCTACCTGCAGCCTTTCTGCATAAAGCTCCAAGATCACATGCTAAAAGATGCCTTTACTCAGTTGCTTTACACCTGGGGAGTGGCAGAATAACCAGCCACTAGGGAGGAACCATCCCTGCAGGCACTTCAGCTGTGCATCAAAATGCAGATCATCTTCCCTGCTCAAAAACTTGACAACCAAGAGTAGCACAAGGGGGCAATCTGGTGTGTGCACCGAGTCTCCCCAGAAGCAGCCTGGCAGTGGCAAAGACCTTCTGTACCTGGTGAAGACCAACGTTATAGCCCCTGACAGAGAGAAGCACGTTTGAGCCCAGGAGAGGAGAATGAGGTTCAGGACGCTGTAGCATATGGGCTGGTGTTCTGAATCTCTCCTACCAATTTGTATAGCAAACCTGCAATTTCTGTGGTAGCCATGGAAACCAAGGTACTGGAGTACAATGAAACTCATGTATGAATGCGGTTGCCACCACTGAGTGTGCATCACTCAGCATTGCTCGACAGCAAGGGCAAAAAGAAGGATAGCTGTGTAATCACACTTTGGTTGTGCCCACTGAAGTCTAGATCAGACTGAACAGATACCAAACCACAGCAGTTCTGCTGCTCTGACCAGGGAGAAGGATGGTTGCTGGGATGCAAGGCCAGTGTCAAGGAAGACAACCCTATCCGCTCCAGAAGGAAAACTAAGGAATGGATGGGAAGAAATGTTCCCTGGTGAGCTCTATGAAAAAGATCAAAATCTGCCATGTTTTGTCTCCCATCACATTGCTAGCAATCGTGATGCCCATAAAAGTTTGCTTTCTGATGCTTTTTCAGTGAACTACAGAAGCCAATGGAGTCATTTCACCTGGAGCGACAGGCAAAAAATATGCTCCTGCCAATCAATTTTCTTTTGAAAGAAAGGTCTAGAAGCTGGTGAAGGACTGTCATTCAATGTACAGGATAAAGCTGCGTAGAACTGCAAACTAGGAGGCTTATCCTGTAAAATATTAAAACCCTCCATTATTTCCCTCAGACCAGCTCTCTGCAGATTGCTAGCTTTTGTTTAACCACTGCTATTCAGGCTAATGTTATGCTTTTGCCCAGACACATCAGGCGTGTCGGTTTTTGACCGTGCTGGGCTGCATAAGGTTTTAAAATCACGTAGATCAGGTCAGAGTCTGGCCAGAGGATGCCCGCCCTTAGGATCTGAGGCAGACCTGACAATGGAGATGTTAGTTTCTCAGAATGGTTTACATTAAGGAACTTGCACTGTAAAACTTGGCTAAGAATTTTGACAGGGCGCAAGCACTGGAAACCCTTCAAAAAAGTTGGATTAAAGCAAACACCCCCACCCCCCACCCCCAACCATATTGCTTAAATACTGAAAGGGACCATGTACAGTTAAGTGACAAAGGGACTTTTAAACAGGGGAAAGCACAGAAGATTCCTTATGATCTGCAGCAGTCACTTGGCTTGCACCTATAGGAAAGCTGACACAAAAATGTGTCTAGCAGAGGGGTGATGCAGACTAAAATGTTTTTTTAAAAAGACTGTTTGAGAGGTGAGCAGGCACCACCAGCGAGCCAGCTCGAGGGTCACACCAGCCCAGAGCAGATAGCTGTGCTCAGCACTCCCCACCCCATGGTCCACAGCCTGTGGCACCTTCTCTGAAATGGAACAATTAAGGTGTCTAATATCAAGAGGTTCTTAACATTCATCAGACTGAAGTAAGAGCTGACTGCTGTGGCAGGGATGCCAGGCCCTTGGCAGGGGAACCCATGCATCATAACTGTGTCTCCTAATTAGGGACTCCTGAGTTCACATTTTTAATGGGCACAAGTGTTGTTACCTACTTAGATCCTAAAGAACAAAACTTAGCACTAAGGTGAAAGGAACTGCTGTGTGTTGGCTTTTATCTTTTAAAAGGAAAGATCTCTGCCACCAATGCCCTCCTGTAAAATCTAAATCCTGGAGTCTGGATGTGACATTTTTTCAAGCAGTGTCACGGCACTCCTTATCTGTTCCCTAGCTGGAATGTAGTTCTATATTAACTGTACCTATACCTGGGCATGAGGTGAAGGCCTATCAGAACTGGTTCCATTTCATGCTTTTTTGTACTTTGGGTTCACTAGCTAGTTCACAGGTGCCTTACAGGATATCAGTCTCACCAGTTGCCTGCTATCTGCAGCTTAAGAGTACAGACATTGTCTAATTTAGGATGCCAAATTTCCAGACATGATAGCTCTATGACTGGATGGCCTCTCCAGCCCAGCGGCCCTAGCAAACCTAGCCAGAGGTAGCCTGGTGTGTTGGCTTGTGAAGGGACCCTGACTGGAGATTAATTTAACAGGCTTACAGAAGTGGTAAATCTGGACATCAAGAGAGAAGGATAGGTTACATGCATGACACCAAAGTATTTCATATGGGATCTCTAAGTCACAAAAGACTCTTCCAAATGACTTTATTACTGCCAACAGTAATTCACAAACAATATGCAATTTTAAAATGAAGCCAAGGTTTAAGTTCATAAACAGAACTGAAACGTCACTCATCCTATAAATTCTGTTCACTTTACTTTTGCCTTTTTTCCTCTCGACACTCATTTAGCTAAGCTTTTACACCCTTGAGTACAATACACACAATGTCTGGGGGGTTGAAGATTGTCCTGTTTCCCCAGAAGCACCTGCCCCACCAGATCCTGATTCCTGCCTGGCATTTCCAGAGACGTGTAATACTAAACAACGGCACAGAGGAGCAAGATTTTGCCATAGGTCAAAAAAAAAAAAAAATGACACTGAAATTGGACGAGCCAAACTCTCAGCTCTGCCAAAGGGACAAGGCTCTGCAGGAAAACCTAGAGTAAATATTCACTGGCAGTTGAGGAATCAAAATGGGCATTAAACTTCACTGGTTTAAGCAGAGATGCAGAGGCAAGAATCACAGGTCAATTCTGCTCTGAACTTCAAAGTCACAGAAGCAAAAGGAATCGTGGATCCCTTGTTAATTTTCTCCTTTACAGCTAAAACACTGTGTAGCTGTAGCAGGAGGTACGTGCTTATTGATATCCAGGTTAGACATTTTAAGAACTACTTGGAAGAGCAATGGTGGGAGGGAATTACATGAAAACAAGTTCTTAATTGCTGTTCCTTTTCTGGCTGAGGATCATGCAGTGCTCGTGAGCAAATTAAAGTTAAGATTTTAGCAAATGCACAACCCCATTGCAAGTGTCCCATAATTTCTAAAGTGGAGTAAATAATTTCCAGTGAATAACCCAGTTGCATTCTGCCTATGAAGCACATACAGATCACTCTGTCCTCAAATTATTCCTGGTCAATTAAACTTCACAAGTTTGACTTTACAAGCTGTGAATGTTTGAAATTTGAGCTGCTGCTCAGGGGTGATATTGATTCTCTTCTCTCCCTGGTTGAGTGCACAAGCTTGTCTATGAATGTGTATACTTAACAACTGAAAATCCATCTTCTACAAATACACAGGTGTAACTGAAATTTGTTTCCTTCATAAATTTTGGCTGCTAAAATTAAATTACTGAAGTTAGGGCTTAATTTGATTTTATTTTTGTATTACACAAGCACCTAGAGTCAAGTCCAGCCAAGGTTAAGATACTCTAGGTACTACTGAAGCAGTCTGCATCTGGCAAATAAATGTCCTAGAGCTGCATAAACCTTTCAGAAATGGAAATACGTTTATACCCAAAAGAAGCTGCAGAATTTTGGGGTAGTTGCATTTCTTCACATATTTTTATGGCTACTGAATAGTCACAGAAAGGTTTTGCATACCTTGGGAGACTAGTAAATTACAACACACGACACAAACTCTCTTCACAGAAGTCTGTTATGCGGTGTTCAATAGTAATTCAAGCCTCTGCTTAAGCAGTCTCAGCCCTCAGAAATAAGAACAGTATTTTGTTATTTCAGATAACCAATTAGGCATTTTAAATAGAAGAGATGAGCTCAAATGAACTGCAGCTGACCAAACTGGGTGTCTGTGATATTCAGTGAGTACTTTTGTAGTGAGGCTACAAAAGTGAGAAGCAGGTTAACTAATGAAAATAGGAAAAAAAGCAGTACCTGGTTGCAGCATCAGGAGATCTCACAGGCTTGTAGCCAGCAGGTTGGACACACAGCATGTCGGGAAGGCACAGAGCTGGTACAAGTTCAGGCGAGCAGCTCAGCAGTGATTGCTTGCTTGCAGAGACTAAGACACAGCTCTTGTTACATCTTGTGGACATGCTATCTCAGTTGAAGACGGGAGGCTTGCGGCATCCCTCCTGGATTTTCTGGGAGGACGGTTTCCCTCTGGGGACCAGGCACACTGCTCAGGGTACAGCTGCAGATGCATCCAGGAGCTACGAGGACCATAGTGTGCCATGCTGTCACTCCTGTTTTACCAGGACTGTAGAGTTTCTCAGGCTGGAAATTTCTGTTTGGAGTCAAAATCTGCAAATGGTATTATGTACAATGGGAATGTAAGGTCTAGACCCTTGGCGTGTTCTCTGTTATACCCTGTACTTTCACTGCTCAGAGAGAAACCACGTTTAGGCTATTGCCATTCCCTGTGCCACTAGACTCCAACTCCAAACCATCCACTTCAGTTGGCTGACATGGTAAAGCCAGTGCTTAATTTCAGCTTCAGAAAGTTTTGGCTAACCTTTTCTTCAACCTAAGCCTCCTAATTTTGAAACATTTTATCTAAACAAACAACTTCAGTCTTTGTAAACCCCACCTCATTTATTCAGAATTAAAGAGTTTTTGAGTTACTGAATGCAGCTGTTTCTGTCCTTAGCTTTCTAGTGTCCTCGAAATTTGCCACACAGGAGGACTACTTAATGAAGACTCTTTATAAGCTTAAAAATGAGACTTTGAGAAGGAGAAATACTGAGTTTTGGACAAAGAGGCACAAACATCATAGCAACTTTATTTGCACTGCTCTGAGACCACACAAATCCCCGGTGTAAAAGTTCTTTCTGCTTTATGTAGAAGTGCATTTGGTTTAGCTTTCCTTACCTTCTCTGGAAATTTCTTCTTTAAGTTATGTTAAGGCAACAGACTTGAAAGTACAATTAACAGGTACAGTCACCTGTTATACCTACATCATGCAGGAGCTAATCCAGACACGCTGTAACATAGCCTTGTGTTCCCTTCCCCACTCCCTGGTTTTAAAGCTTCCATCAATATTGTCACACAGTCCTTGCGGCATCCAGGGTTTGCACCCACCGAGGTGACTAGTCCTTTAAAGCACTGCAACAAGCAAACTTCTTGGCATTTCCTTTGTATTTTGAGTTATAAACAGGATCGAGCAGGACTTTCTTGGGTCTCAGTAATCTCAGTAATACCCCCTGCTATAAGGATACAGCAAAACAGCTGGGAAGCACTTCCTGGGAGCAAACCTGGAGCCCTTCTGCTTCCACTTGAACCCTTGCTGCTTTTATTAAACTCAGGAAAATCTTAGCATGTTATGGTTGTCTCGCATTGTCTCAGAAGAAAATCTGTCTCTGCAGTGAAGTAACATGAAAAGAAAAGTCACTTACACTTTATTTCTCATTTCTTACTTCTTACTTTCAGCTTATACTTTCTTTCTTCCTAATGCCCATCCATGTTCTTTAGCCTGCCAAAAAATTTCTTGGCATCATCTTTCAGTCAGATGTATATCACAGCTCCCCTGCCACAGTTTTTGGGCCTCGTTTAGGTAGTGCACATATCTGAGCCCAAGACGGTCCCTGCAGAAGGGCAATCCGAACTCAGTCCTGATGCGCTGCTTTCCTCCTGCTTCCCAGGGCACAACTGACGTCAACCTGCCTTCATACAAGCCCTGCAATTTCACTCGCATCTGTTTTGATTAAATTCACCAGATAGCCAAAACTCTTCTGCCCTTTGAAAGTTATTGCCTCCCAATAACCTAATAAAAGAAACACCTGGAAACCTTTAGACGTTCAGATATGTCCTATTTGATTTACTGTATGAAAGGAAGAGGAACAAGACTGAAACAACGTGGGAGATTAGAAACAGATACACGGTTCAAACTTGACAACTGCAAAACCCTGCTATTAACACTGTGTCTGAGCAGCTACGGTGGTTCTATGATAGATGAGATTAGTATAAATTTTGTACCCATTAGCATCGTCTATCTCTTTTTCTCCAAACTACATAGAACATCCCTGCTCAGCACACCCTCATCTATATACCAAAACTAAGCAGTGTCTTCATGGTACAAAATCATCCACGTGCATTTAATGCTACATTCAAATTTCTGAATGCTGGCCTCTGTAGTGATTAAGCAAAACAAGTTTGTGGGACTGGCTGCTCCGTTATGGATGAGGCATCAGCTCAGAAATGCTCACTACGCTTGATCTTGAGGGTAGGGACTCCTGACAGAAAACAGAACTGCAAAGGAGATTTCTGGAGAAAACCACATTCTGGCACTGTTTGAAAACTAGATTAGAAAACACTAGACTACAATCCTGCGTGTGCGTGCACACACATCTGTGCAGCAAATATAGGTTGAGTCCCAAATACAAGGTTCTACAGTTAGTAAAATCTTCTGCCCTTACTTCTGCCCTTATCTCCTGATTTATTATAATTATTTTTTAATAGTTGTCAGTGAGGGAAGCTTTAGCAGCAATTTGGGCCTTTAGTCTTTAATCACTTTTCCCTAAATCCACTTGTTTTTCAGATTCACCCAGCCCTGCAGTTACTGTGCACTCTGAAAGTCCATAAAATCTTGCACAGGTTCCTGCAGATGTGATCTGTGTGATGCTTTTCACTCCTCTGTCCTGATATTAAAGATGCTCAAGTTTAAAACATTTTCCCTGGGAACTGTCAGGTTAACCTCCTGAATGCTTCATTCCTTCTCACTTATATTTTAGTTTCCCACTTGAATGAGAAGCTTTTGCACATACCGATGCAAGGAATAAAGATAGGAACAGCATTTAAACTTGAATTTTAGAAAACAGTGTAGCACATTGCCTGCAGTGGAGCTACTACTCAATCATAGCTAAGCTTGCAAAGCTGTGCAGCGAGACGCCAGCAGCATGCTCCAGCTTCACATATGAGCAGGAAAATGTTTTACTCATAGATTCCCGGTTAACTTCACAGCTTGAAGAACTCTTTTTCCCCTCTTCAAGTACAGCCACAACCTTCTAATCTGCACTGTAGCAGGTTGTGGTATTTGTAGTCATCAGAAATAAAATATTTCTGATCTTTTTTTCCTAATTCATAAGCAGGTTTTTTTGCTAATGTGTGCAGAACATATAAGCTGATAATTTATATTCTCTGAACACCAGCAACAGAACTTGGCAAAAAAATCTGTGCAGCAATAAAGTTGATGAGAACAGTGGCTTTACTGTATTGATAGCTGAACTGTTTTGAAGTGTGGTAGAGATTCAGTTAAAACAAAGCATGATGTGGTATGAGCTAAGTAAAACTAATATATCTCAGAAATTGAAATCATACGATATTTTTATACAAAAAGTAATTATCTTCTGATACCTTCATTTTCAAATCCTGAGTTTGAAACCCCAATGGGCTCAATTTTGAAGTGCAGAGCAACCGCCAATAGCAAAATCACTTTAATATGTCATAGGTTGGGAACGTAAGTCAACAGATATTTTGGAGAAGCTAATCAATAAAGCTGTACCAAACTTCAGACCAAAGAGAAATTATTCTGAGAGATCAACTTATATCTTTCTTCCCTTGAAGAGTTAGCAATTGTATCTAAATGCAACATGAAGAGACAAATTCCCTGCAACCAAAGGAAAGGAGGTTAGATTTTGTTACACTTTGGGATAAGCGTAAGAGGAATTCCTATCGATTTCACCAAATAAATTTTAGCCAGGGATTAATAATGAAAGAGGAGATGTGGCAGAAGGTGCTGCTCATGGAGTAACGTGGTCCTATATAAATTTTCTCCATTGAAAGGAAGCATTCAAGAATTAAAAAAAAAAAAAAAAAAAAAAAAAAAGGCAGCCACTGGCAATGAATTTGGAAATCTCTTACAATAATCTATTTAATACAGGAGATACAGAAGAATTACTTCCAAACTGGGATTTGACATTTACACTAGCAAAAATAATATCTCTAGTAATACTAGGGAGTTTGAAGATACAAAAGCTGTTAATATTTCCATTTCAGTACACAAACTTGTCATCAACTGGGGGTAAAGAAATCTGTTCCGCCGTGGCATCACATCACACTTAATTGAACAAATTGGGGGAAGGATACAAGGGGAAAGAGAAAGGGGAGAGGGGGCAGGGAATGAATGTTTCTTTTTTTCCCTGAGTACATCCATCACTGGTTACAGTTAGCAACAAAAAATCAAATTAGTTGCACCAGTGGTCTGTTCAAACCTGACAATTTCTGTATTTCTAGTTTAAATTAGAGTAGAATCAATAGAAGTTTTACAAAGATAAGTTGGAGACAAAGCTTACAATGCACAACGTTCAATCTGCCTGCCAAGGCAAGGTTTAGTCTTACAGGAGTCATTAAGGTTAATGCAATCTATACTGATGTGACGGTAAGATGCTCTATTTTCATTACACCAGAAAGAAGCTCTGATTCACTGTGGTTAGGGCTAATTGACAGTTTCCAAATCACACCATAGTAATTGTTTACAGTTGTAAAAAGGGAGTATATTGTTTTCACTGCTGGTTTCCTTGATACGTTTATCCACTTAATCCCTCTCCCTTAATTCGCTTTGATAGGTGGAAATAAGAAATAATTTAATTCTAGTATCTTTTGACATTTACTTTTCTTGCTTTTCAACCAGGAATTCAGGTTGGGGGAAGAGCTTGAACATGACTCCCTCTTCCTTCTGAAAAGAGGCACCTGGCCCATCTTGCCCAGCTCCTTGGTTTAGTTTAGACAAATCAAAAGCATGTTCTCTGGCTCCAGAAAGTTAGAAGATGCATTTAGAGTGCCACAAGTTTTCTTACTAAGAAAAGCAACGTGCACACTCAGCAATGCTGCACATCTGACCCATCTCTTTTGTCTTCTCACCCTGATCTTCAGATAGTTGCTTGTAGCAGCCTCTGCTTTGTGTGCTCTCATCACCCACTGCTCTCCTCGGAAGAAGTTTGGTACTCCGTTGCCATTCCCACGCGTGAGGGGGCCA
The DNA here is from genome assembly GCF_023634085.1 of Falco cherrug. Classification (NCBI taxonomy): domain Eukaryota; kingdom Metazoa; phylum Chordata; class Aves; order Falconiformes; family Falconidae; genus Falco; species Falco cherrug. The sequence goes on along the minus strand of NC_073700.1, from coordinate 6,410,419 downwards.
CGTACATACAGAAGAGCTGCTTCAGGGCAGCTCTTTGTGTGAGGGCAGACTGCCGAGGGACTTGGAGAAGGCGGTGGGTGGGTTGGGGAAGAACCACAGCAGAGGCAGCCCCAAGATCCTGCATGGTTGAGATATGGCATGAGAAGCCCCTGTGAACAAGCCTAGCTTCCACGTAGGGTAGGTATCAGGGGCTTCCTCCAGTCGTTCCTTGCGTTTGCAGTGCGGTAGCTCTGCATGCTCAGGCTATGCAGCTTGAGTAGGTCTCTAAGCGAATTTCAAAAACATCAGTTTAGAAACCATTCTCGTCAAAATCCCCTCTGCCAAGCTCACACAGGATGTTTTATAACATAGTCCTAGTTAGAGCAGCTTTCTGTGCAAACTGGAGAAATGCTTTCAAAGGACTGTGCCATTTGGGAAGTTTTCACAGACAGGCACATCCCAAGGGACCAACAGAGCTCGTTATTTAAATGCCCTCATCCGTAGAGGTTTTCTGATCTGATCTGGAGACCCTGCTGACAGCCCTTTCTTGACGAGAGATTGCCTTGTACGGGTGGTCTGTTCCAGGGGCTTCCATAGGTGTACACAGCGCATGTAAACTTCATTTTCTGCAAGGGAAGTGCAGGGTCATGCCTTCACCTCCAGGACCAATGATCAGGTGATTACAAAAATAAAAGAAAGAAAGAACGTATCCATTTATACATTAATAGCCAACAACACCTAGGTGACAGGGAAATAAGACTGACAGTTTGGCAAAGCTGTGGTAGATATGTGGACATCACTAACACAGAAAGAAGCTTTTAAAAAAGGTATAGGAGTTATCTATAGAGTCAAATACATTTATTTAACTAGAATAAATTCAAATTCTCATCTGAAATATAATGATCTAAATGAAAAGCAAACATGTTACAAGCTCCCTGAGTGAACCTGAATGCTTCATGTTTTTTAAAACTGACCATATTGAAATCTGATGTGATGGTGATCACAAATTCTGACTCACATTTTGATACCAAACAGTGCTGTGATGCTTTAGGATGGATAAGCCCGTGGTTGATCACATCTCCTAATTTGCTTAGTGCCTTTTATGAACTTCAAAATGAATTCAGGAAACATCAGCTATTGAGGAAGGCACCATGTGATGCCACACCTGCTGAATCAGGTATTTCATGCTGTAATAAATCCCATCTAGAGTCAGCTGTTTCTAAATTGAAAAACAAAGGAGTAAAACCCAGTGCATAAAGCCAGGTCTTGTAGGTACTACCCTATGTGGCAAGGGTGCTCTATTAAGAAAACAAGAAATTGTCAGATACTGCAAGTTAAAAGATGAACACAGTCACAGAGCCCGGCCACTAATCCAGTGAGAGCTGCAGAAAGAGATGATTTGTTTTGGGGAAGGCACTAGATATTACATGTTCTTTTCTACAAAAAGTCACCCCAGAGGGTGTTTCAGTAGCATTCATGATGGCAGTGAAGTAGTTAACTGAACCAGTGCTGAAGGACAAAGTCAATTCTGCTTCTGAGTCTATGAGTTAAGGTGTTGTCTGTTTGCACAAGAGGTCTCTGAAGCATCTGTACACACTTCCTCCAGCTACTGCTTTATGAATCCTGCAATTTTCTCTCCACGTGAGGCTGCAAACCTCTGTAATTCACTGTCTTTCCCTACATGTGCGAGTTCAGCAACTTCTCTTAGAGGCAGAGATGGGGTTTGCCAGGGAAATTCAGCTTTTTTAAAGCACAGAACTGCTTTTTCCAAACACAGGCATTTCCAGAGAATCTGTTTTAAAGCAGTAATGGAGATGGTAGTAGGTCCAAATCACTTCAGGACCCTCAAAATTAACATCTTGTGGCCACATTCCCATAGCTTCAGGGTCTCAGACTGTACCTGTCTCTCACCAAGGCTATCCTTCAACACTGGGTTATATGTCTGATGTTTTAGGCCCCCTGAATCATCAATGTATCTTTCAGAAATCTGTAATGTATGATATTTTAAAAAGCGTAAACCCACTCATTTTCAGTGCACAGGACTGACAGTAACTTCCTTCCTCTGACTATGGTTCTTACATAGTCTCTTATTGACTCACTTAGCAAAGAACATGGTGACTGATGCATTCTTTGAGTCTCCCACCACATCACATCTCTCAGCCTAATCACTTAGGGCTCCTGAAAGCTTAAGGCAGCAGCCACTGGAAAAAAGAAAAAAGAAAAAAGAAAACAGAAAAAAGAAAAAAGAAAAAAATAAAACAGTTCTTTATCAGCCAAGAGAACAAGTATCTAAGGGCTCCTGCCCATCACTGCCTGCAATTACAGAAGTTGCTCTGGTCTAACATCCCTTCTCACACATGTTGGTTTGAGCCGAGGGCACTGCTGATACCTTTGTTTCGCAGTGCTTGACTTTAGATGCCAAGCTGCTTGCAGCCTACACAAACACGACAGAATAGACTATCCCTGGAAGTGCCTCCCCAGATATGCATTTACCGTTTTTTTGTGAATTGAAAGAAGCAGAAAAGTTCCTGCCCTTAGCATTTCTCCTTTGCTTGCCTGAAGGAGTGGAGGCATTCCCATGATGTTCTACACAATTCAGCCCATGCGATAGAGGACAGCAAAACAGAGAGGGTGCAACGTACACCCTCCCTTGGCCGCAGGGCACTTCCCACCATTCTTTCTTTTGACATCTTCAGCCTAGGAGCTGTGTGCGCAGTTAGTTACTAACACGAAGGGGCTACCAGAGCATTTACAGGATTGTTAGTACTACTGGAAACAAAATAATTCACATCAATGACTAATGACGAAGGCACTGAACAGATATACCTGAAGCATTATTTCCAGACCCCACGTCATAGCCTGTCACTTTCAGTTTAACTGAAACGCTGTAGGAGGTTTGCATGTTCGTGCAACAGTGTTCTCCTGGGATTACTCAGCCTTGCATTGTTATGCTGTCCTGAGCAGACAATATTGAAAGATATTTGATATTGTCAGGTTGCTTTTTTCCTATACAGTTTTATTGTTATGTAAAGAAAGCATTTTTTTTCCCTTCCTAACACATTTTCCTTCCTGCTCGTTTGGTTAATTGAATGCTAACCAATTTGATTTGTAGCTGCTTTTAGAACGTCAACAACATATCTGAAATCTGTCAGCAAAACTCTGACTGTTCTCATAAAATCACTGTTTCTGTGAGACATTATCAGTGACATTCCCTGCCTTGCTAAAGTTCCAGGTAAAAGCTACACATTTCCAGAAGCTTTTGGGGTCTTTGATATTGTCCCATGCTAAAATACAGCCACGTGGTGGTAATTAGACCTGTCAATACTTACTGGAGTTGAGTGACCTGGGAAGATGTAAACAGAGGCCTGTAAATGCCTCCTCTATTTGTCACAGAAAAGCAACGCACAGATACATCAGCTCCGCAGAGGCACATGAGTGGCACTCGTCTCCTGCCAAGAATTAGCTGTTTGACTTGGTTTGGTGCCTGGCTGACCCACAAGGTTTGCTCCTGGAGCTGTGCTGTGCGGTGCCCCAGACCCCCAGCGTTCTCACCACAATCATGGAGATACTATAACCATTCTTCAAAAAAAAAAAAAAAAAAAAAAAAGCCTGGAAGGATGCTCTGGTGTGCTGAGGAGGTGCTGCTGTAGCTTCACAGCTTTGGAGGACTCCCCAGTACAGCAGATCCTCAAGGGAGCAGTTACACCAGCTGTAACACAGCTGTTTGCAAATATCGGCGCGATATAACCGCCTGCACACAGGTGGGAATCAGGAGCACGGGAGCCTCCGTGCAGCTGAGCACGGCACACTGCGCTGCTGCATGTGTATGACACCAGCTGGCCACGGTGTCACCGTCCCACACGCTGGGAGGCAGGAGGAGGTGATGGTGGGTAACGGGGCTGAGCATGGCTGCACTGCTTTCAGGGACTAAGGTGCTGCACTGCTCGTCTGAACCTCACATGAACAGGATGAAGCCGGACAGCTCTGGGTTTTGAGGTCATGTCTGGAGTCAGAGCCAAACAATAGGAAATGGAAAACTGGAATTCAGGCTCTTCTCCTGTGTCCTCCCACCATGGAGAGGGAAGTTCCCAGCAGGGTCAACCTGAATGTTCTGGTTTCAGGTGGAGGGATAAAAACTTAGGTGCAAATTGTGATTTGCTGAGGTCTGAAACACAGCTTTGAGCTAAACATTCAAAATTTGATTAAAGTTTAAAAACTGAAGCCCCGGCCAGACTCTGTACCTTTAATGGAGTGATTCTGTTAGTGGTTAAACAAAGATGCTGGCAAAGCGTATTTTCTGCTGCATATTTTCATATCATTTTGCCAGCTACTCAGTGGTCTACTGGAGCAGTCCAATGCTCAGCTACAAACAAGAGAGAAACAGCTCAGGCTTTGCACGCTTCATCCTATTCTCTCCCATAATTTTAGTCCCAGACTTTTATCTCTCAGGCCTGAGATTTGTTAATCTTGTGTTGCTCAACACGTATGTGAGATCTGCAGTGGCTGGTATAGCTAAGCTGAGCATTTCAGCAGCTCATCCTCCTCCCAGACCACGTAAAACTTTCAAAGCTTGAGCAATTTTCAAAATCCATCTCTGGTCTAGCTAAACACAATGTGTCATATTTCCATTTTGACACCACCAGATGCCTGACCCTGATACACTACGAGATGAAACTGCTTTTCCAAGCAGAGTTTCATTCTGAATTTTTGCAGGTGGAGACCAAAATATATATTTTTACACAGTGGAAACTATGTAAGTTAGAGTCTTAAGGGTGAGTCTTCTGGGTTTTACCCAGCTCCAGTGTGCCCTGATGTTTAATGCTTTCACTGTCATTATTCAAAGGAACTTGTGCTGCAAATTACAGCTAATCCAACGCAAATGCAGAGTATATGCACGGACCGCCTCTCACCTTTCTAAGCAAAATATAGACTGCAGAAACTTTTATAACCTTGGGCAAAAAAATTGTATATGAAATGCTGCAGTGAAGAGCACCAGCCATTGAAGAGGCCTCACTGGCAATGTCCATGATCTGATCTGCCTCATATAGAAACCAGCAATCTACTCTGGACATTGCAAGCACTGTCTATTCACAAGAAAAAGCAAAATTCCTTCTTGTGTGAACCCCTTTGAGAAATCCTTTTTGATCCAGTCCTCTAGGAAGTGAGTATCTCTAAGACAATTTCCTTACGCTGCTTTGTCAGCAAGACTTTCAGTGTGGTTATGGAAATTTCAACTTTCAGTCCATAAAATAAGAGCAAGACTTGCCTATCTTTGAAAAAGAGGCACTCCAAATCATACTGCATTCAACTAAATAAAGGTATTTGTGGTGGATCTTAGGTAATACCACCAGCAACAACAAATGGACAGAGAAATACAAGAGGTGAGGATTATTATAATTTCTTAAGCCATTTCTAATACACTGATACTTTTGTTGGCAACTACTTTAACAGGCTGAGAAAAAAATGAATAAAACTCAACATTAACAGCTGAGACACCAGTGTTAGTACAATTTGGCTGACAGGAGTTCACAAGGACACATCATTCATCTAATACACGATCTGTATTCCTCTGTGTGCATGTGTGGAAAGGCTTCCAGGCTTTTTCACAGCACAGCTCTTCTGTGCAGCCACAAAACACTGTAAGCAAAGACACCAAAATACTTACCTTTCCCTGTATCCCCCCTACCTGCCCCTTCCGAAATACAGTGCATTGATTACTAATGGGCCATCCAGCCCTCTATCCATGTAAAGAACAACTTTACAGTAGCTTTAAACCAAAAATACAGGTTTTGGAAAAACCTGGAGTGTTCGCACAAAATTCTGTGAAAAAAACTTCCTTATATTTAGGGCCATCTCATGAAAAGATCAGCCAAACCTGAAAATGTGGATAACTGGAGACTGTTCTCAGCCTGGAAAGCAGCAACCACACACATGGAAGGCTCAGCTTGCTGGGTGGTGAGACTCACATCATCCTTGCTTGGCTTTGCTGATGAGCTCCAACACTTCATACAGGTCCCACTAGTGATGGGTACTATTTTATTCCTGGTTTAAGGTCGGTTGAGATTTTTAAAACAAGAAAATAATGAAGAGAAAATATTTATATGCAAATACTTGCATTCATATATACCTTTACATATTTGTACAAGGGGAGTTATTTCCGGCATGAATTAAAAGCCTGCTTGTAAACAGACATTGAATATTATCATGATGGAGATATGCTTCAACGGAAGGCGTACAGAGTCAATCTCAATACAAACTTATATTCAATACCTAAAAGCTGTTATTTTTCAGGACATGGTGAAAAAGAAACGCCAACTCATTTAAATAAAACATGTAAACCGTTCCTCATCAGAAAACCAGCACTAAAGCCCATTCAGCCTAAGTATTGTTAAAACCCAGCACTTTCATTTTGACCCTTCCTCTCTAACTGATAAGTAATGGCTGCAGATCAATATCCACCACAAACACAAGCACACCATATAGATCTGCAGGTAGCTAACGCTCCAAAAGTGCTTTCTTTTCTCTCTTCTGTAGCCCTCTCTGCTTTGAACATGGTTTTTGTTATTGCTCTGTGAGCGTTTCGCACCAAAGCGTTGGTGTACACTTGTTCTCTGAGCTTGGCGTGGCCACACTGATTATATTAAAACCCTTACAATTTACAAAGTGTTTGGATTCATTTGGTCTATCCATTTTTGCTGCCCAACAAAAGAGCTGAAATGAATGAATCAATTTTTAAAACAAATAGGACTTGACAGCAGAGACACAGATTTGTGTGAATGGCAAAAGGTGCCTAATTAAGAGCTCTAGGGATGATGAGGCTTTCATTTCTCTAATGAAAAGGAGCTTTGTGTGCTTCCAAGTGTTATCCAGCTCCAGCAGAATGGATCTCTTCTCCAGGGAGAAAAAGACAATTCATTTCTCATGCCTCCACTTAGTTACTGTTATCCATTTTGCCTTCCGTGTGAAACTTGGGTCAAAGCTTTTGAGTGACCATCGGTTTCAAATGCTGGAACAGATACCTGGATGTGATATTTTCAATTTCCAGGCAGCACAGACCGACCATTTCTAAAACTGAACTTGCTCACCGTGTCCCTTAACAGCCTGCCTAAGCCACCTGGTATTTTCTCCCTAAAAAATCAAAAGATCCCGGTTCGTTACTGTGTGGGTTTCAGTCTTGATGGCCACGCTGTGGTGGGATATAAATAAACCTTATTAGCTGAGCACACTGGTCTCCCTATTGTCTTCCATAATAAAAATATACAGAACATAAAATAAAAGGTTAATAGGCAGGATTGCATCAACTATTGCACTGCTATTAGGAAACCAGCTAGGGGGTGGCTCTCACCAACAACAAAGCTTGCTCTGAGCACTGCCGCTCATTTGAGGTCCCCCAAGGGGAAAAGGCAGGGTGTTTCCACATTTGATTACTCCTTGTACGATTAATCTGGGCTTGCTTAATCCTCACCCACAGTGCGCTACATCCATCTGCCTTAGAAGTCCATTTGAGTATTTTAGAGGGTGCTAAAACAGAAGAAAGAGCCCTTAAAGCAGAAGATTGACTTTTAATTCTGGGCTTTTTTTTTTTTTTTTTTTTTTTTAAATAAACAGACCCTTATGTAAACTGGGGGAGGACTTATGGCTGTTTTGGCCTACAGTCACAGTACTGTGCAGCAGCAATTACCGTGTTTGTGTGGGGCTTGGGGCAGGCGCCAGGAAGAAGCCAAGCTGCAGGGTTTCCATCATCTTTGCAGTATTTATAAAGACTTTTTGGAAATTGTAGTAATACCAGCATCCAAACTGAGCCTGTGGTTTGCAGAAAGAATTTAGTTTTACTGTTCCATGAGCAACATAACCCTGAGGGCAATCTTATTTACAGACCCCGGATAAGGCTGGACCACTTCTTAGCCCAAGAGAGCGCTTTGAAGTGCCTTCCTCAAGTTATTCATAGTCTTTTAACTGAGGTTGTTCTTTAACCCTCCATCATTCCTCATGATACTCTGTCTCCGCAATTCTTGTGCTTTAAAATGAGATTAGTCCAAAACAGCAAGACCTCTTTGGTTCCCAGAAGTTCCTTGGCACACAGCTGGTGAGGTGCATCTGGCACTGCTTTACCCAGGAACGGCGCCGCAGGGACCTACAGCAGAGCCTCTGTGTGGCTGCACCCACCCGCCGCACCTCCGCGGGCACTAGGGATCTGGACCGTAAGCACAGGCATCGTGTTCGCGCTTCAGGTCTGCCCTTACACACAACCTAAGAGAGAAACATCTTAGTTGTGCCTAATGTTGAGAAGCAAAGAATAAAAGCAAGTGGGAGAAAAAAGCATTTCCCCATATTCCAGCAGACAGAGCTGCTGAGGCTGTAAACCCAAGCACGGACCTTAATGGGAGGGTACAAACCGAGTCCCTGCAAGAGTCTGTGCACAATGGTGGGTGCTCTGCAACCACATGGGTGCAAACCGGCAACTTCTCAGACAAAGCTTTCAGCTGAGACTTCAGTACATAGAAAACAGAGCTTACCTTGGTACCTGCCTACTTAAAAAAAATATTAGAAGCAATGAACTTAAACAAAACATCTCATTTTTCCTGGCAAACAGAAAGGGAAACCATTTTAACTAAACTGGCTTGATTGAAACATGAGGAGCTGCTGCCAGCAATCCAATTTAGGACTCTGCATTTTTTTTTTTTTTCAGTTCATAAACTTTCACATGTACCCATTGACTTCAGCTAACTGTCCAGTGAGCAGGACCGTTTATTTCACTGGCAGTGTTTGAAGCTCAGTGGGGAAAGTTTATATTTCTTGCCATTTTATCCAAGATAAAACCATCCACCAGCTGAGTGGAAATTTTACAAAATGGAGGAGGACAGACAGATTTGCTCTCTCAACTATATGTATACACGCACATCCCACTGGTACCCCCAAAAAAAAGACCAAGGAACCTGCCTATGATTCCATTCTGCCCATGTAAGTTTGTCCTTAACTGGATGGGAATAATGACAACTTAACTATATACCCCCCAAAATTCATAAAGGTTAAGATTTGCTATTTCGTGAGCTCAAATTACAGCATCTGTTTTGGCTGAAGGTAAATGTAGTACAAAACTGTATTTCTAAAATACAGCCTGACAGCTGATGTTCAAAACCTTCCAAAAAAACAGATATTTTTTTAAGATCTCAGCAAATAGGTACAGTTAGAAATTTATTCTGAAGAAATACACCAACCTGACTGCAAACCAGGAATACGTCTTTTACAGATACTACCATCATGTCTTGGTTCTGAAATGTCTTCTGCAAAATAAAATTTATAGCCACATTTTGATCTATATATGTAAATACCTGTATTTTTAAGTAGTGATTTGAATTTTTATAAAAGCCTCCAAAGTAAAAAAAATTGGCAGTCATATGAAATAGTATTATCATATGAACTCTTCTTGTTGTGCTCAGAACACTAAAAACAAATTTAATTTGAAACACATCTTGAAAAATTTCAAAGTGGATTGAATGTTAAAAATGAAAACTTGAAAAAGTTTGATTATGCTGAGCATTGTACTTGGGAACCAGTGAAGCAATGGTCCGTTGGCACAAAAGGAGAGGAGCCTCAACTTGCTCCTTTCAGGTTTCGTTATAACTACGAATCTCCACTTGTGCTATCTAGAAGGCTTGACGAGACCTGCCAGTTTTTCAAAGCTAACATTGGCTAATGTATGGTTTCACAGAGAACAGACATTTTGGCATGCTTTAGCAAACAAGCGAGTCACGTTTCAGTAGTGATGACTGAATTTATGATTTCTCAGGTTGATTCAAATTGAAATTCCTGAGTTCTGTTTTGATTTTCAAAGGATTTTTTTCCAGAAGTAAGTTCAAAGGTTGTAAACCAACACCGTTCTTTAAACCATACAAATCAGTCAGACCTTGCCTCCTATAATTTCTGTCCATCCTACCAGAAAAGTGACCTGCTCTAAGGAAGTTTACAGAGTGTTCCACTCCAATTTTGCTTAAGTTACAGCAAACATGAAAACAATGGCATCAAAGGGAGGAAGAGAAGTGGGCCAAATTGCAGGGGAGCAGTTAATATGAAATATGTAAGTGCCATATAGAAGCTGGCACTAAAATAATTTGCAGCTGTTTGGGAATTTTAATGAGTTTGAGTGGGTCGTTTCTATCACGAGGGAGGAGTGGTGCAAGCAGTCATTGCTCAGTTCAACTGTAACGCTTGGGAAGAAGCAAGTACTTTGTGTAAGTTTATCGAACCAGCCAACAGAACTGATTGTTTCCATTTTATAGCATCAGGACGGCTCAGCACACCTGAGCAAGGCTGGGGGCACCCGGCCAGGTCTGACCAAGAGTTCAGACCATCAGGAAAATTGGTGGTCCAGAAGGTCCGCCAAAGGAAGGTCCAAAGCTGAGAAGTCAAACTGCATCAGGGCCAGTAATGGTGACCAGAGCCGGACCTAGCCTACCCATCCCTGGGGACAAGGCAGGTCTGAGGTGGAGCCAGGTCACCAGCCAGGGTCTGGATCAGCAGGGATCAATGGCCTGGCAGGAGCATGGCTGATGCGGACTGGGACCAGCCCTCCTAGATGTAGCTCAGGGCAGGCCTCGGGGCATGCCATTAGGGTCATTAATGCCTATTAGAGCCCTCTGGCCCTGACAGAGGACGGCACTGGCTGCAGAGAGCATTGCAACACATGGGTACCTTGCGAGCAAGTCTCCTCCATGGGGTAGCCTCCAAAAAAGACCATCTTGCCCCCCCGCCAACTGCTCTTCACAGTTGTTCCAAAGGCTCAGCAATACCTTGTGAACCATCCAAGCCCTCCTTGGTTTTGTTCCAGTGTCACCAGGAATTCAGTTCACCAAAGACTGGTATTCTGAGAAAGACAGACAAAATGCCGGGAAACTAAATGCATCCTCCAGGCTCATTTTACACCGTCGCAGATCTGCTGAGTGAAATCCATCTAAACCACGGGCACAGTCCGATGAATGCCCTCGTCCTTCTCCCCCGAGGCGGTGTGTGTACAGGCATTCCCCATGTACGCTCCTCCTTCCTTTAAGAGCCATGGAAGCACGTACTGGAAGGGAGCTGGTGTGACCATCGGTGCTGCAGTCAACAGATGGCAGTTACACCTCTAAGAAAGCCTAACCTCAAAAGAGGGCGGATGTTAGTCTGCAAAAAACGAAATTGGTGGAAATTAAATAATACTTTGAAAAAACAATGACTGAGTTTTTATCTTTCAACCACCTTTGCGGATGGTTTGGTTGGAATTTATCGGCCTGGCTTAACAAACCATTTGTTCCTTCTGACTTTCTGCTGCTTCTGCACCAGCACAGCCCATATAACCCCCACAGAGAACTCCACAGCTACCGAGAGCTTTCCAACTCCTATTTTTATTCAGGCCACCCAAAGAATTTTATTAATTTTAAACTTCGTAAAACTTAACTTTTGAGCCTAAGGAGTTCTGGCTGCTTTCGGTGAACAACGCCTGGTGAAGTCTGATTTGTGTCTTCTAAAGTAACCAGAACCTTTTAAATCTGGAAAGAATGAGCTTTAAAGAGGGAAGAGAAATACCCTAGCTCCCAGGCCATACAGGCAGGGACTAGGAGGTGCTCCCGGGAAAATCCAGAAGGGCCAAAGGAAAAAATAAAAATAACGAGTGTAAAAAAGAAGCTGTTCCACTTCTTCCAATATCGCAGGGTGTTCACTCCAGGCTCAGCAGGAGCCTTGGGCCAAAATTAACAGAGAAAATGCATAGAACTTATTTTTATCTTAAGCAGGTTGCTTTTTCCTTGCTTCGTCCCCTATATGGTCATTCATGGATTTAAGACTACAAAAAGCACTCAAAAGCCTGAAGAGTAATAGTTACTATTTATTTGCTTCTGACTGAAATTAAGGATTATGGCCTTGCCTCCAAGGGCAGCACTTTCTTTGATTTTATATCCACACCCATTTAAACAATCAGCTTTCCAAACAATATTTTACGAAGTTGCAGGCACTGGGTAATGCTGTAATAAAACGAATGATTTTTAAACATTTGGCAGAGTTTCATTTTCTTCCTGGCTGGCTGGCGAGGCACTAGCGAGCGTTGCTCACACGCCTGCAGGAGCCACTTCCCCACGGGACCGCCTCAGCGCTCCTTCTCACACCGCTGCCACTGCCTGCCCAGCCCGCCTGTCCCCCTCATTCCTGACTGATAACACTTCCCCTTTGTTTACTTTCAGAGTGATAAAAAATTGTGTAATAGCATAAATTTGGGAATAGGTCGGTGCGCAAATTATTCATGAGCTATGCATTATGCATAGGGTGTCATAAAGGTAAACGAAGAGTAGCTCATACTATCATATTTGCCTCGTGCACACATTTCATCTGCGCACAGCCTTATACATGGGCCACTTCAAGTCTGGTTTCTTCTGTGAATAAAATACAGGCTTTCTGCAGCTGTAGCACGAGGTGTACTGTAATGGTCACTGCCCTGCTGTAGGTGCAACCTCTTCCAGGCTCTTTCCTTCCCGGGGCTGAGCCAGCTCCGCTCCTGACAGCACCATCCTGCTGCACCAGGGCAGGCATCTGCAGCTTGGCCCCGACTCTGCTGACAGGCTGACTGCATCCCTGTGCAGCAAACACCTTCCAAACGGTTTGCACCAACGACTGCATCCCTGTGCAGCAAACACCTTCCAAACGGTTTGCACCAACGACTGCATCCCTGTGCAGCAAACACCTTCCAAACGGTTTGCACCAACGACTGCATCCCTGTGCAGCAAACACCTTCCAAATGGTTTGCATGAATCAGAGGGAAACAGCGGAGCTTCCTGCAGGTAATTTGGAGCAATTACTCATTTTCCCAGACCTTTCTTCAAGCTGGGCACAGGCTGTGGCATTCGGAGCACATTACACAGCCTCGCACACAGATGTAGTGAGCGGGCATCCAGGGGGTTTCGGCACCAAGGACCACCAGCCATATGGCTCGGGAGGGTTGCGACATGACACTGTCTTTCATCTGTATGTTATGCCAAGCTTTATTTCAGCATTCAGATGGAGGAACACTTCTTCAAATGGACAGTAAAAGTGCTTTTTCTTTTGTTGTTATTTTCCAAGTAGCTTTTACCAAGCACGGGTACACACGCACACAGTGTCACAGGTAACCAAGAGCAGCAGTTGGAATTGCCCCTTGAATGCATAAAAGCAGTGATTGAGGAAGTAGCTAATCACGATAGCAAACGGAACATATTGTTAGGGGAAACAAATATTTCGGAAGTTTCTAAAGCCGTATTTCATGAGGCGTAGCCCTCGTTTGATCCTTGCACTTCTGCCCTGCTGGGTCAGAACATAAAGCTTCCTTCAGCTCTCACCAAAACATTTGAGTCCTTATTAAAACTCAAACCCTCAAGTTAAAGTTTTTTTTTTCCTTTTCTCAGGAACTGTCATTTCTCATGAGAAGCAGAAAACATCCACAAAAGTTTGCATTTCAGTAAGAACTCCCTTTCTCAGTGGAAAGAGCAGGTTCAAGCTGAATTTAAGCAGAGCTTTTCCCTTGGCAGTGATCTGATGTGCTATAAACCCACATTACTTGGGCTGTTCTTCTGTCAACAGGAAGAGATGAAAAAGTGTTCTTCATGGACATAGTCATTTTTTTCTGGGTAGAATTTCAACTAGCACAAACCACTTCTGAGTGCTTATCTGCTTAAAGGATGTGCAGGGCTGCCCACTACTAACAAACCCTAATCTGTTCAGCACAGTCCAATTTCTCAGATCTGAGAAAGCAATCAATTTTATGGTAAAATATAGGAGTGTAAAAATCTGAGATTATGACATTTCATGCCTGTTCATGCTCCATTAACGGCAGACTGAAACAGTAAAAGCAAAAAACTTTCCTCGCTGATCACCAGTCCTACAAATCAGGTACAACATCTACCTACAGAGTCCAGCAGCACCAGTCTCCAAATGCATCTTAAGAACTAAGTAAACATTGTGGTTTTCTCCTTTCTATGCTAACTTTGTCTTCCGAGAACATGCAAAAGAATTTTTCCAGGTCTCGTTTCTATCACTGTAGCAAGAGCAATGGATAGGCAAGCAGAAAGCACACCAAAGGTAACCCCAGTTACGTAGGCTTTACAGCCCAAAGAGGGTCTACAGGAATAATTTAATACCTTGATCTAGTGATGAACCTTTGAATGTTGACAATGACTAGCAAACCTCATGAAAAATTGGTCATTCTTTACGAACAGAAAGAAGGACAGTTACAGCTTCTGCCTCGGGACCAACCCAAGGCACACAGCAATCCAGTAAATGTGGGGCACTGGGACTCCCTCCTCTGCCAGTGTGAAGGCAAGCAGCTTTAATGGGGCTGTGGGGAAGGCTTCGGGAAACAGGTACATGGCTCCACTTTGTCTCTATAGCAGCATCTATAGCACTAAAAGTGTTTTGTTTGTACAGTGGGAGCACATTTCTGTATCAATAAAGCAGTCCTTGGCTACAAAGTTAGTGACTTGAAACTGTGGGGCATTGCAAGGGGCTGGGAGAAAGGAAGGGGAGGGCTGTTCCAACAGAGCAGCACTGTGTGAGGCTGGCAGCCTAGAAGAGCCAGGGGCTTTCTGAGGATAAACATGCTCACTAATTAAAATTCACAGTCCTTAGCGGCAAGAGGTAGTAAAAATTATTCACCATCTATTAACAGTTTGTATTTATATGTACACATATACGCACACCTCTTAAACCCAATGCTTTCAGCGTCACAGCCCAAGCACACATGTTGGGAATTTAGTTAAGGCATTAGTCACAGGAGACTGTCGGTCTGTTAATGCTCTGATACCAGCAATGCTGGTGTCCGTTACCGGGTAGTATTGTCTCATTTTTTCTCCCACCTGTTATACAGACAGCAGACCTTTCGGAAAACCGCCTTTCACTCAGCTTTAGGTTTGCTCAGCTCCCACTGCAGCAGAATATTGCCCCAACCCCAGAGTCCTGCATGGTCTGGGGACACAAACCCAAGCTAGGGCAGAGCCATTAGCAGCGCTCACCAGAATTCACATTTCTATTGCGGAAAGAGTTATGGACTACTTTTTGTACAGAAGTTAATCTAAGTATGCAATTCCGAATAACTTGATTCTGTATTTAAATAAACTAGCATTCTCCCCGCCAGTGATTCCCTCTTCTCCAATATAATGTAAATAACACTTTATATGTATCATTTTTATGGTGCCTCTGATTGTATCTTACACTTTCTTTCAACAATGAAAATTATTCATAAATAATAATACATTTTCCCAGTAAAAGGAGGACATTTAGATTATTTTTTCCACCACCTTTTCAAATACCTTTACATTGTGTGACAATTCCCCATGCAGCTGGACTCCTGCTGCTGTAACGATTTAATTATTTTATTTCCTTGCACCTTTAAGGCTCAGAGGGAAAGAAAGGCAGTGCAACGTACCGAGCACCCATGAACCGAGTTCTGCCAGTTGCCAGTAAGGACAAGAGACCCGTGCGTGGAAATCACACCAACACAGGCTCCTTCCCAGGGAAGGCTGCATGTACAGAGCGGCACAACTTCCAGAAACTAGTTTCCTGGCACTTCCCATAGAGAAACTGTCTCCTGTCCACTGGCCACTATTGTGAATAGTCATGACATTTCAGGTCAGTTCGAGCAGATCAGACCTGGAAGAACTCTGTTCCCCAATGTTCACGCATACCATTTATCAGTACAGTGAGTAAAAATGTTCCCAGAGACAGATGTCACATGGAGGTCCCAAGGAAATGCAGGGGGGAAAGGAAAGCTTCAGCGCATCAACTTCTGTGTGCACAAATATCTTATATTTGTATACAATTTTTGTCCTAGAAAGCATAAAATTAACACAAAGCTAGAAAGCTATTAGTCCCCATCCCAGTAATCATTAGCTTCTTTAAAATGCTCTTAACACCAGCAGGCATTTTTCAGTTTTAAGTGATCACAGATTTTCATACCGATGTACATAATGTTTTAAGAAAGTCTTCTATTAAACCATGATAATAAACTAATTATGCTGAAAGCTCCTCTGGTCACTGCACAGAAACACTTGCATGGACACAAAAAGACAGACCTGAAAGCCAAAGTTTAACTGCTGTAGGCAGGACTGAAAAAACCTGTAAGAGTAGGGAATATAAAGATGTACCAAAAGGATGTGGGAGACACCTCCCATGATAACCCAGCCTCCCAGGCAAGACGGACCAGTGGCATTTACCTGGCAGTGGGACACTTGGTGACCTTACAAAGCACTCTGCTGTCCTTGTGACCCTCGTGTGAGCAGCGCTTAGGGAGGTGGGTCCCATCTGAGACACGGGTCCTCAACAGCATGTGCCAAAGCCTCAACAGAAAGAATTTTCTTCCCTCTCTATCTCCTGCTGTAGCACCTCGGTGGCAGAACAGATCTGGAGGGAAAAAACACCCCCCCCCCAAAAAAAAAAAAAAAAAAAAAAAAGGGAAAAAGAACAAGCTATGCTGTTAGTGTAGCTATAGAGACATTTATATCTTTGTAAAGCCAGCACAGACAGGGGAACTTGTTGTGAAGCCTGTTGTCTCCTGCAGTACTGCCAAGAGTGGGGAATCAGAAAGGTCTGATCATATTTGGTCTTCCACAAAGAACCCCCTCCTTGCTCTGGGCTGAGTGTCTTTCAAGGAAACCAAGCATTTCCCACCGCCAATAACGAAGCTGATGTCTAATCAGAAGGGAACAAGAGAAGAGGCTTTTCAGTCATGTGACGGATAACCTGCTCCCCTGTCAGAGCCCAAACCGAGTGCTCGGGCAGTGGGACGGGGAAGCTGGCTCTGCCGGGCACGGAGCACTGCGGAGGGCAGGAGGCTGAGCTCAGAGCTGGAGAAGCGTGTGCCGGCTCGACGGGGTGCCTCCGTCCCAGCCTGGGCATTTATTCGCTGCCTTGGAGAATTTTCTGCCCAATTAACAAACTACGTGGGGGGGTTCTTTGTTTTCCAGACTGCCAGGTCACAGACCAAAAAAGCTTCCTTTGCTCCTCACCCTGACTCCCTTTCTGTGATCACTGCTATTCTCAGGAAAGCATCATGCATGTTATACTCATCCTCAAAGATTTATTTATCCCCCATACTGCGTACTGACTTCACTCTGAGGTAGCTGTTTTCTCTGGCTGAGTGGAGCATACGTCTGCACAACACGTCAACACGTGACATGCGACACAAACATGCAAGCAGCCCGTGCGATGTGGCCTGTTTACGGAGGCAGGACATGCAGAGGGGCTCGCAGGATGCTAACAGCTTGTGCTGAGCTTAGCATCCACACACCGCTGCTGCGTGGGCTGGCAGGCTCAAAGCAACAGCGCAAGCACCGTTTTTTCATGCATGCCCATACTCCGAGACTGGTGAGCATCTCGGTTTGCAAAACTGTTTTGCAACTCCAGATCATGCATGTGAAGAAACCTGCACGGGCTTTTAATGCCCCGCAAACTGCTGTTGAGGTCTCTGCAACCTCTGCCGCAGGAGGGATCCAGTGCGTGTCACCAAAGTGGATGGTCACTAAGCCAGTGGTGGTGGTGCAGGTAGTCTTGGGAGCTGGCATTTCCCCCTGGGGAAAGGCACAATTATAAGAGGAAAGAAAAGCGCTTTGGAGCACTTACACAGATCAGAGGAGAGACAGGCACTGCAGGCAGCAGCTTCTTGTCAAACGGCCACACTGGGGCTGCAGCCACTTGTATCTGATGGACTAAATGGACGATGCTCAGAAAGGCACAATGGAAAAAACGCCTATAGGAGGTCACCGCTTTGCTGGAAAAGACTGGGACCAGCCTCAGATGCAGGAAGCTGCCTCACGTGCAGGAGCATACATCACCCCCTGTGGCTTTTCCAAGCGGGTCCCTGCATGGAGAAGCACTCCCAGCTGCCTGTCCAGCCTGCCTCTGGCTGTGCCGCTGCTGCTCCAGGGACCCTGCGCACCCCTAGGTACCGAACACGGCAAAAGGACCAAGGGGTTAAAACCATGCCAGCAGCAGTTGGATAAAAGCATGGAAAATGTTCTCACATAGATCAGAGTAAATCAGAAATACCTCTGCTGACAAAGAGGCAGCGAAGTCTGTCGGGTGAACAAGGCTGGAATCAAGCTGACAACAATTAGGACTCTCTTGCTATTTTTCTCCTCCGCTCCAGTTGTTTACCTCTGCCTCCCTGCCCGCTCCCTGCTTTTGACATATCAACTAAAACGTATTTGTTCACAGTCTCGTGAATCCTTTTTTCAGAGCCTTCCTTGAAATGTTCAGATTTCAGATGGTCACAGGGTTTTGCCTCTAGGTTTCAAGCTCCTCAGGGCAGAGACAATGTCAAATCAGTGCGAAGCATCAGGCATACTAATGAGGCTATAGAAACATTAACTGTACATATATTTAACACATATTTTCTAATCCACATACTTTAAGCACTTTGTAATCCGACTGCCAAGAATCAAGGGCAGAAAGAGCAGGGATGTCTTGCTCCTTCCATTACACTTTACAGCTAACAAAGTACTTTTTCTGGTGTGCTACAGCATACCCAACTCAAGCACGGCCATGCACTGCGCTCTGTAATCAAGAGATCGTTCTTCCCCTCTGCCACACATCTTAAATCACTGGCCTCAGTCACTTACAATGTGCTGCTCCCCGGGAAAGAGTTAATAAGGCTGCATAAAACAGCTATAATATTACAACTTCTGGCAGTGGCCCATATATACCAATCACCTCAACACAGGATTTTTGGCTTAATTTTCTACTTAAATGGCTATTTTATTATGAATCCACATGTAGTTACTTGACATTTCACTTTAGCATGGATGAACTTTGAACAGACACCTCCTCCCCCTGCAGTGGGTGCCACACTCCTGGACTCGGTGCGGACACACAGGAGGGCAGCGTCCAGCACCCAGATACCACAGCCTCCTACTCCAAAGGATGGAGAGCAGGAGGTTATCAGTGGGGCTACACAAAGTACATCCCAAAATAACATCATCACTTTAGATAGATGATGAGGAATACTTCACTGAATGCTTCAGGATTTAGGCATGGGCAGCTGAAGACCATGCTGTTCAGATGCCTTCCTGCCTCCCAGATGGCAGACACTGAGCGGAACCTTGTGCTGCTGGGGTGACCTCTTCTGCTCCCCTGAGTTCATCCTCCCAGTTTCCAGTGTTAGCACTTTAATGTCAGAATGTAACACAAGCCAACAGTTCAAAGGTGAAAACCATTTTACAACAGGATGAAAATCATAGCAGTGTTCAGGAGGCTCGAAATGACTCATTTCCCAAGGGGAAATTATTGCTATTCTCTCTCCAGCAACTCTGCTGGTGTCAGTGTCATTAAAAAGAGGGAGTGGGAAGACAGATAAACAAAGTCTTAAAAAGCAAATATGTTCTAACTAGTGGTTATCACTGCACTTAATAAATAGGGTACTAATTAAGAGGGTAAGTAACACACTAGCTATTAGCTTCTAGTAATTAGTGTTTTTTCTCTAGATAATAACAAGCTGAAAAGAAAATAAAAAGACCTGAATCCATTTTGCCATTCACCCTGTCCACATCATGAAAACCTATTACACTTATTAATATTAATCATTAGCACCACAAAGCAATACTTTCAGATTTTGCAGCATCATGGAGCTCAGCATTTCAGTGTGTGGTTTTTTACATGCACAGACTGGACCTTGATGATGTCTAACAGGATTACCGGGACATGCAGAAGTCAACGCCTTAAACCAGCCAGCCTTAACGCTGCCATGACAAGGTAGATGAGAGATGTAGGCACACGGAGATGATCCAGAGCTGGGCAGTGTAATGCTGCCATAGCAGGGAGAAGGCACAGAGAAAGTGTTTCTGAGAGCAGGGCAAACATTTTTCAGGGCGCTGGTCTCATAGGTGGGGGACCTGGATTTAAATACCTGAAGCTAAATCAGACAGGGGCTGAGGCTGAGCTGTCTCATATACCTGTCAGGTTGTGCTCGAGGATAATTTACACCACGATTTACAGTCCTGTCATCTGCGACACAGCGTTTACCTGCCTTCCCCGCCACACCATGGCCCTGCAAGCGTTACAGGGAGCGGAGAGCAGTGCCCAGGTCCAGGCTGGAGGCGGGGGGTGACCTCCTTGCAGGACCCAGCACAGGCTGACCTGCCCCTGCCTTGTGGTTCTCTCTTTATGCACTTACAGACTCAATGGTGGTCAGACAGCAAAAAATGATCAAAAGTGATGTTTCTTGGATATCCTTCCAAGCTGCAACGGGCAGGCAGGCAGTGGGCGCAGCTCTGCCAGCCTTTTGGTTGTTGTCAGGAGGGATCAAACCTCCCGTTGCTCTCCGCTTGCTGTGCTTCGCGGTGTTGGAGCGCAACAGCTGCATCCCTGGGGCTAAGCTAAACCTGCCAGTGCACGTGAGCTGTGCCCCTCCTGCGCTGGCCCTGGGACCTTACCAGAGCTCATGGGAGGCTGCCCCATAGGAAGCTGCACAGTGTGGGTGTGGGTCCCCAGCACCTCCACATCCCAGCACCGCAGCGCTCGCTGGTGGAGGTGCAGCCAGTGATACAATTGCTCAAAAAGGACCACAACTTGCGAAAGCCATTAGCCATATGGTTGGTTTTGACTGTTTGTGCAGAAAAGAAGATGCTTGAACGATGTGAATTGGGTTAAAAGTAACTAAACAATAAAGAATTTGAAAATTCTTGCATTTCTGATTTTATAGAGAAAACTTATCAGATGACTATTTGCTTGTACATATTGCTTTTCTTTTGCTGATTTCAGGGGGTTTATTAAGATGATAAAAATATCTAATGCTGAGCTACATTCTGTCTGTTCACTTTTAAAATAAATCTTTGTGTGGGTGTAATTTAGGCTGTGGGTTGATTAATACTCTCAGATTTGCCCATGGATAAGAGTATCCATGCAGCTACATTAGTTACAACAAATCAATAATGTGAAATATAATATCTTACTAAAGCACCCTTTTTTTCCCTAAAAGATATGTCAAATTACTGTGCTGTTGGACACAATATAGAGGTGTCAGATACCACCAAAATAGAGTCCTATCAGGGGTAAAAGGCAACAGCTGCTCTAGCTAGCTATTACAGAACTGTAATGAAAAACAATGAAGAAAATGTTACATCTTACATTGCTTGTAGACTCACCTCTTACACATATCTTCCCACACACTGCTAGAAAGCACAGGAATGGTTCTCACACTGCTATTGTCTTGAGTGAACTTGACTTCCCTTGACTTTTAGGAAAAACCCCACCTGAAACAATGAAATCAAGAGTTATTACCTGCTAAAGCTGCATTCCTATGCTCTCATACGTTTCAGCACTGGTTTATGAGCAGACACACACACGTGCACACGCATTAGTCCCACTGGGGAAACAGGGTTATTTGAAAATAACCCACATAACTAAAAGCAAATATCAGCTTCTTAGAATTGTTTTTTAATTTGTATTACTTGAAATGCATCAGTTGCTAAATTTAAAATTATTGGTAAGTAAACAGTAAGTAGTATTATAGAGAGCCACTCTTCATAAAATTCTAATTATCCCTTTCCTATTTGTTGTGACATGCCCTCGTGCAGATTATGGGTTTGGACTGATGCCCAGTCTTCTACTTCAAAAATGCAAGGTAAGCACGAGAGGTTTGTACAACCTCCATCTGGGTCTCTGTGCATGGTCAGGACATTTGTGATGCTGCTGCAAGTGAAGGGAGCTCAGGCTGTCTCACCTGCTGCTTCTTACGCCTTCCCCTCACCCCAGGGCAATCGGCATTTCTCCCCACCGCACGCTCTGCAGACTGGAGCTCCTCCAGACTCTTGTTGATGGGCCAGTGAAGATCCCTACGGCAACACACTCCAAAATCATTCACAAAAGGCATTTCTCTCAAGATATACTCCATCAGACCCAGGCAGGATCCCCTCACTCAGGGCTGATGTCACCCACACAAGGGCGTCAGGTCGATGCACCATCAGTCACCATCCTGCCCTCGCATGGGAGCAGCTCCTGCTGATGTTCCCGCCCGCGCTCTGGGATTTTGGAAAGCGAAAACAAAACACCCCCCTCAAGCCTTCCAAGTTGCAAGTGGGAAATAAGGAAGAGAAAAGCACCAGTGGATTTGGGAGCATCCAAGTCACCAACGTCTCTTTCAAACGAGCGTGGGTATTCTGTGTCCTGTTTTTGTGTGTCTGAGCGCACGGGGCGCAGACCCCCCCCCAGCCCCGAGAGCCGTGGAAGCCCAGCTCCCAGGACACGGGGGGGGGGAGGGATCAGTGCCCCACGGCTGCGCCCGGTGCTGTGTGATCGGCGCTGAGGATACGTGTGCAATAACCACTATATTAGCTCCAACATTCCGTATTGTGTATTTAACCTCAAGGCAATTACCATTATCCAGCTTAGCCAAATGAATATAGTAGAAAAACATTTACAGTTGCCAGAGGATTAATCTTCTGAATGATGCATGGATTTTGAAGAAAATGCCTTTGATTTATATAATGTTATACTAGGGGATATAATTTCAATTAGTAATTGCTAATTTTGATTTAGTATGTTATATTATGGATATAGAAGTTTTATTATGGTTATATTATCCAATTTATTATGATTATATTTACTGTAATGGGAATATACATTAATCAATAGATACACTGATTAACTAGGGACTATTAACTACACTGCAACACTGGAATAAAACAATCAAGCCACTAACAGATACGGAGTATTTTCAGATGCTGCAAATGATATAGCTAATTCTGAATTTTACCCTGGAATAAATGCAAAACCAGGCAATGATTTTCAGGTTCAGGAATGTATATATCTGTTTTAACAGGCAGCATGTCAGATGTAGTAGCTAAGCTACTTACCCAGAGAGTCCCATTCTTCTCCACGTAGATGATTTATATATTTTCACATGAAACGTATCACTCACCAAATAGATTCTTTCAGCGTGTGATGTATACGTTCCACCTGTCAAGTACATTTTGATACTATAATATATTCCACTGTCTTACTTCTTTCAGAGGAATCTGTTTCTAATTCTTTACATGCTCCCATTGTCAGAACGGTATCAATAGCATCTTTCATAAGGTTAGTCTCATGATGGTTGCACAAAACCTTTGCTTAGTCCTTTACATAGAGGACTGTAAGCAGCTGAGGTGCCCTGGAGCAATCAGGACCAGGTAATGCTTCCTCTCCCACTCTGCTCCTGGGCATGCCCCACGCTGCTGCCTGGCAGCATGGGAAGCTGCTAAAGAAATAGAGAGCTTTATCCATAAAGCTTTATCCATGCCCCAGTCCCGGTCCCTGACGAAAGGTGTAGAAAGCCGAAAGACTGAAGCCAGAGGGACAGGACCCCTAAACCCCCCCTCCCCCCCCCCTCCCCCAAGCCCTTAGGAAGGCTGCTTGTGAGCTCATTCCACTGTTAAGCTTACAAAAACATGTACCAAGTTAATGTGGGAATACAGGCTCTGTTTGGCTCTTTGGTTTGAAAGAACATCTGCAAAGCTTCCTAGAGGGCTCTGGCTGTCTGTTCCAAGTACAGTCTCAGCGGCACTCTACAGCCCTGATGGACGGTGCTCCTGTGCCGGGTCAGTAAACACAGAGAGCTGGGAAAGGCCTCGCAGGATCATCTAAGAACCGCCTCGGTGCAGAGGCAATACAAGCATCCCTGGATGGTCCCTCTCTCTTCCAGCCTGTGAATTATTTTACACATGTAAGTCAAAAGAGCAGGACATTCCCAGCCATCAGATGGAAGGAAACTAGCGCCCGGCTGTAACAGCCACTGACAGCTCCAGTCACACCAGTAAGTGAAGGGTCATCCCCTTTTGCCCGTCTTCCTCTAGCGACCTTCTTCCAGAGTTGCATTTCTCAGGCTGTTTTCTGCTCAGGATCATCCGCATGTCCACCCATTGGAGCTGTAGCCCTCTGCGGATCTCCAGCATCTGCAGTTCCCTGGACAGAGACAGCCACCTCCCGCAGCCCGTAAAGACTCAAACAATGCCCCACAATCCCCAAATCTCTTTAACTGGTTCTCCAAAATCTTCACAACCTGCCTATGCAGCACATTGCACTCTCTCAACTCCCAACAGTCAAGAAACACTTCATAATATCCACCTTGCATTTTCTTTGCTGCAAAATTTACATCCTTTTGTCTTGCTTTTGTGGAGAGAGACAGAGGACAACAGGGAAATAGTTCCTTTGCCTATGGGATGGCTACTGTCATAGCTGAGACTTTCCTGTGCTGAAACTGCTTTTGCTCACAGATTATTTTTTTCTGACCTCTCCTCTTTCTTACTGATGTCTTTCAGAGTATCTCAGACTTGTCCATGTCTTTATCATTCCACGTTGCTCAGAACTGGAGGCAAAGTCAGACACAGACCTTACCAGTGTTAACTGAAACAAAATAATAACATTTTGTGACACAGGACACATCCAACCGCACATCCCAGCATGGCACATGCCACAACCCACCACATTGTTGGTCTGTATTTAGTTTGCCAACTTCAGCTACAGGTCTTCTGTCATTTTTAAGTCTAGCAGCATTTCCCCACTTTGTGCTTGGGGGCTGATATATCACTTTTATCTCTCCAGTCAACATCAGCACCCCACGGACAGCATCGGTGCACCCTACCCTGAGAACAGGGATGCCAACAGGGCAGCCAGGCTCTGAGATACAACCCAGATCAAGGTTCTTATAACCCATTTGCATCTCACCAGCATCCTCACAGCAGCAGAGCAGCAACCCACATGCTCCTTTCCATGGTGGGTGCTGCGGCTAACGTGCACCCGGGTTATTTTGCCTGGGATGAGAGGGGAGAGCAGACATTTGGCTGATTGTTGGATGATAGGCAACATGCAGGGGACTTACTGTACCGAAAGAGGAAAGGGAATTGTCACCGGTAGACATCGGTGATTACAAATCACGGCAGTGGCAGAGGGTCTCTGTCAGCTGAGACCAAAAAAAGTACTTTCAGCTCAGCAAAACTAATTGCGAAACTTTGGAGAAATGCAGGAGAGGACAAACGGCTTTCTGATTACCAAAACTGAACTCTTCGACTCCCCTTCCCCAAAGCAGATATAGAAACACAAAATGCATTAATGGACAGGATTTCCAGGGCCAAGTGCACCCGAAAAGCTACCATTTGCAGAGTAAGCAAAAGCGCTACTTAGCATATGAAGAGCATATGCAGCAGAGGAAAACAGAGGCTAGTCCAGCAATAAAGAAAAGAACAACCAAAACCCATCCCCAGAGTGTAGATTTGAAAACCATATGCCGGTTTCTAAGTAACCAGCCCAATTTTTCTGATGTGTTGAGGGCTGACTAGTTCCCACTGAAATCAATAGGAGATGCTGATTGCTCGGTACTTTTGAAAATCAGGCCAACTCTTCAGGAGCATAAGTAGGGGCCTGAAATGCCTGATTATGCCCCATTTGAAGTCTGAGCCTCGATACACAGCAATGTGCCTGCTGTTCAGAAACATGTCTCACAACATGCACATCCTCTGCAAGGATGAAAGAGGAACCCTCCCTGCGGCAATCAGGCTGGGGACAGAAACCTCTATTTCCACCACCACCACACGTTCCACCTCTCCCTGAAAAAAAATGGAACATACTATCTTCAATTATGAAAGAGGAAAAACCTTTTTACAGATGCTGCAGCACATTATCAAACACCGCTTGTTATATAATGCGGAGAGAAAGTAATGGGACCTTAAATCTGCAGGAAAATAAAAGCTGTGATGTGCATGTAACTGCGACCTGTCCTAATCTACTCATAGGCAGAAAGTAAGCCAAGAGGTGAGGAAAGGGTGAGGCAAACAGAAAGTCAGATACAAGCCTTACAGAATATATTTCCTCATTAAAAATTCCTCCAAATATTTGCTCTGAAGCTTTATCTTTCTAGCGCTGGCTACTGGCGTGCTTCAATAAGCACTTTGTCAGGGTCCTGGGCAGGTCCTGTGCTCGGCTCTTGTATCCTTCATTACCGTTCAGTGCCTAACAGCTGCATTGCAAAACACATCGCATCCTTCTGTGAGCACCTTCCCACCTGATGCATGCTCTGGCATCTGTAAGTAGTGATTTACTGTTGAATCACACAACAAAACTGACTGTATCCTTTATAAATTCATAAATCCCGAGTAGGACAGTTTTCCTATTATGGCTGCAGTATTGTTTCAGCGGTGTAACCCGCATTGCTGAAGGAGACACCATAAATCGTGAGGCTGTGAAATCCATTGTATTTATATATGAGGCTGCTTTTGGTCTCCATTTCCTAGTCACAAATAAACTGAGATCTTTTGAGTTTGCCACAGGGATATTTATAGATTGCAAATAGTGACACGTTAAATCAATTGGCTCCTATATTTTCTCCGGGATTTTTTATTGTTTCCTGCAAGTCAATGAATATACATCCTACAGACTCTTCTCCATGTGGAGAAAGTCTGGATGAGCTTAGTCTTTCTTCACTCTTCTTTTATGATTTATACATGTAAAGCCGTGCCCTTCTAGCAGCAGACAGCAGCAGCATGAAGAACTATTTTTATTATATTGCTTTTTTATTTGTCACTTTTCTGTCTTCTACCTACTAATGCCTCTCCTTGATGTTATTTATATAACATAATCACAGAAATCCCTATTATAGCATTTATAATAATGATCAGCCAAAGTATTTTTCGAGAGTTTTTGGCAGTACCATTTATCTAGGATGTGGTCCTGGCGCAGGACCAGACGTGTTAGACACGGTCCCATCACAAAACGAGGGTTTGCCCAAATCCATTTGCCATAGAGTACGAACCAGTACGCAGGAGCTGCAGCTAGATGGTGGTATACTCTCCTCGGGTCCCCAAAAGTTCAATATCCATAGTTTTAGAGGACCACACTAGGGAAGATCTCCCACTACAAAATCATGCAAAAAGTTGAGAAGAAAATTAAGTCCATGAAACTTACCTGAGCTGTGTGCCAGCAGAGCAAAGGAAACTTCTGTCTTTCTAAAACAAATCAAGTATGCTTGGGAATGGAGTCACTCTATAAATGTAAAATGAGACAAGATAAAAAAACCAACATAAAGTGTATCAGCAGCTAACTTGATGGAAACAACAGCAAAATAAATGAATGTCTTCTTCTGCCAATTGTACCTTTAAGTAGTGGACATTCAAACCCAGGATCTATCTGTACACTGTATATGCTTTGGGATACTGATACAATTGTCAGGTAGTGCGCATGTACTGGTTTGTGGTGCTGTGGGACACATTCAGGTTCCTAAAGAACAAACCAACCAAACAAACAAAAAACCAAACCCAAAACTTTCATTTCTTTATTTTCTTCCCTGGTGTGGCTATGGTGCCAAAAGGGCATATCGGGATTTTCTCTAAGTTCAGCTCCATCCCAGGGAAGTTCTGCAGTAATCCTGCCAACAGCAGCTATATCAGCCAAACTAATTCACTGGGTGATGATGAAAAACTAAAGTGTTTGGAAAGTGGTGGTTCTTTCTTCTTTTTCTTCTTATTCACATGTTCAAAATGGCAATAAAGATCCAGGATTTTTATTTTGTCTTGTTAAAGCAAATGCATTTATGCTAAAAGACTTGAAAAAAATTCTGCTTACTGCTGAAATCACTTTATGTTCAAATTACTAAAATATGAGAAATGAGTTGTTGAATAACGTAGCTTATCCTTCTCCTTTGAATTATTTACTGCTTTCCTGCAGTACTTAGTAAACCTTACAAATAATTCTATAACTGACTACAATCATATTTCTACACATGAATTTTTGTGTCCAGATTTTGCCTTTTCTGTATACAGACTTGAGCAGGATGTCTGAAGAATATCTAGAGCCCCAACAAAGACACACCCATTTAAAAAGAAGGCAAAAAGCACTACAATTTCTTCTGTGTCTGTCAAAACCAGAGCTCCACATTATGCAGGACACCAGTGATGAATAGGAGGAGAAACAGAGTGCAGTATGTGCTCAGGTTAAGTGAGAAGTGATTAACATGTTTTCTCAGTCAGATTTTGGCTGGTTTGAAGCTCTAGTAATCGTCTGGTATTTGATTAATCCTTTTGTTTCTAGAGCAATGGTTGTAAAGATCAGAATTTAGAAAGGACTACAAATGATGCAAGATTAGCCGGCCTCTAACTCGTCATATAAAGGATAAGCTGTTAGCACGGTATAAATAAGCGCAGCGACACAGGAGACTGGGAAAGCCTGAAGATACTGAACAGGGAGCAGCAGCACCTCTCCAGGCTCCAGCAGTCGTGCGATGGCAGCGGGGTGCAGAGGGCTCCCCTTGCCTGGCACAGCTTCCCGGCTCCACACCAGGAAGACAGCACCGTGCCAGGAGGTGGAATAAAACTCTTCCCCATGGTGGGCAGCAAGGGCAAGGCTGCAGGACAGGAGTGGGGCTCATCGTGGTGCTGCCCCTGCCAGTGTGGAGCAGCGGGGGCACAGCTCACAGAGCCCAGCCACAGGCGTCTTCACTCTTTAGACACTATTTTGGTTATTAAAAGCCAGCACAGTTCACCAACAGAACACTTTGAAAGAGGGTCAGGAATTAATAACATCAGGGAAGTGTCCTCTTATTGCGACCTAAGGCATATTAAGGCACCTCACTGTCCGAGGACCCACCAGCCCTGCTGTTCCCACAACCAAGAGCTCTGCTGACCTTCCAGCAGTTCCTACAGAAAGAAGTTGGAGCAGATGTTGCAAACTAAAATGATCAGAAACTGATTTGGACTTAAATATAAATCCCAAACATTTCTCCTACCTAAAAAAGAAAATCTGCTGCTGTTTATCTTCTTCCCGGAGAGCAGGGCTTTGAACATCTTACCCCTAGCTCAATACAGCTCTCATTAAAATTCTCATTAAAATTTAAACTGTTACAAATGATCTTTGAGTCCCTACCTCTGTTTTATTGTCATTCATCCCAAGCACACACATCTCTTTGTAGCGTGTAGTAGGCTCGGGGAAAAGCGAGCAGAAGCAGTGGTAAAGCTGTTGCTGTAAGTACGATATAGTTCCTTAATGCAGGAGAAACTGGAGGGTCCTAAATAGCTCTGTGTCTTACCTCAGGGGGACATAAACCCAACGGTCCCTGCCTGCCCCCCTGCACCACTGCTCTGGTTTCAGGGAAGCAAGGTGTGTTGAGGGCATCAAAGAATGAAAACGAACAGCACGTTCAGTTTCTTGCCGAAATAGCTGTGAGCTACTTGTAAGAAAAGATGTGATGTTTCTGTGGTTGCCTACACAAAAAGCTTTGCTTTGGTTCTAACTAAATTAATGGAAACAATTTAATCAGTGCGAAGGCCAAGCTGGTCTGCTGTTCTAAAGGTTTATCTTTTGCTGAAGTAATTTTCCTGCCTGGTGACAGATCAAAGAGGCCAACAGTATCAGCAGAGGATGTCCTGGAGGAGACAAAAGAGAACTGCCAGTGGAGACAGCATGGGAAGACAGAAAACAGCATCGTGAAGGCTAACAGATGATGGAAGAGAGCTGGGGAGT
Source organism: Falco cherrug (assembly GCF_023634085.1). Taxonomy (NCBI): domain Eukaryota; kingdom Metazoa; phylum Chordata; class Aves; order Falconiformes; family Falconidae; genus Falco; species Falco cherrug. The sequence goes on along the minus strand of NC_073700.1, from coordinate 6,380,968 downwards.
AGGGAAAAGCCTTACAAATTCTGAGAAAATGTAAAGCAGTCAATAAACAAATGTGGTGGGTGGGTGGGTGGGGGGAAGGACAGCAGGGGAAAAAGAGGAAAACGAATAAAGGGAAAGTAGAAACAGCAGTTTGATTTACCAGGTGGTGGTCTGTGCTACAGACAATACCATTGCACTGTAGATTCGTTTCACCTAGGAGCTAACACGCAGTGGAAGTCACTTGTTCAGAGGCTGATTGGTTTTGAGTATCCAGCGAGAAGACAGAAGTACCTGGACACATTGCATCCCTTTTTAAAACATCAATGGCCTCTAGGAGAGCTGGGAAGTTAGCACTACCCAGGAATAACTCAAATGGCCTCAATCTCTCGCCTACTCCCAGCGAGCTCCCAAGGCAGTGCGCATGGAAGGCATGTAGCACAGCAGAATTCCCATCTATGCTGAAGCAGATGCAGACATTTACATGGGAAGTTTCAACTTCAGTTGGTGTATTTTACCAAAACAACCCAAAAAGTAGAACGACAAAAATTACAGTGTGCCCGGTGTTCTGCAAGAACAAATGCAGTAGCCTCCTGTTGGGTTTGGATGCACGTCTGCCCACTGGGAGGGTCGATCCTTCCTCCTGAATGTGTCCTGACTCCCATCCACTCTCTGCTGCAACCATCTTCTTCCCAGCACTCCCAGTCAGCACCAGAAGCTCCAAGGACAGCCATCCCTTTGGGTTTCCTGCTGCTCTCCTACGTGCACGCAGAAGTGCGGAGGCAGCAGGGGCTCAGCACCTCTGCCCCCCCCCACCCCCCACCCCCTGGCCCTCTGCCTCTTCACCTGTCGGGGATCTCCGCCTGTGGCAGACACAGACACTAAATGCTGGGCCCAAAAAAGGGCAGGGAAAGTGAATGCAGTTTGAATTTTGGAATGAATTTTTAGCCCTGCCCTTCCCAGAGACAGTGCAGACACCTTCAGGTCTTCTAATTGCAGACCTCAAAACTCTAATCTCATCTCCCAACAGTCCAGTGAAATTAGCTACTCTGCAAAGCTCCAAAACGCAGCAATTAGACTGAACCTCCTTTTACAGTCCCTGCTAGCAACTGATCTCTGCTGGAAAAAATACTTGTATCTCACACTTTTCCCCAGGTATTTGTAGAGTACAATAGGAGGCAAAAGGCAGAGGCACTTTGAACCAAAAGTACTTTGCACATGCGCTGTTGTGCTCAGCTCACACAGAAATTTCATGTTTAGGTCAAGATGTTTTGATGAAGAGGCAAAGCGATCTGTTGCAGGTAGAGAAGCAAACCACTGAAAACCCAGGGAGATGACAGAGCCGAGCCTCCTGAGCTGCGGTGCTGTGCTCGAAGCACAACCTTTTTGCTAAACGGATCAGGGGAAAGGTTGCCTGCCTTACCCTGCCTCGAAGCAGCCGATTTGAACACCACCGTATCTTTTCATACAGGCAAGAAATTAGGTCAAAACTTTCTAGGAAATTTCTGCTGCCTATTTTAGAACATGGTTCAAAAGATCAAAGGAGAGAAATTCTATAGAAACCTGTATGCAATCTCATGTGGAAATGAAACATTAACAGGAAGAGATCTTGTGACTGAATACCGCTGAGCTGACATCCAGGGGCTTACCTTTTTAAAAACCTCAGTACAGCTCTGCAGCAGCAGAATTTAAGGCAAAGAGAGTGAGTAAACTTAAAACAACCCTTCCATCAGTGCCCACCCCAAGGACAGAAACACCATTCATCCTGTTAACGTTATGGCATCGTTTCTCCCTGCTCCCATCTCCACCAGCAACTTGGCTGCAAAGAGCCACTTTAACCTTTTACCAACAGTAACAAATCTTACCCGAGCAGTGGAGTTTTTATCAGTAGTTAGAGCTCCTCGCTCATGTTCGGTATTAAAGTATTCTTTCTTCTAAAGCACTATTTTGATTAGATGATCTCTTCCCTGAGAAAAAAAAAAAACAACCAACCAACAACCAAAAAACCAACACTTAGGGCCAGATTTTTAAAATGCTATTAGGTTCCTGCTTAATTTAAATGCGTAACAGCAAGCAACTCAGCCTAATTCTCTACTTGAGCACACAGTCTCCTGATTTATACACACAAGTGGAATAGCTTTTGCAGATGCATATTTTGCCTCTTGTTTTCTCCTCCTTGTGTCTAAATAACTTTCCTTACGATTTTCTCAATTCAGGCTTAAATTACACAAACTTGTTTAGTGCACAGACTGCACTGACCCATTTCCTCCAGTTGCTTTGAAAGCAGAGTTCATTGGACTCCTTTTATCCCAAGTCATCTTGTGGTGCAGGAGTTGTGGGCCAGTCCTAGTCTGGGAGAGAAACCTGGGTCTTGTTGCGAGTCAAGGCAGGGGGAGCAGGGGGTTTAACTCCACACATCGTTAACTCCTCCCAAACAGCCAGAGGGAACACTGAATCTCACAGTAAGACGGCTTTTATCACTGAAATATTTTCTTGCATTTTCCACGCTGATCTCTCCATAGATTCCTTTGATTTATGAGGTCATTTGTCTGTTGACAATTGATTGAATTAACTACTCTAGAAGAGCATTTCTGTCCCAGAGCAGGAAAGGTTTTTTTAACCCCTTTGTGATAGCTGTAGTTGAAACAAGTGGTTGGACATGTGGTTCATCTCCATATGATGGTTAAATTTCAAAACATTCCATAGATACATAACTTCCTTCAGAAGATTAAAAAGAGACAAAGATCTCCTTGATCAATGAATACTAGGGTTTTGCACAGAAGAGAATAGCAGGTTTCAGGATGTAATATTAGACAATATGTCCTAAGCATGTAATTACTGGTGATTGTGATTTATACTGGGATACAGCTGGGCTAGGATCAGTTTCCCAAACATTTCCATCTGACCATGCAATTCTTCCTAAAAGGACGCCAGAAAATTAAGCTCCTACTGAGAAGGAGATTGTCACCTGAGGATAGCAGAAATGTATGAAATAACATGGATCGGACACTAATCCTGCAGCTTTAGTGGTGCACAGACCCCAAAGCCACAGATTAACACTCTCCTGGACTGGGGCTGTGTGACCTGAGCAGAGACAACTCCCAGTGCTGTGGGCAAGCAGGGACTGGGCATCGAAGAAATGCCGAAGGGGGTGTCCTAACGCCAACAGGCTTGTGTACAACTTTGTGCGGTCTGCTTCACAAGCTTACAGCCCTAGCTCAGCCATGGGGAAGAGGACCCAAAAGAAATGATTGTAGAGTGTAGGAAGCACAAACATTTCATTCTCACGGCTACCGCAGACCACAGAACACCACCAGAGTGGTTTGGGCAGCCACTGACGACGCAACCGAGGCTAAGGGGTCCTCCTAGTCTTCCTGGTAGAACATTGCTCAGTTAAATGCCTTCACTTATATATTTTCAGTAATGTATGGATTAAATAATAACAGAAAGTGTCAGCCCAGAGCAGCTTCACCTGGTAATGACCCTTGTTCATACTGGGGTCCCCACCAGCGGGGAACCATATCTCTGCTTCCTTAAATCTCAGCAACTTACCCTTGAACGAGACTTGTCCTTGCAGGTTGGATTCTTAATTGCCATGGTGTTCCTGTTTCTTAACGCCCTTAAACTTAACAGAATTTCAACACTTACGTTCTTGTCTTTCATCTATTTCTGTAAAATTAGTTCTGGGCAATATCTTGGGTTTTCTGGCATTGATTCTCTTTTTTTCTTTTTCTCTTTTTTTTGTTCACAGCTCACTCCCAAGGCCAAAACTCCACAGGCAGGGTTTCTACCAATTTTAGTTGGAGTTTTCACCTGATTAGAAGCTGCAGCAGAAAGTTTTATGATCACACACAGAGCATGAGGTTTCAGCTTCTCCTGATGCATCACTATTTCCAGATTTGATTTTTGTCCAAAGCATGCATTCCAGGTTGGAATTAATAACCAGTTTATTATCAAAACTCTCTGTAAAGGAGAAGACATTGAAATAAAAATGGTAAAAAATTCTTCCCCTCAGATTAATATTGAGGTAACTTGAAACACTGTTTTTTATTTGTTTATGTTTCTTATTTGGCCTGACTGTATGACACACCAATATTACTTTTTAATCACAGCATCTAATCACCGAATGAAAATATTTCTTGGTAATGCATAACAGTTTTCTCAGCTGAAAATAAAATATAATGTTCATCTGCCTACAATATTTAGAGTAAATAAAAATGAAATACTCTATTGGGATTACACCATATGAGATGATTGGAAATGCTGGCGTGATTTGACATGTAACAGCCCACTTTGCTGTTATTAGCAGGCTGTGAAATCATATAAAAATAATAAAACAGAAGAAAAAATAATGAGTTTCACAAGAAAAATGCACTTTTTGATCTTTTCTCAAAAAGTAACGTTCTGTTCTGCATTTTGTCCCACGCCACTTTTAGAGTTGTTAAGGAGAAGCTTTTTCACAAACTGCACTAATTAGTGCCATGGTCTAACCCAGCAGGCAGCTAAACAGCACACAGCCCCGCCTCCCCACCCCACCCCCCCTCGGTGGGATGGGGGAAACAATCAAGGAAAAGGTAAAACTCGTGGGTTGAGATAAAGATAGATTAATAGGACAGCAAAGGAAGGGAAAATAATAATAATGATAAAAGAATATACAAAACAAGTGAAGCACAAAGCAATTGCTCACCACTCACGGAGCGATGCTGAGCCAGACCCCAAGCAGCAGGATGCCACCCCCCCACCAACACCCCCCAGGTTTTTGTTCAACATGATGTCATACGGTGTGGAATATCCCTGGGACCAGTTGGGGTCAGCTGTCCTGGCGGTGCCCCCTCCCAGCTCCTTTGGCCCCCAGCCCCCTCGGTGGCAGGGCAGTACGAGAAGCTGAGAAGTCCCTGACTTAGCGTAAGCCCTGCCCAGCAGCAACTAAACCATCAGGTGCGACCAACGTTACTCTCGCCCTAAATCCAGAAGCACAGCACTGTACCAGCTACTAGGAAGAAAATTAACTTTATCCCAGCCGAAGCCAAGACATCATTCAGTAAAGTAATGAAACCCTTTGCAGACCGAGCCTAACCGAACCAAAACCTAATGGGCAGTTAGATCCTAACTAGATCCTGGTCCCTAACTACTGGCTTCTTCAGCATCCACCTCTATCAGACAGCTCAACCGGTGAAGTTTCAGAGCAACTCCAACCAGGGTTTAGCTCCACCACACACCCACATTGTGACCAAATGGAGACATTGTCCCACAACCCCACAGGTGGTCGAAAATCCTCCTGGGGCAGCTGAGATGCTGAAGGTAAGGAAACCAGGGCCACTGATAGACATGGCGCTTTGTAGCTGGGGACAGGCCCAGACATGGTGCACACTGCAGACTGGATCCATGGATCCAGCCCCTTGGATTGAACAGGTCTCTTCTGCCTCTCTGGCCAGCCTACAGGGCATAGTGCACAGCAGAACAGCTCCTGGGGGGGGTCCACCTTTGCCTGTTCCCTATCCAGATGTTTAGGAGGTGAAGATGGACAGTCGTCAGTCTTTGATTCCTTTTGCAGTCTGTGCTGTCCAAGAATTGAATAATTTAACTGTATCACCCTTCACTTACGGATGAGTGCCTGTTGGCCCTACAGCATGGGAGCCAAGGAATGAGGAAGAGAAATATGGTGGAAACCGTCCCAAATGAAAATTGCAGTGAATGATCAACAACACACTGAAATCACTACAGCTGAGAACATATCTTCCTTCCACCGAATACTCTATCCATTAGAAGGAACTTAAGTTTCACTGGCTCTCAGGTATTTTCTCCCAGCTGAGAGTTTTAGACAAGATGTGGGTTACAAGACCCCCATGGAAGTCTTACGGAGTTATGGCCCTACTCCTTTAAGCCAGCTTTTGGGATGGACATTGCGCATCATAAAATTAACTTCTTTTGAGGTATTTCTGTTTGTGTATTAAGACAATATCTCATCCTCCAAAGAACACATACACAGAATTTTGCTTCACAAATTCTTGAAGTATTTTCTGTGGAAATTATTCAAACTTTCTAAATATGACAGAAAAGTCTTTTGCTTCACGGGTCTGAGTATAAAGCATACTAGGAGCTACAGAGACCTGCTACCTGAAATCAGAGGAAGCACTTAGTTTTCACAAGCTAAACTGAACTGGCACATCTGTCAGGTGAGGGCACATCCAGGAGGATACCCAGCTGCTGAAGGAGCTTATCTGGACAGACAATCATTTCCCACCTGCACTGGCCAAAGGCTCCAGCACCACCGGAATAAATGCCCTCTAACCCGAGTAGCCAACAACAAAGAAAACCAACCCAGAATATTTCTGTAGGATAAAATGGAAACAGTCTCTTTTTTAAAACCATTGCATTCTCTCTCATGTCAGAGACGTTTCTTCAACGTTTTGTGAAAGCACACAAAGTCACTCGGTTTGAAAAGCACCACATTAGTACATTCTGGCTTTCAAACATACATTTTCCCCAAATGATCATTTTTATGCATGCAGATACTTCAAAGGGAAAGATTAGAAGAAACAATGCTTCTTATTCCTCCCGTATTTTATCTATCATCAGGATGGTAATCTTTAATACCAAATGCAACTTCTGCTTCAGTCAGCGCTGAAGCAAATGAGTATTATCTGCTGACAAACATCACTATTTCATCAGCAGCTCCTCTGCTACATTTGGAAGCTCCTGAGGGAGTCACTACTCCCACCCTGAGCCTGGCTAGTGCATTAGCCCTGGCAAGACCGCAGCAAAAGTCATATGAGCAAAGGTGCTCAGAAATGGAAATCGCTCCATGAGCTTTTAATGCAAATAAGAAGAGGTCAGTCAAAACAAGCACCCACAGGAAACTAATTGGAAGCAAAACGTGGACTCAAACGATAAAATACAGCTCAATTTTTTACAGCTTGATGCTCGCATGCATTTATTTCGAACATCCAAGGGCAACAGTACAAAAACCTCAGCCTAAGCAGCTGGTTTGCACTTTTCTTCCTGTCTGTAGCGATACCCTTCAAGCACAAAGAATCAGCCTATAGGACCTGAACACACATTAGATACGATTCTTTTAGACACAATAACAGTTTTTACAATTTGGGAAAAACATACAGACATTTCTGAGGATGAGGGCAAGCCAACCCACGTGGTGATGTACTCCCAGTTAGGACCCACAAGCAGCACAGAGAATGGCATTTTGATTAGGACTTTTAATAGGCCTAGATTGCTTTAAAGATTTACAAGTTTTGCAGTGAACCTGTCCGACGGTGGGACTGCGTTACTTGAGCGGATGGAGGGAACTGGAGCTGGAGGCTCGCGCCCAACCTGGAAGTGCAGGAAGGCACCAAAGCAGCAAACAGCAACTGCACCAAGCTGCAGGGCTTACAGCTCCCTCCATGGTCTGCAAGATCAAGAGGAATTCACATAATTCTGTGAATTCTTCAGAAATTGTGGAAATTATTTCAAACCTCAATACAGACCTCTGTTTGACAGCTGACCTATATCTATGTTAGAGCCCAACCCAAGACACGGAATTCTCTTACACAACTCAAATGCTTGTAAGTGAAGGTGTGCGGCTCCGGCTACCCCTGCCCTTCCAGCAGCATCTTCTCCCTTCCTTGCTCCTCCTGGACAATTATAAAGAATGACTGGACTGAAGCACTGTCAGGGCACAGAAAGAAACCACCTCTGTGTTCTGCCACTAAGTCATGAGCCAGCTTTCCTGCAGGTGCACACGTAACTATTAAAAAAGGAAAATTTGAGCAACATGCTGGCACAGCTCTCCTTTGGAGAGGTCACAAGCCGCTCTCCTTTCCAGCAGGTGAAAATCGTGCCAAGAGAAGGGGACTAAGCACCTGCAAAATACTGACTGATCACGGTGAATATATAAGCATCTGTTTTCTGTGCCAGATAATTGGGTCCTTGGGAAGCAAACTAAAAACATGAAGAAAATATCTAAAATTCAGATTTTGTTTTATGCCACTCCGTTTTTGCCAGCAATCATTTTATGTAAGAGCAGTGACTGAGTGCAGATGCAATTGTAGTTGTCCTGTCAAGCAACAATCCGTATTTCTTGGGTTCTATTCCACTCTAATGGGCATCGTTTCCCACAGATCACGATGTCAGAGCACTAGCATTTTTTACTGTAATATCTTTTTTTTCACCTCTTCTTTCTCTCTGCACCCACTGAAATCTGTGTGAACACCTGAAAATATGTATGACCTGGCAGATCTACGCTGGGGCTCCTCACACATCAGCAGTCTGCCTAAGGCATTGTGTCCAAAACTGAACATCATTATAAGTTATCCAACTAGCTGATAAAATGTTACTTCATTTTTGTTTCTATGCATTGATTTCCCCCTTGATGTGACAGCCCAATCTCCCACTCACTCACTGTCAGTTTCTGTTTTCCATTTGATGCTGACATTCAGTCACTCAGTCTTTTCAGTATATACCTTCCTTAGCATTAAATGTACACTTGCTATGAGTTTGGCATGCTGAAATTGCTCAGGAAAACTTTTTTTCTTTAGTTTAAAAATAATCTAAAATATTTCTTCATTGTTTAAGGTAGTCACATCCCCTTGGAGAATTACATCATGCTGCCTTTTATATGTATACTGTATACTGCAAACAAGTAATGTTGTATATATTTATATTACAGATATCTGTATTTTATGACTTTTATATATATAAAGCCAAAATCCTCAGTGACTACCTGCAGCCACTATGGATCCCTGAGCACCCAGCAGAAGCCTGCACTCATCTGCTTGCCAAAGTCGCAGGAAGGTAAGCGCCCACCTTCACCCTCGATGTCTCTAAAACTCACTAGCAGACCTAACTGGAAAGACACTTTCTTTCCTCAGCTGAACAACCCATGAACCTTAAGGCATATGTTTTTGCTGCGATTCAAACTGGCAAACAAGGAGGCATTGCAAGTCACCTGCAGGTAATCGCATCTTAACAGAAAATCAGCATTCATAGACCAAACATCATGTATTTGATTTGATGTTTCAATTTCTTGCAGAAAGCTGGGAATGGATAGAGCACTGACGTGATTGCCAGAGTTGACTGTTCTCTGCATGGTAAAGTTGCTCTAATATGTTAAAGCATTACACTCAGACTTTTGGATGACGGGTTTTCTGTCAGTGACTGATGTTCCTTCCTTGAGCTTTATATCTAAGTAAAGCTTCTGAGACGGTCTGTCTTTCTGGACTCCAGTTACCTCAGCCCAATCATTCTCTGAATGTTTAAAGCTCTCCTGACTCTTTATACAAGATAAAGGGTCTGGGCGTCTGAGGACCAGATTCAGCTTGGCTGCTGAGTTCAGTTATCCGGCGCTGGGAAAGCATCAACATCACAGTTTGTCTTAAAACAATAATAATAATAATAATAAAAATTAAAGAAGGAGCAGGTGCTCCCACTCCCCACTCCCATCCTGACAGACCTTAAAAAGCCTCATTTTCTGGGGGATAAACATTGAGTGAGTTTAAGATGGTTAATTCCTTTATATTCCATTTTCTAAACTTTCTATAACAGTCAGAAATCTTTCTCGAGGGAATAAGCAAATTGAACTCTTTCTCGTAATCTCATAATAAGTGCTTTAGGTAAGTTCTGCTCACTCTCTGCTTCTTAAGGGGTACTTATCACATCCCAGCGATAACTCCTACACATCCTCTTCAAAACAGTGAAAGATGACACAGTGCAGTTACGCTGGACAGTGTTACGGTGGACAAATAGTAAGTGTAATTGGAAACGATGGTTAAGGTAACTGTCAGATCAGAGAGCACCTTATCGGGAGCTGAGTTACAAAACATATCTTCATTAAACAGTGACTTGCCCCCACAACAGCACTTTTCAACATTTCTATATGAAACCACTGTCAAAATTTTAAGCTGGAAAATATGGATGAACGTCCAAGACTTTCTCTTAATGGTTTGGGGGATCTTTGGGTTTTGGTTAGGTTTGTTTGTTGGTTTTTTTGTTTTTGTTTTTGTTTTTTAACGTTCTGCAATCACTTAGCACTTAAAAAGTACTTGTTAGAAGAGGAAGAAGAAAAAAAAAAAAAAGATCAATTTCCCTGGTACAAACCTTTTGGAATTTTTAGGAAAGAGTGTGCTATACTGGACGGTTTGAATTTTGTATATGTGAGTGCGTGAGCATTGCATAATCCCTTGTTTGCAGTTTCTAAATGACAGATATGGTCAGTATTACTCTTGTTGCCTGTAGCTACAGGTTGTCAAGAGAGAGGAAACGGCAACAGTCAGGCAAACAGCAAAACAGTCACATCCAATAAGCTGCTATTACTGTCCCACTTACACAAACCCAAGCAAAGACGAGCACTGCAGTCAGGCTGCAGGGAGATGCACTTCTTTACGGTGGTGGGCAGGACAAGCAGAGTGCTCTGAGAGGGCTTGCAGTCTGGACGTGACCATTACTCTACTCCAAAATAGCCTGAACTATGATGTGGCATGTGGCATGCCAGAAAAAACTCAGGTTTTGTAGAATTGCTCACAAGGATATGCTTCCTATACAGAGACCCAGGGTGAACAAGAGTTCCTGTCGCTGCTGCTGGCAACCAAGCCCAGCCAAGGATGTGCTGTTTGACAGCAAAAGAGATTTCTATCGTGGCGCTCCCAGCCTAAGGAAAACTACATTTTAACTCTTAACCAAAGGACTGAAGGTCAGATTGTAGAAGAGCTGGTATTCATAATTGTGAACAGATTCTAAAAGAGTTCCCTGCATATGGGCTGAGTACTTCTGAGTTTCTGACCACAAAACCAAACACTAAATTTTTGTAAAAGCTGTAATGCCTCAAGCCATGCTGCAGCCTATATTAAAATATCTTTTTAATATTTCAAGGTTTTCTCAGTGCCAAGCTATTAAATGTGTAGACTGATTTCCTCAGAGCAAAATCCCTCCCCAAAAACCCAGACAGAATGTCAGTCAAAATAGTTAATTACTAACCAAAAAAAATCCCAGTAACTGACTGCATGGACTTTAATTTTATGAGATAGCGTTATCCTTATGAGAGCTCTCCAAGCTGAGGCTGGAGAACAAGGGCTCCCTCAACACGAAAGCTGTTTCCAAACCCCAGCAGAGATGGTAAGGCTGAATTTAGCCTCACTTTCTGCAAGAAAAGTTCAGGTTATGTCCGTAAAAATGACTGAGAAATAGGTAACAACAAAAAGGGGAGGAGGGTCTTATAGAGGGGAATTTGCAAAAAGCTACGGCTGAAATGGCTTTGGGCCTTTCATCAGAAACGATCACTAGGAGGTGAACAGTTCAGCAGACTGCTAGCTATAACAAAACACCAAAAAAGCATCTTAAAAGTGGCTGTTATACAGAATTCTTGCATATTCTTTCTTCCCTGCCCAGCAATAATTGGTCTTGAACCCGGACCAGTGGCAACGCAAGGCTTCTGCGCCGGCCGGCCAGTGATCTCACAGAGAACAGCAGTGCCCATTGCCGGCATTTTATCTCAAGTTCCACACCTGGATTTTTTTCTAGTGGCCCCATATTTCTGTAAGACTCACCAGGAGGGTGTTTTAAAACTGTTGTTAAGGCTCAGAGTTGTGGTGGAAAGCTCCAAAGTGTAACACAGCATAAACCCGGCCGTGTCGAGGCACAAAGCCCAAAGGCTGCTTGAAAGGCTCCACCAGCTCCCTGCTGCAGAGGCGTGTGGGTCTCAGCTCCTCCGGGTGGAAGGCTCCCACCCTGCAGTGCAGCCCCCTGCTCTGCCCGTTGGCATTCATCTGAGGTCAGCACGGGAAGGGGACAGGACCTGGAAGGGTGATGCTGACATTCACACGCCGTACCCATTGCCTACAGCACTCGCGTCGGCCATCCGTGATGCTGCTGTTCCAAGGGTCTGGCTGCAAAGCATTCCAAAGCAAAGAGGAAACTGCCGTACCGAAGCTAAATAAAGTCTGTTCTTTGAAAATTTAGAACTGAGACAGACAGACCGTGGCACTCCCATAGCAAACAGAGCAGCATACGTATTGCGGCGGTTACCGCAGCATGTGGAGTGATGCGAGGACAGTCTTGGCTTCACCTGGTGGGCACTGGCAGGCAGATTTTCCCCTAATACAGAACTCACTTCCAGATATATCTGTGTGTCTCGCTCAGTGTCACCTTCCTTTTCTCACAGATGTTGGTTTCCAAGTGTTTAAAGGTGAGGTTTTGCCTAGGTGTCCATGAAGTAAGCTAAGGAGATTTCGAGTAACTCCCCCCCTCCCCCCTCTGTAAATTACCCAGAGGCTGGATAAGCTGAAGCAGCTCTTAGTAGAAGCAGCCTAATATCTTTAGAATTTTGCTAGTCACAGCATCAGGCAACTTCAAAAGTTAGGAGCTGTTTATCCTCTCTTAGTTACGCTTTTTGGTTCAGCATGGATTTTTTTATTGTTTCCTTAACAATTTGACATACATCCAGAAGTTAAAAATAGCAAACTGATAGTGCATCCATCAGCAGTCTTTTCTAAAGAAAACTGCACATACTGAAGTCCTATGCAGTGATATGCCAAGTCTATACCCTGTCCTCTGCTGGAGTACCACTAATTTTGCCCGCTTTTCTGCTCCCTGCCCCCCCCATCTTTTATTGCAAACTAACTACTTAAAAGCATGCCCATGTTTTACTGCACAGGTGGTCCTTCTCTGTATTTACTTACAGTGTTGCCTGCACTGAGTGGAAAACTTTGAAGTACTTCAAGATGTATTTTTGGTCTGAAAGTTTGTCTCTGGAAACTTTAATGGAGACACTACATACAGATAATAAACAATTAATGCTCAGTGCTAATGTGATTGACATGCAAAGATGTTCTCAGAACTGGGAAGTTTCTCCAGCTGGAAGCTCACTGTAAAAAAATTTATACCTCTGCTCCATTCAGCGGCAACTGAAATGATGTGGGACTAATAAGTGGCAGGTTTAATTACAGTTAGTTACTTCATTAAAACAGCTGTTAATTTAAAGTGGAGGGAGAATCTATTCTTTCGGCTGCCCAGCAGAAGCGCTCCCCACAAAAGAGGAGAGGCAGCAGTTCTGGTTATCAGCTCAAATGATTGCTTGAAAGGTATACAGGGGAGAAAATCCACACAAGGAACTGCAGAGGAGATCCTGTTTATAGCTGGTACCTCAGATAGATTTCATTAGGAAAAGACTGCCAAGAAATATTTTAAACTCCCAAGAAAACTTTAAGCAAAAGCAGAACATCTTGGACAAATCACTTGGAATTTTTTTTGCAACTCCTCTAGCTCACCACGCCATCCTAGCGGCCTTCCAGGCGATGTCGTTCTGTACTTCATGTCACTGTTCTCCTTTATGACCAAGCTATATATTTTAGGTAACAAAGCAGGTAATAGTTCTCCTCTGTTGGCCACTGCAGAGAATTTACAGAGCTCCATAAAACAGTTTACTGTGGGATGTACAGTTTGGGCATGGACGCTGGCTCAGAGAGAGACCGAAGGTAGAGAGACACTCCACTGACCTCTCAGCAGTGCTGTGCTCCTGCTTTGGCAGCATATCCAAGTAACAAGTTTTCAAGTTTTTGGTAAAAAGAACATACTTAGAAACAGGATGGGGGAAAAGTCCTAATGAAATCCCATTGAAGCCAGTTCAGACCACCAAAAACATACAGCAAAGGACATTTTTTTGACCAGAAGATTTCAAGATTTCAAACAACGGTATCTACCGCGTAAAGTTTGATGTGATGCAGCAAACCGGTGATTTGAGGATCTATTATTTCCTCTCTTTTCTGGAGAGGCAAAAAAGAGGCAAGCCTGTAACTTCTTTTCCACTTGCGATACTGTCTATGTTCCAACCCATCAAACCAGAATGCTGCTTACGCAGTACCTTTGCTCCAAATGTGGTGCTCTGGCTCCTGCCACCTACCCAGAAAAACCCTAAAAGCTGTGGTGTGTTCCGCTGTGAATTAGAACATAGAAATAAATCCTCCTCATGTATCCTCACAACTGTATAGTTTATGTTGACAGGCGATCCCTGAGACCACATTTCAGTGTGGCCGGGACCCTACTACACTGGGGTGATCGCTAACCATGAATCTGGGATCTGCTCCTACGCGTTTCCCGTTTGCTGCAAAGGCCCTAGGCTCTGAACGTGGAGGCAGAGATCTCGCAGAGACAAGCTCCACCAGGATTTGCTCCCCGATTCATCCAACATGTGCAGCAAAGGAGCCGAGATTCCAAGGAGAAAACAGCAACAATTATAGAACAGGGCTATCAGAGGATAATCACCACGTGCCAGCTCAGTGAGGAATGTGTAATTTAGGAAATAAAAAGACATGGTTATTCACACAGCTGCTCATCTACGCAACTACATTCAGCTAAACTTAAGCACATAGGAACAACAGCTGAGTGCTCCAACCTTTCTCAGACAGGACAGAGGTGGCCGGCAAAAGAGTGACTCAATTACCTGACGGCAGTACTTGGCAGGGTTGAGCCTCCCATCAAACAGAGGGATGAGACAGCCAGGAGAAAAGCGGCGTAGCAAACGAAAACAAAATGAAAGGGAATGGAGATGAAATAAGAGTCTCTTATTGATTTGCACTGAAGATGAATTGCTTAGTTATCACTGCAGTTGTAAATGAAAGCCATGCCAAAGGGGTGTAACTTCTAAAGGAAAACAAATTAAATATGTTTTCTTCCTTGCTTTGTGTAGAGAATGTGCCTGACTTCAGAAAGCCACTGCAGCAAAAGCTGAAAAACAAATAAAACAAAATAAATCTGTCCTGCAAAGGGAAAAGCAACTTAAAGCTGTGCATTTAGGAACGAGTTCACAGCCGACCTCCAGCTAAAATCACACACTTCTCACACTGAAGGGCACTGCAAGATGTCCACAAACAAGGAGGATATCTAACAGAAACCAGCAAACCCGGCATCTCAAAGCCCAGGTTGTCAGCAAGTGCTGGACCTCCTCCTCACATGGAAAACCTGCCCTGGGGACTGCCAGTCTAACACCCAAAGGTGAGCCACGTGCCTGAGATGTAACCGACCTCTGAAATCACGGACAGGCGCTGTGGGTTAGAAGAGGAGAGACCGAAAGGAGAACAACCTCCAGCGCCCTGCAGCGCCCGCGGGGCCAGCGCCGGGGAAGGTCCCCACCTCTCACGTCCTCGACCTGCTGCTCACACCAGCACTGCGGCAAAACTGCTCTGCTTTGTCACTGCGCCTTCATACGTCCTCACAAACGAAGCCAGATGCTTTAGTGATTGCGAGTCCAACTTACAGAACACATTGTATGCTCACAAATGATCTGAAGACTACGTTGGCTTTGGTGCTGACTAGACTTCCGATGGCTGAGAGCGAAAGCCCCGTCGAGGCGGTGTGCAGGGAGCCCTCTCTCCAACAGAAAAGAAGTTTCTAGCCCAGAACTACAAGATAATGGACTTCAAGGCTGCGGGGGTTACGCATGGAAAACCTGTCGCTGGCGCAGGACTGAAACCTGCTTATCTTGGCCTTTCACATGGTGTAATTTGACAGGGCCCATAGCACTTCTAAAAAGAAGGAGATGGAAATGCATCTAACTGTACTGAATTTATTTACTTATTTATTTTTAAATAGTGGCAGAAGTTAGTCTCTTCAGCTCATGAGCAGTCCCTATAGCAGTGGATTAGTACATGGGGCACAGCAGGTGGCAGAAGGTAAAATCCTTTACGAGGTTTGCCCACGCTGGTCAGAAATATATTTGTAAGTTGAAGAAATCATTATACTCCTGAGAGTCCTTGGGCAGGAAACGAGTTTATCATTTGCTAGCAAATGATTTTGACCTTTCTAGCAAAGGTTAGAGGACAAAGATATATTAACCGGAGTAATTTAAGGCAAGTATAAAGTAACAAAGAGTTACATGGCCTTGGGGAAGAGTCTGAAGTCTTAGTTGCCGAAGACGTTTCAGCATTTGGTGGGGTTTACTATTCTAAGAATAAAATTATCATCATAAATTTCTGGGGTTTTACCTGGATGGGACTGAAACAATTTAAATCTCTTAATAAAGTTTATTACCCACTTCATCTGTCACTTGATGCCTATAAGACAACACCGCGCCAGGCTGCCAGTGTTATGTTGTCAGCTCTAATGCAGATCATCTTTGTGATCGCAGAGACAGTGCTTGCACTCCACCGTAACCTCCACGGGTGTAATTGTAATTGAGTTTATGCTGGGGCTGCACAGCAGCATCCATTAAGGTTTATGAAGAACTCGGGTCCCTCAGGTGGCTAGATGAACTATGTCAGATACAAATATTTGAATAGATTCCTCATTTTCCCCTTGTAATCTAAGATTTGTTTCAACAAGCAGGACCTCCTGCTATGGTCTCCTGCCACCTGCATGTCCCACTTGCACATGCAGCCCATGAGCAACAGAAATAAGCTTCAAAACCAACTTGCGCTTCCAGATCAGGATAAGGCAGCTCAAGCAGAGCTGAGAGCCTGGTCCAAGCACGCACCCTGCCCTGTGCACCCCCCACGCCCCTAATCAAAGCCCCAAGGCACCTGGCACAAAGTTGCCTTTGCAGGGAAACATCTGCCACAAACAATTCTGACCGCATCATGCTGCCAGTGCCAAGCACTCCTGAAGCAGATGCTTCTAGAACCAGGACGGATGTTTCTGAATACCACATTTTACTTTCTCCTCCATAAAAATCAGCCATACAAAGACAGTGACACGCAATGCAAAGATGGATAACTCAGGAGTGTTACTCTCATAACTCACATAAACCAAAGAGGCATCCTTGGTATGATAACATACTTCCCTAGTGATCTCCCCTCAGCAGCTTGTTGTGCCCACATCTCACAGCTTTCCAAGGAGATCCCTGGGCACAGCAGCAGTTGAAAATGTTGGGTTTCACAGTCACCACAGAGGAGTGCTGCCAGTCCCTAGCACAAGCCCTAGCCTGGTGGAGGTCTCCTACCTACCTGAGGCCTCCTGAGATCCTCGTTCATCCCATGGAGGTGACATATGCAAGATAGATGGTGAACCACCCATGTTACAGTGGACCAGAACAGTAGTATCTACAAACCTGTAGGCTGAGATGAGAGCGTGGGTAACCTCAACTGTTAATTTATTAATTCATTTTTGTTAAAGTAGTTTTCTTCAAATGCCTTTCATTTTTTTAACAACAAAAAAAAAAAAAAAGAAGAAGAAAAAAAATCCCTCACTACAAACCTTTCCAAAGACTTAGCTTCCTCGTTTCTCCCTTTTTCCTTCTACTACCAAATAATTCTAGGTGCATGAGGAAACACATCTAAATAGATTTCTACCTGACTTCTCCAGTAGTTAAGGTCTGGACAGATCAGAAGGTATTATTACCCAAATGATCAAGAGTTTGCTTCCTAATTTTATCATGCCTTGGCCCCTCCCATTGTCATTTTGCTACAATATAAGACTACAACTTCCGATTGAAATACACTTTACTGTAATACCCAGGATAAGAACTTGCTGAAGCAATACCCGAGTTCATCGCCTTAAACAGTATATCATTGCTTTTTCAAATCTCAGATGGAAAGCAAAAATCCCTGTTGTGCTCAGATGCCTTGAACTTTGCTAATTTTCCATGTGCTGCCCAGATTATTGCTCCTTACATTAAGCATGTCACATGAATACGTGTGGTCCTCTCACTCTGCAACATAATGAAAATCACCTTATCTCATATCAGTTTCTAAAAGAGCACAGTTATCTAAGGTTATCCAGAACTTGCTCTATTTTCTGCTGCTAAATTAATGTTTGGGGACAAAAATTAACATATGAGAGATGCAAATACCACTACTGAAAATAACCAGTTAGGAAGTTAGCCCAGTATCACATACTGACAACGTTTGAAGGCAATGCACGGAAAAGCTGAGTGGTCAGTCCTGCTAACATGGGTTTAGAGGGTTATCTAGAAACAGGAAAGGCAGAAACAGAAGTTGGGGAATACGATGACTCAAATCTTATCCAAAATGTCAGCTAGCTAAGCCAGGGAGAGGCATTTCTTCCTAATGCTGCAAAAATGCATCTCAGTGAAGGAGGGGTTATGTGTTGTTATTTTGAAAGGGGCCCAAGTTCTCCCACACTTTTCAGCAGAATGATTTTCTTCTCAGGGTCAACTCGCAAAACAGATGAGGACAATAAATGCCTTCTACCCAACATAATAAGGACATTTACATGGAATATAAATTCATTCTCTCCCTGATTCACAACAGGGATTTAAACCAAGTCCTCCCTTTTCCAGAAAGCATTTCTGCTATGGAACAAAAGCATGTTCCGAGGCTGCGCTGTGCAAGCCATGGAGTGCATCCTCCTGGTGAGCACAAAATGTCTCTAGAGAAGCCCCAAGAAGTGAACTTTCTGGGCCGTCCCTACACAGGCCAGGGAAGCAGGAAAGCAAAGCTTCAGAGCTTCTCTTCAAAGGTGTTATGAAAGGCTCAGCCTCTCCACCTGGAGCTCATCCAGTTCACAGCAGAGACTGAAACTAATAGTTGCTGAGCTGGCAATGAAAAGTCTTGCTGGCCTGATAAAAGCATCTACTTACCAGGCAGGACACCAAGGTATCAGTTCTTCTCTCATAAATATTTAAGTTCTTCAGACAAACTGGAAGAGTATTAATAAAAGACTGAGACAAACCCTAGAGCCTCTACCATGGTGGCTTGAACACATTGGCTGCTGGGGTCCTTCTAGGTTGTGGTTTGTCTCATCTTCAGCAAGGGCCATCACCCCGAAGCATGGGATCTGAGGCAGAGGGGTATCTGCCCTGCCTCCCGCCTCTCTCCCTTACGTCTCTGTATAAATCCAGCTCTTCGTTTCCTTTACCTCTGTGATGTTAAAGATACGTTCAAAAATGGGAATGACTTTTTTCCAGACTAAGTCAAGGATTTGATCCGAATAAATTTCTGCTTTGATTTTTATCTTAATGAAAAGAAGTATTTGTTAAAATTCAGACAAAACTCAGTTTTTCTTTCCAGCAATAAGAAAGGTTCACACAGCAATAACTCACACTTCCTGAGACTACGGAGAATAAGGAGAAAAAGAAAAATGCTTTAATAATAGTAACAATATTTACAGTTTGAAACAACTTCTCTGTCTCAGTGTTATTCATATTTCGTCTTAGAGAGTGAAACTGGTGCACCATTCACTAACTCAAACTGAAAGCCACGGCAGAAGATAACCAGGAGTCACACACCGTAGATCACGCTGCCCTTAACACCATGTCAGTGCTCAAAGAATTTTCTGTAGTCAGATACGACTTGAAGCACAAACTGTATTTCATAAAATACCGTTATCACACTCTTGATGGTGGACAGAATGAAAACCCCTGTTTTTCCTATGACAAAGTAACTTTTCCTCAGAACCACATGCTAAATCACAGTTTTAGTCTAAAGAAAACTCCAGCTTCCATTCAATGAAATATCAAACGGAAAATGAAGAGTTTTCAAGAACTGCAGCAAGATCTTGCCAAATGCTCCTCTGTTCTGGGGGTATTTTAGCATTCAGCATTCCCTAATGGCACTTACTTTTTGTCTACTTATCTAAAAACTGAGGTCAGATGGTCTACTGAAAGATTGCACCCTGATGTTACCAAGGCTCCAATTTTCACCTTTTAAAAAATAATTTGAAGTGGGGGAGGTGTGTGTGTGTGTGTGTAATTACAGGTAGCATCTTTTCCCTGTGATGTCTGCAGCAGCTACAATAATCACACCCACTTCAACGGTGCCTCCACCTTCTCCCACAGACCGGGAGCCCATTACTCATCCAGATGTTCTTCTTTAGTAAATGCTTTAGTGATGAACAGCTTCCTTGGTCCTGGCAGGATGGACATCGCAAAGAACTATGAAAGACAGAGCCTAGGATCATTTTTTTACAGACAGAGGGAAGATAGAAGTCACACAGTTTTGCTACAGCACGGAAGATCGTGGAAGTTACAACCTGCCTGAAACAGCGAATGCTGTGGTCCAGTTGGGGGACATACCTTCTTTCCCTCCAAAGTCACAGCCCCTTTCTGTCTGCCCCTCACTTCTGAACAGCCATCTGGATGCAAAGCCATGATTCACTCACTGGCTTGGTCATAATCACCCAGAAACTTGCTGACAATTACTGCGCCGGCAGCTCTGCGGCTCAGCGCCAGGAAGAGCTGAACTGCCCTCTCCTGGGAGCAGCGCAAGCAGCAGGGCAGCCTCCGACAGTCAAATGCATCATTAGCAGGTGGAGGAAGCTGTTGAAATGGGAAATGAATGCATCAGGCAGCCTCCTCCAGACGGGCTGCCCAGCTTTTGCAATTTACAGTTTCACTAAAATTGGCCTTTGTGTTTTGGATTCAACCTAAACAGCATTTCATTTCAGAAATAGGTCTTTTTGCATCAATCTCTTCACAGGTTTAAACAGGAACCTACGTGTATTTTTAGATTAAATCAATAGGGCAAAGATTAAGTGAATGCTGTGTCAGAACAAGAGCTTACAGGGGAGTTTAATAAGACTGACACAACACAGCCTGAGCAGGTAACCGGTACTGTACACAGCAGAAGCTTGTTTGCACTTAGGATTTTTCCAAATCTCCTGTTAATTTACTAGAAAGAAAAAGGGTCCCAGGTCTATGAGTGATGAGGGAAAGTAAATCAACCTGCAGCTGTAACCCAAAACAGTGAAAACTTGAGCTTATCGAAAGCCAAAAGAGCTTTCATTGTTACATGTTTTATTGATACCAGACTTGAAGCAAAGGACCTGTAGCTGGGGGATGGATTAGTGACAATATCACACAACTTCAGACATCATCAGTGTGCCCTTTTGGGTTCCTGCTCTCCATTTGAAAGACACTAGCACAGAAGAAAGCGAGGAGCTAGCTCACAAAGCCTGCAGGAGACAGATATATATATATTTCTGTTGAGTTTTTTTTAATATACATATATAATGTTTTTAAAGTAGTTCTAGCAACAGGAAGCTGGAATTGCCAGGAACATCTCTCCACCAAGTTATCAACAGAAATCACAAGGCGGGTGATTTCTGCAATTTAAAGAGTGGGAAATGGCAGTCATTATGCTAATTAGCAAAAGTTCTAGGGAAAACATCTAAAGCAAAGCCCACCAGGAATAAGATAGGTATATGCTTTTAAGATTAAAAAAAAATAAATTTAAATTGCCTACCATAGCCTCAGATGTTTTTCTTTCTTTGGGGGATATTGTGGTTTGGTTTGTTTTAAAAACAAAGCTCTGTTTCTCCAGTAACTTGTTCTTCTTTTGCAAGCACTTGAGATAAGGATGATCAGGTGAGTCACTTCATGAATATTCCTACGTCCATATGGCACGTACAGGAAATCCATTAGAATTAATATTTCTTTACATGGTTATTTATTTGAGTAAGCCATCCCTTCAAAAGGCTGCTGCTGCTCTCTTAACATAATAATCCTGATAAATTACTCTTTTCTTCAATGCTCCATAAGCAAAGAACATAAAGACTCAGCGCTGCTACATTAAGACCCATTATTCTGGCTCATTGCAAAGAAAACACCATATTTTTAAACACATTCCCCCTAACAACAGATGCCTCTGTACATTTTAGAAGCTTCAGATGCCATTTTTAAGTAAGATAAAAACCAACAAAAAGCAAGCAAGTCATCCACCACTTCTAATTATTAAAAACTCATTTGTTTCTGACTCCTTATTGCTCCCATGTAAATTTGGGAGATACTGCCATCCTTTTCCTGACTAACCATATCTGCTTCTGGACTTCCAGTCTGCCTGGGGTCTTCGACAGGGCTCTTGATGAGATACACAAACAATTGTTCAAGTGTTTTGTGTGTAGCCGGATACAATATCTAGGTCCTCGCTTACGTTTAAGCCAGAGTCACTCTGCTGAGCACAACTCAGCTAAACGAACTGCCACCTGCTGAGGATCTCCTGAGCGCCCTATGTGAGGATTTCCCATTTTCATTCAATTCCATTTGAATTAATTTCTCTGAAGAGGAATCGGGGGTTTCATTGTTGTTTGATCATGATCAGGTTCACTAAGACTTTAGCTACATGGGTTGGTTTGGAAAAATTTTAGTGTGCTCTACTCTTCGTATTTAATTTGTAGGTATAGTTTTTCTTAAGGAATGCCCATAAGCCATGGGAGGGAGCCCCATGAACATCAGATCGAGCGCCTGACCTCCTTTCCAGAACAAGCAGCTCTGCCAGATACAGGGACTCACAGGACTGAGGGGCCACAGCAATTTACGACCCCTTCATTTAACATTCTCTTTCTTCCCTCCTCTCCTCCCCAGGCTGGCATCTTCCCCTAACTGGCCAGTACAGCCCAGTACTGAGCCTTACTCTCACGAGGAGGGGGAGGGATAGACAAAAAGGCACAGAGCTGTCAGCATGAGCTGGAAAGCAGAAGCAGAAATGGCAGAAAAACCTCAAGAGCATGAAGCCTTAAAGATCTTATCCTGCCAGTCAGTGGTGGATGGGATGAGGTGGTGCTTACAGGAGAGAGTGGGAAGGAGAATCAGAATAATAAAGTTACTCTCTATGGACTCCAGGAAAGTAGTAAACTTGACTGTCTCCTCATCTTGCCCAAAACAGACTCGGTAGCTCGGAAGCCTTTCAAGGAGCAAAGCACTAGCAGCAGGTGGTGCCATCTGTCCCACTCTAATTCCTTCTGGCTCAAACAATTTATGTCCCAGTCAGTGAGGAAGGTAAAAAAAACCCAAGAAACCAACCTGCAACTGCCCAATAGCCAGGGAACAGGGGAACTGGAGGCAAAGAAGCAGAAAGCTAATCTATAGCTAAATGAAATAAAATTAAAATAATAATGATATTTTTTTTTTAAATGTGACTGCTAAATGATACCTTCTCTCCACGGTCTACTCCTCTGCCCCTGTGCCTTGAGATGAGTGATTAGATACAAAATCAAACCACTGTATGGTTTTGCCAGTAACACTGCTTCTTCTTTGGTGACACTGGAGGCTGGAGCAGGACCACAGCCCCATGAAGCTTCTCTTCCAGCTTTTCTGCTCTGCACTGGAGGGAATATAACGTCAGAAATTACTACCCTGGACATCCTTTGTGCCCCACACCCGTGTGCAGGCTGGTCTCCACTAGACAAAACCAGCCCACAGACACTTCACAAATAATTTCTTGAATATTGCATGTGGCATGAGTGGGAGCATCCATGAGACAAGCACAGCCCAAGCTGCCGTACGTGCACTCCCACATGGTACTGGTATTGCTGTAGTAACGGACTGGAAAGGGCGTGTTGGTATCAGAGGGTGAGGTTTCACGCGCAAGTTGGTGTATTCTGCAGCCAGGCAAATTTAGAAGTTGTCAACACTCACCTCCAGTGACTTCCTTCCTTCCCCTGCAAAGACCAGAGCCCAAATAAACCTTCCCACCTACACAGAGCAGCCCCTGTGCCCTCGCAGTGCTGCGTGCTCTGGGCAGGTCAGTGAACAGCAGAGCAGAGCGCTTCCCCGCCGCACCAAGCTGCACGGGGAGACCAGCTTTCACCGCTCCCTCCCTGTGTTACTCCAAAGTTAGCACAAGTATCAACAACCCCTGAGCTGAAATCAAAAGGCCCAGGCCACTGTGGGAGAGACTGCATCACATCCTCCCCTACTGTGCATCACTGTTACCACTGCCAACTCGAGTTTCCCAGCATGGGGCCACCCTTATGAAACAAGGGTAGACACTGCCTGGTGCATCCACTCTTCCCTTCTCTCACCATTTCCACCGGCGTTGCTTTACCAATGGCCAAGGTAAGGGATTTTCTCTGTCAAATCTATCTTATATGTCACAGGCAGTATTCTCTCTTATCTCTGTTTTAATATGTACCCATGTATTAAGCTCTTTGGAAAATGCTGAACAATAAATATAAGCTCCACACGATAAGCAAGACCCTGTTGCAACCTCAGCGAAACTAGCCAAGACCCATCGTGCTCTTTGGTTGTACATTGCACACGGCATAAGAGGCAATTTCTTCCACTTGGACTAAATCAGGTTGAGGGAAATAACACTTCATTCTCCTGAGCTCATGACTAACTTTTTGGAGCAGATGTCAAAACAAACACTTAAATGTAAGGTAAAATTCATATTGTAAGAAAGCAGCGAACCCCCCTCAATTTATGAACTGCAAGGTTTGTAACAAAGTTATGAGAAAAATAAAGGGATTCACTTCTGATTGATGAGGAAGAAATGACAGAAAGTATTTGGCACAGCTTAAATGATTTTCTTTTTTGGCGCCATTCAAAATTTAGACTTTGGATGAATTCCTTATTGAGGCAAATAAAAAATTTGCTGGCACAATGAGGAATAAGCTCCTACCCTAACAAATGAAACAGGGTTTAATTTGATTTCATTTCCCCAATGGTGCAATGAATAATATTCTTTCTGGACCCGTGTTTCCACTGACAATGATTGTGCTATTGCCGTGCTTGACACACTCGTGTTGCAAGCATTTTGCATAGGATGGTATAAAAGGAGAGCTTAGAGGAATCAAAGATGTCACCATGCTGCTATTGTACTTCCCGGATTTACCCATCCAAGCACCAAACTGTGGGAAATATCATTTGATACAGGTATGTATGAAGATAAAGATAAGAGAGGAAGGATGGTCCAAGGCTTAGAGGAAGAAGGGCAGAGGAGGTAATCCTCCTTCTGTGCCATAAACTTCCTAAAAGTGGTGCCTGAGCACACTTTCAAAAAGCAGTGGTGGGCACATGTTCCTTTGCAAGTGGAAGTTATAAAAAAAAGGACTAAACCAGCAATTTCCACCCAGTGAGGAAGGAAAAGACCACTAGACTCACCAAAGGGATTAAACACACTGGGCCAGAGACGTTCCTGGAACAGCTCCACAACAGGAATTTATTCCAGAGATTAACTCAGTTTCTGATTTTAATTTTCACACAGCAATGCAAACACCTTTTATCCACCCTCTGGGTACCCCTTCCTTCTCCAGAGACAAACAACATTAAGCAAATGCCACCGCATGTGCTCACCGCCGCCTGCACTTCATTTTGCTTTGTTTTTTACACATGGACTTTCCATATCTTAAGCCTGCCTAATCACTTCAGGTCTGTGGGGTTTCAAGTTTGGTTTTTCCTTTTAAGAATTCGAGTTTGCTCCCAGTGCGATACGTTTCGATCCAACCCACAGACATGAATCCAGGCTGAAAGAGCCGTTTCCATCCGCTCATGTTCTGGGTAGGACCAGAGGCTGCCGTGCTAGAGCACAGCACCAGCCTTGCTGCCCTTCCAAGGCAGTTTCACACACTCATGTCTATCTTTTGGACTTGTATGGGCACTGCCCATTTTGCACAAAAAAGGAAACCGATCTTCCAAGAGCTTTACTCTTCACACTCAGTACGAGAACTAGACCTTTTTTTAAACATACCTCCAACATTTGGCCTTTGGCACAATAACTTCCCTCAGGTCCAGGCTTCACATCTGTTTTATGCAGGGTGACAGCACAATGAGAGTCATTGAATGCTATGGAGATGCTCACAATTCCCCTGAGATTACTCCTGTGCTATTACAATACTGAGCATGACTGAAGCAACAAGGAGAGGTTGCATAATTTTTTTTCAATTCTGTTGGCCACACCACAAAACTCCTGAGGCCCCTGAGCCGGGTGAGACAGTGACAAGTCTCAATACCCTTCATGTTTGCTATTCTGAGCTCCTCCCTCCAGACAGCCATAGCAATTCTCAGTCAAAAGCAGCTCTGACCCTTTCCAATCTCACACACAACCTCCAACGGAGCAGGAAGATGATGCAGACCCTTCTCCCATCACAAGTTTGGCGTAACCCAGCAGCTTGACACACCCAGCAGCTTTCACTCGCATAGGGATGCTCTGCTCCCCACGTCGTGCCCAGAGGTGCAGCACTCTGCGTTTTGGTCAACACAGCACAGAGGTGGGGAGCACAAACACTTCCCATCCTTCCTTGTCCCTTTACAAGTACAGTTACTCACAGCTCAGCAGCAAAGGCAGAGGGAATGGGAGGCTGGTGTAGGGCTTATGATACAATAACCACTAGTCACTAGTAACCAAACACATCTTACTTCCAAGCACTGAAAAACATGAATAATAAGCAGAGAGACATTCCCTGTTCCATCTGTATCACAAGCACTGGAATATGAAAGCTTCAGGCCTCCGCTGAAAAAGTCCTCTGGCAAAGAGAAGTGACCCAACTTCTCTTTGAGCATACTCTGTTCCACAGTGATGGAACAATGAAAAGACAACATTTTTCTTTCTGCTGTCAGTTTGAACTCTGCTTACTTGCAGCCTTAAAAGGAAGTGAATTACTGAGGGGAAAAAAAAAAAAGAAAGAAAAAAAAGAAAAGGATGACTGCCTGGTCTCCCTATAACACCTCAATACCAGATAAATGTTGCTCTTATAGAAATTAATATTAGCGCCCTTGGATGGCAACTTTCATTCTGTGAATTGGCCAATTACTTCAGAAAGATGCAGTGGTATCGCTGGATGATGTTATAAACTCATTTATCTGTTCCCAGACTTACCAGTACACAAAGGATGGGAAACACTCCCGGCTCTGAGTTTCTATAATGTGCTTTATTGATTCTCTGAAATGCCAAACTCTGCACTTGTTTACACACATGCTGCACTGAAAAGCCCACATGCATAGGAAATGCCCTGCCTGATTTTTCCCTTTTCACTGAAACATGTTGTATGAAAGATTAAATCAGCTGTAAGTAATGCCCATGGATTTTTGCTTATGTTTACAGTGCAGTTTTACTCAGAGTGAACTAAATGTGGATTTGTACGATGCAGTGATTTTTCAGCTCAGACTAGCGTAGGTTTAATAAACGTGTTCAGACCTGTCTTCAGTATGTTGGACCCCATGTGGTTTATTGATCAGTTTGTCTGCCCTGGGCTCCAGAGCTGCCCCTTCCCTGGTAGAGTCTGTCCGTACAGGATGTACAGGAAGAAGTGAGTCCGGTGTTCCCAGACCCGCAGTGTACAGTCACCGCACTCACATACATACACACGCAGAGTTTATTTGAACTTACATAAAAGCCACTTTTCCTGCAAAAGCCCAGGGTAATAGGAGTCAGGAAAACACCCAGTTGCCACAAAAACCTTATCACTCACTCTAAGGGTGCTTTCAAGCTACTTTAACACCACATAAAGCTTATTGTAACTAATGCTGCAGCTGATCAGTAGGATTTCAAGGTCTGGATTTGGTCTTTACACTGAAGTAGTTGCCAGTCAGAGATTTTGTTCTCTGGCACACACCTGTTCTCTTCATGCTCAAAGTTCTCACTGATACTACTTCCGTCTCCAAGTGTGAATGTTTTGTCAGTGCAATTCTACTGGTACTGTCCATCTTACCAGCAAGACTGCTCAGAGCTAGCAAAGAACTGACTTTTCCTAAGTACTTGACTTATTTAACTACTTCTGAAGCAGAATAATGTCATTCTACTACACTAAACATAACAATCATTGTGTCCACCAGGCTTGGTAAGACACTTCTCCAAAAAAAACCACAGCAGGCAGATGAAGAATATTTCATTTTCCATAGCTGGTTTCGGAAGAGGTCAAGATTTGCCCTATACTAATTTTTATCAAATTAACGGCTATAGCAGCCTGCACAGTACCCCTGTGAGCAGAAACATGCCCAAAGGCCACATTTGCTTTCATTAAACCTGCAACAGACTGTGCAGAAAGCAAGGCAGGAAGCAGACACAACCTCCTAATGGTTTTACTCCAGTGTTTCCATGGCTTCTCACCAAAACAAAGAGTACTTCGCAACACTCCAGCAGATGCTGCTCTCTATAGGGTACATACTGTTTTCTCCTACGTTCTTTTGATGCAGAGATCAATCCCCAGACTCAGACATGCTCTGTACAGCTGCCTTGGGACAGGTAGGTCGCTTACTCCGATCCTCTGTGGAGTTCAGACACTTCTGTGTGTTGCCTTTGCATCTCCTCCTTCCAACCACACTCAGTGCCCTGCATGGGGCTGTCAGCAACCCACAAACTTCCAGAAGGCACAAGTGGAGCTCACCAGCAATCCTGAGCAACTGAAAGGAGAAAGACAATCAACAGCAAGTGGGTAATGAACTGATTTTTGGGGCTTGGGGTTCTGAAATGGAGCAGAACAGAGGGGGTAAAGGCGAGAAAACCACCCAAAGTCCTAAAGACCATCTTCCTTCCCCCTGCTTGCATCAATGATTTTTCCCCAATGACTAGAGAAGCAAACACTCATCCCATACATCTGTGTGTGAACCAGAAGAAAGAGGTTAATGTGCAATTCTGATTCATAAGCCATGTGCCGGCCCTCTCCCCCGGGATGTATTTCACCCCTGGAGTTTAATTAAACTCTCCTCCTTGAGCAAACAGTATATTCTCAAAAGATTCTGGGGACAGTTTACTCTTCTTGCATTTTCTTTTCTTCCTTAACTGTATGTAGTTATTTCGTATTTATACCACGCCTTTTGTGTATTCCATACAGCAAACCTAAGTACCATACCATTAGCATACTGTAGCTGCACAGTCTCCTTCCAAAAATTTACAGTCCCAGGCTAATCCCAGCTAAGTACAGAAAGTAAAGATCAATTTTGCCACATCTGAACTAGACTGAATTTAATTCCACCCACCACATTCAAATGACGGGTTGGGAAGCTCAAGATTCCGTAAGGTCCTGAGCTGAATTACAACCAGGATTAAAGGAACGGACTGGAAATGTCAATTGTGGAATATCCTCCTAATGTTTATTAACTTCTCTGTCAATGAGAATCGCTGCTCCGACAACAGACTGGCTCATGAAAAATCATTGTCCATTTGCTCCCAGCTCACATTTGAGGGTAAAGGACTTGCTTTCGTTGCTGAAAAAAAAAAAAAAAAAAAAGTCATTTGAGTTTCAAAAGCACTAGAAATGCTTACGCCCAGCCAGTCATACCCAGCGAGCCACTGAGCTCAAACTGTTTTACAGGGGCACAGACACAGCATATCAGGAAAAATTACCGAAGCCATTATAAACTTCAAAATCTCCCACTCTGGAGCCAGGGCTGAGGCTGCCACATGCACAGCTGGAGCCGAATGAAGGTCAGCTTGTTTTAGTTTCATGTCACCATGCCAGGCACTGCCGCAGCCACCCCGAATATTTGCCATCTCCCTAACCACCTTCAAAAAACTGGTTTAGCCAACGCCACACACTTTTGTTTGCCATTAGCTTAAGTCAAAAACCGCTGTTTGAGCATCCCCATGGTGCTCTTTAAAATGCTGCGCAAAAACCACACAGTGGCCAGAAATTAGTCATTAAGGACTCTGACTTCTGATGTTTGTGTTACCATGTAGAAACAAGTTAGCCATCATCCTCCTGACAAAACCTCACCACTGAGGAGCCTGGTACAATTCAAAATAATTGATTTGGTCCAGAGTTTAGAAAGTTAATAAAATAAGTGTATGCTGCACTACCTACAAACCTTCAGGCCCCAAAACCGGGCAGGTTGCATCAGGCTCGCTGACATGATAATACTAATTAGATAATGAAACCACAATGTAAAACAAATGATGTCTAGATAAAAAAAAAAAAATAGTGAGTGTTGGAAGTTTACTCTACGGGGAGAACACAAGCTCATGCATTATTGTGGAGAGGAGTAAAGAATGACTTATCTAATTGAAACTACAGGGGTGTGGAGGGAAGGGGGCAAGAAAGACAGACGGTAATTATATGAGCTGGAAAGTGGCCAGGACACTGGGGTTAGCAGCTACACACTTTCAGAAATCATTGCGAGACCTTATGTGATTACAAACCATCAAGAACCTAGTCCTAATTCTTATCCAAGTTACATTTGGCAGCAGGGCAAGGCAGTAGTCCAAGGCACTGCTTTCATTTGGGCTGAAGGACAGAAGTCATCTACACCCTTGCATCCCTATCCTTTACTGCCAACTTCTTTTGGTGGTTTCTCATCTAAACACCTCTGAGAGCGAGCCCCTGGTGAGACGTCACATCCCTGGAGCTGTACAGCCCTTGGCAGCCGTCCCCTCAGGCAGGGCTTCTGCAAGCAACGCCAAAAGGGTTGGTGAGCACTGCCTGAGCAGTCACAGCCCTGCAAGCAGCGCTGCAGGGGGTGCAGGGCAGTCACCTCTGCTGCTAGTATCCCAACAAATGCTCATGTTTGCAGATGCCTTTGCGCAGCCCTCTCTGATTGATGTACAGCCATCACTTCCTTTGGGGACCAACAGCAGCACCACAGCAGCAAACAAGCAGACAAAAATTCTCTCCCCCCGGATCTTAAAAACCCAAATCCCATTTCATCATATCTAAAACAGCTGCAATGATCCTCTTGGTCACAGAGAGTGTAGATTGTCCTGTTCTGAAGATATGGTGCTTGTTTCTGCTTCTCATGCTCTCATTACACAGTATTCCCCCAAGTTTTATTTGGAAAGGATGTGGCTCTCAGTTACACTGATAGCACTTTACCAGAAGTAGCCAGGATACCATGGAGCCATTCATTGCTATTAGAATTGCAAGAGGCTATCACAAGTGTTAAAATGAAATGCCAATACCGTGATTTGCTGTTCACAATATGGTGCATGTCATTTCCTGACACGATATAGAAGTAGTGTAACAGCTTAAGCTTATTAAATGTGCCATAAACATCTAAATTGCTGTTAATATTTTTTAAAGAATCAAAAAGACTTAAGTAAATATCAGGCTACTTAATTGGGAATAATTGCAGTTTGGTTGTCAGAGTCCCTGGAGCCATCTAGATCCACAGACCCAGCTAACAAGGGCTGCAGAGATGAAGCATGAGAGAACATTTTGCTCAGCAGAGAGCCTTTGCATTAAACCCCAGTTTGCATGGAATACACATTTATCAGCAACCAAGTCACAGGCCCAGATTTCAAAATACAGCAACTATTTGAGGCCTGTCTCCTAGAACTTCAGTTGACTTGTGTTTCCACCCACAGAACAAACCATTAGTTTTAGCACTGTTTCTATGAATATGCATAATGTTCTCATGAACGTACTGCTGGAATTGTGGGGGTTTCTATGTGTGCGCTGCTTCATTCGTTATGGGCATGTTTGGTTCCCTTTCTGCTTCAAAAGCAACTCTCTCTTATAAGATCAGATCCACTTTAGAACAACCACTATTTAAAAAATAAAACACAAGCTTTTTATTATCCAAAGGAATACTATTCTAAGCTTGGAACTTCCCAGCAGCTACTCCTGTATTATATATATGTATATATATACATATATATATATATATTCTTTCCAAACTTCAGCCTCACGCATCATCCAGAGAAATAATTTTATAATAGATAACGTTACAGAAACATGAAAGTTGCTATGGAAAAGGCTGTTTGGGCAGCCCCCCAAAGCCCCATGGTTTGAAGCATAACATGCCACAATTTCCTACAGGCTTGGTCAGGGGATCTGTTTTGGCACTTTTGGCACCCAAGATGCTAACCAGCAGCCTGGCCACCCAAACATCCCTGAAAGGACCACGGAGCCCCCACTGAAGAAAAGGGTCCAAACCCCAGCATGAGGGATGCACATTTTGGACCAGCGTGTGTCCCGTGTGTAGGCTCACTGATACTGCATTTGGAAGATTATATTGCAGGTTATTAGATGGTGGAACAAGAGAGCATTTCACTGCACTGCACAGGGTTTCCTCTGAAGGAAGGGCACAAGATCTATTATTCAGCACTTCAGGAGATACTTGCCCTTGAAAGTGCTGTTGAGAGAATGCCAATGTTCAGGATGACCTAAATGCTGGGACATTTTGGCCCCAGATAACATTAAGGAAAAAAAAATAAATTGAAAGGCAAGCTCATTCTCTTCTTAATAAAATTTTTCTTATCTCTTCTCTATAAATTCTTGCTCTCAGGGTTTTATGTCTTGGTCATTTTAAAAATCACATCAGGCACCAACCTGCTACACAAGTAACAAACCTCCAGGCAGTTATTATTCAACAATGGACTTAAAATTAATGTAGCAATTTTTAGTTACCTCCAAGCAAAACAAAAACACATTTCCTAAAGTTTCCAACTTTAAAAAAAAAAAAAAAAAAAAGACGCATCTGTCTTCTTTAGGGAGCAGTGGAAGTGTATAAGTTGCACTGCAAGAGAAAAAATAAATCAACATACAGAAGATGGCTTCTTGTAATGCTTCTCACTGGCTGCAGCGCATTTTCACTTGGCTGAATCTCACCTTTCGCAGGCCCAGAAGCAATGACGGCTCCAACGAGTGCTGCAGCCGGAGAGGACAGAACTGCATTTGGCTGCCCCAAAATGCCAGAAAGATAAGTCTGAACTAAGAGAGACTTCTAAGGGACAGCTTCCCAACAGGCATGCAGTAAAGGCTGGGTTGTTGGGTTTTTTTTCCAAAGGTGGAGAAAGAAACAAGGCTTATCAGTATACATTTAAGCATCAAAAAGACACAAAGAAAGAATGAGAGGAGAGGATCAATTCAGCCCTCATCAGACACTCGCTGCTGAAAAAGGGCTTGTCGATGTTCTTTTGCTCCGAAAATGGATGCAATTTTCAGTCCTTCCCCCAGCAACTTCACACTCTACTTGTGGGCTTCTTTTCAGGGTCTAATACAGCAATGAGGTACGCACACACACTCATGGGTGCAGATTGCTGTCCTGCAGGGCTGGAGGTGTCCAGGGAAGTGAAGGGCAGCTGCTACAAGTGGCACTGGCAGAACATTGAAAGCTAGAGAGAGACTAGACCTCCTGCCTCACTCGTGTTTTGCTGCTGCAAAAGTCAGCAGTCAGCTGGATTTCCAGGGATTACCAGGTGTGCAATGCAGAAACCTTTGCACTTTAGGGAAGTCCCAGCATTTAGTAGAAAAAAAACTGACTGCAAGAGAGAGCTGAGTTATGGAAGAGACACCTGTGGCTTGCTCTGCATTTCACCCAGGTGAAATTCCTCTACAGCCGAGTCCCCTTCCCAACAGGGATGCTTTGGGAAGCAGAGCTTCTTACTTAGCACGCGGGGACCTGTCTGTTCTGGCACAGATCCCCACAAAACCCCCTCAGATGACAAAATGAGTATCCATTCTGTCATCTTAAGCATGGAGAAACACTGGAAAGGAGGAGGTGGCAGCTCAGGAATACAAGCCCCAGCAGCTGTTAGTGTGTAGTGTCAATGGAAGACAATCTTGTGGAAAAAGCCCTCTATGGGGTGCCCATTTAAGTCACCACTTGGCTCTGAATGTCTCTGAGAGCAGATTAACCCCAGAGGCACTCCTGCCAGACCAACACGTGGGCTCGAGAGAAGGCAGACAAGTGGCCCAGGTACCACAAACATAAAACACGGGCTTGCTTTGGAAGTGCAAATTACCCAGCCAGAAATCCTGTCCTTGCTGGCTGGTCTACAAGGCGTAACACGCCTTTTGCAGTGCCAACACACAATGACATTTTATTCAGAAATTCAGTAGAATGACATCTGCTGCTGCAATGGCCAAGTTTCTGCCTTGGCAAAACTTGGACTGGATTTTAGCTAAGTGGCCAGACAGGTGATCACACAGTGAAGTCTCCATCCTTCTTTCACTGTTGGCTTTTCACAGGCATGCAAAGGGGCTAACACCTGATTTTGTAGGTGTGGAAAAGCAGTGCACTTCAGATTTCTTTGTGTTGGCTTGCTTGATGTCAGGGAGTAACTAAGTCTATGTGAGGACTGCCAAGGTCAGCAGAAAGGGAGGAGGAGGAACATCAGAGATAGGCCTTAGGCACCCCAGAGACGCATAAAAAGTGGGGAAGCTTTGGGTGGGAGGATGTGCCACCCTGTCTCTACAATCTGTTGCCACATTCACTCCATGCATACTCAGGATGTGGGAAAATCCAAACATAGCAGATTCTCTCCAGCAAGTTCTAGGAGGGAAAAAGAGGGAGAAAATAGTGCCCAGAGATGTCCAGGAGCATTACCAGGTGCAGAGGTACAAACTGAGTGCTGCGTTTGCACAAAGAGGTACAAGTGACTGGGCTGGAGAAGTATACAAAAACTTTCCTGGAAAAGGTCTTGTCCAGCTACATAATTTTGTTCTATTTTGAAGAAGTCTGGATGATCTTAAAACGAAGCAGAGGCTATTAAGAGAAAAAGGCCTGCAGGCACCAAACTATTCAGGTTTTTTCAGTGCTTTAGCTTAGCAAAGTTAGCAGCCAGGCTGAAAGCAGCAGAGAATCTACAGTCATAGAGTCAAGGCAAAGTGGAGGCACCTAAACCTGCTTTCCAGTCAGCAGAAGGCTTCAAAATGTTAATGAAAAGGTGTGTCTGCCAAAAATACAAGTGTCTTCCAGGTAATTATTCAATCACTTTTTTTACTGACAGGCCTATACCCACAGTGAAAACATTCACTGGAGTGGGAAGGGCATGACACAGGGGAGGAAGAACAAGGATTGGTGACACTCCAGAAGTTCCTATGTTTCATCCTAGGGTTCTGCAAGAGACCTAGGCACACGTCACCCCAAATCCCACCGAAGCAGTAAGTGCTTTGCAGCAGACAAGCACTTTGGTGGATGTCATCACTCAGATCACAGCCAAATACTTCCAGGCTAATACCTGAAATCCTGTCAAAATTAGCCAGTGCTTGTGCTGTGCAGCAGATACTCTGATTTATGCCTGCAAGAGACAAGAGAAGCCACAACCTCTTTGCTACTGTTGTCATAACATCCCTTATTTCGAGGAAAATTCAGAGAACAGGAGTTTGGGAAGACTTTGCAAATAGTTGATCGTGCAGAGCACGAAGCAGGCAGATTGCAGGAGGGATTTTCAGGGTTACTGCATGCACAGACCCTGAGGTGGTAACACACTGGACTGAGGGAGCTCCCTTTCCCTAGGCAGTAACTTGAGAGCTCGTCCCTCCAGACAGCTCCTGCTTGCCACCCCACAGAGCAGGGCGGCTTGACTCCCAGCCTCAGAGGAACAGCTTGCTTCATCCACAGCCTCAGAAACAAAAGGCAAACCCAAAAATATCTCTTAATTTTCACGGGTAGGCTATGTGACTGCAGACGAGCCGCATCCCGGAGACCACTCGGCTTCTCACCGCAGCTCCGCCAGCAGCAGCCTGCTCACGGTGTGTTTCTGGTTATTCCCTTTTAACCCTTCTGGCTTTGCATCACAGAAGACCAACATAAGGAGCCCAGGTTCACTGCAGGTGGATGGGAGCAGCAGAACTTGATCCAAAAGGAGCAAAATCCTGCAGCTGTCACTGAGATAAAGACTTCGCATGAAGTCTTAAATCACAGCGGCCGGCAGAGGCTGAACCGCACATGTGTGGGGGATTAAGTCACGTCGCGCTCCAGGCTTCCAATGTACAAGCATTTTAACAGCTACCTCCGTACATGCAGATTAAAAACATAAGCAAAGAAATGTAAAAAAGCGAAGTGCACCTTCAGCACGCACAGCTGGGGCCAGCTGAGGCCCGGCTGCCACGAAGCACTGCGCCGCTCCGGCAGAGGCTCAACCAAAACGCCATCTCCCCTCTCCTTGAAACACTCCTGAAACAAAGCCTGGCGGCTCAGACCTGCCAAGTCTCCTTTATTTGGACTGAAACTCACTCACACTTGGCAGCAGTTCGGCGCAATTTGAAGCTGGCTCAGACCTAAAGTGAAAAGATTAATGGGATATTTGAAATCTCACTCCCATTTTCCTTCAGATCTCACGTATGTAAAAGCTCTGATGTTTGTTGCTGAGCTCCTTAAAACATAATCTGCACAATGTGCCACAGTAAATAAACAGATTTAAGCAGCAAGCCTGTTTAAAAGGAGTTTATTTAGAAAGCACACGCATCACTAAAGAGAGCTTATTTCTTATCTAACTCCAAGCACTTAGAAGGCAATCCTTCAGGGGTGTTCTGCCGGCAGCCTAAGATTAATTTTGTTTGCAGCAATTATTTTCAGGATGTTCTCCACTCATATTAAGAGGCTGCAAGTTCAGTTAGTTTCTTGGCTTGGGTATTAGAGAAAAGCTGGAGACGTTAAAAAAACCTTTGGGCCAAACTTCCCCAGAAGAGCGGCCTTCCCCGCCTGGGCGGACTGGCCTGCGGCAGAGCGAGCAACTCCGACCCGCCGTCAGAGATCTGACTGCCCATGATCTCAACCCTGCTCCTCAGCAGTGGCCTCATCCAAACAAGCCAAGGCTTCCAAACGGCGCCTGGATGAACCCAGCTCCCACACGCACGTTTACTAGGCAGACAGAGACCTGGAGTCGCCCTTCCTGCAGAGGGGTTGGAGGGGACTTGAGCAACAAGCAACAGCCACGTTCTGAATGCCGGCCGTCACGGGGCCCACCACACCATCCATCCATTTTGGAAAGCCAGACCACACCTCAGTGACAAGTTGCACTCTTTGCATATAAATCACAAGTGTCCAAGTAACAAACAGCATGTGTTTAACAGCCTCTAGCAACACTTCAGGCCAGCCAGCACTCTGAACTCCCTCTGGAAATCAAGGAAAAGTTGATATTCTTCCTTAAGCTGGAAGCCCCCGAAGAGCCCACTGAAGCCTGCTTATGTTCACTGTGGATCAAAGCTCACGAGAGGGCAGGGGCTTTGATTTAAAAGGTTGCAGGAGAGATGATAACTTCAACCTGTAGGTTTCCCTCCTGCCACACTGACGAGTTGGTTTAGTGCTGAGTCAGGAGGGCAGCAAGCAGCTGCGAACTAACAGACACATTTTCTCTGCTGCTCATTCATCTGCACCTCTGGATTTAGATGTGGAAGGGGAGAGACCCACAGTCTCTCTTACCTCAGGAGCTGAGAAGCTGAATTAATGGCTTTGAATCTCAAAATATTATATCGTGATTCAAGCTAGATAAAGATTTGCACATTACTACTCCAATCTGAAGTGATTTAGTCTTTTCTAGTAGCAAGGAACTGTATTCTGTGGTGCAGATTCACACTTTAACATTCACATAAAGTGTTCCCAGCATCCTGAATCCCACCATGCCATCTCCTTCCACTCTTCCTCGCTCCCACTCCCACGAACATGCCCAAATCACTAATGTTGACGCAAGCGAGACTGTAGGTTCCCTCTGCTTTTTAATTCTGGGTCTCTGTGCCCTGTACAATACATCAGGCAGCACCATCTAACTGATTCAGGCAGCTCCTGAATGTTTGGGGTTTTTTTATCTTTTTTGATGCCAAAGCCTGTGGCTGCAGATCTGAGCACTCCCCCTTGGTACCAGACCCATGCTGACTGCACGCCCGTTGAGTAGAGAATTACCAGCTACAGCAAACGGCAACTGCTGTACAAAGTGGTTTAATGTTGCAATAGTGGTAATACTACTCTGGAGAAAGTAGGTGCTTCCACTGTTTCAGGAAATTCACTCCACGTGGCAACCTATTACCCCACATTGCCAAGCGCAGTGTTGTGCAAGTATATTGCAAACACTAAGTCTCCTCCATGTGCATCAGGAAAAATGCCTGCATTTTATTTCATGTATAACTCTACGCCCATGAAAAATAAGGCTGATGACTGACTGGTATGAAGAAATGACAGCCACAGACTACTGAGGAATACGAGTAAATAGTTGCATACAAACTATATAGCCCTCTGGCAGATCAGCGAAAGTGAGCTGACTATCGTGGCACCCCTCTCTCACTGCAGAGGACAACGTGTGGCCGGGGATGCACCCTGGCTTGGTTAATTCAGGGGGGGTGAGTGCACTCAATACTGATTGCAAGGTATCGCGCAAATTTAAAAATAATTTTATTTCCTGTATTTGCACAGTAATTTAGAAAAGTCACAGCGCTTTGGCCTCTGTCCTCTACAGTCCTTTTTTGTCCTGTAGTACAAAACCTTCAGCTGACACATTTCTCAATGAGCATTTCTTACCAACAAAACAATGAAAAGTCAGGTTAAATAGTGAATGGGATTTTCAATACACAAATAGGCTGCTGAGCATAGTCCACTTTTTCTTACCTTATTCTACCAGTAACTTTCTTGGAAGCCCCTTTGGCTTTCAGATGTAAGGCATACAGCACTGTTCTTCCTGCCTGCAGCCAAGAAGGATGAGCTGAAGTCCATCTGCCTCTAATTTGATTTTAGCATCTTTACACATTTGATTATTTATTTTAACAAGGGACAGATGTTCAGACAGACCCATTTTTCAAACAAATCAAGTCAAACATCTGGAAGACATCTCTAGCTACCTGGAATAATTAAATTAAAACAATCTGTAAAAGCAGGGGACAATGATACAAAGCTACATCATTATGGCATTTCATAGATGACTTGGCTGAATACAGAAATGTCATGTTTTTTCCATTGCAGCACTCCCTGACTCTGGCTCTGGGTGATGCTTTCTATGAATTTTTAGTGCCATGAGTCTTTCTACTCTCTCCCAAGGTCACAGCATTCAAAATGCAGAAAAATGCAAGAAAAAAATGCAGGATTTAATGTTGTTGGCCTCTCCTTTTAATCAACTCAGTTTCCTAAAGAATCACAGGATGAGCAAGTACCAACATTTTGTGGAGAGCAGAGAGAAGGGACTGCGCAGCTGTCCTAAGCCAGTGCAGCACACTGAAATATAAGAACTGCATACAAATTCCAGTGCAATTTGAAGCCATTTACAGGGTAAGGGTCCTGCAGAGTGCTGAGTGCTTCCCTGGTGTTTAGTACTGTCAGTCCCACCACTGTGAAGGTAACGAAGTGTTCAGCAATAGGAACATCAGGCTGGAAATCACACGTGCAGGGAAATCTCAGTTCAGACCTACCTACTATACAGAGCAGTTGTTGGTGAGCTGCACTTCACCTACCTTCTAATTTTTTTTCAGATTAACCCTTTAAGTAATAGGTTTTGGATCCTGAGATCCCTCTGCTTTAGGCCTTTTGAATAAACTCCGGTATGTGGATTTCAGCTACCTGCTCATCCTTCTTGGACACCTCCTGCACCACTGCAGCAGCTGCAGCTTCCTTCCACCATTCCAGCAGGGAGCCTTTGGAGACCACTCTCCGCAAGACCAACCAGCTCACTGGGCACTGGGTTTTTATTTACTTATAGAAAAGAGTAAAACATCCAAACAAATGCACAAAAGGCATACTTTGTTTTTAATCAGCCCCTTTTCTTTCTTTAACCTGACACATTTCAGCTTCTGAAAGCCTCTCCAATTTTTTCATGTTTCTCCAGTGATATCTCCAAGCATTGCTGCTCATTTCTGCTTACATCATCTCTATTTCTAGGTAGAGTCTTTTTCATAAACCAGAAACTTTTGAGTCCATTTCCTTAATTCTGCCAGACTGGCAATTATGTCTGTTAATCTACTGACCATTCTCACCACCCCTGAAACATTTTCTTCAGGGCTGTCATATCTCTTTGTTTTCCAGGAGTAACAGGCTGTTCCGGACTCGTCCGTCCACCCAACACAGCAACATACTTTGTCACCTAAAAGTTACAGATTATCCCCAAATTCTTTGTGACATAGAAAACTGTCTTTAGCAAATGTATTATTTGGCAAAGCCAAATAACAATGTGGCCCAGACCTCTTGCTGCTATCGTCCAACCTTGAACTTTCTTTGTATTGTCAAGCTGCTAGTTGGCAAAACTCTTTCACAGAGCAAAACATGAGTACGAAGAACATCCAACGGGGGCATGAGACTTTAGATGACAATGAGTGATTTCCCCCTTGGAGAACAAACAGGACAATAACATACAATAAGTACAATAAGTTCATGGTTTGTATCAATAATGCAGCAGCCAGATGTCAAAGCTTTAGGTGATATAATTTTAGAGACACAAAAGAAGAGCTCTCTATAAAGGAAATTTCTGAAACTAACCTAATGCTTCATTATGTGACTGTGCTGGAAATAGGTATGGAGGTACCCTTTTTGCTGTGTAATAGGATTTATACCTGCAGCGATCCAAACACATCTGCTTCTTTCTAATGGTCTCTGCTAGGGCAGCCCCAGAGATTTTTGTTCAGTGCATGGCCCTGTCACAACTAGTATTATCCTGGACCTTAACAGACACTGACCTTCCAGCCTAAACCTGACGTCCTCCAGCATCTTGCTACAAGGCCGGTATAAAATGTGCGCAGTGGGTGATGAGATCAGTGAACCAAAACCTGCGATCCTTTATGAAACATCAGGTTCTTTCCAGCTTGCAGAATTGTCTGAAAACATCTGGTACAAAAAGCCAAAATGTCACACTTGATAGTGTGTAGTTGTAGCTTGTTAACAGAGGTTGTTCACAGAGCTTTAAGCAGGTAGCAGGCATGAGTAATCTTCTGGTGGTAAAACATGCAAACCTGCGGTGGCTTACAAGCATGTTCAAACTGAACCTTTTACTATTTTTGAACAGCGTACTATCTATGAAAAATTCCTGACTGAATTCTTCAAACACAAGTGACACTTGAAAGCTGACACGCCTCTCCAGATCCTGCTATAAAGGATCCACTGGAAATTTACCAGTCCTGTTTTCTTGTGCTGCCCCCACCACAAAACCATCTGAGAAGCCAAATGCACATTGCAGCAGCCAGTACCAACCCTCTTCCCAAGCATTCTGGGATGCATAACCTGTGTTTGGCTTATAAAGCTTTGGAGCAAGAGCTGATTCTTTTCCTTTTAACTTTCACATATAGTACCTAGTATAATGAGATCCAGGAATGCTGATTCTACCAATTGCCACAAAGCAATTAACATCCTGCCATGACTTCCTTTAGCCTTTTCACTACTGATTTACTACAATCAGCTCTAAAGTCTTCATGAGTCTGCCTGTGACCATTAACGAACCTCAGAAACAGTAAAACAAATCCTAGCAAAGACATCATCTTTTGATGTCTTGAATGTCACAGACATTTCTCTCCACAGAGCAGTTCTAGTGAGTTGAACAAAAACTACTTCAGTGTGAGCCCCACGAAGATAAAAGAATACTTTAAGGTATGCATTTCTCCTTCTCAGGGTTGCTTTTATTGGGGTGCTCTTCTCCCCACTCAGAGTTGACCAGAAGTGGTGGGAACCCCTCCAGAGATGGACAGTCCCATTACTGTCACCCTTACAGGCACTGCAGCTACTGCTGGAAGGAATGGCCGGATTTATTAGTGGTTCTTCAGATTAAAAAATTAAGACATTCTCTTCACATCAGATGCAGAGCAGTGGTTCATAACTCCTGAGAGGGAAAAGGCCGGGTCTGATATATTTAACATCACATGTTGCCATCTGTGTAGTACTTAGCATCATGCCTTTGCTTTCTGCGTGCCAATTGTTCAGTCTGTGGTTCACGAACAACCCTTTCAGTAGGAGCATCAAGAGCCACTCAAGAGCATTTGGGTCACCACCCAACACACCAAGCACCACGCACCCTCAGCACCCACTCCAGGAATAACATGGAGAGTGGACAACATGGAGAGTGGTTACGTGAGCTCTGCCCTAGCCAAGTTTTCACTTACTAATGGCTGCACAGGTTTTATGTGACTTTTTAATTAAGAATACAATAAAAGCAGTTACCATAGCAATTTCCACATCACTGGATACTTGTGCTACCTCTGAGAGTCAGAGGACCTTTTAACAGAAATTCTTACCAACACACCATGTGAACTTTCTGATTTTTAGTTGTTTTCGGAAGAAAAGAAACATCTCAAATTTCCTGAGATTTCAGAATCCTATTGAAAAGTGGTGTCTTTGTTTCAAGGAGGAACACTGTATAATGCGTAGTAGAAACAATACATTTCAGAGCAGACAGAAGAAAGTGGCTCATTGCAGAAGTATTCATCATCCACAAAGAAGATGGAAAGATGTCTGCCAAAAAGAAGCCTCTTGCTCCGTCAAAGATACAGCATGCTTAAAGAGAAGTTTTGTTTCCATGGTGACTGAATTTGGAGTAAAACATCCCCTGCATCAGACATTGCTAAATCAAAACCCCAGTCGCTTTTGTTCACACAGCAAGCTGGGTTTTTAACCCTGCCTCATCCAAACAAACATTTAATTAGTATTTTCCTCTCCCATTTTGCTGTGTACAGCTTCTCTTTGTAAATGAAGCAGGAAAAAGCAAGGACGTGCAACTGACTATGAGAAACCTGATCATGCAATCTTAATAATTAGAAATAACACTAGTTTTCAATAGCATACCACTGTTTTTGAAAAAACACTTTCTAAAAATATCAGCAACAAGCTGTCCATTAAACACAATTACCAATTACACACAGGCCAATGATGTACAAGTTCTTTATTTCCCTCACCTCTCAGATATAAAAGCTAACCCTTCCCTCATACGGGCAATCTCACACTTCCCTAAAGAATGGGAAAAAAAGGATTCTCAGCAGCCAGCTTTGAAGGGACAGCTACCTGGAGCACAGCCAAATGTAGGAAAGGGTGATTCTGAGCTGAAGGTCCTCAACAGTCACATTTTGCTGAGTCGCCTGCCTGTTTAAAAATTGGATCTCATCTATCTCACAAAAACTGGCAACAGCTCCACTTCAACCAGTCAGATTACTGCCAGTCAGACCAGTACCAGGTGCTGGACTC
Source organism: Falco cherrug (assembly GCF_023634085.1). Classification (NCBI taxonomy): domain Eukaryota; kingdom Metazoa; phylum Chordata; class Aves; order Falconiformes; family Falconidae; genus Falco; species Falco cherrug. The sequence continues at coordinate 6,338,598 of NC_073700.1, read as the reverse complement.
AAGACAAAGGTCATTAGCTTGAGCATCTCACCCCGTGCACTGCCAAGGCATCACGTGATGCAGAAGATTGTGTGACGGCAGCAAGAGATGAAACGGGAAACCACAGCTTTGTGTTGGAGCGGTACCAACAGGCTGACAGCATTACAGCTCTGCAGCACTGCACGGTGAGATGACAACGGGAAAAATGGTTGAATCCTTTGCTGCTCTGGGGACAGATCCCCGGTGATCTCATGTGTAGCATATCATTTTTGCCACTGAAATTTTGAAGGGTCAGTTTTAGCAATTGGGTTTTGTCTACAGTCACCAAAAGCAAAATCTGACACAGCCACTAAAGCTACCAGCACCTTCTGGTAGCTGCAAATGATCTATTGTCAAATGCAAGTTATGGGAGCTGTATGGAAAGGAAAAAAAAGTCTATGATGGCTCAAAATAAATAAATAAGTTGTATTTGAGATACAGAAGCTGGAGTTAACTTGAAAGGGTACTTGACAGAGTTAGGTGCTCTAGCAATTTGGCCAATACTTGCCAAGTTGCACAACTCTCAGCATAGAGGAATTTATTTTTTCCAGTAAACAAAACATTTCAGTAATTCTTTCTATATAAAAGAAAGAATGCCAGCTGCAAGCAAGAAACCTAGTAAGATAATGGGCATTGGATGTTTCCATTTAAATGTATCTGAAGGATCAGTCATCATTATCCAAGTTGCCCAATGCTTTCCAGTATAAGGTCCTTTGTCAGCTATTTATGCCATTGCCAAGCTTTAGGCTGAAAGTTTACATGCTGGGTGTAAGCCTCAAGCAATTTCTTTTATCTTTTTTTTATTTATTTCAGCTAAAGCAATACAGCTGTTTCTGAATTAAAACGAAGAAACAGTATGCTGCTTTGCCCACAATACAAAGCTTTCAACCTTTGCCTCGCTTGGCTCTACCCACCCTGCAAGTGAGAGCACAGCTCAAAGATTTGGCAACTGGTGGCACTACAGCAAGAATGAACACTTTCTGCCATCTCCAGGAAAATCCACCCAAATCTAGCCACTTTACCAGCTTTGGAATACAAAACCTCAAATGGCATGTGCCTACAAAAATAAGTATTCAAGATCCTTTTCCTGAGGCGTTGCACTCTACATTTTAAGGCCAAAGTGTAATGTTTTGTTGACTACTGTCAACAGCAGTGTTCAGAGTCCCATGCTACACATGCAGCTAAGCAGGCAGAAGCCTGACACTGAATAAAACATATCTCTTTCTGATCCTTTGGCTCTGGCTACTTCTTCAACAGCACGTTGCCCCGTCAATAACTCTCACTAGGCTGACTGTAGAAACCAACAAAAAGAAAAAGGCACAATAACAATCAAGCCAAATTAATTTGGAAATTCAAAAGGTTCTTCATCAGCTTCTGAAGATGGGAATTTTTCACATCCAGTTTCAACAGAACCTGCCACACAAGAAACAATTGAGACCTTATTTTCCCTTGGAGCAGAGTGAAATGAGTCTTTCAACGAAGTTTGTGTACAAAAGCTGAGTTTCTGAGTCCTTCCAAAAAATAATTTTTTTCTACTTTATCAAATTAAATGCAATGTTTTCACTCAAATGTTATTTACAAGCCTTTTTATTAAGTCAAATATTGAGATATCAACAGTTTAATTCTTCAGCAAGCATGATGATGAACGGGGCTCCTCTCAGCTCACTTAATGATGGGTGTCTAACAAGGTGGAATGAAGCGGTCTCTAGAGATTCCTGTCTCTCTCAGCTAGCGACTGAATGTAGCTAAGACCAGACATTTATAATTTCTAGGCAGAAAAAGCTAGATTAAGTGAGTCCTATCCAAAGATTAGTTTTATTAAAAACACTGGATATCAACTACTTCTGCTCCCAAAAGAAGGAACTGCAGGATGAAAGCTTGGCTCTCCTCACTTCTGTGTGTGCTCATGTCAGGGATTCCAGCTGCAAGCATCAGCTTGACTTGCGTTGCTTTCATCGTACTTTAAAGAGTTTTCTTTAGAACTGAAAAATGAAATACTTAGAAATACAGCAACAGTTCGTTAGTGCTGAGAAGCATTTCTGGATCCTGCACAGTCACGGCCTGGGAGGAAAGGTTCTCACCAAGTCACAAAGTGCAGAAAGGATCCAGGGTGGGGATACGGCCCTTTTACAAGTCTCAGCCAAGATTGCCATCTTTAAAAAGACAAAAGAAAGGAAGAAAATAAACCCTTTTTCTTTAGACATGTCACTAACGTGCAAGCATGTGTCACAGCTCCACTACAAGGGAGCAAAACCAATCCATCCCACTGGTTTGTGCCGGCACGCAGTGAATTGTACCTCTAACTCCCACCAAGGGAGCTCAAGTTCTTCTGTCCCACAGCCTCTTTCTTTCATCATGTTACTTGAGCTCCTTATGGCTGCCCACTTTAAAACGATAGCTGAACCTTTTGTTTTACATTCCAAGTCAAACAGTCCCATATAAGGGTAAATCCAGCATCCATATGTTGATCTATTTTGAGGTAGGCTTTGTATCTCAAGTTGCTGCTCGGGTAAAAACAAGCTTGGCTTTTTACCATAATCTAGTACACACAGGCAGACTAGAAGTTCAGGGTTGTCCATTTCTTCCACAATTTATGTTTAGTTTCATTAACTTAACAAGTAGGTGACAAAACAAATACATCTATTCAGCACAAATGGAGCAGCATCCTTTTTTGAGCTTTCTTTCTAACTTTTCATAAGTCCCATGCACCTAAACAAGGACATAAATACATCGAGCACTAGAGCTTAATAAAGGTTTCCAGTTACCATGTTTTCTCCTCTTCAGTCTTAAAACTGACATTCACAATTAATGTCAACAACCAAAAAATGATGTTACAAAAAGGTTCCAATATAGAAGAAAATATTTGAGATCTATTGTGCATTGGCTAGGAATTTTTAAAATGAGACTGGGAGGAGAAGCACACTGCATTTTCAAATCAACTAAACCCAATGGTCAATAGGTTATAAACTGTTAAATAAGATGCCTGTTCATACAAGCTCTCTGTGATTTACTCATCAGCACTTATGAAACAGTAAGAGTTTACTAATATAATCACCAGAGTCTGTTACTCAAAGCACCCTTTACAACATTCTGACAACTGGCCTTTCTGAAGGATGAGTAAAGGATGGCAATGAGCAATTTGGAAACAAAGCATCATGTCACTCAGCTCTATCAAAACCCACAGACTGCAAGAAATTAGATGGCTTAGTGCAGTGCCACATCTCCAGCAGCACTTCAGCCTGTCAGCATCCTGGCACAGGGAGCCGGCAATTTTGCGTTAGCCATTACTTGCCCTGCAGATCCAAGAGTCTTCCAGGCTCACTGGTGCTCTCCTTCCAGTTATTCTGATCCCAAGAGCACAGTGATTTTCTGCCAATTTTGCATACACTGCTGTTTCCAGAAATTTTAGTTCAGTGTTTACACGTGTTTCACAATGATCACTCCTAACAACCATCGAGAGAGACAATATTATTATGTTTTAATTTCCTATGAACTGCCGGCTAAGACTACATAGAAAGTTGTGAGTGCCAGATGGTCCAATTTATTTTATTTATTCTTCCAGCATCTTTATAGAGCCATAGGCACTTTACACATTTCAGCATTTAAAATCATAAACACTTTGCCATCACCCCTAACATTCTGCCAGTTGCCTTGGCTGTTACCTTTGCTGTATCACCAGTTACCAGTCAGCACCACAGGCTTGCCAGCACCATGGCTGAAGTACAGTGAACAAAACTACAAACCCTGAACTAAAACACTTCTTAGACAATCTGACTGTCGAGCAAAGCCTGATTGATGGGCAACCACAGTTTTTACTGGGAAATCCTCTCGCTGGCCTTGGACGGTGAAAGTCAAGTATACAAAGCATAACACAGCAGCATTTACTTTATTGTAGCTCAGATAAGGACTTTAAACACTTAGTAGAGACAAGCAGAAAGTCTGAGCGCTACTATTTTTATGTCTCCCATTCGCTCTAAATTGGCTGACTTAAGAAGGTGGGTTACTTAGATCAGTCATCGATAAATAGTGGAAGGACCATCACCTGGAAGCAACTGTCTTGATAACAGACAGGAAATACTGATACATTTCTATCTTACTCTGAAGTATATCTATGAAGAACAAATTTTTGTCAACAGCCAAATAAAAAAGAAAAACAGAAATTTATGAAAAAGCCATTTGAATTTACAGATCCAAATCAGCAAGTGTGAAAGTAGATACTTGAGTGTTTTTCTGAGCTGAGATGGGCTGGAGCACTTCACTGAGTCAGGATCCACCTCCCCCTCCAGGAATAAATGGAAATTATTTACTAGTCTTTTAATTTCAGTATATTTTTTTCTGTCTGAGAATTCCCGTGACAGATCCTACAACACAAAAGAAAAGCTGCTTTCCAGCCAGTCACAGATCTAGCCAATATGAAAGTGGGACCCTTACCATCTGCTACCTGGAAACAGTTCAACACGCCTCATTTCTGCAAGAAAAATGATGAAGGCAACTGTTGTGTTATTCACAGTTATATTCAACAACAAAACCCCTAAAATCTCACTTTCTTCCCAGTTCCAGCCCATTGTCAGAGATGCCTCCCCTCCCAAGCACAACTTGGTCTGGAACTGTCCCCAGCCTCTGGGTGTCTGGACCTTCTGCATCCTAGCAGCTCCAATCCCAAACAGTTCATCTACACGCTGATTTGGGCACAAATCAGCACAAAGTCCTAATCAGAAGAATGTGACATGCATTTCAGTATTATTAAACATTCCCAGTAATTTTACTGCAGATTTTTATTTGACTTTTTCTTTTTTCCTTTGTTTTGGCACTTACGGAGCTATTAGATTTGGGAAAAAAAAAAAATCTGACATCACAGAAAAAGCTGGAAGCTACTTCACTGAAACCAGCAGCCATGGAGAGAGTCTGGTTTTATTACTCATCGTGTCATTTAGGTTCTCCTTTGTCACCTGTGTTGCTCAAGTCACTTTGCTGTACTGTGCATTTACCCACCAGCCAACCAACAGCCTTGCTTCTCTGCCATAAGACAAGGCAATGTCGTAGCATGGGCCAGTCGCTCAGGTGAAGGGACAGCTTCCACCTTGTTTATATGGAAAATGGTAATGTGAAACAGCCTTAACATATGAGATATTCTGGATCAGGTAACATAGTCATCAGCCTCTGCTCCTCGGAGACCAGTAACCCTTGTTCAGCATCTCACCTAGTAAGAAAGCTTGGCTATCTGTAAAAAGTGCTAATTAACTAAAATTCCATTTTGAAAAGACAGTATCTGCAGAGAAGAGTCTGGCAAATGTTTCTTTTTCAAAGCATTTGATTTATTTGAACAAAACACTTCACTTTAGCTTTAATTACAATTTGATCAGCTATACTACCACTTCCCAGGGAACTACAAATCTGCAGCAGCCATACTGGCTGGATGAACTTTATGGGGTTTTTTTTTGGTTTTTTTTGGTTTTTTTTTTTTGAAGCGCTGTAAGTCAGCTGTGTCTTTTCTCCGGTTGAGAGCCATACTGGATATAGCTTCACAGTCCAATTGCAAATACACTGCCTGGGGAAGCTGCTAATCCAGAGCCCTGCAGCTGTATCATAATCTGAAATAACATTTCTGGAACTGCTGAAGATGTAGAAATTTTGTTACTCATTTGACAGATGATGGAGTTTTCCAGGCAGGCAAATTCAAAGCATCATGTAGGTGTTATTTCTTAGATTTTTTACGTAAACATCACTGAGAAGAGTAGAGGAGCGGGACAGAGAACAGTAGTTTCCCAGCTCAAACCATATGCTCACAGGTGGGTACCTGCGTTGCAGAGGGGATTATTTTATTTTTTTTTTATGTAAAGACGGTACTTAAGAGACTCACACTGTAAGCCTTGAGCTGTTGTTTAGAGATTACCATAGTTAAAAAGTTGTGGAGAATGGAGTAAGGAGAGCAGCGCTGAGAACTACTTCATGCTACATAGGAAGGATGTTTGGGGAGAGTTTCAGGACAAGCTGTAATCGAGCCTGGGTGTTATTTATTCAGGCATCCTGAAAAAAAATCCTTCAGTTGTTATGTGGGGGGTGGCAGAGGAGTACAAGTGATATCCCCTGGTTTGGAGCCAGTCGGGTGATGACTGAGGCTTCTTCCTCTGCTTTGTCTCTGTGGCCCTGGGAGGAGACAAGACAGGCACAAGCTGATAGCATAAGGGTCTCGGGGACACAGGCGAAATGCTCTTGGCTTCATGAGACAGTTCCCAGCACCCAGCCACTGCTGTCTCAGCCCTCCCCACTTCTCGTCTGCTAAAGGATACCCAGTGCAAGATTCCTGAGGATCTCTAAACTCAGCTCCTGGATCATATCACCACCACGATGGAAAATTAATTAAGGCAATACTCAAAATTGCAGAACAGAAAAATACTATCCACATTACTAGTATTACAGTGGACTTGGTTTTTTCCTTTCAAAAATCCCCAGATACTCCACGGGCATCAAGTTCATGATCTTTCCCACCGTAAGCACAGCCTGAGTAATGCAGTTTTGCACATGGGGCATTTGCCACAATTCAAGGCGCTGAAGTCATCCTTGCCTCCTGGCGTCGCCCAGCACAAAATCCACGGCTACCGGAGCTTTGGAAGGCTTGCAGGTCTTGCAAGTGTGATATTCTGCCTTGGGGAGGGAGACCACCTATCGTGCAGTTACATATTTACCAACCAGATCTTCCCCTGGCCTGGGTATGGAATTGTGGGCCAGGCAGGCAGACCTTGGTTCTGTTCCCAAGAAAAAAGGCTTTTGCTTCCACACGAGCCGCTCTCCAAGGATGACAGGGTCCCCAGAAATGCCGTGTCCTCAGCCCACACTGGGACATTCCTCAGGTACCTGTTACATGCATCATGTTTGAACGTCCTGATTATATCTGCCTGTCTTCCCAGCTCGGGGTGACTGCACAGGAGAAGCGAACCACTGGAGATGACTGCTGCTGACGGGCAGCCGGGCTGCGGCAGGGCACACAGCAGGCTGAGGGTGGCGTGTTGGCCAGGGTGTTTCTGCCAGCCCGCACCGCACAGGCAGCCGTGTGTGCCACAGCCGTGCCGTACTGCGACATGCCAGCTGCACGGCTCCGCGTGCCCTCTACTGACTTGCTTGCAGGATAACCCTCTTCCAGGGTCAATCTGGCTGCTGGCTGGTCTCCTGTTGGAGCTGCAGCTCTGCTGGTACAGCTAGAAGTTGATGTCTATAAATTCAAACATGGTTCTGGTGTGTTTTGCTAAATACACGTCAGCATCTGCTCTCCGTTTTCAGGAAATTCCCATTTTTCTATCAGCAGAAACCAAATCTAGAGATCACAAAAATGGGTAGAACTAACCGACAGTGAAACGCTCTGCCCACTTACACGCATGCTGAAATCGTGCTCTTTCTAACAAACATTTTTCAACAGTGACCTGAAATATTTTCAGTCAGATTCCGGAGTTTTGTTACATGCAGAAATCATCGCTCACCTGCCATGTTTCGCCCTGATTTACTAGTTTTGACCGATCATCTTGGGAAAGGCATTTCTGTTACAGAGCAGTGTTTCTGCTCAGAGCCCCCACCCTCGAACACTCAGCCAGGCCCTTCATCCAAACCCCTCTACTCAGCCAAGGGGCACTGGGTGGTTCCAACTAAATCACTCTGTTGTGGTTTGTGGGTCTTTTTCTCTTAGTCTCTGAATAACTGCAGGACAAAAAGACAGATTTGGATCCACCTCCTGCTTGCCCAACACCTCCATTGCGCCACAGCTATATCAGATGCTCCTGCAAGCCTGACTGTTTAAGCATCTATAAAGAAAACACATCGTATTAAACAGCTGCACAAACATCTCTTGGGGATATTTCAAAACTACCCTTATAGGTAAAATTTCAGTCACAGAATGAGCTTCAGTTTTTTTCACTGTGTCAAACCTCATTATATTCTGCTCTCGCAAATGGTAGAATAATTTATCTTGTTACAGTCTGATGAGACTCTCTGGTGCTAACGTTCCCCTGACCCACATACTCCCTTCTGAGCCATTTTGAGGGAAGGATTTAAAGACCTATATTTTTTAATTACTTTATAGCATGTGATTAAGATAACTTGGAATAAACTCAAGGGAAAATGAGGGCAGAAAAATTAACTCTTGAGAAAACAGCGAGTTGCTAACATGAGGCATACTTATTTCTTAAATTAAAAAAAAAAATAATCATCATCCCCTGCAGCTGCCTGCCCAGTCTGAAAGCTGGGCTGTACCATTTAATTTTTGGACATCCTAGAAATCTGAGTTTGAATTCTACAAGCAAGTCTGAGCTCCCATGCAATCGTACCCAATCGCAGGAACCAACGCTTCTCATCTGAACCCAGCCGATTTAAAAGCCGTACCCTAGATGTTACTGGAGTCCAAGCTGGGGCTAGTGTTTCTAGTGGATACGTGGATCACTTTAAAGTGACTTATCTTTGCAACACATTCTCCAAAAGTTTCACCATCCCTTTCCAGCCCTGCTTAGCTATTTTTTCCTTCACAGTTTGGATTATCTCCAGCAGCTGCCCATAGATTCCCTATCCCTACTACTGTAGATGTGGAGTGTCCACCTCAACCTACGGCCTCAAATTCACAGCCCAGACGTCTCTGTCTTGCTCTTGGTGAAGTAACTTAGAAGTGGTATTATCTCACTAATCATTCCTGTTTCATTTGTACTATTAATTTCTTTATTTTTTTTAAGGAATATCAGTTAAAGGAGTATCAATGATCACTACATCAGCACTGAGATTTCTGGACTCATGTTGTGACAGGAAGCAGAAAGCCAGACATGCTGGGCTACAAAGACTTGAAGAATATGTTTTTAGAGCCCAGAGGAGTTATTATTGACAAAGACAATCTACAGGTGCTTCATGAATTCATAAATGTGACAGATACTCTATCACTAGCAGAGTTCACACATGATAATTGATTGATCTCAGGGTAAAATACATTGCTTCCTTTAGAAACAAATGACAAAAGTTAATGATACATCTGATGTTACCAAGTTATTTTGATTTTTTTTTAATCAGTAAAGACACTTCCTCTGAATTAGTTTTATTTATAGCTGTTCAGACCAAACTAGACAGGAATTCAAATCGTAGAGTTTCAGTTCTTTGTAGAAATCTCTAATTCACTATGCTATCATCAACTAGGCTAGTTCAGCCTCAGAGTTCCCCCCCCATTTTATAGCACCTGCCACAAACCCTGAAATCACCTAGCTCCACAGAAGGCAGAGCAAGCCTGAATAGATGCCTTCATGGCGCTGCCTATGTAGGATATAGCTGTGGTCAGTTTGACCACCAAAGCAAGCTGGAAAAGCTTCAAGCTGTTACGGTAAATGGTGCCAACATGACATGTCAGAAATACAGATGTTTTCTAAAGACAATGGTGAACACCAACATGCTTTGTGTTACTAAGCCTTGTGGGAGCAGCCATTTCAAAGCACCTTGTCATGGTGTAGGAAGGGTGATTTTCATTTTCTAACGATGCAGTTTGATGTCACTATAACACGTTTACAGCAAAATTCCAAAGGTATCGACCTGGTAGCCAAAAGTCCCAGTCACGAGACAGCTGCCACTGAATGACATCCCCAGGTTCCTGTGGCTGGCTCAGTGCCTGAAAAGAAGTGAATGAGAGCCCAAAGCAGACACTTGTTCACAACCAGAAAACAGGAGAAACCTGAGCTTCTCCTTCAGAGAGGTTTGGCTTTTCTAACAATCAAAACACAACACGGTAACAAGAAGTAGCTCTGTCTATGTCTCCAGGCTCACCTGCTCCCTGCTATTGCCCTTCCCATGCCTGCTCAGCCAGCATCCTTGATCCCTTCCACCGTTCTTGGCCCCTACCTCCCTCCAGCCTCTCAAAGGAAATGGGCCATCATATCTGGGCCCATCATCTGCAAGCCCATCAGCAGAGCTGGCCAAGTCCTCCCCCACCCCTCACTGGGAGAGGAGCATGCAAGTGATGCAGAACTACAACTGCAAATTTTGCTTCTGAACAGTTATGGATAAGGGGAGAAAACACAAATGAGTTAATGTCAGATATACTCTTCCTCTCAGCATTTCAATGACCATGTTAACTTTCTGCTTTATAAGCTGTCATTCTACTTTCAGGGCGAATTAATCCCACCAACCTGGCAGCACATCTAACAATTAATGAAAGTAGCACTAACACTTCCCCCTTCAGCACTGTGTGGTTTTAGGCTTTAGCAGGGCCAGGCCTTGTGCCTCTAATAGGCAAATTCCAGGTTTTAAGATGATCTAAATCTTCAAGTTAAGAACTAGTTCTGTAATTGTATTTAATTTTATCCCTTGTTTTAGACAAAATCTAATTTAACAGGTCTATATTTTCTTTCCTTGTAACATGCAAAAGTGCCTTGCCTAAGTGGATTCAGAGATCCCCAGGAACAGCAGTACCACATGAAATAAGTGCTCACCATATAGTTTTCACTGACTCTGATAATCCTGAATGCAGCACACTGGCCTACAACCTTTCCTTGGAGAGACAGGCTGTAAGAGGAGGTAATGTGATGGAGCACAAAGGAATGAAGGCGTGTCCTCATTAATACTTGTAACAAAATTCAGGGATTGTAAAAGTACTAAAACAGCGACTGATTTTACTGCTACGTACTGGCTGGCAGAAGATACATGCCATTGGCATGGAAGGATAGGAAACGATGCTGCAGAAGTGAAAGTACACAAAGCTATCCCAAGGGAAGCTGGAGAGAAAGCTTGATACTTGATGTCAAAGATTTTCATTTCCAAAGACCAGGATTTCACAGTAGACAGTAAGCACACCAAAAAAAATTATCTATATTTTAAGTCTGCCACACCTGTTTCCTGTTTATCCATCAGGAAAAAAAAAAATCAAGTCGAAGGCTTTATCAAACTTGTCAAAACGAGAGGATGCTCCTACATGTCAGCCTCATCAATCAACTGCTGCCATTGCAGGAAATGCAGCATTAGGTTTCACATGGATAATAAACACTTTTTATATTTGACATTGATTTTTAGCTTGTCATTTTTTTTATTAATAGCTCAGCCAAAAAAGGAAGAAAGAGTGTAAGGCAAGGCAGTGAGATAAGACTCTTAGCGCACATACTGTGTTTGCATTGGCCCTGTCCAGTGAAGAAGGTTAAGCCTACTGCACAGGACAACTGACCTTCAATGCTGTAATGTTTTTATAAGGCCATCTATTTTAATCTTGTTTTCAGAGTTAGGAGAGGACATGGAAGATAATATTACAGGTGGGAGAAACATCTGGTTTCCATATAGTTATATATTTGTTCAAAACTGAAAAGGCTAGATAAAGCTCACTGTTTGCGGATTTATAATACTTTATCAATGACTGCTGTTCATTCAGTGTCATGGTTTCAGCTGGGACAGAGTTAATTTTCTTCTTAGCAGCTGGTGCAGTGCTGTGTTTTGGATTTGGTGTGAGAACAACTTTGATAACATGCTGATGTTTTTAGTTGTTGCTGGGTAATGTTTATACTCAGTCAAGGACTTTTCACAGTTTCTCAGGCCCTGCCAGCGAGAGGGCTGGAGGGGCACAAGATATTGGGAAGGGACACAGCCAGGACAGGTGACTCGAACTAGCCAAAGGGATGTTCCGTATCGCAGAATGTCATGCTCAGTGTATAAACAGAGCAGGAGGGTTGGCTGGGGCCTGTTAATCATGGCTCGGGGACTGGCTGGGCATCAGTCAGCAGGTGGTGAGCAACGTGTTGTGCATCACTTGTCTTTTCTTCCTTCTTTTTGGATTTTATTCCTCTCCCTTTCCGCCTCCTTTTCATGATAATTATTATAATTATTGTTGTTATTATTGGGTTTATTTTGGTTTTTTTCCCAGTTAATATATTGTTTTTATCTCAACATTTGAGTTTTACATTCCTTCCTGACCCTCCTGCCCATCCCTCTGGGGCAGAGTGGGAAGTGAGCATCTGCGTGGTACTTGGTTACTGGCTGGGGTTAAACCCTGACACTGGGGAAGTAGCTCCAGGCTTCATTCCTATGAGAAAGGAGACAGCATTTACAGAAACTGTACCTATTCAGCTCTGCAGACACCTCAGACTAATCTGGCTTCTGTATCCCAGAAAACCAGGATGAAATGAAAACTCCCAGGCTCTCTGAGACCCAGGGCTCCCCACGGCATCCCCATGCTGAGGTGGCAGTGGTAACCTGCTGCCACTTTTGGCAGGATGCTTCACTTGAGGCAGGTAACTCATCCTTGGCTGCTGGGGTTTTTTCCATCTGTATAGGAAGGAAAATTACTACCTGACAGCAAGAGGGCGAATGATTAGTTAATGTTTGTGAAGTGCTAAGAATTGTTATGACAGACCTTGTTTCTGCCAAATGCAGGAAAATCAATTAATCCATCTCAGTGCCAATCCACTTTGGTTCCAATCAATCTAGTAATCAGCTGTCTGAATGCTATTTTCTATCAGTTGCACATATGTTTTTCACCTTGTTTTAATACAAGCATAGTTTATTTTGGGGGAGGGTGGGGAGGGTTGTAAGCCCCCCTCATGAGAGTGAAATTAAATTTCACACTATTTTTCCTTCTTCACAAAGTGCTTACTCATCTCTAATCCCTGTTCTAGCATCAAGCCAGGCACCAGGGAAATATGTATTCAGGTTAATTTCTACAGCCAGTACCTTGGTGCACCTCGAATGAAAAAACTGCCTATGGTTGAAATGCAAAGATGCGTACTTTTGGTGAAGCAAATGGTTGGAAGTTGCTCTCCAACTACACAAAACTGTTTCTGCAAGATGTTAGGCAGCTGGTGTGCTGCGGCTGCTGCTTATTGTAGTAACATAGTATAGTCATCTCATTGCTACTTCCAACCCCCTCATCTATTTAGTACAGTCGTCTTTTGTTTCTCACAACTAAAGCACAGTGTTTTTCTCAGGAGCGTGCTTTTGTTCTGTGTCCTGTCTTGCATAGCGGGGCCTTAATATGGGCTTCTACATGCTAAATATCAATGTTTAGCATTTTCATGTCTTCCATTACGGCCATTCTACGTTGGTTTGTGCTGCTGTAAGGGAAGAATAAGCAGTTGTATGCCTCCAGGGTAATCCTGGTCTGAGGGGAAGCAAGAAACTGAATTTTAAATTCAATGCCTCATAAGCCAGGCAGTTTCTGCTGATTCAGGTGTGTGTGTGACAAGCAGCTGCCCGGGGGAATCCAGCGCTGGTTGCAACCCCCCCCCCCCATGGGGCAGAGGGGAAACCCTTCTGCTTGTCTGACATTGCAGAGGAGCCTTGGGACAGCTGTGCCAGCCTGTGCAGATTGTAAAGGGACACTAAAGACAGGTCGGGCAGATGGGCGCACAGCTGAGGTGGAATTACTACAAAAGCTGGACTATGAAATCTGCAGAGACACTTTCTTCAAGAAAGCACAAGTCTGCAGCCCCTGGGTCCCTAACTCACAGCCTTGGGACCTGTTCTTCCAGCAGACATTTAGTATGCTGAACAGTGGCATACAGCGAAGTCATGATAATCAGGAGAGTCTCAGAATAAAGTGGCAGCACATAAAGCTAATTCAGCGTGTTAATAGTGCCCCAGGAAACATAATACCTGTTCCTTAAGTGTGTAGCAGAAAGCTTCATTAAAAGTTTATTTTGAAGTAATTTTTGTGCTCTTTGTTCTCTCTTAGTTCCTTTAAAGTTGTTTGGTAGGGGTTTTTCACCTTGAAAACAAATCATACTTAGAATAAAGAGACTGCTGACCTACATTCTCACGGCTGTATTATATTTAATTGTGAGGCACGTCAAATGAAATTCAGGAGTGATCGGCACTGAGACAGCCTGTGAAAACACCTACCTCTCAAACTCCTAAGCCTCTCATTTGAAACCATTAGAATAATCTCTTTGAAAGATCCAAGCAGGATTTCCAATGACTGAATTTTTCTTGAGACACACTGGAGCAAGGCTATTCACATCATAGAAAAGCCACTTAACTCCAACACATGGACCAACCTGAGCCAAACACAGGCACGTTAACATCAGAATATATGTTGCCTAAAAACAGCTCCATATATAAGGATGTTATGACCAGATTGCTGTGGTCTGGCAAAGTAAGGAGTATAGACCAAAACAGGAGATGCCTACGTGTGCATATTTTAAACTAAATACTATTAGGGAACAAACAAAATAATACTGTATTAAAGACAGTATTGATTATTTTTGTTTATGCACATCTAAAAGGAATGTCCTATCCAAAGGTCTCTGTCTCTTGGGGAAGAGGGATAAAAGCACTTACGAGATGTTCTTGGAGTAAGGAGCCCGATTCTGCTGGACTTTGCATTCCTCCTTGCACCCTCCCCTGCACAGACTGCGATGTATGGCACCGCACGGGGCTGCTGGCCACAGCCGCAGGGGAACAGGGCCACGAAAAGCTCTCCCTGGCTCTGGACAGGAGTTGCACTTAGTGGCTAACACGTACGTATCAACCGCTTCCCGATTCAGGACACCGAGTTGCTAAAGAGATGCTGTAAAAAGCTGGGAGATTTTACAAATCACCCTTGGCCATTCATCCCTGAAGTCCCATTCCTTTTGGGGAACAGTTTAAAACATGGAAAATGTGTCCAGCTTGGTGAAGGATTTGCACAGGCTCATGACCCTGCCAAGCATGGGAGGACACAGTGACCAATCCCTCAACTGTTTGGACACACTGGTTTTGCTGTGGCTTTGGCACACAGCCAGCAAGTGTGTTTTACCCAATGTGGAATTCAGAATAAACCTTTGAGTATAACAAAGTGCCATAAATCAGGGTGAATTTGAACCCTTTCAGTCAAAAAATTCCATAAACCATGAATTTACCAGGTAACAAAGGTACCAGGAAGCAAACCTCAGACACACATATACAAAATATGTTTACCTGCATATATGTGCAGACACAGTTTATATACATCTCAAATAAGCTGTTGCTTGTGTAGCTTTTCTTATTTTGGCTTCAAAAGTCAGCTATGGGTATGGATTTCAAGCTTCCTTGACTGTGCATAGCTTATATTTGGTGTAATCTTTCAGAACAATTGCATATAAATGCAAGAAAGAGCAGCAGCAAAGATGGCTAAAAACTACTATTAAATATAATTCTAAATAAGATCAGCTAAAACCATGTTGTAAATGTGTCTATTCCTATAAACCATTGTTCAAAAAACACAGCTGATGTGAGAAAATGAAAGTCAGTGAAGATTGAGGAGCTTCAACTCATCTTATACCAGCTCAAAAGAGAAGTAAACTATAGACAATGAAGAGCTGAAAGTCTGTTCTATTTGCTTAATAAGACAGCACTAAAAAAAAAAATCTCTAATCTCTTGCTGTTACACAAAAAACATATTCAGAATGTGCTACAGATTTCATGTTTCAGGCAGCATACGATTTCCTAAGTGTGTATATATATATATATACACACACACGTTTTTTTTTTCTTGGTGCAGCACCAGAAACTCCATAAGGGAACAAAGGCCAGTAGTAAATTTCCAAGCTCATTTTAAGAGGCTTTTGCTTATCTTGCATTGTTTTGTTCTTTGTTGTCTCTCTCAACTGTCTCTTGAATGAAACACTTAACACTTACAAGGGTGACGTATTTTCTAGCAAGCAAGCAGTGTATGAAAGATAACATTAAACACAAATTGTTGACTTCGTGCAAATACTAGCTCTGATCTTTGGGAGGGTGAAAGAAAAAGGTCTGTTTGTATGATGGTGCAAAGCCCTTACTGTAAACACTGCACATCAGGACCGGTTGCTGTCACGTACTGTATGTTAGTAACTCTGTACCACCACACCTGGGACAAGGAAGCAGTCGAGGCTGATGAGCTGCTTTTGCTGGGTTTCTGGGAGCTTCTATCTGAAGAAGGAGGAAGCTGTAAAATAAAGGATGACTTGAAAAAATCACCTTGAGTTGAGCAGTACCCAGAAATGCTCACTGAATGGGATGAGTTGTGTAGGTGTCTGCAGAAAACCAACAGGCAGACCTGAGTCTGGATCACTAAAAGAAGCTCTTGAAGAAGGGGCAGAAGGCAGATTGGCACTTAAGAGAGTTGTCCGAGAGCTGAAGGTTGAACAAACACGCGTGGCCTCAGCCAGTGAGACTAGACGTACAAAATAACCTAAGCTGGTCCCCTTCACAGAGGGTCAGATTCTGGCATGGTGATGCTCTAGGTGAGCATTTCGGTGAAAAAAAAAAATTACTCCTCCTACTAATCTTCTGACCATGCTGAGCTGTGAATCTCAGCCTCGAGCAAAATGCTACTGCCTCAGCCTCGCTGTCTCTCTCTTACTCTGGCAGCTCATGAAATATCCTAAGGATGTTTCACCCTGTGAAACATCTTCACTCACCGTTGCCACTCGGAAACTGCTAATTGCCAAACCATGGCTCTTAATGAGTCCCATGGTATTTACAGAGACACTGTTCATTTGGAGTGGTGTTATCTTGCGGTTAGTGTTCCAGCATAAGCAGTACTGAAGCCCACCAGGGCATACCTGACAATCACCGTTTTTGTCACCGGGCACTACAGTTGTACGACAACTACCCTGAAAATTCAGGTCAAAAATATCATTCTTGTTAGAGAGAAAATGCAGCTCTGCCACAGGTGTACCAAGTAACACTTTTAGATTGTTTTTAAGTGAGATTTGTCCAACCTGTCCTGCATTTTCACCTTATCAAAACCAACACAATCCAATCAAAATTGGCTCTCTCATACTAACTTCTGAGAAGACGTGGTATATTGCTGCTGTTCTCCAGATGTACAGCATCTGAAACTGAAATAATTTCTCAGCTTTTATGTAATGATAGTTTAAACAGATTTCTCATGAGACATATCAGTCTTTGTAAAAAAAAGAGGCTATTATCTTCTAAATACACTTTTCTGGATCTGTATTTACCATTCTTCACCAAATCTATTTCTTCTTTGCCCATTTTTAGAGTACTCAAAAGACCATAAGAAAAAAGTTCATGGGAAATGTTAATCTTAACAAGCAGCTTCTCCATTCAGGACAGGACATGACATAATAGCTACTGATTTGCTGATGAACTCAGATTCAAAACACCCCATCGTCTACTCAACACCTACACCCAGTGGGGCAGCAGGGCCTGTGTGAGGCCTAGGTCCATTTCACAGTCCTTGTTCCCACTTCTGCCCCAGTGAAGACAAAAGCATTGCCTTCTGTGCATATAAAATAAAATAAATATAAATTTTTTATATAAAATATAAAAGAAAAAAAATCTATGCCAGTCTGAACCATCCCAGATAAAAATACTGAACCCAAAGCTCTGCCCAAATCTTGCTCCTGCCAGATTTCCTGTTCAGTTTTACTAACATAGGAGATTCCACTCAAATAAACAACAAAATATTTATATTTATGCAAATGGAACAAGTTGCAATGTAAACTTCTGAAGTTTTCTTGTGTGCTTCAAAACCAATAAACAGTATTTTTACTTTGAACCTTCTATCTCAAACACTACAAAAAAGATGCCTTTCAAGTGAACAAATAAAATTCAAATCAAGACAGTACATGCAGCGTGTTTCATCTTCTACCACATTGTAAGGCAGCAAGTACAGTGCTATAGCTAAGCTACACACCACTAAGACCAAGATTTTGTAGTAAAAACATTGACAGACCCTTAACTATTATAGTGCCTCCTGGCAGAACTATAATTAGATTGAATGTAACTATTAGTCATCTTAATTAGTATACACATTCCTTGTTTAGCACAATAAAAATTACAAAGCAAGGATGCCACTTAATTAGGTGACCTGGGAATTGATGCTTACCTATATCTCACTTTTATTTTAAGTGTCCTTACCAAGATTAAATCTAATATTTATAACCAAGTCTGAGTATTTATACGGCTCTCCACCTGTACATAAAATCACCTGTTTAATTAATATATATTAAATACCTCAAGGGCATTTCTGAAGTTATGCTAGCAGTTCATTTGGAACTGTATTCCAAGGAAAGAAATACATCACAATTTTAGAAACTCAAGGTTAATTGCATATTCTAATAAGTGTCTTACATATCATAAATTTAAAAGAAAAGCAAGCACATTCAGTTAAATCCCTATCATCCTTCCAGTTCTCCTGATGATGCCACAATGTTTTCCTAGCGCAGTGCTTGGACCTCTTTAAAACCTCTGCCAATGGGACTGTCTAATACCTCCACAGTTGTAGGGTGAAAGGAAAGCAATGTCAGATCTGAAGTCCCACTGAGCTTCACCCAAACCCAGCAGCACAATATCCACATTCAGTAGGACAAATATTAAAAACTATCTTAAATGTGCCTGACAACATCAAGCTGTGCACCTGCAGCTCAGGACCTGTCTGTGGATCCGTCCGTCAGTGCTCCCACACTGTCACTCTGTTTTAGGACACAGGGATACATGCAGAGAGGGCGCATTCGCCCCACGGCCAGCAGTAAGGAGGAGGAGTTGGAAGTTTTGGAAGAAAGCAAGCAGGCCATTTCCTGAGTATGATGAGGTAAGACCTCTACTAAAACCAAACTCCTATGTGCTGAGAACTGGAGCTGTACTTTCTGCTCTGTTGTGACTTGGAATTTACCCACACTTTCCTCTTGGTTCCTTGCCTTCTCTATAACTTGCAGGAGATTCACTTAGGAAACTGGAAAACTGTTGGTACTTTTCTATATTATACTAGAGCAAAGACACTCACCAGCACGAGGCAGGATGCAACGGCCCTTTAATAACCCTTGACTGGCTCAGGTAGCTCTAGTCTTGTATGTCTAACCGACATTTCAAAAATGCTGGTAATTCAAATCGTTCAAATCATAGGAAAACACAATAGAAATCACCACTTCAAATACCAGTTTTTGATCATCTAACATCACGATATTCACTATGTTTAGCACCAAGCCCTCAAACACACTTCCCAGCTGAAATTTCTGCAGATCAGAGTAGAACTGAGCAGCAACATGCTTTTATTAGAGAGGTGGTTTTAAGTAGGAATCTCATCCATCACACGTTTTAAACCAGTGGAAATTTGGTATAAATAATCCCTGGTACTACGAAACCCTCCTGCATTTCACAAGTACTTTAATTTCTGCAGTGCTAACAATCTACTGAGAACATCTAGGGCAGTTGGCAAGCCGCCTGGGGACTTTGGTCTGATTTCGAGACTCTGTGTTCACCTCAAAGTAGCAGAGCAAGGTGTTCTGTACACTTTCCCATTGCACAGGTCAGCCAAGGAGTTATTTATCTGAAGCTTAGACCAAGCTAGTGGTCTAAAATGAGACCAGGTGTTGGTTTCATAGCGTCAAAGATGCTACAGATTTGTTATTATGGTTAATAATTTTAATTGCACCGGATTTATACACAGATTTCTTGAAAATAAAATGTACCCACTTTGCTGTACACAGATACACCATATACAGCAGAAGCTACAGATAGCAAGCAGCTGAGAGCCTCTAGCATGCATCTCTAACTGCATGAATGCAATAACACCACCCTGTGTTTAAGCCTTGAGTAGGCAGAATGCCTTTCGGTTTATCCGGAGCGCAATATAGCGCACAATAAACAGCTTCGATCTGATGCAACGGCATTTCACAATAAAACTGCTGCTCAGAGCAAGAGCCCACAAGAAAAATGAAGACAAAACAAAAATGTCATGACATTTGGTATAGAAACCAAACATACTTTCTTGCCAGGTACCTGCTGACATTGCCAGACTTTAACCTCCTCCCTCCAGCCCAGAAAGCCCACCACAGCAGTTAGCAATCTGTTCACACCGTCATTAAACCGATTATCCCTTAGTGATGGAAAAGTCTCTACAAATGCCACAGTGCCACTGCTCTGTGACAAATCCCTTTCCTTCTAAGTGGTGAGCATTTAATATTTACTATCCCCAGATTAATTTGAAGAAGAAGAAAAGAATTAATGAAGAAAATTGCTTCTGTAGGCAGACTATGGTAAATATCAATATATTTCATCAGAGCTCCTCTTTCATTAGTTCTAGACCAATTACATCAACTATTTCTTCTCCAGGATAATTTTTCAAGCTATTAAAAAACTGTGGAAACCCCAAAATTTTCTCTCGCTTCCTCATTGCAAAGGACTTTCAAATGATAATTGTTAAAGATATGGGGAGAATGGGAGAGTTACCGTTTGCTACAGACTAAGAGACTTGTCAAAAAATGTTGAAGAGTTAATATTCAAGGCACCCAGCAATAGGAAACAAGAGAGTTTAACTCATACAAAAAAAAATTAGGACAACAACATTAGAGGTGCAGGAAGTAATTTTTCTTACCATGACCGTTTTTCTTATTACTTCTACTTCACCAGACTGGAAATGCTCAGCCCACAGGCTCCCCAGTAAATCTTTTTGGTAGCTGCGCGAAAATCTTTCATTGATGTGGCTTTAAGGCAATGGTGTCAGGCTGTCAGGGTCCAAATCCTTCTGAAAAGATGCACTGTGCTGGTGGATTCCTTGCGCACCCATGAATAGCGAGAACAGGTGATTACTGTAAATGCTTTGTCCATTATCTCCAAGTAGCCAGACACTTCTATTAAAAATATCTGGAAATGCGTTTAATGATGACAGATAAAATGATGTTGCAGGGCTTCAGCTTAGGCACACACAGAAATTGAAGTGGGCATCATCTATCCAACCTGATGAAACAGCACAAGTCAGTCTGCACTGGATCACGTTATATTTGCCAGATTTCCTTCACAAATGATAGTCTGTTAAAACAAAATGAAACAAATGAAAAAAGTAGAAGGCCAAAGTTCATGAGAAACTAATGATGCCATGGAGAAGAGACACCTGAGTAGGCTGTGAGAGGGACTTAACTGATCAACACAACACTCAGCAAGTATTCACCTGTTTTTTCCCCTAGGTGAACGTAATTCTTGTGACTGTAAAATTTAGCCTGTAGACGGTGCGCACCTCCCTGTCCGCGTCACTGGTTTGCGGGAGGGGGAACATCAGGGGTGACAGTGCTGAAGCCTAATGTACAGTGTGTTCATAACTTAGAAGATGTCCTCTGTCCTCAAGTCCTCCTTCCTCTCTGTTCTCCGGTCTCTTCATTCCTGTAACAGACAATATCCTCCTGCGATACCTCTCCTCTACGGTCTCTTGAACAGCAGCGTTTTCGGGTCACGTTGTTTCGTGCTGATTTAGTACAGGCTCTCCCGTTAAAACTAGTAACATAGAGCAAGGGTCCACTCAGCTTTCTCCTCCTGCTTCTGTTTATGTTCTTTCACACAACCCCTGGAAATACTTCCTCATGGCTCTAGTGACATACCTCTTTTTCCTTCACATCATTTCTCCACAACTGCATTTTTTTTAAGCAGAGACACCCGTGCCCAGGGGCTGGCGGTGGGGGTCTCTGGGGGGAGATGCCGGGGCCACCCCATGCTGGGCATGGATGGCTCTGTAGTGGCCCTGCCACAGGGCACGGCTGGGCCCCGCAGCGGTGTGGGGGCAGCCGCTGCAAAACGGCATTTCAGAAAGGGGAAACCAGTGCCCGGCAGCAAGGGCGAGGAGAAAAGAGTGAGAAACAGCCCTGCGAGCACCAAGGTCAACGAAGGAGGAGTGACTACCACCACCTCCACTCGGCTTTACAATTTATTTCTCCACTTCAAGTTCCAGCTAGACTACAGTCTCGACAAATTCTGGAAGTTGAAATAAAGAGGGAGCAGGTGATTTGTTACGTGAGGAGACATTCTGTTCCAAATGAAACTTTCCTCACAAGTACAGAAAGAGTTAGCTTTCATCTCCACCAAGAACAGTATTTTGTGAATGGGGAGAACTGAATAAGCAATGTAGATTCTGCTTTTCCCCCTGAAATACATGCACTTTTTTTTGAAATATAGGGCTGAAGGATTTTTCTCTAGGAAGAATTTATTCATAATAAATAAAAGAAAAATAGTTTCAAGCTGAACTGCCTTCCAAATTAGAGTCTGACTTCAGCTTTTTCCGTTTTATGAGTCAAGCCTTTTGCTTTTATTAAGGGCAGTTGAAATTTCGATTTACTTGTGGCTGGATATAAATCTTCATTCAACCTACAAAAAATATTCAATTTATTGAAATGTTTCAGTTTCAGATCATTCCAAGCTAATATTTGTTCAGCTCAGCTAAACTGAAAACCAGAAGCATATCTGTATTTAAATATAGTAGAATAATTCCTTCCATCCCTGTATCTGTGTCAGCCTAATCAGGTCACCGGTGGGAACTGTTGACTGGTAGAAACACAAGGCTTTCTCTTCATGAAAAATGACTGACCTTGCTTTAAAGCAATTTAGTTTGTGTCAACATTGCCTTTCTCATTAAATAATAGGCTCTAAGTGGCATATCCATTCTTCTTCAGCACAGACAAGAGCTCTCCAGGCAAGTCCTGGGATGCTATTTTTAGGCATCTCGTAGTAATAACATGCTCAATGCACGGTTTGGAGTATGTCTACAATAATTATTCCTTGTCTGCTCTGTTGTATTGGTCAGCTCCAGAGAGAGCTTGTAAAAATGTTAGATCTGCACACCCTTACGTGGATGCAGAAAGGATACCAAATACATGTACGCACTTGGTAGCACTTGGTTAGCTGTAAATAATACCATTACGGCGATTTTATTAAATATACACACACCTACCTCTGTCTGAAAATGCTGAACAACTTCAGCATAATTCTTCCCCATTTAGTTGCTGAAGATGACTCCTCTTGCAACCCCTTGTCACTGATTCTCCTACTTTTGGTATTTCCTCAATACATTACCTGGCCAGTCATTGGAGATGATAACACAGGTAATTTCATCTGTCAGAATTGAACCAGCAGTGAGTGAGAAATATTCTGTTCACTTGTCTTTTTTCTTTCCTTTTTTAAATATTCCTTCTTTTTCCTTCTATTATTATTATTGTTGTTGTCATTATTATTATTGTCATTGTTAACACCATTTCACATAATCTCATGCTGCTGTGTAGGAAGGTTCTCAGTCCAGATCTCAAGGTGACATGTATTACATCAAGCCTGCCAGTATTCCCAAAAATTCCTTAGAACTTGCTGTTGTGATTACATAGTTCTCAGGAAACATGCTTTCCTGTAATTAAACATTAGAAAGATGCAAAATCAGCCTAAGATAATCTAACAAACATATTCAAATATATATATATGTGCCATCCACATTATTAGACCAGGTCTTTAAAAATTTTTGCCCTGCATATTGGCTACTAAGGATACAGGAGAGGCCATGTGGCTTACTCAAACTGTTCTTCAGTGACAAGTCATCTCTCCTGGGAAATCATTTCAGATATCAGTCACGTAGCACACACTCAGCTCATCAGAGCTTTTTAATGATTTAGTAACGTAGTCAATGTGGTAGTGTTTTAGCACTGGTTATCAGAGTGCTGCAGTTAATAGTGTTGATTGTAGGGTACAACATCCTAATGTGTCCTTTGCAACGTAACATGGGCCAGGCTGGCGCTGCTGTGACTAGACACAAGTCTTATATTAACAAGCAGATGTCTGTCTGCATCAAAAGATTTGTCTTCAGTCCTATACAGACATTATTTATAGGATCCCTTAAGGTTCTTGATCAGATCTAGTGCAATGTCACGTCACTATCCTTCCTCCAGGTAATGCAGTTAATCAGGATGATGTGATTTGTCATTTCTAGGTTGATGACATCCAGCTCTGACTTTTCAAAGCTTAGCATTGCATAGGCTGTCACACCATTTCAAATATATTGAACTAAAGCAAAACTGTTTTCACTTGAAGTCAGATAAAAGAGGAGGTCTGCTAATGGGTCTAGGAACTTCTGAACAAACTGCTGTTTCCCAGGCTAAACTCTGTAAATGGAAAAATAATTTGAATTCTTGTGTTAGGAGTTAGAGCATTAAATTTGCTTCAGCCAGGTTCAGAAAAATCTCAGAGCAACATAATACTTTACGAAGAGATTCTTATTCCCACTCTAATAGGCCAGAATAAGCCCCGCTAGAAACAGCAGTGCGATGGCAGAAAGCAGACAGTTCAGCTACCTGCCTTACCCAGACCACAGTCAGAGATGGAAGCATCACATATTTGGCAATCTAATTAATATTATATATGTTTCCCCATAGAAGCTCACACTTCATTTCTGAGAAACCAGACTGGACTGAAGCATCGCTGCACAGCAGCACATGGCGCCTTCAGTGCCAGACAGCGTCCAGGCAGGGTTCCTGTACTTTGTCACAACAAGAAGTTATCAGAAATGGTACCATGAACTTGAGAACTTGATCCAAAGTAGGAAACAGTAACAGGCAATGCCAACATTAAGACATTTTTAGTCCCCTTCCTAATAAAATTACCTCTACTGCAATAAACTTCTTTGTTTGTGACTTCAGCAGCACCATGGCTAAAACAGGTACAGGAACAAGACCACTCCCCAAGCCATACAAACAGGCTCTCAAAAGAAAAACATTTGACTCTTCTCTGAGGTGAAGTAAAAAAAAACCAAAGAAACCTGACACAAAAGCAACAACAGGATGCAAGAAAATCAGCTTTGAACTAACAAGGCCAAAGCAATGTCAGTAAAGTGATGCGATTTCATGATGTCTCCAGTGCCAACAAGAATTAATCCTTCTTCTTTTTTTTTTTTTTTGCTAGTTTTTCTAAAACTTCAGTATTTTTCTTTCACCTCAACTAGATCTCTGATCTTTTCAGGCAGGTCAAGGTTTAACACAGGGAGGGATGCCAAAGCAATAAATAACTAAAAAGGCTGTTTTTGAGATTGTCACTAGCGATTATACACCAAAGCAACCTCCTGATAAGCATGAGTGAAAAGACGACCAGAAAATTTGGCAAGAAGAAACAAAGTTCTGATTTATTAAAGACTGACAACAAGGCCTAAATTGTGTAATATGCACACATTTATCACATTAATACTGAGTGGAATGGAGAAGTTTCCTGAGACCTGATGATTAAAATCTAGTCCACCAGTTTTAAAATAATTAGCCTAAAGTTTCTCTCAGCGTACAGTTAGGAAAATTGTTGAAGAGATTACTGCTGCTTAGATTCATCTCCTTGGCTATTTAAAACAGACTTTGAAAATTATTTAAAAGGTTGCAAAATCCTTATTAATTGGAAAAGCTGAATTTTGTCCAAATCCCCAGAAACTGTACCTAGTTGAACACCTGTTTAATCAAATCACACAAATCATCAGAAAATTAAAACTGTAGGGTACAGATTACTTCTAATCCCGGAGATGTTAAAAGTCAGCATGACAGTTAAGTTCCCAGAGCTGAAATCTGAGCTATAAGAATAGAAAAGTAATCATAGCAGAAAAATTATGGAGAAAACATAGTTAAGATGCACAGAAGGACCAGAGCAGTTCTGGATTTTAAAGATGAAATAGCACATTTTTATCTCTGGCTGAAACACTTTAACACCTTGTACTTACTTGCCTTTACTTGAATAATAAAGAGGTATCAAAGAAAAATATAACAATTCTCATTGATCTCTAGGATCTTCCAAAGATGCTATTCATTATTTCTAAATATGTGAAATGCGTGTTGACAAAGGCATCAATACTTACTGGAAAAGAAGGGGCTACTTGTGCATCCCAGTTTTTCTAAGCATCACAAGCTGAGATGCATTGAAAGGCTCCCCGGGCCAACCGCTGCACTGCACAGGGGAAAAAAACTTTAATATTTTTGTTTGTTTGTTTTTACAAGGTTAAGCAAAAGGTTTGAAAAGCTTTGGTGTGAGTGTCAAATAAGCTCAGGCTGAAGAGAATATGCGTGTGCCAATTCTTTAACACAGCAGAAACCATAAGTTGCACTGCATGACCAAAATTCTACATATGCTATTCCTGAGCCTCAGTTACCTCCAACAGTGTTAAATTACCCCTCACAGAAAAACAGTGAGGACATAAAAACAGACGGACATGCTTCCATGCAACAATATAAACTGCTTGCAGTAATACTAGAAACTGAGGACTTTGCTACCAAATGGCTGTAAAGCCCATGAATTTCTACAATTAACAGATTATGCCCTATAAATATCACTGCAGTAATCCACATGCCCAATATGGATGTCAACTTGTTTCAAGAGTATTAAGGTCAGTTTACTTTAAAAGTAAATTTTATTTACTTATGTTTTTGCAAAACCCAGCTATCTTTCATATATCAAACACCAAGTTGTTGTTTTTTTCTCCACACACATCTCCTCTCCCAAATGCTGTGCCAGCAGTCCAGAAATTCCCGGTAATTCTGATGAGAAAAGTAGAGACAAGACAACTAATTCAGAAGGTTTGGGTTTCAAGAATGAAAAAAACAAACAAACAAACAAAAAACTCACAAAAAAACCACTTGAAAAGGCACGGAGGTATTTTAACTGACCTTTGAACACTCATAATATTGGAAACAAGCTATGAAAAGAAACTGAGATGTGGTTGTATTTAATCCCTGCAGAATGTTTCTGCCAGTCTTCTCTTCCATGTAGGTAATTAATAAAGCCAGAAGTAAATTCCTGTAGAAAGAAGAAAATAGAAAATAAGATAATTTGCTGTGATTTGTTTCTGCTGTGGGAATTGTGTGTAATCTACAGCACATGGAAGCAAGCAAACCCAGTTGGAGTGGCTCTTGCAGAAGTCCTTTGGTGAACGGAAACGAAACCACTGCAGGCAATGAAGGCTTTGCTCCTTTTGGACTAAGAACAGAAAAAGTCAGACTTAAGAAGACCTATTTGCAGATCAATTCTGAATGTTACATCTTTAGAACCGGAGGCATTGTCATCCTTTAACCATAAAAGCAATCACTTATTCAGATTGACAAGATATAATCTTTTCGCAGTACCGTAACATTAGTCAGTTCTAATTGAATTTAATTGTTCCTTTGTTGTCACACTTGTTCACATTTTCATGAGTATTAAAAAAAAGACATACAATTTGCAAATCCAGAGTTCTAGGATGATGTTCAGTGTTGGATAAACAGCTCAGGTTTTCTATGTATTTTGATCTTGACATTGAAATCCCATGAAAGGATCATGGGATGCTACGTTCAGCCTTGTGGTTCAGGCTCTGAGGCTGATTTATATTGTATCAAAAGGATATGTGAACCAGACAACGCTTTGATGCAGATATTTTTCCATCCAAACCCAGAAGGCTTTTTCCCCTAGAGGGAACATTGGAAGTACAGCAGCGGACAGAGAGGACACGCTTTGCAGGACTTTCAGGGTTTGAGCAACCTAATCTAACATGGAGTATAGTCCTGCTTTGCACAGAGGGTGACCAGGTACCGGTATCGCCTGAGGTCGTTTCCAACCAGAACTGTCCTTTGGTTCTGTGATTTTGCTGGGTACTACTGGCTCAAAATTGCAGTTTATACCGCTGTCAGATCATGGTGCCACACACACTGCCTAAGTTTTCAAGGATTTTGTTCTAGATCACTAGTTGAACTCCAGCACAGGGCAGACTGTGGATTATGTTAAACAGATTTTGATCTCTCTTCTGGAGATAATGTCCTCTAGGGTTTAAGTACCCAGTTGTGCACTTGGTCCTTAAAATATCTTACAGCCTTCTCTCAGCTGTCATCTTCACGTGCTTTGGAGAGGGTCACAAACTCTGTTTTTCAGCAGACCAACTTGCACAACAGGCCACAAAGACCATCCCTCCCTTCTCTGAAGACTGAGAAGGTTCCACGAGGAGAGCCCCTCTACAGCCAGTATAAAAAAATCCTCCTGAACTCACTTTTGCTTCAAAAGACAGATTATCTGCACACCCATTTCATATTCCCCAGTTTCTTGTACCGGTGGAACTGAATACCTCTTGCTTTATAAATAGGGTTTTGAAGAGCTGAATCCAAAAATAGCTACAGGTTATGCCTGAAGCTGGATGAAAGAAGTAGAGAAAGGGGAAAGGAAGGTTGGATTATCCCAGTAATACCGGCAATATGCCCAGCTACAAAAAAGAAAGGTTGTGTAATGATAATATGTTATCCAAAAACTCTGCTGAAGTTCAACCGTGATTCAGCCAGAGTAATTCAGGTCACAGTTTAAGCTTTTCACATAATTAGTTTACATTTAATCAGACTGCTGGTATGTAAACATAATTACCATTCTCAGACCTCTAATTGAAATTGTCACAGCACTACCGCTAGCTACTTCTCCAGATCTGCTAAAATGGATTTCCTGCTCACGGACACTAAGCTGGCACGACAGTTTTCTTGAAGACTCTGCCATGCACTGGGCTAACCCACACTGGGCAAGACTCTTCCCAGTCACACTGGTGAAAAGAGACAAAACAGCACACTTCAGTCCTAGCCACACATGTAATAAATTAAGTTCAGCTGGTGTTAATCAGGCCAAATACATTTAAGCTAATGCGTTACCAAATTCATGTACAATAGTTCCTAATCATGCCAGTAAAGCTTGTCTCTAATGGGATAAATATCTACAAACTAGGATTTATGTGCAAAAGTATCAAAGACTGTTTGTGCCCTTTGGCTTGGTATTTCCTTCTTGAAAGAGCTTACCATTCACCTAGCTGGTCAGAAAATTAAATATCTTCATTTAAAATAGAGATACAGTGTTCTTTAAAATTAAAGTTATGCTTACATCTAAGTCTTAGAAAATATCAGCCCAAGTATTTAGGTACAGTATTAAGAAACAATTTCTTCCTCCCATTAACTTAGCATACAATAAAAAGAGCAGGACAGAGGCAGCCTCGTACATGTACACTTCTCACAGGTCTGCTTTTAAAACAAGACATCTGCAGGTCTTCTCAACTCCATCAACATTGTCTCCCTCATTTTGAACCACTCCTAACCAGGACTATTGAATATTCTTAAATATTCTTAACAACTAGGCTTATCTTTTTTTTTTTTTTTTTTTTAAATGCTCTAATTCATATTTTCTTTTTGATAAACTCTAGGAGTACAAAAGTAGCAGTACTAAAAAGCTCCTGAGCTAGTGCTGAACTTACACCCTCCCTGTGGCCTTCTGAAGAGCATGGATGAGGGATGGGACAACCGCCAAGGAAAAGTGACAGGTAACCTCATTAATCCCAGCCCAGGATGCAACATGTTGGCAACAGTCTTTTTCTTCCTCCTCTCTTTTTTTTCGGTTGGTTGGTGGTTGGTTGGTTGGTTGGTTGGTTTGTTTGGGGTTTTTTCTTTAGATCCTCTTGCCTGCTTGGCCTGCCTGGCTAGCCCAGACTTGATTATCTTTTATAGGCATGTGGACTGAATGCAATTACACTAACAGCTGCTCAATATTTGATGAGCAGCCTCCAAAGTTAGCTGGAAGGGTCAAGACAGTGTGAAACTGGGGGGAGATAATGTGCACTTGCAATTTTACTTACAGTCTCCACAAGTTTAAATTACTTTTAATGAAACATTAACTGAAGATTTGACAAATGACCCCCTGAGACTTAAAGTTTCACAGGGAACTTGCAGTGAAATTAAATTAATAGGCAAATATTCACCATGCAGTTTTTGCTGTTAAACCAAAATCTTTTTACCACTTAATTTCTCCTTATTATCTTATTATGTTACACTCAAATCATTTTCCCCTGTGCACATAATACCTATTATTTACTCCCTCTTACTTATTAATGTCAGAATGTCTCTGCCCCAATTCCTTTCAGAAAACTGAACATGCTTTGAAAGGTATCTCCAAGATCTTGCCTAGCACCAATAAAACCAAGTAAGAATTTTCACAAACATTTAACACATTCAAAATATTCCCTTTGTGCTGTACGCCAGCTTAACTTCCAGTACATTTTCCTCCTGAAATAAAAATTCTAAATGAAGGTGTAGCTTCAATGCCATTGGTGAGGGTGGGGGGAGAAAAAAATTACTTCACAGTTGAACAGAGCTTGCCTCAAGCAGATATGCGAACATTTACAAATTTATCCAGAAATTATAGGTGTAGAAACAATAGTTTGGAAAATGATGCTCCAACTCTGCAGCTCAAATGCTTTTCTGTACTGCCTTAGCACTATTGCTTCTGGAAATGGACAGTGGAGTAAAACGGAAAACAAATCTAAAAGTAACCATTCAATATTTTCATAAATCAATCAGGCAGAATTCACAGTCCAAAAATGCCTAACTTGGGTAAGCAGCTCAGTGAACAAACAGCCAGGTCTCACATGAAGTGGCTAGACCATCTATATCCTTAAAAATTTTTCAAGAGTTAAAAGTACTAAGCACCACTTGTACGCAGCAGACAAGGTCTCACATCACTAATGGCCAATTCCAGTCTGGTTCAAGACCGCAACGATTAAGAACCTGTGACTGTTTCTTACGAACCAGTGACAGAGTTAAAGAACAGTGCCGAAAGAACCCATCTTTGCGGGGGCTATCCAGGGGCCCCGTGCGTCTCCGTGAGACCCCAAGTAGCTCACAAACACTATGGAAAAATTTGCCAGACTTTTCTTCAGATTCAGCTTGTTACTAACCCAGCTCCATTAGGAGCTCTCTGGAGTAAGTACCGTTCCACATTTCTATGGCACGTGACACGGTAAGTATGAATTATATATTTGGTTCCTTTAGGTGGGACTGGAAGAGTTATTTCTACATGCTAACAAAACATATCCCAGACACTAAAGCATCTGGCATAGCACACAGTAACAGGCCATTACCCTTCTTATTCTTCTAAATCCACGTATGTTCAATGGAATTGTCAGTATTTCAGGCTCACACATCCCCACTGATACTAGGGACACAAATTAAATTATCTAGGTCACATACACCTGTTTAAATAGAATCACAGAATCATTTAGGCTGGAAAAGACCCTTAAGATCATCGAGTCCAACCATTAACTTGCCACTACCAAGGCCATAGGCCATATAGAATAGAAACATTAAAAACCAGAATAAAAACATTTTAAAAAAAATGGAACAGAATTTTTTTTAAAAAAAAAATAAAATCCAAATTATGGTATGGAATAAAATCCTACAAAACAATACAGAAAATAAATACTGACTTTGTCTGAAGGCTTTGAAAGTAAACACTTTAGAAGACTGTTCAAGTCGGCAGGATGAAGAGCGCTCAGTGTTCAAAATGACAAAATGACTGCTGAAGGTAGCAAAGGAAAAAAAGAACCTTTGCTCTGAAACCCTGCACCGTAAGGGGCACAGCATGGGCATCTGTGATTCCTGTAACAGAGGTACAGATCACATCAACTCTTTAAAGTGCCTATATTCTTTCCCCCTCAGGTATATTTGTAAGAACAACTCTAAGGCACACAGGGCTAAGGACACAGCATATATTCCCCTATACAGGTATCTTAAATCTCTGCTTTTACACAGAATCTTGTTAACGCTTACTCAACCTGGCTTGCTGAAATCCAGCTTCAGCAATTCGTGTCTACAAAATTAAAGTCACAAAGCATTTTAAATGAAAAATCACAGATAACACCTATTCCCTTAGTTCGACTTTTCCTGAGGCCTGATACACTCAGTTCAACTACACTGAATATGTCCTAGTCTGTAACCGTGATCTCACTTGTAAATAAAACACTGAGAAAATTTCCTATCGTAAGAACTGAAAAATCCTAAGCAAAATACATAGTCATGTGTCAGAACCATGCAGCATGGCTCACGATCATCTTCATATAGTTTAAATTATTTTTCTCTCTGAAAATAATTTTCAGAATTAAAAATTTTCAGAAAACAGGAAGGAAACAAAATTCTTGGAGTTGATCGAGCCTTTTACGTCTAAAGTGTTGGTGTAAAAGCTAATGTATAAAATTGTCATCTTAGAACATTTCTCCTATTTCTTTTTTAGAGCTAGACCATAAGTCACAGAGAGATGATTTTTCTTCTGGGATCTGCAGACTTGCCTTGCAGACAGAATTAAGGAAGAAATGTAGGTCTATTGACTAATCTAAACACCTGTGCACGCACAGTAAGTCACATGTTCATCCTAAACTAACTTGAACTTTGCATCTAACAGAGAGCTCTTTTTCCATTACTAGTTCATTCTGGCCAGGTGGCTCAGATCATTCATCGTTTGAATAAACTAACCTAATTTATGAACAATAAATCTGGCGGAGACGTGAGTGTGTCTTTTTCTTCCGTAAAGAAGTTTTCTGATAATTCAGCGTGTTGGCCTTGTTCAGGAAGTTGTAACATTCACAGGACATGACATGTGAGAACAGAAGCTACAACGCAGACCTGCAACCTGGCTTCTGCAGCATCTCTCATAGCAGAAAGAAGGCAGGTTGTTGCAGATAACGGAAAGAAGGACCCTATTAGGCTACTAAATGAATGAAACTATTTTCCCTAGTCCTCCAACCTGGGAACTAACCCAGAATTTTTGCTGACCAATGAAACCAAAGATTTTCCCATGACGTGGCCTGAACTTCACAGTGAAAAGGCCCACACCATCTTGTATAGGGTTGGCATAAAGCAGGGAACTTTCTAATAGTTCAAGAACTATATGCAGTTGTCATAATATCGCCCTCTTTCATGGCAGATCAGCGACCCATTACTCCAATGAAAGTATCTAAACAGTCAACCCCTCTGATTAGCATTTGGCAGTGTTTTGAAGGGCAAGGCTAGAGAGCGTGTTCCTATGCAATGTAATTAATCAGCCATTTCTGCTCCATCAAATGTCTGTGCTCCAGCTGACTCACTTAAAAATATGAATGAAATAGTTGAGGTTCTTCCTTTTAAAGGAGTAATCCTCTTTGTATTCTGTGCTTGTGCTCCTCCTATAGCACTAACACAACAAATATCCAATAATTATAAAACAAAGCATTGTAACTCCTTATGCTAGCAATAATCATCCTTCAACACTGACTTCCTTATAGAGCAGATTTTGCTACTGTTTAATGTAAATTCATTGTCTGGGTAAATTCATCAGACAACAAAATGAGCTGGGTTCTAAGTTATTCCAAGATGAAAGGGAACGTAATCTCATTGCATGTGCTGATGGCCAGGAGTAAGCTGCAGGCCTCACTTGTCCATTTTGGCTTTAAAACAATAATAATTGTGTCTGATTCTTCTACCACAATGGCTGAAAGTGGGTTCTGCTTTAGCTCAGCATCAAAAACCTTCCTGAGGTCAGTAAGGGGGTTTGGTACAGAATGCTATCTCAAATTTCTTTCAGCAAGGTTCTCAGAGCATGTTGCTATTTTGTATTACAACAAAACCTGTGATTGCTTCTGCAGCCGATTACATGCGTTCGAAGGCAACGATAGCTGCAGGAAAGCATCACTTGATGTTGTAACATGTTATAATTAGGTTTCAGCCCTAATCAGAGAAGGATAAAAACCTCCCTTGACACCATCAACAAGCAAAATTTTGTTGCATAAGCAATTCATGTGATTGACACTGGGTTTTTGTGGAGCAGAATTCCATATACAGGTTCACTCAAGGCTGTCAGTGACTTTAGTGAATTTTGTCCTGGAGAGCATTGCATAATCACTCACTTTTCCGACAAGCAGCACAATTTGGCTGATCATTGCCCAGCAACAGACAGCTTATCCTACAGAGTCCAGAATCAAATTCATGTTGAAGATTAGTCTACTAATCCCTTGTATTTGCTTTATACCTGCCTTTGTTATAGAAAGGGAAGCCAAGAGGTCAAAGAAACAAACCCAGTTTGTATTTTAATTGTGGGATAGAACAAACATCTTTGTAAAATTCAACCAACCTTGTTACTAGTAAGAACTAGAACAAGAACTATGCAATTTTACAGGATAGTCTGAAATTTTTACATTGCACATTTGTTACAATTCAAAAGAATAAAAAAAATTCCTATCACATTAAAAAACTCTCCAGTGGAATTAATTTTGATTTCCACTCTCTTTGACCATGCAACAATATAAAAGTAGGCAATAGAGTTGTCTTGGAATAAATTCCCTAAATCTGCTATTCTAAAAATGATCAAACAAGATATTTCAGCTTCATCATCAGATTCTTTCAGTTTTTCTTAAGTTGACAACCTACTACTGAAAGAGAGGTATGCATGAAGAGAAGTTACGCTTCAACAACACAGGTTTTTCCAAACAGAAAATCACAAAAGTAGTTATACTAGCTGTCCCTAAAGGCAATGCGGGGTGCACTTGGGAGAAAAAAAATGTAAAAATCTTCACCAGCAGTATGGAAACAACTATTCAGTGAAGTCAGCCCTGCTCCAGATTTTCTGTTAAATACGTCATTAGTACTTGCTCTAAATAAGAAACTAATCAAGAAATAAAGCAGTCAGCTGTTTTTGGTTTGTTTTCTTCTTTCATTTTGTCTCCCTAAAAGAAATTTAGTCATAAAGCTATGCCAGGTTACTGTCCTGCTGGAAAGAAAGCCTGGGCAGAACAGAGCGCAGGAGCCCAGCCCTGCCAGCACGGCCGAGCGCGGCTGCAGCGATGGCCTGGCTGTGCCCGCCGCCCTCCCGCTGCTCCATAAGCCGTGCCAAAGCAGCACCAATTAGCAGCAGTTGTGGAAATTCAGAGGGACCCCTCTGAGGAACAGGGCTGATGTAAAGGCCAGCTTCAAAGGAACAAGCATTTGTTCATAAACCGGTCACGTGGCAAGGAGACCCGGTGGCAGCAGCGTGAGAGCCCATCTACAACTTTCCCACCTAGCTGTTGACACTGAAGCTGCCCTAGAGACCTAGGGACCGCACTCGGCACCCCCCGCTCTGGTCTCCACTGCTCCCTGGAGAGCAAACAAGCCCTGGGTGACTCCCAGCTGACCACACATTGAATTACCCTGACATTTCTCCCTCTCCCACCAGAGCAGCATGGGCAATGGCTGGCCCACAGCCACAGAGCAGCAGTCATCTGCAATCGCTGCAGCAGTGCTGAAACTGGCAGCCAGAGCCTATTTAACAATTTATCTAAGATTTAACTATAACACTGCTGAAGTGAAATAACTGCAGGTGCTAAAACTTCCTCTCCCCTGCACTCACCCTTTCCCTCTTTCAAACCCTGACTTGGCTACTCCATTGCAATGATCAGTTTAGCTTATCCAGCAGAATTACAACGGTGTTTGATGTGAAGCATCAGCGTGGCAGAAGCTTTTTGTTCAACAGCAAGTTTCCCCACGCAGACACATGCACACACAGGCAGGAGAAGCTGCAGCTTTCAACACACCATAGCTGCAAGACATCATAGTCTTTAAAAGCATCACTAG
This sequence comes from Falco cherrug, assembly GCF_023634085.1. Taxonomy (NCBI): domain Eukaryota; kingdom Metazoa; phylum Chordata; class Aves; order Falconiformes; family Falconidae; genus Falco; species Falco cherrug. The sequence goes on along the minus strand of NC_073700.1, from coordinate 6,303,505 downwards.
AGCAGCAGTCAGACACTGACATTATCAGAGCACTAAGGAAGCAAATAGTCAAATAATTGCATCTTTGTCAGTGCCATTTTACTCCTTGCAGGAGTGTTGTACGTGATAATTAACATTGTCATGATGTAAACAGCAATTGCCTCTGGGCACTAATGTGGAACATGTGCTGTTTTGAGTCATCCCTGACCTCTGTAAATGAGCAGAACAGTCTTGGCAGCAGTCCTGTCATGGATTAGTCAGCAGCTTCAGCACCGCGGCTGCTGTGATTCAGCCACAGCTGAAGGATCTGCTCCCCCTACAAGTGCATGACACAGATTGTTGTAGACACAACTGACTTTCAAGTCACTGGTCTTATCTCACTGGAATCAAGAGTCACACACCAGATGAGTGCTCACACATGCTGATCATCGGATCTCTGTGCACGATGGGAGATGCATGCTGAACTACATGACCTCCGGAGCGGGATACCCAGTGTGCAGACACTGGCTTTGGCATCACATTTTCTGAGCATCCAAAACTCCTGAAGGTCTGTAGGGAAAAGCGTGTGCACACACATAAAGCATGCCCAGTGCAGGATTAATAACATGGATATAAAATCCCCTTCCCTGATAGTAGTATGTCTAATATTAACTAAATTAATTAGCATATCAATGAAGCACCTAAAAATGTTGATCCCGATTCTCCAAAAATCTCCGTGTACTTAAATTTGCACAACCAGAGAAGTTCCATTAATGTAAATGGTATCTCCATAAAGCAATGTACCCACATAATAATTTTACAGGATCAGGGCCTCTAATCAGTTAATTAGAGTAACTCCTTAACATGCCATTTTTTCCAACAGTCATTTGTATAAACTTGGGTGCAATTTAGTAAAAAAAAAAATAAATTTTCCTCCTTGCATTAAGAAACAGTGGTGATCTGGGCAAAGTGATCAGTGTTCTTCCACAGGCACACAGAAATACTGCTAGCAAAGAGTGAAATCCAAGAAATCTAGTGTGGAGAAAATAAAGAGCTATAATAAATGTGGTAACCGCAGGAACAAAAGTAAAATAGCTTATATTGCTGTGTATTTAGGGCAAAGTCCAAAAGTTGTCATTTACATTAGACTACTTTATAGATTTAAAGGGCAAGTATAAACAGAGAAAGAGGTCCTTATGGAACAGACACTTGCTGTTTTAAAAGTTATTCTTATAGCAAAAGTGCAAAATTGGAAATCACTGCCAGTTATAAGTACGGGAAGTGAAAAGAAACCTTAATGACATGAATTACCTAGTTACTCTTGCTAAAGCCCTGAATTCACTTTTCATTTGAGCATTCAAGCATCTGTCAGAAGCATACTTCTAAAAAGCAAATGTTAAGACTGCACATTCAGGTATTTTTGAATTTATTAAGTGCCTGTTCAGGAGTTATGCTTGTGCCAAAGTGAAAATTAACCCAGTTGGCTGTCCGGGATTCTAATGTATTTTTCTGGCAGATAAATCTTTCTTACTGCTCTCTCTTTATTGTGCATCAATGAGTGATAAAGACAATTAATATATATTATAAAGGATTCCCCTTAATACTTACAGATAGAAAGGATCACGGTCTGACTTGCGAGTAAATGACCTGGGCTCCTTGCATGTTCCTTGCACGGTCACAGAATGAGAGTCCGGTCCCTGCAGAACGGTTTTCCTGCAGACCGAGCACACCAGCCACAGCGGCACCCTTCCTCCCACACAGGTATGCCGGTGGACCCTTCTGCTGCTCTGACATGGCTCTTGCCTCAAAGGAAAGCTCACTTCCAGAGTCAATTGCCTTCATTTATTAATTCCGTTCTCTTCTGAGGCTTCCTGTAATTTCTAGCTGCTGGGATTGCTTTTGTGATTAAAACGGTCAAAGGGTGAAATGTAACTAAAAAGACTTCTATTACACAACTTTACCGAACTGTCAGATACTTACTTAGTATCGCCAAGCCCTTTAAGATGTGAAGAAATGGCCCTGAGTGGAAAGGGTCGTTAGATTATTAATACATGATGCTCTCTAGTTGTTTTCCAAAACTGTGCTGACAGACTCTGCAGAAGTGCACTACAATCACTCCAGTCCAGCAGTAAAGAGTCCATCAGTAACATCTGAAAGGTTTAAACAGAGCTGAAGAATATCCCCACAGTCATTTGTACATGCTGCAGCCTAACACACACAATTACAAATTTCAGACACAAATGAGAGAGTCTGCAAGTGACATTGGCTTCAAATCCCAACTCTCTTGCTAAACCATGACACTGAACTGGGGTCTCTCTGTCAGCAGGTGAGAGCCAACAAGCAAGACTACAGAAAACTACTGTAGATAAATACTAGAAAATAAAATTTCTAGTGGGAACTCTCAGGCAACCTCAACAACTGACATTACCTACCCTGTGTATATCATGGTGGAAAGTCACAACGCTGAAGATAACTTTTGTAAGCACAGAGGAAAGTCACCTAACCATAAACTGATCTACGACTAAACACCTACAATAGAGAACAGGCTAAGAGAGCCACCAAAAGGGCTGATAAATGTAATTCATGACTAAATAATGGCAGCTTTTTAAAACTAAAAGATGTTACTGGCCACTGTTTCATTATTTAGAAAGCAAGCTAGTCTGAAAACATCTATTTTGTAAACTAATGCAAAGACAAAAATCATTGCTCTGGGAGAAGCAAGTTTTACTGAGTTACGTTTCTGCAACTGTTTTGCCTCAATCGTCCTCCATTTGAATATCAGATGATCTAACAAATTCAGTTTCTCTTGCCAGCTTTCTGTTTGTGTGTAAAAAGTAAAACAGCCAGGCATTACAGCATCAACAGCGTATGCGGCTGTTGGAAAATTTCCTTTAGGGCAGTTTATTATACATACTGATTTCAGTCTAGAAAACCAGACATACTGGAGAGGACAACATAATTTAAAAACTTTGTTCAGCCTCCCATCATTAATAACTATTATTAAATGATCTAAGTTAAGATGGCTTAACTTCATTCAGCTTTGCAGAGAAAACGAGGCTCCATCACACATTTCAACACTCTCCATGTAAAGGCAATGAGAGTGGAGTTACTAGTTTTAAGTACTGCAGCAGGGTAATGAGGTTAAATACAGCCATTAGAAAAAAAGGTTGTGTCTACATAGTAGGGTTCACACTCATGTGTAGAGCTAAGTCTGATTGTTAGCTTTCAAACACTGGTAAATTATGAACTAAGTATTTCGTAAAAGTAAAGATCACAGAAGCATATGTAGCATACAAATTTAAACAATTAAAAATGAGATAATGCTCTAACAGATTCCATGCAAGAATTTCAAATTTTATACATTTTTCACAAGCTGGTTGATAGGATTTCAACAGCTAAATGTCAGATAAGCCACAAAAGTCACAATGTCATTCCTCCTCACTGAAAGAGTCCATACCTCCTTGCCAGTACCACCCTAACATTTCCATCCTGTTTCATTGCCTGACAAATTTATCAGAAGGGATAGAGGATGGGTAAGATAGGAGCAAGTCTTACAGGAAGGTTTAGTATGGCAAAAGCATGACAAGCTGAAGAACGTGATTGAAGAGCTACAGTGAAAAAAAACAACCAACCAACTATTAATATAGCAGCGAGCATGTTGCTTGTCATTGTTCTTCAGTGCACAGGAGTAAAATCCCACTCTACTGGGCAAATGCTTTGCATGATTTTCTTAGTGTATTTCTGGTTGCCAGTTCTGCCGTTTTCTTTGTAGAAATTCTGAAAGATGCTCTCTAAAATTGGGTGTGTTATCCCCCACAATGCTTTCACAGCATTTTCACAGATCCACAGCAAAGGATATTATTCTCTCCAGTACGCCCGCACAAACACAGATTCAAAAGCCTGTGTACAACATGACGCAGCAGGAGTATTTATAGCCTGGTATTTTAGGAATAAGAGACATTTTCAGGGGAGGGAATCTCTCTAATAAAACATACAGCTGGAACAAAATGTTGAGGCACGAAGGCCCTTCTCCAGACAGCTGGAAAACTGAACCAGGTTTCCAGGATATAGTCCCTACTTTACTAGGAATAAAGTATTGGGTTTTAAAAAGCTAAAATGCATTTCATTTTAACTTATTCATGGCTAGTGATTTCATGCAGTTGTTTACAGAGCTGGACAAAAGGCAAAACTGTATAACTTACTGACAACTCCTAATAATCTGGTGTTAGAAGATGGGAAGATGTGATTGTTCCCCTTTTCAAGAATTGTTTTATGGTGTGAAGCTGGCCAGTCACACAAACTCCACATAACTCAGAAGCACAAGTAGGAAACAACTTGCTTACCCCAAGACTGAGCCAAACCTGTGAAAAGACATAGTGTGCTAAAAACCTGGAGTTGCAGATGTCCTAACCTTTGGGAAAGCAGCGAAGTGCATGCTCATTGTCAACTCTGTGGTGGATCCAACTGTACGTCCCAGAACTGAACAGTTGGAAAAGCAGAAAGCTGAAAATTAGATTCCAGTTGCAACACTTTTGCCCATATTTACAGCCAGTGCCGAGGTGCCCATCCATTGCCGTATGACAGCTGACAGCAGTGTACCACACTTGCCATCGGCATCATCGCTCCTTCCTCAGACCGCTGGGAATTATAGTGCCATCAAACCAAACTCACTTCACTATGAGTTTGGTTTCACTTCTGCTTTCATCATCCTAAATCAAATGGGAACGGCAGACTGACAGGCCTTGTGAACACACACAGCAAGTCACAGCTAGAAATCTCCTTTTGAAGTTTTCAGTCTGCTCATCACAGCAGGAGGCACCAGTCCTGATCATGTGCCATATTTGAGCGACCCCATCCACATCCATGGATGCTCTGAAAAGCATACTGACATGTTTCCCTTATTTAAGAACAGACGTGTTTATACAACAAAAACCCTACCATCGCTGCCCTTCACTTTGCCTATAGACTTACCTCAGCGTTTCCTTAAGACTCCGAGTTACAAAAGCAGACGCAGCAATGTAGAAGGTACTTCTGGATTTTATGGTCAGCCTTCTATTATGGAGATAAGCATATTAGCCAGACAACGATGCCACAGCTTCACGAGTACACACCCAGCTCAACAGCCCTACCGCCCATTCTACCAGCAGCATGAGAGTTCTTCGGTAGGGTTTAGTCAAGCTGGGATAGGGCAGCTTGTGCCAGGACAAGACAGACAAAATGAAAACTGCCACATCAGCAGGTGGCCACAAGTTGCTATTGTCTGCAGACATGGTTTTTGATGAGAACAATGCCATCAACACTTCAAAAGCACATGAGAGGATGTGATCATTACATGAAAAATGCAAAACCACTCAGTTTCTTCTTTTGTTATCTTAGACTCCCCTTTAAGATAAATATATTAAATAATAAATAACTATAATGCAAAATAATTACCTTTTGAGTCTTCTTTTTCTTTGGGAAACTTTTTTCGAATTTCTATTTGAAAAAAGCTAAAAACCACGCAACGTCAGCATTCCTTGCCCTGTTCCCATCAGCATTCCTCATACAGGCAAATTCACCCCTGAGGTCTCAGCAAAGAAAGACAGTCAAGAACACCTCTCCTAGTTCTAACTTCCCACGTAAGGAGTAGAGCTTTCTCTACTATGAACATCGCTGACTTTTTGCTTGACCTTCCAACTTCCTTGGCAAAACTCAATCATTGCCTAGCTCTCCTGAGCTTTCTGGAGTTAACCTAAGTGCAAATTTGGCTCTGTTAGACCCAGAGTTCTCTCTGCAATCTTTTCTAGGTGTGCATTCCATCTGCTCCAGGAAGAGCTGAAACCAATGGAACTATCAAATAATATGTTGAAAACAAATGTCAAATTTGGTAGAAATGCATGCAGAATAATTAAGATTACATGAATTAATTTGCTAGGAAGACTAATAAAGTGATTAGAGTATTAAAAGGATGAAAAGTATGAAGAAAGGAAAAGCTTTGACATGCCCATGGGTCTCTGAAGCATCTGTATCAGGTAGTTACAATAATTAATAGCTCTAGCTGGTCACTGTTGGTAACGAGTACCATGGAACACCTGGAACTCATGGGAACACTTGCATCCAAACCCTTGTCCTTCAGGAATGACTTAGAAACACACACTGATACTGGTGAATACTCATTCTTTGCCATTTCTGCTGAAAAAAAAAAAAGTGTACATCATAAAAAAACCCCTTCAGATTCATTGCAGAATTGATCTCCTTAATGATTCTCCTGCACAGGTCTCACTGATCAGCTCTCTTAACAAGACCTATTGACATTTTGTAAAATCACTATAAAAACAACAGAATTATGAATTCCGAGCTCTTCAGTAAGGGGATTTTGCTTATGCTGAACTCTGTGGCCATAGAGAATGAGATGCAGTGGTAAGGAACAAGCACACTCAACAGAGGGCTTGCAGAGCAGGTCAGGTCTGGATAGTTACAGTTATGCCACCTTCCAGGACTTAACAAGTCCTTCCTTACCTCAAAACAACATTCATGGTCCAGGAAATTAGAGCTGTCCCAGACTGGAGAGGAGGAAAACCAAGTGCTAGGTATTAGTGCCCACTCCATTTATTGCATTTTGAAAATTCGCACAATGCACACCTGCTCTTCTGTTTATGTGGGGTCTCAAACAGTCAGCAGCTTCAGCTCATCCAGCTCCCACTATCCAAGATTTAAGAGGATTCTCCAGTAACTGTACAGTCTTATTATTCTACTAATAAAGTTTAATAAGGCATCATAGGCTAAAGTTGTGAAGGGGTGTTAAGCAAGAAGGTTTTACTTAACTTCACCCTCACTGAACTCGTCCAGCAAAAGTGCTGATTAGGTGTGTAATACCGTGCAGCCCTCCACTTCAGGTAACACGCTAATGAACTTCAAATCTGAGTACAGCACTGCCATTGGCATGAGCTCCTCTCATTGCATCGCAAATAGCAGAACTGCTCATGCCATCACATGCTTGCCATCTAAGGAAACACATTGAGTATTACGTACCACATGTCAGATTTAGCTACTGGGTTAGTTACTAGCAACAGAAACCTCATGCAATACAACAGTTGCCAAGGTAACTACTCTTCCAGAGGGAAGATGCAATCTGATGACGGTCTGCGTTCACTCTCATCTAACAGAACAGCTGCCACAGGTAATTTAGGCACCCCATAAATATGAGTGGATCTCAATGCTTTTGTACACTCTGCTAAAACATACTTGTCTGAGGACTGCTCAGGGAAAGGTCCACTCTGTACAGATTTGGGAATTCTGGAGTACTGGCTCCATGTGACCTTGGCTCTGGCAGGGCTTCCTCTGCCCATGTGAACATCACGTTGTTCCAGCCTGCAGAATGGAAACGAGTTACCTTGGAGGGGCCAATAAAACTGTCTCCATGACATACTGAGTAGCTGTAGGGCAATGTAAATTCATCTTCACAGGGTAATTTTTGGGTTATAATGCACCTGGAACTGCTAAAAATTGCACAAAATTATGTTACCCACTGTATTTTCTGAAAGCAACACAGGAGAGGGCTAATATTATCTAGGCATCTAAGGAGCAGGGTCCTCCATGCACTGACAGTAACAACCTTCTAAAGGCAACAGGCAAATCAGTGCTGGAAAGGGTTGCAACACAGTTTGACAACCTCAGAAAATCACCCAGGACTTCTTCCCTTCTTATGTATGGACTTGTTGCTGCAAACTACCCTGCATGCACAATGCCTCAGTTCTCCTGATGGAAACGAAGCCATCTCCATTAGCTTACGTCAAAAGGCATCTCAGCTGAGCAGGGAGATTGAACAGGAGTTTATTAGTGCAAATGTACCTTCAAAACAGACACATGAGTAAAGGCTGTCAAAGCTGAAGTGCATAATCCATAAACTGTATTTAAATAAAAATTTTCAAGTTTTCAACTGTACATACGTACCCAGAAATTGCATACAGACCTTGAGTGCACAAATGTTTTCATGATAGCCACAAGGGTTTATCCACTGCAATTAAGCCACACTTGGGCTGATTGCGTATCATAATCTGCTTGTGAATGAGATGATGTGACCATTGGTGTAAAATACTGGTTTTGCAAACTATAATACTAGCTTCATGAAACCTGCTTGAAAAAAATCTGACTTTAATGAACGTGTTACTTTCTCTTAATCACTGACAATTTGGTGCAAGAGAGATTAAAGATCTAATTAACACAGACCGCTCCATACTAAGAGTCAGACATGTGATATACAGAGCCAGACTGAAAATTTACCCAAGGCTCAAGAATTCACATAGACTGTACGCCCGTGCTTTCACAACTATCACATTGTTTGGTATTCCTAATCATACGCTCCTTCCTTTACACTCCCACATAGAAACAAACCAACCAACACTAGCTTTCCACTGAAACAATCCCTAATATATAAATCACCTTTCATTCTAAGGCCATTATTACAATTATACCTGTGGACTAGAGCTACTGCATCTAAATAGAGCAAGAGGAATAGAAGGATCAGACAAAAAGGCAAAACTCAAAACAGTCAAATAATGTCAAAGAAAAGAGAAAAAACAAATCCTAGTATCCCAGCAAAAAGTTAGAAAAAGCTTAAAATCCAATACATAGTTTACAATTCTAAAGATTCACAAGTCATAGCGGAGGCTACTAAATGCTTCCTTGACATCTGTGAAGTTAATGAGTGTTTTCAGCCAAATGATCTACTCCATGTTTTTATTAGGTGAAAACGTGGTGAGCGTCATCACTTGGTTTGAAATCCAGCTTCACCACAACCTTCTTGACACTGAAGAGACCACCCTGACTGAAATTCTTCTACTGTTAATCTTTAGCCCTGGCAATGGCTTTACCCATGAGCAACGTAATCTCTTGTCAATGTTTTGCACAGACTGACTTGTCACCTGTTTTCCTCATTGACCCCTTCTCCACCTTGTCAAGGAAACTTATCCGCTAGTCCAGCCTCCATCTATAGCCCTTGCGGTGCAATAAATGTAAGAAATCAGTACATCTAATTAAAGCTCTAAAACTGACTTAATAGCATGAGCCAGATCTTCATTCTTTATAGCAGTAGCAGTACAACACGGCAGCTGTAATCCTAAGGAAAATCATATTGTTTAAAACTTATCGATTATGAAACCACCCAAGAATAAAAGTAATCTCAACTGACAAGGTAATACCAAACCAAGTGTCAGCCCTGGATACTGAAAATGCTTCTACAGTTTTGTCCAGAGAATAACACAGCATGCCTGCGAAGAGCAAGTAAAACAATGAGGTAATTTCTCCAAACTAAAAGTGCATGTGTATAACAAACATTAAAAGGGCATGCATTGATCCATATATTAATCAGATCATAACAATAGACCAATTTTTCTGTCTCTGGGGTGTGAAGAACAAGGTTACGATTCATAACGTGAACACTTAAAGATCACACTTGAATAACCTAATTGTGTACAACAATGATAGTATGAAAAGAAACTTAATCAGACTCTGAATTGTTGTTAGGTTTCATCCTCTTAAATAGTTCTGTGACATGACTCTTAATAAATTATTTGTATGGTAAAAAATGTTTCTTTACCTTATTAGTATTCTGAACCTCCTCTGCCCATTTTCTTCATGCTTCATCTCTTCATTTGAATAGAAATAAACACAGTTACAGAGAAAAACATCTGGGTTCAATGCGAGTTTCGATTATTTTTTGTTACAAATCACATAAATACATACTTTTTATAAATTTACTACCTTACAGAAGAACTGGAGTTTTGCTACATATGAAAACTGTCAGCCGATCTTTAAATATTTATCTTTGAATTCCCCTGGTTGCATGTACTTGGGAATGTTTTCATAAATACATCAATAACTGTCTTGTACAGCTCATTAAGGAAGCTTTTTATCCTTTAGTGTAATAGTTCAGTTTACAGTTGCCTGTGAATCAGTTTTATGGACCTCCATTAAGCATGCCCTTCAAACTGCAATTATTTGTCAAATTTTGTATATACAGAAGCAATCACCAGAGAAACCGTGAAAGCTGAGAAGATGCATAAACATTTAGAACCAGAACTTGGCCCATCTCCAGTGGCACGTTCTCTCCTCTAACGCTGACCCCACAGTGTATGAGATGTATTTAATGGATCCACCTATGCAAGACAGGCAGATTGTCCGAAGGGCAGGATGGGCATGCTGGCTTAGGGTAACCAGGACCAGACGCCTTGAATTTCCTCCTCAGATCTGTCATCAGTCTTCCTCTGATGTCAGCCAGGACATCACTCCCTCACTTGTAGTTTTACCACTTCCCTTAACGACCTTGAATACCAAAGAGGAGAACTGCCACTGCAGAAAGCTGCAGCCACTCACGTTCCTTGTCCAACTCAAAGCAACACACACCAGCAAGCTTCTGCTATAGAGAAAACTTATAGGGGTGTTGCCCTTCAACCTGATATGCTGAAGTTACTTGTACTTCCTAGAGCTTAGCAAAATACAGACTTAGATAAGTAAGTTTATAAATATCAAGTTTAGGAGCTTTTTTATTTTTAAATGCTGTAAGTATGCCTATGTGCTGAAAACCCTTGAGTGCTTCCTTCAAGAATTAGCTTCCTGGAAACCATCACTAGCATCCTATTCTCTTTCCCCAAATCTACTTCTGTAATTGAGTTTTAGACAGATACTTTCATCTACTAGGTCAATGTGAATTTGGTCAAACAGGATCGTAAAAGAATATGCAACAGGTTTAAAGCTCCAGTCCACTGCATTAACAGCTGTCTACACCAGCACGCTGTAAGGGAAACATAAACCAAACAGTAGCACCCAAGGCTACACTCAATCGATCCAGCCAGTCAAGAGAGATGGCAATAATGTCTAAAACAAGGTGAGGAGATGAAAACGAACAAAGAATTGCAGTAGACTTTCTTCCAAGTGGATGGTGCTCTCTACTGCCAAGGACAAGTAGCAATTGAAGGCAATGGCATACTGGCATCCACAGAGAGCTAAGCAGTAAGAACAAATTAGATTAACATGATTAATTGCCTGATTTGTGTATTCTGACCCACTGCTGTTGAAATCTATTAAATATTTCACTGCTAAATCTCACCTTCTGCAAGGGCTGTGGGTCACAAGAAGTTAGCGTATGTTGTCTATTGCAGTTAGACTCGACACATTCCTGAATGTCAGCCTCATGGAAAAAAAAAAACCACGCTTTTGTAACAATACAGAATTCATTTTAACAAGTAAAAATGCGGCTGTTGTAGCTTCTGCCACTGTTAAACATCACATACTACATAGCTCCTAGTACCAAATCAGCTTGTGGCTAATGTTATAAATACCAATGCATATTTGCAACAATTTTCCACATATTGCAAAATACTACTGCAATTTAATTGTACAGCATGCTTACGTTATTAAACTAGATATGGGATGCTAATTGGTTAGCTACAGGGTAAAATACTATTAATATTTTTAGCAGTGCTGGGTAGCAACAGAAGGACTTTTGTTCAGTTACAATGCTGAAGAGAAACGGTGATAGATGTGGTGGCTGGTGCCAGCTGCAGTGTGCACACACTGCTGTGTACTTCCTCCATTCTATATAGTCCTGATAGATTTCATTGCTCCTCACATGTTCACAGAGGCAGCAATAATGGATAATAAAAGGTAAAACTAGAGAATAAAGGAAAAAGCTCATTCAAAAGTGAAAGAAAACTTACCTTCTTATCTTCCAAGAAGGTTTTCTTGTTTGATCTAGTCACTTCACTTGATGGCTAAAAATACTGAACTCCAAATTTATTATTATTAATTCTTGCTGAATAGGTCATGTCTGAAAGACTCTTACCATGTTTTTAAGCACTTTGACATTGAGTGCTCCCACAAGTTTATATTATTTAAAATACAGTTGCTTGTCACACTTGGGCAGGTGGAAAAAGGGACCTTGCATTGTAACACATCTCCAACTCTCCCTGCTGTACCAGTAGCTAGTTTTTTCTTGAATACTGTAACAATTTTTCTAATTACCATGTGCTTTGAGGTACTGCAGAAAAGTGATGTCCATTACTAACAGCTGCTGTCAATAGAAGATTTTAACATAGCATGGACAGGAGCTTTTCATCTCAGGAGGCTTTAAAAGCTCTCACCTGGGTTCCAGAATTCGAGCAAAATTTCAAGGCATGACTTTCATGGCAATAACTCTGCACCCTTACCTCTGTACCATATGGAACAGGGGTCTCTCTCAAAGTCAGAAACAGAGCAATGGCCCAGCGTAGCAACAATGCATATCCAGAGATCCTGATGATAGCAGCAAGAAGTAGCATCAAGCGTTGCAGCCCTCTTAAGTGTGGTGGTCATGTAGATTCTCAAGCAGTTGCTAACAGCATGTTGGCAAAGTCCACAGAGCCACTGAGCAGATCTGGAAAAACATTCAAAACTCAGTATTCCAGCAATGCATTTGGACCGAGACTTAGTAGCAATTTTTAGCAAAGCTAAAAAATACAGGCATGTGTGCTTGTACAAGAAAATGATTTATGTCTCTTGCTCAAATGCTTTCTGAAGTAAACTTAATCTTGTAACTTAAGACTCTTCTCCTCATCATTTGGACTTTGTCCAGCCCTGATTGGAATTTTGTCTCTAGGACAGAAGTTAGCGTTTACATGCAATGGGGGGTGGCAGGGGAAGAAAAAAAAAAAAATTCAATAAGTAGCGTAATTTAATCTCCCACAAGTTTCTTCGTAAAAAGTCAAATTCACATTTAAAGCTGTTTGCAAATTTGAAGAATGTATTATTTATTAGTCTTACAGAGTTGAATAATGATGTTTTTGCTACAGAGCAGTGTTTACAGAACGTTCACAGCATAAAGGAGGAAAAATTCCTCCCGAAGAAAGTTCCACTTTCCCACCATTAATTTCATTATGTAAGAAGCAGGGTGACAGCAACGTTGTTCTGCACTACAAACCTATCCATATGCAGACATCCTGGGAACTGTACCCTTGTGTGCAGAAGCCTGTTATTCACCTAGAAATAGGCTCAGAACAAACCTACAGCTGGGATGCTTAGCTGTTAATTTCCAGCAAGCCATTGCAATGGTTCAAGTTGAAGAGTAAACAGGACCCCCAAGATAACCAACCTGCAAGTTTTTGCCTTGGTCTAAGCAACACTGTTCTTCCTAGCTTGGCATAGCTAATGCCTGTGGAGCCATGTACAAGGTGACACCAGTAGAAAAGTCTTGCCCAAAGCTGTCTTTATAGAATAATGCTCAAGATCCAAAAAACTTACTGACCTGAACCTGAGCATGTCTGAACAGTGTGAATCTTGGTCATTTCCACAAGGAATGTGTCACTGTAACATTACTGCTTAACAAGTCTCTACCAACTCTCTTACAAAAAAGTTCCTTTCCAGCTGATTTTTTGTTTTTAACCGAGCTCTGCTCTGTATTTTTGAAGCTTTTTTATTTGAGGGGAGGGAATGGGGGGGGGGGGGGGTAGGGAATGGCAGGGGGCAAGTGGTTTTATTTGCTTTGGCTGTATATCAAGTTGCTGGCAAGATTACTCAAACTACATGTAAAGCATGTATTGTGCCAATTATTACAGTGGCAAATTATGTAACACCCAAGAAACCTCCAAAGTAAATGGTCAGTCTCCATAAACAGACATTGCTTTCTACATCTGAAGGTTTATGACTCAAACCAGAGCCACCCTGTGCGCAGCTTTTCCTTACATTGAATTTCTGGTCACAAAAATCACTCAAAAATCGCAAACAAGCACCTCCAGTTACTCAGGCGTTGTCATTATGCTGCTACTTCAAGCTCCTCCAGACCCTCACCTATTTGATTTCCTGTGAAGCAGGAGCCAGACAATGCTCCACACTGCCATGACTCATGTGACTTTACTGATGCTTCTTCCAGGATGCCAAACAATGCTTGCGAGATTTAGCACACCCTCAACGTGGTTCAACACATCAAGCACCTTGGCGGACAGCAGCCACAGCCCCAAGGCTATAAATGTCTTCAGTGTCAAGAACAGAGTGTGTGTGTTCTGTATGTTCAAATATTACCCAGAAGTTTGATGGCCTATACATACTATCTAAAGCAATAAAGCATTCAACCCAGCATTTTTTGCATATCAGCTAACAGGATGTGAATTCTTCTAGACAAATAAAGAGATTAAAAAAAGTACCTCTTCTTTTGGTTTGTGTACTTCATGGGATGTGTTTCAGAGACTTTATATACCAGTGTTGCTATGAAATAAGTTGCTGCACAGGCAAGCAAGGAGAATTGATACACTTGTGTACAGCGTCTACATTATTTTCCACACCTATCCCAAAATGAAATGTCATATACAGAGACTTGTTCTCTATTACTTAATTCATCACTTCCACAGACAACTCCTGGCATAGTGGGTGACACTATATAAAGTAGCTTATCACACACTCCCCTAAAATCAGCACCAGGGTAGCTCTGTTTTGTTTCGCCAAAATTATTAATGGTAAATGATCCTTTTTATATCTTTTTCAACAGCTGCACAGCATCTGAGAAACCTTTTATTCCTCACAGTACGTAAAATGATTAATGCACTTGCTATGCTGTGAAGAATTGTAGTAAAAACTACAGCATGCAGTGGTACAAACGCTTACAAGCTCCTTGAAGCTTTAAATTCAGTTAAATTTTTATCATACAGCTCCACTGCACAGAAACCAGCTAACTGGTGGTATGATCTAACTGGAAGTTTCAGGTAACACCAACCAAAAGTATTTATTACTAGGATCTGCAAGTTCAATGGGTGACCATTATCGCAAAGTTTTCATCTTTCTCTGAAGACTGAAGAAGTGACAAAAGGCTGTAAAGGCTGTAAAACACTGAAAGTTAAATTGAACGTTTAAAGCAGGGATATACAGTACAACATAGGAACAAATTTCAAAGCCATAGATATAATGACATAAACAACTCTGTTTTATGTTAACTGGAACAGAAACCAAATAAAAAACCAAAGCAGCTATTAGATGCAGCTTGATATTTCCCAGAGATTAACTAGACTTTGGGTTCTTTTGCCAAGGTATTCTGCTGGAAACTTAAGCCTTTTTCATTATTATTTTGCCTGGAAAATGTGTAACACTACCCACACTATGCAAATGTAAAGTTTCTATACAATGTGCCATGGGAGAAATTTTATATTTCATTTACCATTTACCTTATAGCTGTGATTCCTCCATATTGCAATTTCAGCAATGGATTAACGTTCACTTGAAATGTGGCAGTTTTTTAAAACAGCCAAGTATCATCTTGTCTGTGGAAGCAAAGCAACGGTTTTAATTCAAGGTAGATTTGGCTTCTTGACAATTGGTTGCTTTTGAATAAGCAGAAAAACATCAGTCATATGCAGTGCTTTGGAATCACAGAATGGTTTGGGTTGGAAGAGACCGTCAAGATCATCTAGCCCCAGCCCCCCTGCCACGGGCAGGGACACCCCCCCCAGCCCAGGCTGCTCCCAGCCCCGTCCAGCCTGGCCTTGGGCACTGCCAGGGATGGGGCACCCACAGCTGCCCTGGGCACCCTGGGCCAGCGCCTCGCCGCCCTCACAGTAAGGAATTTCTCCCTCATGTCTAATCCAAGCCTACCCTCTTCCAGCTGAAAGCCATTCCCCCGTGTCCTACCACTACGTGCCCTTGTAACACGTCCCTCCCCACTTTCCCATAGGCTCCCTTAGGGACTGGCAGCTGCTGTGAGGTCTCCCCAGAGCCTTCATTCCTCCAGGCTGAGCACCCAGCCCGAAATGCTCATTCTAAAGCTGAGATCCATTAATAAGCATTCACAGCCTTACAAACAAGTAATTGTAGGGAACCCAAATGCCAGCCTGAATTTACAGTATAAATTTAAACACATAATTTAGTTAACAAAACTATTAGAATATAGGACACAAGAAATTCAAAGAAAAAATAGGTATTAAGAAGATGCATTTTGAATTGGTGTCAAACTTCTCATCTAGCTTGCCATATTTTCTCCATAATATGGATCAAATTAGTCCTTTATGTTTCTTTCAAAGCCAAGCTATAGTCTTCTCTTGAGGTATTTCAGATTTACAGTGCTGTGACAAAAACCTCTGCTTGCTTTGTGGACTTGAACAAAGCTACTCCAGAAATTAATAGGCTATGTTGCATTTCAGCATTAGAAACACACCCAGCATAGAAAACAACCATTAATAATAAGATTTAATATCAATATTGTAATCCAGAATATTTTTTACAGAATATGAATTCTTCCTACCTAATGACTTTGTTCTGTCTCAGCCAAATTTTTTGTTCTTTATTCACAGATCTAGATGATCCAAAACCAGGTGAAACAATCCACACATTCATCTACTTCATAATGCTGTCAGATGTAACCTAATTAAATGCTTTGTAAATATCTTATCCATCCTCCTGCCAATACAACATCGCTCCTAGAAAACTATTTGCTACTGCTTTCTCCCGTCAATTTTTCATGTGTCAAGCAATGGGTCTTTTGAGACCAGCTTTTTATCTAAATAATCACGTTGTTGAAGTTTTTCCCCTATTATTGATTTAATCTCTCCTTTCCTTCCAATTTATCTGTTTCT
The DNA here is from genome assembly GCF_023634085.1 of Falco cherrug. Taxonomy (NCBI): domain Eukaryota; kingdom Metazoa; phylum Chordata; class Aves; order Falconiformes; family Falconidae; genus Falco; species Falco cherrug. Next base: position 6,286,979 of record NC_073700.1, on the reverse strand, counting down.
CCTCATTGTGCTTCTTTATGTCTTCCTAACTGCAGGAGAGAATGACAGAAGGCTGTTCCGAGCTGAGCTCACAGTAGCTACTCCTACCCAAGTCATGCCTGTTAGCAACTTCACAAGTTTCCCGATAGTCTAAAACAATTCCGATGGGCCCAGGTTTACTCATCTTATTCATAAAGCATTTCCAACCCCACTCTGAGAGTGATTATTTCCTTTTCCAAAGCAGCACTATCTTGCGTTAACCATAAAGTCCAACTACTAGTGGCTGATTCTGAATAAGTAAGGTAACAAGCACTGTCTCGTAATGCCCCCCTGCGCATTTTGACAAGGACTTAGATTTAAATTTATGGTAATATATCAGCATACACATAAATGAATTGTATTAAAGCAAGCAAAACGAAACCTTGGTAATAAGACTTCACTTCCTATTCTGGCATGTAAAAACTTCTTGTAGAGGTATGCAGAGAAACCTACCAGGTTTTGTGACAGTTACTGATAACAGGATCTATGGCATTGTCTAGCCTTCACAGCATGGAAGATGGTATGTTTGCTATTTTTGAGAAAGATGGCATGTGTTCCCACCTCACTCCACTTCCACTTTACTTACAGTTTCAAATAACAGAGTTTCCTATGGAAAAGGCTTTCCTGCTATTTTCCCAGCTGGTAGGTCACAAAGTGCAGGCTCCTCTAGTTACTCTGGGTGCTAAATTTCATTAAGGGCAGAGTGTTATTATTAATTAGATAGCACAGATGGTGGAGCTGCTGCAGGGATCCTACAAGATCTATCGAGAGAGGGAAAGTGCTCCAAAGAACAATCCTGGTTACCAGCAGCCACTTCTCCATGTCTAAACAGCAGCAAAGGCGGTGCAATACTGTCTTCTGCGTCACCTCATTATTTCTGGGTTGTAAGTGGTAGGAAACAAGACCACTAAACAAACTTCCATTTGCTATTCACACTGTCGTAAACCACAGCCTAAATATAGCAGTCACCATTAAACAGCTTGACACTCCCTGTCTTAGTGACTTCAGTTACCATGGCATCTCTTTACATAATACCATTCTATTAGATCTACTTGAGAGTGGGTTTTAAGCTTTTACACACATGTTTTTATAAGGTATAAAGAAAGGGGGGGGGGAAGCAAAAAGCCTCAGAAAAGACATTAACAAAACACTTTCCATGAGCTCCCTAGAATAAGCTTCTGAAATGTTTGCTTACTGTTAATCTCTTTAAATTTGAATAAGGAAAGGCAAATATCACCCTAAGATATTCAAGTCTAAATTTAGAGAGTTACTGGGGTCTTTGGCTGTCCAAGTGAAAGCAATAAAAGTGAAACTCATCTTCAAATTGCTGAGTACACACCATCTTCAGGTCACTCGACGTGTTGGGTTAGAAGTCAAAACCAACAAACCTGTGGAGTTACCAGTCACCTGAACTGACTGACAGCTGAAACAGAAACAAGCATTAAATCAATTCAAATGCTCCAATACCTAAATTATGTTAATCCCTAACATAATGATTAATGAAGAATGAAGGCTTAGAAAAATTACATCAAAACAGACATAATTTAAAAGACGACTAAAGAATGAAAAAGTATGAGTATTGAACAGTTCTCTAAGTGGGAGACTTGCAAATCTAACCAAAAGTGTGACTAATTCTAATTTCAGACATTTATAAATTCGATCTTTTTAATAGCTCATTTTCACTCCCACATACAGAAGCTGTACATGTTTAATAATCCTTATACTTTTAGTAATTCATAGCAACAATCTTACAGAGTTACAACCAGATCAGGAATGTGAAGTCACATCCGTCCAACAGGACGATGCCATACAGCAAATTATCTTAGCCTGTGCCTGACACAGTGTGTCTGACATTAGGATTCCATGAATTACAGCTTTTGTGCAACTTACGTGTTCCTGAACCTCACCTTAAATTTCTTATCTTTCATTTCACAAAGTTTCAGTGTTGTTTCCTGAAAAAATAAATAAATAAGTAAAAATTGAGATCTCCACGCGGTACACTAATCTGGATAAAAAATAAATACCATTCAGAAGTTCCTAAGCGTACTACAAGCAATGTCCTGTACATACCCATGACTTAAGTGAATCAATAGGCCTGTCTAGGACTCATTTACAGAGTAACTGTCACGGGTGGCTGTTTGGCCAGTGGTTGAAATTGAATTTAGGCTTGTTATAATTCAGAGCACATTCTATTTACTTCATATTAAAAGACGGATTACATTTTCCAAACTATCTCATATATCCTTCTTGCCACATGTCATAGCAGAAATAAGGGCTGATTAAATGCTGACTAGGGGCTCTGCTTTAAAAAAGTAAGTTTTTGACAGAACCTCCCAGCTAAAATCCAGGTGTTTGTATCACTTAGCAGCTATTACAATCCCTAATCATCCTTGCAGGTGTGGGGGTTCAGGGTTTTTTTGCTTTGCTTTTTCTTTCCTGCAAACCTTTAGGAACAAGAAAATAAAACCACCTCTGTGTGGCCAAGCACAGAATTGTATAGTAACAAAACAGAAAATGGGTGGCTACACCACAGTTAGTCATTAGTTGCCGAGATCATTAAAACCAAACCAAACTCCTGCTTGGGCATCTACTGGTGTTCTGAAACTCCTTGTAGCCTGGCGGTCACCTGTTGGACATCTGAATGTGGTACAGTTCCTCTGTCATTTTCCTTTGGTTAAGCAAAGTTTGTCCTCCCCTTGGCACACTACCTCATCCAGTCACATGGAATGTATCTCCTCAAGCTCCCAGACACTGGTAATCACAGGCTGCTGAAAGACACCTACAGCTGGACACCAGTAAGTTATTTACATAGAGCTCAGAATCCCCATAGAGAAGCAGTGACCAAAGCAAGGTGTCCTGAGATAGTCCTGTGCTCTTGCCTGACAACATAAATCTCAGCAGCAGGGCTCTGATCTAAAGACCTGCAGCTTCCATTCCTCTGTTTTGCACAATTTAACTACATAGCAGATGCATTTTCTGCTATATCCCTAGTGTCCTTTTTTTCCTCCCCTCCCCCCCCCCTTTTTTTTTTCCAATTTTTCTCCAAAAAAAGAAAAGCTGAAGCCAAAACAGAGGCAGGAAGAACCTCATGACTTTCACTCCATCCCCTGCTGTGATCCCCAGAGAGCCCTGGGCTGGAGCACTGGTGAATGGGAACATCTCAGGCAGGGGTACGTATATGCATACATACGCGCACCAGTTTAAGCAAATGAGTCAATACTGTGATGATACAAACTCAGCTCAGTCCTGGGCTACAACTGAACTGATCATTCAAAACAGAAACTTCAGCTTGCTGGGGTTTCTTACACATTCCAGCTCTCACACCGACAAAGAACAGACATGCTTTGTCAGATTTGCATGACTCACGTCTTTTAGGAAGTATCACTGGATTAAAAGCCTTTTCTGCGTCCTCTTCCAACGATGCAGAAGTTTCTATGTGAACAACTGCTAAACGGTGGCTTAGCTAAAAACCCCAATAGGCAGAGCTCTTTCCACTACCTTTTCTTTAAGTTCTGTACCAGCAGCAAAACAACAGTGGTATTTTTAAGCCAAAAAGAATGGAATCTGGATAGGCCTTTTACTCCGGGATCAAACATTAACCAGACATAATCATATGGAGTCGAATCATCAACCTCTCTGCACCAGCTACCTGGGCAGCAAACCCATGTAACTGTGATCCACGCCTTACCCCTTGGATCTAAGCTGCCAGGGTTAATCTGTTGTCAGCCTCTCACGTTTATGTCCAAATGGATATTCTAGCTGAAATACATCCTGAATGTACAAGAAACATCCTGCAGAAAGCTGAACTGCATACACTGCTGGATCTGATTTTGCAGTCATGTCTTTAAATTAATTTTACAAAATTACAAACACTATAAAAAGGACTTGACTTAGCAATGCTGCAATGTAACGAGCAGTACTAACCAACCGGAGGAACGTAGAGCAAGCCACCTGCCTCATTCTAATGAACTATTTAGCTTTTATTTTTTCAAAAACAAAGTTAAACCTCTACCAAAAAAAATAAATTACAACCAGTCTAAAATGTGTAGAGGAAATAGTTTTGGGTATGACAAAACCCTCAACTCCTTTGAATTCATAAATTAATAAATACTTGGAAAAAATGTTCAAAAAAGATTGAAAAAAAACCTCTTAAGTGTTAAAAGTGAATGCTTAACATCAAAGACAATACACAAAATTCTCCCTTTAACTTATGCTGCTTACCATAGAAGTGTGGACAGACTGTTTTAATATTTAAATAAAATAAAAAGGTCCAGATCCTTCTCTCCAAATCCTATTCTGCATTTCCATCCAACCTGCAATCAGCATTCTCCTCATATCAGATATTATTAAATGGTGACTCCAGCTATCCACAAAACCAGAAAATCAGTAGCATTTACATGGCCTCAAACACTCCAAAAGACATTATTAATGATTTGATGCTGATTGCTGTTGGCTGTCTTAAAAATTAACTCTCACAGGCATCAAGTTCTCTGAACTAGTGACTACTGGTCATATGGAAACACTCGATGTCTGATCCTGAACTGAGCGAAGACTGAAAGCGCTCATTAAACTGAGTTTCCACATATATATTTAGTCCCTTGGTCCGTCACACACAGGGCTGTGGTGGCAGAGGTGCTTAGGAACAGGGAGGAGAGAGCTGAGCAAGATTTTAAATTGCTTGTGCTCAGCAGTGATCTTGCTAGAGGGCTGTTAATAGGAATGGTGAAATTTAACAGTTAAGGTAATCTCAGACATCTCTAAAAACACAGGAGTATCCACAACAGCAGGTTTACCAATTCCTTATCCAGCCGGAGCTACAGGGCACAGTCAACGTCCGTCTAAACTGAACATAGCTCATGTCAAGTACTGACAACTGTCCATCAGTGATTTCAAGAAATCCATTATTTTATTTCAATGAATTTGGCTAGTGGTATTAACTCTCAATCTAAACATTTATAAACAGACCTGTGAGCAGGAAGAAACAAAGAAAGGAGAATTTTGGTTACCCACATATTTTGTCTATGAAGTGTGTTGTTGATATTTTTAGGGGCACTCATCAGCACAACCAGCCTTTTAAACTCTGCCCTCTCCCTCCAAACCTGTGGAAAAACTTGCATTAACTCAGAAGCTGATTTTTAATATTTTTTTTTTTGAACAGTCTTCCGTACAAATGCTTTATCTGAATGGACAGCAACTCCGATCTCCAGAAACACTTTACTAGTCCAGAAAAAAAAAAAAAAAAAATCTGTCCTAGCAGAGGACAGATTTTTCATTATAGGCTATTAAAGCACTGAAAAGCTCCAGACTGTCACCAAAATCACAAAACAAAAGCCTGTGAGTGCTACCAGCAGCACTAGAGAAAGCCAGTTCCCTCAGGTTCTGCCTTGTGCCTACAAAGAACACATCAGCACTGACAGCTGCTTTTCCTGACAAAAGATGTTCCAGACAGGCAATGGAAGTGTACATCAGAGCTGTGTATTTCCACCCATGCTGTCTAACCCCCCCCTCAGTGGCCTTCTCTAGGTAGCAAACACAACAGGGAGAGAGACTTCGGCAACAAGAATGGGTTTAGAGATGGAGAAAAGTTGCTGCTGAACATGTAGGTTTGGCTGGGGAGAAAATGTTTCTATTTCATCACAGCAGCTTTTGAACAGTCATCAGAATTCAGAGGAAACTGGAACCAACAGAAATCAGGACGGTGCACGTCCCTTTGTGTGTGTTTGGCCTGATAAAGGTCAGCTACGAGAGGAATTAATAGTCTGGAAATCACACCCTTGCCTGGTAGAGGCAATCAAGTTGCTGGCAGCTAACAGCTGTCACCAAAGTCTTCAGTACAAGTCTGTGGTTGATTGTAAAAATGCCCACAAAGAACAGGCAAGCAGTTGAAGCAAAGTCATTCAAAGTTTCCATCAAAGTTAAATGTGCTTGCAGTATATTGCAACCATTAAAATGACTAGTTTTTGCCGGCAGTAATTACCGAGATGCCAAAAATCAAATGATGGATTAGTTCAATAGAAAGTCCAACACAGAGGAGTGAAGGGCAGATTCATCTTACACAGCACACATGCTTACCCAGGACACGACCTGTTTGCACAGCCCCAGCGTATTTCCCCCCTGCACAATGTTTGGTGCTATACCTGCCCGGGGTGAAGGGCACATTTCCTCACAAAAGCCGCCAGTTCACGTCTTTCAACAACTCTGATCAAGATGCATTACCAAATGAAACAGAAATAAAAGCATCATCTCAATACCGCGTTTAGTGATTCAGTGAACCAGAAGTCAGGTCACATACGCAGTGACTGCTGAATCAATTAGCCCATTAGGAGGAATTAAGTGTGGCCAGATTTGCATTTACTATAGGAGAGGAAAAACTGGAATTTGAAAAAAAAGAAAACCCACTACATTTACTCATTCCTCATGACTGAATATCCTTTAAGTTAATGCAACAATACAGAAAACACTCAAACACAGGGACAAACAGAATATCCACTTCAGGTTCACTAAGTTATACCTCACTGCATCTTGCTACTGAACTTTGCAATAGAAGTTGTTACTGATTTTAAATTTTAGATAAGATTTATTCCTTGGAGAGGAAGGAAGTTCTTAGTGCTCTTAATGGGTAAAATCAGGTTTGATTGTCTTTAAACCACAATTGCTAAATTGGCGAAGAATCTTGCCTGAAAAGAAGACAACCAACTTTTTCTCTCTGATCATGCAGTATTTGCTTACAGGCTCAGTTCACGCATTGGACTTGGCAAAACCTGCCTGGATGAGGAGGATGACGCAGGATTTAGCGGAGCAGCCAGGGGTGTCCTCCTCTCTCCAAAGCGGCAGGAGCTGATGGGCAGCACCAGCCAGGGCTCTGCCACCCTCCTGCTCCCAGCTGCACGCTCTGGCTAATAACTCCCAAATTCTGAGCTGCAAACTATCACTGATAAGATGAGGTCAGTTACAGCTCTAGAAGTTCATTCTCCCAGCATCTTTTATACCTCCCTTTTTATATCCCTGGAGAATATTATCCATCATATTATTAATACATAAAGATTGCATAGCACTTTTCATTTGCCCATCTCAATGCTCTTCGCAAGAAGCGGCAAATACATTAACCTACTTCCAAGGTATGGAAAGAAAGTGACTCAAGGAGAACCAGTGGTTATTTCAGGAAAAAAATCCGGGTGTACTGAGTTGCAATCAAGATGCTTTTAGTGTCATAAAATTTATTAAAGCATTCAGCCAATTATATCTGGATTTGAGTACAAAAATTTCCTTAACGTATGGGCACATAGCTGCATATTGCAGTTTTTAAAAAAATGGTAAATTTTCTATGTGCTCATTAACAATACATTATTATTGGTCTAAAATGCAGCAGTACACAACTATGAATTGTATAGACATATTTCCATCTCCTAAAAAAAATCAAACTCTTTTAAATCATGTGCTGCTCTCACATTAGTATTCCACTAAAAAAGGTCAAGGAGGAGTCACCTCAAGACACAAAAACATTTTCAAATAACTGTATAAAAATGAAAACCGAAAGTGCAGCCCCAAATGCAGATCTCCAAGAAAAAGCTTGAGTTATTTTCATCCAAGACATACTTGTCCTGAAGATAAAATATTTCCTTTAGAACATCTTTGATTACACAACAAATGTACAGATCTGGGAAAAAAATGTTTATGTCTTAATCAAATGTTAGATACTGGAACAAGAGGTTCAAGGATGCTAAATATGCCAGAGGAATAGACACGTTTATAATGTGATACAAATACTAAGATTGGTGATTTCTGGGTGGTTTTGTAAACTTTTCATAACACAGTTTAACAAACTGCCAGTACAAAAGCTGAGTACTCCTTTGACAGAACAGGTCTTAGACAAATACTGATTTCTTTTAATTGCATAAAACCACATTATGGCGTAACAAATCTGAATGAGTGTTCATAGATACCTGTAAAAAATAGTTTTTCAGCAACTAATAAATTTCCCACCAGCTGTGGGAGCAGGTTGTAAGTTGGTCCCCAAGTATTTAGCAGACATGATAGGACAGGACTACAGGTGACCAGTACAGCGTTACATCTCCTTTCTATGGCACCAGCAAAATCATCAACCACCGTTTCTACGGACTTGGCTTTTACTTATGTAAGAGATTCAACAAAACCCACCCCAACACTACAGCACAACAAACCTCATTGATTTCGCAAGATGTGACTGCCAAGAAAAATGGCTTTCATCACACTTCATAATAAATTTATCTAAAAAGTCATTTGTTTAAAGTATTGCCTCAGAAAGCTCCCTTGAGACATGCCATTTTGATGGCACTCTTTTCATTATTCAAATATAATGAAGTGATTCTGCATGGTTATGCTGGACTATAAATCACTGCTGTAAAAAAAGGCATGTTCAGCATGTTAACAGACCAAAGATCAGATTTTGAAGAGTGTTTTATTATTGCATATGCACTTTATCTCTTGCACATACATACCAGATAGCAGCTCATACTACTTCCCCAAATTCCATCATTATTAAACTTGGGAGCTGACAGGGGAGAGAGACTTTAAACAGGGACTCATATTTTGCAGTTCATGTCCAGTGCTATTGCAAACGTAACTCTTTAAAGCCTCCCTGCAGTGTCACATATGCACACTGAAATACTGGAGAAAGTCAGCAAAGGCAGAATACTACCCATATTATTTATTGCATCTAACTTCTGGATTAACAAAGAATTAAATGCAAATTAAAGGTTACACCAAATCAGCATCTTAAGAAGAAGAAAATGCAGAAAAATCAGATAATATGAAAACTCACTTTTAGAAAAGGGTGAAAGATGTCTAAAAGCTGTTCTTTCTAAAGCTGCTGGGAATATTATATATTTATTTTTTTTACTTTATTTATACCCAGACTTATAACTGAGTAAATGTCAAATACTTTTCTAAGGTTGCAAACTAAAACTCAGTGGTGATTTGTTTCACACAGTGGATTACCCAGCGTGAAAATCATTCTAGATTTATAGGATATATTTTTTTATTTTATTCCTTGTCCTATATTATAGGAGCTTGGAGTTTTCAGTTCTTTAAGAAACACTTAACTGAAAATGCACAGGTGTCATGGTTTAACCCCAGCCAGCACCCAAGCCCCACACAGCCGCTCGCTCACTCCCCCTCACCCAGAGGGGTAGGGAGGGGAATCAGAAAGGAATGTAAAACTTGAGGGCTGAGATAAGAGCAACTTAATAATTTAAACAGAATAAAAAGGTAAGAACAACAACAATAACAATAACAACAACAGTTATATTGGAAAGGTGGGGAAAAGGATAAAACCCAAAGGGAGAAAGGGAAAGAAGTGATGCTCAGTACAGCTGCTCACCACCCACTGAGCAATGCCCAGCCAGTCCCCCAGAAACAATCCCCCCCGCCCCAGCTAACCCCCCAGGTTTCTATACCAAGCATGATGTCCCCTGGTATGGAACACCTCTTCGGCTGGTTCAGGGCGGCTGTCCTGGCTGTGCCCCCTCCCAGTCTCTTGCACACCTCCAGCCCTCTGGCCGGCAGGGCCCAAGAAACCAAAAAGTCCTTGTCTTAGCGTAAACATCACCCAGCAACAACTAAAAACATCAGTGTGCCATCAACATTGGTCTCACACCAGTGCCAAACCCAGCACTGTACTAGCTCTAAGAAGAAAGTTAACTCCATCCCAGCCAAAAGCAGGAGAGCGGGATCCCCTTTGTCAGCACCACACAGACTGTAAGAATATTGAATTACTTCAAACAGGTGAGAAACTAATTAAAATTATAACCTTCTGTCATCAGTGTAAGATAGCAATGATTTAACTTCTAGGCATGGAGGGAACAACCCTTCAAGTCTGCATACGGCCCGCTGCACGGTTTGCTTGCTTTTTCCCATGAACTCATTCCTGGAAAATCGTGTGGATTATCAAACAGACCAGCCGAGCCCCCTACCAACCTCAATTAATTTCATTGCTGTAGTTTTACCTTGAAGCCCATGACCCCATGTGAATAACAGCATTTTTAGGGAGACAGCAAGATTTAAAGTTGTACAAAGAAACACTGGAGTGCAACCAAATTAGAGTAAATATGATAACCTGAGTAAGGCACTGATGCTGCGTACTTCACTTCTGCATGAAAAAGTTAAGATAGGTAAAAGCAGATAACAAGAAAGATTCAAAGACTGCATTCTAGTAAATAATGCCTTTCTTTTATCAATTGCACAGTTTTGTCTTATATTGTTATTGCCTTTCATCACTATTTGATATATTAATTCAGATCTTTAAAAACCGAGCCAGAAGATACAAAGAACATTACCACCTCTGAAAGAGACCTAAGCTACAATTAATATAATGTAAGATAAAGTATTTCAGGACTTCATAAATCATTTCTACATTAAGAATACAAATTGGGAACGTATGCTGAGTGAGTAATCATAGCGGAATGCCATTTAACCTAGCTGGCAAGAAAAACCTCAAAGATGAGTGATATTTATAGTAGAAAACAAGAAAGATTAGTGCACTTAACTTGTACCAGACTTCCTAAAAATGAGAGATCTGAAGGGTGACAAACAGACGATCTCAAGATCAGGAGATCTGCTTAAATCTTAACAGCAATTGCAGCACTGTGTATAGTTAACAGTTTAAATTACAACAGGTTGAAAAGCTAATTAAAGCCAGCAATGTGAAGCTGAGTAGTGAACAAATTCAGTGCTCGCTATTGTATGAGAAACTGCCAAGCTCAATAAATTTTGTAAAACTCAACAGAACGTGTCCCATCTAATACCTTTGGCTTCAATAAAGCTAAGTGCTTGATTTGACCGAACAAATTCAGTTGGCTGATATGGAAGCAGCCGAATTCTGCTTACTGTTTTCAGGGGCTGCACAGGTATCAGTGAGAAAAGTTAAGAACTTATTCCCCATAGTCCCACACAGGGGATAAGCAATGCCTTTCCAACAAAACCTTGCAGGTTTTCTTTACAATGTTCAAAAATATTGATGCTGTATAAATAGGTCGGAGCAGGGTGGGGGGAGGTGGGAAGGTGCGTGGAAGGAGGGAAAAAACCCACCCAAACCCCAGATTCCTATTCTTAGGTGCCCAGAACTAACAAAAAATAACAACGTCACTGAAGAAACCAGAGGAAGATAGGGTTGGGTATATTAAGAGATAATGTTGTCTCAGAAGACAATTGATTTTATATATCTTATATATATATTTATATATATATTTATAAATATATATACTTACATAAATATTTATATTTTACTTTATTTATAAAGTAAAAATACATATGTTATAGTATTTTATTAACATCTCTGAATCATTTCTCAAGATTTCAACCCTTACAGGTTTCGGTCTGGACAGAACCTCCATATCTATATTGAAAACAAAAAGACATACTCATAAAGTCCAGGAGCTGGCGAAAAGCACGAAGCAAAAAACCTCAAACCAGTCTCAGTGCTTTGTTCCGTATCTGTTGTAACCCTCATCCAGATATAATCCTTCCAACTTCTTGCTGTTTCTTAGAAAAATTATTTAGGTTTAAATACTTTTGGGAAAGGACCTGTGACTTGAAGAAACAGTTCAGGAAAGTACAGAGAGCTGTTTTCTTTTGGCACTCAACAGAGGACTTGTGCTTGAAAACAAAGGGACAGTAACCTATCTGTATCTCAGGATTATGCATTTCTAAATTACAGTCCGGGCAACATGCACCTCCCGTGCCACTTCAGCAGGCTTCAGGCACCCAAGTCCTTAAAGGCATTTCAGGACAACCCTCCAAAAGTTCATCTAAATGGCTGCAGCTGGGCCAGGGAAGAACCCTTCACAAAATGTCTAAAGGTCACTGTCTGGGTACACCTTGGAAGGCTCACTGTCCCCGGATCTCCACGTACCACCTGTGAAATGGGATTTGGGATGATGGTGCCCAACATTTGCCCGTAATCACGGTGTGGATTAAAGCACTGGATGGTAAGCATGCTTTACCCCAAGAGTGGGAGAGTTCATCTCCTGTCCCTCAGCTGAAGAGGCAAGGACAGACACAGGTACCAGAGGACAGGGGTCTGACCTGTCTGCTTGTACTTGAGCTATTCCAGACCACAGTTTCTCCGTTCCCCTGTGGAAGCAGGGCCACGGTGCTATTAGGCTTGTACTTGCTGCGCACCGCATTCAGCCTGACTTCAGATGTTATTACTCATTTATAGTACAGCACGTGGGATCACAGTCAAACCCTTCAGAGAGATAAGAAATACTGGTACTCCGTTCTGCCACAGAAACAGGGTTAGTTACAAATTTGGCTAATGCCATCTATCTATTTATATGTACCACTTCACTCTGCTCAGTTTTACCCTTGCACTTAACATTCCCACCTACACTGAACTGCATATAACAATTTAAACCTGAAATGTTATTTACAAAATCTGCCTCATCTTACCAGGCATTGTAAGAACAATTAATAGACAGAAGCAAGCATGAAGGGCGATGTGGCACACATCTGCTGCAAAAGCTGATTGAAACATATTAATTTAGGCAAGCTTCTTATTCTTGCAGTGATCAGTCAAATTCATTCACGCTCTAAAACACTAGTCATTAACCACACCAAGTACATACTAAAAGAAGTGAAGATTGTTATCTAATGGAAATCATCAAGTGGGGCTTTCAGGAGCTTTATGTTTTGTTGAAGTGAAATTCCACCAGTTTCCAGAACTGTTAATGGCTGTTAGAAAATAGCCACTAAATTACTACCTGTTAAAATTTTACTTGTACAAAAATATACACAGAAAAAGCTGAATGTAAGAGGTTTTGGTTTTGGGGTGGTTTTGGGGGGATACTTGAACTCTTATTGTCTGTGAACTGACAGAAACCTTCCTCAAAATCCAGAATTGCAAACTCTACTTCCATGCTTATGGTGTTATGTACCACAGAATGCCCAGAAGTTTCTTCAGCAAAGCACTGACAGAAAATGAAAAAACACATTTTTAGGATTTTATAATGAAGCCAAATTACAAAGTGCTCCAAGCCCCAGTTTACTGTTAAATTAAAGTCGGAAGAAAAAAATAAATTATGTTAGGCTCCAAGTTTCCAGGCATCAGTTTTCAATAGAAAAACCCCACATTTGACACTGCAAACAGCGCAAGACAAAATTATAAGGCAGGGGATATGAGTGAGATGGAAAATATTGCTCCATGTCAGGCCCTTCAACATGAAAATTGTTGGTCATTTTGACCTATATTTTTCTCTAGAAAGATTTTCATTAAATCTATGGAAAAAGCCCAGGCAACACAAAAGACAAGTCAAGGTTTCTGTTTCCAAGTACAAAAGATCAGACCATTTCATGTGTAACTCACGTTAAGGAGAAGATATAAAGAGCATCACAAAGAGCCAAAGCTGTAAAATAAAACTGTGGATCCTGAGTCCTTTGCTAGTTCATTTCGTTGACTACTTTTCTTTCCTTCTTTCACATTCTCCTTCAAAAGGAAACTGCAGTTAGCGATTCGTTTCAAACAGCAAAATAGGCAGAGGTAAAAGAGTCAGATCTGGATCCTGATTCAACTTTGGGATTCAAACATCTGTTTGAAGACTACTTCAAACTTGCAGCAAGCTACAACATTAACAGATCAACCTGATTCTGAAATCTTCCATTCACATTCGGTGATTTGTTACTGTGCTCACTTTCCCAGAAAAGATTTTACTAAATGGTAAGATGTGTATTAAACTGGGAACAATGTGTGTATGTAGTCAACACATCTTTATTAAACAAAACATACCTCATATGCATCACAGGGACTGGTGTAGACTTCAGCATGTTGAGCTAAAAAAAAAAAAAGAAAAGAAAAATAAGTTTAATCACCAAGGGTTTCTCCTACCACCACCCTCCCCTTTTTCACCAAATACTAGCAATTTCCTTTCTCCCAGCCCTTCTGACAAGGGTGGAAATTGCTACTACAACCAAGTAGTATCATCCTGCTCTATCACTCCTGGATTGTAGCACGGCAATCACTAAATTGTGATTTATCCCCAGTTTCCAATGGAACTGAAGCTACAACTCCAGTTGGGTATGCATGCACTGAAATTTAAAGGAGTTAATTTGGATCAGCGTGACTGTAAAATGCACACTGAAATGAAGGTAACCGACCCTTTATCAGGTTTGTCAGGTTAGAAAAGCTAGCACAAGTAACCCATGCAAGGTGCATCGAGCAAGCTGTAAACAGGCATTAAGAGAGTGAACCAAGGGGAAGGAAAGGAAAGCAGCGCTTGTAAGGGCTCCCCAGATACTTCCCCGGTACTTTATTTTATCACCACTTTTAAGGCTCTACCCTTTAGCCACTGAGTGTCAGAAGACAGACTCACCAACCCAAAAGCTGCCCCTCAGGTTCAAGTCCTTCTCCTGTCTACATGTTTGGGGGTGTTTATAAGTTTGGGTGGGATCCTTTTCAGAGCTTAGTCACATAAAACTTCCCCAAAAAAGAGTCTTTGGGGAAGATGGTTTTAATTACCAGAAAGAATTCTGACATTCTTTTTTTTAAAAAAAATTTTAAAAAAGGACAATGATTCAGTTTAAGCATCACAGCTTTATGTAGATCCCTGAACTGTGGTCTTTTAATAAATGAAACAGCTTTCCGTATAATCCATCACGCAAAAAACTGTAACCCTTCATATTTCTCCTTTCTTGCTGAAGTTCTGTGGTATCAGTGGAATGAATAGAGTATAGAAAGTAGCCAAAGTACCGAATGCTATCTTAATATTTATGGAAAGTGATACACAAACTAAAGCATAAAATAGATCTCACCTTACACCTTCAAATCCTTTAGCTGACATGCTCTGAAAGCCAGTCACACTTTAAAACCATGGATAATTTAATAAAAAGTCCAGGTTAAAGGGATCCAGGAAATTGTACCTGTTTAGCAGAAATAATGTTGAAACTGAGACACACTGGTCTTGCCTGTAACTTCTTTCCTGTTCTAATAATACTCAATGGCAGCACTGCTTATAAAAGAACATGCTTTCAACTCCAAGAAAAAAAAAAAAAAAAAAACCAACAGAGGTATACTAAGGAGAAAGGACAGACTCAGGCTGGGCCTAGATAAGGAGATGGCACTTTTTACATCAAAAATACAAATTATGAAGTTTTATGCAAGGAAACCATTTGAAAAAATTTTGATGGACTACGCAAAGCTGCAAAAACATTTTGTATTTTATCACGGGCTAATTGTAAGTAGTAGTCTGCAGTCAGTAATCTGCATGACCGTCAATACAGAAGTGACCTACAGTTGCCAAGTCTACCACTAAGATGTATCAGCCTTTAACTGTATTTGGACATGAAACTTCCATTACTGGAATGCCCAGGAAAAGCAGATCCAGCAGTCCTCTGAGGCAGTGCAAAAACTGATGTCTCATTTTGCCTTTGCTGGTCACTGCACTGCAGAAGGTGTTTTTCAGACAAAACACAACATTAACCATCTTCTGATCATTCCTGGTTAAGAGCGTTTTTTTTTCTAAAGCATTAAATAAGACAGTTCATTTCCTGGCTATAATCCAGTTTAAGTATTTGTATTGGGCTTTCCTACGTTTCACCTAGTAGTTTTGATTCATTCTGACACTTCTTTTTTTGACCAGCCTGCTTCGCCTCTGCGTTCGTCTGCACATCGGACTGCATTTCACTACTGGAGTAGTTACTTTTCAGTGGCTCTTGACTCAAGATCTAAGGCATGCCCCAGAGTTTGTGCAGCATTTTGTCGTCTTGACAAAAGAAGTTAAAGATACTGAAAGAAGCATTTTGTAGTGTTCACATGCATCAGAATATTCTTAAAATTCTGGAAGGATATTACAAAGGTAGGAACATAACCAGCTTGTTTTATAATTCCGCCCATATCCGTGAACAATCCTAGGTGTTTATCACTGGCTTTATTGCATCCTTCCCATAGTCACTTCATACATTTTTCAAAAATCTAGAGACTCTATAGCTTTGCCACTCGGTCTTTACAAGCATTAAAACATGGAATGAGATTTTGAGTTTGCAGCTGAAAGATCAAAAGAGAAAAATTACCTTTTTCATATTTTACAAATCATTTGCTCAAAAGAGATCAGCAGTTAAACACTGAAAAATGTAAA
Source organism: Falco cherrug (assembly GCF_023634085.1). Taxonomy (NCBI): domain Eukaryota; kingdom Metazoa; phylum Chordata; class Aves; order Falconiformes; family Falconidae; genus Falco; species Falco cherrug. The sequence goes on along the minus strand of NC_073700.1, from coordinate 6,270,858 downwards.
ACCATTGCAAAACAACTAGCTCTTGCAAGGTATCTTGGGGTGCAAAGATAACAAATATGAAACATTAATGACTACAGACCTAAATACATGGATGACTTTTACGAATAGATGTAGTACAGTTAAGGAACAAAGCTTTGTCATAAATTACTCCCCATGTTTGCCTTCTTACTCAAGCATGACTCCTTTAGTTAAGATGTATACCACAGGAAAAAAACCCAACACCCTGTTCCTATTACACCAGAAGTAGCATCCATATAAGGTTTTATCCTGCCATAAATCACATGAAGCGGTGTTTTCACCAGAAACCCTAGCTGTACGGAGAGTATGTGCTTCTGCCAAAGTTTTGGTCTTTGCAAGCCAGTAACTTTTAATTACAAGAGTTTTCTCAGAAAGCTCTTGAAATTGCATTGACTTCGGATTAATATAATTTCTCCCTATTCAAGTAATAAATTACAGATTTCCTTTAGTTCAACCCGACTAGCACTCATTAAACTAAGAATTAATCTAATTGATATTTCCTCTAAATCTAAAATCAATCATCAAGAGTTTTTCAAATTTCTGTAAACATGTCGTAAGAAGGGACTGAACAACTTTTGGTCTACAGATCGATTAGCAGGTTTTCATTTTGAAATTAATTCTTGCTTACAGCATAATTGGGGCACATAGTATTTCTGATGCTTAAAGAGTTCAGCAAAGTGTTGCAGAATCTGGAAAACACGATATTAGAGCAGAAAAAGTAAAATGAGGTGCAAGGAAGAACTTGTTCCTCACCAGTTTCACTTACGCTGTAACACATGAGCTTAAAATAAAACCCAAATTTGAGCAGTGAAAGACAGTCCCAGAGAACTTTCTCAGTCACCTACCGACTTGTTCTTCCCTGTTCTACATAATCTTCTGTGCTTTAAAAAAAGATCTATGGCCTTATGTGGTAAGAACATCAGCAGTAAGCTATTAAATTGATTTTATGAAACATAAAATATGAGGAACATACAGCAATTTAAACATTTAATTGACTAGAGGTTCAGAAATAATATCAACTGAATATTTCAGGAAAGCAAATGACTTCCACATCCTGCCTTTTGGGAGAAGAACAGGAGATTTTAGCATGCCTTTCACTTAGTTTTCAATGTACCTGTCACATATCAAGCACCACTGTAAGGAATACACACAGTTTTACCCTTCGGTACTGAATAAGGACTAGACAGGAAACTTTCTCAACCACATTTTACACAATAAACTACTCCATTACTTCCTCTTGGAGACTTACCAAACATTAACTAAAAGTTTTCTATTTTCTTATTAAGTTACCCCTATCTTTTCTTTTTTTTTAAACAGAAAGCCACTTCCACCCAGCCAGCATAACTGAATTTATGATCCCTTAACTCGGAGATATTTTCCCCCTGCCCCTCTGTATTAGGGCTTATATGAAAATATGCATAAGAGCAAGCAATAGTTCTTTGTCTATTACAGTGTCTCACCAGTTACAATGGGAAAAAAATACCAGTAACAATTTCTAAGCAACTCCAAGTGCTTTCTTTTTACCTTTTCTAAACTAACAAAGTAAGAGCTGCTGCATATGTTTTAAAAATTAAAGAAACAGCAGTACTGTATCACCCCATGCAGCTCAATAAAAGGGCCTTCACTGCAATATTTTCTCAGTTATCCATCCAAAGTTCTGCTGTTTCTCAGATGAAGAAATATAGCAAAGTATGCTTAAAGAGAAAACTCAAGTAATTTCCACCCCCCACCCCCCCCCATTCTTATCGGACAGACAGTAACACAGCTGCCAACCACAGAATACAAAGCCAAACCAGTCACAGCCCCTGCTGGTAGTGAAATACTTCCCACGTGACATATAATTGATTTTGAAGCAAAGATACACACAAGTCATACACATTAAAAATGAAAAAGCCATTTCTTATCTGTATAAAATATCCCTCAGTTCTGTAGCAGCTGGAATGCAACCTACGTTTATTAACAAAAGAATAGCCCCATGAGACATGGGCTTGCTGAATTGATTGCTGAGTACTGTCAAAAATATTATGAGATACAATCCAGACACTAAATCTCCACTGTTAAGAGATCTTATTTAATTATTTTCTTGAATGGGGCATTTCTTGACACAGTGGGCAAGGGAATTCACTGCTGTCAAGAAGGTAACATAATTAATTGCACAGCAAGGAACATGCCCTTTCCATTATGTGTTCATCATTGTGCACTTGAGAAGCTGTATTATAACCTCCTCGTATTTCGCTTTTGGTTTCTCAACTGTTCTTCATGTTTCTCTTCTTTCTTCCCCTTCTTTGGAAAGTGAAGGAAGATGATCACCTTCGTATAAAATTGCTTCCACTCTAGCCTTAGCTGATCAAAAAACCCTCGGGCCTTTTGGGCCAGAGAGGTTATTTCTTGTGTCAGTTTTCCAGAGAATTTCATGATTGTCTGTGGTGTTAGCACAAGCAGGTTGGTCTGCAGTGAAGATCACAGAGGCAGCCGTATGAAGTTGCACAAATCTGACTGATAACTGTAGCTAAGGCACAAACCTTACATCACGGCGTCTTTGGTCATGGTGCACTTATTCCAAGGTCAGCCTTCACCCTCAACAGTTCCATCCATCAAAACTAACAGGTTGCAGATTGAATCAACGGATAAGAGGCCAGAGTGCAAGATGCAGAGTAATAGCTCTCCCACGTCAAGGTTATAGCTTTTGACTTTCACTGCACAGCAGGCCAAACCTCATATTCACATGTGAGCTGCAAGAATCATTCAACGGACTTCATCATAAGGAACACAGAAGAGTATACTGAATAACCAAGAGGTCCTCTTATTTCCTGATGTACAGTTACTGTGGTAGCAGACATGTTTTGCAGTAAGTTTGCATCACCCATAAATTACTCAGATAATAGAGAAGTCTGAGTGAAAAAAAGGTCTTTACAAAATCCTGAGTCTTCCAGACTTGCAGGGATTTTTAGAACAGGGAAATCAGATGTTCTCTTTTATATCATATTTAACTGCATTCTTACAATGGGTAGATAGGGATCACAGAATAAAACTGCGCATGAGAACAGGTATAATGATGCAAGTTAAGAAACTGCCCTTCCTTCACAGGCAAGAGTAACGTAGCTGTAATACAGTCAAAAGACAAGCCCCAGCTTTGCATTCACTTTTGAAAACAGCAGCGTTCTGCAGAAAACAGAAGACAACACTCCTGATCAAACTGATGTTCAGCAGCTACTTACGACAATCAAAAGCCTTAGCCAAATTGATCCCTGATGTAACTGTCTGACCACAATATGCAGAAACAAATCTGGCACCCCGATTTTCAGCTTTTTCCTAATTACAGTGCTTTGTATCAGCAGTGGGAAGTACATATACAGACAGAGCAAATTACGTGAGCTCAGCTTCTCTCCTGAATAAAGCCTGTCAGTATTTGTGACCTGCACAATGCGACAGTGTTATGTTTAACTGTTTTGCCAAAGACTTCAAATCAGCGTCAGAGTATAATGGGATCAGCAAGCACAGTTCTCACTATTTTGCTAATGCGCTACGCTGAGCGCCTAAGCAGAAAACCATGAAGGAGAAAGCCAATGCAAAATATCCCTTAAAAGACCGATTTAATGTTAAAGGCATGCACTTAGACCTACTGAGCAGCAGTTTGCATAGTCACAAGTTCCCACTGACAACACTCAAGGAAACAAGCATAGCCTCGAAGACCTGTGGTTTCAGTTCTCCAGCCAGCTCTGCCCCAGGCAGCAGCTTGCAATTGATACCACAGAGCTATTGCTAACAACAGGTAAACAGTGCCTTATCATGAAAACAGTGCCAAAGGAGGTGAGAGAAATTCAGAATTAGTGAGTACCATAACCAAAAAGAAGCCCACAGTATATAATAGCTGGGAGGCAGAAAGCAGCAATGTTTTACCAAAAAAATTTTCACTTATCTTGTAAACTTCTATGCTTGTTAGTAGTGGTGGTACTTACGATCCAATACAGGGACTTTTTTCCATCCAATGGTTTATGCTTTTTTTGATGAGCAAAGTGTATGAATTGTCATTTGCCAGACTCCTTTCAGGTAGAGAAATTATGCTAATGCATAAATTTAAAATTATGATTCATTGTACGAACAAACAACAGAACAGTATATTTTGTCTGGAAACCTTTTCAGAACATCTATTTCAATCAGTAGCCAGGGAAACAAACAAAAAAAAAAAAAGCAAACTCATGATAAAGAGTCTTGTGTTTAAGCACAAGACATTTTCAAATTTTCCCGAGAGAGAAAATTCAACCTGAATGTGCTCTGAACAATGCAGGCATGAATTCATCACCTGCTGGCTGGCTTATTTTGTCACAGCGTTTTCTGATTTCCTTCTCTACATTAGTTGTAATAAACAGCTATTACCAAAAGCAAAGTCACGATGGTAAAGCTTTAGCATTGCAGATGATCAGCTTGTAAGACAAAAGGTATCTTTATACGGGAAAGGCAGGACAGTTAAGTAAACTGCACAGTGGGCTGGGAAGGTTATTTGTTACTGCTCCACACAGTTGTAAAGACTTGGTGTTACACCCAATGAAATGTTCTAGGAAGTAGGAAACACCATGGAAAATCTGTCTGAGCAAATCGATGGCTCTGCTCTTAAACATTCGTTATGACTCCTGCCCCCCCCCCCCCCCCCCCCCCCCAAAAAAAGAAAAAATTTCACAGCAATTTCTATCCTCTTTTCTGTTCTGTAGTCTTTTCCCTGTCACCTAATGGAGTCCCTCTGCAATTCCCTACAGTATAATGTAAACGTCCTGATGTTTTGTGCCTGGAACAAGCAAACGTAACTCATCAATGGGACAGAACAGCACCTAGAAGCGAACCTGGGCAAGGGACAAAGTATTCCTAAGATCTTCCCTTCATACCTCATTGACATTGACCTTTGGGCCTTGCACTTCTTATGGGACAGAAAGCTTTTTAAATACTGGGCAAAGAGAAAACGCAGTGGGCTATCTTGAGACACAGCACACAATTTCACCGAATGCCCACTTAAAGAACACATAGAAGCAATAATCTCTGGCTTTTCTAGAGACCACATAAAACTGAAAACACTATGCAAAGTTTAACTTTGTATAAATAGTTCTTGTGCCTGAAGCAAGGCTTAGGATGCTGCCACATCTCTGAGGAGCTATTAAAAGGCATCTACAAGAAAGTGGTGTCTTCCTTCTCGCTGCCTATTACCTGCCTCTCTAACTCCACTGACTGAATCTGTTGGCTAATTTTTAAATGCCCCTTCATCTTTACAATTAACAAAGTCAGTAAGTCTACTTAACACTCTGTAAGTCTTGTAAATGTCTCTTCTTGGTGTCTATCCATCCTTGAAAACTGCTGCCTGGCGGAGCCGAATTGGAAAGCCTTGCATTTCTTTCACTTCACATGCTTCAAAGAACAGCGGAGCTGTTTATAGAAATTAAGACTGAGCATCAATAAGTAATCAGCAAACACCTTAGGAACCACAGCTGTTTCACAGTTAAGCATCTTTAAAAACATTACCTGAAATTACTGTTAGGCCCTGCTTCAGGCACATTCTAGGAGAGTGTTTTTTAATACAGAAAACTTTTGCAAGTGTTGCTCACAGGAGTCTCTCCAGCTCGAGGTGCAGCTGCAGCCTCTCCTGCCCTAGGCTGTAGTCTCATAAATTTATTCTGGCAAACATCTGGAGAGATGGACTGTGATACTAAATGCAGGCTTGTACTTAACTACAAGTATTAATTCAAGTAGGTCATGTCCAAATGAGCCGAGCTGCTGCCACCAACGTGAGCTCAGCATTTCTGAGCATGAACTTTAGACTGCCAGTAAAAAGATCCTTGTTTTAAAAGGAAGAAAATTGTTAGCAGTATATTGCACTAAAGACCACATCCAAAATTTGCAGTAAACACTTGAAATTTTTGGCCCAAAGTCAGGAATAATTGAAATAAAGGTCGCTCACATCTTTTCATGGCTACCTTATGCCCCGTTCCAATCCTCTTATTCTGTACCAACAGGATAAAAGCTCCAAGATTTTAACATTATTCTACAAGCTAAATAGTGGGGACTGTGGGGAAAATAGAGAAAATCGGCATTTTCTGCTCCCTTTTAAGACCTATATTTATTCATTAGTCTAAGTATCTGTGAATTGTATGTGGGTGGAATAATGACATGAGTAGCCAAGGGAAGTACCACAGACAGAAAATGCCAGACATACCATAACCTAAGCCTCCATTCGCTTTGCAATTCAAGCAGTCTAAACTACAAACAAATAATTGTAGTTTTAAAAGGAGAAAACTATCAATGGAAAAAGTAACTCTGGAGTGTTCAGAGAAGACAGACTCATCACATAGACTGTATTTAACTGATTAGTCCTTCACATTGCAGGAAAACTTTTCTTGCTGCCTCACTGTTTCAAGGTAATCAAGTCTTGTCTCTACAACATAAATGACACCAGAGAAGTCACTTAAACTGATTGATATTTTGCTTCTTATTGTAGAGTTAATCCAAGACTCTTAGTCTTGCCATACACTCTGCTCCCATTGCAGAACAGCTGCAGCAGCTGAGCATACTGCAGAAAGAGACCAGCAAGAACAAACAGTGAAGCACTGTGTCCTGAACGAGCATCCACCTCACAAGCTGAAAGTAAACCTAGGGACACAAAAGTCTTGTGGAAACATGAAAGCTTCAAGCTATGAATAAAGCAACTCCTCCCGTGGTCAGAGAACAAGGGATTTGTACATAATTCCCTTGTTTGGGGAAGGCAGTTACTGTGGGTTTGGAGGTCAGTCCATTTGTTTTAGCTGGGCGTTACACGGTGATCTGTGAACTGCCATGGCATGTCTCATACAACAGTCTTACTGAGGAACGAGAAGTTTCACACTGCGTGCCTTAAGATGTTTACCAAGTTCATTATTTCTTGAATTTTGTTATTTAAACCATCCCTTATTAGCTGCAAAAAGCATATGGGACCGTGCTATAATGAAGCTATTCAATATTTTTAGCTGTTTAATTTTGGATCAGCATATCATCTGGAGCAATCGCCCCTCACATTTCACTTTAATTGGGTTATCTGGAACAGAAGGGTTGAGAAAGCCACACATGTTCCATTACCAAGCAGTATGTTCAGCTAGCTTATGAAAGGTTAAAATCAGGAATAAGAAAATAGCTTTATTCCCCCAGGAGTAATATCAGTTGATCAGTTTAAACACAGATGTTTTAAACTCCACATCTAATAAAGAGTATACTAAGGCTCCAGAGATCTGCACAAATAGGGAAATTCCTTCCCTTCAAAGTAGATTCTCATTATAATGTTTTCTACTATGCAAATATCTGACAAAGAAATTATAAAAGCCAAAGCAGTGGGTGGTCTGCTTGGATGACAACACTGACACATCTCTAGTTGATGATGATATGTGATTTGTTACTGATAAAGAGCACTCAATATTCTCAAAATGCAAATGTTTACATAGCCAGACAATCAACTGATCAGTCCCATACAGACTGAAAGATTAATGGCTGCATATTCTTAACCAGGCTTCCGAATGCCTCAAGGGAAATAAAGACTCATTGCAATACCCAGCTCTCAAGCATCACTCAAAATAAGCAGGCCAGATGCCTTTTTTTTTTTTTAAGCCTCAAAATGAAAGTTGTATTTTCTCTTAAGGAGATTATCGCAATAGTCCAAATCACTATATAACATTGAGCAAATATTTGCATGTGAATAAATCATGCTCATAAAGAATTTACGAGCTGAATTTCCTTAAACTAGTCCTTAGTTTAAGTGTCAGCAGTGCTGCAGGGCTCTACGTTCACAATCCAAACTAGCACAGTAATGCAGTGCTTAAAGAGTGGTTCTGGATAACTAATTATAGAGTGCTGGCAGCTTGTGATACATCCCGCTCCCTGAGTACATATTTTTTCTTTGCTGTTCACCTTTCCTACTTCATTTCCAGATGATTACCTTTATTAGTAAGTAAGAAAATTTCTGGATGTGAAACAACATAGCATGTCTTAGAGATTCATCTTGGAAAAGAGTGAATCTTGGATTCATTCTCAAAAGAACTGATAACTATAATTCAGGTACTTCCCAACGTGTTACAAAAGAATTCCTAAATTGGGTTGATATTTGATGACATCTTATAGCAGACAGGCTGCCTAACAGGTCCCCACAAAAAGTCCCTCATTCTCCTGTACCGTGGGATTCTGTGTTTACAGGTAGGAAATACTATTTAATGGAGGGAGAGAGGAGAAAAGGAAAAGTCAATTGAAATTAGATGTTGCACCCTGACTTACCACACCTAAAGATGGAAACAGATACATTAGTCTTGAAACAGCATTTTTTATAAATAGCTAAAGCTGATATTGAACAGCTAATAGTCTTCTCCTTAAGTGATCTCTGCATTCTGGTTTTGTATCTTATTCAAATTCCTCAAGGGTTTGATGCTAGAGAGGCTTAAAGGAGCAAATACCACATCAGTGAGCTGTATCAGGTTCCAAACCCATAATCATGTAGTTCAACCAGGGTGACATACCAGGACACAGCACTTAGATCAATTGCAGCAGCTAGAAACAGAGACGGGTGTAATTCTGAATATCGGCGTAACCAGCTTTTTCTAATCTTGCCATGGTCACTCCTGAATGCTGACTCTTTCACGTAATTACAGACTACATTGTCAAAGATGAACAAGGCTGTACTGACAGTCATGGGCACTTAAAAGCCACAACTAGTTTCATCACAACATGACAAAGACCTTCATTTGACTTATGGTTTGAGTATGGCAGGCAGCATCTCAGGTATTTGTCATTTAACCATATGTTATGTTCCTCTAAGACCGATTGAATCTCACAAAGCCCTGGGAAGACAGGGGATGTGCCACCTCCCAGGAGCATGATCCTGCTGGGGAGACCCTGGGCATACCAAGAGAGGTGTGCTTCTCACCTGCATGCTTTGATAGGAAATACTGGCAACTCAGCCAAGTTCCATGGGTGATAAAAGAAATTTTCTGGGGATGGAAAGGACTGTTCCAGGTTTCGTCCAACTACAAAGTTCATGAAATGAAGGACCGAGACACGTAGGTTTGGCTGAGGCAGCAGGTTGCACAGTTGTAGTATACGCTGTGACCCACACTGATTTGCAATAAACCACCCATAGTTCCATCTTCTCACCATTAATTTGAGGGTTCTGAGAACTCGCAAGGTGACAAGCAGCATGTATTCCCTCCACCTGCTCGTGAGGTGTCCTCTTAGCTTCCTCAGCTCTTGGTGGGATGGACAGGACACACATGGCCAGTGTCTTGCACTACAGCAGCCAAACCCAGTGCACCCTTCTAGAAATGGCAGCACCACAAAAGCATTGCTGGTCACCAGAGCTACTGAACCCATGCCACCCTGAGGTAGCCAAACCAAAACACTAGATTAAATTTACCAGAGAGAAAAACCAAACCCCTGTTTCTAACCTGAACTGGACAGAACGTTACTTTCCAAGAAAATAATATTTAATTATGGCGCTTGTATGCTCAATATCTTTGTCCACCCCACAAATACTCTCCCATCAGATATATTAATTAACATCTCTAAGAAAGTTAGACAAACAGAAGGTTTTTTGAAAATGCTAAGTAGCAGTCTGCATATGTGTAATTTAGGTTTGTATTTGACACTAAACCGAGAACAAAACATGGCTTGACAAGGTCAAAAGAGAATGCTGAGTACAGTAGTTTGCAAGAGAAACTTGGACATGGCAATGTAACTACACTGATGTACTAGCAAAGGCATCCCTCCAAGAACCCTCCAATACCCTGCTTAGTATTCAATAAAAACTATTAGTACAATCACTTTGACTTCTAATATGCTTTGTCTTGTACATCACTGGGTCATTATTCTTTGTGAACATGTTGTCAGTATTTAATTCAACTAAGCTTGTATCCATGGCAATGGTTAGGAGTAGACTAAAGGAGGAATGTAGTCATAGGCTGGTAGCTCAGTAACAAAAAAATACAGCGGCCTATTAATGGAGTGAGAGGGGGTGAACAGGAGCTAGGAGAATGCCAACAAAAGAGTGGGGAGTTGTAATTACAGTTGTGAGGGAGAACAGAGAAGTGCTGGGAAGTAATGAACTCTGGTTAGACTGTAATTTGCCAAATCTTGTCTTTTTAGCGTTACTAACGTTCGGTGGTCACTTCCAACATCCCAGTAAATACAAACAAATTTGGAGGGAGATGCTAATTCATCACCACGTTAGGTCTGTCCAAATAGAGTCCTTACCTACATAAGTGTCTTGTGCTGTTTTATCTTCTACAGAACAGCAAAGCAACATGACCCTCGCTTCCCAAGCAAATTCACTTTCATGGATTTAAAAGGTTTCAGACCTTCCTTAAAGGATATTACAGCTGTCAAGAAGGTAACAAGGCCCACACTAAATCTTTACCGCTTTCTGTACATGACTGACAGCAGAATAAAATTGTGAACGTCTTTACTATGTAAATGACTTATGATTAGCAGCTCAAGACAAAATCCCAGGGTGTAAATCTACGCAACCCTGGTGCTGATCTTTAGTGAAAACTATATATCATAGAATCACAGAACCATCTACGTTGGAAAAGTCCTTTGAGATCATCAAGGCCAACTGTTAACCCAGCACTGCCAAGTCCACCACTAAACCATGTCCCTCAGCGCCACATCTACAGGTCTTTTAAATACCCCCAGGGATGATGGCTCCATTCCCTCCCTGGGCAGCCTGTTCCAATGTTTGACCACCACTGCCATGAAGAAATTTTTCCTAGTATCCAATCTAAACCTCCCCTGGCATAACTTGAGGCTGTTTCCTCTTGTCCTGTTATTTATTGTCTGGGAGAAGAGA